>NW_020622381.1:1772813-3007050 GCF_003573695.1 Papaver somniferum
AATACTTACGTCTAATTGTTAGATCAGAGCTTCGTATAATTATGAGTTTACGATTTTAGCCCTTGTCGAAAATCCACCATCTACATTAAGTCCCCTGCTTACTGAGGAAAGCTGTGTTCCTCAGTCAGCATTAAATGGTGATTTTCCGTCCATAAATAATAATGTCAGTAATTGAACTTAGTCGTAAGTTGAGACGTTACCGGATTTAGAGAGCATGAGAAAACCACGACTTGATGAAGGCTTCAATGTCATGATTGGAGCGTCGTTTGATGAGCATAAATTGGTGTTGAACCGCTGGTTTGGACGACGAGTCCGTGGTCGGTTAGGATTCGCGGGTCCGGGACCAAGAAAGGGAATCCGCGGACGTTCGTTCGTTAGTTTAAGAAACAAACAAGATACACCTGAGTCTAATGATAAAATTTTGTCTATGATCTTTCACGAAAAACAATTATTATTTTTTTTTAAATACGTGAGATTTCACAAAGTGGAATAAACTCTCGTTTCAAAGGTGAATGCTCGTACGAGAGAATTTTTTTTTTTAATAGACATTGCGTCTGTTAGTAATAAAATTTTGTTTATGAGCTTTCATGAAAATTTTATCTTCGAGCTTTCAAAAATCTTTGAAGATATACTCTCACTTCAAAGACAGATGCTCGTGCGAGGGAGCAAAATATATAAACATCTTTTTTCAAATTTACGTGAGTTTCACGTTAAATATTTATATATTTTGTAAAATCATGTTTTGATTTTGAACAACTGTTGAAAGTAGACAATTATATATGATGAAATAATGTCTGTATGTGAGTTTTCACAATTGTAAAATGGACGTCTGTCCAATTTTTGAAAAACCAGTGAATGTTAAAAAATCACGTGGGTTGTTCACGGTTTGATGAAAATCAAGTCATGATTTTGAATAATGAATTTTGCTCGACTTTGCAGGTTTGAAGGAACGAGCAAATTTTTGAAATTTTGACGTTATAATCACCACAGCTAGTGAAATTGTAAATAGGTAAGAGTTGGATTGTTACCGTTTCAGCGCGTGCTTGTTGTTGGTATATCCATGACTCCATGTATTTCGTCTCGGATAGTGGTGACTTCTGGTTACAACCAACCTTCTGGATCTTCCGGCGAACACTCTAGAAATATCAAGTCAAACATGAAGCCGTTTGCAGATGTTCATCCTGGGATGAATCAACCTTTCAGAGATGCTGGAAAGCTGGTATTTTGCATGTCTCTTGATCATCTGTGAGTCGTCCCTTATCAGCGTAAGCATCGCAGACTTCAACAAATGAGACTATCGGCTGAAGATGAAGTTCGTCTTTGTGTTGATGGTGTAGCTCCTGATTCAGATGTGGATGAACGAAGAATTTCGCCATAATTCGTCATCAGAAAATTCAGAAATTAGGTCTTCATTGAAATTGTTGTAGAATCTTCGTTCGATGTTGGATTTTCGCGGTCTACCCATGTATCCTCATGCCCAGGAAATTTCCAAACTTTATGTAAGAAGATTTTTGGGTTCCGAGCATGTTTAGGATCCGAAATCGACGAAGTAAACTTCCAGGAGACCTTCAGAAAATTTCAGCTGACATGTGGTCCAATGTTTTGGCCACAACTCTTTGCTCGTTTCTTAAATTGCTGTGAATTTTGGATATGTTGAAGAGGACATCCATATGAAGAGAATGGTGCACGACCCATCCACAAATTCTTCACCAATTTCTCCCAGCTATTCGGTTTGTACAGGGAAGTGTAGAATCATCTCAGACGAGCTTGTTGTAAAACATTCATGTTGTGTCTTCAGACCATTCGCTTGTGTCTTGAACGGTTGGTGAATGATTTTAATGTAATTATTACTTTGAGATCAGGACCCTTTGATTGATACATGAGCATGGTGCTTGCAGCGCCATCTTGCTTCTGTCAGTCGTAGAACATCACTTCTGAAACCCTGGTCATGAGACCGTAGCTGAGGTTGCTCTCGAGACGGGATGATGTAATGACCATGGTTTCATGTCCCGTTGGTAGCATTGCTTTTATGATGAATGATTAGCACATGAGAGTCTGGTGTCACGAGTCTTGGACTGTAAAACTGATCGTCAGTCCCCAGTATTTTGTTAAATCTCTCCTTTTCGTTTCCTCTTCTTCTGGCAAGACTTGGATAGAGGACCCAGGTAGAAAAATTGATGTAAAGACCCAGGTGTTCGAAGTTGGAGGTACCTTGATGAAGGACTTAGCGAAAAGACCTGGTGGACACCGATCGACTGTGGAAGTTATGAATCCCGTCTAAGAATTGCTGCATGCATGTTGTACGCTCTGGAAGCTGTAGGAACCTCATACGACGTCGGAATTTCATGCTTGACCCCAACTTTTGAAGCTAAGAGACTGATTTGTCTAATGAGACAATAATCACTCAATTTGGAGTTGTATAGGTCATCCAACGAAGCGTGCACATTTGTAATTTTTAATCCCGTACAAATTTTTCAGATTTCGTAGACCTGACGGTAAAGGCCATATCGTTCAGCTCGTATGTTCGATTGATGCACCCTTTTGGTATGTTGTAGAAGAGATATAGAAAAACATATTTCGTTGAGGAAACATTGTCCCATTCCTCACCCATTGGTACGTTTTTGCAAACCCATGGCCTGAAGTGTGTTGTATCTCATTTGTAGAGGTGATGAGAACATCTTGTAGAAGACTCTGGATTATGCCCACCAGTCGTGCCAGCTTTGGGAAGACTTTCATGTGAGCATGTTATTAGGTATACACATCTTGATATGAATCATTGGTTCTTAGAGAAATCCGCTTCATATGTAACACTTCAGAGAATGATTAGTTGATGAAGCCCTGAGGATGTTGCTCCTGAGACCGTTGTTGGTGCTGAAACCATGAATGATTACACTCCAGAGATCTTTGTCGATGCTGATATCATGGATTGTGTTCCTCTAGAGATTATTGTTGATGTTGATACCATGGTTGAAGTTACTCCAAAGACCGAAAAGGCTAGAATCATGATTATAGATATAATCTTTGCTCCTTCATCCAGTGAGCCTTTTACATTCACGAATTAGTTGATGAGTTGAGAGTCCCTAAGATGAAGGTGTACTGAGAGTTCAACTTGAATGCTCCTGAAAGCATAACTTTATCATGAACTGGCTTTGTCAGTAAGTCGACGTTGTTGCGGTAGATAACATCAGCAGTTTTCATACTGGACGTGATTTGTAAAGAGAATAAGTTCCTCAATCATGCAGGGGCTTGTAATGTAGAGAAATCCCGTTGATGAAGTTTCATGGAATCACCTCAGGTTTCCCAGTGTATGTTGAAGGAGTTAGTTCAATCCATGTATGAATGATGTTACATCTGCTTCAGAAGTCTTATCATGGGATAATGAAGACTTATCGATTGTAGTTTACTTTGATCGTGCTGGTGTTGAATCAATGTATCATCGTTGAGATATTTGTGTTGAAGCGGTACTCTTTGATTGTGAGTACAATTTGATGGCTTCTTAGATGCTTGAGCGTTGAGGCGTATATTCGTTAAGTATCGAATGTCTTAGGGGTTTGATCATCTCGGCCCTGGAGTATCTTCTGTTGATTCAGCATCCCTTTCGCTGCAGTAGTGGGATTTGACACTTGTGCAGACATCAGAGCTTTCTGATTTTGTGGAACACATGGACTTGCAGGAGAAACTCTCAAAGTTTTCTTTGCCATTCTTGGACATCAGTAATGAATGTTTCAGTGCTTGATTCGGAGAAACGTCAGATTCAACCACTTGGTAAAATACTAATGTGGTGAAGCTACCATTCATAACGTCTTGTAGAGTTGCTAGCATAATTAAGTCCCCATGCTAGGATATCATGTGGGGAAATAAATGACATAGAAATGGAATGAGACTTGCCTGAGTGCGGAACCTCTTGATGAATGTCTATGCATCTTTTGCAGATTCTTGGTTCAACCTCGTCAAAGTTTGAAATTCCTCAAAGTACTCTGATGATGGAATGTCCGTCAAATCTTCTGGATCAGAACTTTCTTCGTTGGAGAGATGTGTAACCAAAGGTGCTTTGCAAGTACCCATCTTTTCATCGCGGATCCACGCTCGTCTGAAGGAATGTCATATCCTGGATCTTCCTGATTATGTGAAACTTGGTTGAACTTATGTTCACTTTGAGAATTATGTAGCCATAAGTATCTCCGAGCGCTCCTTCAAGATCTCTGATTGAGATGGAGCATGAGTATCTTTTTGTCGAGTGATGCATGTGAATCCGATGGTTTTCAGTGGAATGTTGTTGATGGCGGTGTCAGCATCGATCAACGTTCTTCCAAATTCGTTTCTTCTGAGATTGACAGTGATCAGCAGTCCGCAGTCGTATATCTCTTGATCTGTAGCTGGAGGCTCAAGAAGTATTTTCGGAATGAACTTCTTGACACAATGTGGTTCAGTACTGTGAACATGTCTCTCCTTTGTTCCTTCGACAGATAAAGCAATTCACGTTCGACCAAGGATTGAACCGCCTCTTTGATAGGTTGTTCAGAGAGTGTAAAGGTTCTGACTGGGATAGGATTCTTGTGTACTCCTTCAGTCCCAAGTTGAAGCTATTATGGATCAACATTCTCTTCGAAAATGTGCTTCAAAACTCCGCAGTCACTTGTCGGATGATTGAAGAACCTGTGGAAGTCACCTCTTCAATGGAAAAAAGGAAAGTCAGATGCTTCTTGATCAGGAACTCTTGTGCGTTGGTCAGAGGCTTGTGCATCTTGCTTATCCTTCCTTTGTTCTTTTGAAGGAGCTGAGGTATGCTTGCGCGGCGGTTTGTCTTTCCGTTTGCTCCCTTCTGCAACAGTGTTTGTGGAAGGATAGAGGTTTTACTGCTTCTTGATCAGACGTCTGATACCTCGAGTGTCTCGCGGTTCTTCATCCTTTGTAGCTTTTCCAACAGAGCAGGCGCAGTGGTTGCTGATCTCTTCGCAGCTTCGTGAAGCTCTGAGAAAGTCTGGAATCGAAGATTCTGCAGTAGAGCTCCGTAAACCGAGAGCATGTCGTTGATGCACAAATCTACTAGATGTTGCTCTGTGACATTTGGGTCATGACAATCCAGGGCTTGGACTATGAATCTTTTCACGTAGTCGTTGGGATTTACACTGACCCTCTGAAACATTCTTCCAAGGTCAGAGAGAGTAACTTGCTCTGACACGAAAAAGTACTTCCTGTAGAAGGTGTTGATCATTTATCCCCAATTTTTGATGGTCCCCGGTGCGATGTTGTTGTACCAGGTATATGCTCTTCCTTTCAAGGATTTTGAAAACTCCTTGAGACGAACAACATGGTTATGTTCATGTTCTCCCAGGGCTTCGAGAAAATGAGAGACATGTTCCCGAGCATTGCCAGTTCCATCATATAAGGTGAAGGTTGGAGAAACGTAACCTTTGGGGAGTGGAATCATCTGCGTAGCGGCAGTATAAGGAGGTTGATGACGATGGACATGCGATGTTTTGTCTTTTCCACGGTTCTCCAAGAGGTGCTCCAGATCCTCGCGATTGATGAAATTCGATGATCCCTTCGCTGATGAGTTGTCTGCAGCAGTTTTGCAGACTTCATCGTCTTCTACTGTATGGATTGGAATTACTTCAGGATCGTCGTCTGAGGATTTCTCCTTCTCCTTTCCCTTATCTTGAGTTTTCTCTGACATCTTGTCAGTAAGAGTTTTGAGATAATTACACAGCTCCTTCTGTGTAGCAGCCATGTCAGTCTGATTCTTTGCAAGAGTCTCCTGCGCTTTGATAAGATCAGCAATGGTAGGTGGTGGATCTCCTCTGACTTCTTCAGGGTTTCGTACGGACAGTGGATGACCTTCGACGTGAGGAGGAGTAATGTCACCACCATCAGTGTTGGAGGTCGGAATTGTCTCCGGGATATTCTGATTGTTGTTGTTGCTAGTGCTAGCACGGTTTGTGTTAGGATTCGTAACTGAACCTGACCTGAGATCAACCATCTTGTGAAATTGTGAGATTGCAACCGAGAGAATGATCTCCCACTGTGGTCGCCAATCTGTAGATGGAAAAACGATTTGCTGGTTTTTAAGGAATTGAGGAGACGACCGTACGGAGGAGACTCCTCGAACTGAGCGAAATGTTAAACTTCACACAGATGCACCGCTGCAAAGGGGGTGCTTTAGATTCGAGAGATCAATCTGTAGTACTCCGGCCTAAATCAAGACAATGACCGTTCCAGAGTAAATTCGGTCACAAGAGAGGATGGGTTGATCTGTAGGAGGGAAGCTGGGAAATGTATGGAATCAATGGTAATCAAAGATTGTAGGTGTGTGAATTCTGAATATGATAAGCTCTGAATGATTGAAATTGTTCAATTGAGAGTAGTTGCTCAATTGATGAGTTAATGATCTCGTGTTGTCGATGAGACATGAGATTGATGATATTGTTGATGTTGATGCCTCAATCATGATTTAGAGACTTATTTATATTGCTGGAATTTTAGACACCATGACTCCATGAAGTGTGACAGTTGATGGAATCAAGGAGTGGGGAAGTGGAGATCGTGTTTGAAACCAGTTGCTCAACGTGTGGAGACTTGGTCGATTTTCCACCCACTACCTCGTGAATTCCTTCAACTGATTGCACGACTTGCTCACATTCCATCGTGTGTTTGAACACACGTGTCGTAGACCGCCAGACCAAAATCCTAAGTGATATCCCCCCAAAGTGACACGATTGACGTCTCGTGGTATGTTAGTCAATTAATGACTTCGTGGTTTGATGGGACGATGAGTCCATGTAGTTTTTGAGTTCTGAAACTCATGAATTGAACATGTCATGAGACAGAGGTATAGTTCTTACGATAAAGTGAGCAAGTATTGCTCATTCGATGGATCATTGAATATTAATTGTTCAACCAATATTCCTTGGTTTGAGCAAATATTTATCATCTGAGCAAGTGTTTCTCAGGTGATGAATTGTTGAATATTTGATTGTCTGAGCATGTGTTGCTCATCTGATGGATTATTGGCAGCGTACCAAAAATATTAATTAGAATACTGGTCGTTGAACCGAGCATAATTAATGAAATTAATGACCATGAGGTCGTCGTAAAATTATTAAGGTTGGAATCTGGAATGATGATCCTTGGATTCAGAAACCCTAATTTGATCAATTGATGATCAATTCATGGGTCGTCAGAAGTTTAACCATTGGACGAAGGAGGGAGCGACTACATGGGACCGTGGATCAACCATGTAGTGTCCATATGCTCACTTGAGAAAATACAAAGAAATCCTGAAGAGTTGACGATTGTTGGTGAAAGAATGATTAAATGCTGGTTTAATCATTTATTCGAAAATGCTCGTCTGAGCCTTAGGTGTGAAAATCTAATTAATTATGACGGAGTGAGGGACCGACCATGGGGTCATGAAACCGGACCTGGGTAGTCACGTGACCGCCTGATGATCACTTCATGAAAATCCAAAGTGTTTGGAAGAGTCTTGGACCTAATACGTGCAATTGTGCAAATTCGGTCAAAACTGTGAAACTTGATGGGACCGGCTTATGTAAGCCAAAGAGGCAATCTTGGTCTGTCAAGATAGTGTGCTCGTGTTTCCAAGGCGTCCGCGTCTCAGTCCTGAGAATTTTGATATTTTCTGGCGTGCAATTGAGCATCTATTCGAGAAAATATGCCAAAATTAGGGTTTCGACGAAACTGAGGAAAACACCATGAGATGATGGAAAATAATTATAAAATAAGGAACAAGGAGGCGTGGGACCGCCGAGGCCAAGGCATTGTCGACCGGTCGTGACCACGGTCCCGTGGTGCCATTTCCTTAATTTTATAGTATTTTTGATGATTTTATGAAGAATTTTAAGAATTTTGATGAATTTAGGGAGTTTCCATGAATTGAAGGAGTTTTCATGAGTTCAAGGAAGCAAAAAATATTAAAATAATAAAAACACGGGCGTGTGGGACCGTGGGGGCGTAGTCGGCCGTCTAGGGGCCGGTCCCACGAGTTTTTCATAATTTTTTATATTTTTTAAGTATTTTTCATGATTTGAGGGAATTTTTCCTAATTTGAGAGAAATACCATGAAATCAAGGAATTTGATGAATTCAAGGAAAAATAAAATAAAATAATAAAACAAGGGGAATGTGGGACCGGCTAGGGCATGGCCGGCCGGCTAGTGGCTCGGTCCCACAAGTTTTCATAATTTTATTTATTATTTGATGATTTGTGCAAAATAACATGAAATCAAGGAGTTTCCTCGAGACGAAGGAGATTTGATAAAATGAGAGAATTTTCATCAAATCATGTAAAATAATAAAAATGCATTAAAAATATAAAACTGGCGTGGGATTGACCACGACACGGTCGGTCGGTCATGTGTCCGTGCTCTCAGCACCCTGGTCAATATTTTCAATTATTTATTATTTTCTTCCCTATTTTGCATAGGTTCCTCGTTTCGTTGTATTTTGAAATACTCGTTCGTGCGGTGACTATTAGTGTATCGTCAATGAATACACTTTCACCATTTGAATCGGGACTTACTTAGAGGTAGCTCAGACGCCCGGTTGTTGATTATTTATTACTAATTGTGGAATTCAGTGGAGAATAATTCACAAAACTGAGTAATAAGATGTTTATTATTGATTCATAGGATCAGCTGAGGATTCGACTACGAATTCAGAATAATAAAGTGAGCATTACCATTCCATGGGATCGTATTCGACCATAGAATCGGAGTAATTATGTTTTATCTATTACCATTTATGAGACCAGTTGTGGATTCGATCATGAAATCGGAGTAGTGAGATAATATACTTATTGCTATTCTATAAGATCAAGCCGTGGATTCGATCATAGAATCGGAACAATTGTTTATTGCCATTCCATGAGACTAGTCGTGGATTCGACCATGGAATAGGAGCAATTGTTATTTCCATTCCATGGGACCAGTCGTGGATTCGACCGTAGAATATGAGCAATAATAGATTATTCTGGGAATTCAGTAGTGAATGTCATAGCAGAATTAATCTTAATCTTAATTAGGAATAATTAACTTTGTGGCTCTATACTAGCAGAGCAAGCTGTCTAGGAGCATTAATTATCCCGATATGAGCTTGTCGGTAAGTCATATCCTTTATATAGTCAGGGTAAACTCGTTGTTTGTTCCTGAAGACGTTATCGCTCTATACTAGCAGAGCAAGCTGTCTAGGAGCCGTCCATCTCGTGATACTATATAGAAATAATCACTGAAAGTGTTCAGTATTCATGAGATATGTCGTTGTCCAGTCGTGAGACTACATATATACATGTACTCTGAGAGAAAGTACTCTCCATTGAGAATTCGATGAGAGACCCGTGTCTCAATACTCACGTCTGATTGCTAGATCAGAGCTTCGTATAATTATGAGTTTACGATTTTAGCCCTTGTCGAAAATCCACCATCTACAATAACAAGAAAAAGTAATCAACAACCACGAAATGGAAGAGTGGCTATAGTTTTCAGATATGAACCAAGATGGGATGAGCTCAAATCCCTCTGCCCACTGAGTTTTTTATACGTGTAAGTGATTTTACGTTTCAGCCACCCCATTTGACAAGCAACCCGCAACCCGTCAAAGCAAACCCGTCTAGGGCTAGGGTTTGGGCTTGTACATGAACAATACTAGGGATAGGGTTGACCCTAACCTGTCCATGGCTTGTCAAGCTAGGGCCGGGTTGACCCTAGCTTGCCCCGTTGACAGCTCTCGTCCAAGTTATCTCTCTTTGATAGAGACTCACAGATTTTTATTTGCTTGAGTAAAGATCAAATCGAGAGATTGAGATAATAACTCCTTGAGATACTTTTTATCTAGATTGAGTATGACTGTCTAGTTGATTCTCTACCAAAGTATTTCGGAGTTAGTCCATACAGATTGCTAATCGAAATATTGGGTGGTGTTGTTAGACCCCCTCTTTTTCAATTGGTATCAGAGCAGGCAAACACATTTAAGACCTAACAAGTCCGTGTTTGTAGCGATCTGACTCTATGAACAGAGGTGCTATCTCTATTAACGTACCACCAGTCTTCGATGGCTCCAATTACTTATGGTGAAAAATTGTTATGCGAGCTTTTCTTCAATCGCGTGATTTTCAATCATGATTATATGTGGTGAATGGTTATGATGCGCCCGTTGTTGCAGCCGGAAACGGAACTGTTCCCAAGAATATTGGTGAATATAATGCTGCCTAGATTCTTGCTGCAAAGCAGAATTCTGAAGGGTTAAATGCTATCATACATGCCATTTCCCCAATTCTTCAACACCATGTGTCTAATTGCACTAGGTATAAAGATGCTGGGATATCTTAGAAACCATATTTGAAGGAAACTCCAGTGAAAAGGAAGCTAGGCTTCAAAACCTTAATTCTGATTGGGAGAACCTTCGTATGGCAGATGAAGAAACATTTGATGAGTTTAATCACAAAGCGTCTGAAATTGTTAATGCATATTTTGGATTGGGTAAGACTATTCCTGAAAAGGACATTGTGATGAAAATTCTCAGATCACTGCCATCCAGATACGAGTCTAAGAAGCATGCCATCGTTGAGGGGAATAACCTCAATAATCTTTCCAGAAGCACCTTGGTTGGGAAGCTAAAGATCTTTGACCATGAGCATACATCCAAAGTCGGTAAGGATGTTGCCTTTAAAGCACAAAAGAGCACTAAATTACTTGCCAAAGGTAAAAGTGTCCATGTCTCTGAGGATGATCGGTCTGAGAATGATTTTTCAGATGAAGACCTTGACAAGTCGGTCTCCTTGATCACAAGACAGTTTAGGGATCTTCTGTTGAAGAGAAGTAAACGGTTTTCAAGAGACAAACCTCACGGTCGCGTACCTCCTAAAAACAGGGATGCTGATGAGGCTGATGACGAGGACATGCCTCAGTGCTTTAAGTGTAAGGGTTTTGTCCATTCAGCTAACGAATTCCCAAATCGTAGAAAATACATTGGGAACAAAGATCTAGCTGTAACACTTGATGAAATGTCTGAAACCTATGATTCCGATGAAGATAGGAAATCAAGTGTAGGGCTCCTTGATGAAAACATCGATTTTGATACTTGTAGCATTACATATATCAACCTCAATGGGTTCGGAGAAGAAGGAAACCCAACCAAGCTGGAAGATTCTCTAACTGGAAACCCTGTCAGTAATATTTCAGGATCTACTGTATATCTAGCTGCTTGCACATCTCAGATGCCTGTATACTATTCAAGTTTGACGTGCTCGTTTTGTTCAATGAAGGTACACAAACTATCAAGGTGTTACAAATACAAGCACCAAATAAGGCACGCCAGCAAACTCCAACGAAGAACAGATTATTTAGCAAGGAAGCTGAAACTTGCTCAGAAGACCGCCGAGGTTGTGAATGGCGAAAACGATTTGCTGGTTTTTATGGAATTGAAGAGTCGACCGTGTGGAGACTTCTTGAACCGAGTGAAATGTTGAACCTCACACAGATGCACTGCAAGAAGGGAGTGTTTTAAGTTCGAGAGATAAATCTGTAAGACCCCGGCCTAAACCAAGAACAATGGGCGTTCCAGAGTCAATTCGGTCACAAGAGAGGATGGGTTGATCTGTAGGAGGGAAGCTGAGAAATGCGTGAGATCAATGGTGATCTGAGATTGTAGGTGTGTTGTGAATTCAACGTGAAAATGCTCTGAATGATTGAATTTTGCTCGATTGAGAGTAATTTATGTGAGTTCGTGTAGACGAAAGATTGTCTGTATGAACTTTGATGAGAAATTGCTCGTTTTGGCGAATGTTGTTCGAAAAACCTCCTTTCTTCAATCAGGATTCAGAGACATTTTATAATGCCGGAGTTGAAAACACCATGATCCCATGAAGTGTGACAGTTGCTGGAATCAGAGAGTGGGAAATGGGGAAATCGTGTTAAAACCAATTACTCATCGTGCGGAGACTTGGTTAACTTTCCACCCACTACTTTGCTGACTCTTCCAACTGATTGCACGACTTGATCACATTCTCGTCGTGAGTGAACACACGTGACGTAGACCACCAGACCAAAACCCTAGTTAATATCCCCCCATGTGACACGATTGAAATCTCGTGATTGTGGAGTCAGTTACTAACTTTATGGGACGATGAGTCCATGTAGCGCTGAGTTGAACATGATTAGCAAATGTTTCGAAACTCATGAATTTAATGTGTCTGCTGAGACGAGGTATCATTATAACCTAAGACGAGCAAAACTGTGTTGCTAAATTGTTGAATATTGGTAGTTGAACCAATATTCTTTGATTTGAGCAAATATTGCTAGTCTGAGCGAATATTTCTAATTGAATAAATATTTCCGGTTAGAGCAAATATTGTTAGTTCGAGCAAATATTGTTCTTTTGATGAATTGTTGGTAGCTGGACCAAATAAAATATTAATTTAAGTTACTGATTGCTGGGTCGAGCAAAATAAATATGAATATCAATCATGGAATCGACATAAAATTATCAGAGTGTTCGAATATGCACATAATCACGTTTCTGCAGAGCTCTGGATTCAAAACCCTAATTTTACCGAAATGATGATTTATTGCAAATCAACACGGGACCGGCTAAATGGGATGACGGGTTCACCATATAACGCCCAAATGCTCGAATGAGCAAAAAATACCAAAGTCTCTTGAGGACCAGTTGGTGAAAGAATGATTAAATGCTGGTTTAATCATTTACTGAAATAATGCTCGTGTGAGCAACAAATCATAAAACCTGATGTAGAAAATATGAGGGGCCGACCAAGAGGTCATGAGACCGGCTCTTGATGGTCATGGTACCAGTATATGGTTATTTGAGCGAACTTTCAATTGTTTGGAAAGAGTTCGAACCTAATATGAGCAACTAAGCAAATTAGGTTAAAATCATTAAAACATGTGGGACCAGCTGTTTGCAAGCCTCAGGGTCACCCTTGGTCGGTCAAGGGGATGTTCCCGTGTCACCATAGTGTCCGTGCTTCAATCCTGAGAATTTTGATATTTTCTGATGCACGTTTGAGCAACATTTGGAGAAAATATGCAAAATCCATGGTTTTGCTGAAACCGGCAAAAATACATGAGATGATGAAAATAATAAATAAACAAGGAATCACAAGGTGTGGGACCTGCCACGGCTAGCGCATGGTCGGCCGGCTGACACGCTGTCCCACATGCTTTTCCCAGTTTTATGTGATTTTATGTATTTTTCTCTGATTTAAAGGAAATTTCATAAAACTGGAGAGTTTGGCAAAATTAGCGAACTTCCATGAGATGAGAGACATAAATTAAAATATAAAATAGGGAATGGGCGTGTGGGACCGTCAATGGTCGTGGCATGGCCGGCCGGCCAATGGACGCGGTCCCCAAGGCACTCTTCCCAAATTTATGTAATTTTGATGATTTTAGATAATTTTTCATAAAATCAAAGGGATTTGTTGAAAACCAAGATATTTTGTTGAAATCAGGGAGTTTTCATGAAATCAGGAAACCAAACACCAAATAATAATAAAATAATGGGCGTGTGGGACCGGCTAGGGCATGGCCGACCGGTTAGAGCCCGGTCCCACAAGTTTTCCTAATTTTTTTAATATTTTCCATGATTTTAGAGAAAATACATGAAATTAGGTAATTTTAGGGAAAATTCATAAAATCAAGGAATTTTCATAATTTGAGAAGGAATAATAAAATAATGGGACGTGAGGTGTGGGACCAGCCGGCCGGCGGTCCCGCAACACCTTTCCCTAATTTTATTATTTTTTGATAAAATCATGTGATTTAGATAAAAATACATGAAATTAGGTAATTTTCATGATTTTAGGGAAAATTCATAAAATCAAGGAATTTTCATAATTTGAGAGAAATAATCAAATAATAGAGAGTGAGGTGTGGGACCGGCCATGGCCAAGACATGGCCGGATGGTGCTCGGTCCCGCGACAGCTTTCCCTAATTTTATTATCTTTTTGATAAAATCATGTGATTTAGATAATTTCTTTGAAATAAAGGAAATTTGCTCGAACGAGAGGATTTTCATGAGATCGTGAAAATAGTAAAAATATGGTAAAATATAAAATTGGGCGCGGGACTAGTCACGGCATGACTGGCCGGCTGGTGAGCCTAGTCCCCTGGCGCTTTTGTTTAATATTTTATTATTATTATTTTCCCTTCCTATTTTGCATAGGTTCCTCGTTCGTTCGTATTTTTAAAATGCTCGGTCGTGCATTCAAAATGCTGGTCTGTGTATTATCTGCTAATTACAGTTGCACCATTTTGTCAGGGCTTATTCGATGCCCAGATGCCTGTTTCGTTGAATATTTATTACTAACCTGTGGAATTCTGCTGGGAAGAACCACAGATTGAAGTAACGAAATATAATGAGGAATCGTAGAATATTGCTGAATATTGAGGCGATTAATTGACGACTCGTAGAATATTGCTGGATATTCAGACGATGGCTCGTAGAATATTGCTGGATATTCAGACGATTTAAGATCATTAATTGTTGGCTCTGTACTAGAAGGGCTTCCTGTCTAGGAGCATTAATTATCTGAGGGTTGAGCAATATGAACTTGCTGGAGTGTCATATTCCTCTTGCATAGTCGGGGAAAATCTGGTTACATCCCGAAGACGTTGTCGCTTTATACTAGCAGACATTCTGTCTAGGAGCCGCCCAATCTTTAGATTCTATAAAATATGAGATGTGCCGTGGACTCAGCTGAGAGACTGCACATCTTCATCTTCTCCGAGAGACTTTCTCCATCAGAGGTGGCATGAGCTTTCATGCACAGAGACATGAGTCTCGATACCCATCCGATTGCCGGATCCGGAGTAATTACTGAAATTGCTCAGTATTCATGAGATGTGTCGTGGCCTCAGCTGAGAGACTACACATCTACACGTACTCTGAGAGACAGCCTTCTCAGTCTGAGATTTATGACATGAGCTTTCATTCTTTAATGAGAGACATGAGTCTCAATACTCATCCGGTTGCCGAATTTGGAGTATAGTTTTACAATTCTACCCTTTGTCGAAAATCCACCATCTACAGAGGTATGTAGGATCTTATCTTCGTCTAAGAAGTTGGTTTCCAGGGATAGAGTAAGACCATTTGAAAAGAAAGTATGGTCGAATCGTTTTGAGAGACAGAAGTCTGAAGATTCCTCCCTTGAGAAAAATGATGGACAAATTGTTGTTCACCACAACACAAACTAATTGTATTGTTTGGCAAATCTTGTCTCATGTGCCTGTTCAAAAGAGACAAGATCATGAACGTACAGGCTTTAGAAAAGGGTGTTTTCTTAGGTTTGTTGTTTCTGTCTTTCAAATAAAAGAAAGGGTTATTATCGACAATTCTACTTTTTATAGGGTTTAGAGTTGAACGACCACGAACCTGTTTTTAGGTTTCGAACCCTATATTCCTTTTTCTCTTGATATTCTTTGTATCTCAAGACTGTTTAATGAGATTGTGAATTCCATCCACAAAAATCAGTTGGTTATAATTGTTCTCAAAGCATCGTGTCTATGGAGAGAAAAGATGTCAACTTGATTGTTAAATATTCAATCAAGGAAAAAGGAAAATCTCCTGCAACTCCATCCTTGAAAAGAAAAAGGAGGAATACAAGAAAGCCAAAGGCTATGCCTTCTAACTCTCAGAAGTTTTACGATGTTCTTGATGAGTTGAAGGAAGTAAGAAAGGACATTCGTGAAATAAAGGCTTTTGTGTCAAAGTCCTTAGAAGTTCAGAGAGCCCTGGAACGACATAATCAACCAAGAAAGTTTGTTGATATAAACTCCTATCTTCGTGAACCGTATGTTCCATTGGCTGTTGACAACAAGGAGTTCGGGAATGATGCTGAATTTCTCAAAGGCATTGTTTGCCTAGTATGTCTTCTTTTTGGATTAGTTGGAAGAATAACTAGTGCTTTGAATAGCAATGATTGTGACTACACATAGCTATTTTTGTTTTCATCTTCTTATGTTATTTTAGGTTTATTGGTTATTCAATTCTAAAAATATTTGGAGGATGATTCTATTGCAGTATTGAAATTTATGATTTTGTGATATTGCAATATTTTTATGGGATATGTATTGTTTGCGTCTGTGAACTTGAAGGTCCCATATTGCGGTCAAAAGTAAAGTCGTTCATGAATTGGTATTAGTATTGATAAAAGGACGAATGGAATTTTGACAAATACAAAAATTATGCCTATGCAATCATGTATTTGATGGAAAATAGGATAAAAACTTTTGTTTGACAAGGATAAAGTCTATTATGTCGTTATGATGGAAAATAAAATAGATCCTTGTATGTTATCCACGGTATTGATCTTCATTGATCCATCTTGTTATGTTTTACCGTGAAGGCTCCATTGTGTGTCTTATGTTGAGCACCTTACAACTAAGTCGATTTTTCTTATTGGCTTGTTGATTGTTCCATAAGATACTATATGTTGAGCATTAGGAACTAAATTAATCAACCAGTTTGGTTATTTAGTTTGTACTCCATAAGTTTTATTTCTTATGTCGAGTACATGTACGTTTAAGGTTGTCATATTCCATGATGAACTTAGTCGTGGTTCCATAAGTTTTCTTATGTTGAGCCCAAAAATAATTAAATTGATTACTTCGGTGATTATTTTGATTGTTTGTATTCCAATTAGATTAATAATGGGTTCTCTTGTAATTAATCTAGTTGAGTTTTCATATATTCCACAAATTCTTGTGTTGAGAATATGAAAGGCTACACTATCATGTTCTATTGGTTAATGTAGTCGTATATTCCGTAAGGTTCTCCTTATGTTTAGTATGTGAACGATTAGGTTAGTCATGTCTGTATGATTACCTTAGTCGTAGCTCCGTAAGTTTACTTATGTTGAGCACTTTCAATTAAATTGATCACTTTTATGGTTCGATTTAGTTGCTTATTCAAATTGAATTAATCATGGGTTTACTTGTGATTAATTTGTTTGAGCTTTGGATATAGAAAATCATTCCTATGGTTTTTTATGTCCAATTTAAAAAATCCTTCTTTTCTTTCGAAATTAAGGTTGCTCTTGTTGTTCTTTCGGGAATGACATCAAATGGGAAAGAGTTCTTTTGAACTTGTGCTTAATGGTAATATCTTGCGGGGTGTGCAGTTGTGGAATTTTATAGGGGTTATCATGTATCTTAAAACTCCTTGATGAATGCATTTAGCTTCGTCTTTATGATTGCATCTAAATTAAGTTGGTATGTATTTTTATTTTAGTCTATGAAATGTCTCTTGTGGAAATTTCATTATGATCCCGTTCTTGTACCTTTGCCAATTTTATTAACAAAAAGGGGGAGAAATATTGTAGTCACACTACAAATACATATGGTTTTCGGATCATTGTGTAAGGGGGAGTGGTTTCCATGATCGAGATGGAGTATTGACTAAGGGTGAGCGATACATATCACCGCAGTATTATTGTTAAAGTTGTGATACAATTGGACTTTGATGTTACATAATAATATTATGACACTGTATAATAATGATCGAGAATCTCGATTTCTCTCATTTTTATAGATACGGATCTTCAACAACGGTGGTGCTAAACTTACAACCTTTGGGATCATTTGAGTACTTGGAAGGACGAAGATTTCATGGAACGTTGAAGATTAGACTATGGAATAGTAGCCACTAAAGTTTATCTTTTTTGTATTCCATATGTATTAATAGTTTTGTCACTAAAATTGACAAAGGGGGAAATTGTTAGAGCATAGCTCGGTCAACCTCGCATGCGTTGCTATCTCAAGCATGTTTGTCAATGTTAGTGACCAAAACTATGAGTCTTTATTTCTAGCCTACATAGCTAAGTCTCGGACTAGGATAGAAAGTGTAGTTGAGCTCAAGGACTTCATGGCGATTCATCATACAACGACGAATATCTATACAAGGAACCGTGGAACTTCATCAACAAAAAGGTATGTGGAGACTTGAACTTATCTATCACTCAAAAGTTTATTTATTCTATCTCCTACTTCTTATGAGACAAAATTCGTATGCTATATAGACTAGATCATACACAGTTGACATTTTGAGCTGAGCATTCATTGCTTATCTTTTATCTCGAAATCGTGTGTCGGTAAAGCGTTTCGCTTTGATCAAGTTTATCTTCACCTAGTGACGAAAGTCATGAAAAGTTTCAATCACTTTGAGAATTGCTCTGACGTGAATCGGTCTGTGAATAACGTCTACATAGCGTCCTATGAGAATGTCTCAATGATTGAAATGAGATTTTAGACTACATAACCATGTATTCCTTGAACCGAAGTTTTCGAACATTGTTGATCAAGAGAAACCGGGAGGACTGTGGAATTGGCTTGCCAAGTCCGCAAACTGTCGGAAGTTTTCGACCGAGAATTTCTGCTGGATTTTCCAAAACTCGTTTGTGTGCTAAGTCCACGAACTCAGTCCGCAAATCCAGTCTGCGAACTAGCGGAAGTTCTCTTTCCGAGAATTTCTGCTGAGTTTGAAAAACTCAACCGATTAACTTAAGTCCGCGAACTTTTTTGTGAACTTAAGAGGTTATGATCTAAAGATGTGCTCTGAACATGAAACATTAAATTACTAAGGAATGTTTTATGCAAATCGTGGCTATAATGTTCATGAGCCGATTCAATCGAATCGAATCATCTTTGTTTCAATTGTGTCTTGTGTAGTTACATAAGATCTCATAGCAATTGGACAACTCTCTAACTAGTTCATTTGAGTCAATCGAACTAGTTATGGTGAAGAAGAACAAGGTTAATATGAAATGCTCATATGGTTAACATTTTGGGTTACTATGTTGAACCAACATACACGTACACGTTTGGGCATGGTTTTCACGAACCCAGTAAACGTATACCCAAGTGTGTGTGACAAGCTAAGTTTTCGATCTAACGGTTGATAAATATTAGCTTGAATCTAAATCAGGTTTTCATCTAACGGTGAATAAGGATTTCTTTGTAACTAAGGCAAAACCCTGATTTGAAGGCTATATATAGGAGACATCTAGCATTGGGAAAAACTAATCCCCACACGTATGTGTGATACTAGTGCGCTCACTAGAGTCGATTCTCCTTTAACCTTTGGTTTTCTTCTCTGAAACCAGGTTAACGACTTAAAGACTTCATTGGGATTGTGAAGCCAGACCGATACTACTTTATCGTAGTTGTGTGATCTGATCTTACATCTTCTATCATACGAGTACATTCGATTGATTGGCTTGAGATCGTGAGAGTTCTCCGATAGGCAAGATAAAGAAGTCACAAACATATTCGTCTCACTGTTTGTGATTCCTCGACAAACCCCATGTGTAGTCAGGAAGGATTGTAGAGATGTGATTGATTAATCTAGGATGTTCATCGGGAATATAAGACCAAATTATCAATTGGTTCCTGTTCACCTTGATTTCATATCTTAAGACGGAACAAAATCTAGGGTTTATTTGTGGGTGACAGATTTATCCTTCGATATACTTTTCTGTGTGAGACAGATTTTTTTATTATCAAGTCTGTGATTTTGGGTTACAACAACTCTTGGTTGTGGGTGAGATCAGCTAAGGGAATCAAGTGCGTAGTTGATGAGTGCCAAATAATGTATATATTTATCCCTTTTTGTTGGCATTTTAACTCATCTTTTGTGCATTAATTCTACATTTTATCCCATATTCTGTATTTTCATTGTTTTCAAGAATAAATATTTTTATTAATTAATTTTGCATTTTTAGGTAATAAATAAAGTTCGGATGAGTCGCGGAGCGAAAAGAGCAGAAAAGTAGTGAAAAGCAGGGAGAAATTACGCAAGGAAGCCGCGAAGAATGGTGCGCACAACCTCATTTTCTACACACAAAAGCGCCTCCGTTCTCAGCCGTCAGATCAGTTCTCAGAAGCATCCGATGGTCGCTCCTTCATAGAGCATCAAAATCTGAAGTCTCTGCCAAGCACCACAGCGCTGAAATTCCAAGCCTTCAGATTAGATGGTAGTTGAATCCGACGGTCGCTCCCTTGCTGTGCATCGAAGTTTGATATCTCCGCCTAACACTACAACACCTAACTCCATCTGGCGTCGTTGATTTTGTTGTTTTATATAATCCAGCGGTCGCTACAAACTTCACTTCATCTCACCGTCCGATTGATCTTTCATCTCCCTATCCCACGGCTCAGCGTCGCAGATCATCAAACTCGATACACTCGCCTCACACCCTAGCGACCGAGCACCTACACCTCAAACAAACGCACCCTTCCCTTCTCCATCGAACCATCTCCTCCATCACCCCCTCTGCAGAACCGCCATGCCCCGTACCGCCACCATGTCCGTCTCCATCACCACCACCTCACCCCAAATCACTCCACTATCTTCTCCCCAAATCACTCTACCTATACCCATCATCACTATCACGTTTTACATCAACTAATCTCCTCAATTTCTCATCTCTGCTCACTGAAACCCTAGGTGAGAAATTGAAGATATAAGTTGATGTTAGAGCAGCAATTGGAGCGGGAGATGACTCAGGAAGAGAAATAGAAGAATGGGTCGACGAGATGGAGCGAATATCTCATCAACAGTAGGTAAATCAATTTCACCAAACCCTAGTTCTACTGATTTTGGGGGAAAATTGGGGGAAAACCCTAAATGGGTATAAATGGGTGTTATGTGGAGTGTGTGAAACACACTGTATACCTCTCTGGACTAGCCAGTAGAGAATTTGAGACAAATTTTTATGAACTTAAAATTTCAGTGCTTGTCTGTTAACAGTTGAGAATTGCTTCTGTTGTAGTTATCTGATATGTTGCAATTTGTGTTTAAATTATCTCATATGATGTATGTATGTTGCCATAACATGGTTAGCATGAGCTAATCAGCCTCAGGCCAAGGCTCAGTGAAGCCTTGTGCACTGTCAAGTGTGAATGAGCTAGGATAGTTACTTCCTGTTGCTGTGTTTTGATTGTGCAAATGAGAGATGCCAATGCTCATAGAGCCTGTGATTGGCTGTACTATCAAAAGACAGCCAATGCTAGGGGTAGACTAGTGAGCAAGTTGGTGTTCTTTCATTTCTAGTTGTATGCTTAGGAATGAACATAACCTAGAAACATGTCACTTGATTAGGACACAAGGTGGATCATAAGCCTTGGCTTACCCACCAATCCCCTTTCAGTCACTTTTATTTTTCAGTCCTGTGTGCTTGTATTTCAGTTACTTTTCTTGCCTTTCATTTTCTTGCACCTTGTAGCTTTTGTGCACTGAAGTCAGTGCATAATCCTCACCCTGCCCTTGGCTGCCAAGCCTTGGTTATTTGCTGCTCCTCTTAGCTGTTTCTTTGCTGCTTTACTTTCCAAGCCTTGGTTCATATCATTTACATGTTTTGCTCACTGCCTTAGTGCATTGCCACTCTTATTAGCCTAGGAAAACTTCTTATATGCTCCTCTCCCTGTGGACAAACCCCTACTCACCCTTTTATTACAAATCTTGACCTTGTATACTTGCAAGTGTTTTGTGTGCATCCCATTTTCACACCAAGTTTTTGGCGCCGCTGCCGGGGAGCGGGCTGCCATATTTTTGAAGTTTTCATAGCTGTTGTGGCCTTGTTGTGCTTGCATAGTTGTGTGTGTTCATTGCTATCTTGTTCACTTGCTAACTGCTGCTAGAGCTGTGCATTATTTGTTGTTGCTGCCAAGCCTGCTGCAAAGCCTGCTGCAAAGCCTGCTGCTGCTGTTGCTGCTGCTGTTGCTGTTGCTGCTGTTGCTGCTGGTGCTGGTGCCTTCTCTGCCAAGCTGTGCTGTGCTGTTGCTGCCAAGCCAAAGTCTGCTGCTGCTGTTGCTGTTGCTGCTGCTGGTGAACCAAAGCAACTGCTGCTGCCAAGTGAAGCTGCTGGGCTGCCAACTGAAGTGAAGCTGCTGGGCTCTGCCCTCTTCTAGTGGGCTTGTACTTTTCTGAATTGGGCTTCACCAAGTGCTGCTGGGCTCTGCCTCCTTTTGTTGCTGGGCTCGTGGTCTTCTGTGAGCTGGGCTTCGTTGCTGCTGCTGCTGGGCTCTGCTCCACCTGTTGCTGCTGGGCTTGGACGTGAGCTGCTAGGACGATCATAAAGCCCAACTGGGATGTGCAACTAAAAGGGGACTAAAAGCCTATTTTTGGGCTTCCCTCCAAAAAACAAGTAAGCCTAACCCATGAGTTAACCCACTTGGGCCTCATTTAAATTCAAATTTGGGCTTGTAATAATTTATTTAATTATTTATTTTGGGATTGTAATAATTTTTATTTTCTTTTTCTTTTTTTTTTTATTTGGGATTGTAATAAATTTTTTTATTTTCTTTTTGTTTTTCTTTATTTTCTTTTATTTTTCTTTTTTCTTTTATGGGTTTGTTTAAATTATATTATTGTTTTTATTTTCTTTTATGAGTTGTGATAATTTATGATAGGTTTAGTTCAAAAATTTTCAAAAACCCAAAATTTTTAAACCAAAAACAAAACCCCTTCTTTAAACCAAAACCCATTCAAAACCAAATTTCATAACCCTTGGGCCAAATTGTTTCCATTGCTCTGTCTGACCAACATGTTAGTTAAGGTACCTACTAGGACATGATTGTGACCTACAGAGACCAGACAAACAGACTTGTTAGAATTAACCCAGACGAACCTATCGAAATTCTAAGTTCTGAGGGAGACAGTCCAGATCAACCAGAAACAATGGGAGAACCACGTACCCTCAAGGATTATATGTACCCAACTAGAGCCAGTCAACCTTCTTGTATTGTGCTACCCGAGGCTAATGGCCATTATGAGCTGAAATCAAGCACAATACAGATGCTTCCTATTTTCAGAGGTGTTGAGAATGAAAACCCGTACCACCACGTGAGAGAATTCGAGGAAATTTGTGGAACTCTGCGTTTCACTCAAATGACCGACGAAACCCTGAAGTTAAGGCTTTTTCCTTTTTCCCTGAAAGATAAGGCAAAGGCCTGGCTTATGCTTTACAGCCTCAATCCATCATGACATGGGATGACCTCATAAAGGAGTTTTTCAAAAAGTTTTTCCCGAACCACAAGACTGCGACAATTCGTCAAAGTCTGAATAGCTTTGTGCAATTAGAAGGTGAGACCTTAGCTAGATACCTGGAGAGATTCAATGAACTATTGCTCCAATGTCCCCATCATGGTTTTGAAAAATGGAGACTTGTGCAAATTTTGTATGAAGGTCTAGATGTGTCCACCCGAACAACGGTTGAGTCGATGTGTAATGGTCTATTCGTAGATAAAACTGCTGACGCGTCTTGGGACTTCTTATTGAAGTAGCTGAAAAGACGCAACAGTGGGAATCCATCCGTGAAACCAGAAAGACTACATCCGAAGCAAAGGCTTTTAGGATTGAAGCGGATTTTGAGGGTAGAGCAAACATGGCATCAATAGTTAGGAGATTAGAAGAGTTAGAACTACATAAAAATTCAAAACCTTCCACCACTACTCTCCGAGAACATGTCGCTTCGTCTGTTTGTGCTGCTTGTAACGACCCCAACCATCAATTCCAAAATTGTCCAGATTTGCTTGCAGTCCAGGAGTCTAGGCTTGAACAGGCACATGCCATGTTTCAAAAACCAGAGCATAACCCTTATTCACAGACCTACAATCCAGGATGGAGAAACCACCCTAACTTTTCATGGTCAAAAGGACCCACTCAAGGAGGACCATCTCAACCCAATCAGAGCTATCAAAACAATCAGGGATATCAGAACAATCAAGGTTATCAACACCCGAGAAACCCTCAACAACAATCAAACTCTCAACAACAACATCATATCCTCAACAAATACGACAAGAGATTATCCACCCTAGAGGAAATGTTCCAGAGTTTGATGCAAAGTCAGAAAAATCTAGATCAAAAGATGGATCAAATATGTGAGAGAGAAAAGGGTAAACTTCCGAGCCAACCCCAACAAAATCCAAAGAGGATATTTCAAACAGGCACAACATCCTGCACTGAAACCTCACCTGATCAAATCCATGCCATTACCACCCTCCGAAGTGGTAAAGTCATCGAGAACAACGTAGGCGAACCTAATGAGTCTGATACAAATTCCACGTGTCTCCACAACCCCAGAAAACCAAAGAATCTGAGCAAGTTGGAAAATCTGACAATTCTACTGCTGTGAATGTCCCTTTGCCAACTCATCTTCCTGTTGCCCATTTCCTCAAGATTGATCTATCAACAGAAAAGTACCCATTACAATGAGATGTTAGATCTGTTCAAGAGAGTCAACATCAACATTCCTTTTCTTGAAGCAATCAAGCAAATCCCTGCTTATGCCAAATTCCTCAAAGACTTGTGCACTCAAAAGCGCAAGCTCAATGTGCAAAAACGTGCTTTCTTAGCTGAGCAGGTGAGTTCCATCATTCTGAACAAAACTCCACCCAAGTTTAGGGATCCAGGATGTCCAACAATTTCTTGCACTATAGGAGAACACACGGTCAATAAAGCGTTATTAGACCTAGGTGCAAGTGTTAACCTACTGCCATATTCTGTTTATGAGCAGTTAGGTCTTGGGGAGTTGAAACCAACATCTATCACTCTACAACTGGCAGACCGATCTGTCAAGATTCCTCGTGGAGTGGTCGAAGATGTTTTGATCAAGGTTGACAAATTCTATTTTCCCGTAGACTTCATTGTCTTAGACACTCAACCTGTACAAAACCCAGACTGTCACATTCCTGTCATCTTAGGACGTCCTTTCTTGGCTACGTCCAACGCGATCATCAATGTCGGAATGGAGTGTTAAAACTGTCTTTTGGTAACATGACGGTAGAATTGAATGTGTTCGATATTAGTCAACAACCTGTGAATCTTGATGATGATGATGTGCATGAAGTTAATATGATTGAAGGATTAATGCAAGATTCGTTGACTAACATTCTATCCGTCGACCCCTTTCAAGCATGTATGGAGAACTTTAACCCTGATTCCTATGATGATGCATACTGTAGTGACGTCCTATCTCTGCTCGAATCTGTACCTCAAATGGACGTCACTGAAAGGAAATATGAAGTGGAACCACCCCTATCTCTGATTCCAAGCTTATTCCATCCATTGTTGAGCCACCCAAGCTTGAATTGAAAACATTGCCTAGTACGTTGAAGTACGCATTCCTAGGTTCTTCTGATACTTTACCTGTCATTATTTCATCATGTTTAGACACGGAACAGGAAAGTAAGCTTTTAGAAGTACTTAAGGAACACAAAGAGGCCTTAGGATGGACCATCTCAGATCTCAAAGGAATTAGTCCCACCATTTGCATGCACCACATTAACCTTGAAGAGAATGCCAAACCATCGAGGGAAATGCAAAGGAGACTTAATCCTAACATGAGAGATGTAGTCAAAGGAGAGATCCTGAAACTACTTGATGCGGTATCATATACCCAATTCCCGATAGCAAATGGGTTAGTCCCATTCAAGTTGTGCCTAAGAAGTCAGGCATTACTGTTGTTCAGAACGACAAGAATGAATTAGTCCCTACTCGTACAACCACAGGATGGCGAGTATGCATCGACTACAGGAAGTTGAACACAGTAACAAGGAAGGATCACTTCCCGCTCCCTTTCATTGACCAAATGCTAGAACGTGTGTCTGGACACAGTCACTACTGTTTTCTAGATGGCTTTTCCGGTTATAACCAAATTCACATTGCTCCGAAGATCAGGAAAAAACTACATTCACGTGTCCATTTGGGACGTTTGCTTATAGACGTATGCCCTTCGGGTTGTGTAATGCACCTGCTACTTTTCAGCGTTGCATGATGAGCATTTTTTCTGACATGATAGATAGTTTTCTCGAGATCTTTATGGATGATTTCTCTGTTTTTGGTTCCTCGTTTGACGAATGTTTGAAGCATCTTGCCCTCGTGATATCCAGATGTAAAGAAAAGAACCTTGTTCTAAATTGGGAAAAATGCCATTTTATGGTGAATTCAGGAATAGTTCTAGGACACATCATCTCAGAGAAAGGAATTGAAGTGGATAAAGCTAAAGTTGACCTCATTCAACATCTACCACAACCTTGCTCTGTGAAGGAGATCAGATCATTTCTAGGTCATGCTGGTTTTTACCGGCGATTCATCAAAGATTTCAGCAAAATCTCCAGACCTCTGTGCAGTCTTCTCTCCAAAGATGTTGCCTTCAATTTCGATGCTGCTGTGTGAAGGCATGGGAGGAATTAAAAACCCTTCTCACCACCGCTCCTATAGTCCGACCACCCGATTGGAAGCTTCCGTTCGAACTTATGTGTGATGCCTCTGATTATGCTGTTGGTGCTGTTTTAGGACAGCGAGTTGATAGACTACCATATGTGATATACTATGCTAGCAAAACCCTTAATGATGCCCAACTCAATTATTCAACTACCGAGAAGGAATTGCTTGCCGTCGTTTTCGCATTAGACAAGTTTAGATCTTATCTGATAGGGTCTAAGATCATCATATACACAGACCATGCGGCTTTGAAGTATCTTCTTTCCAAGAAGGATGCTAAAGCTCGCCTTATTCGATGGATACTCTTATTACAGGAATTCGATCTCGAAATCCGTGATAAGAAAGGTTGTGAGAATGTGGTTGCTGATCATTTGTCTAGATTAACTTTAGAGTCTATTGATGAATCTGAGCTGATTAGAGAATCATTCCCAGATGAACAGCTGATGTCTATCTCAGACCTTCCTTGGTTTGCTGATATTGTTAACTACCTCGCTACAGGTAGGATGCCCTCACGTTGGTCGAGACAAGACCGCTCTAAATTCCTGGCTGAAGTCAAACATTTCCTTTGGGATGACCCATATTTGTTTAAGTACTGTCCAGACCAAATCATTAGGAGATGCGTCCCCAACACTGAACAGAAAGATGTGATATCTTTCCAACTCTTTCCCTAAAAACCAAAATTTTTCCTTTTCCCATCAAAACCAAATGTATCCCAACAAAACCAAATTTTTTCCAAAAAGTCCAATCCCATTAAAAACCAAAATTTTCTTGTAGATAATGTGTTAGTTAAATTTCCTTTTGTATATATTTGTGCTCATCCATTGTGACTCCTAATATGATGGATTTTTGCCTTGAATAACGGAGTTTTAATCGAGCTTCCGCCGTACAATCGGGTATTCTCTCTCCTTTTACTCTACTCAGCATGTTCCTCTTCATATATTGTTTTATAATTCTTTCCATATTTTGAAACATTGAGGACAATGTTTAGTTTAGGTTTGGGGGTATAGAGTAGATACCATGATAATTTGCCATAATTGAAAACAAACTCCATCTTTTTGAAAAAAAAAAAAAAAAAAAAAAAAATTCAAAATCAAAATTCAAAAAAATTAAAAAATGAAAAATCATAAAAATGGAGCTCATTTACCTTGAAATGTTGACTCTTGTGCAAATATGTATTTTTATTAGGAGTCTTAGTCTAGATATTTAGGCACCCTGATTCTAGCACAATTCACATAGTGATAAGAAATTTGCACGCGCACGATCTACCAATACATGTATGGCCTCGATCTTCAAGGTGTTGGATAGGAAGTTACGATTGCCAATCACTTTAGAATACTGAACGAAACTTGACTAGCTTGTTCTTTCTTTGGTTGGTTGGGATAGAAGGTGGAGGTTACATTAAGAAAGACAACCATCGAATTTAACTGGGTGCATCAAAAAGGGCTACCTCTTGCAAAGTGTCATGTAATCTTTTGTTTCTTTTTGTTATGTATCAAAAGTGTTTCCTTGTTGTAAAAAAAAAAAAAAAAAAAAAAAAAAAAAAAAAAAAAAAAAACGATGTATATATTCAGAAAAAAAAAAAAGAGAAAAAAATATCAGAAAAATACAAAAAAATCAAGTATTTATCAATTCCATCATCTCTTGTTCCAAAAATAAAAAGAGAATAGTCAATGTAAATAAGAGTCATGTAAATAGTCATCTTTTGTGTTTTTTGTAATAAGCAAGGAGGGTGTATGCCATTGATGTACAACGCGAGTAATTGTGAAATACCTCCAACTCATTCACAATTCTCGTAAAGTCCGGACAGCTAGCTAGATTTCGACCTCAGTTCTTAGCCTGAGAAACTATCTCTTGGTGATTAGTAGTCATAACTTCAAATATTTCTTTACACATGTGTAGATACACTTTACACTCTTATCACATGTCTTTTTTTTGTTATCAGTGCTAGGATTGTGCCTTCGATAGCTAGATTGACATCTCCATTTTGCTGTGAGCTTAAACTGTTTTGCACATGTCACGTTTGATGGAATCTGAGCTTATATTTTGACCTAGAACTTTGTAGGTACGTTCTAAGCAAACCTTCACGAGACTTCAACTCGTCCACTAGGGACACTTAGTGGTTTAAAAGGCTTAGTGCATACGCTAAATGCATTCGAGAGACCAGCGACAGTGGTATAGTTAGGATTTCCTTAGTTTTGTTTTACTTGAGGACAAGTAAAATTCAGGTTTGGGGGTATTTGATGAGTGCCAAATAATGTATATATTTATCCCTTTTTGTTGGCATTTTAACTCATCTTTTGTGCATTAATTCTACATTTTATCCCATATTCTGTATTTTCATTGTTTTCAAGAATAAATATTTTTATTAATTAATTTTGCATTTTTAGGTAATAAATAAAGTTCGGATGAGTCGCGGAGCGAAAAGAGCAGAAAAGTAGTGAAAAGCCGGGAGAAATTACGCAAGGAAGCCGCGAAGAATGGTGCGCACAACCTCATTTTCTACACATAAAAGCGCCTCCGTTCTCAGCCGTCAGATCAGTTCTCAGAAGCATCCGATGGTCGCTCCTTCATAGAGCATCAAAATCTGAAGTCTCTGCCAAGCACCACAGCGCTGAAATTCCAAGCCTTCAGATTAGATGGTAGTTGAATCCGACGGTCGCTCCCTTGCTGTGCATCGAAGTTTGATATCTCCGCCTAACACTACAACACCTAACTCCATCTGGCGTCGTTGATTTTGTTGTATTATATAATCCAGCGGTCGCTACAAACTTCACTTCATCTCACCGTCCGATTGATCTTTCATCTCCCTATCCCACGGCTCAGCGTCGCAGATCATCAAACTCGATACACTCGCCTCACACCCTAGCGACCGAGCACCTACACCTCAAACAAACGCACCCTTCCCTTCTCCATCGAACCATCTCCTCCATCACCCCCTCTGCAGAACCGCCATGCCCCGTACCGCCACCATGTCCGTCTCCATCACCACCACCTCACCCCAAATCACTCCACTATCTTCTCCCCAAATCACTCTACCTATACCCATCATCACTATCACGTTTTACATCAACTAATCTCCTCAATTTCTCATCTCTGCTCACTGAAACCCTAGGTGAGAAATTGAAGATATAAGTTGATGTTAGAGCAGCAATTGGAGCGGGAGATGACTCAGGAAGAGAAATAGAAGAGTGGGTCGACGAGATGGAGCGAGTATCTCATCAACAGTAGGTAAATCAATTTCACCAAACCCTAGTTCTACTGATTTTGGGGGAAAATTGGGGGAAAACCCTAAATGTGTAATTGGGTATAAATTGGTGTTGTGGGGAGTGTGTGAAGGACACTGTATACCTCTCTGGACTAGCCAGTAGAGAATTTGAGACAAATTTTTATGAACTTAAAATTTCAGTGCTTGTCTGTTAACAGTTGAGAATTGCTTCTGTTGTAGTTATCTGATATGTTGCAATTTGTGTTTAAATTATCTCATATGATGTATGTATGTTGCCATAACATGGTTAGCATGAGCTAATCAGCCTCAGGCCAAGGCTCAGTGAAGCCTTGTGCACTGTCAAGTGTGAATGAGCTAGGATAGTTACTTCCTGTTGCTGTGTTTTGATTGTGCAAATGAGAGATGCCAATGCTCATAGAGCCTGTGATTGGCTGTACTGTCAAAAGACAGCCAATGCTAGGGGTAGACTAGTGAGCAAGTTGGTGTTCTTTCATTTCTAGTTGTATGCTTAGGAATGAACATAACCTAGAAACATGTCACTTGGTTAGGACACAAGGTGGATCATAAGCCTTGGCTTACCCACCAATCCCCTTTCAGTCACTTTTATTTTTCAGTCCTGTGTGCTTGTATTTCAGTTACTTTTCTTGCCTTTCATTTTCTTGCACCTTGTAGCTTTTGTGCACTGAAGTCAGTGCATAATCCTCACCCTGCCCTTGGCTGCCAAGCCTTGGTTATTTGCTGCTCCTCTTAGCTGTTTCTTTGCTGCTTTACTTTCCAAGCCTTGGTTCATATCATTTACATGTTTTGCTCACTGCCTTAGTGCATTGCCACTCTTATTAGCCTAGGAAAACTTCTTATATGCTCCTCTCCCTGTGGACAAACCCCTACTCACCCTTTTATTACAAATCTTGACCTTGTATACTTGCAAGTGTTTTGTGTGCATCTAATCTTCACACCAGTAGTATTCTGCTGGGATCAGAGACGTAGGAGTACAACTGTACCTTGGGTCGGTGGGAGACTGATTGGGGTTCAACTATAGTCCAGTCCGAAGTTAGCTTATAGTAGGCTAGTGTCTGTAGCGGCTTAATACAGTGTCTATTCAATCTGGACTAGGTCCGGGGTTTTTCTGCATTTGCGGTTTCCTCGTTAACATAATTTTGGGTGTCTGTGTTATTTGTTTTCCGCATTATATTTTGTATAATTGAAATAATACAGGTTGTGCGTTCGTGATCATCAATTGGAAATCCAACCTTTGGTTGTTGATTGATATTGATTGATCCTTGGACATTGGTCTTTGGTACCGTCCAAGCTATCTCTCTTTGATAAAGATTCGTAGATTTCTATTTGCTTGAGTAAAGATCAAATCGAGAGATTAAGATAATAACTCCTTGAGATACTTTTTATCTAGATTGAGTCTGACTGTCTAGTTGATTTTCTAGCAAAGTATTTCGGAGTTAGTCCATACAGATTGCTAATCGAAATATTGGGTGGTGTTGTTAGACCCCCGCTTTTTCATAATCTATTTTATTCATCCATTAATTTTACTACCATAAAATTAGAGATGGTGGCAGCTGAGACTTGAGTGTTTAGTGCGAGGAGGAAAAAAGAGCGTTTGAGGTACAGAAAGAACGATATGGTTACAAGATATTTATTATTGAACCATTAAAGTAATCACTTATATATGTACTGCATTTACATCTTCTAGAGTATGCCCTATGTTTTTCTTTATTATCAGGTTTAAGACCCAACTATCTTTTCTTACGACACAAAAACCCTTAAAAAATTATTTTTTTGCTGCCCGGTCGCTCTTGATGACCCGAAGAAAGGCTTTTGTTTCCCTCAAGGCCAACCCTGCTATCAAACCTCACAAATCCGGAACTTACGACTCCCGAAGAGCATCCTATATTCTTAACCACCTCTCAAGAACAATGTCGAAATATCAACTTAAGAAATTAATCATCATTCAAACACCTAAATTTTTTAATAAAGCAATGAAGTCTTAGATGTGTTTAAGAGAGTTATAGCAATGCTAAACATATTAAAATAATAAGTCATTGAGCATCAGCTAAACATTGTCAGGACAATTGGTACAATGGTTCATGAACCGCAAGGCTTGTTCACGAGTTAGGGTGCAACGTTTGTGAACCGAGTTCGCCAACCCTACTAGACTTCGGATATCAGTTGACCGCAGTTCGTGAAATGGGTTCGCCAACTGCTAGCCAATTAATCCAACTTATAAAATTCATTTCGCCAACCAGGTTCGTGAATTGTTCACGAGTTAACTTATGGTTTGCAAACTGAGTTCGTCAACCTTCCAGTATTTCTGAATCTCAGATATCTATGGTTTGCAAAATGAGTTCGCCAACCCAGCCTGAGTAGAAATTCATTAAGTTCATATCTCTCTCTTTTGATGATTAAACATTCCCAAGTGATATAATCATTTACATGGGAAATTTTCAATTGATCCACAAATTAATTCATAGAACTAGTATTGTTAATGACCTTTGAACATCCAATCTCTAAATCATATTTCGAGATTTTTCACAAGACAAGCTTGAATCAAAACATCTTCTTTGTTAATTACTATAAGTCATACGACATAGTCTCAATAGATAAAATGATGGTATAGTGAGTAAAATAGAATGGTTAGGTACTTGATACAGAAGTTCTCCAAAATGTTTTCGTCGATTTTCATTCTTCAATGGTGATCTTTGAAACTTGACTAAAATTCTAACCTATCCGAAACTTGACTTAGTAGACTAAAAATCAAGATATAGTCTTGATCACCTAACATTGAAAACAAGCTTGAGATTAAAAAAAACTTGTAGGTTCAACCGAGAAATGCTCTAACATATTCCCAGCAAATTTTGGATCATCACAAAATATGGAAGCTTCTCTTAAGGTATTATTCTGAATAAGCTGCCTAAATTCTTTTCTAAATACAAAATTATTGGTCATGTGCAAATGGAATGTAGACTTAAACAGGCTCTCAACATTGTAGCAGCTACAGAACATTGTGTTGACAATGTTGAAACTACAAAAGAACGGTTGGTTATATCACTCCTACAACTTTTCAAAAGTCTCCAACAATTGTTCAGGAACCTTTTGATATTTGTCAAACTCCAATAACTCATATAAACACAGAAATTGGTTACACTTCAAAAGGTAATGTGTACATTTCCAAAGGGATGTTTAGTTCTTTAAAGAATGAAGCAAAACAAAATGAGAGTATCGAGGTTGTGAAAAAAGAGAAAAATATTCTAAACCCTGAAAAATGCCCCAAATTGCTGATGATAATTCAATTAAAAAAAGTGTGATTAAGTTTGTCAATGGAAATGATGGTACTGTATCAGCTGAAAGGATTCCGGTCACATCATGGTCTATAGTGGTTCAAAAACCTTCATCTTCTTCAAGTAAAAATGTAGTTGATAAAGTAGTAACTGAATCTCAGGTAAGTAATAATCATACTTTAACAACTACTCAAGCTCAAATTAAGTATAATCTTAGAAAGAATCCAAGAAAGTGAGGCACAAAAGGCCTCCAACTTAAATAATAAAAGTTCTCTTTTGGAATTTAAGAGGCCTTAGAATAGATAGGTCTCAAAATAAATTATGGTCTCTAATAAATCAATTTAATCCTTCAGTAGTATGGGTTGCAAAACCTAAAGTGTTTTTTTCTTCTTCTTTTTGCAATAAATTGAATTAACTAGAATGTAAAACATGGTAATTCATAATTTTGTTTCGAATAAAAAAGAGAATGTTTGGATGTTTTGGAATAAAACATTACGTACTCCTACAATTGTTTCAATGTCAAGACACATGATTACATAAAGTATTTGAGGAGTTCATTTTCATGTAGGTAATATTCAAATAATATTTTTATCGTCAGAAATGGAACTTATCGGTTGTTAGAGCACTTCTCGGCCGAACTCGCAAGTGTTGCTATCTCAAGTTTGTTTGTCAAGTTAGTTTCCAAAACTATAACTCTTGATTTCTAGTCTACTTATAGCTAAGTATCAGATTAGGATAGAAAGTGTAGTTGAGCATTAGACTTCACGACGTTCATCGATTGAAGACGAAGAACTACTAAGGGGAGCTTGTGGAACTTCATCAACAAAAGGTATGTGGAGACTTGAACTCATCTATCACTCAAAAGGATATCTACTTTATCTCATATTTGAGACAAAAGTCGTATAGCTATATAGATTTCAATTATGCATATTTGATATTTCGAGCTAAGTTTAACTCGCTTACATATTTCTCGAAATATGTGTTGGTAAGCTTTCGCTTTAACCAAGTTCATCTTATATTCTTGACGAAAGTCAAAAGATGATCATGTGAAAATTGCCTTGTAACATCTTACATTATTTGTGTGAGACAATCATTTGATGTAGACTTGGAATGTTTCGTAATGATCATTCGATCAGTTGAAAATTTCTTTGAAGCTAATAGTTTGTGTGAGACAGCTATTTTCGTCTTTCAAGAATGTTTCAATGGTTGAAATGAGAGTTTAGAACAATTGGATATAAGCATAGTATGCGTACTTGCATATATATAGTCCAAGTCCGGGAACCATGGTATGCAAACCCGTATGCGTATTGGTTGGTTTAGTGAAAGTCCGAGAACCTTGTACTCATACCGGTACACGTACTGACGTGAGGTTCAAATCCGGGAATTTCTACTGAGTTCGGTGGTATTCGTACCCGTTTGCATACTGGCGAACCCATACTTAGTCCGGCCACTAAGGTATGCATACCTGTTTGCATACTTGAGTGGATTATGTTCTAAAATCGATTTGTTCATGAACTAATACATTTATATAATAAGGAAAGCAATCTTTTGAAAATCGTGGCTATAATGTTCACGACTTGATTCGAGTGAACCAAAATCGATTTTGCTTAAATTGCGTCTTGTATACTTCTTTGAGAATATAAACAATTGAACAACTCTAGAACTAGTTTCATTTGAGTCATTTGAACTAGTTATGGTTAAGATGAATGAGGTTGATATGAAAGTGTTCATATGGCTAACTTCGGTTAACTATTGTTGATACAACAAAGGTGTACACGTTTAGGTACGGTTACTCATATCTAAATGAAGTCACTTTTTCATTTGTTTGTAACAATCTAAGTTCGATCTAATGGTTGAAAGATATTAGCTTGAATCTAATCAGGTTTTCATCTAACGGTGGATATTGAATGCTTTGTTACCAAGGTCACATTGATTGCAAACCCTGATTTGAAGACTATATAAAGGAGAACTCTAAAAACTTGGAAACCTAATCCCCACACCTCCTGTGTGACTAGAGTGGATTCTCCTTTAACCTTAGGTTTTTCCAAAACCCTATAGGTTAACGACTTGAATACTTCATTGAGATTGTGAAGCCAGACCCAACTATTTTCTCTGTAGTTGCATGTTCCGATCTTGTTGTTTTCTATCGTGATTGAGTATTATCTTCTCTAATATTTGCTCGAGATTTAATCTCCGATAAGATAGATAAAAAGTAGTCACAAACATCTTCGTCTCATCGTTTGTGATTCCACAATATCTTGTTTCGCTACCGTACAATTAAGATTATTGCGAGGTGATTGATATTTCTAGGCTTTTCTTAGGGAATATAAGTCCGGTATATTCATTGGTTCATGTTCACCTTGATTTATCAAAAGACGGAACAAAACTCATAGGCTTATCTGTGGGAGACAGATTTATCTATTCAATAGACTTTTCTGTGTGAAACGGATTGGTTTATCAAGTCTTCGATTTTGGGTCGTAGCAACCCTTAGTTGTGGGTATGATCAACTAAGGGAATCAAGCGTGCAGAATACGACGTGGTTCTAGAGGCGTAAGGTATGCGACTGTACCTTGACCAATGTGAGATTGGTTAGGGCTCAACTACATCCCAGTCCGAAGTTAACTTGGAGTAGGCTAGTGTATGTAGCGGCTTAATACAGTGTGGTGTTCAAATATGGACTAGGTCCCGCGGTTTTTCTGCATTTGCGGTTTCCTCGTTAACAAAACTTCTGGTGTCTGTGTTATTTCTTTTCCGCATTATATTTGGTTATATAATTGAAATATCAAAGGTTGTGCGTAAGTTCAATCAATTGTGAATCCAACCTTTGGTTGTTGATTAAATTGATTGACACTTGGACATTGGTTTTTGATACCGTCCAAGTTATTTCTTATATTCAATCGGGCTCGCAAATTCCTATTTGTTTGATTGCACATAGTATTGAGAAATTGAGATATAACTCTTTGATATACTTTTCTTAAGATTGAGTCTGAATGTCTAGTTGATTCTCTTGAAAGTATACTGGAGTTAGTCCATACAGATTGCTAAGCGAAATATTGGGTGTGGTTGTTAGACCCCTGATTTTTCAATTGGTATAAGAGCAGGCAAATACGTTTAAGACCTTATAAGTTTGTGTTTGTAGCGATCTGACTCAATGGACAAAAGTGTTATCTTTATAAACGTACCGCCAGTCTTCGATGGCTCAAATTACTTGTGGTGGAAAACTGTTATGCGTTAATTTCTTTAAGCGCGTGATTTTCAATCATGGGTTTACGTTGTTAATGGATATGATCCTCCGGTTGTTACAATAGGCACTGTAACTGTTCCAAAGGATATTGGTGATTATGATGTTGTCGAGATTCTTTCTGCAAAGAAAAATTCTGACGGATTGAATGCAATCATCTATGCCATTTCCCCATATCTTCAACACCATGTGACTACGTGTACTCGGTCTAAATATGCTTGGGATATCTTAGAAACCGTATTTGAAGGGAATACCCGTGAGAAAGAAACTAGGCTTCAAAACCTAAATTCTGATTGGGAAAATCTTCGTATGGCATATGAAGATTCATTGATGAGTTTAATCACAAAGTGTCTAAAATCGTTAATGAATCTTTTGCATTGGGTAAGACTATTCCTGAAAAGGACATTGTGATGAAAATTCCCAGATCATTTCCATCTAGATACGATTCTAAGAAATGTTTTATCGTTGAAGGAAATAACCTTGATGTGCTTTCCGGAAATACTCTCGTTGGGAAGTTAAGGATCTTTGATCATGAGCATGTATCCAAATCTGGAAAGGATATTGCTTTCAAAGCACAGAAGAACACTAAATTACTTGATAAAAGTAAAAGTGTTTGCTTCTCTGAAGATGATCCTTCTGAGACTGATTCATCAGATGAAGATCTTGACAAGTCAGTCTCTTTGATCACAAGACAGTTTAGAGATCTTCTTTTGAAAACAAGTAAACGGTTCACTAGAGATAAACCTAAGTCATCAGCTAAACCTCATAATCGTGTTCCTCCTAAAAACAGGGATACTGAGATACTGATGACGAGGATATGCCACAGTGCTTCAAGTGTAAAGGCTTTGGTCATTTTGCAAATGAGTGTCCAAATCGTAAAAAATACATTGGAAACAAAGGTCTTGCTGCAACTCTTGACGAAATGTCTGATCACTATGATTCCAATGAAGACATAAATCAAGTGTTGCACTCCTGTGTGAAAATATTGAATTTGATAATTGTAGCAATACATACATCAATCTCGATATTATTCCGGGAGAAACCTCAACCACCTTGGAGGATAAAATGGATTTCTCTTTGTCTATTGGAAATTATGTTTCCAATTTTTCAGGTTCTACCATTTGTCTAGCAGCCTGCACATCCATGACGTCTGAACCATCCTCCATATTGACATGTTATTATTGTACTCTCAAGGGTCATGAACTCTCCAAATGTTTCAAGTACAAACATAAGATAAGATATGTCAACAAACTTGAACCAAGAGTAAATCGATTAGCAAACAAGCTCAAACTTGTTCAGAAATCGTCTAGGGTATGTAATCTCATCTCTTCCCCCAAGAAGTTAATTTCCAAATAAAAAATTAGACCACTAGAGCAAAGAATACGGTCTAAACAGTCTGTGAAACAGGATTCTAAGAATTCCATTCAAGAAGGTTATGGTGGACATATTATTGTTCACCCCAACACAACTTAAAGGTGTTGGTTGTGTATCTTGTCTCATGTACCTGGTTCAAAAAGAGACAAGGGTTTGCACACTTCAGGCTTTAGGAAAAGAGAAAAATATTTTTTCATATTTCTTCTTTTTGGTCTTGTTTTCACCTTTTTGGAATTCTTCCATCTTTTCATATCTAACTGTTATTGAAAGGACTTTACTTCGTTTGATCAATAAAAGAGGGTTAAAATCGACAATTCTGCCTTCTTTAGGTATGTAAGTTGTGTGTACGTGGATCCTTTAGTGTATAAAGGTTCTGTAACCCTACATTCCTTTGTTATTCTCTGAAAACTCTTTTTATCACAAGATTGCTTGTTGAGTCTGATTTGTGAATTCCTCTCACAATCTCATATTGGTATGGAGAATCCAGGCATTATGTCTTCTGATGGAAAAGATGTTAATATGATTGTTAATCCATCAATCATGAAGGAAAAAGATAGATCTCATGTACCTTCAACTTTGAAAAAAAGAAGGAATGTGAGGAAACCAAAAGTTGTTCCTTCCAATCTACGGAAGTTTTCCGGGGTTCTTGAAGAGTTGAAGGAAACAAGAAAGGAGATTCAGCAAATAAAGGCTATTGTTTTTAGGACTCTCAAAATTCAGAAGGCCCTGGTTCGGCATCAGTCTAGAAGGTTTGTTATAATTGACTCCTTTCTTCATGAACCTTATGTTCCCATGGATGTTGACGACAAGGAGTTCGGGGACGATAAAGAATTTTTTTAGAGGCCTTAATGTACAGGAAACTTCTTATGAGAATTTTTTCTTGTGTTTTAAGAAGGATAACTAGGGTTTGGAATAACAATTATTGTGATTACACATAGCTATTTCCAACGATTTTCATCTTGCAATGTTTTTAGATTTATTTATTTAAATTCTAAAGTTTATTTGGAAGACGATTTTCAGTATTAATCTTTATGGTTTTATATATTGCAACTTCTTATGGGATATGTGTGTTTGCGTCCGTAAACTGTAATTGTCCCATATTTGCTCAAAAGTTAAGCCTATCACATGTCTTTATGCAAATATTGATAAAAGATGGAATGAACTTTTGACAACAAAAGTTAGCCTATTATGTCATTATGCAAATATTGATGGAAGATAGGATGAACTTTTGTTTACAAAGATTAAGTCTATTACATGTCTCTATGCAAATATTGATGAAAAATAGGATGAATCTTTGAATATTCCACAGTATTGGTCTTTCCCTGATCGACTTCCTTGTGTAAATACTGTGTGGCTCCGTAAGTTCTCTTATGTGATCATTTCCGATTAAGTTAATCATGGGTCTCTTGTGGTTAATTTAGCTGAGTATTTTGGATACAGATTCATGTTTCATGTGATTTTCTAATGTCCAAAGAAATCTTTCTTTTCTTGTGAAAGTAAGGTCGCTCTTGTTGTTCTTCCGGGAATGACATTTTATGGGGGGGAGTTCTTAATTGAACTTGTGTTTAATTTTCAAATCTTTGTGGGGAGTGCGGCTGTGGAATATTGTAGGAGTTTTCTTGTATCTTTATAAACTCCTTGATGAATACACTAGTTCCGGCTATGTAAAATCATCGAAACAAAGTTGATATGTTCTCGTTTGGTCATGAAGTATCTCTATGGAAATTTCATTAGAATCCAACTAGTTTTCGTACCTTTCCAATTTATATTGACAAAAAGGGGGAGAATTAATGTGTAGTTCACAATATAAATATATTTAGTTTACGAATCAATATGTAAGGGGGAGTGGTTTTCATGTGAGATGAATTATTGACTAAGGGGGAGTAACACATATCACCATAGTATTGTCAAAGTTTTGATACAATTGGACTTTGATGCCATGTAATAATACTATGACACTGTATAACAATGATCGAGAGCTACTGTTTTCTCATTGTTATAGCTACGGATATTCAACAACTATGATGCTGAGTTGAACACATTTAGAATAACTGGAGTACTTGGAAGTGACGAAGATTTCGAGTAATGTTGAAGAACCAAGGAAGTCAAACATTTGTATGAGAAGCTACAAAGTTTATTTATTTTGTAATCCATATGTATTGATAGTTTTGTCACTAAAATTGACAAAGGGGAATATTGTTAGAGCACTGCTCGGTCGAACTCGCAAGCGTTTCTATTTCAAGCTTGTTTATCAAGTTTAGTTGCCAAAACTATAAGTCTTGATTTCTAGTCTACTTATAGCTAAGTGTCGGATTAGGATAGAAAGTGTAGTTGAGCATTAGACTTCACGGCATTCATCGATTGAAGACGAATAACTACTAAGGTGATCTTGTGGAACTTCATCAACAAAAGGTATGTGGAGACTTGAACTCCTCTATCACTCAAAAGTCTATCTACTCTATCTCCTATTTGAGACAAAAGTCGTATAGCTATATAGACTTCAATTATGCACATTTGATATTTCGAGATGAGTTTAACTCGCTTACCTATTTCTCGAAATATATGTTGGTAAGCTTTCGCTTTAACCAAGTTCATCTTATATTCTTGATGAAAGTCAAAAGATGATCATGTGAAAATCGCCTTGTAACATATTACATGATTTGTGTGAGAAAGTCATTTGATGTAGACTCAGAATGTTTAGTATTTATTATTCGATCACTTGAAAATTGCTTTGAAGCTAGAAGTTTGTGTCAGACAGCTATTATCGTCTTCCAAGAATGTTTCAATGATTGAAATGAGAGTTTCGAACAATTGGATTTAAGCATAGTATGCGTACTTGCATATATGTAGTCCAAGTTCGGGAACCATGGTATGCATACCCGTATGCGTACTGGTTGGTTTAGTGAAAGTCTGGGAACCTTGTACGCATGCTGGTGTGAGGTTCAGTTCCGGGAATTTCTACTGAGTTTGGTGGTATTCATACCCGTTCGCATACTGTCGAACCCAAACTTAGTCTGACCACTAAGGTATGCATACCCGTTTGCGTACTTGAGTGGATTATGTTCTAAAATCGATTTGTTCATGAATTAATACATTTATATAATAAGGAATGCAATCTTTTGCAAACCGTGGCTATAATGTTCATGACTTGATTAGAGTGAATCAAAATCGATTCTGCTTCAATTGTGTCTTATATACTTCTATAAGAATATAAACAATTTAACAACTCTAGAACTAGTTTCATTTGAGTCATTTGAACTAGTTATGGTTAAGATGAATGAGGTTGATATGAAAGTGTTCATATGGCTAACATCGGTTAACTATTGTTGAGATAACAAGGGTGTACACGCTTAGGTACGGTTACTCATATCTAAATGAAGTCACTTTTAATTTTTGTATAACAAGCAAAGTTCGATCTAACGGTTGAACGATATTAGCTTGAGTCTAATCAGGTTTTTATCTAACGGTGAATATTGAATGCTTTGTTACCAAGGTAAAATTGATTGCAAACCCTGATTTGAAGATTACATAAAGGAGAACTTAGCAACTGGGAAACCTAATCCCCACACCTCATGTGTGATACTAGTTGCACTAGAGTCGATTCTCCTTTAACCTTAGGTTTTTCCAAAACCCTGTAGTTTAACGACTTGAAGACTTCATTGGGATTGTGAAGTCAGACCCAACTATTTTCTCTGTAGTTACATGTTCTGATCTTGTTGTTTTCTATCATGATTGAGTACTATCTTCTCTAAGATTTCCTCGAGATTTAATCTCCGATAGGCAAGATAAAAAGTAGTCACAAACATATTCTTCTCATTGTTTGTGATTCCACAATATCTTGTTTCGCTACCATACGATTAATATTATTGTGAGGTGATTGATACTTCTAGGTTGTTCTTCGGGAATATAAGTCCAGTATATCAATTGGTTCATCTTCACCTTGATTTATCAAAATACGGAACAAAACTCATAGGTTTATCTGTGGGAGACAGATTTATCTATTCAATAGACTTTTCTGTGTGAGATAGATTGGTTTATCAAGTCTTCGACTTTGGGTTGTAGCAACTCTTAGTTGTGGGTGAGATCAGCTAAGGGAATCAAGTGCACAGAATCTGGTGTGGTTCTAGAGGCGCAAGGAACACGACTGTACCTTGATCAGTGTGAGATTGGTTAGGGTTCAACTACATTCTAGTCCGAAGTTAACTTGGAGTAGGCTAGTGTTTGTAGCGGCTTAATACAGTGTGGTGTTCAAATATGGACTAGGTCCCAGAGTTTTTCTGCATTTGCGGTTTCCTTGTTAACAAAACTTCTGGTGTCTGTGTTATTTATTTTCTGCATTATATTTGGTTATATAATTGAAATATCACAGGTTGTGCGTAAGTTCAATCAATTATGAATCCAACCTTTGGTTGTTGATTAAATTGATTGACACTTGGATATTGGTTTTTGATACCGTCCAAGTTATTTCTTATATTCAATCGGGATCGCAAATTCCTATTTTTTTGATTGCAGATTGAATTGAGAAATGGAGATATAACTCTTTGATATACTTTTCTTAAGATTGAGTCTGACTGTCTAGTTGATTCTCTTGAAAGTATATTGGAGTTAGTCCATACATATTGCTAAGCGAAATATTGGGTGTGGTTGTCAGACCCCCGCTTTTTCATCAATGATTTGAAGATGCTCTAGTTAGTAATTGGTGACTTTAATGTCATTACTTCTACAGATGAAAAAGTGGTTGCGCAAAGTTCTGACAGAAGAGCAATGATGGACTATACTTCTTGTTTGGATAGTTGTTAATTAATGCAAGCACGAAGAACAAGATTGAATCATTCTTGGTACATTTTTCAATTTAGTAATAGAAGAATTTTATGCAATCTTGACATAGCTGTTTTTAATCAATTATGGTTACAAAAATATGAAGATTGGGGGTACAAACTAGGATTAAGAATTGCTTCAGATCATTCCTATTTACCTGGTGGCTGTGCAAGTATACGTAAACCAAAAAAAAAAAAAATGCTCCCCTGAGGTTTCAAAAAATGTGTATGTCTCATCCAACCTTCTTGGAAGTGGTTCAACAGTCTTGGTTTGTTCATATCGATGGTGATCCATCTTTAAATTGAAAAGGTTAAAAAAGACACTAAAAGAATGAAACTAGAATGTATTTGGAAATGTTCATGTTCAAATCAAAGAAGCTGAAGCAAGAGTTCAAGATGCCATGATTAATTCAGATAATAGTCTCTTTGATGAAGAAGCTTTAAGTAAGTTAGTTGAAGCTGAAAATGTTTACAATTCTAAGGAGGTGCATTTGAGTACTATGTTAAAGCAAAAATCAAGAATATCAAGTGGGTCAAAGAAGGAGCAGAAAATAATGGATATTTCATGTTAATCTAAAAACAAGACAGACACGGAATTTTATCAGTGAATTGGAAGATAAGAATGGAGACATGATAACAGATCAAGAAAAATTGCAGAAGAGTTAGCAAAACACTTTGAAGAAAAAAATTTAAGTTCCAAAATATATTTATAAAAAAGTCTTTTCTAAATTCCATTCCTGAATTAATAACAAGTGAAGATCAAGAAATGTTGGATGCAATTCCAGATGAAAATGAAATTAAAACAACAATTTTTAGTATGGACCCAGATAGTTCTCCAGGTCCTGATGGTTTTTCTGGTTGTTTCGATAGAGCTTGCTGGCACATAATTCATGAAATTATAGTGAAGGATATTCAATTTTGCTGGAGAAGAAAGTTCATTCCTAGAGGTTTAAATCCCAACTTCTTAGTTCTTCTTCTAAACATTGAAGGAGCAAAAAATCCAAACCATTTTAGACCAATTGGTTTAAGTAATGTTAGTTTCAAGATATTTACCAAAATATTTGCTACAAGGTTGATTGGTTTAATGTTTAATGTTGATTGGCTTCTGAAATGGTCAAAGGTAGGAGCATCAAATGATGGAATTTCCTCTTTCAAGTTTCATTAAATTTGGTTTTGCTAATGATTGGTGTGAATGGATACATACTTTGTTTCAGTCAGCAAGAATATCAGTCATGGTTAATGATGTCCCTTATGGATTCTTCTCAGTTGGTAGAGGTTTGAGGCAGGGAGACCCTCTATCTCCAATATTTTTTATTTTGGTAGAAGAAGCCTTAAGTAGAAGACTCGCTGATTTGGTTAATTCTGGTTCAATCATTCATATGATATAAAGAAAAGGTATTCATCATACTCATCTATTTTTCACAGATGATGTTTTCATACTCTATAATAGAGCAAAAAAAAGTATTGAAGATCTTTTAAAAATGCTAGAGGAGTAGCAGAGAAGTTCAGGACAAATTACAAACAGAACTAAGAGTAAATGCTTTATTGATGGCACCTATGATCTAAGGAAGGCTGAAATCAAAGAGATGATGCAGCTGGAGATGAATAATTTTACATGCAAGCAAGAGTTAAAATTTCTACAGTTTGGCCTATGGTAGAAATGATGCAAAGAAAACTTGCTACATGAAAAGGTAAACTTCTATCTTTTCAAGAGATTAGTTTTGATTAAAACAGTCATGTATAGTATTCCTATGTACAACATGGCAGTGTACAAATGGCCTACATCTATGATAAGAACTTGTGAGAAGAAATAGGAAAATTTCTCATGAAAGTATGTACTCCTTATAGTGAAGGTGGTTTGGGAATTCAAAAGTTATAAATTAAAAATAAAGCTTTTCTTATGAAGATGATGTGGAAATTAATCAATTTTGAAGAAGATTGGGCCTAGTTCTTCAAAGATAAATATAAAGACAAGCAGGGCCAATGGAGTACAAGATGGAAATTATCTAATGTTTGGCCAGGTTTGAAGTATGCATGAGATTATAAAAGAAGATATTAGGTGGTCAATTGGTGACAGTCAAAAAATATCGTTTGGTTTGATAATTTCTCCTCTCATTCATAAAGTGGGCGCTTCTTCATATGTGAAAGAAAACATAAAGTTGATATCGTAACAAAGGGTGAGTGGTTCATTCCATCTGGCATAGACAAATAATTCAATATCTAAGGATGCTAGATGTGAGTGGTGAAAAAGATGAATTAATATATAATGGAAATTTAAAAGGTGTGTTCTCTGTTTCAAAAGCAGTCAATAAACTTAGATTCAAAATGACCATTCTGCATTGGCCAAGGTACATTTGGAATCTTTTTTCATCCCAGTATTTTCAGTAATGTGTGAAAACTTATTCAAGGAACTTATGTTGATGATGTTTTCATGGTGAGAAAAGGGTATGAAATGGTATATAAATGTTCTGTGTGTGAAGAAGCTCAAGGTATTATGCATCATTTACTGTGGGAATGTAGAATTAGTATCAACATCTGGACTTGGATTTGCTCTATCTTTAATATTGCTCAACCTAAATCCTTTGAAGATATTTGGAAAAGTGTCTCTAATAAAAGCCCACCGGTGAAGCAAATCTGGATTACTGCATCTTGTAGTATTTTGAAAGAGTTATGGTTCCTGAAGAACAAGAAATTATTTGAGGAAATACAGCCTAATGAACAAAACATTAAAACAAGAGTTATTAAAGATGTATATGAAGGAGGTAAGATAATGAATAGAAATAAATGGAATCAGGATTATGATCTTGGGATTATTGCAGTTTTCAATCTGGGCATTGGGAACTCAAAGTTTCAATTCATTCAGGAATGCCATTGGTGTCCTCCATGTAGGATCAGAATCTCGCAACGACAATATTTCAGCGAAATTATCAACAACACAATACAACAGCGTCGCAAAACAATTTCAGGAAGAATATAATAAATGACGTCATCTAAGATCACGAGAAAGATGTGATAGTCCTGCGAAAATTAGAGAGCTTACGAAATTAATATTTGTAAGGTTGCGAGAATGTCGCAGATTATATCCGAAAATAAAGGACAGATTAGCTGTCATCCACTATGTATTTCCCTATAAATAGTCGTTCAAGTTGTAAAGAAAAGAGAGAGACCTTTTTTGAGTAAGAAACAAGTAAATAGGAGAGAGAAAGTCTAGAGCAGAGGTAATTCTTGATTTCTTTATCTTTTATTGTAAGAACATTCAAAGATTGATCAATAAAATTAAGAGTGTAAACCTAAAAATGAGTTGATTAATAATGAAATCATATGAGGGGTGTAGTGTAGGATTTCCTGCAACTACATAATGGCGCTAGTAACAGGGAATTGAAGATCGAAAGTTGAAGATTGTTGTTGAGATTGTTCAAATCAAGAAATTGATTAAGTAAATCAGTGAACCAGTTAAAAGAAAAATGATTTAGAATTAATGAAGATGACAAAAGATTGGAGTGTAATATGATAACAAAAATGATGGTTAATGAATTCCATGAAAACATCAAAGGAAGAATACATAAACGAAATTTTGAAGGAAGGAAGGTTATGGCGGTAGAAAAGACATCACCCTTGAAAGATTGGGAAAAGCAAAAAATTACATTCATGGCGGCAGAAATACCAAAAGAAAATTTGAACCACACATCTTCATTGGTTATCACAGTGCCTATTACGCGAAAAGAGAAGGAGACAACGACAAAATCCACAGGAGAATGGTTATTGAACAGAACTTTAATCGGTACAGGAAGTTCAGTGGGTATAATATTTTATCACGCATTCCGGGGAATGGGACTTAAAGATGAAGAAATGTCCAGTTCAACATATTTTGTTCACGGCTTTGGAAAATCCACAACAAAACCTAAAGGAGAGATAGTGGTACGAATTCCACTTGGAGAAATCGAAACACATGTAACGCTGTGCGTGGTGGATATGGAATCGCCATATAATATGTTATTAGGAAGACCATGGATACATGCGATAAAAGTTGTAGTATCAACGTTGCATCAATGTATTAAATTCCCGACACCAAATGGAATAGGTGAAATCAGAGGAGATGTTGACAATGCGAAATTATGTTATCAAATTGAAGTAAAGCATTATGAAGGACAAGCAAGAAAGAAACAATTTCGCAGAAAGTTGGCAAAGGAAGCAAAGAAAGAAGAAGAATTTAGAGTATATATGATAAGGGCAAAATAAGGCAAAGGAATACCCAGCAAAATTTCGGAAGAAGGAGAAGGACCTATGAAAACAATAAAAGAACCAACACCAATGGGAGAACCTAAACCCAGTTACACTGCCGCAGAACCAACAAAAGAAATAAACGTTGGGACTATAGAAGAACCTCTAATATTGAGAATTGGAACCAAAATGGATGTGGAAGAAGAAGAAAGAACTGTTAACTTGTTGCGAGAATATAAAGATGTTTTCACAGGAAGCATGGATGAGATACCGGGAATAGATCCATCAATTGCATGCCACAAGTTGGAGATTAACAAAAATGTGAGACCATTTAAACAGAGAATAAGAAAAATTGTAACAACTTACCATTCCCAAATAGAAGAAGAACTACAGAAAATGCTTGATGCGGGAATCATAAGAGAAGCTAAATACACAGAATGGATAGCGAATATGGTCATTGTCCCAAAGAAAAACAAAGGAATCGGGATTTGCATATATTTCACTGATTTAAACAAAGCTTGCCCCAAAGATAAATTTCTGTTACCAGATATTCCTCAAATGGTGGAATCCGCAGCGGGAAATGATAGAGTATCGTCTTTAGATGGGTACAAAGGGTATAACCAAATCCCTCTCACTGAATAAAATCAAGAACATACTGCTTTCTTTGCCCCTAGAGGTTTATATTGTTACACGAAAATGCCATTTGGTTTGCGAAATGCGGAAGCGACATACCAAAGAATGGTAGAGAAGGTGTTCGCAAAATGGATATACACAACATTAGAAGTATACGTGGATGACATGTTAGTAAAGAGTAAAGAAGCTAAAGACCATGTACAAGATCTGAGGGAGATTTTTGAACAAATGCGGCAGTATAACATTAAATTGAATCCTGAGAAGTATACTATTGGAGTTGCATCGGGAAAGTTTTTAGGCTACATTGTATCAAAGGAAGGAATACAGGTTGATCCAGAAAAAGTGCAAGCAGTTCGTGACATGCCAACACCAGCAACAATAAAAGATGTACAGAAGTTGAATGGGCTTCTAGCTTCGCTGGGGAGATTCATTTCGCGATCATCAGGAAAATGCAAATATTTTTTCAATATACTCAAGAAGGGTGCGAAATTTAAATGGACTGATGAATGTGAAAAAACTTTTCAAGGGATCAAATAACATCTTATGGATACAACTATTTTACAAAAAGCAGAATCAGGAGAAGAATTATTCATCTATCTTGCGACGACGTTGCATGCATTAAGTGTTGTGTTATTGCGAGTAGACGCAGGAGTGGAGAAACCCATTTATTACATTAGCAAAACTTTTAATACTGCCGAGAAGAATTACTCAAAGATTGAGAAGTTAATCTTAGCATTAGTTTATGCATCATTTAAGCTCCGCATATACTTTCAAGCGCACAAGATAAAGGTATTAACAAAAGTACCAATTGAATCAATGATGAAGAATTCTAAAAGATCAGGAAGAGTGGAGAGATGGAATGCACAAGTAGGCCACTTTGATATTAAATATGAAATTTTGTCTTCACCAAAATCACAAGTTGTTGCAGATTTCTTGGCAGAATTTCCTTTAGAAGAAGATGAAGCAGTAGAAGATATGATGAATGTAGAAGAAGAACACGGAGATCCAAAAGATTTATTAACAGAACCAAATAGATGGGAGATATTGGTAGATGGATCATCAAATGGAGAAGGAAATGGAGTTGGAATTGTTTTAATTTCGCCAGAAGGAATAAAGATGGCTTTTTCATTCAGATTGGAATTTGCATCCACTAATAATGAAACAGAATATGAAGCTGTGATACATGCCTTAAAATTCGCAATAAAAATGAAACTAGAAAATGCCAGGATCACTAGTGATTCGCAGCTAGTTATTCTCCAAATAAATGGAGAGTATACTACAAATGAACCATCCTTGAAGAAATACAAGAAGCTGGTTGAAGAATTTTCAGCGAAAATCCCAAAAATAAAATGGAGGCACATTTTATTAGGGGCAACCAGGGGGAAGATAAGGGCGGCACCCTCCATTAGGGAGCTGATAAGTGTCTTAAGACGCAAATGTCATGAGGCTTTCCATTCGCAAGAATATTAAGGCTTATCATATTTTTGCAACAATCCTGAAGAGGCAATAATACAAAAGAAAAACATAAGACGAGATCAATGGGTTTTCGCATGAAAGTGCGAAGACGTCCTGCGATTTCGTCGCAAGACGGCAATGTCATGGGGATTTATTTTCGCAAGAATATTTAGGCCTGTCATATTGTCGCAACATTCCTGAAGAGGCCATAATACAAAAGAAAAAGTTAAGGCAAGATCAATGGGTTTTTGCATGAAAGTGCAAGGCCGTCCTGCGATTTTGTCGCAATGACAAGAGGTGGCATAATAAGACCTTTAATTAGGAAGGCAAAATAAGACCACATGATAAAACAAAATATTTATAAGAATTCGTAACAGATTATTTTTTGCAAGAAAGATAATGAGAGGAAAGTATGGGAATCAATACACAAGAAGCATTATCTTTCTCATCAACAAAATATTAAAAGGAAAAGTTGATTCCAAAGTTGGTTGAAAAATGTAACTCGCAAAAGTGATAAAAATAAGAAGTTCAAGAAGACAAAGCTAGATAAGAAGCTCAAGCTTCAGTATGAATTCTAGTAGCAAGAGATAACAGAAATTCTTCGCCAATATTCTCATTATCGCAAGCTTCTCCTTCATTTCGGTTCTGATCTTCGCCTTGACTAGCATCTTGATTATCGCCAGCAATTACTTCTTCAGGAGAAATTTCTTTCTCATTTTGATCAACACCAGCAGATGCTTCTTTAGAAGGAATTTCTTCTTCATCTTCCAAGAAATTATCCTCTGCACCGCTTTCGTAATCATAATCACTATCAGTGTAGTTGCAGGAAACCCTACACTACACTCTTTATGTGATTTCATTATTAATCAACTCATTTTAGGTTTATATTCTTAATTTTATTGATTAATCTTTAGATGTTCTTACAAGAAAAGATAAAGAACTCAAGAATGATCTCTGCTCTAAACTTTCTCTCTCATATTTACTTGTTTCTTACTCAAAAAAGATCTCTCCTCTTCTTTACAACTCGAACGACTATTTATAAAGGAATACATAGTGGATGACAGCTAATCTGTCCTTTATTTTCGGGTATGGTTTGCGACATTCTCGCAACCTTACAAATGTTAATTTCACAAACTCTCTAATTTTCGCAGAACTATCATATCTTTCTCGTGATCTTTGCTGACGTCATTTATTTTATTATTCCTGAAATTGTTCTGCGACGCTATTGTGTTGTGTCATTGATAATTTCGCTGAAACGTTGTCGTTGCGAGATTCTGATCCTATATCTTGCCTCTTCTCATATCTTCTCTGCAAAGTAAAGAATGATGTGAGAAATGCCGCAGCTGCTTATCTTTTCATATTCTGCATTTATCACACGTACTCTTTCTTCCATTTATTTCTCGATACGTCTTTTGTAACCGTTACTTTTTAACCGCTTATATCTTTCCGTATTAATCGTATTTATTTTCTCGAGGAAAATTCCCTCTATATATTCCTTTTCACTCTCTTCTTCTTTCCTTTTATTTTCTCTGCAACTTCATCGTTTTTCTGAAATTCTATTATTGCAACTTTTCTTCTTTCTTCTTCAACCTTTTTAAGTTCTTCTTCATCTTCACATTATTTCTTCTGCAAATCTTCATAGTTCATAATTTTCTTCGAAACAATCTTCCTGCTATTATCTTCCATGGATTCATCAAGGTTAGTTTTCTTTTTTCTTCTTTATGAGTTTTACTGAGATTGATCTTGTTTATTGCCTTATTTGATGTTGTTTATGTGATTCCCATACTCTTGTTATTTCAGCAAAAGCGTTTCCAACACTAGATTTACAGTTCAGAACTCTAACATTCCCAAGTCGCAGCATAAGGTTGTTGCACATAAAAGAAAGTCTGTGAATGAGAAGGTAGTAAGAAACACTATCCTTTTATAATAACAATATTGTTGCCTCTGTTTCTTATCTGGATTGTGATTCGCAGGGTGATAAAGATGTTAATAAACAAAACAAGAAATCTCGCCACCTTAAAACTGTTCCAGCTTCTGTTCCCTTCCACTTACTCATCTCTTCTAAATCTTCTGCGACATCTTCGCAAGATAAACCTTTATCTTCAATTCGCGAAAAAGCTGCCTCAGACTTCATTTCTTCAGCTAACCTCTCAATGATTGAAACTCCCCTTGTTGATCCTGCTGTGAATGAAACCTCTTCTCTTCCCATTGAAAATGTTTCTCAACCTTCTATCTCTATTAGTTCTTTACCTAAATCTCTTCCTCTTTCGAAAGAAACCGTGGAAGGGATAGATATTTCCTTCAAAGTTTTATCTGAAGTTCTGGATGATGTCAATAAGTCTTCTTTTAGGATCAGAATCTCGCAACAATTATGTCTCAGCGAAATTATGAATGGTACAACACAATAGCATCGCAGAACAATTTCAGAAACGATGTCAGCAAGGATCATGAGAAAGATGTGATAGTCCTGCGAAAATTAGAAAGCTTGCGAAATTAACATTTGTAAGGTTGCGAGAATGTCGCAAACCATATCCGAAAATAAAGGACAGATTAGCTGTCATCCACTATGTATTTTCTTATAAATAGTCGTTCGAGTTGTAAAGAGGAGAGAGATATTTTTGAGTAAGAAACAAGTAAATAGGAGAGAGAGAGTTCAGAGCAGGGATCATTCTTGATTTCTTTATTTTCCTTGTAAGAACATTCAGAAATTAATCAATAAAATTAAGAGTGTAAATCTAAAATGAGATGATCAGCAATGAAATCATATGAGGGGTGTATTGTAGGATTTCCTGCAACTACAGTTCTACTGATACCATCAACTCTAATGTTTGCGAAATTCTGAGCAAGAATTTGGGTTCTGACAGAGCTGCTTCGCAGACAACTTTGGAAAAAGAATGTGATGCTCTTCGCCTCGAAAATCAGAAGCTTCAGAATGTTTTACTGGATCGTGATAATCTTCGCAAGAAGAATGATGAACCGAGAGGTATAATTTTCTTATTTGTGTCTTTAATTTTCCTTTTTAATGGTTTTATCCTTCCCATATTTAATTATCCTTGAAATCCCTCTCTCGCATGTTAAGCTTTAAACCAGAAACGAATAATGGAGAGATATCAATTTGAATCTGTTGTTGAAGAAGCTCGTGTTGATAAAGAAATCTTGATGGATCAATATAACCAATTAGATAACCTCTATTCATATTCTCTTGATCAGATAAATAACCTTACCAATGAAAATACCCAATTAATTCAAAGACAAGATTTATTAAGTAATGAAGTATCTCGTCTTTCTTATTCTTTAACTAAAGCTAATTTAGGGATGGAAACTTTATCAGATGAGAATAAAACCTTGTCCCAAGAGAAGAGAACTTATTTAAACAAGATGGCGATATCTTCGCAACAACTTAGTATTCTTCAAAAGGTATGTGATGACCAAGAGTAATCTCTTCGCTCTTTGAGAAGTGAACTTAAAGAAGTAACAGAGTCATCTATCGCTGAAAGAGATACACTCATTCAAGGTAGAATATCTTTAAGTGTAAAGGCGAATCAGCTTAAAGAACAATATTCCAAATTAGAAGAATCTTATTCTTCTCTTGCGAAGAAAAATGCCTTTCTTATTTCTAAAGAGAAAAATCTTCAATCTCGACTTAGAGGTTTAGTTGGAGATAAATTTGATGACGCAATGGACCGTTGTGAGAATAGTTGTCTGTCCTTGATTCAACACCTTATTTCGCAAAAGGAAGGTAGTCATAATAGTTTGACTGCCTTAATTATCTTTTCTTTGTCATATCTTTCTGAGTTCTTCATCTTAATGAAATTTTATATTCTATTTTTCGCAGAGTCTGAGAAGAATCTTCATTCTTTTGTTTCTGTTTTGGAGGATAAATATGCCAAAATTCGCAAAGAAAATGCATTGCTCGTCTCTACCCTTACTGGTTCTCGCGACCGACCAGAAAGAAGACTTGATTATCTTGCTTATTTTAAGGATATTCAAGATAGGAATCATCAGAGAGCACTTCTTCGCCAAGTTCATCTCCGGGATGAAGTCCTTGTAAATGACATTTTATTGTCCAACTCTCTTCCTCCTACATCAATTGATCCTTTAGAAGTAGATGACGATGAAGTTCCTCGTCCTGCTGATAGTGATTATGATTACGAAAGCGGTGCAGAGGATAATTTCTTGGAAGATGAAGAAGAGGTTCCTTCTAAAGAAGTATCTGCTGGTGTTAATCATAATGAGAAAGAAATTTCTCCTGAAGAAGTAATTGCTGACGATAATCAAGATGCTAGTCATGGCGAAGATCAAAACCGAAATGAAGGAGAAGCTTGCGAGAATATTGGCGAAGAATTTCTGTCATCTCCTGCTACTGAAATTAATATTGAAGCTTGAGCTTCTCATCTAGATTTGTTTTCTTGAACTGTCTTACTTTTATCACTTTTGAGAGTTACATTTTTCAACCAACTTTGGAGTCAACTTTTCCTTTTAATATTTTGTTGATAAGAAAGATAATGCTTCTTGTGTATTGATTCCCATACTTGCCTCTCATTATCTTTCTTGCAAAAAATAACCTGTTAGGAATGCTTATAATTAATTTGTTTGATCATATGGTCTTATTTTTCCTTCCTAATTAAAGGTCTTATTATGCCATCTCTTGTCATTGCGACAAAATCGCAGGACGTCCTTGCACTTTCATACAAAAACCCATTGATCTTGCCTTAACTTTTTCTTTTGTATTATGACCTCTTCAGGAATGTTGCGACAATATGACAGGCCTAAATATTCTTGTGAAAATAAAGCCCCATGACATTGCCGTCTTGCGACGAAATCGCAGGACGTCTTCGCACTTTCATGCGAAATCCCATTGATCTCGTCTTATCTTTTTCTTTTGTATTATTGCTTCTTCAGGATTGTTGCACAAATATGACAAGCCTTAACTTTCTTTCCTTCAAAATTTAAGGGTGATGTTTTTTGCTTTTCCCAATCTTTCAAGGGTGATGTTTTTTCTACCACCATAAATTTCTTTCCTTCAAAATTTCGTTTATGTATTCTTCCTTTGATGTTTTCATGGAATTCATTAATCATCGTTTTTGTTATCATATTACACTCCAATCTTTTGCCATTTTCATTAATTATATTCATCTTTCTTCTAACTGATTCACTGATTTGTTTAATCACTTTCTTGACTTGAATATTCTCAATCAACAATCTTCAACTTTCGATCTTCAAATCCCTGTTTCTAGCGCCATTATGTAGTTGCAGGAAATCCTACACTATACTCTTCATGTGATTTCATTATTAATCAACTCATTTTAGGTCTATATTCTTAATTTTATTGATTAATCTTTAGATGTTCTTACAAGAAAAGATAAAGAACTCAAGAATGATCTCTGCTCTAAACTTTCTCTCTCCTATTTACTTGTTTCTTACTCAAATAGATCTCTCCTCTTCTTTACAACTCGAACGACTATTTATAAAGGAATACATAGTGGATGACAGCTAATATGTCCTTTATTTTCGGGTATGGTTTGCGACATTCTCGCAACCTTACAAATGTTAATTTCACAAACTCTCTAATTTTCGCAGAACTATCATATTTTTCTCGTGATCTTTGCTGACGTCATTTATTTTATTATTCCTGAAATTGTTTTGCGACGTTGTTGTGCTGTGTCATTGATAATTTTGATGAAACGTTGTCGTTGCGAGATTCTGATCCTACAATCAGCAGGACGAGGAACTTCATCATCATCTACTTCTAAAGGTTCAATTGATGTAGTAGGAAGAGATTTGGACAATAAAATGTCATTTACAAGGACTTCAGCCCGGAGATGAACTTGACGAAGAAGTGCTCTCTGATGATTCCTTTCTTGAATATCCTTAAAATAAGCAAGATAATCAAGTCTTCTTTCTGCTCGGTGGCGAGAACTAGTAAGGGCAGAGACGAGCAATGCATTTTCTTTGCGAATTTTGGCATATTTAGCCTCCAAGACAGAAATGGAAGAATGAAGATTCTTCTCAGACTCTACGAAAGATAGAATACAAAATTTCATTAAGATGAAGAACTCAGAAAGATATGACAAAGAAAAGATAATTAAGGCAGTCAAACTATTATGACTACCTTCCTTTTGCGAAATAAGGTGTTGAATCAAGGACAGACAACTATTCTCACAACGGTCCATTGCGTCATCAAATTTATCTCCAACTAAACCTCTAAGTCGAGATTGAAGATTTTTCTCTTTAGAAATAAGAAAGGCATTTTTCTTCGCAAGAGAAGAATAAGATTCTTCTAATTTGGAATATTGTTCTTTAAGCTGATTCGCCTTTACACTTAAATCTATTCTACCTTGAATGAGTGTATCTCTTTCAGCGATAGATGACTATGTTACTTCTTTAAGTTCATTTCTCAAAGAGCGAAGAGATTGCTCTTGGTCATCACATACTTTTTGAAGAATACTAAGTTGTTGTGAAGATATCGTCATCTTGTTTAAATAATTTCGCTTATTCAGAGATAAGGTTTTATTCTCATTTGATAAAGTTTCCATCCCTAAATTAGCTTTAGTTAAAGAATAAGAAAGGCGAGATACTTCATTACTTAATAAATCTTGTCTTTGAACTAATTGGGTATTTTCATTGGTAAGATTATTTATATGATCAAGAGAATATGAATAGAGGCTATCTAATTGGTTATATTGATCCATCAAGATTTATTTATCAACACGGGCTTCTTCAACAGCAGATTCAAATTCATATCTCTCCATTATTCGTTTCTGGTTTAAAGCTTAACATGCGAAAGAGGGATTTCAAGGACAATTAAATATGGGAAGGATAAAACCATTAAAAAGGAAAATTAAAGACACGGATAAGAAAATCATACCTCTCAATTCATCATTCTTCTTGCGAAGATTGTCACGATCTAGCAGTACATTCTGAAGCTTTTGATTTTCGAGACGAAGAGCATTACATTCTTTTTCCAAAGCTGTCTGTGAAGAAGCTTTGTCAGAACCTAAATGCTTGCTCAGAATTTCGCAAACATTAGACTTGATAGGATCAATAGAAGACTTCTTGACATCATCCAGGACTTCAGATAAAACTTTGAAGCCAATATCTATCCCTTCCACGGTTTTTTTCGAAAGAGGAAGAGACTTAGGTAGAGAACTGGTAGTGATAGAAGGTTGAGAAACATTCTCAATGGGAAGAGAAGAGGTTTCATTCACAGAAGGATCAACAAGGGGTGTTTCAATCACTGAAAGGTCAGCTGAAGAAATGAAGTCTGAGGCAGCTTTTTCGCGAATTGGAGATGAAGGTTTATCTTGCGAAGATGTCGCAGGAGATTTAGAAGAGATGAGTAAGTGGAAGGGAACAGAAGTTGGAACAGTTTTAAGGTGGCGAGATTTCTTGAGAGGTTTATTGACATCTTTATCACCCTGCGAATTATAATCCATATAAGAAACAGAGGCAACAATATTGTTATTAGAAAAGGATAATGTTTCTTACTACCTTCTCATTCGCAAACTTTCTTTTATGCGCAACAACCTTATGCTGCGATTTGGGAATGTTAGGGTTCTGAACTGTAAATCTAGTGTTGGAGGCGCTTTTGCTGAAATAACAAGAGTATGGGAATCACATAAACAACATCAAATAAGGCAATAAACAAGATCAATTTCAACAAAACCCATAAAGAAGAAAAAAGAAAACTAACCTTGATGAATCCATGGAAAAAATAGCAGGGAGATTGTTTCGAAGAAAATTACGAACGATGAAGATCTGCAGAAGAAATAGTATGAAGATGAATAAGAATTTAAAAAGATTGAAGAAGAAAGAACAAAAGTTGCAATAATGGAATTTGCAGAAGAACGATGAAGTTGCAGAGAAAATAAAAAGAAAGAAAAAGAGAGCGAGAAGGAATATATAGAGAGGGAATTTCTCCTCGAGAAAATAAACACGATTAATATGGAAAGATATAAGTGGTTTAAAAGCAACGGTTACAAAAGACGTGTCAAGAAATAGATGGAAGAAAGAATACGTGTGATAAATGCAGAATATGAAGAGGAGAACAGCTGCGACATTTCTCACATCATTCTCTACTTCGCAAAAAAGATATGAAAAGAGGCAAGATGTAGGATCAGAATATCGCAACGACAATATTTCAGCGAAATTATCAACAACACAATACAACAGCGTCGCAGAACAATTTCAGGAAGAATATAATAAATGACGTCAGCTAAGATCACGAGAAAGATGTGATAGTCCTGCGAAAATTAGAGAGCTTGCGAAATTAATATTTGTAAGGTTGCGAGAATGTCGCAGATCATATCCGAAAATAAAGGACAGATTAGCTATCATCCACTATGTATTTCCCTATAAATAATCGTTCAAGTTGTAAAGAAAAGAGAGAGATCTTTTTTGAGTAAGAAACAAGTAAATAGGAGAGAGAAAGTCTAGAGCAGAGGTGATTCTTGATTTCTTTATCTTTTCTTGTAAGAACATTCAAAGATTGATCAATAAAATTAAGAGTGTAAACCTAAAAATGAGTTGATTAATAATGAAATCATATGAGGGGTGTAGTGTGGGAATTCCTGCAACTACACTCCAGATACTATATTTACTATGTTTTGTTATGATGCGGCATCATTTGGTAATCCAGGAGCAGCAGGATTTGGAATTTGTATTAGATACTAGTGTATCAGGATTTGGAATATGTGTCAGGTATTAGGAAATTTATCTGGTAGTATTGGTATTGCAACAAACTACATGGTTGAGGTTTATGCAATATTGTGTGCAGCTGAGCTTGCAGTGATGTGGAATTTACAAAAAATTATAATAGTCTCTGATTATGAAACTGTAATGACACGTCCATCCACCGATATTGTCCCCACTTAGCCACTGCGGTTATCCGGAAGTGTGGGGTTTTCAACGAGCATCGCTGCGGCTATCCGGCAGCAACTTCCTGGATGGTCACTCATCCCTGGATTGCTCACGCCCGAGCACGCTTAATTGCAGAATTTTCTGCCAACTTTGGAGCCAACTGTGCTGAAAAGGCCTCGGTGTTAGGAAAGGACAAATCATTACCTATATTTTATTCGGCCAACCACTGCCAAAATCGGGGTATTATAATACCACCACCTTAAATTGGAGTCGTCCTCGGCTCCGAAATATATACACAAGCACGGATCTCCGACGTTCCCTGCCCCTCATGAGACAAGCACCTGGACCAACCCCGTCCAGCGTACCTTCCCACCCTCGGAAGGTAAACCTTCGTCGGATCTGATACCGTTTGTAATGACCGTCCCTCCACCGATATTGTCCCCACTTATCCACTGCGGTTATCCGACAGTGTGGGGTTTTCAACGAGCATCGTTGCGGTTATCCGGTAGCAACTTCTCGGATGGTCACCCATCCCTGGATTGCTCCCGCCCGAGCACACTTAATTGCAGAGTTTTCTGCCAACTCTAGAGTCAACTGTGCTGAAAAGGCCTCGGTGTAAGGAAAGGACAAATCATTACCTATATTCCATTCGTCCAACCACTGCCGAAATCTGGGTATTACAGAAACAGTGATTTATGAATTTACAAAGGGAAGTATTCCTTGGGTTGTCAAAGTGAGATGGATGAATGTTGTGAGGAAGCTTACAATAATCAAGTTTAAACACTGTTTTAGAGAAATAAATTTCTTTGTTGACTGTGTTGCTAAAAGAGGTACTGCTCTTGCAACAGCTGAAAGACAGGTTCATAGTGGAAGACCTCAATTTATGATAAGAACTGAGATAACTGAAGTTTCATATTTCCGATTTAGTTAAAATAAAAATGGCTGGCTGTAATTCTTTATTTTGGGCCTATACAATTGTCCTTTTGTCTTTTTCTTTTGCTATTTTCCTTTTAATCTTGTAGTTCCTTTTCAAATTAATAAAAGTTGTGTAAATAAGCCAAAAAAAAAAAAAAAAAAACTAAGTTGTATACATTTTCGTTTATTCAAACAAATTGACTTGGGCCTAGCACATTTATACTTGTCTTTGGACCTTTAGATATCAATATAGACAGAGGAATAAGCCTACGGCCTGTTATATTTTTATACTCCAAGCCGTAGGTAATTCCAAAATTGTTCTTATGCACATTCATAATTATTTGAAATTATGAAATGAGAGGAACAAGACACTACTACCCTTAATATGTTTTACATGCACAATAAAGAAATCCGGAATTCTTTCTCTTCTCCATAAAGTGGATGCATAAAAAATCATGCATCCACTTTTTAAAGATTCCTTCGAGGGTATAATTGAAAAGCAAAGTAAAATGTAACTTATCTAAAAACCCACGTTGAAATTTTACGAATTTTATCTCGTCAAAAATCTTTCACAGATATCTACACCACATGTAAATGACCGTAAAATTTCGCCTCCAGCACGATGCTTAGCAGGCCAAAACTCACCAGTCCACCACTCTGATGCAGTGTCCGGTTTGTAAAGCCTTAAAGGCTTACCAGGAAAATGCATGTTGGTTTTTCTTTCCAAACATACTTTGCAAACATGATTGTCGAGATAGAGTTTAAATATTAGCTCCATGTATATGACAAAATATATCATTTACCAAAGAACTGACAGCCGAAGAATAGTACAACTGAGATATCATGAAAGACTCAAGGTCAGATGTAGGCGACCCGAATCACATGTCATCAATTATAACCAAGATACGAAAATAGATACAGATGACATGATCCCAATCTCATAGGCTAGGAAGAACCTTAAAGTTTTCAGCTGAGTCAAGACCTAGAAAGCGAGATAATTATAACGAAGAGCTGTCACAAGTCTGAACAAGTGCAAGGCGAGAAAAATAATTGGGTCCCAACAGTCATGTGCTTACTCGAGATGTAAGTCATTTAAATGTAACCCCCATGTTCATACGACATTTATATATATGTTCAGAAATATTGATAATGTAAACATAACAATTCATTAAAAGAAATTACATTTCGAACATCTCTTTTTATTCCCTGATTCTCTTCTAACTTCTTAGTTTTTCAACCTTCTTAGAAGATAATAAGAATTCCTAACTTTACATGCGAAGATCACCGAAAATACGATAAAATATCATATATTATAGTGATTAACTAAGGTTACTATTCCAAATTAAGGACAACAATCGGAACATTGTGAAGGTATGATTCTTGGTATAGTTGACGCATCTTCATTTGTGTCGATTAGGTTTTTAACGATTTTTGGTTTTTTAAATCATAAAATGGATCTCAAATCTAATATACATGCATGATTTAGTAAAATACACGAAAAATTTGCATGAAAAGCCATAATATGTATAAACCTTGATGATCTGCAGGAATAATTCAACCCAATTTATAATTCTAATGATTTAATCCTAAAGAACATTCGTCATAACCAGCTCTAAAGAAAATAGATGAAATTTTAAATGAGTATTAAGTTTTGGATTCTAGATTCAAATCTTTTGACTATCATTTTCATGATGAAAAAAATATTTTTATTTTAATAGCAATAATCATGATAAAATATTTTGACTGTCATTTAAAAGGGGAAACTAAAAATTCTTTTACTAGCCACATCCACGAATCCCTTGAGGAAGTATACAACAAAGATGGAAAATTCGTGAGAAGAGAACAAAACAAAAAAACTTGGATTTTCCTAGATCGGACCATAAAGTTTACTCAGTTGGACAATCTTCGGGTGAGAAGCGAGCTCACACACCTAAGTCCCTGAATCAACAGTCAAAGAGGATAAACATCAGAGAAGAGTCTATGTTGAAATGGAAAGAAAAGTTTAAAAAAATCTTGAAACTAAGTGCCACGTCCGAATTTATATTATAGTATAATAAATATAAGATCTGACGGAAAGGAAAGTCTGATTTCTCCTACCATGAGACGAGTGGATACCTTACCAACAATTGTAAGAACTTGATAAAGTTCATAAAAACATGGCAAGGGAGGGAAGTATGACAGAGTTCCTTCTTTAAGAGAAATGTCATAATGGGAGATCTTTTGTTTTTATGTCAAAGGATATGTCCATAAGATACATTCAATACCCATATTTGAGACTCATCTTACATCAGATCTAACTGAAAGAAAGCCAAACACCTGGAGTTAATGTCACAAGCTCTGTTCCAGCTATGAAGGTCTACTCCTCCTCTGAGGACATCATATTTACTATGAAAGACTTAGGTGGAGTAATAATTCCACACTCAGATGCACTAGTGGTGCAAATGATCATAGACGGCTGGGATTGTCAAAAAAAAACCGATAGATCATGGATCTACTTGTGATATCATCTACCTCTAGGCACCTGAGCAAATGCACTGGCAAGAGAGGATATTCTCAGAACCACCAACTCGAATATTATGAGATTTAATGGTTGAAGGAATTACCCGATGGGAGAAGTTACTCTGACGCTTGAGACAAACCCAATAAAAAGACGAAGGTACCCAAATATACATCAATCTAAAAAAATTCCACCTATAAGTCCTTTATCCGAAAGTGATTGTCTATAGACTGAGTCAAGACAGTATAACTAATCGGTTCACACTTCGTGCGATCGTCTATGGATACGAGATCGAGACAATACGACAACAAGATAACTTGCGTGATTGACTATGGATACAAGATCGAGACAATACAACAACGAAGTATGATTACTTGATAATAGGTTCGGACTTAACCAAACACTATAAGATTACTATCAAGTTATTAGGAATTAACGTTTGTGGATTTTACTTCTAATTATAATAAATCAATTATAATTGCGGAAATAGAAAAGTGAAAGACACAACGAGATTTTGTTAACGAGGAAACCGCAAATGCAGAAAAACTCCGGGACCTTGTCCAGAATTGAATACTCTCGGAATTAAGTCGTTGTACAAAATCTAAACCAACTTCGTATAGTTGAGACCAAGCAACTAAACCTATAGTTCACCTAGTTCCCTCAGATCCCTGCACCTCCAACTTGCAATAAGTCACGCACTTGGAACAATTCATTTGGTTCGTATTCCAAACAGTAAAGGAACAACAAATTTGTTCAGTAACAACTCTTTTCAAACAACATGATATGAGTTTGACAAAAGGCCCTTCTGTTTAACCAATAAACTCTTTTGTCAGATTCTTAGATCAATTTATTTAACAACTACCAAAGTAATTGTTTAGACTATGCAATCAATACTATGAATCACAAAGAAATGTATTGATGCCGATCTACACAACTAATCAATTCAATCTATCAAAAGATAAACCGATTATAGTTGGATCCCCATCCGATCAAGTTTTGTGCACACCAAAGATTATGAAATCAAATAAGAAATCTTCTTTGTCTTCAAGTCTTCTTAGATCTTCAATAAACACCTGCACACAAACAACTTAAATCTTTTGTGATCAATCACACACAGAACGGAGTCTGTTAACGATGGATTATCACAAGACGTTTTTAGATCTATAAACAGTCTAAAGATCCTCGTCGATACTTCGATTTAGTTTGAGTGAATCTTATATCAGATTCTCAATCATAAACAAACTAGGTGTAATCAAAGTTCAACAACCGTTAGTCAATCAAATCAATCGAAAACTAATAATAAACTGCAATTTTCTAGTTTCCCACCAACGGTACTCGTAGAGCTTCTCGATCCCAAAGAAGTCTTTAAAACGAGCAGTCGTAAGAGATTTCGACTAATTAAGGTACTTTCCTCTCCGAATGGACGGCTCCACCAGTAACAACACAACTAGGTAGTTTTGATGGCTCTGAGGATTAGGTTGCTCAAAATGCAAACTTCAATATTTATACACCAAGGAAGTTTTAGAGGTGTCAAAAAGGCCAGGCCGGCCCGAGCCTAGTCTTGCCTGTATCAGCAGGCTAAAGCCTGGCCTGGACCGTATATAAACTGACTCTGGCCTGTATTAGCCTGTATAGAAGAACAGGTAAGGTCATACGTATATAACTGTATAATATAAAAATAATATACGTAGGGGGGTTCGAACTACCGTTCCCATGGTCACAAGCTTGAGCTGATTCCATTGAGCTACGGGCCGACTTTGTGTTTAAGTATGACGTACAAATATTTTTATTCATGTCCAATACAAACCTAATTACTACAAATATGTTTAAATTTCCTTATTTAAAAGGAATTTGTGTCAACGTATTATTTAAAAGAAATCTTATTTAAAAGGAATTTACGTTATTGTTTTAATTTTAATTCCTTGTATATATATATATATTATTACTAATAGATTTCTATATATATATAATTTTAATTACTAAAAGATTTCTATATATATAATTAAATTATATAATGTAATTAGTTTTGAGGTTTCTATGTATTCATTTTAATTCATTACATTTTTTTGTTGTAATATATGGTACTCACAAGCTATTTGTACAAAATATAAACGTTATTAGAAAGAAGTGAAACCAAAAAGCGTGCTAGCTCAGTTGGTTTCCCATTGGCGAAGGATTTAGTGGTCTCGACGTCAAGTCCCGTAGGTCGTAAACATAATTTTTTGACATTAAATTCGATACGAATAACACAGGCTAGTCTGGGCCTGGCTTGGTTCAAGCCCCAAAGCTAGCAGTTGACTAATCCAAAAAATTAACTAAATAAGGAGGCACTAAGAATCTAAATCATTTACTTAAACATTCGATGAAGAGATTTTATATAATATTTAACCCAAAACTAACCCCGCTCAGAAATATATATACAAGAACTTCTCTCAAATGATACATATACAATAGTCATTTTGTTTGCAAATAGAATATACAACATAATAAACATTGCAGAAGTAATCTAACAAACAGACTCAACTCCTCGAAGCTTTCATTGCGCAACTCTGAACTGCCTCAGAAACTGAACGTGGGAATGGGTGAGCACATCATCCCTAAAAGGGGTGCCCCGTAGGAATAACATTTAACTTTCATGCAATCACTGGAAATGATTTGAAAACAATTCTTGTTTTCCCTAAACACTAAACACAACCAATTTCACAGAGGTAAACAATCATGTATATGGAACTAACTCCTTCCAAACAATATATAATATGATGACTCGTCCCGGACCTAGATAGCTATATGGTGAACTCGTCCCGCACCTATTAAGCATAGCTCGAAGGTGAGTAGTATAAATGAAGGAGCAGCATCCTATATACCACATATGGAAATTCTCATTTCCAAACAATCAAATGGAAATTCTTATTTCCCAAACAATTCATGAATACAAACAAAGCATTACAATTCCTTTCCAAGCAATGGAAAGATTAAAACAAATCAACAGTACTTTCGGAAGTTTAAATAAAACAATGCATGGAATACACAATCAGATAATGCATGAATTTGTTAAACTTAAACTTTGGTAAAAGAAAACAACAATAATCAAAAAAGAGTTAAAAGTATTCCCACTTGTTTTGATGACAAGCCACGCCTACCTCGATATCCACAATCCGCTGGTTCATCCTTTGGATCGATCGTTGTTAATATAGATTAACTGTTAATCACACAAGAAGACTAAGAATCTAGCCAAAATGGCTCACACAAGAATCATACAAGTCTATCTAATGATTTTAAGCCCATTTATGATTATATACCTTCCATTTTACACTTTAACTCATCTAAGGGTTTACTAACACTGTAGTTGCAGGAAATCCTACACTACACCCCTCATATGATTTCACTAACATTCAGCTCATTTTAGATTAACAATCTTAATTTTATTGATGAATCTTTGAACAATCTTACAAGGAAAGATAAAGGAATCAAGAATAACCCTTGCTCTAGATTTTCTCTCTCCTATTTACTTGTTTCTCACCCAGAAAAAGATCTCTCTCTTTCCTCACAGTTGAACGACTATTTATAGGGAAATACATAGTGGATGACAGCTAATCTGTCCTTTATTTTCGGATATGGCTTGCGACATTCTCACAACCTTACAAATGTTAATCTCTTAAACTCTCTAATTTTTGCAGGATCATCACATCTTTCTCATGATTTTAGCTGACGTCGTTTATTATATCGTTTCTGAAATTGTTCTGCGACGTTGTTGTGTTGTGTTGTTGATAATTTTGCTGAAATATTATTGCTGCGAGATTCTGATCCTACATCTTGCCTCTTCTCATATCTTCTCTGCAAAGTAGAGAATGATGTGAGAAATGCCGCAGCTGTTCATTTCTTCATATTCTGCATTTATCACACGTATTCTTTCTTCCATCTGTTTCTTGACACGTCTTTTGTAACCGCTGTTTTTTAACCGCTTATATCTTTCCGTATTAATCGTGTTTATCTTCTCAAGGAAAAATTCCCTCTCTATATATACTCTTTCTCACTATCTTTTTCTTTCTTTTTATTTTCTCTGCAACTTCATCGTTCTTCTGCAAATTCCGTTATTGCAACTTTTCTTCTTTCTTCTTCAATCTTTTTAAGTTCTTCTTCATCTTCATACTATTTCCTCTGCAGATCATCATCATTCGTAATTTTCTTCGAAATAATCTTCCTGCTAGTGTTTTCCATGGATTCATCAAGGTTATTTTTCTTTTTTCTTCTTTATGAGTTTTGCTGAAATTGATCTTGTTTACGGCCTTATTTGATGTTGTTTATGTGATTCCCATATTGTTGTTATTTCAGCAAAAGCGCCTCCAACACTAAATTTACAGTTCAGAACCCTAATATTCTCAAACCGCAGCATAAGATTGTTGCGCATAAAAGAAAGTCTGCGAATCAGAAGGTAGTAAGAAACATTATTCTTTTCTAATAACAATATTATTGCCTTTGTTTCTTATCTGGATTGTAATTCGCAGGGTGATAAGGATGTCAATAAACCTCTCAAGAAATCTCGCCACCTTAAAACTGTTGAAACTTCTGTTCCATTCCACTTACTTATCTCTTCTAAGTCTCTTGCGACATTTTCGCAAGATAAACCATCATATCCAATTCGCGAAAAGCTGCCTCAGACTTCATTTCTTCAGCTGACCTTTCAATGATTGAAACCCCCATTATTGATCCCTCTGTAAATGAAACTTCTTCTCTTCCTATTGATAATATTTCTCAACCTTCTATCATTACCAGTTCTCTACCTGAGTCTCTTCCCTTTTCGAAAGAAACCGTGGAAGGAATAGATATTGCTTTCAAAGTTTTGTCTGAAGTCCTAGATGATGGAAAGAAGTCTTCCATTGATCCTGTCAAGTCTAGTATTTGCGAAATTCTGAGTAAGTATTTCGGTTCTGACAGAGCTGCTTCGCAAACAACTTTGGAAAGATAGTGTAATGCTCTTCGCCTCGAAAATCAAAAGCTTCAGAATGTTTTGCTGGATCGTGACAACCTTCGCAAGAAGAATGATGAATTGAGAGCTTCTAATGGTTTTTTCCTTCCCATATTTAATTATCCTTGAAATCCCTCTTTCGCATGTTAAGCCTTAAACCAGAAACGAATAATGGAGAGATATCAATTTGAATCTGTTGTTGAAGAAACCCGTGTTGATAAAGAGATTTTGATGGATCAATATAACCAATTAGATAACCTTTATTCATATTCTCTTGATCGTATAAATAATCTTACCAATGAAAATACCCAATTAGTTCAGAAGCAAGATTTATTAAGTAATGAAATATCTCGCCTTTCTTATTCTTTAACTAAAGTTAATTTAGGGATGAAAACTTTATCAGATGAGAATAAAACCTTATCTCAAGAGAAGCGATCTTGTTTAAACAAGATGGCGATATCTTCACAACAACTTTGCATTCTTCAGAAAGTATGTGATGACCAAGAACAATCTCTTCGCTCTTTGAGAAATGAACTTAAAGAAGTGACAGAGTCATCTATTGTTGAAAGAGATACACTCATTCAAGGTAGAATAGCTTTAAGTGTAAAGGCGAATCAACTTAAAGAACAATATTCCAAATTAGAAGAATCTTATTCTTCTCTTGCGAAGAAAAATGCCTTCTTATTTCTAAAGAGAAAAATCTTCAGTCTCGACTTAAAGGTTTAGTTGGAGATAAATTTGATGATGCGATGGGCCGTTGGGAGAATAGTTGTCTGAATTTGATTCAACATCTTATTTCGCAAAAGGAAGGTAGTCATAATAGTTTGGATGCCTTAACTATATTTTCTTTGTCATATCTTTTTGAGTTTTTCATCTTATCGAAATTTTGTATTTTACCTTTCGCAGAGTCTGAGAAGAATCTTCATTCCTCCATTTCTGCTTTGGAGGCTAAATATGCCAAAATTCGCAAAGAAAATGCATTACTTGTCTCTGTCCTTACTGGTTCTCGCGACCGAGCAGAAAGAAGACTTGATTATCTTGCTTACTTTAAGGATATTCAAGATAGGAATCATCAGAGAGCACTTCTTCGTCAAGTTCATCTCCGGGCTGAAGTCCTTGTAAATGATATTTATTGTCTAAATCTCTTCCTCCTACATCAATCGAACCTTTGGAAGTAGATGATGATGAAGTTCCTCGTCCTGCTGATAGTGATTATGATTATGAAAGTGGTGCAGAGGATAATTCTTGGAAGATGAAGAAGAATTCCTTCTAAGGAAGCATCTGCTGGTGTTAATCAAAATGAGAAAAAGAAATCTCTTCTGAAGAAGTAATTGCTGGCGATAATCAAGGTGTAATCAAGGCGAAGATCAGAATCAAATGAAGGAGAGGCTTGCGATAATGAGAACATTGGCGAAGAACGTCTATTATCTTCCTACTGGAATTAATATGAAGCATGAGCTTTCTTGTCTTATCGTTATTACTTTTTGCGAATAATTTCAACCAACTTTGGAATCAATTTTCCCTTGTATTTTGCTGGTGAGAAAGATAATGCTTTCTTTTATTGATTCCCATACTTGCCTCTCATTATCTTTCTTGCGAAAAATAATCTGTTATGAATACTTACGAATATTTTATTTTATCATGTGGTCTTATTTTTCCTTCCTAATTAAAGGTCTTATTATGCCACCTCTTATCATTGCGACAAAATCGCAGGACGTCCTTGCATTTTCATGCAAAAACCCATTGATCTTGCCTTAACTTTTTCTTTTGTATTATGGCCTCTTCAGGAATGTTGCGACAATATGACAGGCCTAAATGTTCTTTCGAAAATAAAGCCCCATGACATTGCCGTCTTGCGACGAAATCGCAGGACGCCTTCACACTTTCATGCGAAAACCCATTGATCTCGTCTTATCTTTTTCTTTTGTATTATTGCCTCTTCAGGATTGTTGCACAAATATGACAAGCCTTAATACCCTTGCGAATAGAAAGCCTCATGACATTTGCGTCTTAAGACACTTATCAGCTCCCTAATGGAGGGTGCCGGCCTTATCTCCCCCATGGTTGCCCCTTCAAGGAGGCGTACTTATACCATACAAGGTTAGCTCCTCCCATCCAGTCTTAACAACAACCAGTTGTTTTCGCAGCCTCTTATCCCTTTTACCTATAAGGCTTATGGTTACGAGACTGCACCCTAAGTGGGGTTTTCTTCAGGCCGAGTGCAGTATAAGCCAAGACTTGTCAAGAATGGCAAGGTACGCTTCAACCGCCCCTGGCACTCTTGACTCAACCGTGTACCTCGGGCCTTGATCAGATATGCACTCCTTGGGAGAGTCCTTATTACCTTATTCTCCCAACCCAAGTCATATGCTTAAGCTGAGAATCCAAGGTGCCTCTCCCGGATGGGCTTTATTGACCCCAAATCTCCATGACTCAGGTTCCGGTGGCGGTGTAGCCTTTCCCTGAGCCATGCAACACGTACCCCCTAATATGACGTATTTTAGGTCTTACATTTGCCTCTTGTGAAATTTTATTCGCGAACTAGGGTGTACGCCATAAAGGTTCGCCCCTTTCTTTTATGTCATTGTTCTGTGATTATCTCTGCGAAAATTTCACACATCATGATCTTGTTTTGATATGAATAATCTTGCGATTATTCTTTCAGAATCCATAACTTCTCAAAGCTTCTTATTGATAATATCTTTTTAAGTACAACCTGTTCCATGGTCTGTCAAGTCTATGACCAACATCTCTACCTTCTGGATCCATTAATCTATAAGCTCCTGTTCCAACTATCTCCTTAATGATGTAAGGTTCATCCCATTTTTTCTCTAATTTTCCACCATTTTCTCGCTGATATATTGGTGTCTCTCGCAGAACTAAATCTCCTGGCTGGAATTCGCGTACTTTGACACGTTTATTATATTCTTGGGCTAATCTTCGATGATAATTCTCCATATGTTGTAAATCTTTTTCTCCTCTTTCTTCTAATTCATCAAGTTTGTTTAAGATCAAACCCGCACTAAGATTTTTCTCCCAAGCTTCTCTTTTTGTTGTCGGAATAACAACTTCTGTTGGTAACACCGCTTCAACTCGGTATGTTAAAAAAAAGGTGACATTCCAGTAGCTTCTCTTCTAGTTGTATTATAAGCCCATATTGCATTATGTACTTGTTCGCACCATGCTATGTGATGTCCTTCTAATTTCTTCTTTAATATATCTGCGATTGTTTTGTTTGTTGCTTCTACCTGTCCATTAGCTTGTGGATACAAAGGAGTAGACTTTCAACATTTTATTTTAAATGCATTGAGTAACATTTCTATGTTTTGTCCTTCAAACTGTTTCCCATTATCAGATACCAATTGCGCAGAAATTCCAAATCTGCAAATGATATTTTCGAATATGAATGTAAAGATATCTTTGTCGTGAATATGCTGTACTGCCTTCACTTCTGTCCATTTTGTGAAATAATCTGTTGCGACTATTAAGTATCTTCTTTTTCCAGAACCTGGTAAAAATGGCCCCACAATATCTAAACCCCACTTCCCAAAACGCCACACACTGGTTGAAGATGATAATGGTGCTCCAGGTGCATGTATTTTCTTTCCCTGTCGCTGACAATCTTCGCAACGTCTTGATATTTGTTTTGCATTTCGTGCATGTATGGCCAGTAATAGCCTTGCATTTTTGCTCTATGTGCCAAAGATCTTCCCCCGCTATGATTGCCAGCATCCCCATTGTGTAACATTTTTAGCACTTTTTCTCCTTCCTCTCGTGTCAAACATCTGAGTGATGGTCCATTAAAGGATTTTCGGTATAGCAGCCCATCTTTTAATTCATAATTCGTTGCACGGCTTTTTAACTTGTGTGTTTCCAATCTATTTCTTGGTGTTTCTCCTAACGCCAAATATGCATGAAGTTCCATTCTCCAGTCTGCGATATTGTTCGTTTGTTCTTCTTCTTCATTGTTTGTTATCATCACGTCCACTTCTTCTTCTTCTTTATTGATTGATGGTGACAGAAGTGTTTGTATTTTTAAGCATCTCGCAGTTGGATCTGTCATCATGCTTGAGATGAAAGCAAAAGTGTCTGCGAGTCTGTTATCCTTCCTTGAAATGTGCCTCCATTTTATTTTTGGGATTTTCGCTTACAATTCTTCAACGAGCTTCTTGTATTTCTTCAAGGATGGTTCATTTGTAGTATACTCTCCCTTTATTTGGCGAATAACTAGCTGCGAATCACTAGTGATCCTGGCATTTTCTAGTTTCATTTCTATTGCGAATTTTAAGGCATGTATCACAGCTTCATATTATTAGTGGATGCGAATTCCAATCTGAATGAAAAAGCCATCTTTATTCCTTCTGGCGAAATTAAAACAATTCCAACTCCATTTGATGATCCATCTACCAATATCTCTCATCTATTTGGTTCTGTTAATAAATCTTTTGGATCTCCGTGTTCTTCTTCTATATCCATCATTTCTTCTACCGCTTCATCTTCTTCTAAAGGAAATTCTGGCAAAAAATCTGCAACAACTTGTGATTTTGGGGAAGACAAAATTTCATATTTAATATCAAAGTGGCCTACTTGTGCATTCCATCTCTCCACTCTTTCTGATCTTTTAAAATTCTTCATCACTGATTCAATTGGTACTTTTGTTAATATCTTTTTCTTGTGCACTTGAAAATATATGCGGAGCTTAAATGATGCATAAACTAATGCTAAGATCAACTTCTCAATCTTTGAGTAATTCTTCTCGGCAGTATTAAAAGTTTTTCTAATGTAATAAATGGGTTTCCCCACTCCTGCGTCTATTCGCAATAACACAACACTTAATGCATGCGACGTCGTCGCAAGATAGATCAATAATTCTTCTCCTGATTCTGCTTTTTGTAAAATGGTTGTATTCATAAGATGTTCTTTGATTCCTTGAAAAGCCTTTTCGCAATCATCGTCCATTTGAATTTCGTACCCTTCTTGAGTATATCGAAAAAATATTTGCATTTGTCTGATGATCGCGAAATGAATCTCCCTAGCGAAGCTAGAAGCCCATTCAACTTCTGTACATCTTTTATTGTTGCTGGTGTTGGCATGTCACGAACTGCTTGCACTTTTTCTGGATCAACCTGTATTCCTTCTTTTGATACAATGTAGCCTAAAAAATTTCCGGATGCAACTCCAATAGTACATTTCTCATGATTCAATTTAATGTTGTACCGCCGCATTTGTTCAAAAATCTCCCTCAGGTCCTGTACATAGTCTTTGGCTTCTTTACTCTTTACTAACATGTCGTCCACGTATACTTCTAATGTTTTGTGTATCCATTTTGCGAACACCTTCTCTACCATTTTTTGGTATGTCGCTCCCGCATTTCGCAGACCAAATGGCATTTTCGTGTAACAATATAAACCTCTAGGAGCGAAGAAAGCAGTATGTTCTTGATCTTCTTAAGCGAGAGGGATTTGGTTATACCCTTTGTACCCATCTAAAGACGATACCCTATCATTTCCCGCTGCGGATTCCACCATTTGAGGAATATCTGGTAACGGAAAACTATCTTTAGGACAAGCTTTGTTTAAATCAGTGAAATCTATGCAAATCCTGATTCCTTTGTTTTTCTTTGGGACACTGACCTTATTCGCTATCCATTCTGGGTATTTAGCTTCTCTTATGATTCCCGCATCAAGCATTTTCTGTAGTTCTTCTTCTATTTGGGAATGGTAAGTTGTTGCAATTTTTCTTATTCTCTGTTTAAATGGTCTCACATTTTTGTTAATCTCCAACTTGTGGCATGCAAGTTGATGGATCTATTCCCGGTATCTCATCCATGCTTCCTGCGAAAACATCTTTATATTCTCGCAAAAGGTTAACAGTTCTTTCTTCTTCTTCTACATCCATCTTGGTTCCAATTCTCAATATTAGAGGTTCTTCCATAGTCCCAACGTTTACTTCTTTTATTGGTTCTGCGGAAGTGTAACTGGACTCGGATTCTCCCATTGGTGTTGGTTCTTTTATTGTTTTCACAGGTCATTCTCCTTCTTCCGAAATTTCGTTGGGTATTCCCCTGCCTTCTTTTGCTCTTATCACATATACTCTAAATTCTTCTTCTTTCTTTGTTTCCTTTGTCAATTTTCTGCGAAATTGTTTCCTTTTTGCTTGTCCTTCATAATGCTTTACTTCAATTTGATGACATAATTTCGCATTATCAACATCTCCTCTGATTTCTCCTATTCCATTTGGTGTGGGGAATTTAATACATTGATGCAACGTTGATACTACAGCTTTTATCGCATGTATCCGTGGTCTTCATAGCAAAATATTATATGGCGATTCCATATCCACCACGCATAGTGTTACATGTGTTTCGATCTCTCCTAGTGGAATTCGTACCACTATTTCTCCTTTAGGTTTTGTTGTGGATTTTCCAAAGCCATGAACAAAATATGTTGAATTGGACATTTCTTCATCTTTAAATCTCATTCCCCTGAATGCATGATAGAATATTATATCCACTGAACTTCCTGTATCGATTAAAGTTCTGTTCAATATCTATTCTCCCGTGGATTTTGTTGTTGTCTCCTTCTCTTTTCGCGTAATAGGTACTGTAATAACCAATGGAGATGTGTGGTTCAAATTTTCTTTTTGTATTTTTGCCGCCATGAATGTGATTTTTTGTTTTTCCCAATCTTTCAAGGGTGATGTCTTTTCTACCGCCATAACCTTCCTTCCTTCAAAATTTCGTTTATGTATTCTTCCTTTGATGTTTTCATGGAATCCATTAACCATTGTTTTTGTTATCATATTACACTCCAATCCTTTTTTATCTTCATTGACTCTAATCATTTTTCTTTTAACTGGTCCACTGATTTATTTAATCACTTTCTTGATTTGAACAATCTCAACAACAATCTTTAACTTTCGATCTTCAGCATGTCCCTGTTTCTAGCGCCATTATGTAGTTGCAGGAAGTCCTACACTACACCCCTCATATGATTTCACTAACATTCAGCTCATTTTAGATTAACAATCTTAATTTTATTGATGAATCTTTGAACAATCTTACAAGGAAAGATAAAGGAATCAAGAATAATCCTTGCTCTAGATTTTCTCTCTCCTATTTACTTGTTTCTCACCCAGAAAAAGATCTCTCTCTTTCCTCACAGTTGAACGACTATTTATAGGGAAATACATAGTGGATGACAGCTAATCTGTCCTTTATTTTCGGATATGGCTTGCGACATTCTCGCAACCTTACAAATGTTAATCTCGCAAACTCTCTAATTTTTGCAGGATCATCACATCTTTCTCATGATTTTAGCTGACGTCGTTTATTATATCGTTTCTAAAGTTGTTCTGCGACGCTGTTGTGTTGTTGATAATTTCGCTGAAATATTATTGCTGCGAGATTCTGATCCTACAAACACAATTATGTTGATTCTATAGTTTATTAGCTCAGTCTTATGAATGTCTACAACTCTGTAGAAGAAGTCAAAGTCTAATTCGGACCATAAGGGTCCAATAACACTAATTGAGAATTTTGACATAAAGCCCAAAACAACTAAGCCAACCCATTAAACTAAGGCCTGGTCTATCTGGTCCATTAACAGTCACTAACATGTCAACTAACGGTTAGCGTCAGGTCAGAGTCCAGGGTCAATGGTCTAAATCGGCCAACTGAGTCAAGTCGGTCAAGAAAGATAAACTCGGTGAATCAACACCGATACAACTTGGTCAGAAATAAGTCAGCTGAACTGACATGGATGACTAACAAGCAAACCCTCTATTTCAACTTCACTTCTATTCTACCAGACTAAAACACAAACATCAAATCATTCATTTAAAAGCAACTTCACAATTCAATATCAAATACAAAATCTATTACCTTAATCTGCGGTCGCAGGCTTTCACAGAGTACATTGCTAGAACAGCATTACAATCAACTTTATCTCATTCTCTACCCTCATCCCAAAGCCTCAACCACATAATCTCCTTTTGCTGGATCAGGCACCTTATAGTTCAATCCACTAACTGCAGGTCATCTACAAAACTCATACACATCCATTCTATACTCAATTCTAACAAACACTGAATTACAACACATCTCGGATTCATCTTCTTTTCATAACCACCATTAACTCAGCTTATTCTAAATTCAGTTCACTCTCTTAACTGAACTGTCAAACTACTCATTAAACCACAAACACACACACCCAAACCAATTCTAATTCAATCTCCACCAGTCTCTAATTTATATTTTCATTTTGATACACAGATTATCCATAAATCACTTTAACTGCACAACAACCCTTGTTCTAGTTACCACCACCTCATTACCCTGCCAATTTCATTATCCTTGCACCTCTTAGTTCATACACCCATTTCAATGAGGCTGCAACTCCATGAACTGTAACACCATCACCACTTACACAATTACATTCACCCTGCATCAGCACCATTAATATTACTAGTCCTGCAATTGTAATTCAAACCTTACAATCTCTAAGCCATACTCAACCTCCAGCGAAACTTGTATTCCTTAACACACAGCCACAAGAAAGCATTTTAAGAACTCTAACAATTACACTTAAAGCATAATATCTCCATCATATGAACCAAAACCCAACTGCTTCACAAACCATCTTCCTCAAATCAACTCAATTACAACCAATTCAAAACACTCCAATTATAACCAACATTCATTCAATAGCCATTCCAGATATCATCATTTAAACCAAATTAGATGAACTTAAGCAAATAAACCTTGATTACCTTTTTCCTCAATCTCATCTGTTAGCAACAACATCTACAACAACAACATCACCCTTAATTGCTCTGCTCTACTCTTCATTTCCTGATCTCAATCTCATCGTCATCCTCAAATTGAACTTCTAATTCACAACCTCAAACTCTAACTGCTGCTTTCATGCTGTTCTACAACCTTATCCCTTAAACCCTATCTAACCCATTATAATGAATCCCCTAGACCATCCTCTCCATCTTCCAAACCTTCAGATTCATCTTCACTGACTTTTCTTTACAAACTCTAATTCACTGATTCAATCATCAAACTACCACAGCTTCCATCAATCATCGAATAACAACAAAACCCATCTTCTAACTTCTCCTTGTTCACCCTTAATCGAATTCAACTTCTAAAAAATACTTCAATCAAAATAAGAACCCTAACTCCCAAATCAAAATCCGACGGAAACAGGTATTAAACTCAATACATATAGCTATTCTTCAATTAATAACAAACCCATCTTCTATTTTCTCAATCATCATCTTCTTCATCCTCAATTTCATCTTTTATAGCTTCTCTGAGTTATTTCTATGAAACTCTAATTTCTTCACATCATTCCCAGATAACTTCAGAACTTCAATTAAACTTCGACCCGATCATTCTTCATCTGACAACAACCCGATTAACCCAACAATTCAACTAAGAACTCGAATTCATTTTCAATACCCCAATTTCAATTCTAACAGTCTCAACGCCTTCTTTTCCCAAGCTCAATAACATCAACATCATCAACACCTTATAGTTAAACTGCTCTCCCTCAACAATTAAATCTCTCAACCGAATCCCCAAACCTTACTCTCAATCGTCGGCAGCAGGAAACAGGGAAGAAGAAAGAGAAGAAACGAGAAGAAACGAGAAATAAATGAGATCGAGTTTATCTTCTCAAATGGGTCTAGATAAGACCAAGGACAATACTATTTCACCCACTCGCTTCGCTAAGGGAAGTCCAAGTCGGCCTATTTGCAAAAACACTCTTTTGCCCTTCAAATCAATATGATGATATCTTCTTTGTCCAACGTCCGAATGACACGTTCGAGTAGTCCATTCCGCGTAAATTTTCGAGATCTACTCAATGGTACTAGTTTCGTATCTAGATCGTTGTTAGATTAGTTCATATTAATTAACGTTCGTGTTAAACTAATCGGGATATTATTGTCTAATACGTCTCTTGACTAGTCTAATAGCGTTGACGAGCTTGAGGGTCTTTACAATATGCAATAAATCCAAAATCGATTTTCATAATTCCTGGATATGTTCTGTCCAAATATTGGTCGAAATCTCAGTAGAAAATCTCCAATTAGTGAATGCACATTACAAATTTTTATTTTCTAAAGATATGCATTTAATTGCTGGAAATTAAAAGCATATAAAATTAAAAATCTTAATTAAAAGATTCTCAATTTATTTCGATCCGGGATTCTCCTTTAGTTATTAAGGAATATCTTTGAACAATAATACATAAGAATTACTGCGCATGTTCAAAGTATGTCGACATCTTTACTTTGGAAATCTTTTTTCATATTTACAATCTTGGAACCGATTTTCCACACTTCCAAACGAGTTTAGAATTGGTTCATTTGATTTCCAAGAGCTATGTGATTGATCAAAAACATTCAATCACCATTCATGGGTTTAACGGTTCTGCCAAACACAAAGTTCGGTTCTGCCAAACACAAAGTTCGGTTCTACCTCCAAGTGGCTACTAGGATCGGTTACACTAGTTTCCATAAAATGGATAACTAAGTACCGGGATCGGTTACAACTATCTCATGGTATTACTTGTGATTAGTTGCACAAGTTATAGGATCGGTTACACCAATTACTAAAACTTATTAACCTGCTACAAGGATCGATTACACATATTGTGATTAGTTCCATCAAGTACTAGGATCGGTTACCCAATGACTAGGACTGGCCACACCAATTACAAATATCGATCATACCATCTCAGGCGATTACTTAAGGTTGGTTTCACTAATAAAAGTCATACTGATACATAAGTCAGGCATTGTGAATAGTTTTACCAAGATACATAAACAAGTTATGAGCGGTTATACTAAACACACATATTGGTAATCCAAAGATTTGCAATGAATGACCATACCAATAAGCCCGGTGATTTCCATTTCGATTCACAAAACAAGTTTATGAATTGTACTTCCTTTAAAAGAATGTAAAACATTGTTTCCTAGGACGAAATATTCACCCATACCCATACATAATCACAATAGCATTCATATGATTATGTCGATGTCTTATATATGAAGTTCAAAAGATAGGCGTTATACTTCGTATTATAATTCCTTAATACTACGTCTAACTAGAGTATAATCATTCACAGATTCGCAGTTATGTTTTCAATATAGCACGACTTGAAAGATACGTTAGTAATGAAACAGTTCAAATCAAAATATTACCAACCTCAAGAGGAAGGATGATGTCTTCGATGTAGCTCTTTACTTCTTCGCATTCTTCAAGTCTTCGAGTAATACTTGTAAGTCTCATATCCTAATAACTTTTTATCTAACCTATACGAAGTTGACTCTAGCAAATAATCAGGCGACTCTTTAAATGAGTTTTGGTTCACCAAAATATGACAACCAAACTTGACATACCAACGCTTGGTGGGTTCAACCGAGCAATGATCTAACAATCTCCCCCTTTTTCAATTTTAGTGACAAAACTCTTACATCATATGGATAAAAAAATTACAAGAATTCATTATACATATGTTTGATTCCAAGTTTCAACAACACAATAACCTGCATATATTCAATCCATAAATGTCGTTGTTGACGTTATAATAACAAAGCTAATACTCCCCCTAAAGGTGAGATAGGTAGATTTTCAATCCACACATCTTTGTTATTTCCTCTTGTAGTCCATATAACTACAAATCATCATATGATATGTTTCTCCCCCTTAGTCAATGCTTTACTCTTTCGTTAGATATAACGTTTTAGCACCATTGTCCTTTTCCTTGGTGAATCACATCACTTGTTTACTCCATATATTTCTTCCCCTTTTTGTCACAAAATGACAAAGGTACGAGCAAATAAAGGACAAACCGAAGGGATCTTACAAATCTAAAAGACTTGCATAACCTATAAGAGTTAAGAACGAAGGTTTCACATACCATTTTAGATAAACAATATCAAAACCGAAACTACAAAGTAATTTTATTTTGATATGTTATCAAGGAAACAATTGCCTGAAGCAATTTTCCCTAATAGTTTACCAAATTAAAAATTGACTAAGCACATTAGTTCTTTTGCTAAACCGACTGTACAAATACAATCGCTTGTTTGATAAGACCAAAATAAAAATCAGAATTAAATCTATTTTTCTCATCAGGTTCTAATTATTCGAACAATAACTTAGACCTTTCACTTTAAACAAGACAAGTACTAGGTTAGTTAACTAGTATTTCTTGTTAAGGCATTCGGTTAGACTTGAATAACCGAATCCTCCACTTTGATAAGTATAACTAAGATCATAATTAACTTAGTTTCTCTTAACCGGAATTGAATTGGACTAAACAAATGATCCGAAAACTTTTTTTTTAAGCCATAAACAATTCATACAAACCAAATTAATCAACTTGCATAATTATTTATCTTAACCGGAAGCAATTGAAACAAACATAGACATTAAAGTACCGCAGATGCACTGAAATTTCGTTAAGCCTAAACAATTCATACCAAACAATAAAGCAAGATAACAATAGTTTTTCTCAACTGGAAACAATTGAATTACACACATCCATATACAAATAATGGAATAAACATCAATTGTACCGAAATTTTGTTAAGAAAAAGCAAAATGTAATAAAATCAGGCTTTTCTTAAACAGGAAAACGATTAACTAACAAATTTGTTACCTCAAGTTCCGCGTCCTCTTCACCCCAGAAAGATATATCATTAAGCGCAAGTTCACATAGAACTCTCCCCCATTGTGTTGTCATCCTCTCGCAAGACAAAAGGACAACAACAAAAGGCAACCTTTACCAGAGAAAGGTTGAAAATCCGATTTAACTAATGCGATGCAAAAGTTGAAAACCCGAAACACACATGCTTTTATGCTAAACCAAAAACGATTCAACATATTGTGACTTTTTCATACATGAGTTTCAATCGGAACCCCTTATGATCCTTTGATAAAGCCTACAAACATGGGCTAGAACTCAATCCCGCTAAATCAAAAAGTCACCCAAACCATAAGGGTTCACACAATATGAGATCGAATATTAAGGTTATGTAAACCGAAATCAAACATCCCATAAACACATAGTAATAATATAAAGCATTCAAGCACATGCTATGTAATCGAAAAACTATCACAAGAAAAATATAAAATAATAATTTTATCCATAAGATAGTTTTATTCAAAATAGACCTTATACAATTATTGAAAGAAATCAAAAACTGATGTCTATTTTCCTGGATTAAGTCTTACATTATGTAACTTAATCTCTAGTGGTGCTCTTGTTGTTTGCTGAGGTTTCCTCAGTACTCAAACTTTTGAAGCATGTCTCAAGAGACTTGTCTGCAACCACTTCCTGTTTTTCAAGTTCTTTAATTAGAACCTTGAGTTCACCAAGAACACTTCTTGTTTCATCAATTCTTTCTTTGAGCCAATCTTGATGTTGAACTATCATTATGAGATTGGTTTTCAGATCTTCAAAACCTTGGATATAGTGAGTCATACTATCAGAACGAGTCCACTTGGTTTCGGTTGGATCTTGAAAGTTGTAAGCCAACAAACATGACTCATCTTGAGATCCATTCGAACTATCCGAATCATAATCAGACATGATTTTTGATATGTTTTTATTCTTCCTTTCTGTATCGATTCCTTGACAATCCTTTACATTTTGAGCTTCCTCCTTATTAGCCTTTGTGACACTGTGAGTTATTGGAGGCATGCTCGGTTATTTAGGGATTAATCAGGGTTTCTTAATACAAGTAAGTGATTGTTTCCTTTAATAAGAAACAAATTTTCGGACCTGGACGCTTGAGGAATACCGAAAATATATACATAATATATTTTGTTTCCATTATCCGAACTTCTCATGCTGGAAGGTTTATTAAAATTCGAAAATTTCAAATAAAACCTATTTTTTGGAAGATCATGTTAAACATGAACAATATTTTATACAGACATGGATTCGCAGCTATCCATAAATTGACACAGATTTTTCTGATAAACAGACACAAAAGTTGTGCTCTAGTTTTATGTGTTTTTCCATCCAAAGTTATGGGCACAAAAAGGATGAGTTTGCACATTCTCAATACAACTAAGTTGTATTGGAGTAAGTGTTTTCTATCTTACAACGAGTATCAGAAACATAATTCATGTTTCTCTTTGGGAATTTTTTCCCAAGATATTTTCTTCCAAGACGGTGATCCTTTCTTGATTTAACAATATGATCATTAGGAGAAACTGTACTGACGTGAGAATTTTCAGAGATGGATAAATCTCTCTTAATTCTATCAATGAGATTTTCATAAGATTTTCTCATTCTAAGGATTTCCTTATGATGCACATCAGCATGATTGTCTGGAACAATTACCGGAAATCACACACAGAACGGAGTCTATTAACGATGGATTGTCACAAGACGTCTTTAGATCTACAAACATTCTAAAGATCCCCGTCGATACTTTGATCTAGTTTGAGTGAATTTTATATCAGAAGAGAAGATTCTCAAGCATAAACAAACTAGGTGCAATCAGAGTTCAACAACCGTTAGTCAATCAAATCAATCGAAAACTAATAATAAACTGCAATTATCTAGTTTCCCACCAACGGTACTCGTAGAGCTTCTCAATTCCAAAGAAGTCTTTAAAACGAGCGGTCGTAAGAGATTTCGCCTAATTAGGGTACTTTCCCCTCTGAATAGAGGGCTCCACCAGTAACAACACAACTAGGTAGTTTTGTTGGCTCTGAGGATTATTTTGCTCGAAATGCAAACTTCAATATTTATAGACCAAGGAAGTTTAGATACCAAGGAATTTCCAAAACCGAATATTCTCAAAGATATGGAATAAAGCCAAAATCGGTTTTCATAATTCCTGGAAATGCTCTGTCCAAATATTGACCGAAATCTCAGTAGAAAATCTCCAATTAGTAAATGCACATTACCAATTTTTATTTTCTAAAGATATGCATTTAATTGCTGGAAATTAAAAGCATATAAAATTAAAAATCTTAATTAAAAGATTCTCAATTTATTTCGATCCGAGATTCTCCTTTAGTTATTAAGGAATATCTTTGAACAATAATAGATAAGAATTACTGCGCATGTTCAAAGTATGTCGACATCTTTACTTTATAAATCCGTTTTCATATTTACAATATTGGAACCGATTCGCTACACTTCCCAACGAGTTTAGAATTCGTTCATCTTATTTCCAAGAACTATGTGATTGATGAAAAACATTCAATCACCATTCATGGGTTTAACGGTTCTACCAAACACAAAGTTCGGTTCTACCTCCAAGTGGCTACTAGGATCGGTTACACTAGTTTCCATAAAATGGCTAACTAAGTACCAGGATCGGTTACCACTATCTCATGGTATTACTTGTGATTGGTTTCACAAGTTATAGGATCGGTTACACCAATTACTAAAACTTGTTAACCTACTACAAGGATCGATTACACATATTGTGATTAGTCCCACCAAGTACTAGGATCGGTTACCCAATGACTAGGATTAGTCCCACCAATTACAAGTATCGATCATACCATCTCAGGTGATTACTTAAGATTGGTTTCACTAATAAAAGTCATATCGATACATAAGTCAGGTATTGTGAATAGGTTTACCAAGATACATAAACAAGTTATGAGTGGTTATACTAAACACACATATTGGTAATCCAAAGATTTGCAATGAATAACAATACCAATAAGCCTAGCGATTTCCCTTTCGATTCACAAAACAAGTTTATGAATTGTACTTCCTTTATATGAATGTAAAACATTGTTTCCTAGGACGAAATCTTCACCCATACCCATACACAATCACAATAGCATTTATACGATTATGTCGATGTCTTATATACGAAGTTCAAAAGATAGGCGTTATACTTCGTATTATAATTCCTTAATACTACATCTAACAAGAGTATAATCATTCACAGCTTCGCAGTTATGTTTTAAATATAACACGACTTGAAAGATACGTTAGGAACGAAACAGTTCAAGTCAAAATATTACTAACCTCAAGAGGAAGGATGATGTCGTCGATGTAGCTCTTTACTTTTTCGCATTCTTCAAGTCTTCGAGTAATACTTGTAAGTCTCATATCCTAATAAATTTCTAGCTAACCTATACGAAGTTGACTCTTGGAAATTATCAAGCGACTCTTTAAATGAGTTTTGGTTCACTAAAATAGGACAACCAAACTTGACATACAACGCTTGATGGGTTCAACCGAGCAATGCTCTAACACTCAATAAATACAAATGTGACATTCCTAGTTCTCAACACCAAGTCACCACCATAAAATATGATTTTGCAAAGATATTTCGTATGATGTAGGTTGTACCGTCCAATTATCACCAGAAACTTAAGTTCATGACAAGCAAAGGCGAGTACGTTATCAATGGTAACCAAGTTTGTCAAAAGTATTAGATGTACAGTCTCTCACCCATCAAGAAAGTATATACGTAGAATTGGGAAGTTAGTAATTAATAAAAACTGTCAGGGAAGATTTTAAAACTTCTGAATAATAAAAAAGGAACAAAAAAAAGTAGCTCCTCAAGATAGATAATCAATAATAAAACCAACAATAATCGACCAGAATATTTTTTTATTGTGGTGTATTTGTACATTTTTGATAGGAAACACTACAACAAGAGTAAATAAGGGATGGTTAGTATTGTTGGAACATTTGCATAATCTTGGCCAAAATGATTGGGGCAGTGCTACATTGGGAAATTTGTTTGATTGCCTTAGAAAATGGAGTTCTACAAAGCGTTCGGGAACGGGTGGGATGTGGATGATTATAGAGTATTGGTACTATTTCTATTTTGGCAATCGTCAACCACTTTTGACTTTTGAGACTAGATGCAACTATTATCAATAATTAATGTTGTTATCCTGCCATTTTATTGTTTAAGAGTGAGAATAGAGTGGGTCGAAGTCAAGTTGATAACTAGAAGCGTTCAATTGGAACAACTTGACATGAGAACCAAAGAATCGGTGATACAGCAACCACGTAGAGATGATCAGTGTGGCAATTTTGAAGAGGTAGTGGAGGCAAAGGAAATGTCGGAGAATAAAGTTGTATTCTATGATTTTAGAGGTAAGTGGTTGAGTATGTACCTTAATGAGAGATGTGTGCGGCATATAACAGGTCAAATAACTATGCCATGTGACCCCCCGGTCTTAGAATCAGTTGAGTCGGGAGCAGTTGTACCCATAAACCATTACTGGTTGGTGGATCAGGTAAACTATGATGAATGGTGGCAGCAGAAGATTATGGGATTTTTACTACCTAAGAAAATAATACACATACGGAATCATGATGTGATATGTTTTGCTTAGAAGTGAACCGCGACGCATACCTAGATGTCCACCTCCAAACATGATGTCTTAGTCACATGACGTTGATCCTGGGGGCTAACCAGTGACACAACTACCACAAGTAGAGTGGTTTCTCCCTATGTACATTAATGGGGAACTAACAACTTTGGATGTGCCTAGGCCTATATCTTGTGCCTATAATTTTGATCTTATTACTTTCCGACTGGTAAGTACGTTATATTTTTGAACGAAATTTTGAAATAGAGTTATAAGTATTATTATTAGTTGTGAAATGCATTGGTATTTTATTGTTGTTATTTTATCCTTTTTTAGGAGGAATTGTTGAACTTATGTTTCGAGCAACACATGTATATGAATGAATCTAAAAAAGTTGTTTGAGATCGTACTAGAAGACATTATTTTTATGGGAGATCTTCTTCTCAGGTTTTATCCCAGGTGGGACACCTAATAGTAATTGTTCGACACAATTCCAAGAAGAACACACTCCATGTACGTATGGGAAACATGGAGGTGTTGCGGCAACTCCGCTCCGCGATCCCCAATGTACAAGTACTCTTATGTATAATCGTGAAGATTGTTACTTGCATGTTCGGCAAGTGGAAGACCCCTATGCAACCGTACATCAAGAAAATGTGAATATTGGTTTGGGTACACATTTAGAAGATTCCATGTGTGTAGATCTTAACATAGGTCTTTCAAGGTCATTTGTTGACATTTTTTATGGTGTTTTGGAAACCCAGACATATTTATGAGCTTTGCATGTGAATATTTGGTTTGATGAAATTAATATGTATTAAAAGAACCTTTTATATATATGTATGTAATTAATGCATATTTGTTATGATATTGATCAAGACGGCTATGGATATATTTGTATAAGTAGATCATGTCATACGATTTTTGGATTTCTGACACTCGTCTTGTCTTGTGTAGCAGGAGGAGATTGAATTACTATTATCTTTAAACTTTGCATAGTGTTGTCGTTTTCACAACGTTTCTTTCTTCATTTATAACTTTGCACCGGGTAATCTTTTCCGCGATGTTTCTTTCTTCCTTTATAACTTTGCAGGTTATCCACAACTTTACAGGTTATTCATAACAATGATTTACTCTATAATGTACACATTTTATATTGCAGTTTTTACACTGCAACTTTTCCTGCTTTCGAGCAGAGAAAAAGGGAACAATACCTTTAACCACGGAATTTTGTATCAAAATCATATAATGTACGATCCCTTATTGCAGTTTCTACGCTGCAACTTTCCCTGCTTTCGAGCAGAGAGAAAGGGAACAAAACCTTTAACCACATAATTTTATGTCAAAATCATCCTACTTTCCGTCTCCAGAGTCATCCCTAAAGAACAAAAAACCAAACCCTCAAAAATGGAGTTGTTAATTTCAAAGTAAACAAACTGCATCAATTTTGTGGCTCCCAGCTTAATCGAAAATGCTAGATGACCCCACACCCATCCATCATTCTCTTCCCTCGCCTACATGTCGAATAGCTATTGGCCAAAGCAAATTATAATGAGACCCCTGCTTCTCCGTGAGATCAAAATTAATGAAATCAATGATCTAGATGATGCCATGTAATGGTGGTAGGGAGTGGGAAAAGTGTAGCAGCATCGCAACTTAATACTATTTTGGTTTTAATTATTCCGCACTTCGCAGTGAGAGGACACAGTCATTTTAAAGGACGTTCGGATAAATTCTTTTCGTAAACAAGCATTGTACAGATAAATGATTAGTGAGGTATACATTTGTCACAGCCGTTGGTCGTCGAATAGCTCTTTCCATTTGTTGAAGTTCGGTTAAATCATGTTACTTCATGCCAAAATGTCGACTGAATTGAGTCTTCTCCTTTTATAGGAATGATAGATTCCTATAAAAGGAGACACCTATCGTTCCTATAAAAGGAGAAGACTCAATTATACATTGCCTTTTGAGTCAAAAAAAAATAGGTTCCCTTCCATCATAATATCTTTTTGCCAGATTTGGTCAGTGAGATTGGTAAAATTTAAATACTTGAATGTCTAATGGAAAAAAATGATTTAAGGAAAGCAGCGAGACTGTAAGAGCAAGTCTTATTGTGGAAGAGTTCCATCTTCCATCTTCCACGCCACCTCAGCATTTGGAACCGTGGATGGAAGTGCAAGTGTAGTGGTGGAATAGTGAAAACGCTTAGCGCTAAAAAAACGCTATTAAGAATAGCGTTTTTTCTCAACCGTTAGATTTCAACAACTCATCCTAAATCTACGGGAAAAAAAAACGCCATTCTTAATAGCGTTTTTTTAGCGCTATTCTTATTGGCGTTCAGATGGATTCCACGAACCCTTCCACGAAATGGTGGAACCTTGCTTGGATTTTCTGTGGAAAACCCCAACTTAGAAGCCATTAGACTTGACATTCCATGATTTTTCCACACTTGGAATAGGTTGGATTCTACCATAAGACTTGCTCTAAGTCATTTCTTTCTTTAGACACCCATGCAGGGGGCACAAGTTATTGGGATCCGGCTTCGAACCTCTAATTTCGTATCACGTTGTTTAGAGAAATGACAACAAGACTATTGTCGTCCAACAACTTGACCACTATACTACGGAGGCATTTGCGACACTCTTACAATATTAAACCAGCGTAAATGCCATTTCAAAGGAGCTTACATAGCAGAAGATGAATTGGAGTAACCATTCCATGACTGAAGTAGTCGGATTGGACAACCAAAACTTTAAAAACATCGGTAAAATAGAAATATAAATATAAATAATGAAAAAACAATCTTATTACTGCTGCAAGGATCCTCTAGCATCATGACTTAACGATGTCCCTTCCACCTTCCAAGAAAACCTCCACTTCACATGAAACTCCGTCCAGTTCCACTTTGCTGCAAGAGATCAAGAATCAGTTGGAAAAGTCTAATAATGATGCAATCCGTTAAGATTTAAAGTTGCTGATTTTTCCTCCGAAATATGTGATCCATTATGATTTATAGTTGCTTGCTTCTTTTTCTTCTCAAAAATATGTGGAACTCGAACTCACTGAAAGTGTAAGACCATCCATATTAAGTGCCATAAAGAGATCTCTGGCCAAAGTGCCGCTGGTGAATACAGATATGTTTGCGAAGATTGCCACAGAAAGAAATTGCTAAGTCGTGTTGCACCTGAAGTACGGACTAAAATGTCAGGTTCAGGGAATGCAGCCATGTGCATATGTCTCTCTAGATCTGGTAATGAAATTTCAAACTCGGGATCACTCTCATCAGAATCAACTCGACTCTGATCAGTACCAGTACCACTGGAATCCAGTTTTTGTAACTTACGCCTCTTGTCTTCATAAGATTTTTGGACAGCATTCACGATCTCAGTGACGGATGAATATCCTGCGCAAACCAGTACCACAAATTTCTTGTTTTTGGCTGTGGCTGCCATTGCTCTCTCAGCTGCTGCCCTGGTAGTATCCTTTAAGAGCTTCAAGTTTCCTATGAACTGTATTCTAATCCCTAATTTATTCATGAGGCTCTCTTCTTTGAGTATCTCCCCAATTTTCTCTTCCATCAGAGCCATTAAATACTGAACTTCTTTAGGGCTTCTGTTCAGATTTTCGGCACCAAAAGCAAATACACTCACATATTTCACCTTTAACTCATAACAGTACTTCAACATCGACATCAGAGCAAAGAATCCAACTCTATGGCCAGCACCTTCACTCAGTCTATGTTTCCGAGCATACCTCCGGTTTCCATCCATGATAAACGAAATATGAGTCGGGATTGGACCCACAGATAGCACACTGAAGATAAACTTTCGGATAAAACTAAACAAGTTTCCGAAGAACCCAGTTAACTTCATCTTATATGACTGCATCTTTACTGACAGAAATTTGAAATCAGTTTTCAGTGAATATATGATTTAACCTAAATCGAATAGGGATTCGAATATTTTAGTTCCTTCAAAACCTGCAGATATCCTGATACACAGCAACAAATTTTATAAACAAAGAAAAAAGCATCAAAGAAAGCTTACATGAACTTTGTTTTCTTGATGGAAATCAGTTCTTTCTGATTGGGTTGGAGAATGTTAGGATTCTAAACTAACTACAAAAGATATTGCATTTTGGGAGGAAAATGCAGATGAGCGTTTGAAGTGTCATGTATTTCTACTTTTTAACTATCATGTAGAATCACACATATATATATGTACATAACCAACAACCAGTTGTTCCTAACAGTCATACAAACTGAACTGTGTGAGCTACCTATTCAAGAGTTTCTGCATGTCATACCTTCATATTTACAAAAAGTAAAATAATGACCATAGACTGGCAGGTACTAATTAATCGCGGGTTATGTGTAAAAAGTTTAAAACGTGTTGATACCTAAGTAAGAAAAAGGAAATATTCTAATTTATTTCCTACAAACTACTTTCTGTTGTGGACAGACAAACACTTCCAATTGAAGCGTTTACAGCAAGTTGATTCACGAATCACGGAACAGCCTCCTTCAAGCTACGGCATGTTCATAAATTTGTGGACAGATTTTTGTGGTTATGTTTTAGTACAGTTATACCAAAAACCTATTCAATGTGACTTCTCAATGCATATTTTTATGGTTATGTACTAGTAGCATTTAAGATTAATTTTCGACTATGGGGTACCGTGTACCACGCACGTATGAAAAGTACCTGCTTCTCTGATGCAGTCAAAACCTCAGCAGGTGATTGTCATTCTGAGATGATCCCAGGCTAGACAATCCACAGCCCCAGAATTACTTCCCTTCCCGTACTAATGTAGCAGCATGTAATACGTTCAACAAATTTCTGTAACCCATCTAGTGCACCAAACCAATCATGGATTGCTCTGAATACAAGTGCATTAGCAAAACAAAAAAAATATGGCAAAAATTTTGTTGGCTTGATCATGAGGGCATTCGAGGAGTTGTAGAGCTAACTCAACCACTTGGTGCACTACATCTGAAGGAAGAACACAAACATGTCCCATTACCACCTACAAGAATATCCAAATACTATAGAAAAGTAGAACTGGTGACTTTGAGCAAATATACAACAACCAGGCCCTAATACCTTACTTGAAGAGACCCGATTGTAAAGAAGCATGAAGAAAGTTCCGAAAAGATATGAGCAACTCTAGGCACAACAAGAAGTTTTTGCACACCACCATGGCCCACAAATTGGGCTGTATATTTCTGATGTGCACCTAAAGGCTAAAGCACATACTAGCTTCAGTAAATCAGGTAGAGTACCATTGCCTTAGAACTTCTCTCAAAAAGAGCAAGACAAAAATCAAATCCCTTTTGATGCAAAATAGGCCCCAAAACTTCAACATGTGCTAATAAGTTCTCAAGACACTGAATGCAGTATTTTTGTCTCCACTGAGAAAGAGAGCTGGTATCCAGGATGAATATTCCTCCAAATTGTGCATCTTTTTCTTAATCTGTGGATCCTGAGCTCATTTCATCCTCACTAGCATTGGTGGAACTCCTGCTTCAGATAAAAGGAAGATTCTAAGCAGCGCCTGGAGATTGAGGTGGAGAAACTCAAATGACTTCCTCCATGTTTTAACATACCTTGAGACCTCTGTCGCATTATCTGCAACAACTGTACATGCCGCTCCAGAAGCAGCCAAAATTGCATCTTCTTCATTTTTAGTACTTTCGAATACCAGAGTAATTATTTTCACGACTTAGCTAAACATGAAGTACCTTAAACGAAAGCTACAGTAGGAAGATCCAAAATCAATGCTCACCTGTAAAGCAGTGGTGTTCACAAGAATCAATGCTTGATTCTGCCCATTCTGTATCGCTGCCGAGAGTCTCCTTAATCACGGGTCATGGCTACCGATGCACCAGTCACCAAACACTTGGTTGATTCGGCTGAGTCGTACTACCTTGACTGCCCATCATCTTAGTACAGGTATGAGTCGAAAATGGTCATGAAACTCGCATAACTCCCTTGAGTATAGCCTCCACAATACCAGCCATTTCCTTTAAGAGGATTAACAGACCTTCACTACTCTACAGACTACATCCAAATTTTTGAGTCAACTTATCAACTCTAGCATCTTAGGTAGCGGATCTACAGTTTAGTAATGATCTACAAGTTCTTGATTCAAGCATTTACGGTGGGTAAAAGTGATAACATGCCTCTCACCAAATGTTAAGAACATGCATATGTTAGTGAGCTATTCACAACAAGTTTTGCGAAGCTGTGAGAGATTTTATATGAGAAGTAGCAACAAAATTACTTGAAACACTCTTTCATTAAATAACCCAGAAGCATTGTAAAAGAAGCTGTAGGCGCGGAAACTTACATAGTTAAAGAAGAAATTGAGTAGTATAATTGTTATCATCACTATATCACTTTATAGATATTGGGGAGCAATTTAACAAATGTAATAGGGTGAAAGGAAAAGGTCTACCAAAGCAACCATCCTTTTTTACTTTGTATCCCTCCGGTATGACTGCAAATATTCCCCAAATGGATCTTATCTAGCTAGCTTCCATTCAGGAGAGGTGGAGAATTGAAGTAGAGAAGTCTAGAATGTCAATTGAACTACCACAGAAGTAACTAAAGAAAATGACAAACAAACTTACGCCTATAGTTGCTTCCTTTTCTTCTCCAAATTATGTTTGATTCTTTGGAAGTTCAAGACCATCCATATCAAGTGCCATAAAGAGATCTCTGGCCAAAGTGCCGCGGGAGAATACAAATACGTGTGTGTAGATTGCCAGAGAAGAAAATTGCTCAAACGATTGGCACCTGATGTACGAACTAAAATGTCAGGATCAGGGCTAACAGACATGTACATGTGCCTCTCTATATCTGACAACTTAACTGCAAACCCCAGAGCTTTCTCACTATGGTCAACTTTAATCTGATTATCGTTCGAGCCACTTGGACTCAAGTCTTGTAATGTAGGCAGCTTCTCGTTATAAGATTCCTGGACAGCGTTCATAATCTCATCTGTAGAAGAATATGCTACGCATATCAGTAATACAACTTTGCTATTCTTGGCCATGGATGCCATAGCTTTCTCAACTGCTGCCCTAGCAGTCTCACTTAAGAGCTTCAAGTTCCCAATGAAATGCAACCTAACCCCATAACTATTGACAATGCTCTCTTCCTTGAGTAATTCTTCGATTTTCTCCACCATCAGATCCATCACGTGCTTAACTTCTTCAGGATCACGGTTGAAATTATCAACGCTGAAGGCATATGCAGTAACATACTTAACCCCTAACTCATAGCAATACCGCAACATCAACATAAGAGCCAGGAACCCTGCCCTGTGACCAGACCCATCTTTCAAATTGTGTTTGCGGGCAAACCTCCGGTTTCCATCCATAATAAAAGCGATATGAGTGGGAATCGGACCCACAGAGAGCACAGCAAACACAAACTTCCGGAATAGAAATTTGAGTTTTCCAAGAAAACGAGTTACAGAATCTTGAACACCCTGCATTTTCATTATCATTTTTATTTTGAACTGCAGCAGAAGCGAAAATAATAACCTGTTGATTTAAAAAAATATATATATATATATATATACTGTTAGACCCAAAGCATAAACTTCTAGTAAAATTGTATGCCTCTCAAAGAGGAAGTTTCAACTTTCCAGAAAGTACAATTATACAATACATTTCAACATTCTTCTTACATCATGGATTTTCTCAGTTGTATGTAAGTTCATATGCAAAATTATCATTGAAGCATTTTATCAAACAGTTTGTTTATACTTTCCAAATTCAAACTATATTACACTGCCTCTTTGCTAAACATTTAACTTTCAATAGGTGTACAGTGAATTTAATCAATAAATTTCCATATTATAATTAACTGGAGAGAAATTCATTAAAATTACCTGATGAACTCCTCAAACAATTGTAATACCCTAATCCTAATCCCAGAGAAGGAAAAATCAATAGAAGCAAGAAAACTAGTTCGGAATTAAGAGACAAAACAGGAAGATAAATATCTTGACCACTAACTACTACTACATTGATCAGATAGTATTCAGAATTAGAAAAGGTAGGAATAGAAATTGGAACACCAAAAGAGAGCTTACTGAATAAGGTTTGGTCTTTTTTAGTAATAAAAATCCGGATCGGAAAATAAATTTAAAAATTAAAAAATATAAGGCGAATGGGCGTGGAGACCTCGGTGGAATATTATTTTGGATGGCTGGCTCCCCTCCAACTTTTAAATGTGGATGATTACGACACCAACTCGTAGCACTCCTTTTATCACGCGGACAATAATCCTGGCCAGAATCAAACCACTTTAATTTGCGATAATATTCTGTCTATACTTGGTGGCTGCGTTATTATATTATCATGTATTTTTGTCTCTTAGTCGTACATCAGGACCGCATAGCGCAGTGGATAAGCGCGTTTGGCTTCGGATCAAAAGGTCGTGGGTTCGGCTCCCACTGTGGTCGTATATCTTTTTGCAGATGTGTTTTAAAATGGACATGATCAGTAGGTTGTGCAACTCATCTGGAGACAAAACCACTTCGTCTCTGATGACGATTCCGTTCTCCTTGTTTTTGGTTTGACAAGTTTGCTAGACTAGATGATTTCTTTTTGCAGATGTGTTTTAAAATGGACATGATCAGTAGGTTGTGCAACTCATCTGGAGACAAAACCACTTCGTCTCTGATGACGATTCCGTTCTCCTTGTTTTTGGTTTGACAAGTTTGCTAGACTAGATGATTTTCGTTTCTAAGTCTCAGTGTTGCTCTAAGAATCATCCAAGCCTATATAAGTTGAAAAGCACCAAAGATATTTTTTTAAACTAGATTTCACCAAAGATATTTTTTTAAACTAGATTTTCTTGAGCAGTCGAGCGCTTGAGATTGTTTCAAGTTATCTATGGAGTTTCTTCCCTCGGCTAATCTACCCTTTGACCCTTGATGTCCACATATTGGGGGGATTAGGATAAATACTAATCCGTATATTTTCACTAATTCAATACACCCCAATATACTGATTAGTACTCCACTAATTCAATACGCACTCATATACGATTTAGTACTCCACACTATTTCGATACTTCCAGGAAAAGGTTCACTCTCCTCTCAAGAACTCTGGAGGGCGAAAATATTCAGAGAAAATTTCAAAACTCAGAAATTTTGAAACTCCCTTCTCAATATTTCAATCCACTTAACTCGGGAGAGCTCTCAAAGATATCTAATCGAAGGTATCAAAACCGTCCTTTTAGTCCGTTCTCAGAATTGAATTTTAAACCCTAGAAATTTAAATTCTTTGATGATTATCACAGGAGAAGAATAAGTGCAAATACTTGAAGATTCGATTGAAAGGTATAAACACTAAGCTGGTTCCTTGTTTGTCATTTATCTCTAGTCAAATTAGTAAATAGACAAATCAATCTAGATTTTGCAATTGTATGTGTTTTTTTAGTTGAATCATGATGTCTTAAAGCTTGGGTATGTGTTTGATTTCTCTTTTATGACATGATTTCAGGTTGAGTTTTGTTTAATGTCATGTTTGAGTTTACTGGCATGAAACATACAATTTGGGGTTTATGTTTTCTGTTAGTTTTCGGTTTTAACGGACGAAAAGGGTTTATATTTTTCATGTCAGTCTGGTGGAGAAGGAACTTACAGATGGATATACACTGAAATTGAAGCTTTTTTATCAATTAATTTGATGGGTTTTGTTTAAAATTGAGTATAAACAGCTGACTTCATGGTGATATAGATACCTACAAGATTAAATGTCTTTTAAGTCATCAAAAGCCTAAACTAGGAAGAACTACTAGTTCTAGAGAGGCTTGAGATGATATTTATTGATGCTTGAAAGTATATCTAAACGTATAAGTGTAGTATGCAAAAGCCTACAAATGATGACTATAGATTGTTGTGTTCTGATATTTATTGGGACATATGTTCGCCAATTTGTTATGCTTTGTGATAGTATCCAAAAGCCTAAGTACTTTTTTTTTAAATGTTATTTAAGGTATATATAAATCTCAATACAGAGTTCTCTCGATGTGTGTTGGGTGGAAAAATATGGCTCGGACTCAGTAATCCTCCTTGTGCAGATTAACAACTCATCTTTTCCATTGTTAAAACACCCTTCATAAACGATTGAGCTCTTCCAACTAATCTGTTTCAGGACCTGTTCATTATACTTCGATATCGCTAGGTTTGTCTTAAATATGAACATCTATTGAAAAGTAACAAGGTCTTTCCAACTTTCCTCATATGCTTATATTTTCATGCGAAAGAAACCCAACTGTAGCTAATCCTCGGTAAGTAAGCATTCGTAAGTTAGTAACTAATCCAAAATTTGTAGGTACGGTCAATGGGTTCTGGTAGACTGCCCAAGAAGGGGCGCAATGATGGGAGTCTGAGTGAGAATGGGAAATTGAAAGACCTAGAAGGAAGACCTATATATTTTGATTCGAAATCTGCAGGTCCTGAAGAGGACAGGTATATATGACATACTAACAAGGCAATATTGCAGTTTTGAGAACTTATCTAATAATTATTAGTAACTTGTTCAACGTTTCTTTCAACTTTATATTGTGTTTCACAGTTGTTTTGTCTACCCTTCAAAGTATCAGGGACGAACCAGCGACAAAAGCACATACTCCAGCTTAGGTACACTATCAAACTTGTGGAGCGTGTTGTTTGAAGCAGAGATGGCCCTGATCAAGACAACTGCAATAGGGAACTTAACAGACATTCCACGAGATCAAATTTGGTCTAAAGCAATATTTTGTTTTCTGATGAGTCGGCAAATCAAAGTCGAACCTGAAGAATATTTGAATGATGAGATTTTTTTTAGAGTTAAGGATACAAAATTGTGATTTGGAAAAGCGGAATTTTCTCTGATATCAGGTCTTAGATTCCGGGATTTGAGGGATGGACATTCCGATTTTGGCTCTCCACCGAAGATGTCAAGGCTCAAGCATAAGTATTTTTCAGCTGATAACAGAATCATTGGAAGCCACTTGTATGACTTTCTTTTTTGCAATACAGTCTCCAAGGACCGGGCAACGGTTGTCGGAGAAACCAGTAATGCCATTAAAAACGTATCGGATAAAATGTTCCGTCATCGCAGGATATGTGAAGGGAGTGAAACGGTTCAGTGTGAAGGTAATGATAGGGTGAAGGTGGCATTAGTCTATGTGGTACACATGTTCTTGTTGGGGCACCAAGACATCCATGGGATAGAAGAAGATCTTTGGGACTTGGTGGACAACCTTTCAGAGTTCAACAAGTACCCATGGGAGGAAAGGGTGTACGAGGCCACTCTACGAAAACGTAAAAATGCATTTAAATATTCTATCAATCCAAAAGGAATGTCACAAGTGTTGGTGGTAATATGAATTGATTTCTGTTTCAAAAAATCATATGTTTAGGCTTTATGTTTTTTGCATATCCAGTAACTCCTGATTGTGGTTATAATAGTTTTTGTTTGTATTTTAGGTTTGGTTCCTTATGATGTTCCCGGGTGTGCTTGGAGATATGGGAAAAGAGATTAGAATTGAAGGGTGGCGCCCTCATATTCTAGACGTGTTGTGCACGGAAAAGGTTCAGCATCAAAAGCTATGTCGTTAGGTGATTCGTTCGGACGTGAGTGAATCAATGATGTTGTATCGCAATGATCCATAACTGTTGGTAATTATGGGGGTATCCAAGGGACCCCTCAGTTATCAACACCTAGAGCTCGAGACCGAAATTGCGTTAGGAAAGCAATGGCAGACTGAAGATGAGGTTGTTGTGGGAGAATTGGAGGCGAAGAGCGAGGAAAAAGGAGGACATGCTGAGTAGGGGTGGGACTTGGGTTGTTTGGGCGGGTTACAAAGCTTGGCCGAGGCAGACCCGAGCTAAAAATCCTTTGCCAAGATTGCCCAACAAACCCGTGGAACCCATGGAGGTACTGCCCAAGCCCGCCCAAGTTATGTTCCTCGGGTTCCCCGGGTTCCTCGGGTTGGCCCAAGTATACTAACAAATTTTAGTAATAATAAGATTTAATTGTTCTATTTATCTTAAATTTCCAAAAAACTGAAGATTATTTACAATAATATAAACTTTTTTCATATTGAATGATTAATGAGATAGAGATAATTTACATTTTCATTATTAGATTTGAAGCTAATATCTAAATTATTTTAAATAGATAATAATACCAATTATGAAAAATAATTTTACATAACTGTATTATCGTTCTTCGGGTTGGGCGGGTTACTCAGGTTAGAAAAATTTGTGTCCATGCTTTCCCAAATTTAACTCGGGTTTATAAAATTTATGCCCAAGCTTGCCCAAAGTTTTGAAATACGTTACCCATGTCCGCCCAATGTTCGGGTTAACCCACCCAACCCAAGTCCCACCCATAATGTTGAGGATCATGTAGTAGCTCAATTACGTGATATGGTGGATGACTTAAAGCGTCAAAATGAAGAGACAACAATTCGGGAAATTCAGCAAACTGAAATGATTAGAAAAATGATGCAAGCGATGCTCAAAATGCAAGATGCAATGTCGAGGAGACCTAATGTGGGTGGATTTGATTTGATTTCAGAAATCATGTTAATTTGTTATAAAAATTGACGAACCCGCATAGATCTAAATGTTTAAAAACCATTTCCAAACTTCATGTTAACAGGTTCTTGCACAGGAATTAGAGGCAAATCCCAGTAACACAAAAGATAATATCCAATATGAGACTTTTAAGGACTATTATAGTCGATTCCCTGACCAAGATAATGATGAAAATGTTCTTGATGATTTTGGTGGTGACTCACTAGCTAATATTTGTGGAGCTAATACTGGTGTAGAATCTGTAGTTGGAAACATCGAGGAAGAAATAATAAACACAGATAGCCCAGATGTTTCACTGGTAAGTATTTTTTGCATCCTTTTTGTGGGACAAATATAATCCTGGTGTATTTTTCTACAACTTGTTTCTCTCTAATTAAAATTCCATTTCAATGTCTCCGGCCCTCTGTATATGTAGGCCAATGTGTTTAACGAAATCAATAGCAAGAAAAATAGTCAACATCGGGACATTGAGAATCTTTATAAAGTTGTGAGAAAAAGGAAGCCATGGCCCCAGATGAAGTCACCATTTACTACTAGCGGAGAGACTACTCCTAAAATCCCTGTTGTTGGATAGTGAAGAAGAGATTTGATATTGCCGCTGACGCTGTTGTCGCCGACGAGTCAAATCCGAGGAAGGTTGGGAGTATGGTGGAGTTGAGCAGGGATGACGTTGATGCGGATAATGGTAAGAGAAAGGCTTCCGTGAATTTGGACAATAGGTGTGTCACTTCAACAGAGAATGGTAAGAGAAAGGCTTCCATGAATTTGGACAATGGGTGTAGCACTTCAACAAATGGTGCAACCGATGTTCAAGGTCTCGGTGTGGGAGGTGCGAAGAAACGCAAAGCTCCGGTGAATTATTTCAATAACTTCCAAACTGATCGCTTGAGGGTAACGCGGGCTGAGATAACCGGTGTGAATAATTTCATAGACCAAGGGTGAGTGTCCCTGGTATATCCTTATCCTTTATATTATTGGGTGTCCTTGTTTATTTAGAAAATAACTCTAGACTATCGTGTTCTTATTGTTTGGTATAGGGATGACGGTGCAAACGGATCCTTATTGGGTTGTGAGGGTTTTAAGAAGTTACTAAGGGAAAGGGAGCCTCTGGGGACGGATGTAAGTTAATTTGCATTAAACTTCAACATTAATATAAGAGTTTTAATCTCTCGTTTTAAGTATTGTGAGATGGTTAAACTTATATGTTTTGGATTGTCATGCAACATATCAACGTGATGTTGCGCCTCATGCGCGAGTCAACCCTGGGCCTAGATGGCAATTGGACAACAATTGACAGTTACTTTGAAGTATGTTATGTGCCAAAAGAACACAGCTCGGGTTGTAGATTATTTGTAATTTTTATGGTAAATCATTGTTGTAACTGGTAACTAACCTTCGATTTTTTTTCCTTAGCCTCTTATAAAGGTGGGAAAGAAGAGGACAAAGGAGGTGGTAGAATATAGGAATGGAATTAGGTCGAATGGCGGGGCTAAGACTTGGGAAACCGTCTCTTTGGTATATGGTGTGGTGCACATTGTCGACAGACAACACTGGGTCGTTATAAGTATCGACATAGGGGAGCAGATGATTCTTATTTATGATTCCATTAGACCGAAACGGAATGTTGGTAATGATGGGGTCCATGCAGAAATCAGGAAGATAGCGAACTATTTGGAGGATAACTGGTACGACGGGTCTTGGACAGTCGAGTTAGTACAGGATTTCCCTCAACAACCCGATAGGTAACTAATCTTTACCAGTGCAATTAGTGCATAATTACTTGAGTATAGTTACCTGTTTCCCTGAGCTACACATTGTTTAGTTGTCTGATAGCCAAAACTGGTTGATTGATGCTCTGCCTTGATTAATTGCCATGAATGCTTGTTGAACCAGTACTTCACATAGCATTATAAACCCAACAACATTTGGTATTTTAGTCCGTGTCACTGTGGTAGTTGAGTAAAATCACAACCCATGTCTGTGTCACTATGTTTGAGACTGTTGTTGTTTCAGCGTCCCGTCTTTTGGGTAGATCCTCAACTCTTTAGATTGTTGGTATATGGTGAATCATCATTGTATTAATCGTTTGATGAAAATCGTGTTATGATGCAAGAAAAATATATAATCATTTACGTTTCTGATGCAATCTGTCTCCATTTATGCATACAACAGACACTCATGCAGGGTTTATTGCTTGAAGATCATCGAGCATCTAATCAAGGGCACTGATTATAAAATGATACATCATAAAAATATTCTCCAGTATCGTCGGGAGATGGCTGTGCAGTTCCACAGAAAAGAGTTCTTCTCCTGAAGTAACATGTTTATTTGTTTGTATAAGCAGTTTTGACCTGAACACGGGTGGATGCAGGTCATTGGTATTTTGGTTGTGTAAATAATATTATGGCAATGAATACGACTGTGGGCTCACTTGTGGTGATTTTTTTTCTTAAAGCAACCACACCTACTGTGAAAATACAAAGACATCACTGTGAAAACTTTGGTTCTGTGTTATAATGTGAAATGTGCGGAGATTAAACCTTCCTCGATAGCTCTTCACGACGAGTGGTTCTCTTCTCGTTCAAAATATGTGACCTTTATTGTAGCTAAATATTATAAGATTGGTGAAGAAAGTGAAAGAGGCTACCAATTAAACGATAGTTCAAGGTTTCTCATCCAATTAATGTCTTCTAAATTCTCATGTACAAGTATTAGGCAAACTCTATTCTTTTTTTCTATTGGGCTTGTTTGGTTTCCTTGTTCTTGGGCTTGCTTCATATAGTATTCTTTTTGAATTGTAAAGAGTCATCAAATTCTTCATGTGATGTATCAGGCAGTATGTCTGTTTAAGCTTTGAAATAGATCTTAATGAACATCTCTTGAGTTTTAGGCTCAACATGTTGATTATTAAAGTACATTTTCTGCATATGCTCCCAACCAACTTGACTTTATAGTTGATTATTATAGAGAGGAACTACTTTCCCCATCTCCATTTCAAACAAAAATCAACCCAAACAATCAAATTACCAACAAAATTATCTTGTGCGGATATTATCTACATCAATATTTTATGCAGATACTATTCATGTGGATTATAAATAGTTGTTTGTTGTAGTAAAGCATGGGGTAGGCGGGTCGGTTGGGCAGTATGGCCAACAACTTATTGGTTCTAATTGTTTGTATTGTTTTGGATGGTGAAGTGTATTATAAAGCTAGTACTACTATGAAATGGAACAATGATAATATTGTTCAAGAGGATAAATAATTAAGCTTGTTCAATTTTACATAACACTAAGCACCAATGATGGTGAAAACGAGATCATCCGATAATTGTCTTTTTTTTTTAAATCACCAAATCCAAAAATAAATACCCAAAAGAAAAGGTTTAACAGTGTGGCATCAAGATTGACGAGTGGTTCTCTGTCGGTCGCCTCATCTTCAACTTTTTTCCTTATCAGTGTGGCCTTTGTCCTAGGAAAGCCGCCTAATCTTCTTTAATGGTGGTGGGTTGATATCGGGTACCTGCAGCGATTCGGTAATGCCGGGCGATTGGTGAATAATGTCAGCATACGATGCCATGTACATCCCGCAAGTGAAATAGTCATGAACATATCTGAGAACCCATGAGAACAGTGTTAGTACATAACCTGTAATATAATACAAAATGCACATGAATGATGACTTACTTTTCATAGGGTGGTGGTCCTGGTCTATGTTGATCATGTTGAGCAATAACTGCCACAGCATGCACACAAGGTACACATGATATCTGCCATTTGCCGCATTCACACGTTTTCAGTATCAAATGAATAATCCTACTTGTCCTGTTGCATATATTCGTCACCAAAGTGTTGTGGTCGCTGCGCCGCCAAATTGGACGTAATGATGCATGATACAAGTCTTTACGAAGGATTTGATCCCCTAATTTTGCACTTGCTCTCGGAAAGATACGTTCATCCTTCCACAGTCTTCCATTCCTTCGCCTTGTCAAAAACAGCTGAATAAGCTTAGCTTCAAAACCCATTACGAACTGGCATATGGGCAAACACTTGAGCTCAGTTATCCACAGATCAAACGCCTTGCTGAAGATGTTTACCATTTGCGGACAACGAGCAGAAGGGTCATACGAGTGCCTAGCACAACTTGATTGCCCACACACTTCAACCCAACGCCTTTGAAGCTCTGGCAATTTTACTAGATTCCTTTGGTGGTCAACAAGGTTATAAGACTTTGCTGCATATAATGCTTTTTTCTGAGATTCTGGTTCATCAAACCCAATACGGATATCCTGATAAAACTTACGAGCACATAGTCTATGAAAATGTTTAACATCCTGGAAGTTCTGGTCAACAGCAATATCGATGCCTGTAAGGACAGCATTCGAGCACATTAGACGCATCAAAAACAAATACATAACTGATAGATATGAGATTCTAATGTCTCACCATTTGAGAAGTCGTGAAAAAATGTAATTGCCCTTTTGGTGTTCTTCATGAGCGGAGTGATGATAGACAGAAATTTGTCCCATTCTTTCGTTCTTCCCTCCCTGCAGATGTAAATGGCAATAGGATACATGTCATTGTTACCATTCACAGAGGTAGCAGACAAAACTGTTCCACCATACATACTGTTTAGCAGGGACCAGGCTAATGCTATAATTGGTCTGCATCCATCATTAAACCCATCAATGGATTCCCTATACGCAATGCATAAGCCTTCAAACTCTTTAGTCTCTGGGTGGATGGTCCAACTAGCAATGGTTCCAGGGTTCGTTTCAACAATCTGTGGGCACATCTCATGTACTAAACTGAGTTCAAACAATTGAAAAAATGAGTCATATCAACAACATACACATTACCAAGTAGAAAAACTTAACACACACCATACATACAAGGCTTTAGAGTTACCTGAAGCTGTTTATATAAGATCCATACGTCTGTACAAGGCAGTCATGGAGTGCTTTGCGTGCTTTTGCTTAGAGATTTTAACTTTATACTGCTCGAAGATTTTTTTCCTAATGCTTTTGGTATTACACCTTATCCCACTTGTGATGTATCTCGTAACTATTTCCCTCAACATTTCTTCCCCAATGTCGATTTTTTTCATTTTTATCCTATTAGTTTCATTGTCACTAGGATCACTAAAAGACCAATCAAATTACATACTAGAATAATCACTCTGAATATCGTCATCGGTATCACAGTGGTCCTCGTCAATTCTGCTTGTGGGCTTCTCCTTTTCCTTCCCTTTGGCCCTCTTCACCAATTTCCAAAGGGGAACGTTGTCAACATCAGGCTCGGGTGTGTCGCTGCAAAGAAAGAGAAACAAATTAAAGGGGCACACCACATCCAGTTGTTGAGAATTGGGGCATGAGAATCTTTGATTCTGGTCCAAGATGTTGGGCACCAAAGGGAACAAAATGAAAGCAGTTGTTGGAAGATGCAGAACAAAACAAGTAACTAATTTCCTGAGAAAAAAAAATCTAAGTACAATAAAAAAGTTCAACACCCCCCATGTCCTAAAGGAATATCGATGGATTAAAGTGGTCCTCGATTTCGCATTTCTCAAAGACAACTTGCTGAGTAAAGTCAAAAAATCACCTTTTATTGATTTTAGTTTTTTAAACACACAACACTGAAAAATCAAGAGATCCGACCAAAAAACATAGACGACAACATGAACAACCAGATGTTGGGTTTAAGGTTGTTTGCTACAATGAAATCGAAATTAAAACGGGCCCCACTTTTACATCATCCAACGGACCACTTAACAAACAAAATCAATAATTCATTTTTTGTTATTTTTTGGTTGAAAGAAAAAAAAATGGTGCTGGTATTTACACACATCACACTCAATTATGGGATCCAACAAAAAGAAAACACATCTTCAATCATTTAATCATGGGATCATCATTCCAAAAAATCAAAATAATAAATACTACTAGTATCATCTAGATCTGAATATTCTTCTTGCCATCAACACCAACTACTAACTGATAACAATCAATCAATGCAATAATTTGTAGCATACCACCTTAAACCCAACATGCAGAATTGAATCTAGTAAATGCAATATTTGTACAACCTGAAATTAAATCATTCATACTCAACAACTTAGTAGCTAGCAGAGTATAAAAGTGCAAAATTCTCTGAATGCACTTACCAGTTTGTTGCTTTCCTCTTCGTCATTTAATGTAATCAACTAATCCCTCTATAGATCTGGAACAATGGAGCAGAAAATCTCTAACATCTCTCTATACTCTTGTCTGAGTTCAATACAGTGAGATGAGATGAGTGAAGCTAAAATAAAATGAGTGTAGTAAATGCTTCATATCTAGACATCCAAAAAAGATCTACCCACCCGCCACATTTAATGTCAAACATTTGTCGACCGTTCATCCTCAACTACTTACTACATGTGCTTACATCTGGTCTACTACAAAAACCAACAGTACGATTCTTGACCAGCCAGCTCGGTTGGACCGGTCAATTTTACTTTTTCAATTACTTTGATCAAAAAATAATAATGGCCATTTCTCTTCCATGCAACAGGTGGTTCATGTCACCACAGGCCTCGGTAGTAATAAGAAATTTTGTGGGGAGTCTGCAAACCATTCACGGTAGTTGTGGATGGGTCAAGGAATTTCTGAGATTCATTCATCCAAAACAAAAATAAGAACTGGAAAAAAAAGGGACTCTATTGATTCATAGAAATTTACAGAATCTACATCTGTAGTGTCTGATGTATATTGCATTCCAAGAGTATTTTGTTCATAGAATCCACATCTGTACTGTCTTGAACTTCACTTATCTACCAAAAGAGTAACAAAGACTAGTTGCAAACGAAAGCACATCTGTAAGCTTATACTTATCTCCAAAAATATATATATTGAATAACTAAATCCCCAATTGTATCGTGAACATGAAGCCTAATTATCCCTTTACCCCAAATTCAATTTGACATAGAAATTTCTATAAGTAAGCATTCATAGAAACTGGACCTCGGCCGTCTTTGCCTTGAAGTCATCAATGTACATGATCATGTACCACAACCTCCATTCAGCTTCAACTGCAACCATTTACTCCGCCATCTTATAAGCAAACAAACATGTAAACTGCGGATAAGCAAAGACAGGCATGATGCAGATTTAGCCAAGCACAACTTTCAGGCATGTAGCATGATGGTGCCAATATCCAGCAAACAAAACAGAATAACCATGTACACTGATGTCTTCAAAGACGAAGACGACCGAGGTCTGACAAGTTTCTTACAAAAAACTGGACCTCGGCCGTCTTTGCCTTGAAGTCATCAATGTACATGATCATGTACCACAACCTCCATTGAGCTTCAACTGCAACCATCTACTCCGCCATATGCTAAGCAAAGAAACATGTAAACTGCGGGTAAGCAAAGACAGTCATGATGCAGCAAGTACAAGTACACAAGTGAAATACTTACCACGTAATATAGCCGGTACACAAGTTGATGCCAACTTGTGGAAGAAATTGAATTCACCAATTGCTCACAGGAATTCAAACCATGGAATAAACAACTGTTGATCAACACATATGCCTCTGTAGGATAGTCATTTCCATTAACAACAATTTTTTTTTCTGGATGCCTAATGTTCCAAGTTGTTGGACTACCTTACTAACAGATGAATTACTAACTCAATCAATTAAGTTACCCAAGGTAGAAGTCTTCAGAATATGTCCAACAGACGACCCAAATTTCCCTGCTCACTCGCCTTTGACTTCAGCGCAGTAAATTCTGATTTTGTAATCAGAAATGAGAGATTCGGATTCCTCCGGTAACATACAGAATCTCCTTTCAGATCACATAGCGGTCTGATTTTGTGAGACTTTACCATGATGAAAAAGTGGCTATACAGGGTTATCCAGGTGATAGAAAACAGTTACGTCATCACGGCTTATGCAAGTAAAAAACATGTCAGATTCAAAGATAGATGGGAAGGCATAATTCTTATCAACACTAAAAAGAAGAGTTGTTTATCAACATTATACCTAGTTGTCATGTATCCAAATAGAGCACCCATGTCGAAAGATCCCTATACATATTTGCTTGCTAGTGCAAACACCCACCTATTCAATTTCCTGCATTTGCAATCCAAGCATTAATATAACCCGATAAACCAAACACTGATTGAGTTTAACATTAACATACAGAACAAAACTTCAAATTAAACATAGAAAAATGAAATGTCTTTCTGATTCATAGGCCCTATCACAAAAATAAGGCTCAAAATAACCATTGAGGCTTAGTCTACAAATTAAACCAAATGACAATTGAAAAACAAATTCACTTTGTCAGGGTGATTAGAATTAGAAATCAATCCATGTAATCTTCAAATTAAATTTAAATTATATCAAATCTGGCCTAAAAAAACAAACAAAAAGATAACATTTCAAAACCAATCCAGAAATTGAATGAATATTCACAAAACTTAAAACCCTAAGCAGAAATGAATCCCCAAAACATAACAATCAATATTACCAATTGAGATTTAAAATCTAAATAAGCCTAATGTTTCTATTATCTACAATTGAAACCCTTGTCAGGGTGATTTAGAATCAAAATTCAACCCATGGAATCATCATATTAAGTTAAATCATGTAATATCATAAGCATCACCAAACAAATCCAGAAATTGAATGAATATTCACAAAACTTAAAACCCTAACCAGAAATGAATCCCAAAACATAACAATCAAAATGACCAATTGAGATTTATTCTGTAAATAAGCCTAATGTTTCAATTATCTACAAACAAAACTTAAAATCCTAAGCAGAAATGAATCCCAAAAACATAACAATCAAAATGACCAATTGAGATTTAAAATCTAAATAAGCTTAATGTTTCTATTATCTACAATTGAAGTTTGGGTCAAGGTGATTTAGAATCAGAATTCAATCCATGGAATCATCATATTAAGTTAAATCATGTCAAATCTGATTTAAGAAAAAAAAAAGTTTAACATATCATTACCTTGCTCGATTAAGATTAAACTCCAAAGAAACGCAATACCCGCACCAGAAATTGAATAAAATCAATAAACTTAAAACCCTAAGCAGAAATAAATGAAGATTCTCAAAAACATAACAATCAAAAACCAACAATCTCACCTTCCAATCTGAGATCAAGTGATTTTGATTAAAGCAATAATTCTTGTCGATCTTCAGATAGAAGGAAATGAGAGTTAGAAGAGAGAGAAGGAGGGAGTGAGCTGCGGCGAGAAAGGAAAAGCAAAATAATAGGGTTTCTGCTGGTAAGTTGTTGGTACTTATAGTCTTATCTAAGGTTTCTAATCCAACAGCTGATGCAATCTACTAATGAACGGTTGAGGATTTCCCAGTTCAAGCCCGGCAGACAGTCATTTTTCTTCCTTTGCAAAAGCCTTGTGTCCAAGCCTTATTTCACCCGCATCGGACTATGCAGGTTGTTTGGGAGTATACACAACCCTTTTGCACAACACCGATATGGTAGGCATTTTGAGTCTTGTCAATTTGACTTATCAAGTCAATTTACGGATAGATTGAGAGAAAGATACGGTGTGAGAAATTCAGGTCTAACTCTAGTAATATATGAACTTATAGTAGTCCACTCCCCGCCAGGTTTCGATCTCGGAACCAGGTTCATGCCTCGAAGTCAATGAAAAGGGGTCCATTTATGGTTTCGAAGAATATTCCAAAGCAATCTTTCCTTATATGCTTGGATTTATCGTTCTTACAAAGTTTCTGTGGTCCAATCCAGGCCAGCTTCCGAGCTCGGAGCCAGGTTCATGCCCCGAAGTTGACAAAAACTGGTATGTTTAAGGTTTGGAGGAATATTCTAAAGGCATATTACCTATGGATCGGTGGATTCATCGTTCTTACGAAGTCTCCGACTTATAGTAGTCCACTCACCGCCAGGTTCCGAGCTCGGAGCTAGGTTCATGCCTCGAAGTTGACAAAATCAGATATGTTTAAGGTTTGGAGGAATATTCTAAAGGCATCTTACCTATGGATCGATGGATTCATTCTTCTTACGACGTCTCAGACTTAGAGTAGTCCACTCACCGCCAGGTTCCGAGCTCGGAGCCAGGTTAATCCCTCGAAGTTGAAAAAAACTGATATGTTTAAGGTTTCGGGGAATACTAGATGTATCCACCTCGGACACTTTGCTACCGAAAAGGGTAGTCTTGTCATTTTCACAGTCTCCATAATATTTATTGCACTTATTTCCAAGAAGGGTAATGTGGTCATTGTCACAGTGTGTAATATTTACTTTAAAAATATTTCGAAAAGGGTAGTCTTGTCATTTTCACAGTCTCATTATTAGTTATTGCACTTATTTCCAATAAGGGTAATATGGTCATTTTCCGATAAGGGCAGTCAGGTCTAAGTCTAGTAATCTTTGAACCTGGATGTTCAAATCTGATAAATTTGGTCTTCAGTTCATCTGAATGAGAAACTCGGGTCCAGCTCTAGTAATATATGAACCTGAGATTATAAGATCAGATATAATCCATCTTCAGTTCATCCGAATGAGAAACTCGAGTCTAGCTCTAGTAATATATGAATATGGGATGTTCAAATCTGATAAATTTGGTCTTCAGTTCATCCGAACGAGAAAATCGGGTCTAGCTCTAGTAATATATGAACCTGAGATTATAAGATCAGATATAATCCATCTTCAATTAATCCGAATGAGAAATTCAGGTCTAACTCTAGTAATATATGAACTTATAGTAGTCCACTCCCCGCCAGGTTTCGATCTCGGAGCCAGGTTCATGCCTCGAAGTTGATGAAAAGGGGTCCGTTTATGGTTTCGGAGAATATTCCAAAGCAATCTTTCCTTATATGCTTGGATTTATCGTTCTTACAAAGTTTCCGTGGTCCAATCCAGGCCAGGTTCCGAGCTCGGAGCCAGGTTCATGCCCCGAAGTTGACAAAATTTGAATGTTTAAGGTTTGGAGGAATATTCTAAAGGCATCTTACCTATGGATCGATGGATTCATTGTTCTTACAAAGTCTCAGACTTAGAGTAGTCCACTCAATGCCAAGTTCCGAGCTCGGTGCTAGATTATGTCAGTATTACCCAGAGTGTTACGACCAATTTTTTTTTTTTTTTGTCTTCAGTTCATCCGAATTAAAAACTCGGGTCTAGCTCTAGTAATATATGAACCTGAGATTATAAATTTGATAAACTTGGTCTTCAGTTCATCCAAATGAGAAACTCGGGTCTAGTGTAGGATCCAAATATCGCACAACAGTAAGAGTTTGCGAAATTATAGAGAGAGTTTGCGAGAATGTAGATGTGCCTGCGAAATTGTAAAGAGAGCCTGAGAGAACGTAGCACGGGATCCGAAAATGGGGGAAGATTATCTGTACTCCACTACGCATGAGCTGTCATCCACTATGTAATATCCTATATAAAGAGAAAGGCAAGAGAGAGAAAGGGGGATAATCAGGAAAGGATACACATTTTAGGATGAGAGAGGGAGACACAATTAGAGGGAGAGAAAACAGAATTTGTATTATTATCTTCTTCTTCTTTCTTCAACCAAGAGCTCCAAATACTTATTAATGGAGTCTCAATTGTAATCCATATGTAATTATAAACAATCATAGTGAAGATCCCTAACCCCGTGGATGTAGATCACATTGATCGAACCACGTAAATCTTGTGCCTTATTTTCTATTTTCATTATCTTTATCTTTATCTTCATATCAAATAAGTTTAGATCTAGAAATCATAGTCATGATAATACAAGAGGTGTGTTGTAGGATTTCCTGCAACTACATTTAGCTCTAGTAATATATGAACCTGAGATTAGAAGATCGGATATAATCCATCTTCAGTTCATCCGAATGAGAAACTCGGGTCTAGATCTAGTAATATATGAACCTGGGATGTTCAAATCTGATAAATTTGGTCTTCAGTTCATCCGAATGAGAAACTCGGGTCTAGCTCTAGTAATATATGAACCTGAGATTATAAGATCAGATGTAATCCATCTTCAGTTATTCCGAATGAGAAACTCGGGTCTAGCTCTAGTAATATATGAACCTGAGATTATAAGATCAGATATAATCCGTTTTCAGTTAATCAGAATGAGAAATTCAAGTCTAACTCTAGGAATATATGAACTTATAATAGTCCACTCCCCGCTAGGTTTCGATCTCAGAGCCAGGTCCATGCCTCGAAGTTGATGAAAAGGGGTCCGTTTATGGTTTCGGAGAATATTCCAAAGCAATCTTTCCTTATATGCTTGGATTTATCGTTCTTACATAGTTTTCGTGGTCCAATCCAGGCCAGGTTCCGAGCTCGGAGCCAGGTTCATGCCCCGAAGTTGACAAAAACTGATATGTTTAAGGTTTGGAGGAATATTCTAAAGGCATCTTACCTATGGATCGATGGATTCATCGTTCTTCCGAAGTCTCCGACTTATAGTAGTCCACTCACCGCCGGGTTCCGAGCTCGGAGCCAGTTTCATGCCTCGAAGTTGACAAAATCAAATATGTTTAAGGTTTGGAGTCACATTCTAAAGGCATCTTACCTATGGATCGATGGATTCATTGTTCTTACGAAGTCTCGGACTTAGAGTAGTCCACTCACCGCCAGGTTCCGAGCTCGGAGCCAGGTTCATGCCTCGAAGTTGACAAAAACTGATATATTTAAGGTTTCGGGTAATACAATATGTATCCACCCCGGACACTTTACTACCGAAAAGGGTAGTCTTGTCATTTTCACAGTATCCATAATATTTATTGCACTAATTTCCAATAAGGGTAATATGGTCATTGTCATAGTGTGTAATATTTACTTTAAAAATGTTTCGAAAATGGTAATCTTGTCATTTTCACAGTCTCGTTATTAGTTATTGCACTTAGATCCAATAAGGGTAATATGGTCATTTTCCGATAAGGGCAGTCAGGTCTAAGTCTAGTAATCTTTGAACCTGGGATGTTCAAATCTGATAAATTTGGTCTTCAGTTCATCCGAATGAGAAACTAGGGTCTAGCTCTAGTAATATATGAACCCGAGATTATAAATCTGATAAACTCGGTTTTCAGTTCTTCCGAATGAGAAACTCGGGTCTAGCTCTAGTAATATATGAACCTGAGATTATAAGATCGGATATAATCCATCTTCAGTTCATCCGAATGAGAAACTCGGGTCTAGCTCTAGTAATATATGAACCTGGGATGTTCAAATCTGATAAATTTGGTCTTCAGTTCATCCGAATGAAAAACTCGGGTCCAGCTCTAGTAATGTATGAACCTGAGATTATAAGATCAGATATAATCCATCTTCAGTTAATCCGAATGAGAAATTCAGTTCAAACTCTAGTAGTATATGAACTTATAGTAGTCCACTCCCCGCTAGGTTTCGATCTCGGAGCCAGGTTCATGCCTCGAAGTCGATGAAAGGGGTTCGTTTATGGTTTCGGAGAATATTCCAAAGCAATCTTTCCTTATGTGCTTGGATTTATCGTTCTTATAAAGTTTTTGTGGTCCAATCCAGGCCAGGTTCCGAGCTCGGAGCCAGGTTCATGCCCCGAAGTTGACAAAAACTGATATGTTTAAGGCTTGGAGGAATATTCTAAAGGCATCTTACCAATGGATCGATGGATTCATCGTTCTTCCGAAGTATCCGACTTATAGTAGTCCACTCACTGCCAGGTTCCGAGCTCGGAGCCAGGTTCATGCCTCGAAGTTGACAAAATCAAATATGTTTAAGGTTTAGAGGAATATTCTAAAGGCATCTTACCTATGGATCGATGGATTCATTGTTCTTACGAAGTCTCGGACTTAGAGTAGTCCACTCACCGCCAGGTTCCGAGATCGGAGCGAGGTTCATGCCTCGAAGTTGACAAAAACTGATATGTTTAAGGTTTCGGGGAATACTAGGTGTATCCACCCCGGACACTTTGCTACCGAAAAGGGTAGTCTTGTCATTTTCACATTCTCCATAATATTTATTGCACTTATTTCCAATAAGGGTAATATGGTCATTGTCACAGTGTGTAATATTTATTTTTAAAATATTTCGAAAAGGTTAGTCTTGTCATTTTCACAGTCTCGTTATTAGTTATTGCACTTATTTCCAATAAGAGTAATCTGGTCATTTTCCGATAAGGGAAGTCAGGTCTAAGTCTAGTAATCTTTGAACCTGGGATGTTCAAATCTGATTAATTTGGTCTTCAGTTTATCCGAATGAGAAACTCGGGTCTAGCTATAGTAATATATGAACTTGAGATTATAAATCTGATAAACTCGGTCTTCAGTTCATCCGAATGAGAAACTCCGGTCTAGCGCTAGTAATATATGAACCTGAGATTATAAGATCAGATATAATCCATCTTCAGTTCATCCGAAAGAGAAACTCGGGTCTAGCTCTTGTAATACATGAACCTGGGATGTTCAAATCTGATAAATTTGGTCTTCAATTCATCCGAATAAGAAACTCGGGTCTAGCTCTAGTAATATATGAACCTGAGATTATAAGATCAGATATAATCCATCTTCAGTTCATCCGAATGAGAAACTCGGGTCTAGCTCTAGTAATATATGAACCTGGGATGTTCTAATCTGATAAATTTGGTCTTCAGTTCATCCGAATGAAAAACTCGGGTCCAGCTCTAGTAATATATGAACCTGAGATCATAAGATCAGATATAATCCATCTTCAGTTAATCCGAATGAGAAATTCAGTTCTAACTCTAGTAGTATATGAACTTATAGTAGTGCACTCCCCGCCAGGTTTCATTCTCGGAGCCAGGTTCATGCCTCAAAGTTGATGAAAAGGGGTCCGTTTATGGTTTCGAAGAATATTCCAAACCAATCTTTCCTTATATGCTTGGATTTATCGTTCTTACAAAGTTTTCGTGGTCCAATCCAGGCAAGGTTCCGAGCTCGGAGCCAGGTTCATGCCCCGAAGTTGACAAAAACTGATGTGTTTGAGGTTTGGAGGAATATTCTAAAGGCATCTTACCTATGGATCGGTGGATTCATCGTTCTTCCGAAGTCTCCGACTTATAGTAGTCCACTCACCGCCAGGTTCCGAGCTCAGAGCCAGGTTCATGCCTCGAAGTTGATAAAATCAAATATGTTTAAGGTTTAGAGGAATATTCTAAAGGCATCTTACCTATGGATCGATGGATTCATTGTTCTTACGAAGTCTCAGACTTAGAGTAGTCCACTCACCGCCAGGTTCCGAGCTCGGAGCGAGGTTCATGCCTCGAAGTTGACAAAAACTGATATGTTTAAGGTTTCGGGGAATACTAGGTGTATCCACCCCAGACACTTTGCTACCGAAAAGGGTAGTCTTGTCATTTTCACATTCTCCATAATATTTATTGCACATATTTCCAATAAGGGTAATATGGTCATTGTCACAGTGTGTAATATTTATTCTAAAAATATTTCGAAAAGGGTAGTCTTGTCATTTTCACAGTCTTGTTATTAGTTATTGCACTTATTTCCAATAAGAGTAATCTGGTCATTTTCCGATAAGGGCAGTCAGGTCTAAGTCTTGTAATCTTTGAACCTGGGATGTTCAAATCTGATTAATTTGGTCTTCAGTTTATCCGAATGAGAAACTCGGGTCTAGATATAGTAATATATGAACTTGAGATTATAAATCTGATAAACTTGGTCTTCAGTTCATCCGAATGAGAAACTCCGGTCTAGCGCTAGTAATATATGAACCTGAGATTATAAGATCAGATATATAATCCATCTTCAGTTCATCCGAAGGAGAAACTCGGGTCTAGCTCTTGTAATACATGAACCTGGGATGTTCAAATCTGATAAATTTGGTCTTCAGTTCATCCGAATGAGAAACTCGGGTCTAGCTCTAGTAATATATGAACCTGATATTATAAGATCAGATATAATCCATCTTCAGTTCATCCGAATGAGAAACTCGGGTCTAGCTCTAGTAATATATGAACCTGGGATGTTCAAATCTAATAAATTTGGTCTTCAGTTCATCCGAATGAAAAACTCGGGTCCAACTCTAGTAATATATGAACCTGAGATCATAAGATCAGATATAATCCATCTTCAGTTAATCCGAATGAGAAATTCAGTTCTAACTCTAGTAGTATATGAACTTATAGAAGTGCACTCCCCGCCAGGTTTCGTTCTCGGAGCCAGGTTCATGCCTCAAAGTTGATGAAAAGTGGTCCGTTTATGGTTTCGGAGAATATTCCAAAGCAATCTTTCCTTATATGCTTGGATTTATCGTTCTTACAAAGTTTCCGTGGTCCAATCCAGGCTAGGTTCCGAGCTCAGAGCTCATGCCCCGAAGTTGACAAAAACTGATGTGTTTGAGGTTTGGAGGAATATTCTAAAGGCATCTTACCTATGGATCGGTGGATTCATAGTTCTTCCGAAGTCTCCGACTTATAGTAGTCCACTCACCGCCAGGTTCCGAGCTCAGAGCCAGGTTCATGCCTCGAAGTTGATAAAATCAAATATGTTTAAGGTTTGGAGGAATATTCTAAAGGCATCTTACCTATGGATCGATGGATTCATTGTTCTTACGAAGTCTCGGACTTTATAGTAGTCCACTCACCGCCAGGTTCCGAGCTCGGAGCCAGGTTCATGCCTCGAAGTTGACAAAAACTGATATGTTTAAGGTTTTGGGTAATATTAGGTGTATCCACCGCGGACACTTTGCTACCGAAAAGGGTAGTCTTGTCATTTTCACAGTCTCCATAATATTTATTGCACTTATTTTCAATAAGGGTAATATGGTCATTGTCACAGTGTGTAATATTTACCTTAAAAATATTTCGAAAAGGGTAGTCTTGTCATTTTCACAGTCTCGTTATTAGTTATTGCACTTATTTCCAAATAAGAGTAATCTCGTCATTTTCCGATAAGGGCAGTCAGGTCTAAGTCTAGTAATCTTTGAACCTGGGATGTTCAAATCTGATTAATTTGGTCTTCAGTTCATCTGAATGAGAAACTCGGGTCTAGCTCTAGTAATATATGAACTTGAGATTATAAATTTGATAAACTCGGTCTTCAGTTCATCCGAATGAGAAACTCCGGTCTAGCGCTAGTAATATATGAACCTGAGATTATAAGATCGGATATAATCCATCTTCAGTTCATCCGAAGGAGAAACTCGGGTCTAGCTCTTGTAATACATGAACCTGGGATGTTCAAATCTGATAAATTTGGTCTTCAGTTCATCCGAATGAGAAACTCGGGTCTAGCTCTAGTAATATATGAACCTGAGATTATAAGATCAGATATAATCCATCTTCAGTTCATCCGAATGAGAAACTCGGGTCTAGCTCTAGTAATATATGAACCTGGGATGTTCAAATCTGATAAATTTGGTCTTCAGTTCATCCGAATGAAAAACTCGGGTCCAGCTCTAGTAATATATGAACCTGAGATCATAAGATCAGATATATTCCATCTTCAGTTAATCCGAATGAGAAATTCAGTTCTAACTCTAGTAGTATATGAACTTATAGTAGTCCACTCCCTGCTAGGTTTCGATCTCGGAGCCAGGTTCATACCTCGAAGCTGATGAAAAGGGGTCCGTTTATGGTTTCGGGGAATATTCCATAGCAATCTTTCCTTATATGCTTGGATTTATCGTTCTTACAAAATTTCTGAGGTCCAATCCATGCCAGGTTCCGAGCTCGGAGCCAGGTTCATGCCCCGAAGTTGACAAAAACTGATATGTTTAAGGTTTGGAGGAATATGCTAAAGGCATCTTACCTATGGATCGATGGATTCATCGTTCTTCCGAAGTCTCCGACTTATAGTAGTCCACTCACCGCCAGGTTCCGAGCTTGGAGCCAGGTTCATGCCTCGAAGTTGACAAAATCAAATATGTTTAAGGTTTAGAGGAATATTCTAAAGGCATCTTACCTATGGATCGATGGATTCATTGTTCTTACGAAGTCTTGGACTTAGAGTAGTCCACTCACCGCCAGGTTCCGAGCTCGGAGCGAGGTTCATGCCTCGAAGTTGACAAAAACTGATATGTTTAAGGTTTCGGGTAATATTAGGTGTATCCACCCCGGACACTTTGCTACCGAAAAGGGTAGTCTTGTCATTTTCACATTCTCCATAATATTTATTGCACTTATTTCCAATAAGGGTAATATGGTCATTGTCACAGTGTGTAATATTTATTTTTAAAATATTTCGAAAAGGTTAGTCTTGTCATTTTCACAGTCTCGTTATTAGTTATTGCACTTATTTCCAATAAGAGTAATCTGGTCATTTTCCGATAAGGGAAGTCAGGTCTAAGTCTAGTAATCTTTGAACCTGGGATGTTCAAATCTGATTAATTTGGTCTTCAGTTTATCCGAATGAGAAACTCGGGTCTAGCTATAGTAATATATGAACTTGAGATTATAAATCTGATAAACTCGGTCTTCAGTTCATCCGAATGAGAAACTCCGGTCTAGCGCTAGTAATATATGAACCTGAGATTATAAGATCAGATATAATCCATCTTCAGTTCATCCGAAAGAGAAACTCGGGTCTAGCTCTTGTAATACATGAACCTGGGATGTTCAAATCTGATAAATTTGGTCTTCAATTCATCCGAATAAGAAACTCGGGTCTAGCTCTAGTAATATATGAACCTGAGATTATAAGATCAGATATAATCCATCTTCAGTTCATCCGAATGAGAAACTCGGGTCTAGCTCTAGTAATATATGAACCTGGGATGTTCTAATCTGATAAATTTGGTCTTCAGTTCATCCGAATGAAAAACTCGGGTCCAGCTCTAGTAATATATGAACCTGAGATCATAAGATCAGATATAATCCATCTTCAGTTAATCCGAATGAGAAATTCAGTTCTAACTCTAGTAGTATATGAACTTATAGTAGTGCACTCCCCGCCAGGTTTCATTCTCGGAGCCAGGTTCATGCCTCAAAGTTGATGAAAAGGGGTCCGTTTATGGTTTCGAAGAATATTCCAAATCAATCTTTCCTTATATGCTTGGATTTATCGTTCTTACAAAGTTTTCGTGGTCCAATCCAGGCAAGGTTCCGATCTCGGAGCCAGGTTCATGCCCCGAAGTTGACAAAAACTGATGTGTTTGAGGTTTGGAGGAATATTCTAAAGGCATCTTACCTATGGATCGGTGGATTCATCGTTCTTCCGAAGTCTCCGACTTATAGTAGTCCACTCACCGCCAGGTTCCGAGCTCAGAGCCAGGTTCATGCCTCGAAGTTGATAAAATCAAATATGTTTAAGGTTTAGAGGAATATTCTAAAGGCATCTTACCTATGGATCGATGGATTCATTGTTCTTACGAAGTCTCAGACTTAGAGTAGTCCACTCACCGCCAGGTTCCGAGCTCGGAGCGAGGTTCATGCCTCGAAGTTGACAAAAACTGATATGTTTAAGGTTTCGGGGAATACTAGGTGTATCCACCCCAGACACTTTGCTACCGAAAAGGGTAGTCTTGTCATTTTCACATTCTCCATAATATTTATTGCACATATTTCCAATAAGGGTAATATGGTCATTGTCACAGTGTGTAATATTTATTCTAAAAATATTTCGAAAAGGGTAGTCTTGTCATTTTCACAGTCTTGTTATTAGTTATTGCACTTATTTCCAATAAGAGTAATCTGGTCATTTTCCGATAAGGGCAGTCAGGTCTAAGTCTTGTAATCTTTGAACCTGGGATGTTCAAATCTGATTAATTTGGTCTTCAGTTTATCCGAATGAGAAACTCGGGTCTAGATATAGTAATATATGAACTTGAGATTATAAATCTGATAAACTTGGTCTTCAGTTCATCCGAATGAGAAACTCCGGTCTAGCGCTAGTAATATATGAACCTGAGATTATAAGATCAGATATATAATCCATCTTCAGTTCATCCGAAGGAGAAACTCGGGTCTAGCTCTTGTAATACATGAACCTGGGATGTTCAAATCTGATAAATTTGGTCTTCAGTTCATCCGAATGAGAAACTCGGGTCTAGCTCTAGTAATATATGAACCTGAGATTATAAGATCAGATATAATCCATCTTCAGTTCATCCGAATGAGAAACTCGGGTCTAGCTCTAGTAATATATGAACCTGGGATGTTCAAATCTGATAAATTTGGTCTTCAGTTCATCCGAATGAAAAACTCGGGTCCAGCTCTAGTAATATATGAACCTGAGATCATAAGATCAGATATAATCCATCTTCAGTTAATCCGAATGAGAAATTCAGTTCTAACTCTAGTAGTATATGAACTTATAGTAGTGCACTCCCCGCCAGGTTTCGTTCTCGGAGCCAGGTTCATGCCTCAAAGTTGATGAAAAGGGGTCCGTTTATGGTTTCGGAGAATATTCCAAAGCAATCTTTCCTTATATGCTTGGATTTATCGTTCTTACAAAGTTTCCGTGGTCCAATCCAGGCTAGGTTCCGAGCACGGAGCCAGGTTCATGCCCCGAAGTTGACAAAAACTGATGTGTTTGAGGTTTGGAGGAATATTCTAAAGGCATCTTACCTATGGATCGGTGGATTCATCGTTCTTCCGAAGTCTCCGACTTATAGTAGTCCACTCACCGCCAGGTTCCGAGCTCAGAGCCAGGTTCATGCCTCGAAGTTGATAAAATCAAACATTTTTAAGGTTTGGAGGAATATTTTAAAGGCATCTTACCTATGGATCGATGGATTCATTGTTCTCACGAAGTCTCGGACTTTATAGTAGTCCACTCACCGCTAGGTTCCGAACTCGGAGCCAGGTTCATGCCTCGAAGTTGACAAAAACTGATATGTTTAAGGTTTCAGGGAATATTAGGTGTATCCACCCCGGACACTTTGCTACCGAAAAGGGTAGTCTTGTCATTTTCACAGTCTCCGTAATATTTATTGCACTTATTTCCAATAAGGGTAATATGGTCATTGTCACAGTGTGTAATATTTACCTTAAAAATATTTCGAAAAGGGTAGTCTTGTCATTTTCACAGTCTCGTTATTAGTTATTGCACTTATTTCCAATAAGAGTAATCTGGTCATTTTCCGATAAGGGCAGTCAGGTCTAAGTCTAGTAATCTTTGAACCTGGGATGTTCAAATCTGATTAATTTGGTCTTCAGTTCATCTGAATGAGAAACTCGGGTCTAGCTCTAGTAATATATGAACTTGAGATTATAAATTTGATAAACTCGGTCTTCAGTTCATCCGAATGAGAAACTCCGGTCTAGCGCTAGTAATATATGAACCTGAGATTATAAGATCGGATATAATCCATCTTCAGTTCATCCGAAGGAGAAACTCGGGTCTAGCTCTTGTAATACATGAACCTGGGATGTTCAAATCTGATAAATTTGGTCTTCAGTTCATCCGAATGAGAAACTCGGGTCTAGCTCTAGTAATATATGAACCTGAGATTATAAGATCAGATATAATCCATCTTCAGTTCATCCGAATGAGAAACTCGGGTCTAGCTCTAGTAATATATGAACCTGGGATGTTCAAATCTGATAAATTTGGTCTTCAGTTCATCCGAATGAAAAACTCGGGTCCAGCTCTAGTAATATATGAACCTGAGATCATAAGATCAGATATAATCCATCTTCAGTTAATCCGAATGAGAAATTCAGTTCTAACTCTAGTAGTATATGAACTTATAGTAGTGCACTCCCCGCCAGGTTTCGTTCTCGGAGCCAGGTTCATGCCTCAAAGTTGATGAAAAGGGGTCCGTTTATGGTTTCGGAGAATATTCCAAAGCAATCTTTCCTTATATGCTTGGATTTATCGTTCTTACAAAGTTTCCGTGGTCCAATCCAGGCTAGGTTCCGAGCACGGAGCCAGGTTCATGCCCCGAAGTTGACAAAAACTGATGTGTTTGAGGTTTGGAGGAATATTCTAAAGGCATCTTACCTATGGATCGGTGGATTCATCGTTCTTCCGAAGTCTCCGACTTATAGTAGTCCACTCACCGCCAGGTTCCGAGCTCAGAGCCAGGTTCATGCCTCGAAGTTGATAAAATCAAATATGTTTAAGGTTTAGAGGAATATTCTAAAGGCATCTTACCTATGGATCGATGGATTCATTGTTCTTACGAAGTCTCAGACTTAGAGTAGTCCACTCACCGCCAGGTTCCGAGCTCGGAGCGAGGTTCATGCCTCGAAGTTGACAAAAACTGATATGTTTAAGGTTTCGGGGAATACTAGGTGTATCCACCCCGGACACTTTGCTACCGAAAAGGGTAGTCTTGTCATTTTCACATTCTCCATAATATTTATTGCACATATTTCCAATAAGGGTAATATGGTCATTGTCACAGTGTGTAATATTTATTCTAAAAATATTTCGAAAAGGGTAGTCTTGTCATTTTCACAGTCTTGTTATTAGTTATTGCACTTATTTCCAATAAGAGTAATCTGGTCATTTTCCGATAAGGGCAGTCAGGTCTAAGTCTTGTAATCTTTGAACCTGGGATGTTCAAATCTGATTAATTTGGTCTTCAGTTTATCCGAATGAGAAACTCGGGTCTAGATATAGTAATATATGAACTTGAGATTATAAATCTGATAAACTTGGTCTTCAGTTCATCCGAATGAGAAACTCCGGTCTAGCGCTAGTAATATATGAACCTGAGATTATAAGATCAGATATATAATCCATCTTCAGTTCATCCGAAGGAGAAACTCGGGTCTAGCTCTTGTAATACATGAACCTGGGATGTTCAAATCTGATAAATTTGGTCTTCAGTTCATCCGAATGAGAAACTCGGGTCTAGCTCTAGTAATATATGAACCTGAGATTATAAGATCAGATATAATCCATCTTCAGTTCATCCGAATGAGAAACTCGGGTCTAGCTCTAGTAATATATGAACCTGGGATGTTCAAATCTGATAAATTTGGTCTTCAGTTCATCCGAATGAAAAACTCGGGTCCAGCTCTAGTAATATATGAACCTGAGATCATAAGATCAGATATAATCCATCTTCAGTTAATCCGAATGAGAAATTCAGTTCTAACTCTAGTAGTATATGAACTTATAGTAGTGCACTCCCCGCCAGGTTTCGTTCTCGGAGCCAGGTTCATGCCTCAAAGTTGATGAAAAGGGGTCCGTTTATGGTTTCGGAGAATATTCCAAAGCAATCTTTCCTTATATGCTTGGATTTATCGTTCTTACAAAGTTTCCGTGGTCCAATCCAGGCTAGTTTCCGAGCTCGGAGCCAGGTTCATGCCCCGAAGTTGAAAAAAACTGATGTGTTTGAGGTTTGGAGGAATATTCTAAAGGCATCTTACCTATGGATAGATGGATTCATCGTTCTTCCGAAGTCTCCGACTTATAGTAGTCCACTCACCGCCAGGTTCCGAGCTCAGAGCCAGGTTCATGCCTCGAAGTTGATAAAATCAAATATGTTTAAGGTTTGGAGGAATATTCTAAAGGCATCTTACCTATGGATCGATGGATTCATTGTTCTTACGAAGTCTCGGACTTTATAGTAGTCCACTCACCGCCAGGTTCCGAGCTCGGAGCCAGGTTCATGCCTCGAAGTTGACAAAAACTGATATGTTTAAGGTTTCGGGGAATATTAGGTGTATCCACCCCGGACACTTTGCTACCGAAAAGGGTAGTCTTGTCATTTTCACAGTCTCCATAATATTTTTTGCACTTATTTCCAATAAGGCTAATATGGTCATTGTCACAGTGTGTAATATTTACCTTAAAAATATTTCGAAAAGGGTAGTCTTGTCATTTTCACAGTCTCGTTATTAGTTATTGCACTTATTTCCAATAAGAGTAATCTGGTCATTTTCCGATAAGGGCAGTCAGGTCTAAGTCTAGTAATCTTTGAACCTGGGATGTTCAAATCTGATTAATTTGGTCTTCAGTTCATCTGAATGAGAAACTCGGGTCTAGCTCTAGTAATATATGAACTTGAGATTATAAATTTGATAAACTCGGTCTTCAGTTCATCCGAATGAGAAACTCCGGTCTAGCGCTAGTAATATATGAACCTGAGATTATAAGATCGGATATAATCCATCTTCAGTTCATCCGAAGGAGAAACTCGGGTCTAGCTCTTGTAATACATGAACCTGGGATGTTCAAATCTGATAAATTTGGTCTTCAGTTCATCCGAATGAGAAACTCGGGTCTAGCTCTAGTAATATATGAACCTGAGATTATAAGATCAGATATAATCCATCTTCAGTTCATCCGAATGAGAAACTCGGGTCTAGCTCTAGTAATATATGAACCTGGGATGTTCAAATCTGATAAATTTGGTCTTCAGTTCATCCGAATGAAAAACTCGGGTCCAGCTCTAGTAATATATGAACCTGAGATCATAAGATCAGATATAATCCATCTTCAGTTAATCCGAATGAGAAATTCAGTTCTAACTCTAGTAGTATATGAACTTATAGTAGTGCACTCCCCGCCAGGTTTCGTTCTCGGAGCCAGGTTCATGCCTCAAAGTTGATGAAAAGGGGTCCGTTTATGGTTTCGGAGAATATTCCAAAGCAATCTTTCCTTATATGCTTGGATTTATCGTTCTTACAAAGTTTCCGTGGTCCAATCCAGGCTAGTTTCCGAGCTCGGAGCCGGAGCCAGGTTCATGCCCCGAAGTTGAAAAAAACTGATGTGTTTGAGGTTTGGAGGAATATTCTAAAGGCATCTTACCTATGGATAGATGGATTCATCGTTCTTCCGAAGTCTCCGACTTATAGTAGTCCACTCACCGCCAGGTTCCGAGCTCAGAGCCAGGTTCATGCCTCGAAGTTGATAAAATCAAATATGTTTAAGGTTTGGAGGAATATTCTAAAGGCATCTTACCTATGGATCGATGGATTCATTGTTCTTACGAAGTCTCGGACTTTATAGTAGTCCACTCACCGCCAGGTTCCGAGCTCGGAGCCAGGTTCATGCCTCGAAGTTGAAAAAACTGATATGTTTAAGGTTTTCGGGGAATATTAGGTGTATCCACCCCGGACACTTTGCTACCGAAAAGGGTAGTCTTGTCATTTTCACAGTCTCCATAATATTTTTTGCACTTATTTCCAATAAGGCTAATATGGTCATTGTCACAGTGTGTAATATTTACCTTAAAAATATTTCGAAAAGGGTAGTCTTGTCATTTTCACAGTCTCGTTATTAGTTATTGCACTTATTTCCAATAAGAGTAATCTGGTCATTTTCCGATAAGGGCAGTCAGGTCTAAGTCTAGTAATCTTTGAACCTGGATGTTCAAATCTGATTAATTTGGTCTTCAGTTAATCTGAATGAGAAACTCGGGTCTTGCTCTAGTAATATATGAACTTGAGATTATAAATCTGATAAACTCGGTCTTCAGTTCATCTGAATGAGAAACTCCAATCTAGCGCTAGTAATATATGAACCTGAGATTATAAGATCAGATATAATCCATCTTCAGTTCATCCGAAGGAGAAACTCGGGTCTAGCTCTAGTAATATATGAACTTGAGATTATAAATCTGATAAACTCGGTCTTCAGTTCATCCGAATGAGAAACTCCGGTCTAGCGCTAGTAATATATGAACCTGAGATTATAAGATCAGATATAATCCATCTTCAGTTCATCCGAAAGAGAAACTCGGGTCTAGCTCTTGTAATACATGAACCTGGGATGTTCAAATCTGATAAATTTGGTCTTCAATTCATCCGAATAAGAAACTCGGGTCTAGCTCTAGTAATATATGAACCTGAGATTATAAGATCAGATATAATCCATCTTCAGTTCATCCGAATGAGAAACTCGGGTCTAGCTCTAGTAATATATGAACCTGGGATGTTCTAATCTGATAAATTTGGTCTTCAGTTCATCCGAATGAAAAACTCGGGTCCAGCTCTAGTAATATATGAACCTGAGATCATAAGATCAGATATAATCCATCTTCAGTTAATCCGAATGAGAAATTCAGTTCTAACTCTAGTAGTATATGAACTTATAGTAGTGCACTCCCCGCCAGGTTTCATTCTCGGAGCCAGGTTCATGCCTCAAAGTTGATGAAAAGGGGTCCGTTTATGGTTTCGAAGAATATTCCAAATCAATCTTTCCTTATATGCTTGGATTTATCGTTCTTACAAAGTTTTCGTGGTCCAATCCAGGCAAGGTTCCGATCTCGGAGCCAGGTTCATGCCCCGAAGTTGACAAAAACTGATGTGTTTGAGGTTTGGAGGAATATTCTAAAGGCATCTTACCTATGGATCGGTGGATTCATCGTTCTTCCGAAGTCTCCGACTTATAGTAGTCCACTCACCGCCAGGTTCCGAGCTCAGAGCCAGGTTCATGCCTCGAAGTTGATAAAATCAAATATGTTTAAGGTTTAGAGGAATATTCTAAAGGCATCTTACCTATGGATCGATGGATTCATTGTTCTTACGAAGTCTCAGACTTAGAGTAGTCCACTCACCGCCAGGTTCCGAGCTCGGAGCGAGGTTCATGCCTCGAAGTTGACAAAAACTGATATGTTTAAGGTTTCGGGGAATACTAGGTGTATCCACCCCGGACACTTTGCTACCGAAAAGGGTAGTCTTGTCATTTTCACATTCTCCATAATATTTATTGCACATATTTCCAATAAGGGTAATATGGTCATTGTCACAGTGTGTAATATTTATTCTAAAAATATTTCGAAAAGGGTAGTCTTGTCATTTTCACAGTCTTGTTATTAGTTATTGCACTTATTTCCAATAAGAGTAATCTGGTCATTTTCCGATAAGGGCAGTCAGGTCTAAGTCTTGTAATCTTTGAACCTGGGATGTTCAAATCTGATTAATTTGGTCTTCAGTTTATCCGAATGAGAAACTCGGGTCTAGATATAGTAATATATGAACTTGAGATTATAAATCTGATAAACTTGGTCTTCAGTTCATCCGAATGAGAAACTCCGGTCTAGCGCTAGTAATATATGAACCTGAGATTATAAGATCAGATATATAATCCATCTTCAGTTCATCCGAAGGAGAAACTCGGGTCTAGCTCTTGTAATACATGAACCTGGGATGTTCAAATCTGATAAATTTGGTCTTCAGTTCATCCGAATGAGAAACTCGGGTCTAGCTCTAGTAATATATGAACCTGAGATTATAAGATCAGATATAATCCATCTTCAGTTCATCCGAATGAGAAACTCGGGTCTAGCTCTAGTAATATATGAACCTGGGATGTTCAAATCTAATAAATTTGGTCTTCAGTTCATCCGAATGAAAAACTCGGGTCCAACTCTAGTAATATATGAACCTGAGATCATAAGATCAGATATAATCCATCTTCAGTTAATCCGAATGAGAAATTCAGTTCTAACTCTAGTAGTATATGAACTTATAGAAGTGCACTCCCCGCCAGGTTTCGTTCTCGGAGCCAGGTTCATGCCTCAAAGTTGATGAAAAGTGGTCCGTTTATGGTTTCAGAGAATATTCCAAAGCAATCTTTCCTTATATGCTTGGATTTATCGTTCTTACAAAGTTTCCGTGGTCCAATCCAGGCTAGGTTCCGAGCTCAGAGCTCATGCCCCGAAGTTGACAAAAACTGATGTGTTTGAGGTTTGGAGGAATATTCTAAAGGCATCTTACCTATGGATCGGTGGATTCATAGTTCTTCCGAAGTCTCCGACTTATAGTAGTCCACTCACCGCCAGGTTCCGAGCTCAGAGCCAGGTTCATGCCTCGAAGTTGATAAAATCAAATATGTTTAAGGTTTGGAGGAATATTCTAAAGGCATCTTACCTATGGATCGATGGATTCATTGTTCTTACGAAGTCTCGGACTTTATAGTAGTCCACTGGTATGTAGGGAAAAGTAACCTACAAACTAACCTGCAAGTATACATGGAAGTTGAAGCAAGTAATAGTAAATAGGGGTTTGTCCACAGGGACTTGGAGGATTTGCTACAGTTCTCTTTGGGGAGTTTCTAAAGTTATCTGAGTTCAAGGGAGGGTACTAAGGCTTTTGATTTCACTACCTGACCCTAGGCTAAGGAAATTGTGATGCAATGTATGTCTTGTTTTTTTCATGAAAGGTTACAAAGAAGGATAGAGAAACTAACCTAGCTAAATGACCCCTAGCATCAGCTGTCTTTCAACAGCACAACTGATCACAAGTATTTAGCTCAACTAGCTAACTGAGCTTGATGCAATCTCTCTAATGGATTAAATTCTCACACACTGACCTAGCTGCACTCCTAGCATCAGCTGTCTTCTAACAGCACAGCTGATCACAAGTGAGTAACTCAAATGGCATTTCATTAATCCTAAGGCAGTTAAAGCATTTCAAGACAATACATATACATTTACTATCCTAGCATATGATCAAGAGCTTCCTCTAAGCCCTAGCAAATGAAACTAACACATAATAAAACTGAAATTAAGACAAAACAACATATGAATTGAAGTTCAAACAAAACAGGGCAAACATATGAGAAACTGGCTAGCCCAGTCCTCTTGGTGGTGCACTGGCTAGTCCAGGCATGTACATTTTCACAACCCATGACCCCAATTTATAGTCAGTTACAATTCCCCCAAAATACCCAAATGTCAGAAATTAGGGTTTCACAAAAGGGTGAAATTGGCTTACCTAATACACTGATAACAACTCTAAATCTTCCCCCCATGCTTCTGTTGATCCAATTGCATCTACCCATGCTCTGATTTCTTCTCCAACTTCACCTATTCTACCAATTTCAAACCTAGGGTTTCTGTGAAGAAAAAGGGTTGAAATCGATAGAATATGTGTCTAGAGAGGTAGGGTAATGATGGGTTATGATTACAAGTAGCCATGATGGCTTTTGGAGGATGCGTGGTGGTGGTTGAGGCAGAGGCAGGCGGAGCTGGTGGCGGACATGGTTTCTGCAGAGGGAATGGGGAAGGAGATGGGGTGAGCTCGATTAGGTTTTGGCTAGGGGTTGTTTGGTTTGTGGGATATAGGCTTAGGTGTTTGAGTGTTGAGCGGGATCATCGAACCTTGATGTTCGGTGATGAAAGGCGTAGGATGATAACTTCTGAAACGGATCTAACGGAGAAATTGAGACAGATCGTGAGCGACCGTTGGATGCAAAAATACAACGAAACTGACGGCTCAAGATGGAGTTAGGTGCTGTAGTGTAAGGCGGAGATATCAAACTTCGATGCACAGCAAGGGAGCGACCGTTGGATTCAACTACCATCTAATCTGAAGGCTTGGAATTTCAGCGCTGTGGTGCTCGGCAGAGACTTCAGATTTTGATGCTCTATGAAGGAGCGACCGTCGGATGCTTCTGAGAACTGATCTGATGGCTGAGAACGGAGGCGCTTTTGTGTGTAGAAAATGAGGTTGTGCGCACCATTCTTCGCGGCTTCCTTGCGTAATTTCTCCCGGCTTTTCACTACTTTTCTGCTCTTTTCGCTCCGCGACTCATCCGAACTTTATTTATTACCTAAAAATGCAAAATTAATTAATAAAAATATTTATTCTTGAAAACAATGAAAATACAGAATATGGGATAAAATGTAGAATTAATGCATAAAAGATGAGTTAAAATGCCAACAAAAAGGGATAAATATATACAATATTTGGCACTCATCATCCACTCACCGCCAGGTTCCGACCTCGGAGCCAGGTTCATGCCTCGAAGTTGACAAAAACTGATATGTTTAAGGTTTCGGGGAATACTAGGTGTATCCACCCCGGACACTTTGCTACCGAAAAGGGTAGTCTTGTCATTTTCACATTCTCCATGATATTTATTGCACTTATTTCTAATAAGGGTAATATGGTCATTGTCACAGTGTGTAATATTTATTTTAAAAATATTTCGAAAAGGGTAGTCTTGTCATTTTCACAGTCTCGTTATTAGTTATTGCACTTATTTCCAATAAGAGTAATCTCGTCATTTTCCGATAAGGGCAGTCAGGTCTAAGTCTAGTAATCTTTGAACCTGAGATGTTCAAAACTGATTAATTTGGTCTTCAGTTTATCCGAATGAGAAACTCGGGTCTAGCTATAGTAATATATGAACTTGAGATTATAAATCTGATAAACTCGGTCTTCAGTTCATCCGAATGAGAAACTCCGGTCTAGCGCTAGTAATATATGAACCTGAGATTATAAGATCGGATATAAGCCATCTTCAGTTCATCCGAAGGAGAAACTCGGGTCTAGCTCTTGTAATACATGAACCTGGGATTTTCAAATCTGATAAATTTGGTCTTCAGTTCATCCGAATGAGAAACTCGGGTCTAGCTCTAGTAATATATGAACCTGAGATTATAAGATCAGATATAATCCATCTTCAGTTCATCTGAATGAGAAACTCGGGTCTAGCTCTAGTAATATATGAACCTGGGATGTTCAAATCTGATAAATTTGGTCTTCAGTTCATCCGAATGAGAAACTCGGGTCTAGCTCTAGTATATATGAACCTGAGATTATAAGATCAGATATAATCCATCTTCAGTTCATCCGAATGAGAAACTCGGGTCTAGCTCTAGTAATATATGAACCCGAGATTATAAGGTCAGATATAATCCATCTTCAGTTAATCCGAATGAGAAACTCGGGTCTAGCTATAGTAATATATGAACTTGAGATTATAAATCTGATAAACTCGGTCTTCAGTTCATCCGAATGAGAAACTCCGGTCTAGCGCTAGTAATATATGAACCTGAGATTATAAGATCAGATATAATCCATCTTCAGTTCATCCGAAGGAGAAACTCGGGTCTAGCTCTTGTAATACATGAACCTGGGATGTTCAAATCTGATAAATTTGGTCTTCAGTTCATCCGAATGAGAAACTCGGGTCTAGCTCTAGTAATATATGAACCTGAGATTATAAGATCAGATATAATCCATCTTCAGTTCATCCGAATGAGAAACTCGGGTCTAGCTCTAGTAATATATGAACCTGGGATGTTCAAATCTGATAAATTTGGTCTTCAGTTCATCCGAATGAGAAACTCGGGTCTAGCTCTAGTAATATATGAACCTGAGATTATAAGATCAGATATAATCCATCTTCAGTTCATCCGAATGAGAAACTCGGGTCTAGCTCTAGTAATATATGAACCCGAGATTATAAGGTCAGATATAATCCATCTTCAGTTAATCCGAATGAGAAACTCGGGTCTAGCTATAGTAATATATGAACTTGAGATTATAAATCTGATAAACTCGGTCTTCAGTTCATCCGAATGAGAAACTCCGGTCTAGCGCTAGTAATATATGAACCTGAGATTATAAGATCAGATATAATCCATCTTCAGTTCATCCGAAGGAGAAACTCGGGTCTAGCTCTTGTAATACATGAACCTGGGATGTTCAAATCTGATAAATTTGGTCTTCAGTTCATCCGAATGAGAAACTCCGGTCTAGCGCTAGTAATATATGAACCTGAGATTATAAGATCAGATATAATCCATCTTCAGTTCATCCGAAGGAGAAACTCGGGTCTAGCTCTTGTAATACATGAACCTGGGATGTTCAAATCTGATAAATTTGGTCTTCAGTTCATCCGAATGAGAAACTCGGGTCTAGCTCTAGTAATATATGAACCTGAGATTATAAGATCAGATATAATCCATCTTCAGTTCATCCGAATGAGAAACTCGGGTCTAGCTCTAGTAATATATGAACCTGGGATGTTCAAATCTGATAAATTTGGTATTCAGTTCATCCGAATGAGAAACTCGGGTCTAGCTCTAGTAATATATGAACCTGAGATTATAAGATCAGATATAATCCATCTTCAGTTCATCCGAATGAGAAACTCGGGTCTAGCTCTAGTAATATATGAACCCGAGATTATAAGGTCAGATATAATCCATCTTCAGTTAATCCGAATGAGAAACTCGGGTCTAGCTATAGTAATATATGAACTTGAGATTATAAATATGATAAACTCGGTCTTCAGTTCATCCGAATGAGAAACTCCGGTCTAGCGCTAGTAATATATGAACCTGAGATTATAAGATCAGATATAATCCATCTTCAGTTCATCCGAAGGAGAAACTCGGGTCTAGCTCTTGTAATACATGAACCTGGGATGTTCAAATATGATAAATTTGGTCTTCAGTTCATCCGAATGAAAAACTCGGGTCCAGCTCTAGTAATATATAAACCTGAGATTATAAGATCAGATATAATCCATCTTCAGTTCATCCGAATGAGAAACTCGAGTCTAGCTCTAGTAATATATGAACCTGGGATGTTCAAATCTGATAAATTTGGTCTTCAGTTCATCCGAATGAAAAACTCGGGTCCAGCTCTAGTAATATATGAACCTGAGATCATAAGATCAGATATATTCCATCTTCAGTTAATCCGAATGAGAAATTCAGTTCTAACTCTAGTAGTATATGAACTTATAGTAGTCCACTCCCTGCTAGGTTTCGATCTCGGAGCCAGGTTCATACCTCGAAGCTGATGAAAAGGGGTCCGTTTATGGTTTCGGGGAATATTCCATAGCAATCTTTCCTTATATGCTTGGATTTATCGTTCTTACAAAATTTCTGAGGTCCAATCCATGCCAGGTTCCGAGCTCGGAGCCAGGTTCATGCCCCGAAGTTGACAAAAACTGATATGTTTAAGGTTTGGAGGAATATGCTAAAGGCATCTTACCTATGGATCGATGGATTCATCGTTCTTCCGAAGTCTCCGACTTATAGTAGTCCACTCACCGCCAGGTTCCGAGCTTGGAGCCAGGTTCATGCCTCGAAGTTGACAAAATCAAATATGTTTAAGGTTTAGAGGAATATTCTAAAGGCATCTTACCTATGGATCGATGGATTCATTGTTCTTACGAAGTCTCGGACTTAGAGTAGTCCACTCACCGCCAGGTTCCGAGCTCAGAGCGAGGTTCATGCCTCGAAGTTGACAAAAACTGATATGTTTAAGGTTTCGGGGAATACTAGGTGTATCCACCCCGGACACTTTGCTACCGAAAAGGGTAGTCTTGTCATTTTCACATTCTCCATGATATTTATTGCACTTATTTCTAATAAGGGTAATATGGTCATTGTCACAGTGTGTAATATTTATTTTAAAAATATTTCGAAAAGGGTAGTCTTGTTATTTTCACAGTCTCGTTATTAGTTATTGCACTTATTTCCAATAAGAGTAATCTGGTCATTTTCCGATAAGGGCAGTCAGGTCTAAGTCTAGTAATCTTTGAACCTGAGATGTTCAAAACTGATTAATTTGGTCTTCAGTTTATCCGAATGAGAAACTCGGGTCTAGCTATAGTAATATATGAACTTGAGATTATAAATCTGATAAACTCGGTCTTCAGTTCATCCGAATGAGAAACTCCGGTCTAGCGCTAGTAATATATGAACCTGAGATTATAAGATCGGATATAAGCCATCTTCAGTTCATCCGAAGGAGAAACTCGGGTCTAGCTCTTGTAATACACGAACCTGGGATTTTCAAATCTGATAAATTTGGTCTTCAGTTCATCCGAATGAGAAACTCGGGTCTAGCTCTAGTAATATATGAACCTGAGATTATAAGATCAGATATAATCCATCTTCAGTTCATCTGAATGAGAAACTCGGGTCTAGCTCTAGTAATATATGAACCTGGGATGTTCAAATCTGATAAATTTGGTCTTCAGTTCATCCGAATGAGAAACTCGGGTCTAGCTCTAGTAATATATGAACCTGAGATTATAAGATCAGATATAATCCATCTTCAGTTCATCCGAATGAGAAACTCGGGTCTAGCTCTAGTAATATATGAACCCGAGATTATAAGGTCAGATATAATCCATCTTCAGTTAATCCGAATGAGAAACTCGGGTCTAGCTATAGTAATATATGAACTTGAGATTATAAATCTGATAAACTCGGTCTTCAGTTCATCCGAATGAGAAACTCCGGTCTAGCGCTAGTAATATATGAACCTGAGATTATAAGATCAGATATAATCCATCTTCAGTTTATCCGAAGGAGAAACTCGGGTCTAGCTCTTGTAATACATGAACCTGGGATGTTCAAATCTGATAAATTTGGTCTTCAGTTCATCCGAATGAGAAACTCGGGTCTAGCTCTAGTAATATATGAACCTGAGATTATAAGATCAGATATAATCCATCTTCAGTTCATCCGAATGAGAAACTCGGGTCTAGCTCTAGTAATATATGAACCTGGGATGTTCAAATCTGATAAATTTGGTCTTCAGTTCATCCGAATGAAAAACTCGGGTCCAGCTCCAGTAATATATGAACCTGAGATCATAAGATCAGATATAATCCATCTTCAGTTAATCCGAATGAGAAATTCAGTTCTAACTCTAGTAGTATATGAATTTATAGTAGTGCACTCCCCGCCAGGTTTCGTTCTCGGAGCCAGGTTCATGCCTCAAAGTTGATGAAAAGGGGTCCGTTTATGGTTTCGGAGAATATTCCAAAGCAATCTTTCCTTATATGCTTGGATTTATCGTTCTTACAAAGTTTCCGTGGTCCAATCCAGGCTAGGTTCCGAGCACGGAGCCAGGTTCATGCCCCGAAGTTGACAAAAACTGATGTGTTTGAGGTTTGGAGGAATATTCTAAAGGCATCTTACCTATGGATCGGTGGATTCATCGTTCTTCCGAAGTCTCCGACTTATAGTAGTCCACTCACCGCCAGGTTCCGAGCTCAGAGCCAGGTTCATGCCTCGAAGTTGATAAAATCAAACATTTTTAAGGTTTGGAGGAATATTTTAAAGGCATCTTACCTATGGATCGATGGATTCATTGTTCTCACGAAGTCTCGGACTTTATAGTAGTCCACTCACCGCTAGGTTCCGAACTCGGAGCCAGGTTCATGCCTCGAAGTTGACAAAAACTGATATGTTTAAGGTTTCAGGGAATATTAGGTGTATCCACCCCGGACACTTTGCTACCGAAAAGGGTAGTCTTGTCATTTTCACAGTCTCCGTAATATTTATTGCACTTATTTCCAATAAGGGTAATATGGTCATTGTCACAGTGTGTAATATTTACCTTAAAAATATTTCGAAAAGGGTAGTCTTGTCATTTTCACAGTCTCGTTATTAGTTATTGCACTTATTTCCAATAAGAGTAATCTGGTCATTTTCCGATAAGGGCAGTCAGGTCTAAGTCTAGTAATCTTTGAACCTGGGATGTTCAAATCTGATTAATTTGGTCTTCAGTTCATCTGAATGAGAAACTCGGGTCTAGCTCTAGTAATATATGAACTTGAGATTATAAATCTGATAAACTCGGTCTTCAGTTCATCCGAATGAGAAACTCCGATCTAGCGCTAGTAATATATGAACCTGAGATTATAAGATCAGATATAATCCATCTTCAGTTCATCCGAAGGAAAAACTCGGGTCTAGATCTAGTAATACATGAACCTGGGATGTTCAAATCTGATAAATTTGGTCTTTTGTTCATCCGAATGAGAAACTCGGGTCTAGCTCTAGTAATATATGAACCTGAGATTATAAGATCAGATATAATCCATCTTCAGTTCATCCGAATGAGAAACTCGGGTCTAGCTCTAGTAATATATGAACCTGAGATTATAAGATCAGATATAATCCATCTTCAGTTCATCCGAATGAGAAACTCGAGTCTAGCTTTAGTAATATATGAACTTGGGATGTTCAAATCTGATAAATATGGTCTTCAGTTCATCCGAATGAGAAACTCGGGTTTAGCTCTAGTAATATATGAACCTGAGATTATAAGATCAGATATAATCCATCTTCAATTAATCCGAATGAGAAATTCATGTCTAACTCTAGTAATATATGAACTTATAGTAGTCCACTCCCCGTCAGGTTTCGATCTCGGAGCCAGGTTCATGCCTCGAAGTTGATGAAAAGGGGTTCGTTTAAGGTTTCGGATAATATTCCAAAGCAATCTTTCCTTATATGCTTGGATTTATCGTTCTTACAAAGTTTCCATGGTCCAATCCAGGCCAGGTTCCGAGCTCGGAGCCAGGTTCATGCCCGAAGTAGACAAAATTTGAATGTTTAAGGTTTTGAGGAATATTCTAAAGGCATCTTACTAATGGATCGATGGATTCATTGTTCTTACAAAGTATCGGACTTAGAGTATTCCACTCAATGCCAGGTTCCGAGCTCGGAGGCAGATTATGTTGGTGTTACCCAGAGTGTTACCACCAATTGTTTTTTTTTTGTCTTCAGTTCATCCGAATGAGAAACTCGGGTCTAGCTCTAGTAATATATGAAACTGAGATTATAAATCTGATAAACTCGGTCTTCAGTTCATCCAAATGAGAAACTCGGGTCTAGTGTAGGATCCTAATATCGCACAACAATAAGAGTTTGCGAAAGTATGGAGAGAGTTTGCGAGAATGTAGCTGAGCCTGCGAAATTGTAATGAGAGCCTGAGAGAACGTAGCACGGGATCCGAAAATGGGGGAAGATGAGTTGTACTCCACTACACATGAGCTGTCATCCACTATGTAATATCCTATATAAAGAGAAAGGCAAGAGAGAGAAAGGGGGATAATCAGAAAAGGATACACATTTTAGGATGAGAGAGAGACACAATTAAAGGGAGAGAAAACAGAATTTGTATTATTATCTTCTTCTTCCTTCTTCAACCAAGAGCTCCAAATACTTATTAATGGAGTCTCAATTGTAATCCATATGTAATTATAAACAATCATAGTGAAGATCCCTAACCCCGTGGATGTAGATCACATTGATCTAACCACGTAAATCTTGTGTCTTATTTTCTATTTTCAATATCTTTATCTTTATTTTCATATCAAATAAGTTTAGATCTAGAAATCATAGTCATGATAATACAAGGGGTGTGTTGTAGGATTTCCTGCAACTACATTTAGCTCTAGTAATATATGAACCTAAGATTATAAGATCAGATATAATCCATCTTCAGTTCATCCGAATGAGAAACTCGGGTCTAGCTCTAGTAATATATGAACCCGGGATGTTCATATCTGATAAATTTGGTCTTCAGTTCATCCGAATGAGAAACTTGGGTCTAGCTCTAGTAATATATGAACCCGAGATTATAAGGTCAGATATAATCCATCTTCAGTTAATCCGAATGAGAAACTCGGGTCTAGCTCTAGTAATATATGAACCTGAGATTATAAGATCAGATGTAATCCATCTTCAGTTAATCCGAATGAGAAACTCGGGTCTAGCTCTAGTAATATATGAACCTGAGATTATAAGGTCAGATATAATCCATCTTCAGTTAATCCGAATGAGAAACTCGGGTCTAGCTCTAGTAATATATGAACTTATAGTAGTCCACTCCCCGCCAGGTTTCGATCTCGGAGCCAGGTTCATGCCTTGAAGTTGATGAAAATGGGTCCGTTTATGGTTTCGGAGAATATTCCAAAGCAATCTTTCCTTATATACTTGGATTTATCGTTCTTACATAGTTTCCGTGGTCCAATCTAGGCCAGGTTCTGAGCTCAGAGCCAGGTTCATGCCCCAAAGTTGACAAAAACTGATATGTTTAAGGTTTGGAGGAATATTCTAAAGGCATCTTACCTATAGATCGATGGATTCATCTTTCTTCCGAAGTCTCCGACATATAGTAGTCCACTCACCGCCAGGTTCCGAGCTCGGAGCCAGGTTCATGCCTCGAAGTTGACGAAATCAAATATGTTTAAGGTTTGGAGGAATATTCTAAAGGCATCTTACGTATGGATCGATGGATTCATTGTTCTTACGAAGTCCCGGACTTAGAGTAGTCCACTCACCGCCAGGTTCCGATCTCGGAGCCAAGTTCATGCCTCGAAGTTGACAAAAACTGATATGTTTAAGGTTTCAGGAATACTAGGTGTATCCACCCCGGACACTTTGCTACTGAAAAGGATAATCTTGTCATATTCACAGTCTCCATAATATTTATTGCACTTATTTCCAATAAGGGTAATATGGTCATTGTCACAGTGTGTAATATTTACTTTAAAAATATTTCGAAAAGGGTGGTCTTGTCATTTTCACAGTCTCGTTATTAGTTATTGCACTTATTTCCAATAAGGGTAATATGGTCATTTTCCGATAAGGGTAGTCAGGTCCAAGTCTAGTAATCTTCGAACCTGGGATGTTCAAATATGATAAATTTGGTCTTCAGTTCATCCGAATGAGAAACTCGGGTCTAGCTCTAGTAATATATGAACCTGAGATTATAAATCTGATAAACTCGGGTCTAGCTCTAGTAATATATGAACCTGAGATTATAAGATCAGATATAATCAATGTCCAGTTCATCCGAATGAGAAACTCGAGTCTAGCTCTAGTAATATATGAACCTGGGATGTTCAAATCTGATAAATTTGGTCTTCAGTTCATCCGAATGAGAAAGTCAGGTCTAGCTCTAGTAATATATGAACATGAGATTATAAGATCAGATATAATCCATCTTCGGTTAATCCGAATGAGAAATTCAGGTCTAACTCTAGTAATATATGAACTTATAGTAGTCCACTCCCCGTCAGGTTTCGATCTCGGAGCCTGGTTCATGCCTCGAAGTTGATGAAAAGGGGTTCGTTTATGGTTTCAGAGAATATTCCAAAGTAATCTTTCCGTATATCCTTGGATTTATCGTTCTTACAAAGTCTCCGTGGTCCAATCCAGGCCAGGTTCCGAGCTCGGAGCCAGGTTCATGCCCAGAAGTTGACAAAAACTGATATGTTTAAGGGTTGGAGGAATATTCTAAAGGCATCTTACCTATGGATCGATGGATTCATCGTTCTTCCGAAGTCTCCGACTTATAGTAGTCCACTCACTGCCAGGTTCCGAGCTCGGAGTCAGGTTCATGCCTCGAAGTTGACAAAATCAGATATGTTTAAGGTTTGGAGGAATATTCTAAAGGCATCTTACTTATGGATCGATGGATTCATTGTTCTTACGAAGTCTCGGACTTAGAGTAGTCCACTCACCGCCAGGTTCCGATCTCAGAGCCAGATTATATCGGTGTTACCCAGAGTGTTACCACCAATTGTTTTTTTTTGGTCTTCAGTTCATCCGAATGAGAAACTCGGGTCTAGGTCTAGTAATTTATGAACTTGAGATTATAAATCTGATAATCTCGGTCTTCAGTTCTTCCGAATGAGAAACTCGGGTTTAGCTCTAGTAATATATGAACCTGAGATTATAAGATCAGATATTATCCATCTTCAGTTCATCCGAATGAAAAACTCGGGTCTAGTTCTTGTAATAGATGAACCTGGGATGTTCAAATATGATAAATTTGGTCTTCAGTTCATCCGAATGAAAAACTCGGGTCCAGCTCTAGTAATATATGAACCTGATATTATAAGATCATATATAATCCATCTTCAGTTCATCCGAATGAGAAACTCGAGTCTAGTTCTAGTAATATATGAACCTGGGATGTTCAAATCTGATAAATTTGGTCTTCAGTTCATCCGAATGAAAAACTCGGTTCCAGCTCTAGTAATATATGAACCTGAGATCTTAAGATCAGATATAATCCATCTTCAGTTAATCCGAATGAGAAATTCAGTTCTAACTCTAGTAGTATATGAACTTATAGTAGTCCACTCCCTGCTAGGTTTCGATCTCGGAGCCAGGTTCATACCTCGAAGCTGATGAAAAGGGGTCCGTTTATGGTTTCGGGGAATATTCCAAAGCAATCTTTCCTTATATGCTTGGATTTATCGTTCTTACAAAGTTTCTGAGGTCCAATCCATGCCAGGTTCCGAGCTCGGATCCAGGTTCATGCCCCGAAGTTGACAAAAACTGACATGTTTAAGGTTTGGAGGAATATGCTAAAGGCATCTTACCTATGGATCGATGGATTCATCGTTCTTCCGAAGTCTTCGACTTATAGTAGTCCACTCACCGCCAGGTTCCGATCTTGGAGCCAGGTTCATGCCTCGAAGTTGACAAAATCAAATATGTTTAAGGTTTAGAGGAATATTCTAAAGGCATCTTACCTATGGATCGATGGATTCATTGTTCTTACGAAGTCTCGGACTTAGAGTAGTCCACTCACCGCCAGGTTCCGAGCTCGGAGCGAGGTTCATGCCTCGAAGTTGAAAAAAACTGATATGTTTAAGATTTCGGGTAATACTAGGTGTATCCACCCCGGACACTTTGCTACCGAAAAGGGTAGTCTTGTCATTTTCACATTCTCCATAATATTTATTGCACTTATTTCCAATAAGTGTAATATGGTCATTGTCACAGTGTGTAATATTTACTTTAAAAATATTTCGAAAAGGGTAGTCTTGTCATTTTCACAGTCTCGTTATTAGTTATTGCACTTATTTCCAATAAGAGTAATCTGGTCATTTTACGATAAGGGCAGTCAGGTATAAGTCTAGTAATCTTTGAACCTGAGATGTTCAAATCTGATTAATTTGGTCTTCAGTTCATCCGAATGAGAAACTCGGGTCTAGCTCTAGTAATATATGAACTTGAGATTATAAATCTGATAAACTCGGTCTTCAGTTCATCCGAATGAGAAACTCCGGTCTAGCGCCAGTAATACATGAACCTGAGATTATAAGATCATATATAATCCATCTTCAGTTCATTCGAAGGAGAAACTCGGGTCTAGCTCTAGTAATACATGAACCTGGGATGTTCAAATCTGATAAATTTGGTATTTTGTTCATCCGAATGAGAAACTCGGGTCTAGCTCTAGTAATATATGAACCTGAGATTATAAGATCAGATATAATCCATCTTCAGTTCATCCGAATGAGAAACTCGGGTCTAGCTCTAGTAATATATGAACTTGAGATTATAAATCTGATAAACTCGGTCTTCAGTTCATCCGAATGAAAAACTCGGGTCCAGCTCTAGTAATATATGAACCTGATATTATAAGATCAGATATAATCCATCTTCAGTTCATCTGAATGAGAAACTCGAGTCTAGCTTTAGTAATATATGAACCTGAGATGTTCAAATCTGATAAATTTGGTCTTCAGTTCATCCGAATGAAAAACTCGGGTCCAGCTCTAGTAATATATGAACCTGAGATCATAAGATCAGATATAATATATTTTCATTTAATCCGAATGAGAAATTCAGTTCTAACTCTAGTAGTATATGAACTTATAGTAGTCCACTCCCTGCTAGGTTTCGATCTCGGAGCCAGGTTCATACCTCGAAGCTGATGAAAAGGGGTCCGTTTATGGTTTCAGGGAATATTCCAAAGCAATCTTTCCTTATATGCTTGGATTTATCGTTCTTACAAAGTTTATGAGGTCCAATCTATGCCAGGTTCCGAGCTCGGAGCCAGGTTCATGCCCCGAAGTTGACAAAAACTGATATGTTTAAGGTTTTGAGGAATATGCTAAAGGCATCTTACCTATGGATCGATGGATTCATCGTTCTTCCGAAGTCTCCGACTTATAGTAGTCCACTCACCGCCAGGTTCCGAGCTTGGAGCCAGGTTCATGCCTCGAAGTTGACAAAATCAAATATGTTTAAGGTTTAGAGGAATATTCTAAAGGCATCTTACCTATGGATCGATGGATTCATTGTTCTTACGAAGTCTTGGACTTAGAGTAGTCCACTCACCGCCAGGTTCCGAGCTCGGAGCGAGGTTCATGCCTCGAAGTTGACAAAAACTGATATGTTTAAGGTTTCGGGTAATATTAGGTGTATCCACCCCGGACACTTTGCTACCGAAAAGGGTAGTCTTGTCATTTTCACATTCTCCATAATATTTATTGCACTTATTTCCAATAAGGGTAATATGGTCATTGTCACAGTGTGTAATATTTACTTTAAAAATATTTGGAAAAGGGTAGTCTTATCATTTTCACAGTCTCGTTATTAGTTATTGCACTTATTTCCAATAAGAGTAATCTGGTCATTTTACGATAAGGGCAGTCAGGTCTAAGTCTAGTAATCTTTAAACCTGGGATGTTCAAATCTGATTAATTTGGTCTTCAGTTCATCCGAATGAGAAACTCGGGTCTAGCTATAGTAATATATGAACTTGAGATTATAAATCTGATAAACTCGGTCTTCAGTTCATCCGAATGAGAAACTCCGGTCTAGCGCCAGTAATACATGAACCTGAGATTATAAGATCATATATAATCCATCTTCAGTTCATTCGAAGGAGAAACTCGGGTCTAGCTCTAGTAATACATGAACCTGGGATGTTCAAATCTGATAAATTTGGTCTTCTGTTCATCCGAATGAGAAACTCGGGTCTATCTCTAGTAATACATGAACCTGAGATTATAAGATCAGATATAATCCATCTTCAGTTCATCTGAATGAGAAACTCGGGTCTAGCTCTAGTAATATATGAACCTGGGATATTCAAATCTGATAAATTTGGTCTTCGGTTCATCCGAATGAGAAACTCGGGTCTAGCTCTAGTAATATATGAACCTGAGATTATAAGATCAGATATAATCCATATTCAGTTAATCCGAATGAGAAATTCAGTTCTAACTCTATTAATATATGAACTTATAGTAGTCCACTCCCCGTCAGATTTCGATCTCGGAGCCATGTTCATGCCTCGAAGTTGATGAAAAGGGGTCCGTTTATGGTTTCGGAGAATATTCCAAAGCAATCTTTCTTATATGCTTGGATTTATCGTTCTTACAAAGTTTTCTTGGACCATTCCAGGCCAGGTTCCAAGTTCGGAGTCAGGTTCATGCCCCATAGTTGACAAAAACTGATATGTTTAAGGTTTGGAGGAATATTCTAAAGGCATCTTACCTATGGATCGATGGATTCATCGTTCTTCCGAAGTATCCGACTTATAGTAGTCCACTCACCGCCAGGTTCCGAGCTCAGAGTCAGGTTCATGCCTCGAAGTTGACAAAATCAGATATGTTTAAGGTTTGGAGGAATATTCTAAAGGCATCTTACCTAGGGCTGTCAATGGGTACCCATTACCCGGAACCGGACCCGCTAGATTCGGGTCCGGTTCTGGGTCCTAAAGTTGGACCCATTAGCAACTTAGGACCCGACGGGTAATTACCTGATTTGACCGGAATGTTAACGGGTCCAAACGGGTAATACCCGCCGGGTATCCGCGGGTAATGGGTACCCGATTATTTATCCTTTTATTCATCTTTTTAGCAAAATTATAGGTATTTTGATAGTTTCGGCTTTTGAATTTTTTTCATTTTTCATTTTTTTCTTACATATAATCTTTTTTTAGTACATTAGTAAAGAAATAATAATAAATTTTTATAAAAATGATTTAGATTGAAGTTAAAAAGAGAAAGAAATTAAGTTTCAAAGTATTATTTTTATAGTTTTTTTAATACCCAACGGGTACCCGTAACCGACGGGTAGCTGGGACTTTAAACGGATCCGGTTCTGGGTCCACCAATTTAGGAACCGGACCCGGAACCGTTAGGAACCGGACCCGACCTTTATAAGCAGAGTCCGGGTCCGGATCTAGTGATATCCGGAAGGAATCGAACCCATTGACAGTCCTAATCTTACCTATGGATCGATGGATTCATTATTCTTACGAAGTCTCGGACTTAGAGTAGTCCACTCACCGCCAGGTTTCGAGTTGGGAGCCAGATTATATCGGTGTTACCCAGAGTGTTACCACCAATTGTTTTTTTGTTGTTGTAATTTTCCCTAATCCAACGTACCTAAATTACGGGCAGCAAGTCATGCGGATCACTACTAAATCTAACGGTGGGAAGGCTGTTTAGTTTTGATAAAAAATGTGTTTTCTTTTGAATCTGTATGCTTTTGTTTTGACCAGTCAGACTGTCTTGATTTTAATCCAACGGTTATCTCATCAGCATGCGGATTGGGTTTTTCCCGCCCCAACAACCCGCCTAAATTTGGTCACAACCTTCTAGACATACCCACGTGTCTGCCCAACGAATTTCAGCCAATACTTTTTTATTGGACCACCCGAACGTGTCATCTTTCCCCCCAAAAATTTTAGCCAATTTCCAAAACCCGCCCAAATTTCACATCTCACTTAACTACACGAAAATAATTTCACAAAACCCTCTCACCAAACTCTCTCCCAAAAAAAAAGAAGAAGAAAACCCTCTCACCAAACTCTCTCACCATGTCTGCAACTCTGAAGCTCTCAATCTCTCAATCTATGAAATAACCAATCTTCAGAAAACCCTAAACTCTCAAACCCTTCAGGAAATCAAAAACTCTCAAACCCTTCAGAAAACCCTAATAAACTATTTAGAAAAGGATTAATCTCCCGAACTCTCAAATCTCACCAGAAATTCACCTCACAGATCTCACCAAGGGATAAAAATCTCTCATACTCTCAATTCTTAAGAGTAAAAATCTCTCTCTGTTCCAGTTTTGTGTTTTAGGGATTTTATAATTTTTTTCTTCTCTCACAGATGTTTTGATCTTAACATGCAACTTAGGTTTTGTTGTTTTTAAGTTGAAAATGAAATTGGGTCCTGTTTAATTTTGGGGATTTTTGATTTTAGGTCTTTAATTTTGGTCTTTGGTTTTTTTATTCTTCTCAGAAATGTTTAAATCTTAACATGCAACATAGGTTTTATTGTTTTGAAGATGAAAATGAAATTGGGTCCTGCTTAATTTTGGGAATTTTTTGATTTTAGGTCTTAAATTTTGGTCTTTGGGACTTTATGATAGTTTTTATCATAATTTTCGTCTTTATGATGATACTGAATGAGGTTTGGTTAATAGCACTAGTTGTTTGCATTGATTGGCAGATAGACTCACATACCCCGTATGATTGTGTTATACTTGATTTTAGGTCTTTGATTGTGTTATGCTTGTTCTGTAACATGATGTTTAAATACTTTGTTTTGTTTTACGTAGACTCGTTGCTGATGTTTAAACATCATGTTACATTTGAATTGTAATTTCAGTCTCTTTCGCTATTTACGTAGACCCGTTTATTTAGTGGTAATCAAAGTTTTCCTTTACAAGTTATGTGTTGGTAACCATCTCTGAAGAACAAATGGAGTAAACTTTTGATTTTTCTCTCTGGAGAACCAGGTCTAAGAACATATACCGTTGGTGAGTAAACTCTCGTGATTGATATCATTCTCTTTTTGTATCGAAGGAATCATTGATGGGAAGACTTTAAGCTTGAGATGTGCTCCTGTCGCAGTACCAGCTGAAGTGCAGAATGAGATATGTTATGTTGTTGTTCCTTAAAGGAAATTCAAGATCTGGAATAATTTCATACTTACATTTAATGATGAATCTAATTGAAATGATTTTATTCCAAGTTCTTGAACCAGGACTTGTGGGGTAGGTATATTTTTGTAGACTAAGCCCTCAATGGTCATTTTGATCTTTATTTTTGTAAAATGGCCAATGAATCATAAAGACATTTCATTTCTCTTTGTTTAAGTTGAAGTTTTGTCCTGTATGTTAAAGTTAAACTTAATCAATGTTTAGTTTATCAGGTTATATTAATGCTTGGATTGCAAATGTAGGAAATTGAATAGGTGGGTGTTTGCTCTATCAAGCAAATGTGTATCAGGATCTTTCGACAGGGGTGCTCTATTTGGATACAGGACAACTAGGTATAATGTTGATAAACTGCTCTTCTTTTTAGTGTTGATAAGAATTATGCCTTCCCATCTATCTTTGAACCTGACATGTTTTTTTACTTGCATCAGCCGTGATGATGCAGCTGTTTTCTATCACCGGAATAACCTTGTATACCCACTTGCCGGGTAAATAACTTTTTGAGCTATTTGATAATTGGAAATCCTCCATAGAAAGGTTTTAAAATGTTATCAATTTTATTATTAACATTTTTTATTCCGGTGTTTACAGTTGATTTCAAGAGGGATACCTCACAACTGCATTGTTGGAGTTGAATGAACATAATGTGCATTAATCTTAGAATGGGTGTAAGTGGTTCGTCTGCTAATGGGATCAACAGGCTCACACAATCGCATAACTAATTACAGAAAAGATACATCTAAACCCAGCTTCAATCCGTCTTTCATGCTCTCTGTACAGTTCAGCTTCTCAAGTGGACTGAAATGGGTGGGGGTGGTTCATCGTTTGTCTTTGTATTTTCAGAACCACAATTAAGAAATTTTGTTTATAGAAATACTAGATATTGTTCCCTTTTTATTCCTAAATTATGTTTGCGAATTTGAAAGTAGTTGTGCATAGTAGGAAAGAAAGTTGCAATAGGATAATAATAGCAGTCTTTAGAAGAGATGAAAGTAGTTATGCATAGTAGGAACGAAAGTTGCAATAAAATGATAAAAGTAGTCTTTAAAAGATATCAGTGTATTGTTAGCCAATGTAGACATTGCCATATTCCGCAGTCTCCACACAATTTTTGCCACCACATTTTGCCTCATACTGTGGCAGATGCTTCTAAGTTTTTCTTCATTCATTTCAGTTTATTATTCTTGTTGTGAATAATAGCTGCACATATACTTCCACTGATAAAGGGTCATTGCCTGATAAGGCTTTAATCCTTTAAACGTCTTACATAATTAGAAGCAAATTGTCCAGGAAGCTGAATTTTAAAACATAGTTAACACTGATAAAGGTCATTTGCCTTTGAAGGCTTAACAACTTACATAACCAGAAGAGTTTTACTTTACAAGGGTACTTGAAGACTAAAGCGCATGACAGTGTTTATGTGGGAACGACTTTGCTCTAGCAGCTCTAGCAGTGCTAGAGCAAACATGATCTAGCAGCTCCCTGGCCACACAATTTCGATGACTGTGAGTCTGTGACCTTATGAAACTCTAGTGTTAATATGAGTTAACTGTCGGTCTTCATTCAATGTTTGTGCGTTCTTTTAGCTGCCGTTTTTTTTAAAAAGAGACTGGAAGACTTTAAATTTCGCCACCGGTATTTTTTTTATTACGGCAGGAGTAAAAATCTGCAGAATCCCTACATATATGGAATTCCCAAGACCTGTTATGTTGATTTTAGTTAAGAATCGCATCCAAATATGTAGGGAATTCAAGTTAACAAAGAACCGACAGCTAACTCAAGTTAACAAAGAGTTTGTTGATGTCATGGATGGTCAAATTTTTGTGGGTTAAGAGCTGCTAGATCATTTTTGTTGTAATTTAATAAAAATAAAAATATACATTCTAAACAAGAGTCAGAAAGTTCTGATCTATAGCTTACCCTTGTTCACACTCCAATTTATTCTCTTACACATGTTTGTTGTAATTTAATGAGAGTACAATGGGTTACAGGGAGTTCCCTTTTTATTCTTACTATTATATTATTATATGTTAAGATGTCAATTCAATAAATTATGTTTTCGAATTTAAAAGTACTTTTGCATAGTAGGAAAGAAAGTTGCAATAGAATAATAATAGCAGTCTTTTAGAAGAGATGAGAGTAGAGTTGCAATAAAATGATAAAAGTAGTCTTTAAAAGATTTTAGTGTATTTTTAGCCAGCGTAGACATCGCCATATTCCGCAGTCTCCAGCATTTTTGCCACCACTTTTTGCCTCATACTGTGGCAGATGCTTCTAAGTTTTTCTTCATTCATTTCAATTTCCTTGTTTATCTTTGAGCATCTTTTCACGAAGTAGCAAGTGTACATGAGGCAATCTGGGTGGCTTCCTTGTTGTGCAAACTTGTTTGGCTTCACATCAGTGTTGGCTATTTTCTTTTTCCCCAAGGCCAGTCTCTTCTTGTTCAATTCCGCTGTCACTGTCGATGCCGTTTTATTTGCATCATCTGTGCACTTATCTGCATTTGCAGTCAGTGAGTTGTAGTAGGTCCATTCTTCAGTATTAAAATCGAACACCAAGAGGGTCCAGTGGTTGCCAAGGTTGTTCATGGGTATCAGAAGACGATCCAAATTATCAGACGCTTTTTCTATGAATTTGTCCACCAAATCACCCTTGTCACCGTATCCTTTGATCAGTGTTTCCTGCAAGCAAAGTGTATCTATTATTAATATTTTTCGCAGCATCTTAATTATGTAATTTTTTCTTGTTTATATGTTAAGTGCAACTCAAAGTATAGTTAGTATTACTTTTCAAAGAGAAATTAACCCATGCAAAAGGATCCATGTAAGCACAGTTTAGGTACTTGGGGTCTCCCTTGTTTTGTCGATCATTCAAAATACCCAGTTTTCTTCTCAAATTGTAGAAATGGACTACCCCAATGTCCAAACTTTCTTTGAAGAGTAGGTCCTCGATTACCGTGCAAAGAATTATAAGTGTTGGATTACCTAATCCCCTAAAATTTTCTTGCACCATAAGAGCTACCTCTTCTCTGTAAATGTTAATAAGAAAAACAATATTATTTACTTCAAGTCTTTAATAATCTACTAGTGTATTTAATTCGATTCAAAGTATATGCGACGAGTGTGTAAAATTTTGTAAGATTACCACAATTTGGAGCTCCACAACTTTTCAACTCTTAATTTGTCTGCGGGACCCATCATGTCATATAGTTCATTTCCTTCGAGACTCCTTAACTTTCCTTGTTCGGGCACATGAGGGGTTTCTTTTCCTCAGACTCTTTTCCCTTCTTGCTTCTCATCTGGCTTGATTTTTCTTTTGATTGAAGGGTTCTCGTGAATCTCGTAATTACCAATAATGAATTTTAAGGTGCTTTCCAGAAGATCTTTGTATGGAATACCAATAACTTTTCCTCTCTTGTTGATTTTCTTATCTTGCAGGTTCTTTAGTATGCTTCTGGCATGTCCCAAAATAGATTCATATTTGATTTCCACTTTCAGCAGTTTTTCAATCACAATATCTTTTTGCATTATCTGTTCTTCTAAACGGTTAACTTCTTCTTCCATGGTATTAAATTTGTTGTTGTATCCTCCTAAAACACCACAGGAACAAAAACAAAAACATCGTTATTGCACTACTAAAAAAAATAATCATGGTTAAAATCACAAAATATGACATACTAGTACATCTTTTTGTTTCCAGGTCTGTGAAACATTATAGCGTACAAACTTGTGCACCTCACTAATAATCTTCTTAAAATAAGGAACATAATAAATTTCATTACAATACTTATTTTTCTTCGGTTCAGTCTTTGATCCTGCCATTTTTCGCTGGTTCTAGTACCCTGATGTTCTTTTATTTTTTTACAAGGGGAAATGAACAGTTTTTGAAGGCTTGATTGTGTCTGGTTTTTCCGCTAACTCTCTTTGGTTTTTGGTAATACGAAACGAGAAGCAATAATGAAAGGTTAGAATTTAGCAGTTTATATAAGATTTATAGAAGATGAAAGGACACAAGGCAAAAGATTTTAAAAGAGGCAACTCAAAATTCTAACCGTCAAATTCGTTTTATTTTATACATAATATTGCCGAAAAGACGCAACTCCAAAATTCTAGCCGCCAAATTCATTTTATTTATACATCATTTTGCTGAAAAGACGTAACTCAAAATTCTAACCGCCAAATTCATTTTACAGAGGAAAATTCTTCCTATTAAGTGCGTCAACTTCATTTTATGCATTCACCCGAATTGTCTTCCTATTAAGTGATGATCCACTTCCCTCAAAGCATGACAGAAAGGCGGCAGGAAACATGAACCGTTCTCAATCCACCACTAGATCCTAGAAGTAAGACTGCTGTGATAAGTAGACAAGTTGAAGGATGGACTGCTAGGCAGGTGTTGTGTTTTTAAGATGTGTGTACTTAAGTTATATGTGCTGAACATATGAACGAAAATGTAACACGACGTTATTGAAAACAGTTGAGCAACATTGTCTATTTGGGGACCATCGGTTACTTCCCCAGATAAAAAGAATATATATCTTTGAAACATTCTTTTTTTTCTTTTTGCACAAAATAGTTCACATGTTTTGTCCCCAACAACATTTTTTAATTTTTTATGTAATAGTTTTACTTCTTGTGAGTGATTCTTGTTTACATGGTGAGTTCAATGACAAGACAAGTCTTAGCATTTAATATGCAAATGGACTGATACCTGTGTTGGCTCTCTTATTGCATCGTACTGCATGCGTGATATGGATTGATAGATCTCTTTCAGTGGAAATCTGACAAAGTTAGGCATACTTCCAAACTTCCATATAGAAGTACCAAAAATAAATAATAACATACTTAATTAATAATAATAATAAAGTACAACAGAGAATAAAAATAAAATAAAACCGAAAATAATAAGCAGAGTCAAATTCTAGATTTGAAATTTGAAATCTGAAATTTTCTTCAATTTAGATTTCCTTCGTTGAACTTATCTTCAAGTTGAGCTGCCAAGTTCCTAAGAGAGTTGCTGGTCTGATTGACTATGAACTGAGCTTCTCCCAAAAAGGCGAAAACTTCATTCTTCAGTTGTGACACTTCCTGGCATGTTTTACTCTCATATTTGGCTTCAACATCCTCAATAGATTCCAAGGTACTAGCTCTCCTCAACTTTTGCCCCATAAGACATTCAGAATTATAATCATCCTCCTTTGCAACCCATCCGTACATACCTTCCTTTACCAAACCACTACGGTTATCCACACCATAATGTTTTTTCCCAAATTGGTTACTATTAAACTCAATCTCCAAAGACATTGCATCAGTTAAGCCGGACCAATCTTATGTAAACTCCACAATCTCCTGGACAGCAAACCCATCATTAGGAGCCCACAAACTACGTACCTTCACCGGATTAAACTCAGTCAACTTCTCTTTAATCGCCTTATCGTTCAAGTGTCCGTCATAATTCACAACAACAGCTTTCCATGGGTATACAAATTTATTCTTCTTCTTCCCCACCACCACAGTAGATGATGATCCAACATACATAGGAAGCTTACCATATTCTTTATCCGACAACCTGGCATTTGATTTACGGTCAGATTTTGTACTAGACGATTCCATTTCTTCTAACCAAGGAACCTGCAACTGCTTACCGTATTCTTTGTCCAACAACCTGGCATTTAATTTACGGTCAGACTTTGTACTAGACGATTCCATTTCTTGTACAACTCTCTGATTTTGTATGAACTCTTTTCTAGTGTCTTTAATTGTATAAACTCTCTTAAACACTTGAAATGAAAAAATCAATGAAAGTTTATAAACCTCAAAAACGGTTTTTCTTCTGTATACGAAATGGGAGAAGAGAATTGGGTTTATATCGGACAAACTGGGGAAAGATGCAAGGTAATCGAACTGATATGTCACTTCAGTGTAAACCTGCAAATTTTCATTGATACTTGATACTTAGGGACTTAAAGCAACTCGAAGCACTACACTAAACTAGCTTTGTCATGTTGTAATAAAGTAGACACATACCTACGGTACGGTATCTACTTTTTTTTGAGCTGAAACATATCTTATTGATTGATATTTACAAACCACATTTCACATGTATCTAGGCGAAAATGCTTTTTAACTCCTAGGCATCCAAAGTAGGTAAAAGGGCGCAGATTTGAAACAAATTCACCTAGAGCTTGGTAAATTCACGACTCTATATGCAGTCTCTATCAAGTATCAATGCATTCACCCATCACTTTCAAACACTAAAAATGGCTCCAACCAGAAAACCTTAACAGAGGGCCTTACCTTGGGTTGGATCAAAATGAGTTCAATAAAATGAATGTTTTTTCCTACTATTTTATTTCATACCACATGTATGTTTTTCGGATTCAATAAAATGAGTTCCTCAATTGCATAGTCATAGAGTCCTCAGCCAATAAACAAAGAAAATAGATGCAAGGAAGAACTAGAATTGGGGTGTTAGTTACATGATGTACATCACATATATGAAATTTATAGACATGTACATATATGAAGATAGCTACAGCTTTAGATGAGGGTTTCGATTCTTATACCTTTATTTTTCCTACTGCATTTGTAATCGACGAGATAAGTCAAATTGACATAGTAAAATCGATATAGTCAAATTGACATAGTCAAAGGTAAACAAAAGAGGCGAATAATGCGCGTCAGGTCCTACACCGTATCTTTTTCTCAATCTATCTGTAAATTGATGAGATAAGTCAAATTGACATAATCAAAGCTTAAGTCAAATTGACAAGACTCAAAATGTTGTTGTGCAAAAGGGTTATGTATACTCCCAAACAACCTGCGCAGGCCGATGCGGGTGAAATAAGACTTGGACACAAGGCTTTTGCAAACGAAGAAAATTGACTGTCGGCCGGGCTTGAACTGGGGAATCCTCAACCGTTCGTTAGTGGATCGCATCAGCCGTTGGATTAGAAACCCTAGATAAGACTATAAGTACCAACAACTTACCAGCATAAAGCCATAAACCCTATTATTTTGCTTCTCCTTTTTCGCCGCAACTCACTCCATCCTTCTCTCTTTCTGCAAACAAAATCATTTCCTTCTATCTGAAGAGCAACAAGAATCTGTTGTTTTAATCAAAATCACTTGATCTCTGATTGGAAGGTGAGATTGTTGGTTTTTGATTGTTTTTGAGAATCTTCATTAATTTCTGCTTAGGGTTTTCAGTTTATTGATTTTTTTTTTTCAATTTCTAGTGCAGGTATTGCGCTACTTTGGAGTTTAATCTTAATCGAGCAAGGTAATGATATGTTAAAACTTTTTTTTTTCTTAAATCATATTTGATATGATTTAACTTAATATGATGATTCCATGGATTGAATTTTGATTCTAAATCACCCTGACCCTAACTTCAATTGTAGATAATAGAAACATTAGGCTTATTTAGAGATTGATTTCTCAATTGGTCATTTTGATTGTTATTTTTTGGGATTCATTTCTGCTTAGGGTTTTAAGTTTTGTGAATATTCATTCAATTTGATGATGCTTAATATGATGATTCCATGGATTTAACTTAATATGATGATTCCATGGATTGAATTTTGATTCTAAATCATCCTGACAAGGGTTTCAATTCTAGATAATAGAAACATTAGGCTTGTTTAGATAATCATGAGACACTCCTATATGCATAAATGGATATTACTCAACATCAGTTCTGCAAAACTACCTAACTTTAAAACAAAACACATCAAGTAAAGAGTGCTTATCCAGGTTCCTGTCGATGAATATACCTTGAATTCATGCACATTGGTTATCGAAAATCATGACCCTAGTGAAACTGCTTGCCAGATTGGCTCCAAAATAAAACTCAGAAGTTTGAGCTCAGCATCACATCCTGCCACTTCGTAAAAGTTAACATAATCGAGGTGAGACAACATCCCCAGCGACGACAATCCTGCTTCCCAATCATCCTCGACTTCCACTAAATTTGACTACATCAAAATAACACAGTTATTAATAGGTCACCATAAATGAATGATAAACATAGGCGCTGTATTAGAATTTTCGGAACTACGTCACAGGCCAGATCAATAAACGTAAATTTTGGTTAACTGTTACCTAGGTATCGGCTACAGATGAATTATCGGGAAAAAAAGGAAATACTTATCTATTGATAGGGATTGATACCTGTGTTTACACCGTCCATCTTCAACAAAATGACCCTAACCATTGATGAAAATAAAGTTTGTTGTCCGAGACACTGGTTTATACAAGTCATGACGTTAAAGAAACTGGCTACCTCATAGTACCTTAGCTTGAGAAAACTAGCAAACGAACAATAACTAAAAAAAACTATTTAAAAAAGAAATAAGAGATGGAGACGAGACTCGACCCCATGAAGGATTGCACCTTCCCTATAAAACATCAATACCAACTTTGATGGGTGTCACCGACATTTTACAAATCGGTCATGACTATAGTCGTACCAAATCTTTGACGAAAACTAGAGAACTTTCTTCTCTCAAAACCTCATGTTTCCATTACGGTGAATTGAGGATGTAAATTATCAGACTGCCAGAGGTTATTGCAGTTCCTACATGGTATCACCTTGAACATGTACAAAAAGTCCTCCCTAATTCCTTTTGGGTCCCCCTAAAAGTATCAAGATAATTAAGCATAATCAGTAGGTTGTTGCCATTATCTGGAAGACTCTTACTATGGGACAACTAACATGGATACGGGACAATCAATCCAGACCATTGATCATTCCCCGCTCCACCCAATTACCAATCCCGATGACATCATTCCCTCTTCATCATTCAGATTGTGAGACATCATGTCCCATATCTGGACCATCCCCACTGTCCCAGCTGTATCAAGATCGCCATTTTTTCCTTTCCTTTAGTTGTTACCTCCTGTCCCTACCGAGTCAGACAAATCCGCAAAACGCATCTTTTTCGTCTGGGTTTAAGTTTACCCTTTCTGTTTTCTGAAAACCTGGATCCCCAAATCATTCATTTTATCCATTTCCAGCTCGATCTCTAGCTTCAGTCACCATCTTCTTATTTTTCTTCTCATAATCCAACTCTAAATTCACCTCACCATGGGGAATTTTGAGAATCTCCCATCGGATATCATACAACGTATATTAGTTAGGTTACCAAATGAATCAATACTAGAGTGTAAACTAGTATGTAAACCCTGGCGAAATCTTGTACGCCGCCCATCCTTCTCTCAGCAACACTTAACTTATCTCAATGATAATCCTGGTAAGCTAACTTTTCTTGCATTGACTTATCTATCCCAATTTGAACTTCAACAGTTTCACTACCTTGAGTATAACGAGAATCATCATGAGACAGTATTACCCTTTGATTATAGATTTACAAGGATCAAAATAAACCTTCCATTTGACAAGTATAGTATTCCATTTGATCGGTATATAATTATTGGCTCATGCAATGGCTTGATTTGTCTCCGTGCTTATCATGACAATGATTTATGTGATTACCAACCTGTTTATATCTGTAACCCCGTTACGAAAGAGTATATTATACTTTCCAAGTTTAATAAGGTTAGAAATCCGAATGATCATGTTGACTACAACGGATTCGGTTATCTTTGTGAAACCAATGAATACAAGGTTGTTAGAATCAATAAGGTAAGAGGAAAACCCAATTTTGAATGTCTTGAGATATACACTCTCGGTAGTGGCAAAGGATGGAGAAAACTAGTAGATTGGGAATTAAGTTGTGCTCTGTGTGATTTCTCTAACCGCCAAGGTGTCTTTTTAAGCGAAACTCTGTATTGGATTACGGGGGAAGGAAAGATAGTGGCTTTCAGTATGGCTAATGAAAAGTTTTATGAACTTCCAACACAGCCTTCTCTATCCCTACCAGAGGAGGATCGTTCCTTTAGAATTGGGGATTTGGGTGGATTTTTATGGTGTTCTGTCCGTGATAATGAACGCACAAATTGGACTAAGCCGGCTGACATTTGGTTACTAAAGAAATATATAAATCAAAACATGACGGAGCAGGAGGAATACCAGTGATGGATATGGAGTGAGGAGTTCGGTCTTGTCGATACGAAACCACTTGCCTTGATGAAGAATGGTGAAGCTCTATGTTATGGAAGTACATAACTCTATACTTATGACATACAATCTTCTTACATGAAAACAATTGCGAATTTTCGTCAATATGTTTTCCAAATAATTCCTCATATGAATACCTTAATTTCTATGAAAGTTTTAGGAGAAATAGATATGAAAACCATGGAATAAGGTAAAAATGCAATATCATGTGAGAAAAAAAAGAATAGGGGGTGGCAAACGAGGGAGCAATAGGCAGGAATGTCCCGCTGTGCATATATATAAACTGGTAATTTTTGTTAAGCTTTAAGCATTTTAAAATTGAAGCTCTGTAATGACTAGTATACATGGAATCTTGTTTGTGTGTTTTCCCATTATATGTGTGGGCTATCCTATCTATTACTTGATTTGTAAGCTGGTGTTATGCTACGTTTCTACGTACGTTAGTTATGCATTTTGTTGTTCCTTGAATAGACTAATTTCAATAAAGTATATGCTTGTTGTGGCTCTAATTACATCACGAATTTAATTACTATTGTCTTTTTCCATGTTTATTATTGTTTTGAGATTAATAGATTTGTCCATTTCATTTGCTAAACTTGTTCACTGGAAGAAAAAAAATGTATACAAAAACAATAGCGTGAATAGTGAATGATTGGAAGTAATACATATATGTTTGAAAAGATGCTCCTAGATTAACCGGTTTATTTGTGTAGGTGATCTTACTAAGATTAGTGTACACAGTTTGGATGAGTTCAGGCGCAACCACTACCTAGAGAACTAACACTAGCCCAGGTAGCTCAAATTCTTTAACTTGTCATTTTTTGTAACTTGTAATTTCTTTTTTTCTGACAACCATCAAATAGTCCTATGGTTCTCATCCCGTGATTGCCAAAACCCACTCAAATTTAAGCAGTTTGGAAGTAGTATAGGGCCCACTGGTCTAAGGTATCTCTTGTATTGACAACACTGAGGTCCTGTCCTGGTTACTGATGAGATAAACCATGTACGGATGTTAGTTCTGTTTGTTAAAATTATTGAATGAGTGAATTAAACCAATTGTTTTAATGAGTGGAAATGAGAAAATAAGAAGTCTGATTTCATTGTTCAGAGTGGATTATGGGCAGATATTAATAACACATACATTGTTGTGTTAAGTGAAGATGGAGCTATAGCTCATGATACAGAGGTGAAGGATAAGCTACTTATAACAGTGTAGGCTAAGAGTTTGTTTGATTATTTCGTGAAGCTGGTTTTGATTATGTCAATTTGTCTTAACGTGTAATATGATATTTTATGATTTTTGTCTTTTTATTTAAGGTTGGGAGTGTTTTTCTTTATATAGATATTGCTATAAACTTATTTTTAATTTTTGAAAATAATCGAAAAAGAGTTATGGTTTGTTGTAAATAAGTTAATATAATATGATATTTTATAATTTTATTCCTTTTTTAGGTTGGGACTATTTTTATTTTATTTTACGGCTGATATAGACACACCGTGATTGTGCACCGTGATGTATGAAGTCACTTGAATGTGATAATCTTTATCAAAAGTACTTTTTGTTGGAAGAGAAACTTGCAGAATCTTAAGCAAGGTTTAACTCTCAACAAATTAGTTTTGATGACAGAGAAAGTGCTTGTCTCGCTCGAGAAAAACGCCTTGAGGCTGATTTAGCTGCTGCTCTTGATAAAATCAAGATGTTGGAAGATGACTTGAAAAAGTTCAATACTAGTTCAATCAAATTAACCACTATGCTAGGAGTAAGTAAAAATCATCGTGATACACGAGGATTGGGCTATAAGGGAATAAATATTCCAAGTATTAGCAAAGAGGTAAAATTTGTCAAGGCTAATGATTCTTCTCAACAAAAGGTTTCCACTGATGGCAAAAGTGAAATACCTTCACCGGTAGTTAAGGTTCAAAAGACCAAAGTTTATCAACCTCCAAAGTCAGCACACACGGATCGAGGTAAGAACATTCCTTATGTTTGCCACTGTTGCGGAAATAAAGGTCACCGGGAAAGGAGATGTCGTTTCCGTATAAGGAATGAGAAACTTCATGATGTTCTGGTTTGGGCATCACAAGAAGTTGTGAAACCAAGATCATATGTTAAGACTAATCCCCTTAACATTACAGGTTGTAATTTTCCAACCTTTAGGCAAAGGAATCAGTGTTGTGATAAACCTAGGTTTGCCTATAAACGTCTTACGAATCCTTTTCACAATCATAATGGTTATCAAAAGGATAACTTCGTAAAGACGAAGACAAGATCCGATGCTCCCAATTGGAGAAAGACTAACTTCCAAAAGAATAGCCAATCCCATTCTCCTCCGAGAATTCTAGAAGAGAGTAATGGGAAGAAGGTTCCAATTGTTCCTAAACGCACTCAAAAGTGGATACCAAAGAAAATCGATGATGTTTTGGGTGTGAAAAGGAATGATCTCCCAGAAAATTCCATGACCATGGAGAAGGCAATATCCATGATGTTGCAACTTAACAAGTTTTTTGGGAAAATGGAATTGGATGTGAAAGGTTCTAAAAGCGATCTCTTTCATGATAATCCAAAGGTCACTTGTGGTGAGCAAGACATTGTTCACCCCAACACAACTTAATTGTGTTGTAAGTGCATCCTCACCAAGGAATGCCCTGTTATGTATACGGTGAGGGAAGCACGAGAATTGGGGCACACAGATTATGTTCGGTATGACTTTAGAATTCGACTGGATTCATCTAAAAAGGTATGTATATAAACTTGAGCAAGATTTGTGCTTTTATTTTCTTAGAGAACTTATAATGATTCACGTACCTTTCTTATCGTTCTTTTCTACCTAACTTGATTTGTGTTTAAGATTCTTAAATGTTTAGGTTTGAAAATAATAGTTCGGGATGTTTGGACTACATGGTACACCTACCAGGTATGCATATCATCTTTTAAAATCAAAATCCAGGGGTTTAAGTTCGCGGACTTGAAAAATTCGTTTGCAAACCCGTATGCATACTTGACGTCGATATTCGGTAAACTTGTTTTGGCCGTAACTTCTTCGTCCGAACTCGGATTGACCTCATTCTTTTAGCACTCTCTTCCTCTTTGAATTATCTTCAAAATGGAGATGAGAAATCTTGAATTTGGATGAGTTAAGTTTTATATTTGTCCTGCCTCTTGTTTTTGAGTATCTTGCTCCGTTTCGTTGCATTTGTTCAACTTCTCTTGAACTTGGGCACTTGGATTCTTGGAGTACTACTCTTCTAAGATAATTTGTAGCTTTTACAAGAATGTTGTTGGTGAATCATAAAGAAGAAAGTTCAAGAATGGAAAGTAGTACGCAATGCTATATAATTATTTAGTGTTCACAATCATCCTATGTGAACTATGGTGCATGGTCGTTATTGACTTTGTATGTTCTTCTTTGTTAAGAAAATATTTTTATACGCATTTGGTAGCTATTCTTGGTATAAATATGGGCGAAAAAGATTGATTCTACCATCTAAGGACAAATCATCTTATATGTGCATTACGAGTTTGTCTTGATACCTACGAAACTTATTATGAGAATTTATTCTTGTTTTTGAGAACGATCACTAGAGTTTTGAATAGCAAAGATTGTGACTACACATAGCTATTTTTGTTTTCATCTTCTTGCGTTATTTTTTTAGGTTTATTGGTATTAAATTCTAAAAATATTTGGAGGATGATGTTATTGCAGTATGAATCTGTTTGATTTTGAAGTATCACAATTGTTTATGGGATATGTATTGTTTGCGTCAGTGAACTTGAAGGTGCCATATTTTGTCAAAAGTAAAGTCGTTTGTGATCGATATTCATGTATTGGTGAAAGGACGAATTGACTTTTTATAAATACAAAAGTTATGCCTATACAATCATTTATTTGATAGAAAATAGGGTAAAATCTTTTGTGTGACAAGGATAAAGTCTATTATGTCGTTATGCAAATAGTGATGGAAAAATAGAATAGATCCTTGAATGAATTCCACGGTATTGATCTTCATTGATCCATTCTTTTTGTATTACAGTGAGGCTCCGTAGTGTGTCTTATGTCGAGCATGATACAACTAAGTTGAATCTTTTGATTAACTTTGTTGGTTGTTCCGTAAGATGCTATATGTTGAGCATTTTGAACTAAATTAATCATCTTGATTGGTTATTTAGTTATTTGCTCCGAAAGTTTTCTTTTGTCGAGCAAAAAATTTGACAATTAAATTGATTACTTTCGTGATTAGTTTGGTTGTTTGTATTCCAATTAGATTAATTATTGGTTCTCTTGTAATTAATCTAATTGAGTATTCATATATTCCACAAGTCCTTGTGCTGAGTATATGAACGACTATACTAATCATGTTCTATTGGTTAATGTATTCGTATATTCCGTAAGGTTTTCCTTATGTTGAGTATGTGAACGATTAAGTTAGTGATCTCCATATGATTACCTTAGTCGTAGATCCGTAAGTTTACTTATGTTGAGCACAATCAATTAAATTGATCACTTTTGTGGTTTGATTTAGTTGCGTATTCCAATTAAATTAATCATGGGTTTACTTGTGATTAATTTGATTGAGTTTTGGATATCGAAAATCATTCCTATGGTTTTTGTGTCCAATTAAAAATCCTTCTTTTCTTTCGAAATTAAGGTCGCTCTTGTTGTTCTGTCGGGAATGACATCAAATGGGGGAGAGTTCTTTTGAACTTGTGCTTAATGGTAGTATCTTGCGGGATGTGCGGCTGTGGAATTTTATAGGGGTTACCTAGTATCTTAAAACTCCTTGATGAATGCATTTAACTTAGGCTTTATGATTGCATCTAAATTAAGTTGGTATGTATTTTTTTCTTTTAGTCTATGAAACGTCTCTTCTCGGAAATTTCATTAGGATCCCGTTCTTGTACCTTTGCCAATTTTATTGACAAAAAGGGGGAGAATTAATGTGTAGTTCTACTACATATACATATGGTTTTCAGATCATTGTGTAAGGGGGAGTGGTTTCCATGTGAGATGGAGTATTGACTAAGGGGGAGTGATACATATCACCATAGTATAATTTTTAAAGTCGTGATGCAATTGGACTTTGATGTTACATAATAATACTATGTCACTGTATAATGATGATCGATAATCTCGATTTATCTCATTGTTATAGCTACGGATCTTCAACAACGGTGATGCTAAACTTACAACCCTCGATATCATTGGAGTACTTGGAAGGACGAAGATTTCAGGGAACGTTGAAGATTAGACTATGGAATAGGAGCCACTAAAGTTTATCTTTTTTGTATTCCATATGTATTAATATTTTTGTCACTAAAATTGACAAAGGGGGAGATTGTTAGAGCATAGCTCGGTCGACCTCGCATGCGTTGCTATATCAAGCATGTTTGTCAATGTTAGTGATCAAAACTATGAGCCTTGATTTCTAGTCTACATAGCTAAGTCTCGTACTAGGATAGAAAATTGTAGTTGAGCTCAAGGAGTTCATGGCGATTCATCATACAACCACGAAGATCTACTCAAGGAACCGTGGAACTTCATCAACAAAAAGGTATGTGGAGACTTGAACTTATCTATCGCTCAAAAGTCTATCTCTTCTATCTCCTACTTCTTATGAGACAAAAGTCGTATGCTATATAGACTGGATCATACACATATGATATTTTGAGCCGAGTATATCTCGCCTATCTATATCTCGAAATCATGTGTTGGTAAAGCGTTTCGCTTTGATCGGGTTTATTTTCACCTGATGACGAAAGTCTTATTGTTTCAATCACTTTGAAAATCGCTTTGAAGAGAAATATTGTAACAACTATATAACGTCCTCTAAGAATGTTTCAATGGTTGGAATGAGGTTTAGGTCAATATAACCAATGATGGATATAAGCATTGTGTGGTAACACATATGTGCATAAGTCCTATTCCTTAATCCGAAGTTTGCGAACTTTGTTGATTGAGAGAAACCGGAGAAACTGGCTTTTCCAAGTCCGCGAATGCATTTTGCGAACTCAGTCCGTGAATTGACGGAAGTTCTCTTGCCGAGAATTTCTGCTGGGATTTTCCAAAAAAACTCGTTTGCGTGTTTAGTCCGCGAACTGGCGGAAGTCTCCTTGCCGAGATTTTCTGCTGAGTTTGGAAAACTCTGCCGGTTGCCTTAAGTCTGCGAACTTGCTTGCGTACTTGAGTGGTTTATGATCTAAAGATGTGCTCTGAACATGAAACTTAAATTACTAAGGAATGCAGTATGCAAACCATGGCTATAAAGTTCACGAGCCGATTCAAATCGAATCAAATCATCTTTGTTTCAATTGTGTCTTGTGTAGTTACATACGATCTCATAAAAATTGAACAACTCTCTAACTAGTTCATTTGAGTCAATTGAACTAGTTATGGTGAAGAAGAACAAGGTTAATATGAAATGCTCATATGGTTAACCTTTTGGGTTACTATGTTGAACCAACATACACGTACACATTTGGGCACGGTTTTCACAAACCCAGTAAACGTATATCTCAAGTGTGTGTGACAAGTTTTGTTTTCGATCTAACGGTTGAGAAATATTAGCTTGAATCTAAATCAGGTTTTCATCTAACGATGAATATGAATTGTTTTGTACCTAAGGCAAAACCCTGATTTGAAGACTATATATAGGAGACATCTAGCATTGGGCAAAACTAATCCCCACACGTCTGTGTGATACTAGTGCGCTCGCTAGAGTCGATTCTCCTCTAACCTTTGGTTTTCTTCTCTAAAACCAGGTTAACGACTTAAAGACTTCATTGGGATTGTGAAGCCAGACCGATACTACTTTTATCGTAGTTGTGTGATCTGATCTTTCATCTTCTATCGTACGAGTACAATATTTGATTGGCTTGAGATCGTGAGATTTCTCCGATAGGCAAGATAAAGAAGTCACAAACATCTTCGTCTCACTGTTTGTGATTCCTCGACGTCCTCTTGTTTATACAAGTAAGACTGTTGAGAGGTGATTGATTAATCTAGGCTGTTCTTCGGGAATATAAGACCGGATTATCAATTGGTTCCTGTTCACCTTGATTTCATATCTTAAGACGGAACAAAAACCTAGGGTTTTTCTGTGGGAGACAGATTTATCCTTTGATAGACTTTTCTGTGTGAGACAGATTTGTTTATTATCAAGTCTGCGATTTTGGGTTGCAGCAACTCTTGGTTGTGGGTGATATCATCTAAGGGAATCAAGTGCGCAGTATCCTGCTGGGATCAGAGGCGTAGGAGTACAACTGTACCTTGTATCGGTGGGAGACTGATTGGGGTTCAACTATAGTCCAGTCCGAAGTTAACTTGGAGTAGGCTAGTGTCTGTAGCGGCTTAATACAATGTGTATTCAATCTGGACTAGGTACCGGGGTTTTTCTTCATTTGCGGTTTCCTCGTTAACAAAATTTCTGATGTCTGTGTTATTTCATTTTCCGCATTATATTGTTTATCTTTATAATTGAAATAATAAAAGTTGTGCGTTAAAGTTTAATCGATTAGAGATCCGACCTTGTGGTTGTTGATTTCATTGATTAACACTTGGACATTGGTCTTTGGTACCGTCCAAGTTATTCCTTGTATTTGATAAAGACTCGCTATTCCATTTTCTTGAGTAAAGATCAAATCGATAAATTGAGATATAAACTCTTTGATATATATATTTTTATTGATTGAGTCTAACTGTCTAGTTGATTCTCATAAAAAGTATATTGGAGTTTGTCCATAGAGATTGCTAAGCGAAATATTGGGTGGTGTTGTTAGACCCGTTTTTTCAATTTTTGTATATACATTCCTATTTTAATTTATCAGGTAAAAATAACAATTTGATAATGACCCATGAATCTACGATTTACGATTCAATATACGGTTCGATTCTCAAAATTGAAAAAACGATTCACGTTCCGATTTACGATTTCACAACCTTGGTTTGCTAGATTATATGTGGGTGTTCCAATTATGCCTGATAAATTATGTATGAATAATTTTATTATTTGCATGATTCAAACCTTTTTTCTTGATGTTTGCATGATTCAAGAATGGTGAAGAAAAATTTGTTGCGGGTTACCAAGGAAGCCAAGACCAAAAACTATGTTCCAACTCCCAAGAAGAAGGTAAAGACTTACCGTGAGCTTATCATTCATTGTTTAGTGTGATGATTTTATTTACCATCTTCTTTTGTTTGACCTATTCTAGTTTATGTTGCAGATTAGCAAGGAAGCCAAAACCGTCCAGTCTATCCCATTACCAAAGAATAAGGTACTAAGACATCTCGTATAGTTTACCAAACTATCTTGATTCGGTATCTTTTATACGTGTAACTCAATTTATTTACCAAACTCTCGTTATTAACTTATTTAAGTTACAAATGATTTTGAAAAAGAAGCTGAGTTTGGAGCATACAACGTCTCAAAGCAAACAAACAACTCCTAACAAGAAGAGGAGTTCATAGCAACCTGCAATCTGAAAGACTCCAAGTCGATCACCAACTGAACGTGAAAATACAACAAGACGAACATCACCTAGCTTTAAGAACAGGTCATAGGAACGAGATCATACTGCTGAAAAGAGTACTCCAACCGCTGCTCAAACACGATCATCACCTAAGAAAAGGAAAAGTTTAGTTTAACCGCAAAGCGCGCGCCTCACAAACTCAATCGTTCCAGTTATCACACCAGAAGCATCTCAAACTGCACACTCCAATCAGGCCCATGTCAGAATGTCTAAATCAGGAATTCAAATGATACCTTCTCTGATATGGTTGAAGAAGCTAAAGAATATGAGGAGGAACCAGAACTGGAGAATGGTGTTGCTACTGAAGAGGGGCAGGGTGAAGACAATAAAATGGAGAATGATAGAGAGAACGAAACCACAACAAATGAAAATGAAACAAGAGATGAGGTATAATTCTTTATGTCTTTGATTTAAGTGAAGTTGTTTCTTCATATTAGTTTTTAAATCTTTCTTCAAATCTTTTGCTGATTGACTGTGAAAACACTTGGGTTGTTTAAGGAAAAGAGAAAAGAAATCATGTTCCACGTGGCCCAACACAGATGGCTTCACTGGGGCGGCTAACAGAGGAAAAATTCCAAAATCCAGACAAAGCCGCTGTTAGCTTTAACAATCAAGATCATCCATTGGTGACCCTTCCATGCAACTTGCAAGTGTGTTTGGAGTTTTAGTTAGGCGAAACATTCCATTAACTTTCAAGGATCGGAGAGTGGTCCCTAAAGAAGCCAAAGCTAATGTTTGGAAGATTATCAAGGTAATTTCTTAACTCTTCAACTCTTTACATGTTTAGCTTTTTTAACCTTCAATATTAATATCAACTCCTTCTCTTTTATTTGCAGATGAGGTTTTTACAAAGAATACTATGATGGGAAGATGGGTTGTTATCTTAAAGAGGCTAGGTCTAAGAAAGCCGGTAAGATACTCTCCTAGATGAGTTGGAAGAAGAAGAAGAAAGAGAGAACAGGATGAAAGCACTTAAACCATGTAACAGTCAGATAATGAGTGGGAATAGTTCGTGAAAAATGTTTGCTCGGAGGAATTCAGAGTAAGTTTTTAGATCTAATAAGTTTTTACATTAAGTGATTTGTACAGTCGATGTTGTCAGTGACGTCTTGTTACTTAACGACATTTCATTACTTTGTCAGGCAAAAATACTCCAAATGCCAGAAATCCGGCAGCAGCGTACTACCCCACACACTATCAGTAGGAAAGTTTACGCTCAACTGGAGGTGAAAATGGTATGTTCTACAGAACATAATTTAGTTCATTATGTGTTTGCTAGTGTGGTTTTTTAAAAACCAGTTGCGACTATTTTAACTAACTAGATTTACATTTTCTTTGCAGCAAAAGAAGCAGAACACAGATGAAGAGATTTATAGAGTTGAATTGTGGAAAGTGGGTCACAAGAAGAAGGAAGGAAAGGAACCACATACGGGGGTTGTTGATGCTTTTGTGAGGACTTATGGACTTATTCTTTATTTTTTATGTGTTTGAATGATTCAATTTATAAATGTGACTAATTCTGTTACACACTAATACATGAGAAAATTGCAAGAGCTGAAGAAGAGGGTGTTGTTGATGTTGGATCATCTGTGAGCCAAATTCTCTCTTTAATGTTGTGTTCTATTTTGCTTTTGTCTGGTGAAGTAATTTTGGCCATGACGTATGATTGCAAAATTGTTGATAGTTATGGCACCTGCAGATGCACGCAAGTACTTTGCTTGCTCCCATTATTTGACTCGGTACCATAACATGGTGATGAAGGTCGACTAACTGCCACGTTTGCTACGAAAATGCAAAAGCTTCCACTTTTCAGGTGATTCTCTTTTCACTCTTTTCAATATAAGTGCGTGTCATTTGCTAATGGAATTTGTCTATAAAATACCTGGAAGTAATTATTCCGTAACAGAACTTCACAAAGAATTTATCTTGCATTGAGAAATCAATCACGATCTTACTCTTAAATCCGCAAACTGATGGAAAAATATGTTATGCGTGATGTTTAATCTGCTTCTAACTTAATATATTTCTATGCTTCACAAATATTTCTTTAATTTTCACCACCATTGTGAGACTCAAATTTAGATAGCATTGAACTTCAATATGATCAAATCTCCCAGGACATTGAAAAGAAAGGGTAATAGTTTTCTTTTACATTATTCATAGCTTTAATTTTGCTGAGAACATTATTCAATTTTCTTCAGTGATTTCCTAATCTGGAATCGATTCTCTTTCCTTAGGCAAGCTCTTACCTCTTAATGTTTTGTTACCATTGGTTTTCAGTTCTATGATTGAGAATTATTGTTACTGTATATTGCAAAACTGTTGATTCGTATTGCAAAAAGTCGGTTTCCTAAACTGGAATGACTCGTCTTACCAAGCTTTCATTATTTTTTTTTTTTTTTTGGAATACCCATTTTGGTTCTCTCATAAAAACTAATAGATTGAGTTTGTGTCAGCTTTATTACTTCTTATTCCAGTTGTTGTATCGTATTTTGCTGAACGTTTGCTCTAATTCTTGTGTAGAGTTTTATAATCATTTGCATAGAAGATGACGATCTTTGGTCACTTGATCCTAATGTTCGCCACCACACCTCAAGGTAATCAAATTCAAAAAATTTGAAGGGAAACCAATGGAGCTAAATGCAATTAATCTCTTTCTGAAAAATATCCGTTGGGTGTGTAACCACTGTAGCTACTGTATGGCTCTCCAGAGACCTTTTGGAAAAAAACAGTGTAATGAAGCAGCTTCTTATGTTTCTGAAACCCAAAAATTATGTGGTTAAGCTCTTGTAATATAGCCAAGTTTGGTACTGGACCTGGTGGTCTCAATTTGTTTTCTCTCCCCTGCATATGCTTATGCTTTCTAAATATCGTCACTTTTTCGGAAATGTCATGACTCGCTGATCTAAAAATCATGACATCTATATGAGTCAAAAATAGGTTGTAGGTCAAAATTTGTGTGTTTCTCCCCTTCCAGTTTGCTTTCTATGCTTAAAGAAAAACAGTTAAAATAGACACCAATTCTGCATACATAATACACTTTTAGACTACGGGAATTATCTATAATAGGTCGGGTGAAATATTAAATGTTAAGTTCTTTAAATAAATTATGCCAGGAAGAAAAAAAGTATATTCCACACCAAACTGCAGAACTCACATAAATAATAAAAAAAAAAAACCAAAAAAAAGAAAACTACCTAGATAACCTACGGAATGTATTACTGGATAAGCAAGACATCTTGAGCACATATTTCCGATTCTCCTCCAAAATTTTTCAATGAGACATCGCTCCTCATATGGGGAATAACCAAAACGTTTTTCCTCCAAGGTATCCTCCAAATATCTGTCAAAGTTCGGGTGAGTGTATTGTAACACATTAACTGGTGGCGGTTCCACAATAGGATGTCGTCATTATTTATCAAGGCTATCGGCACATAATGAGGCCATAATAGTTCCCAAGCCCCTTATAAGACAATGCTCCTCTTAAGATTCCAATTCCATTCCCCGCCAGGTGCCCATCCATGAATATTCTCGTCGGAAATGGGTGCCCAAAAATCAAACCGGTACTCAACCTGTTGATATTTGTAGTAAAATAAAAGTTGAACTCCAAACACAGCCGTCCCAAGTGATGTCATAAAATCTCTAGGAGATTCACTCCCCGGAATATGTTGCGCGGGTGGCGAATGTGGCTGAAACGTCTCAGTGTCCAAATTGAAAGATACTATGTGAGTATTCCTATTACAATGATTGATCCAAAAAATACACCCATGGGCATATACACCTGAATCCCATAGAGTACAAGGAATAGTCCTAATGCTCCTCCATCCCCTTTTGTCCCCTAGCGTGTGGACTTCCACATTACCATCCAAGTGAATTCGAACAACTTTGTACTCATCGGTACGTTGGCAGTAACCGAACCCCCTATTACATTTCATGGATACCACGTTTTTACTGGATCTGGTTTTGGGTATGCTATTCGTGGAAGATGGAGGTGCTCACCCATTGTTGGATTCATAATATAAACAAGATCTTGTATGTGGTGGTGTGAAACATAAAAACATACCAGATCATTGCAAGATCCGACAATTGGGTGTGAAGTGAGTTTATAGGTTCCGTCATCCGGGTCATGATTGTTGTCTAGTAACATCCTGTTCAAGTCTTCCTCTTTAATTTGTTCCCTGTAGAAGAATCTCGTAACGTTATCTCCCCAAATCCTTGGTGTGAGACCGAAAAGGAGACCAATTCTTTTTTCCGCAAGGACAGTCCTCCATCCTTTGCATACGGATTTGCTTTCCAAAACACTTTCAGTTGTTGGGAGGCGTTGTAGTATCTCCGTAGTTAACTCCTCCGACAATTTATCCATCTCCACTATTGATGAAAGATTTTTAAATAAAAAATAAAATAAAATTAGAAATATTCAGGATTTTGTTATTGTAGAACGGATATATGAGTAATAAACCTTATATAGACATCACGAAAGGGTACAAACAAAACAGATGTTGGGTTTAAGGTGGGATGCTAGGTACACGTTTGGAAGCTACAAAACAAATGACAAATTTCCTGATAAAAAATCTAATGTAAAAGCATAAGCTCCCCATGTGTTAGCAGACAAGAATATGGAATTAAAGTGGTCCTCCCATTCTAACAGACTTTTTACAAAATAATCCCTCCGTCCCTGTATAAAAGGCGGAGAAATGTAAATCTGTAGTACCTATATATAGGCAGAAATCTACTCCCGATGTGAATTTTTCCCTGTTTACCCTTATTTATGCTTACGGGTATCATCAAAGCTAGTTATTTCTAACTGTGATTCCCTAGAATAATCAAAACATTCCCATTCAATGCTAACAGTGATTACCTAGGAGCATTACTGATACAAAACATTCCCATCAATATGGTTTCTTCCATGAATCTCTTCATCTTTCTTTTTTCTTTTTATTATGCGGAATTTCTTAACTTCTCTTCAAACACAATGAGTGAGAAAATTGAGAAGATGGATAGTGAGATTGATGAGATGATAGATCGTGAGATTGCTGAGATGATGGATCGTGAGTTTGCTGAGATAATGGATAGTGAGTTTTCTGAGATGATGGAACTTGAGAAGATAGAACGTGAGTTTGCTAAGATGATGGATCGTGAGTTTGCTGAGATGATGGAACGTAACAAAACTGAGATGATGGAACGTAAATCGGTCATTTATGATATGGTGAAGATATATTTGCCAAAGTTTTTTGATTAAAAACCATCACCAGGTATGCTCTATGTTAAGATTTATCTAGGGTTTCATGGCTAGTTTATTTTGGTTTCATTAGTTTCTGTTCGATGGAGTCAATTAAAAAGGTTTTCTTTGGAAAACTTATCTACTGTAAGTTTAATCATCTCTATCTATGAAAAAAATTGTCTTAACAAATTCTTTATTTTTTCTTTTTGATTACATATTCTTGTGTACTGGTATATGTGTTGTATGCCAGATGAGATTATATATTACATATTCTTTCATGTTTTATGTGTGCTTATTTGTTCTTCCATCTTTTGTAAACAGTGATGATAAAATGAAAAATGATCTCATCCTTATCGATTTGTACAAGGTCAATTGTATGGATCCAAAATGTGGTCCATGGTTGATAATTCACTGTGTTTAGATAGATAGGTTATAGCTGTACGGCCGTGTAAAACATAAGTAGGCATACCAGCAGCCAAAAAAAAAACACCAACTAGGTTAATATTGTTTTTAGAAATGTAGCAGGTTCTTAGGGAAGAACTCATGCTCTGTATCATGCACAACTGCAGCTATATGTTGGATTTGTAGGCAATATTACCTTCAAAAAGTTACAGTAACATGGGCTGGCATAAAACATTTTCGCGTGCTATCTTTTTTCTTTTTGATCTATAGTCTTTAAACCATTATTGTTTGCATTGGTTGTGTATATACGTCTATTGATATTTTAGGACTTGCAGAAAACTAAATCCTTCACAAGAAAGGAATAAAAAAACGAAAACTAACATACAGTAGAAACGAAAGTTAACCAAATCTAAAAACTCCAATACTGACAAACTGAAAAGAAAACTAATCCATACACTCCAATACTGAAAACTAAAAAGAAAACTAACCTAAAGACTCCAATACTGATAAACTGAAATGAAAACTAATTTAAAAACGCCAATACTGACGAACTAAAATGAAAAAAAATCTAAATAATCCAATACTATAAAGACAAATGTGAAGATCATTCATGTGGTGTTTCATTTTCTTGTTGATATAGTTGATGTTGTAGAGCCTCAAGCGCTTCTTTTGCTGCGGTTATGACTTCACTGTCACACTGAATGCAAGTTGGCAATTCACCAATTCTAAACAAATGATCTTTCTTCATATGTGGGATATAATAATCATTATCTCCTTTCTTCTTTAATATTTCATTCATGCACGTTTGTAACGTTAGAAATACGTTGTTTATCAGGTAACTTGGATACTCTCGAAAAGACTTTTCCACGCCCGCAACCAATTCAGGCACGGTATTTGGAGCCTCGGAGTGTTGATGTTCATCTATAGATCTAAAATATCCAAGATCATTGACATTTAAATCTGGACTATTTGGAGGTTGAAAACATATGCGCGCATCCAATCCAAATTGTCGAACAACTTCACAAAATTGTTCATCACCAATAGCAATGTGTGGCCTTGCATTATCTTGTTGAATGAAGATTGTGCGACCGTCATGTGGCCATTTTTGTATGATAGCAGGGAGTAGTTTGTTGATCAAAAACTCGCGAGTAACCTTTTGTGTGATTGACTTAATCGGTTTCATCTCAAGAGTACCTGCAACTCGATTTTTGCTTTTCCTCTTTGCGGCCTCCATAAAAACGAACGCCCACATTCCAATTTTCCCGTCGAATGGAGTATTTACGTATTCATCATATCGGGGACGAGCTAATGCCGACAAAAACATAACTTTTGGAATAAAATTCTTACTGGTACATCTACGTACCGGCGGCGCTTCCATTGGATGAAGATAATACTTTTGAGTCGTCTTAGACATATAGAACCACTTTTCATCAATGTGAATACGGTCGTACATACCAGAAAATACTGCTGGGGATACACTCTCATCTAGCATCTCAAGACAATGCTTAAGTCTTGTTATTCTTGTTTTGAGTGAGAAGCCTGGTTTAATAGCATTTGAGTGTGCTTTAATACTCCCATCTTTGATTCTTCTCCAAACAGTGGTCTTTGACATCCCCAAAGCCTTTGCTGTTGATCTTATATTTGTTCTCCGACGGAAAGGAATCAAGCTCATCATCTCCAGATCAATCTGTATTTTTTTGCGACCAATCTTTTTGGGCATTCTTGAGGAAACATTAGCAGGACTTCCATTTTGAATACTGTTTTTTGCAGCACGCCAAAGTCTTTCAACGGATCTTTTCCCTACAAAAAATGATTAGCAACCTTTAACAACACACCTCTTGGTAACTTATCATGAATAGTTTCATTAAAAAGCATTTGTATGATTAGTCTTTTTTTATCAATAGTGAGATTTTTTCTCTTGTTACACTGTATGTTGGTAGGAAAAATCGGCTCTTCTTCTGCGGGTAGATTCAAATCAGGAGGATTAGGAGGGGGTGGGGAGGGGGAGGTGGAGGTAAATTAAAGTTATCATTATTTTCTGGCAATTGATTCAAATCAATTTCCATCTCTCTTTGTTTGGTAACAAAAGATTTCTAACACCATATTTATAGAAACAATACATATCTTTAGCTTTAAATTTGGAGATAATTTTGGCTCCAAAAAAGAAATTTCAAACCAATTAAGCAATTCTGAAAATTTCAAATTTTGAAATTTACTCAGAAAAATTTGATTGATTTTGAGCTCCTGTTGGTTGTGATTAACATTTGGAAACTTGAAATTTCAAAATTTTGGTTTAAAATTTTGGCTCCAACGTTTTGCCTCCAGTATATCTTGGTTTATGGGTAAAATTTTGGTTTATGAAGAGAGAACAGAAGAATTGTTGATCATCAATGGGATTGAACAAAAAACTAGGGGAGGAGGTGGAAGACGAAGAGAATGGTTCGAGTTTTTTTTCTTCACGGAGTATATAGGCTCTTTTAAGTAACAGAATATTAGAGAATATTTAATATGGGTAACCTTCCAATGAACACACAGTTTTCTTATTTGAAGAGATATTCATTAATTACCATAACAATAAATATGGGCAAATCAGGTAGTATTAGGAAAATTTAGGAAAACTAAATTTTTTCTTATTTGACGAGATTTACACTTCTCCGCCTTTTATACAGGGACGGAGGGAGTAGTTGTGTTTTTTTTTAAACACTTCACACTTAATAGCACACACAGTTGAATAGATCCACCATAAAAGTACACAAACTCAAACATTTAATCATGGGTAATCATTCAATTAGACCTGAATAACAGTGTTTAACACAAAATTAATCATTTTATCATCCAATTAGAACCGATAACAATTCCAAATTCAACCATAAAACCATAAATAAACAACCAACCCAACATCACTGTCATTCATCACTTCAATTAGAGTCATCCCATCATTCAATCACTCAAACAACATTCAATCACTCGAAGAACTTTCTATTATACCAGCATAGTACAAGAGTAAAAAGATCGGAATCTACTTACGAATGTGATGTTTTTCGCTTCACTTCTGATTGATGAAATCAACTATTTCGATTAGAATCCCCCTTTACAACTTCGATTATCAGCTCAACATTTAGAAAAAAAAATAGTAAACCTTACTTATCGAATAGATACGAGTTATCGGGAAATAAGTCATCCTTTTCTATTTATAGGGGTTGAGACTTGTGTTTTCACCGTCCATCTTAAGCCAAAATGTCCCCAATCATCGATGAAAACAACTTATAGTGTCAAAGACATAACCTACCAGAAGTCACGACCCCTGAAAAACTGGTTGCCAAATTGGTTTCCTTGAAAAGGTCTCTCTTAATATTTGTGTGTACCTGGTTCACATTTCCTTGAAAACTTATACGCCTTTGCTGCATAGTGGTTTCGGTTTAGCGTATTGTTGACAAGTAATGTTCCTTTGTTACATGAACCCTTGCAGAACAAGGGTAATGCTGAACTTTCCACCGTCCATCTTCAACAAAATGTCCCCAACCGTCGATGAATATACTTTGAATTCATTGACATTGGTCGACGAAAAACAGGACACTAAACTGGTTGCCGATTGTCTCCAAACTACACCATGTCACCTTAGTTTGGATTCCAACACTTTTCGTTTTCTTCCTTTAACTCACTTCTATTTGTAGTGCGACAAAGATATAAGTCATAACTAACATATTTGAAACTAGCTTTAGGAAAGTACGAAACGAACAATCAAAAAAGATTAGGAGATGGAGATGAGCGTCGAACCCGGGACATGACCTCAGTGTGTGTGAAACGTAGTGTGTGCTGAAATGTGTGTGTAAGGTGAGTGTATTGTGTATAAGTCTAAAAAAGAAGTAAGGTAGAGACTTGAACCCAGGATAATATCACCGCACTGAGCAACTCCCTACCCCTTGTCAAGGTGTGCAAATCATATAAAATTAAAAAAATTCCTCACAATGATAATGACATCATAGTAAAGGTCATGACATTGATAAAACTGGTTGAGGAACGACACCTTAAAATTTTTACTCGACACAAAACAGTTTGTACCCTTTCTTATAACGGTTGATATTTTGAAACAGAAAAAGGCGTGAAACTGCCAACCGGCGTTATCAACCGAATAGATTTTGAAACGCCAAAAGGGATGAGAATGCCAACAAGTGTTATGTGAGGGGACACATATTGCACCCATTGGATGTCTATATAAGGTTTAATCATATATGCATTCTACAATAACAAAATCCTAAATGCTTCTAATTTTTTATATTTTTTTGATTAAAAATCTTTCGCCAGTAGTGGAGATGGGTAGGTTGCCGGAAGAGTTAACTACAGAGATTCTACAACGCCTCCCAACAACTGAAAGTGTTTCGGAAAACAAATCCGTATGCAAAGGATGGAGGACTGTCCTTGCGGAAAAAAGAATTGGTCTCCTTCTCGGCTTCACACCAACGATGGGGGAAGAGAACGTTACGAGACTCTTCTACATGGATAACATTAACGAAGAAGATTTCAAAGAGATTTTAAAAGACTGGGATCGTTTCGGAGCCTATAAAACGACTTCATACCCAATTGTAGGAACTTGTAACGGTCTGGTATGTTTTTATGTTTCACACCACGACATACAAGATCCTATTTACATTATGAATCTGACAACGGGTGAGCACCTCCATCTGCCACAAATAGGAGATCCAAGACCAGCGCCAGATATTGGTTGGAGTCCACGAAACGTAATAGGGGGATTCAGATACTGTCAACGTACCGGTCAATACAAGGTAGTTCGAATTCACGTGGATGGTAATGTGGAAGTACACACGCTAGGGGACATAAGGGGATGGAGGAACATCAGGACAATTCCTTATACTTTCTGTGACTCAGGTGTGTATGCACATGGGTGTATTTTTCGGATAAATCCATGTGAGGGGAATATTCAAATTGTATCTTTCAATTTGGACACTGAGGCGTTACATTCACATTCACCACCCCCACATCAGATTCATGGTAGAAAATCTCCGTTAGGTTCTCAGGGGCTAACACTTTGGATGGTCTTGTTTGGAATTCGCCTTTTATTTTACTACAATTATAAGGAGCGATGGTCTTGTGGAGATGATCCCTTGTTTGATTTATGGGAACCCATTTCCGACGAGAATATTCATGGCTGGGTACCTGGCGGGGAATGGAATTGGAAGCTTAAGAGGAGCATTCAGTTGGTAGGGCCTGGGGAACTATTCTGGTCTACTTATATGCCGATAGCCTTCCCAAATTACGAAGACATCTTATTTCAGAGCCACCGCTGTTTAACGCGTTACGATGCATGCACTAGAACTTTGATTAAAATTGCGGAGATACCATGGAGGACAAATATTAGAGTTATTCCTCATATGAGGAGTGCCGTCTCGTTGAAGTGTTTCGGAGCACAGTCGGAAATGTGTACTCACGATGTCCATTCCTCTAATACAATCCTTAGGTTATCCATGTAATGATTTTTTGTTCTGTTTTTTCATTTAAAGTATACTATGATATTTTTTAATTGTTTTTTCATTTAGGGTTTGGAGTGTTTTCCTTCCTTTATATACATTCTTTTTATTTAAATTATCCAAAGAAAAATAGTTAAAATAGACACCAGTTCAATATAACATAAAACACTTTTAGACTATGGGATTATCTACAACATGTATGGACAACCATTCAAACAAAATCAAAGAACTCTAAAAGATAAAATAATAATTCCAACAAGATGGAGACGGGACTGATCTACGAGAAAGAGTTCACGAGAATCGAACCCGCAAACTGTGTGGTTAAGTTCTTAACAAGATCTGAAGATACTTAACAGTACTTTCAATATGTCAATGATACGGTAGTGTTTGCGAGAATCTTTAAGAAATTCCCATGTGTGCTTACATAATTGGCACTCAACAAAATTCCCCATGTCATGGTTACCGAATCCAGCGTAAATGACACTCAACAAAATTCCCAATGTCATGGTTACGGAATCCAGAGTAAATGACACTCCACAAAATTTGTGCCAATCTAATGATCACCCATGATTAAATGATTGTTCCAGTGTCATATGCTCACATGCATAGTAATATAACATTACCCTTGTTCCGAAAAGGTACTAATAACGAAGGAATATTACTTGTCAAAAATATGCTACACCGAAACCCAACCACCGTGTAGTAAATGCGTTTAAGTTTGCCGTTACCAAACTTTCCTACATAAACATATGCAACGAGATAAGTCATAACCGACATAGTCAAACCAGCTTTAGGAAAGTATCAAACGAAAAATTAAAAAAAGAAAAACAATTTAAATAGTGAGGGAGGACCGACCGAGCAACATCCTCATTTTAATATTAAAGACAAAGAAAAGTTCAAGAAAAAGAAAATTTGAAGGCATAAAAGAAGAAGATAAACAAAGAAAAATGCGTTGGTGAGCACAATTATTAATATATCATAACAAAGGAGCACTTGTATGGCCATTAACAGGAACACTTGTAAAGGAGCTGTCGCCGAATATCAACGTCAAGGTATCTATTCGGCTCATTTGTGTATGTGATGTTGTTTTGGGTATATATTGTTTGGCTTATTTGTGCATTATATTTATGTTTCAGCACCATCAACCTTCAGAGGGCCTCATGTGAGGCCGGATCCAGCTACTAGGCCACCACCGCCTTCAACATTTGCAGATAAAACTAATGCAGCACCAGTTCCAAGGAACAAACCAAAAACTAGAGGTGGTGGTAAAAAGTGGATAGGTGGAGCTACTGATGCATCAAATTCAACTGATGATGCACCCTCTTCAACTGATACTGCATCATCTAGAGGTGTCTGTAATATTTACTTTTCTCATTTCCGAGAAGGATAGTTTGGTCATTGTCACAGTCTCCATAATATTTATTGCACTAGAATAGAGAAACCCTAAAACTAAAAGAAGTATTTAGGTTAAGTGAGAAAAAAAATCTCCGCACTTCTTTTAGGCACACATGTGTCTATTCTCAGCCGTGTAACCATGAATTACTAGTACAAACGTTGCCATGGGGAGAGGGCCGACATAAGAAGAAGACGGGTTTGTCTATGACTACCCTAATCAGAAATAAGTAAACTAAATATTAATAGTGGGTCAAGAGCATATATCAGTGGTATCCCATAAACTCCAGTAAGGAGGAAGTTAGGGGTTCAATACCCGCCGCCGTCGGTTTAACGGTGTTGGGTCTGGTAGTGGGGTCAGTCCAACTGGATGGGTTCGGGTAGGGGCCTGGGTCCGGTTTTCGCGTAAAAAAAAAATTAAAAATATTAAAGACTATGAAAATGACCATATTACCTTTACTAAAAATATTAAAGATTATGAAAATGACCATATTACCCTTACTAGAAATAAAGGCAATAAATATTAAGGAGACCGTGAAAATGGTCAGACGTTCTTTATTGGAAATAAATAAAGTAAATTTTACAGATTGTGAAAATGACCATATTACCCTTATTATAAATTACTGCAAGTTGGACTGACCCAACTGTCAGACCTAACACCGCTAAACTCACTATACAACTAATCTAGTACATACGTTTACGGTGGCAGGGATTGAACCCCTGATTTCCTCCTTACTGGAGTTGATGGGATACAATTGAGCTATGCTCTTGGACCCGAAATATTACAACTAATCTAGTCCATACCCGTCTAATTATTTACCACTTGGGTATAATTACCTCCACGAACTTTTGGTTGTGCAGTCGTACAGCCATTTCACGCCGATATTGAAGAATTTCAGATGCGCTGATACTCGACAGTTCGACACCCATAATCAGACACTCAATAGCCTTCAAGGCATATACTCCACATGAGACACTCCTATATGCATAAATGGATATTACTCAGCATCATTTCTGCAAAACTACCTAACTTTAAAACAAAACACATCAAGTAAATAGTGCTTATCCAGATTCCCGTTGATGAATATACCTTGAATTCATGCACATTGGTTATCGAAAATCATGACCCTAGTGAAAGTGCTTGCCAGATTGGCTCCAAAATAAAACTCAGAAGTTTGAACTCAACATCACATCCTTCCACTTCGTAAAAATTAACATAATCTAGGTGAGACAACATCCCCATCGACGACAATCCTGCTTCCCAATCATCCCCGACTTCCACTAAATTTGACTACATCAAAACAACACAGTTGCTAATAGGTCACCATAGATGAATGATAAACATAGGCGCTGTATTAGAATTTTCGGAACTACGTCACAGGCCAGATCAATAAACGTAAATCTTGGTTAACTGTTACCTAGGTATCGGCTACAGATGAATTATCGGGAAAAAATGGAAATACTTATCTATTGATAGGGATTGATACCTGTGTTTTCACCGTCCATCTTCAACAAAATGACCCTAACCGTTGATGAAAATAAAGTTTGTTGTCCGAGACACTGGTTTATACAAGTCATGACGTTAAAGAAACTGGTTACCTCGTAAAACCTTAGCTTGAGGAAAGTAGCAAACGAACAATAACTAAAAAAAACTATTTATAAAAGAAATAAGAGATGGAGACGAGACTCGACCCCATGAAGGATTGCACCTTCCCTATAAAACATCAATACCAACTTTGATGGGTGTCACCGACATTTTACAAATCAGTCATGACTATAGTCGTACCAAATCTCTGACGAAAACTAGAGAACTCTCTTCTCTCAAAATCTCATGTTCTCATTATGGTGAACTGAGTATGTAAATTATCTAACTGCCAGAGGCTATTACAGTTCGTACATGGTATCACCTTGAACAGGTACAAAAAATCCCCCTAATTCCTTTTGAGTCGCCCCTAAAAATATCAAGATAATTAAGCATAATCAGTAGGTTGTTGTCATTTTTTTGGAAAACTCTTACCATGGGACAACTAACATGGATATGTGACAATCAATGCAGACCATTGATTATTCCCCGCTCCACCCAATTACCAATCCCGATGGCATCATTCCATCTTCATCATTCAGATTGTGACACATCATGTCCCATATCTGGACCATCCCCACTGTCCAAGCTGTATCAAGATCGCCATTTTTCCTTTCCTTTGGTTGTTACCTCCTGTCCCTACCGAGTCAGACAAATCCTCAAAACACATCTTTTTCGTCTGGGTTTAATTGTACCCTTTCTGTTGTCTGAAAACCTAGATCCCCAAATCATTCATTTCATCCATTTCCAGCTCGATCTCTAGCTTCATTCACCATCTTCTTATTTTTCTTCTCATAATCCAACTCTAAATTCACCTCACCATGGGGAATTTTGAGAATCTCCCATCGGATATCATATAACGTATATTAGTTAGGTTACCAACTGAATCAATACGAGAGTGTAAACTAGTATGTAAACCCTGGCGAAATCTTGTACGCCGCCCATCCTTCTCTCAACAACACTTAATGTTAGAAAAAACGGCTTTGTTATACCAAATTTGCATGGACTATGTTTTGATCTCTAGACCTATTGCCCACTACTTGTTTTTTCATTTGAATAGATAAAACAATAGTCCCACATAGACTAAAATGTAAAGAGTTTTAGACTTAAATACCATAGAATTGGCTAAAAGGGCATGGCCCTTGGGTCATTAGACTTTTGTGTGAGGGGGGAAGGCCTAGACTAGGGCAAGGTTGCCTTTCCCGTACGCGCGGTGCTTCGCACAGAAGCACGCACGCCGCCGCTGTCCGTCCGGTCGGTCGGTTCGGGTTGGGTCGGGCTCGGGTGTGGGTGTGGGTGTGGGTTCATTAGATCCTATCTTTTTGCTAAAACTTTTGGTACGTGTTTTACACACATGTAGAAGAATCTTCTTCTTTGTCTGCACATGTTTGTCTTGGCTTTCTTGTCTGTACGTGTTTGTCTTGCCTTCCTTGTCTGCACATGTTTGTCCTGGCTTTCTTGTCTGTACGTATTTGTTTTGGCAACACTGTTTTTAACCAACACACTGCTCTAAGCCTGACAAAAGCAACACTGTTTTTAACCAAACATTACCAGTATTTCTGTCATACGCATGGTTTTGTTGCATGCATTTTTCCTCTCGTTTGTAACGTCTTAAACACTATTTAAGGGAGGAGTCTTGAGCTCTTTTGATACACAACAAGAAACATCTCTTCTTCTGCTCTCCCTGCTTTCAGAAAATAAGTTTTTATTTCTAGTTTCTGTTTTTAGCTTTTGCTAACACTGCCAAGTTCTAAGGGTACTCTCTTTGTATGCTACATTGAGGGGTACTATCAGTAGTTGTATCCTGGAGGTGACTCGCCAACTGCTATAGCATCTCAGCGGAGTAGCAGGCGATATTGCCTTTAGGACAGCGTATCGTATACGTTCCTCTACATTTTCTGTGCATCTCCAGCAACATCGGTTTGAGCTAAGTATCTTCTTCTCAGTTACATTATTAGTTCTATGTCCAACAATCTAAAGGCAATATCCTCTTTACTATATTTTTTGTAACAACATGGGAAAGAGTACTGTAGACAAACCCCCAAAGTTTAGTGGCAAAGACTTTAAACGATGGCAGTCCAAAATGTTATTCTTCTTAAGACCAAAGGCTAGATGAAGTTTCCTTAGAAAGACCCTCAAGAAGGCTTCATGACCGTGGCTATGAAGATAGACTGGATAGGTGGACTAGGAAGAATTACATGTGCAAAAACCACATTCTTAACTGTCTGGATGACTCCTTGTACGACTTTTATAATGCAAAAGAGAATTTTACTGCTTTTGATTTATGGGAAGCCCTAGAAGAAAAATATCTTGCAGAGGCTGCTAGAAGCAAGAAGTTCTTGGTAGCTAGGTTCCTGGAATATAAGATGACTGATGAAAAGCCGGTTGTAGAACAATTCTTCGAACTCCAGCTACTCATCAACGAAATTCTTTGCTGAAGAATGCATATTGATGAATCTCTACAAGTACTGCAGTAATTGAAAAGCTACCACCCCATGGAACGAGTACAAGAGGAGGATGCGACACAAGAATCGCGAAATCACCATGGTGGAGCTCGGAAAAAAGATCCAGGTGTAGGAACTGTGCTGCAAGGACAAAGCCCGATGCTGAGCAAAGACATGTCCAACAAAGCTCATGTCCTGGACGATAATGCTGCGTCAAAGAAAAAGCACGGAGAATCCAGCAAAAATGGTAAACGTAACAAACAACGTAACTCCAAAGGTAACCATCTAAGCCAAAAGGTGGTGTCTCCAAAAACACCATCAAAGGCGACTGCTATAACTGTGGGAAAACTGGTCATATGGCCAAAGACTGTAGGGCACCTAAAAAGACCAAAAATGATCCTAAACAGAAAAATAAGGCAAACGTAGTAGATGATTCTGGATATTTTACTGGCATGGTGTCTGAAGTCAACCTTGTCTCTAATGTGACCAATGTGAGAGACTGGTGGCTTGATTCTGGAGCCACCAGGCATGTCTGTAAGTTCAGAAATGCTTTCTACTCCTATAACAAAGTAGGAGACGATGAGAAATTGTTTATGGGAAACTCTTCTACCTCTAAAGTGGTAGGAAAAGGCAAGGTTGAATTGAACTCACTTCAGGAAAAACTCTCGCATTGAATGACGTGTATCACGTCCCGGACATATGCAAGAATCTTATCTCAGAAACCATCTTACTTGGGAAAGGTTTTAAATTTGTAGCTGAGTCTAACAAGGTTGTAATCTCTAAAGGTGGTGATTTCGTAGGAAAAGGATATGTCACTGAAACATGATTAAGCTTAGTGTACTTTCTTTGAACTTGAATGACAATGCATCTTCTTCTGCTTATGTTTGTGACTCCTCACATGTTTGGCATGATAGACTAGGACATGTTAATTTCAAATCATTGAAAGACTTGCTAAATTAGGATGCATTCCTAAAATAAACTTTGACAGAGGTCATAAATGTGAAATTTGTGTTGAATCTAAATATGCAAGAAAACCCTTAACAAAAGGTTGAACGTAGTACAACTCCCCTAGAACTAATCCACTCGGATTTGGGAGATTTGAAATCAACACCAACTAGAGGAGGTAAAAAATGGTACATCACTTTTATAGATGATCACTCAAGATACTGTCAGGTTTATCTTCTTAGAAGTAAAGATGAAGCCTTAGACGCTTTCAAATTATATAAACTTGAAGTAGAAAACCAAAGAGGTGTTACTATTAAAACTCTTAGGTCGGACCGAGGCGGTGAGTATGTGATACCTATAGGAGAATTCTGCAAACTTAATGGCATCATTCATGAAACTACTGCACCTTCTTCACCTGAGTCGAATGGAGTAGCTGAAAGGAAAAACCGAACACTCATAGATATGGTGAACGCTATGTTAGCTAGTTCAGGGCTACCTTCGAACCTGTGGGGGGAAGCAATTCTCTCTGCTGCTATATCTTGAACCGAGTTCCATTTAAGAAATCCGACAAAACTCCATATGAGTTATGGAAAGGAAGACAACCGTCCTATGCATACTTTAAAGTGTGGGGGTGTTTGGCCAAGGTGGCCACTCCTCGTTCCAAGAAAACCAAAATAGGACCTAAAACTGTAGATTGTGTTTTCCTAGGATATCCTGAGCACACTAGTGCTTATAGGTTCATGGTAATTGGTGAGAACACCATAATGGAATCCAGAGATGCAGTGTTTTTCGAACACATTTTCCCTTTAGGGTCTGGACCTCATAAAAGGGTCCGCGATGATCTCTCAGATGTTCCTTCGACTAGTCAACCCCCGTCTCTAGATGCTGAAACCGAACCTAGAAGAAGTAAGAGGGTCAGAACCGAGAAAGTTTCGGTCCAGATTTTGTGACTCTTACGGTAGAGTCTGAACCCCAAACTTATAAGGAAGCTATGACCTCTCCGGAAGCTCCCTTCTGGGAAGAAGCTTCAAATAATGAGTGGGATTCCATTCAACAAAATGAAACTTGGGAGCTTGTAGACTTACCTCCTGGTAGTAAAACCATAGGTTGCAAGTGGGTCTTCAAAAGGAAACTTAGAACAGATGGAACTATAGAAAAACACAAAGCTAGGTTGGTAGCTAAGGGGTACAGACAACAGGAAGGATTAGATTTCTTTGATACCTATTCACCGGTCACTAGAATCACTTCTATCCGGATGCTGATTGCTATTGCTTCTATTTATGATTTGCATATACATCAGATGGATGTTAAAACTGCTTTTTTATATGGTGAATTGAATGAAGAAATTTATATGGACCAACCTGAAGGTTTTGTTGTGAAAGGTTTGAAGATAAAGTATGCAAACTGAAAAAATCTTTGTATGGTTTAAAACAAGCACCTAAACAGTGGCATGAAAAATTTAATCATGTAATGATATCTAATGGCTTCAAGGTTAATGAATCTGATAAATGTGTTTACATTAAATCTGTGGATGATTCTCATGTTATTGTGTGCCTATATGTTGATGATATGCTCATATTAGGTAGTAACCTTGATAGTATGATAGTATTAATACCACTAAAAGCATGCTTAACGAAAACTTTGACATGAAAGACTTAGGCCCTGCTGATGTAATCTTAGGGATGAAAATCAAAGATGTCTGATGGATATAGTCTTAGTCAATCTCATTATGTTGAAACTGTCTTAAGAGATTTAATCATGAAAATGCTAAACCTGCAACTACTCCTTATGATCCCAATTGTAAATTGAAAAAGAACAAGGGTGAGGGTATTTATCAACTTGAGTATTCTCGTGTTATTGGCAGTCTTATGTATTTAATGAACTGTACAAGACCTGATATTGCCTACTGTGAGTAGATTAAGCAGGTACACTTGCAACCCTGGGCAGGATCACTGGAATGCTCTCTACAGAGTTCTAGGTACCTGAGAGGAACTTCAAACTATTGCTTAAGTTTTGGGAAGTATCCTGCTGTGCTAGAAGGGTACTGTGATGCTAACTGGATATCAGACTCAGATGAGTGCAAATCCACTAGTGGGTACATCTTCACACTTGGTGGTGCGTCTGTGTCATGGAAGTCTCCAAACAGACATGTATGCCCGATCCACCATGGAGTCTGAGTTTATAGCCTTGGAGAAAGCTGGAGAGGAAGCTGAATGGATACGAGGTTTCCTGGGTGGAATTCCACTCTGGCCCAAGCCTGTGTCTTCGATCGCAATCCACTGTGACAGTCAAGCTGCTATTGGATGCGCAAAGAATAGTGTATACAACGGAAATCTATACATCTTCGAAGAAGACACAAGACAGTGAAACAACTACTCTCTACTGGCATCATCTCTATAGACTTTGTAAGGTCTAAAGAGAATATTGCAGATCCTTTGACGAAAGGGTTATCTAGAGAGGTAGTTAGATCCACATCGAAGGGGATGGGACTCAAGCTCATAGAATAAATCGCCATGAAGGACACTCAACCTTGTGAATGGAGCTCCAAGATCAAGGTTCAATGAGATAACTAATTTTTGGTGATGTCAAGAGAGCACTATCTTTGTCCCTCCCTATGGTGTAACCGTATGATAGTGCTACCTGCATGTTTTAGGATGATCTGTCAAGATCTTAATGAGTTCCATGACTTTGCTTAAAGCGGAGTGTGGCAGGACACTCTTAATGGACTCACCTATGTGGATGTTGGAAGTGGGGCCGCTTCCTATGAGAATTTGAGCTTTTTCTCTAGAGACATTCATTAAGTCCGGGATTTAGCCCACGGCCAAAACGGGCACAACGGCAAGAGCTTGGCAGCTTTCTTTTTCTTTGAGACATCAAAGTGTGGTTGTTATTTCTGAATTGCACTTACTGTTGGCGGTTCAAGACATTGTGTTCACAGTAACAACAAGCAGTTCCGGTAACCTCTCACTAAGTTAAGGTTCAATCTCTGGGACACCTTAGCCTAATATTGATGTATTATGTTTTCTCGAATTTCGTCGATATGTTTTATCATTCATGTGGGGGATTGTTAGAAAAAACGGCTTTGTTATACCAAATTTGCATGGACTATGTTTTGATCTCTAGACCTATTGCCCACTACTTGTTTTTTCATTTGAATAGATAAAACAATAGTCCCACATAGACTAAAATCTAAAGAGTTTTAGACTTAAATACCATAGAATTGGCTAAAAGGGCATGGCCCTTGGGTCATTAGACTTTTGTGTGAGGGGGGAAGGCCTAGACTAGGGCAAGGTTGCCTTTCCCGTACGCGCGGTGCTTCGCACAGAAGCACGCACGCCGCCGCCGTCCGTCCGGTCGGGCTCGGGCTCGGGTGTGGGTGTGGGTTCATTAGATCCTATCTTTTTGCTAAAACTTTTGGTACGTGTTTTACACACATGTAGAAGAATCTTCTTCTTTGTCTGCACATGTTTGTCTTGGATTTCTTGTCTGTACGTGTTTGTCTTGCCTTCCTTGTCTGCACATGTTTGTCCTGGCTTTCTTGTCTGTACGTATTTGTTTTGGCAACACTGTTTTTAACCAACACAATGCTCTAAGCCTGACAAAAGCAACACTGTTTTTAACCAAACATTACCAGTATTTCTGTCATACGCATGGTTTTGTTACATGCATTTTTCCTCTCGTTTGTAACGTCTTAAACACTATTTAAGGGAGGAGTCTTGAGCTCTTTTGATACACAACAGAGAAACATCTCTTCTTCTGCTCTCCCTCTGCTTTCAGAAAATAAGTTTTTATTTCTAGTTTCTCTGTTTTTAGCTTTTGCTAACACTGCCAAGTTCTAAGGGTACTCTCTTTGTATGCTACATTGAGGGGTACTATCAGTAGTTGTATCCTGGAGGTGACTCGCCAACTGCTATAGCATCTCAGCGGAGTAGCAGGCGATATTGCCTTTAGGACAGCGTATCGTATACGTGCCTCTACATTTTCTGTGCATCTCCAGCAACATCGGTTTGAGCGAAGTATCTTCTTCTCAGTTACATTATTAGTTCTATGTCCAACACTTAACTTATCTCAATGATAATCCTGGTAAGCTAACTTTTCTTGCATTGACTGATCTATCCCAATTTGAACTTCAACAGTTTCACTACCTTGAGTATAACGAGAATCATCATGAGGCAGTATTACCCTTTGATTACATATTTACAAGGATCAAAATTAACCTTCCATTTGACAAGTATAGTATTCCATTTGATCGGTATATAATTATTGGCTCATACAATGGCTTGATTTGTCTCCGTGCTTATCATGACAATGATTTATGTGATTACCAACCTGTTTATATATGTAACCCCGTTACGAAAGAGTATGTTATACTTTCCAAGTTTAATAGGGTTAGAAATCCGAATGATCATGTTGTCTACAGCGGATTCAGTTATCTTTGTGAAACCAATGAGTACAAGGTTGTTAGAATCGATAAGGTAAGAGGAAAACCCAATTTTGAATGTCTTGAGATATACACTCTCGATAGTGGCAAAGGATGGAGAAAACTAGTAGATTGGAAATTAAGTTGTGCTATGTGTGATTTCTCTAACCGTCAAGGTGTCTTTTTAAGCGAAACTCTGTATTGGATTACGGGGGAAGGAAAGATAGTGGCTTTCAGTATGGCTAATGAAAAGTTTTATAAACTTCCAACACAACCTTCTCTATCCCTACCAGAGGAGGATCGTTCCTTTAGAATTGGGGATTTGGGTGGCTTTTTATGGTGTTCTGTCCGTGATAATGAACGCGTAAATTGGACTAAGCCGGCTGGCATTTGGTTACTGAAGAAATACATAAATCAAAACATGACGGAGCAGGAGGAATACCAGTCATGGATATGGAGTAAGGAGTTCGGTCTTGTCGATACGAAACCACTTGCCTTGATGAAGAATGGTGAAGCTCTATGTTATGGAAGTACAGAACTCTATTCTTATGACATACAATCTTCTTAGATAAAAACAGTTGCGAATTTTCGTCAATATGTTTTCCAGATAATTCCTCATATGAATACCTTAATTTCTATGAAAGCTTTATGAGAAATAGATAAGAAAACCATGGAATAAGGTAAAAGTGCAATATCATGTGAGAAGAAAAGAATAGGGGGTGGCAAACGAGGGAGCAATAGGCAGGAATGTCCCGCTGTGCATATATATAAACTGGTAATTTTTGTTAAGCTTTAAGCATTTTAAAATTGAAGCTCTGTAATGACTAGTATACATGGAATCTTGTTTGTGTGTTTTCCCATTATATGTGTGGGCTATCCTATCTATTACTTGATTTGTAAGCTGGTGTTATGCTACGTTTCTACGTACGTTAGTTATGCATTTTGTTGTTCCTTGAATAGACTAATTTCAATAAAGTATATGCTTGTTGTGGCTCTAATTACATCACGAATTTAATTACTATTGTCTTTTTCCATGTTTATTATTGTTTTGAGATTACTAGATTTGTCCATTTCATTTGCTAAACTTGTTCACTGGAAGAAAAAAAATGTATACAAAAACAATAGCGTGAATAGTGAATGATTGGAAGTAATACATATATGTTTGGAAAGATGCTCCTAGATTAACCGGTTTATTTGTGTAGGTGATCTTACTAAGATTAGTGTACACAGTTTGGATGAGTTCAGGCGCAACCACTACCTAGAGAACCAACACTAGCCCAGGTAGCTCAAATTCTTTAACTTGTCATTTTTTGTAACTTGTAATTTCTTTTTTTCTGACAACCATCAAATAGTCCTATGGTTCTCATCCCGTGATTGCCAAAACCCACTCAAATTTAAGCAGTTTGGAAGTAGTATAGGGCCCACTGGTCTAAGGTATCTCTTGTATTGACAACACTGAGGTCCTGTCCTGGTTACTGATGAGATAAACCATGTACGGATGTTAGTTCTGTTTGTTAAAATTATTGAATGAGTGAATTAAACCAATTGTTTTAATGAGTGGAAATGAGAAAATAAGAAGTCTGATTTCATTGTTCAGAGTGGATTATGGGCAGATATTAATAACACATACATTGTTGTGTTAAGTGAAGATGGAGCTATAGCTCATGATACAGAGGTGAAGGATAAGCTACTTATAACAGTGTAGGCTAAGAGTTTGTTTGATTATTTCGTGAAGCTGGTTTTGATTATGTCAATTTGTCTTAACGTGTAATATGATATTTTATGATTTTTGTCTTTTTATTTAAGGTTGGGAGTGTTTTTCTTTATATAGATATTGCTATAAACTTATTTTTAATTTTCGAAAATAATCGAAAAAGAGTCATGGTTTGTTGTAAATAAGTTAATATAATATGATATTTTATAATTTTATTCTTTTTTTAGGTTGGGACTATTTTTATTTTATTTTACGGCTGATATAGACACACCAGTGATGTGCACCGAAAGGAGATCGAACAGTCCAGGATCCCCTCTCAACATCGGGATATAGAGTGGGGAAGGAGTGGGCCCACTCTCCTCTCACACGGCGCACACAGCGCACGGTGCACCAAAAATTTTCGTTTATTTTATATATATATTTGCTGTAAATAAGTTAATATAATCAGAAAACTTGAGAAGCCCCTGGTGCAGTGGAGTGATATTTAAATAAGCATATTTTTTCCTCACACGAAACTAGACTTCATAATTGACTTAATTAGCCTCGCGTTTTTAGGGGCCACTCAAAAGGATTTAGGGGCCAACAATAAAATAAAAAAGGTCACCCAAAGGGAAAATGTAGCCAGCCTTTTATCTCGCGTAATTCGTAATGGCAAAATTACCTTTATATATTCGGAGGATATGATAACATTTTTATCCTCCGATTTCAATCGGAAGCCAAAATATTACCCAGACTTCTGATTGTAGTCGGTGCAGTATTAGAATGATTTCTGTTTCATTTTTTCCATTTCTTTTTCATTTTTGAGTTGTTAGAGTTATAGAGAAGAAGGTGAAGGAAAAAAGGGAAAACCCATTTTATCACTACAAAAATGGATGGATATGAAGAAGAAGGTGAGAATCATGGCGAAGAACAAAATGTTGAGGGTTCGCGACCATTTAGAGAAGACGATTTGGGGTATATGTTGAATGATCCAAACTTTTGTGGAGAGGAAAACCTAGACGACCCTTTCATGGAAGAAAATGGAGAATCGCCTGATATTGAAGCTAACGATGCATGTAAAACACAGGTATTGTGTTAAGAAGCTCAAATACTCGATTTGCATGCGTTTGTGTGCTTTTGTAAACAAGAAAAACCGATTATTTCATGCATTGAATGCCATGAACTACCCAGATTCGGTAGATAATTTCTCGAATAAACTTACGAATATAACACACTGAGTACCAAATATGTATATTCGGTAGTTCCAAGATAGTAGTTTACTGCCGAGTATGAGAAAAAACCCCAAACTGGTTTTCCAAAAAAATCTACATTCGATAGTTATGTAGAGTTATTTACCCCCGAATGGCCCCAAAAACGAATTCCTCAAAAAATTTCAAAACTCAGTATTCTTATCCTTATCCTTTACAATCGGTAATAGTTTAACATTATTTGACTGCCGAATATAACAGTGGCCTCAAAATAAATTTTCCGAAAACTTGAAAATCGGATGTTTATCGATTAAAGTTATCTCCCGGTTATTTATATTCGGTTGTTTTACTATATATTTTAGCTTCCGATTATATCATTTTTTGCACTCAGTAAACTGTGTACATTCATTTGCATAAATAGGGTGTTTTGGGTAACCGATAGGATTCCGAATATAGTATATTCGGCAGTTTGACTTATTTAATAACCTTCGATTATTGTATAATTATTTTGTTGCTTTCATATGCAGGCCGTTGAAGAGTTTGTTGATGATTTCTATTTGAGGCCCGAAACTTCCCTATACTATGCAAACGATTTGGTATACTCATTACTACTTTTTTTTTTCTTCAAAATTTATATGTTAAATGGTTATGCTTATTAGGTTTGTTTTGTTTTATGCACGTTTAGACATTTGGAAGTAAGAAGGAGGCAAAGGAATGGCTTATGAACAAGGCAAAAGATAACATGTGCGTGGTAGTTCAAAATAATCATGTTAGTGACACTCGATTTGAAATGATTTGTGAGCGAGGTGGGACGCGAAAGAGTCACGAGGGAAGAGTCACGAGGGAAAGAATAGTAAGTACGTACGGAAGACGAATAGGAAATACCGAAGCAATACCAAGAAGATAGGATGCCCATTTAAGATTGTCTTCTATAAGCCCGATGGTATTAAAGGTAAAGAGTATAAAATGTATAAAGTTGATAACGGTTGTCACAACCATGATGATCCGTTGGATTTAATTGGACATGTAATGGTTGCCAAGTTAAAACCACATCAGATGCAGACGGTGAGGTCTATGCGGATCCAAAAAGCGAGTGCGATCTTAAGTAAAATAAAGACGGACGACCCCGACAACTTGTCTTCTTTGTCTACAATTAAGTCGGCTCTAGCTACGATCAAAAGGAATGAATGGGATGGTAGAACGGTCATGCAACAATCAGAGTGGTTAGCGGAGTTACACGGCTACACCTTGAGAAGGGAAGAAAAGGATGGTATAGTGGTTCGTATTTTCTTGGCACATCCCGAAATGATCCAATTGGCTCAATGCTTTCATCAAATTTGTTGATAGATTCTATTTATAAGACAAACAAGTATAACATGCCGTTGTTGAACATTGCTTGCCATACTTCGGACAAAAACACGTTTACGATTGCATGGGGTTTAATGGATCATGAGAACAATGTGAGTTTCATTTGGATGTTGGAGACGTTGAGGTCCATTTATAACGGTGATAATTTTCCAAGGGTTATTGTAACGAATAACGATCAAGCCTTAATGCATGCAATAGCGTTAGTGTTTCCGGAAGCCCAAAACTTGCAATGTATGTGGCACATTCAATGCAATCTCAAAACCAATTGCCATCATCATTTCCAAGCTAAAAGACCAAGGAAGGGTACCAAGAGGTCAAAGGAAGAGGATGAGCGCATTAGTAAATTAACCGTGGAAGAACGTAAGGAAGAAGATAGGTTATTTGAAGTAAAGTGGAAGGAGGATGGAATTATGTGGAAAATGTTCATGAAAGCATGGGACAAAATCGTTTGGTCGATGACCAAGGAAATTTACGAATGTAACTTGAAGAAATTTGAGGATGAATACGGCACGGACTACCCAAAACCGGTTGAGTATTGTAAAAAACAATGGTTAACGATTAAGGAGAGGTTTGTGTTTGCATGGACATATGAATATCGTAACTTCAAGAACGAGGTGACAAGCATTGCGGAGGGGTCTCATGGTCGACTAAAGAAAATACTAATTGGTAGTCAAAATGGAGTTGTGTCGATCCAAGAAGCAATCCATGAATTCACCAATCGTGATCTCGTAAAGATTAGGAAATGTATGCAATTTAGTGTACACCAATTCCCGATGGAACATATTAAGGAAAAATTGCTTCTAAGGGGAGTTGTTCATAAAGTTTCAAGATGGGCAATAAATCGCATGATGAAACAATTGAAGATATATAAAACTTATGATGACGAGAATACAGTTTGTGTTTGCAAGGATATGATAGGTATTGGACCCCGTGTCGTCATAAGTTGGGTAGGTATGTTGAAGTGATTGACATCAATGATATTCATCCATTTTGGAAGCAATTAAATTTCACTCCGAACGCCTCGGTAGTTGATGGTCCGTCTTTCTTGGAGTCGGAATTGTATGCACGAATAGCCGAGCGTTACGCTACATCAAACGGCACCAAAAATCAAATATTGATGCATAATTTGGAGGAAGCCCTTCACCTTGTTTAAGGGAGGTTGATGAACCTATTAAGCAAAAGAACACCGGTAGGCCGAACACGGAAGTGTCGAGGACCATCCAAAGAAAAGAGTTGAAGGAATATTTGTCTAATAAAAGAATATTGTCTAGGCACGAGCGCTCGGAAGCCGAATTTGAAGATGAGTCGGAACCTAAGAAAAGAGGTCGTCCAAGAAATGATCAAAGTGGACCAACCACTCGACAAGTAAGGCCAAAGATCTCTACGGAGCCTTCTCAAGTAAGTCACCCAAATTTTGTCGAAGAAGTTGTTGAGCAAATGAACGCCTCGCAACAAACCCAACCAATGGAGATTCTTACTATAAAAGAGGACAAAGGTACTCTTCGTTGCCCTAGAGATATTAATGGAAGACCAAATCGATCCACATATACAATGTACAAAGAGTATTTGGAACAACTCCCTCCACTTATCATTCCATTTGTTTTGTCGACCGACGAGGTTGATGGGGATGGAAATTGTGGGTTTCACGTTGCTACGGAACAAATGGGTTACTTTAGAGAGGCGGATATCGAAGATGTCACCCAATTCCAATATTTAAGAAATAAGATGGAGGTACAACTAGTGAAGGACAAGGGTTTTTATATGGAGATGATGAGGCGAGAAGATAGATACGACAAAGAACAAGAGTTCAAAGACTTAGTTGCGCGTGTGAAGTGCCGAAAGGGATTGAAGACAATCGGATCCAAGTATTGGATGACAATGCCTAAATTTGGATATCTCCTAGCGGATGTTTTGAATTGCGTGGTACATTTCTTTGTTCCTCCTATGTATGGACTTAGCATGACGTTTGCACCCACAAGAACGGCTTGCGACGAGTCGGTTAAAGATAGAAGAATCGTAATGGCATTTGTGAATGAAATGCATTTTATCGGTTTAAGAGTAAAGAAAGATTGTCCTTTACCTCCGTTGAGTAAGTGGCACGATTACTTCCCGATGAACCATTGCAAGGATTGGGTGAAACAATATGAGTCCAACATGGTTGATTGGGATCGCGTTATGGACAACAACTTTCCCGCTGAGTTACTCGAATTGATCCCTTCGGATGATGACGATGTTTGATCGTTTTTTTTTCGAACATGTAATTTGTACAAGTTTTTTGGAAACTTTTTTGTGAAGATATATGATTTAATCGGTCGCAAAAAATACAATGTTGTCTCCCGAATGTAGGAATCGGGCTCTTTAATTTTTCCTAACTCTCCGATTATATGCATTTTGAACTCAAAACCCAGGAGAAATTGGAACACTCCTATATTCGGTAGTACATCTACATATCTTACTTCCGAATGACGTGCCTTCGAAAGTATATTACTTCGTTTTACTTCCGAATATTATAATCGGTTGGTATTGATACACGTTTTGATTCCGAATATTATAATCGGTTGGTAATGATACACGTTTTGATTCTGAATATTATAATCGGTAGAACTCTTAAATATCTATCTACCGATTTGGTGGGTATTTCGAGGCACGATTATATTTTTTTTGAAACTATGTAATCGGAACAACAATATTATAACACTTCAATCCGATTAATCATATTCGGGTATTCCATATTTTATCAAACCGCCGATTAATATTAAAAATTTGAATTTACAGCACTCAAACATCACATGTTATTCTTTTTTCCCAGTCCGAGATGCAACAATCAACGCGGCTTCGAAATGTAGAAACGACTCTCCTCTCCACTTGGAATAAGCATCTTGTGCCGCAAACCTGTCGTCTCTGTGCCTAGCAAGAATACGGTTGTACTGGGTGCACAATTTTATAACATGGTGCACCCTTGAAGAAACATGGGATGGTTCATAATTGTGGTGTGGCTTCTTGTACTTACCAACAAAAGGACCCAATGAAACGTTAATCCAAAATATACGATCGTCCTGCTGTTCTTTGGGTAGATCTTTCACAATGTAATAATTTTTTATCCATTCGGTCTCTTCCTCAACTTGTTTTAATCTTTCTCTTTGATGGAATTATTCTTGACCTCGCTTCTTAGCCTTGATTTCCTCTTCCTCCTCCTTCGTTGCCACTAACGATGGTTTAATTTTTTTGGGTTGTTTGTTCCTTTTTTGTATTTCTTCTTTCATTGATGCAATTGATGTAGTTGTTCGCTTGCATTTTCGAAGAATGTTGTCGATTGATGATGGACTTGCCATTGAAAAGGTTTTTCATTCTGATTTTTTACTCAATAATAACTGAGAGGGGTTACCCTCCTTATATAGATTAGAGTTCCAACGGCTCTAATTTTTGAAAATATGGCCGTTGAGGTTTCTGAAAATATGGCCGTTGAGGTTTCGTATCAATGATGCAGTACAATCGGTTGCTAACGATACACGTATTTCCTTCGAATAGGACATTCGGTAGCGAACTTAAATTTTTATCTACTGATTAGGTTGGTATTTCTAAATACGACTATATTATTCGGAGGATAATTTTTTTTTGTAAAGTCCCGAATGTACGATGGCCCAAAAATCAAAATTTGGGAAAAACTGATACTTTTCAAATTTTGAACTTGCAATAATTGGAAGTCAACTCAGTTACCCAAACTTTCGAATATGGGTTGTCTAACCTTCTATATTGGCCCTTGGAACCACCTAGAGCCATGGCATGGTTTGTTTTGAACTTGTAATATTCGGAGGATAATTTTTTTTTTTGTAAAGTCCCGAATGTATGATGGCCCAAAAATCAGAATTTTGGAAAAACTGATACTTTTCAAATTTTGAACTTGCGATAATTGGAAGTCAACTCAATTACCCAAATTTTCGAATATGGGTTGTCTAACCTTCTATATTGGCCCTTGGAACCACCTAGAGCCATGGCATGGTTTGTTTTGAACTTGTAATATTCGGAGGATAATTTTTTTTTGTAAAGTCCCGAATGTACGATGGCCCAAAAATCAGAATTTGGGAAAAACTGATACTTTTCAAATTTTGAACTTGCAATAATCGGAAGTCAACTCAGTTACCCAAACTTCCGAATATGGGTTGTCCCGAATGTACGATGGCCCAACTTAACTGCTTTGTGTAGTTAAACTTCACAGTTGTGCCTTGGTCGGGAAGGTTAAGAATCTGCACAACATCATCCGGGGTAATCGTCATCTCCCCAAACGACATATGGAAAGTATCGGTCTCAGGATACATTCTCTCCACGAACGCCGATATGGACACACGATCATGTTCTAACAATGAATTCTCGGCGGCATTAGCTAACCCCGAGTTGGCAACAATTGACTTGAACCTTTCACATTCACCGGATAAAAGCCACACAAGCATTTTTGTTGGTGCGGCGGTAGGTTTGAGTAGACGGACCGCATCTTGATGATCCTATTAAAGTACATAAAAAAATCATTAATACAAATATTACGATATAACACATAGACAATACATTAATAAAAAATAGTAATTTTATTACCTCGATTTCGTATATTTCTCTGGCCCATGAGTCTTTGTATCCAAATAGCAATTTTCCTCCATCCGCCGGTAGCCCAAGGATTGTGCCTGCTGGAATACCCTTCTTCTTCAAGTGCTGAGGGACAAGATGTGATGTTTCCTTAGCAATATCCTTCTTTTACACCATCTTTTCCTTTTTTGGCTTTTTGGGTACCACTTGGTTGTCTTTCTTCTTCTACTCTTGGCACTGGATCAACTGGTTCAATTTCATGGTGGGGTGTAACTTGTGGAGCAGTTGGTTCTGCACTTTGTCGAGCGGCTTGTTCAACACTTGGTTGCACCCCTTGTTCACTGCCTTGTTGTTCTACACTTTGTTCAGCACTTGGTTGCACTCCTTGTTGACTGCTTTGTTCTTGTAAGCTTTGTTGAGCACTTGAATTATCTTTGGCACTCCTTTCCCTCCTAGCACTAGCTGTCACTTTCTTCCTCCTTTCTCGACTTTGTCTAAACAACAAAGAAAGGAACAATATTTACAAACTATACAATCGGAAGACAAAGTATGGAAATATAACCCGAATGCACACATTCGGACATAAGAAGACACAAACTGTTCCCGAATACAAAACAATCGAAAGCTAACTAAACATATTTACAACCGAATATGCATCAATTGGAGTTCAGAAGCTCTAAATTTTTCATCCCACACAATCGGAAGACAAAGTACACAACTATAACCCGAATGAACAAATTCGGAAGTAAGAAGACACATATTTTTCCCGAATGAAAAACAATTGGAATATAACTAAACATGTTTACAACCGAATATTCATCAACCGAATACTGTCGATGTTCTTGAGAAATGAAGAACACGACTACATTCGGAAGTAAATAAGCATGAATATCGCCCGAATCTGGATAAATAACCGAAAATCCTTGAAATTTTTTTCTCGATTCGTCGAATTAAAGCGAAATAAACCCCAAAAATGATAGATTCTTACCTAACTGGGGCCATTTGAAGTTGACGAAGTGTTTGACTATCGGAATCGCCACCACTGACTACATCGACGGGTACTTCTTCTTCGCGTTCTTCTTCATTGCAGCAACAATTTCTTTATTTCTTGCTAAAATCCCAATCTTTGGATTGATACCCCGAGCAACGTTTTTGGTTCTAGGTATGTGGGTTTCATTTCCCTTATCCATTGTTTTATAAACGAACCGACGATGTTTTGATTTTACGATTCGCGGCGATGTTTCGGTTGAACACAAGAACGAGGGAATTTTTTTTTTCTTCCACAATCGGAAGATAATATGAAACTGGAAGAAGAAGAGTTGAAATGAGTAGAATTTTTTTTTTGATTTGGTTTTTATACAGTTTTACCAGAAGGACATTTATGTAACTTCAATATCATATAGGATACCCCTTAACTAGAGTCTTTGGATGAGTATAAATTGAAGGCCCCTAAATCCTTTCGGGTGGCCCCTAAAAACGCGAGTTTGATTATCCCTTCAAAAAAAGATTATCTCTATCATCATAACCCTAGCATTTTCGTTCAAAAATGCTATTTTCACCAGGCCATTCTCCTCGTCACTTATCGTCTCCTTTCCTTTCTTTGTCATTTGAAAGAAACAAATTCTATCGAGCCGTCAATATCCTCAAACACCCCTAAGAAATGTAACATCGTTCTTGTTGAGGATATATACTTGTGTGGCATCTATTGAGAAAATCATTGAAAGGGATTTCTTTCCCGACATTCCAAAGCGTTTTGACTGGCTTGAAGCTTGTTAATCTGGTGATCCAGTTTTGATTAAAGATGCTCAGTTGTGGATAATGGAGCGGCTATGTCGGGAAAAACCCTTAATTTCCGATGTTGCTCAAGGTAACACTTTCCAAACGCCCCAGAAGTCGATTTGAGATTATTTTCTTTATCTACCAGGGGGTTAGTCCACGAGTGAGTTGGAGGGAGTTTAATGTATTTTGAATCTTGGGGATTTTGAGGGAGTGTAAGAGAGTATAGGGAGTTTGAGAGAGTTTGGTGTGTTGAGTGTAGAGAGTCTGAGAGACTCTCCCAAAATCTCTACTTTTTTGAGAGATTTGGAGTGAGGCAAAAATACACTATAAACTCCCTAGAACTCCCAAAAAAAAAACAAACTCCCTATCATTCTAATTTTTACCACTAACAGGGAGTTTAAGAGTTTCTTTCAAACTCCCCCACGACTAACGGGGTTTTTTAGGGAGTTTGGGAGACTCTTCTAAACTCTCCCACGACTAACGGGGATTTTGAGAGACTCCCTCGAACTCCCTCACGACTAACGGGAAAAAACACAACTACACCCAACTCTCCCAACTCCCTTGAGAACTAACACCCTGTACGTTTGATTTAGACAAAACCCCTACTGTTCCACAACACTTATATGTATCAGAAACTAGTGAAATTGGTGATAATTCTATCGATGTATCCGCGTCTCTTGATGAGTTTATGCGGCAAGGGTGAAGTGCAGGCAGAAAGGAATGAAAGGGTTATGGGCTTGACAAAAGAAATCAGTCGAACAAACACTCGGTTTCATGGAAAATTGATAGATTCTGGTCCGAGAGACGATACAATTGCGGTGATGTGTACTCCTGTGGCTGGGGGACCAGTGGGGGTATCCCTGTACCTTTACCATTTCCAGGTCGTGAAGCAGAAGATATGACCTGGAAGATTTGAGAAAAACCACTAATCCATTTTATGTTGAATCGACAAAGAAATCCGAAAATGGGTATAATTATGTCAAGACACCTTCTCCTGCACCTGGTTTTGATGATTCACCATTTAATACATGGGGAGAGATAGAAGGGACACCTTTAAGATTGGAAACTGAGGATACACCTGTTGGGTTCGGGGAAGTGGAGACGGTCCCCATTTTAGTATTCCATGGGCACCTTCTAGAGATGTGAAGTCCCACTCATTATCGACGGAAGCTGCTCGTAAACTGGGGGAGAGATCAAAGATGTTTCAGAAGCCACCGCTGCCTTCACCAGCTAGAGGGGACGTAATTGCAAAGTCATCTTCTACAGTGGATGGATCACTACGTGCAAGTTATCGTGGTTCAAGTCCAGCTGCAGTTACTCCAAGGTCACCCTCTGTTAGAGATGGATCCAATCCTGTTAGAGATGGGTCTAATCCTCCCTGTTGATTAAGTTTCATTCTTTTTTTTTTTTCATTTGGCAAGTAGTGAGCATGATTGGATGTATAAACCTTTGAACTTGAGTTTGTTGTTTCTGGATTATAAAGTGCTCATCATTCTGTTAAAAATGAGAGAGAAACTTGAACTTGAAGACCTTCGGGGGCTTATAATGTCGAGGGGAGAACCATAGGTCAAAAAGGTGCTGCTCTATTTCAGTATGGATCCTTTCTATTTTCAGGTTTGATTTCCTCAATTTCTTGTTTCATGTTTAGGTTATTCGATGTAATTCATTTTTTATTCTTTCTTTTTTTCCAATTCGCTTGTTATCGAATGAAAACGTCGAGAAACATACTTAGAATTGAGGTTATGCTTTTATTACTATGAACACGAGTCTGTACTATGTCATTTAGAAGCTAAGTAAATTCGTTCATGCATGGTAATTGTCCAGTGATTTTGTAGACGGTATCACGGAACATGCTTACTCGATTAGGTTTTGTGTTAATATCAACCTTAAAATTCATTCAGTTAAAACAGAAGGGGTACCCATGAACACTGACTTGTTATGTTGGAAATAGCGCGAAGTTCATTTGATACTTGATAACCACGATCATCTTATATATGTGGATTAGAAAATAAAGTGAGTGGTGGATTGAAAGAGTTTGGAAGTGTGTGATGTGTTAACTAAATAGCAGGTATAGTTTGTCTGTAGCTGGTGATGTTATAGACAGGATGGTGTTTTCGTATCTTTACTCACATAGGTCTAGTTTGTGCTCAAGTTTGAAAGTAAATGAATAATAGTGTTGCATGAGTAGTTGTATGATGTGCAGCTTCCTAATCTAGGACAATATTATATGAAACCGATTCCTGATCTTGTGCAATCTGAATTCTAACAAACCATCAATAATATGCTAAACGAGTCTCGTACCTCAGCTATTGTTCGGATGTAATGTTCATACTTCCCACGGTATTCATGAATCCTTATAAACACGAATTTCTTGGAAACTTTATTCTTGTGGTATAGCTGGCAACATGTAATTGTGATATGCTTCAAAAAAACAAAAACAAAAAAACATGTAATGTGATGAATGGTAATCCAAAATTCTTTCCTCTGCCGGTTTTCTCTCTTTGCATGTTTTTAAAATTCAAATCATAGGAGGGTTCTGTGGACTTGATTTAGAGGATTTGCTAAAACATAATTCCAATCTCCTATATCGAGTATCAGAAAACACCGTCCACATATACATATGTTCATATTGGTTCTTGATTTTGATATCAGTGTCAACCAAAAACCCCATTTTATGTTTTACTGATATCCTCTAATTAGGTACTTTCTTTTACAGAAATTTCTGCCTGTAGAGACTGCAGGTGCAGAGGCGGAGTTCAACGCAACATGTCTGGTTTGCAATAAATCCGGTATTTGTTAGTGTTCCTTCTTGTGTGTCTCAAAATGTTAGAAATAGACTGCTTCAATTGTTGGATGGCTGATCTCGACTTGTTTCATTCATTTGAGTAACATGAAGAGCTAAATGCGTAGCTTTGCTATTTCCATGAAAATTATAAACACACATCTTTACTCTGTTGCACCATGATTTTAAGTCCATCACCCCATCAATGCATTCATTATATGTGGAGAATTGCAACCTAGGCGGCTTGGTGGCCTAATGTATGAGGTGCAATGGTGAACAACATGAATTTTTTGCAGTAAATCATCAAGAACGGGAGAAACAGAAAAACATGTCTGTATTGTAATCATTGTATAGCTGGCTAATCCGGTATGAAACAAAGGAAAAGAGATTCTGTACAGTGTATTCTTTTTCTTTCTTTTTTTTTGACACGATCAGCGCGGGATGTACATAGTATTCTGTCCTCTCTACCTCTAGCATTTTGCAAGGCTCAAGTCATTGACGGAGCCTGTTCACCAGTTCATCGGGTCGTCCTCTACAGTATTTACTCATCCGTATACATGATCAAACACTCAACTGTGAACTGCTCTCAGTAAAAGAAGTAAGTTTCGACAACCTTTGGCACCTTTGAGCCTAGTTTCTGCTCTGTTCTCTCGCTTTAATTCACACTGCCTAGAAACATTACAGGAAGATCACAAGAAAGTTATTCACATTCATTCACAGGAGCCTGGATCTAAGGTAGTAGTACCTTAGAAATTGTTTTCACTCTCGTGTACAATACTGAAATTACTTATTTCTCATTTCCATGGTGATGATTTGACTGATGCGCATGAGACAAAAACCATCACAAGGAGGTCCCATCAATTGATGGAACTGTAGGCTCCACCAGTGTTTTAATAAAAAACTGTAGCAAACAGGGCAAGGCAACGGTAATGATGCTATCGTTTCAAAACCAAAGAAACGGTAATGATGCTAGTTGTCTTCCTCAATTGTCCTTTTACCTCCTTTGGTGATATTATTGGATCTTTTGTTTTTAAATTAGGCCTTTATTGGGCAGCGCAACATGCAGCCACAGCTTCTAGTTGTTGTTTTTAACCCTAGGGTACTGGTAGTGTTTTGTAGGAGAAGTCCAAAACCCTAGTGAATCTACAGAAGATCTATTTGGTATATCACTTTGCCATGATCATGCACCATCATAATGATCATCTTATCTTATCTATCATCATGCCATGATGACATGAACTTATCATGTACCAATGTTCATGCTTCAAAAAATGTACCAGTGTTCCCATTCCCTAAACGGCTAAACCTCATCAGGGTGGTTCCCTAACTTCAATGTTTGAAGTACGCCGTTATCAATAATGGTTAATAGCCCCGTATGCCAGACTAGTTCAAACAACTTACTTTGAGCAAATTTGCTTTCCTTATGGGATGGGTCTCTGGTCTGTTTATCTTGCCATTTTTATTTCTTGAACCCATGACGGGCAGGTAGCATCCAATGATTTTAGGACCCTCTGTTAGATTAGAAACGCATTTTTGGATGGGGAAATTAGGCTCAGGCCCAACCCATGGATAACCCATAATATGAGGCCCTTAATTAAAAAAAGTTTAAATCTAGGCCCCGAGTTTTTAAAAGACCTTGATACCCTTATGCATATTATCAAGCCCATAATTAAATAAAATTTAAATCTAGGCCCAAAATTATTAAATCTAGGCCCGAAATTATTAAAATACAGTGCGAAGGTGTAAACAGAAGTTACACATGCATATGGCATGTGTAACCAGAAGTTACACATTCTTATGATATGTGTAATGCAAAGTTACACTTGTATATATATGCAAATAAATAGACATAAAAAAAAAACACAAAAAAAAAGTTATTACTTTAATATTCATTTACAATAATTTCTTAGCATGTGTAACTAGAAGTTACACACGCATCTGTTTAGTGTAATTGAGAGTTACATATGTGTCTATCTAGTGTAACTGAGAGTTACACATGCATCTGACTTGTGTATTCAGCGTCAACTCCAGTTCCAGCGAGACCATTACCACGTTTAAGCAATTAGCTTTTATGAAGTTATCTAAAACCTGAAATATAACAACAAGCAATCAGTATTTATACGATTAAAATGAACAGTACATAAAACAATGTATATTTCAGTTTCACAAGCATCTGACTAGTGTAGCTAGCGGTTACACATGCATCTGAATTGTGTAACTGAGAGTTACACATGCATATAACATGTGTAACTAGGAGATACACATTCATATGGCTAGTGTAGCTAGCAGTTACACATGCATATGACTAGTGTAACTAGGAGTTACACATACATATTGATATGTGTACCCAAAATCAGTATGTGTAAGTAAAAGTTACACATCTAAGTAGAAACTACACATCTAATTTGCATGTGTAACTGGTATCTACACATCTAATTAGCATGTGTAACTAATAGTTACACATGCATCTCACTTGTGTAACTAAGAGTTACACATGTATCTAATTAGTCTAATAATCAGTATTATCCTACCATTCTGTAATCTGGAGATAATGCATCATTATTATACATTGTTTGAGGCATGTAATTGAGATCTAAAATGTGGTTTTCAAGAATTATCATCTCATATGAAGGACAAATGATTAAGTCAACAGGGTTGAGCTTTTACCTCTGAGGTGGCAACGACACACTATTCCCAGATATATGAATCCCATGCTTCTTATGAAACAATTCATCACCCTGAAAATTGCAGCACAGTAGTCAGTACCAGACAATAAAAGATCCCTAAAATTTTCAAAGTGAAAACCAAAATCAAACATAATAAAATCATTAAACTGAAATCATTAAACATGCATATGGCATGTGTAAGCCGCAGTTACACATTAGCATTTACCTGGCACATACACTGTGTTAACTACATAGAATTTCAAATACAGGAGAACTCTATTGCAAAGCACACAAAAAAACACAGACAATACAATAGACAACACTACATGTAAGAGGCGTGGAGGATTTTGGAGAAAATAAGTTCAATAACTAGTGGTATTCCATACCTTCTGTTTCTCCTGATTAACAATATCCAGCTTCTCCAGCTCGAACTTCCTCCGGATGTCATTAACAGCCTGTAAAACTCCTTTCAGTTCCAATGAAATAATCGGCATAACAAGGCGTGGCCTGTATATTAGATCAGAGAAGGCATACCTGATCATTCCTTTGAGAAATTTCCTTCAAATGTTTACTCAACTCTAACTGTTTGCTTTCCAGCATCACATCATACTGCTTTTTTGTTTCAGCAAGCGTACTTTCTGCAGCAGCTAGAGATGCCTGAATCTGCAATAAACTGACAATGTTACTTTACCAAGTAAATTCTAATAACACCATAAAATTGCAAAAATGATATTTCTCTAACCTCTTTTTTTTTATCTTCTAATAGTTTCTCCTTTTCAATGTAGTGTTGATGAAGCTGTTCCTTCTCTCCTAAATTTACACGAAGCTCACTAACTTGATTTTCTAGGGAAGCTACATGTTCCTCATGTTCAACAATCACTTTCTGAAGACCTTCAGTTTCTTCAGATTTTCCCTGTAGCTTCACCTGCAGCTTGTCTTGAATATATCGACTCTCAGATTCTAGTGTGGAAATATTCTGTGATAATTCTCGCTGCAAGGTTCAAACCAAGAAGGTTATGAATGTTACTTCAGAAATACAGAATTCGTCATTGAGAAGTGTAATAAATGACGAACCATTTTATTTTCAGCGAGTTCTGATTCTTCGGACAATTGTTTTATTCTCTCCTCCATGTTGGTTAACAACATCTCCAATTCTGTCTTTTTCAAAATAATACCTTCTGCTTCAGACTCCATTTTCTTGATTCTTTCTTCTGCTGAACGGTTTTCTTCGGCATGATGTAATATCAAAAGCTCCTGGAGTTTCTGGAGCTCGACACTCTTGCTCTTAAGCTCTTCATTATCTAATTGAAGATTATCGTTTTCATATTTAACATTCACCAATTGTTTGTGGAGATGATTAGATTGGAGCTGACTAAGGTTAGCAGTTAAGTCCTTCTCTTGCTTAGCCAGTTTGTAGCAAGTGTCAAATGAATGGTTTAGCTGAGCCACATTATCTGAAACCATTGCACTCTGTTGATCCAATTCGATTAACTTCTCTACCAAGTCATGGACCAGAACTTGAAGATCTTTTATCTCTTGACCAGATGCAAGTAATCGCCTAGCATAATGTTCATTGTTAGACTGGAGAGCACCCTTCTCTTTCTCCAAATTGCTCCGAGCATCTTCCAAGCACTTGCACATGTCTTCTTTCAACCGCAAATCTCTTTGGACCTCTTCCAACCGTGTATTAAGATTATCCAAGCACAAGCTGTCTGCTGCAACAGCTCTTTCTAGGTCCTTGATCTGAGCATCTGAGATCAAAGAACACATTCAGTCCCACAAAAAACAAATCTTATTTGGTCACCTGTTCAATGTACAACCTCAACGAATGCAGATGTCCAACTCCTGTAAACCAGCCAATCACAAAGAACTAGAAAAACAACAACATTGAGACATTGAAAAATACTAGTGCTTTGTAGTCTGAACCGTATGAAGTTTTACCCTAACTTAATATAAAAATTCAATATACCATTAGGGTACTTGGTACTAGAATACTACACAAGAAGGAAGTGCATAGATACACAAGATAGTGTATCCATATTAGTTACCTATCAAATAAATACACAAGATAGAACATATATGAAAAGCTGCATTGGCATGTAACCCAACAAATAGAGAATGGGACACTGTGCCCAAAAAGGATAATCACAGAAAGTGGCATCTTTGGTAAGCTTGATAACAACCATTTTTTCTAGTCCTAATATTTGGTTTAAAAACTTAATTTTCTTCTTCAGTTGTAGATTCTTTTTCTTAATTTCAGCTTCCACCAACTGACCATCCCATTAACAAACCACATGGAAATTAACAGCTTCTCACTCGGTAAAGTCAAGTAAAACATCAAAATATCCAGAAAACAGAAGCACGTACCTTTTTCTCCTATAAGATTGGCAGTTCGGCCTTGTTCATTGACATAAAATTTCTCCCTTTCCTCTTTCTCAATTTTAAGTTCACTCAGCGATTCTTCACCTACCAGATATAAAAACTCAAGCACATCAGAGTAATGTATGCCAATTGATATGTATGTATGTATATCCATTCATCTTAAGTCATTTTCTACGTGGTTGTAACTAATTCTCTTCCAAAGACCGGTAGCATCTTCTGATTATTAAAATATGAGACATTATAAAATACTTATCAGATGCAATAGAGAGAAAGACTAAATTGCTATTTTTGCAGATGCCGTAATATTAGTGAATGACAACTTACATTTTCTCATGTTTTCCTCCGCAGAGTCAATTTTCAATGTTAGACCAGTCATCTGAAGCTGCAAGCTGTCAAATGCTTCGGAACTTGCTAAAAATTTGTCTTCAAACACCTTCTTATCATGTTCAGCTATTCACAAACAAGTTTTGGACAGTCAAAACATTTCAAATCCCAAATCAGATCAAGCAACCTAAGGAAAGAGACTCACCATCGCGAACCTGACCAGCCAAGTGTTGTAATGTTTCAGTAAGTTGGTCGCATAAAGTCTTTGTTGAAGAAAATTTAGATTCCAATCCTTTCCAAAGTTTTGCCTCTTCTTTCTGCTTCACTTGAAGCTTTGCATTTTCATTTACTGCATTCTGTAATTTCTCCTCCAGCAAATGAATATGGTCCACCGCTCTTTTGAGTTTCGAGTTCTGTCTCATTCCACAAATTCACTCATCAGCAAGTGCCGTAATTTTAGGTTTACAGCAAATTCATCCTCAAAGCTAAATGATCCTAGAAGGCAAAAATATAAAAGACTTTCCCTATAAAACATAACTGAAATGTCATAGAAATTTCTACCAATCGAACAAAAATGATATTTGAAAAGAAATAAAATCAATCAGATTTGATTCCGACCTTGATTAATCTAGAAACAAGAGTTATAGAATAAGAAATCTACTAAGTACTACGGGAAGATGTAAAACAAGTTCAAAACATTATTAGTGCATGTAACAATTAATCTCCAAATCTAGCAAACGAGACAAGAACGAGCTAAAGAGATCACGCAGATGATCAGACAAATATTTAACCTAAAATGTAGTAGATCAGGAACTAAATCGATAGAAACATTAAGAACCAGATCTAAGCTAAAAATCAAAGAGAAAAAGGAAGAAGAAACAAGAAGTAATCCTTTACCGCCATTTCAAGATCGGTTTTCACGGAAGCTTGCTCTTTAACTAATTTCTCTAAACAAATAAAAATGCAAAATCATCAATAAATGCATCAATTTTTTCAACATATAGAAACAAAAACAGAATCGGTAAGAAATTAACCTGCAGTAAGTTTCAGATTAGCAAAACTTCCCAAAGAAACTGAATCTGAAGAAGAAGATCTATATGAAGACATTGAAGGCACTGTTTTTCCTCCACCACTTCCAGAAATTGATCCTGATAATGACCTAAGTTGATTTAAACTCTTCATTCCTGAAATTCCAAGCTTATTCATTACGTTTTTCGTTATTCGTAAGTTCTGTAGTTAACTGTATTGAAACCCTAGAGATTCAAGTTTTTGCTCTGGAAGCGTTTTAGAATTCAAAAAGGTAATCAGCGCTCATTTGCCTAGGAACCGATATTTATATTGTGAATTCAACAGGACTGCAAATATAGATGAGAAACTTATCTTTTTCTTTCGATAAGATGTTGAATCCTCAAGTTTTCTTCGAGTTTCATCAAGTGAATCTCCATTCTTCGTTATTTGCAGAGCAGTGGAGAGAGCAGTGGGGAGAAAAAAGAAAACCGAAAATGAAACCTATGCCTAGTTTTATTGCATTTATATACTAAAGGGTATTCTTGGTATTATAAAAATTATTTTAAATAAAACTTTTATTAACAGGCCCGGAATTCTAAAGTTTTGGGCCTACAAATATCAAAATGTGAAAGAATGGAGTTGACAATGAATGATCCATTTAATGGGGCTTCTCTATATTAAACCCATATAGTAGGGGGTTCTAGTATTTTTCACTTTTTGGATACTAACTAAACTTCAGTCCTGCGATTTTCATTTGGCAAGAAGGAAAATAATGAAATAAACAAACTTATGAACGTGTAACATTAAATGCACAAGTCTCCAGCAAACAGAAGAGTGACATCAAATTTCTAATCTGTCAATCATGTCAAGTCAGCCCATCTCTTCAATCTCTGGGCCTAAAATACCAAACCCCAATGACAAAAACAGAAGTAGGTTTTTTTTCAAGTTTCAACGATAACTCGCCTAAAACTGGCATTAACTTCCTAATACATTTATAGTAAAAACAGTACACCATTATTTACAGCCACCATACATATATCTTAGATTTCTAAATCCATACTATAAACTAACTATATAATCTATATAAAGTAGATAATTAGATATTTCCAACATTCAATGGTCCAGATACTACTGTTTATCCGATGTGAGTAGGATATCTAACATCGTCTAGATAGCCCTGCTGAAAGCAACTGAAGTAGACATCTCTTGAATTGTATTTGGATGATCACTGCAGAACCCTAAAGCACCATAACCCATTTCAAAAGACAATGAGGAGGATGAAGAAAAACTGTGCTGCCATGGATTTTGGTTTTGAATTTTGTCTAGCCAGTTCAAGTTATGAGCTCCACCATCTAGTTGGTGAAAATAAGAATTCAAGTTTGTATCGGGTTTAATGAACTGTTTAGTATTAATACTTGGTTTTTCCTTTGACATGCAATCTTGATGATGTGAAAGCAAACTTTTGAAGAGAGCTGATGAGATGTTGTTGCTGTTAGATGACAAGGAAGAGAAAGGTTGAATATTATTACTATTCACTGCCATATTGTTGGGTGCCATCTGATGAGGGTTTACAGGTGGGTTTACCAAGGTTCCGATGTCACTATCTTGGTTCATGAAGTAAGGTTCCTGAAATGCTTGTAATGGTTGTGCTTCAAGTACTTTTGTTGGAGATTCAAGAAGTGGAGGCAAAGTGTTGTTGGAGTGATGTTGATGATGAAGAGGTGAAGCAACTTCAACAAGGTAGTTGTGATGATGATGATGAGCAAAATAAAATGGTGTTTTCTTCTCTCCTCCTGGTTTATGAACAATTCTACAAATAACCCACTCTTCCTGCATAAAATGGAAAATCCATTAAAATACAGTAATAAATATTTGCAAATGATTGAATGAACGAACTCACATTGTAAGCTAAATAGAGTTGATCATCATACCTTAGAAGCGTGGCGATAAGAGAAGTTACCGTCCAGGCGATATTCATGCATGACCCATTTAGTTTTCTCACCACGAGGAGCTCTTCCTTTGTAGAAAACCAGTGTTTTCTTCATACCTAGTAAAGCACCATTAGAAGCACTATAAACTTCTCTATCTTTTCCAGTTGCTTTCCAGTACCCAGCTTCAGTTGCTCTATTTGTTCTCAACCCTGTTGGATATTTCCTATCTCTTAAACTGAAGAAATACCACTCTCTTTCTCCCATCTTAGCTGTCTCTGTACCAAGAAAAAAACAACAAAGTATAAAAATCTTCATTTTTAAGTAATACAAGACAAAAAATATTGGACTCATAATAAATGTCAGGAAGTAAAAAAATGTAGCAATAAAAGAGAAAGTTTTGTATAGAGAGGTAGTGAGGGTAGCTGCGAAGTCTTTAATATAGAAGGAACACTGTTATGACATTGACATAAAGTATAAAAGAATTGTATAGCGAATTTAAGAGGACTAGAGATAAGCTTACAAGCAATCTTTCACATAATGAACCTGCAGAACTAGGACCTTACATGCAATTGGCATAGAACAAATATAAAGTTTTTAAAGAGACAGTAGAAGTTTTGGGCATAGTAGCTACTAGCTAGAACTAAATCTTCAAAGACATGCATTTGGGTTTGAAACAAAATTTTAAAATGAGTAAAGAAGGATGAGAGTATTTTACCAGGAAGTTCCCATGGTTCACATCTGTTAAGATCAACTTCAGCTATTTCAATACCACAAAAACTTCCACTGAATACTTTTGAAGCTAAGTAAAAAGTAATGAGCTCTTCATCAGTTGGATGAAATCTAAAACCAGGAGGTAACCCTTGTTCATTCACATCATCTAAATGAATCTCACTTAAAAAATCTCCTCCTCCCATGGTTGTTAACATCATCTTCATCAAGAATTGCAAAAGAAAGTCAGTTTGAAAATGTAAATGGTACAGTAAGAAAAACTGAGAGTGAAGAAAAGTTTCTGTGAAGGAAAAGGATAGAAATGAGAGGGGGTTTATATAATGGAAATACGCACTGAAACCGAAAACAAGAAAACAAATTGAGAGAAAGAAATAAAATGTAAGAAACAAATTTGGGGATGGTAGAAGGCAGATTTGGGTTCATTAATGGCTATGGGGGGCCTAGTTCAGCTCACCTGAGACATAGAACCCCTTCAAAATAGGAAATAAGATGATAATACATTCAGAAAAAAAGAAAAAGAAAATAGGTTTGTAGATTAGGGGGTGGGCAGAAGTTAATGCAAAAGAGTTGGCAGAGATTTATGCGTGCGTGTGTGAGCATGTTGTGAGAATTGAGTTGTTAAAGAGTCAGGTTTTTGATTCAGAACTCGGACAGAGAAGATAACTAAAATATCCATCTATCTTTAATTAAAAAGAAAGAAGTCTGATGAGATCATTTCCTCACTCGTATTTAAAAAGAAGTCTGATGAGATCATTTCCTCACTCGTATCTTTAATTAAAAAGAAGTCTGATGAGATCATTTCCTCACTCGTATTTATAACTACTGCCCCCAGCTTTACAATGAAGAGTTTTTTTTTTATTGGGGAGAAAAAGATTGTATGTAGCTTGTAGAAATACACATGCTTGTCAAAACTTGTGCTGTTTGGTTTTGAAAGATTTTTCTCATCAGTACAGTACTTCTCTGTAGAAACCGTAAAGGTCTTGTGAGGACATTAAATTGAATCAGCTTCGAGCTGCAACCCATACCGTCTAGTGTTTTTCAGGCTTGGATAAGAGTTCCATTTGCCTTAAATTTAAAACTTTGCAGAGACGGAACAAGGACATTAGTTCACCTTGTTAAATGATTTTTGCTATGTGAGTTTTTACTTTACTGATTTTTGTTAAAGAGCGACCAAAATGAAAATATGGATTGACAAGTGGGAAAAATGCTAAATTCGACCTTTGTAAACATTATACATACTGATGGAAAACAATATGAAGTGAAGTTTGGCAAAGCAATCACGTAAAAGTATTTTGGATTGTGTACCAGGTCCTTTCATGAAATTCTCCAGAAGTATCCGAAGGAGGAAGGAGGTACTTTATCACTTTTATTGACGACTTATTAGAAAGAGAGTGATAGTGTGCAATGAAGACGAAGAACTGAACTCGTAGTATGCAATGAAATTCTAAGAACTGAACTTATTAGAGAGAGTGTGATAGGTACTTTATCACTTTTATTTAACTGAGCTTCTCAAGGTCAAACAAGTTAACATAGATAAATTGTGAGTCCAGGACTCAAGCTCAAAGCTGATCTTTTTTCTACTCTAATTCTATCATCTAATCACCAAATAATGTTTGTGTTATTGCATACATAAAGATGCTAATTAAACCAAAGCAGAAAAGTAAAAAAGAAACATCACACACCGAATGCATGGCAATGCAGAGTTCGTTGGTGCTAGTAATAGGGTTTACGCATATCTATATCATTAGGTTTTTAAGTTTACCTTTTTTACTGCTGCTTTAGCAACTAATTCCATGATTAGTCCATTCACTGTATGTTTTTGTCTTCTCTATATGCCTACGTTAGATTTAGATGTAACTTAGAGAGTGCCGTCGACGAGTATTGACCTCGAGAGTTCTGACTAGTCATCACTCATGAGATAATTTTCTGAAGAAACTAGACGTGAGGTACTACGGGCTTTTATAATTCTCCATTTTCTTAAGAGAACCTCTTTGATCACTAATTATCTAAGAGAAGTGAACAACCGCGGGTATAGAGCTGATTGTGATTTTTCTTTTTTTTATGCAAGTATGAACACGCAATGAAAAAAATACTGGCAGGCAGTAATTTATAGTAAATGTTCGTTTGCTTATCGCGGCCTCCATAAATTAATGTATCACCTGGTGAAAGAATAAAGATGGATTTAACGTGAGAGAGTAATAAATCTCGAATAAACAGCTACTACATTTTTTTACGTCAGTGCTTTATTGATATTTCATCCTCGATATATGTGGATGATCATCTAATGTGAATTTCAAGGAGATATGTATCAAAATACTACGTAATGTTAGAAGGAGCTACTATACAGCCTATAGTATCTAACGCGTCTTAGCTAGCTAGTACGTGCAGGACTGACGAACCCTAGGAATATCGGTAGTGAGGAAGGTGAAGCTATTTAATGTGAAGAATAGACTAGTAGCGTTAGAAATTAGAAAACATGGAAGGACGGCCCAATGCGGCACTATTACCGCTATGTCACCAGCCCACCACAGCTGGAGTAAATATCTGAAATGATTGACGTGTTAAGGGTAGGTGGTTTCAGTGTTGCGATTGTAGAGTGACGAAAGTCTATTTATTTTCGGTCCGCGAGTTATAATCCCGGAGGTGTCTCCATTCTTCCACAAAAAACCATCAAAATAAAAGTAACACAAAAACCCCATCAAAATAAAATTAACACAAAAACCCCAAATTTAAATGTTGGTTTCATCAAATTTTATTTTGATTTCATTATAAATTTAGGATTTTTGTATCAATTTTTAAAATTTGGGGTTTTTGTATCAGTTTTGTTTATGATGGAGTTTTAATGGATCCCAACATTTGAGTGGGGTTTTTGTACCACAAATTTGGTCATCTTGGGTTTTTATGACTAGTTTTGATTTATTTGTTTATTTTTGAAGCAATTTCTATGTTAACCAGAAGAATTCTCCGTGACCGTATCTCATATAACAAATGGAGCTCTAAGGCCCACCACCCGGGATTCATAGGGGGACCAACTTTTATGTGAGACACGAGAGAATCCACCGTGAATTTTTTTTTTGACGGAAAAGATTAAAATTTTATTGATAAAAAGAAAAAAGAACAGAAGAAGCGCCTAGGCGAAACAAAGAGGAGGACTAAGAAGCCAACTCCAAACAACCAGAAAGGACAACAAGTGAGGGAAGTAACAAGCTAACTCTCACCAAACAAAAAAGAACAAGATCAAGTCCCCAAAGAAAAAGAGCTGAAACACAAACTTGAAACCATAGATCGGAAATAAACTCTAGAAAGATTAAAAGGATCTCTTTTTCGCATATGATCTTTGAGCTTTGCCAAGATTTTACTTGTCAAGGATATCATTCTTACCATTCCAGTTGATCCGGCGAAGCTCTCTTTCCATTCTCTTGGATTTCTTCTCCTCACAGGTCAAAAATCTGAGATTTTTCTCAAATTAAATATCACTGACACCTTCTCAAATCCAAAGTGAGTTCTCCCTATCAATGAATCATTTTCATAAATTCATTGAAAGAGGAAAAGGAATACAACCCCATTATTGAAATGGGGTATCCACCAACAAGGTGACAACATGCTACAATTTTCGGCTCACTACAACTTTTTGTTGGAGAAACATGAGTTTAATAAAATGTTTTTTTGGTCGTGATGTGGTTTGATCTTAAGACCTAAGGGTTGTATGGATGCTCACTCATTTCTTTGAGTGAATGAATCTCTTTAGTCCCACATTGGGTATACTATAGAAGAAGCTCCACTATATAACCACATTCTTATGAATATATTGACAAACGAGGGTGGAGCGAGCCCGACCCATGAATATGCGCGCATACCTTGCACCAAGTCCTATGTGTCTACTCGGATTTATTTTTGCGAGTTTTTCTTTATGAAACAATTTCCAAAATCAATTTCTCAAAAGTGTTTTATTTATGGGAGAATTCCTTTTCCCATTTTAATTGTTCTTGAAGAAAACCAAAATCTAACTTGATTTGCAAGTATCTTCTCATATAAATACAAGTCGAAAATCTTTTTCAAGACACACCAGAAGCGACTACTTTCTAGTCTTCTTTTTATCTTCTTTTTGCTTTGTTTTCCGCGGTGTGTTCACTTCCAATCCCCGTTGCTAAGCTCAAGAGTGGGTAACTTATGTTGTGCTAACTCAAGTTATATCAAACAGTCTTATCTTGGACACATCTTCGCTGTGAGGGGTTTAGCATTACTCATCTCGAGTATACCCGCGAACTAATGTGTTAAGGATAACTTGTTGAACCTGTGATTCTGCCCTCGTCAAGTTGCTTCGGTAGAGTTGTTTTGATTCAGTTCTTTACATATTATTTTGGTACATCTAACGTGTTGTTCGTTGTTGTAAGATTCCAACAATCTTAACACATTATAAATCCTTGCAACAATGTCAATAAAGATCGACGTTGAAAGACCACAAAAGTTTAACGAAAAGGATTTCTAGAGATGGCAATCCAAGATGTTGTTTTTTCTGAGCCATCACGATTTGGACGTTGTATTGCAGGCCCCTTTTGATGAATTGATGAATGCTAGAGATATTAATGATTATGATAAAACAAATTACACGAGGGGTAACTATATGGCTAAAAATCATATCATGAACGGTTTGGAAGATGCGATGTATGATTTTTAATGCTAAAGAAAACTTGACTGCTTATGATTTGTGGACTTCATTAGAAGCAAAATACCAAGCTGAGACTGCAGGAAGCAAGAAATTTTCGGTAGCAAAGTTTATGGATTTCAAGATGACGAATGATAAGCATGTTGTTGATCAATTCCTTGAACTTCAGCAAATCATTAACGAGATTCTGTTTGAAGGTATGGTTATTGATGAGACATTTCAAGTATCTACCATTATTGAGAAGTTACCATCTTCTTGGTCGGAGTATAAGAGAAAGATGAGACATGAAACTGGTGATATCAACATGGTTGAATTGGGAAAAAATATTCAAGTGGAAGAATAATTATGCACCAAAGACAAGAACGTGTCATCTGCAATGGATATGACTAACAAGGCTCATATGTCCGAACACAAGTCTTCCAAAGCTGGAAAAAGTGACAACAACAATCGCAACTCGAAACATGGTCATCACAAGAAAGGTACGTTTCGTAAACCGGAATCTATCATTATTAAAATTAAGGGTCCTTGTTGGGCGTGTGGAAATACTGGTCTTATGGAAGTTCACTGTGGACAACGTAAAGATAAGAAGAATAATGCTAACTTGGTTGAGAAGAACAAATACGAGTTTTCTGTTGTGGTGTCTGAAGTTAATTTGGTGACCAATGTGATGGAATGGTGGGTAGAGTATGGAGCTACCAAGAATGTATGTGGGAACAAAGACATATTCACCTCCTATCAGAAGGTAGGGGATGGCGAGAAACTCTATATGGGTAACTCATCTGCATCAGAGGTTGCAGGAAAGGGAAAGGTCGGTCTGAAGTTTTCACATTGAATGAAGTTCTTCATGTTACAGACATTTGCAAAAAAAATTCTTGTTCTGTTTTAGATGATAAGGGTTTTAAAGTTACAATTGAGTCTCGAAAAGTTGTACTAACTAAGGGCAATGATTATGTGGGTAAGGGTTATAAGAACGGGGGTCTATATAAACTTAATGTAACCTGTCCTGAAGTGAAATTGAATGAGTCTTCTGCTTATATGTGTATGTCATTGAATGTTTGGCATGGTAGACTTGGTCATGTAAACTGTAAATCAATGCATAAATTGGCTAGCATAGTCTGCATACCCAAATTCACTTTAGATAAAAATCATAAGTGTGAGATTTGCGTAGAATCTAAGCATGCTAAGAATTCATTCAATAAGAATGTCCAGAGAAACTTTAAACCCTTGGAATTAATCCACTCAGACCTAGTTGATATGAAGTCAGTTCAAACAAGAGGTGGTAAGAAATGGTTTGTTACTTTTATTGATGATTGTACGAGGTATTGATGTTTATTCACTTATAGGGAAGGATGATGCCTTAGAAGCCTTTAAAATTTATAAACGTGAAGTTGAAAACCAATTTAATGTTACCACTAAAACTGTTAGATCTGACCGTGGTGAATATGAAATTCCCGTAGGAGATTTTTGTGAAGAACATGGCATAATACATGAAACTACGACCCCTTATTCACCTGAATCCAATGGTGTAGCTGAACGTAAGAATCATACCCTTAAGGATATGATGAACGCCATGTTGATAAGTTAAGGATTACCTTCGAACTTGTAGGGGGGGGCTATCCTCTCAGCCAATCACATCCTGAACAGAGTACCCTTTAAAAGATCAGATAAAACTTCATATGAGTTATGGAAAGGTAGACAACCATCTTATGCTTACTTCAAAGTGTGGCGGTGTTTGGCAAAGGTGGTCATCCCTCCTCCTAAGAGAACTAAGATAGGACCCAAAACTGTTGATTATGTTTTCATAGGGTATCCTGAGCATACTAGTGCTTATAGGTTGATGGTTGTGAGTTCCAAATTTTTTGACATGGGGTTGAATACTATTATGGAGTCTAGGGATGCTGAGTTTTTTGAGAATGTTTTTCCTATGAAACGTGATTCTCGAAAGAGACGTTTAGATGATCTTGTAGATTTGCCGTTAACTAGCCAGTATTTACCGTTAGAGGAAGATGCATCAGAAATAGAACCTAGAAGAGGTAAAAGGGTTAGAACTGAGAAAACCTATCACGGTTGCATTACATACCTAGCCGAGTCTGATCCCAAGACTTATAAAGAAGGCATGACTTGTCCTGAAGCTCCATGGTGGAAAGAAGCTTCGATTAATGAAATGGATTCCATCCGAGAAAACGGTACATTTGAGCTTGTAGATTTACCTCCAGGGTCTAAGGCCATAGGTTGTAAATGGATCTTCAAGAGGAAACGTAATATAAATGGAACTGTTGAAAATTACAAGGCTAGGTTGGTATCCAAAGGCTACAAACAGAAAGAAGGTATAGATTTCCTTGACACCTATTCATCAGTGAGTAGAATTAGCTCCATTATGATGTTAATTGGTATAGATTCTGTCCATAACCTAGAGATACATCAAATGGATGTAAAGACATCGTTTCTTAATGGTGAATTAGATGAAAAAATTTATATGAAACAACCCGAGGGCTTTGTAGTTAAAGGTTGTGAAAAGAAAGTTCGTAAACTGATTAAATATTTGTATGGATTGAAAGAAACACTTAAACAATGACATGAGAAATTTGATCATGTGATGATTTCTAATGGTTTTAAAATTAATGAATTTGATAAGTGTGTTTATACTAAACTTGTCAGGGATGCCTGTGTAATTGTATGCTTGTATGTTGATGATAGGCTTATACCAGGTACAAACATGGATGTTATTAATTCCACTAAGAAATTGTTGAATGCGAGCTTTGACATGAAAGACTTAGCCCATGTTGATGTCATATTAGGGATGAAGATTAGAAAAACTTCAAATGGCTGTAGTCTGAGTCAGTCTAATTATGTTGAATCCATACTTAAAGAAATATAAACAGATTGACTGTAAAACTGCTTGTACTCCGTATGATTATTCTTGTAATCTCAAGAAGAATAAGGGTGTAGTAGTTATCTAACTTGAATACTCGAGAGTCATAGGAAGTCTGATGTATTTGATGAATTGTACGAGACCATACATTGCTTATGTTGTGAGTAGGTTAAGCAGGTATACTTGTAATCCAGGGCAGATGCATTGGGATGCACTTATTAGAGAGAAAATGTTTGATGGGGGAAAAATCTGACGGGGGTGTGGGGGACCAATCACAAGGCGACACATTTCTTCTTTATTTGGACAGTTTCCAGCTAATTTTTATCATGATTTTAAACTCCCAAATTACCCCTCCATTAATATCAGAATAAATCTAGTTAAATATCTAAAAATAATAACTAACCTTAATTAGGTCAATACAAACCCATCGTATATGGAAAGAAAAATAACATGATCTCACGTGATGTCGTAATTATAGGCTCCCTAATAGTGAAAGATATTTTTACCTTATTAAATTATTTATTTTATTAGCTTTCATAACCTATTCTTCGTTTTCCTCTATACGGTTCTTGGTTTTCCTTATTCTTTTTTTTTCTATAGTTACAGTTGCAACATCTTTATTCTCTTTTTATATATTAAAATTGCATCACTGCATCATTGTTTTGTCGACAGAATGGAAGAACAAGAGAAGCGTTATTCAATTGAATTGAATGATAATGCTGATCCAGTAGAATTTATGTCGGAGGAGAACTATGTTCGAACAAGTACCGAAGTGAGTATGGTTACTGGAAAGCCTATGGAAAATGATGAAAACATAATGGGAAGAACATTCAAGTCTGACGATGATGCATATAATTTTTATAATGCTTATACAAGGGGAGTTGTAATCTTTTCTCATTTATATTCCAATGCTTTTTTCGCAAGAATTGCAGTAGTTTTTTCTTTATTCTTTTTTGAAATGAAAGATTATGTTGAGAGAAAAATAAATATAATCAAGAACAAAGAGTTACATGAGTCTCCCAGACAACTGAAAACATTGAAACTGGAAACAAACTAATACATCGCCACCATCATCCCACATTTTTCTTATTTTAGCTAACAGTTAGGTCTTACGTACGTAGAGCATATATTTGGAGATCTCATGAATTTGCTTCCAATATATATTGTAGTTAAGATAATTAATATCTTCTCCTTTTATACATTCCGTCCGCCTTTAATCTGTTACCTTAATTAAGGAGAATAGATATCTGTATATAATAAGATTACTAAGATTTAAAATGAAGGGCAAATTAGGAACATAAAATTATAACGTAAGCTGGCTGGAAACTGTCCAAATAAAGAAGAAAATGTGTCACCTTGTGATTGGTCCCCCACACCCCCTTCGGATTTTTCCCCCATCAAAAATTTTCTCCTTATTAGAGTGCTAAGGTACTTGAAGTACACAATGACCTTTTGTTTGAATTACGAAGGGTATTAGGCCGTCCTTGAGGAATTTTGCGATGCAAACTGGATAGCATACTCAGAGGACTTTAAGTCTACGAGTGGATATGTATTCACTTTAGCAGGTGCATCTGTATCTTGGAAGAGTTCGAAATAGACATGTATAAATCATTCCACTATGGAAACAGAGTTTATTGCGTTAGATAAAGCAAGAGAGGAGGCCGAATGGCTAAGAAAATTTTTAGAAGATATTCCTCTCTGACATAGGCATGTGCCAGCTATATCTATACACTGCGACAACAAAGCTGCAATAGGTAGAGTTAAGAATAGCTTGTACAATGAGAAGTCTATACATATACGTAGAAGACACAATTACTTGAAAAAACTATTCTCAACAGGCGTTATTTCCATAGATTACACAAGGTCCAAGGAGAATATCGCGGACCCTTTGACGATTTCCAAGGAGATAGTTAGTAAAGCATCAAGGGGGATGGGGCTTAAGCTCAATAATTAAAACTTGCCATGAATGATACTGAACCTTGCTAACTGGAGATCCCAAGATCAAGGTTTCGAATGAGACAAATAATTTATAGTGGCTAAAGATATACACTATCAGATAATTCCATTTTCCGTCCCTTCCATATGTTGTAGATGTGATAGTGTGACTGCATGTGGAGGATGACTTTTAAGTCTTAATAAGTTCTATAGTTTCAATTTAATATTGAAGTATGGTGTAGCAGTAAACACTACTGATGGAACTCACTTATCTGAATGAGTAAGTGGGGCCGGTTCCTATGAGAATGGATCCGATTCTCTAGAGCACTATGAGAAACAAGAAATGTCCAGGGCCAAATTGGACAAAACGACACGAACTTAGAAACGCCATGAGGATATCAAGCATGGTTGTTGTCGCGAATTGCACCAAATGCTAGCAGTTCCACATTCACTATCTAGCAAGTAGTTCCGGTAACTTCTCACTAAGCAAGGGTTCAAGACCTCATGGACAACTTTCTTTAAATGGTATTTTCCTTATTCTGACTTTTTCGTTTTTTCCGAGATTTCATTCATGTGGGGGGATTGTTGAAGAAAAATGAGTTTTAATAAAATGTTTTTGGTCTTAATGTGGTTTGATCTTAGGACCTAAGGGTTGTATGGATGCTCACTCATTTCTTTGAGTGAATGAATCTCTTTACTCCCACATTGGGTATACTAGAGAAGAACCTCCACTATATAACCATATTTCTATGGATATATTGACAAAATAGGGTGGAGCGGATGGGGCAAAAGATACATGGACCAACCCATGAATATGCGCGTATACCTTGCACCAAATCATATGTCTACTCGGATTTATTTATGCGAGTTTTTCTTTAGGAAACAATTTTCAAAATTAATTTCTCTAAAGTGTTTTATTTATGAGAGAATTCCTTTTGCGATTTTAATTGTTTTTGAAGAAAACTAAAACCTAAATTGATTTGCAAGTATCTTCTCCTATAAATACAAGTCGAAAATCTTTTTCAAGACACACCAGAAGCGACTACTTTCTAGTCTTCTTTTTATCTTATTCTTGCTTTGTTTTTCACGGCGTGTTCACTTCCAATCCCTATTGCTAAGTTCAAGAGTGGGTAACTTATGTTGTGCTAACTGAAGTTATGTATGACAGTCTTATCTTAGACACATCTTCGCTATGAGGGGTTTAGCATTACTCATCTCGAGTATACCCGCGAACTAACGTGTTAAGGACAACTTGTTGAACCTGTGATTCTTCCCTCGTCAAGTTGTTTTGGTGGAGTTGTTTTGATTCAGTTCTTTACATATTATTTTGTTACATCTAACGTGCTGTTCATTGTATCAAGATTCGAACAATCTTAACACATTATAAATCCTTGCAACAATGTCAATAAAGATCGACGTTGAAAGACCACAAAAGTTTAATGAAAAAGATTCAAGATATGGCAATCCAAGATGCTCTTTTTTCTGAGCCATGATGTTCATTGTTGCAAGATTCCAACACATTCCAATTTAGGACTAAGTTTTTAAACATTGCATATTTAAACCACCGAGGTTCCAATTCCAAAATGAACAGTGAGCTCTGCACCTCATTTATGATTATCTCAATATTTATTCATTTCTTGTAAGTTGTAAAGCGCTTGTAAATCCTAACTCAGTTTGTATTTAAAATTGAAAGGATAAGACCTTTCCCGATAACCACCGGGGATACTTATTAAAGGTATCTATTAGGATGGATCTTATGGTGCTTCCCAGACCATTCCTAAGCCAAAAACCATGGCCTAACCCCCCCAGTTCCCAATCACGTTCTCTATTGAGTGGGAATCCCTGCAGGAAGAAATCTCAAACGGAGAATGGTTGTTCATTTTGAAAAAGTGAAAAGCGGATAAGGATTGTTCTTTCTATTATTAAAACCCCTGTAACTTAGTGGGGTGAAGAGATACTTTTGCATAAAAATCGATTAACTTATAAAAAATGATAATCTTATCCATTTTGGGTTAAGTTTAGTGGGACCATGATATGGCACACGGAAGCGATAAAAGACAAGGAGAATCCACTCCTTAATGTTAGAGCACTGCCCGGTCGAACTCGCAAGCGTTGCTATCTCAAGCTTGTTTGTCAAGTTTTGTTGATCAAAACTATATACTTGATTTCTAGTCTACTTATAGCTATGTCTCGGATTATGATAGAATGTGTAGTTGAGATTTATACTTCACGGCGTTCACCAATTGAAGAAGAAGATCTACTGAGGAGCTTGAAGGAACTTCATCAACAAAAGGTATGTGGAGACTAAAACTTATCTATTACTCAGAAGTCTATTTTATTCTATTCTCTAGTGAGACTAAGTCGTACAACTATATAGACTTTTACATTATACACATTTGATATTTCGAGCCGAGTTTATCTCGCTTATCTATTTCTCGAAATATATGTTGGAAGATTTTTGCTTTAGTTATGTTCATCGTATTCTTGACGAGTTTAGTTAAGTCAAAAGATGATCATGTGAAAATTACCTTGAAATCTTATATGATTTGTGTGAGACAGTCATTTGATGTTAGTTAGGGAAGTTTCGTATTGACCATTCGATCACTTGAAAATTACTTGAATCTAATGGTATGTATTAGATTTCCATTGTCGTCTTCCAAAGATGTTTCAATGATTGAAATGAGAGTTTAGAAAAATTACCCATGTCTGGATACAACACGGTATGCATACCTAGTATGCGAACTTTATTGTGATGATTCAGGTACGGAACTCTTGTTTGCGTGCCTAGTATACGAACGGATTTACCTGAGAAGGTCCGGAACTCTTGTTTGCGTACCTAGTATGAGAACGGGTTTACCTGAGTTGGGTCCGGAACGGTTGTTCGCGAACCGGGTTTACTAACGGCTTGACTAAGCCAAGGTCCGGAGCTGCTGTTTGCGTACCTAGTTTGCGAACACAGTGGTTAAGTTCTAAAATCGGTAATGTATGATTCTCATACTCATGAACTTAAACATTTATGATTTGAGGAATGCAAATTAACTTTGGAAACAATGGATTAATGTTCATGAATTGATTCTTGTATAAGTACTTTGTACGATTACGAATCAAACCGAATTCGTTTCAATTTGTTCATGAATATTTCTGTGAGATAGTGAACAATTGAACAACTGTATGAAACACAATTAGATTCATTTGATTATCAATCATGATTGATTGATCTTCATTTTTGATCTAGAAGTGTTATATGAATACGGATAAGACAACAGTGTTCATACGGCTAACTCCGGTTAACTATTATTGAGCCAACTCAATATACACGTTTAGGTAAGGTAACCCGTATCTAAATATAAGTATATTTTGTTTGTGTGTAACAAGCTAAGACCATCTAACGGTGGAGATTAATTGCTTAATTTCTAAGTAGACTTAGCTTGAATCTTAAATCAGGAGTTCATCTAACGGTGAATACTGAATGCTTTGTTAATAAGCTATCTTAGCTTTGATTATAAGCAACCCTGATTTGAAAGACTATATAAGGGAGAACTTTAGCAATTGAAAAACCTAACCCCGACACTTTCTTGTGTCCTAGTTGCAAACTAGAGTCGATTCTCTTTTAACTTAGGTTTTCCAAAACCATTATTAGGTTAACGACTTGAAGACTTCATTTGGGATTCGTGAAGCCAGGTCCAACTATTTTCTCTGTATTTGCGTATTCTGATCTTACTTGTTCTATCGTATTGAGTTTTATCTTCTTTAAGATTTACTCGATATTTATTTCCGATAGGTAAAATATAAAAAGTAATCACAACAGTTTTTCGTCCCAGACTCCTGTGATTCCGCAATAACTTCTTATGTTAATCAGTTAGGTTATTGTGAGGTGACTAATATTTCTAGGCTGCTCTTCGGGAATATAAGACCTGATTATTATTTGGTTCATGTTCAACTTGATCTTTGTATCAAAAGACGGAAGAAACAGAATAAAGGATAAACATATCTGTGGGAGACAGATTTGTTTATAAGTCTCTGACTTTGGGTGGTAACAACTCTTAGTTGTGTGTGAGATCAGCTAACAGAATCAAGTGCGCAGAATCCGGCGTGGTTCTAGAGGCGTAAGGAACGCGACCGTACCTTAATCGGTGCGAGACTTGGTTAGGGATCAACTACATTCCACTAATAACAAATTAGGGTCCTGAAGTATATCAATAGTTGAACAACAGAAGTACGTACGATATACTTACTGAAACTGAAGTGTGCGACGGTGATGATGAACAAGACCCCACACCTTCAAATGATTTTTTTTTTGATAAAATCCTAGAGATCATAGGAATCCTCGACTGATTCTTCTAGGCGTCTTCACAGACGATCAACGCATGAAAACCTGCTCTGATTACCACCTGCTATGACACAAGCGGAAGCGATAAAAGAGAGGAGAATCCACTCCTTAAGATGTCGATAGAAACTCCAATCCAGGAGCAAAAAATTTAATCCAAGAGTTAAAAGAGACAAATAATCAATGGTATAAACCAACAACTTAAGATTTTTCATTAAACGATAAAAGGTGAGCCGCTACTACTTTGCAATGATAATAGAAAGGCTACATATAGCCTGCAAACATAAACCCTAAAGTCTACAACTTTCCTAAACAAGATAAATCTAATAAAAAACTAATTATCCTAGTAAATAAAATATTAAAGGTGATAAATATCCAAGATATAGTTATTCTTGGAAAATATGTGAGTTGTCATATTACGTCGCGTATCAGACCACTAGAGAAATAAGTGGGGTTTAAGTTAAATATTATATGAGGTGGACCCAACAAATTATAAAACGGACTACCCATTGTCCGTTTTTCTTCTCAAAACCGGGAAGAACCACAAGGTCTAGGTTCTTCCCAGGCTAACTTGGAAAGGCAATTGGGAATGACTTGGGAAGAGCCATAAGACCCAGTCTTAGTGATCAAGATGCATCTCTAGCATAAATAAATACTCTATAAGTAGCGACGAATATATTCTCAATGACCACACATCAAATCTTTCTATTTTCTTTCTTCTCTTAGCATCATCAAAAACTTTTTAATGTGTGTTTTTGGTTATAAGGGGTACTATCCTTGGATTCTATTACGTTATTAAAGGGTTCACTGTATCCTGACGGCATTGTTTCACATACCCATATATCCTTGTCAAATTATTGAGAAGGGTTGAATGATTGTCTAAAACAAATCTTCAAAGAGCCATAAAGATTTGCTAAATTTGATCGAGAAGTTGGGCGATCACAATTTAATGAAATGTCGAAGATGTCCTAAATTATCCGGAAGAAAATGAAGTTACACAGTTCTTAACCGATGAAGAAATAATCGAGAACGTTATGGGAACTGATAAAGATGTGGAAGAAGATGATGAAAGTTCTACGATAGTGCCCCCTTGACGAAACGAGGCTATTAAAGCGACAATCACATTGAATAATTTCTTGCTGAGCTAACACCAAAAATTCTGACAATGATAAGAAAAATTAGAGATGAAATTCAAAAGCGATATTGATTTTAGCAAAAAAACAGAAGACAGTTAAAACATTATTCAAAAAATCTTCGTAAATCATTAATGTATTGAATATATATATATATATAATGCATTATTAATTTATATTTCATATGAGGCCTATATAGGTAATCAAAAAAGTATTATCTTATAATTTTAGCGAATTATTAATTTGGCACGTTGTCCCCGACTCAGGACAGACCAAAAATACTATTTAAGAGAGTTTATTAAATAAGCGAGTATTAATTAAAAGAGTTTCTACTATAGGTGTCAAAGTATTAAAAAGAACCACATGCGTATGTGGCCCGACCACATCGTAGCCGCGGCGCAAACCAATCATGGCCTAAATAGGTTACCTGTTTTTGAGTATTTCTATCTATGGACCATGGTTAATTTTTGTATGGGAATGACCTTTTCTTTTTGGTTTGCTGGACGTAAACAAGAGGTCCACAAAGGCACCAACCATCTCGTTAAGATCAAATAATTGTGAATGAAAAGCCGGTGAATTTATGTAGAAGATCACCTTGTGTATCAATTATATCAAATTAACTGAACATTGGTTAGTATCTGTATAGCCCTGACACAATAAGTTGCTTCAAAATTTATAAAGGGCTTCAATCATGGACCTCGTTTTCCATACTTGATGTCTCTTTTAATTTCTCTTTTAAATGCTCAATTTTCTGCTTTTCGGCATATCCGTATCAAGTAGTGGCAGTAATGTAGTGCAGTACTTCGCGTAGCTCAATAAATCCAAGACGCCTCCATCTTATTACGAGTCAAATTGTTAATTAGCTTTAGTTTGTTCCAAATCCTAAGTTTCCTTCATTGTTTGTTCCACTTCTAATGTCTTTTTACTTTAGATTCAATTTCACAATCTAATAAGGCTATGTAATTACAAGTTCGTGTATGCTTTAATTTTCAGTAAAATTGTTATATACTATCTCCGTCTCAAAATAATAGGCAGGTTTGGGTGTAAAATTTTACACACAAACCTGCCTATTATTTTGGGACGGAGGGAGTACAAAACAATAAAATCCGCTAATAGTTCGTCCTCAGAGTTGAAAGTTATCTTTTGTAAGTTTAGCTCACGACAAATGCTGAACATCCCTATCAATCTGGATTCTGGTGCACGGCCTGGTGGTCTCTGCGACTAGTTACCGAATAGGTATCTTGTCATTTCCTGACAAATGCACAGCCTTCCATTGTAGTCCAGCCCGGTTAGGATACCTGGCTTTCACCCAGGCGACCCGGGTTCAAATCCCGGCAATGGAATTTTTTTGGAAATTAATTTGTTCTTTTTGCCCCATGACGGACCGCTAGCCGGGGTATTTCCAAATGCGCTCATGATGCTTAGCATGTTCAAGCCAGGCAACTGAGGAAAACAACGAAATCTTTCAAAAGCTTACTTTAGTCTCAGCTAGGCGAAGATTATTGGTTGTCAACATTTAATCATCGCCGAGAACTTCAAACAGAGTAGTGAATTTCAACACGCATTCTTTAGAGACAGATATTAACCGAGACTTTTTGGGGAATTCTCCGGTGACTTTGTTTGGTTATGTTCTACTTATCGTCCTTCTCTGCTGCACACACTTTTTACTTACTCCTATGTACCCATTTGTAATAATGTCATTGATGTTTAGGGATGTAAAATTTTTGGATATATAATTGTCCGATAATTGGGTTTGTACTGCGTACTATCTTACTGTGTCATCTCCAAATTGAAAGGACGGTTATAGTTTAATAATGGATATCGAGTTTGATCTTGTGTTATGAATTTTTAAGGCAAAGTTAGTATTCTATAGATTCTATACCGATCAAATTTATTGTGTTTCAGTGCCCAGTGGATTCTGGTCTATCCAGATGGACCGCAACACTGTTGCAAAAAGTCTGCTCCAGAGCTCTTTAGAGGGACCAGTGAAATTACAAGTACACTAGTTAGAAATAAGGCTAAGAATCGCGAGTCAGTGGGGAGTAGCAAAGCCCAGCTGCATTGAAGAAATACTACCAAATCATCATTGCAAGAGTGCAGGGAAGAAATTTGTGACCAGAAGTCCCAGTCGACTGATGGCAGGCACATAAGGCAGCTGGTGGCAATTGAATTTCCACTTGCAGAGATAAGAGAACAGTTCCTCTTGTGGAGTTTCTCTAGGGTAGGTAACCTGTCTAACGAAACTTTCCATAGGAAGCACCCTGTCTTGTGAGGCCACTTATGTTCTAAGACTTAAAAGTAAATGAAAAAGAGTTGTCACTAAAGCTTGGAGTATAAACTGTAAGTGAAAACTACAGGGAGACCCATTCTCCCAGATTTTTCCACTGAGAAATCCACGCTAAGAAAACTACAAGCGCGCACCCATTTTCTGGAAAAAAATTATTCTCAAACTTCAATTTCAAAAATTATGTTTTCGTCTGTTTTAATGGTCGAATTACACTTCTTCTTCAGTTTTTTTTCCTCTTCCTCCAACTGTGAAGTAATCGTTAAAATCTCTGGTGCAGGTTCAGGATTTGTCTCACAAGACCTTTATCTTCATGGGTTCTTTAGTGTTTCGATCAAATTACCAGCAGATTATACAGCCGGGGTTGTCGTTGCCTTCGATGAAGAAATCAAATTAGAACTGGAAGATGGTGATGTTGTTAATGTTTGTGATTAATCTCTTCTCTGTTGCTGCATCTAGGGTTTGAAATTGATGCTGCTACAGATCGAGAAAAAGAGAAGAGTTGCTCAGAAATTGAAGCTCGGATTCTGAATCTGCTTCTGAGATTCAGATGGAAATGGTGGTTGCTGTTTGGTGAAGATGTCAGTGGAATTGAGATTTGTTCATGAGCAGAAGCAATGGGTTTTTGAGAGCACTTCGATTGCAACAAGAAAAAGGAGATGTGCCTGTTCTTTGGTGGTTTTGCAGCCGAGTTTGGAGCTGAAATGGGTTCGATTTGAGCTGATATTTCAGCAGTAAAATGTTGCTTCTATACAACTGAATGATGAACTGTTTACAGGGATTCAAATTGGATTAGTGTTGACAGCGGTGTGGCTCAAGTTTGTAAGGGTTTGGTCAAGTTTTTCTCAGGCGAAGGAGCTGGTGTTGCTGCTACGTCGGAAGTAGAGCTGTTGAATAAAGGGCAGTTCAGGCAAGCAAGGAATGAGGCTGGAATGACCAAGTCTGGGACTTATTTTGGTTGTATGTTGAGCTGAAGTTCAGTCTTAAGATATGTATTGGTCATAATGGTTGAATAATCTGTTATGCAGCTATGAAAATGGATGCATAACCTGTTATGCATCTACAAAATTTGTTGCATAACTTGTTATGCAGTCCAGAAAACGGTTGCATAACACGTTATGCATCAACTTTTTCGTCACTATTGAAACCAACAAAAAAAAAGACTGCACAACTTGTCATGCACCTACAATAATATCTGCATAATATGTTATGCAGTCATGAAAATTGATGCATAACCTGTTATGCATCTGAAAATATGGCTGCATAATGCATTATGCATCGAGAAATTTGTTGCACAATCTTTTATGCATCGAGAAAATAGATGCATAACCTGTTATGCATCCGAAAATATGTTTGCATAATGCATTATGCATCAATTTTTTATGTACGCACTAAAATCAACCAAAACAATGGCTACATAACTTGTTATAGATGCATAACTTTGTTATGCAGTCGAGAAAATGGTTGCGTAATTCGTTATGCGTCTGCATAATGCGTTATGCATCCTTTTTGGTGGCTGCATAATGGTTATGTATCAAGTTTTCGAAAATTTTGCCTAAAACGATGATCACCTCCGATTTTTTCATGAAAAACAAAAATTTGATATTGTTGTTTGTACTCGTTGCATAGCTCTCTTTAAAAGATTTCCAACCATATAAAATTTGTAAATTTCTAAGGTGCGGATTTTTAGATATGTTATGTCCAAGTTGAGTTGCCAATTATACCCCTGATGCATAACTCAGTCATGCAGATGCATAATCCGTCATGCAGAAGTTTTTAATAATTTCATATAATTATGGGTGTCACGGAAATAATTATGGGTGTCACAATACCCAAAATTAATTATGGGCTTGACAATGAGAATATTATTTTTTTTGGGTCTCCCCCTAATTTCCCCAAACTGTAATCATAGAATCATAGTTCGTAGATGCCCAGAATCCAGATTTATGAGAAAATCACTACTCAAGTCAAATGCATTGAGTACTTTTGTGCATGCCTTAGCTTTAATCAATGATCTGACTTAGAATTAGGTGATAGTGGGTTTGAGTTCCCCGAAATATTCTAGTTATTCATCTGGTTTCTGTCTACGGTTTTGTTTCTGCGCTAAGTATACATTGTTGGAGTCTTGCAACAATAGAAGAAACGTCAGATGTATCAAACAATAAATATAAAGAACCGTATCAAACAACTCTACCACGAACAAATTGATGAGGGCAGAATCACAGGTTCAACAAGCTGTCCTTAACACATTAGTTCGCGGGTATACTCTAAAGTAATGCTAAACTCAAACGTGCGAAGATGTGTCCAGCATAAGACTGCCCGATATAACTTGTATTAGCACAATACAAGTTACCCACTCTTAAACTCAGCAACGGGGAAGGAAGTAAAACGCCGCACGAAAATAAAAGCAAGAAGATGAAGAAAAGTAGATCTAGAGATGGTCGCTGCTTGTGTGTTTTGAAAAGAGATTTTGGAGTTGTATTTATAGGAAAATTAACTTGCAAATCAAGTTAGGTTTAGGTTTTTTCTTATAAAACTAGTTTTGTTTCTTGTAAAACAATTAACCACAAAAAAGAAAAAGTAATTTTTCCATAAATAAAACTCTTAAATAAATTATTTATCAAGTTAAAAACTTGTAAAAAATAATTTCAAGTAGACACGGACTTGGTGCTTGGTACACGCGCATGGGCACGGGTCGAAACATGTATTTTTCGAGTTGTATTTATAGGAAAATTAACTTGCAAATCAAGTTAGGTTTAGGTTTTTTCTTATAAAACGAGTTTTGTTTCTTGTAAAACAATTAACCACAAAAAAGAAAAAGGAATTTTTCCATAAATAAAACTCTTAAATAAATTATTTATCAAGTTAAAAACTTGCAAAAAATAATTTCAAGTAGACACGGACTTGGTGCTTGGTACAAAGCGCATGGGCATGGGTCGAAACATGTAGTTTTCTCCCCACCCGCTTCACCCACATTGTTTTACAATATATCCTTGAGAACATGTTAAAATAGTGGAGCACCTCTTTAGTTTTCCACAATGTGGGACTAAAGGTTCCATTTCATTCACTCAAAAATGAGTGAGTATCCTTACACCCTTAGAGCGTCCACAGTGGTACGATCATAACCAAATATCAAAGACCAAAACAAACGATCAAATTTGAGTTTAATCTGGTGTATGACATTACGGGTGAAAGACTAAATTTGATCGAGCGTACACTATATATTCGCCTGATGTGGGGCGTGGGATATACGTCCGCCTGATTGGGGAGATTCTTAAAAAAAAAAAAAGAAAGAAAGAAGTGGGGCGGAGGTATAAAGCCCGCCCCACAAAAAAATTTTGGAAAACAAAGAATGGGGCGGGGGTATAATGCCCGCCCCATATAAAATTAAAAAAAAAATAAAATGGGGCGTAGACTTTACGTACGCCTGGTGTGGTGCGGGGACTTTACGTACGCCTGGTGTGGGACGTAGATTATATAACCGCCTGGTGGTGGGGCGTGAACTATACGACCGCTCGACTATATCTGGGTTTGGTCTTGATCGCCGACCAAATTTGGTCTGGGTTTTACTCTTTGATCAAATTTTGATCGATGGTCCGTCCCACTACGCCAGCCCACTCGACTAGAAATTTGCTCTTAGTCGTCCACTGCAGTTGCTCTTAGGTCATGAGATCAGACCACACCAAGACCAAAAAATCATTTATTAAATAACTCATTTTCTCCAACATACATTGCTCACCGTGTTAAAGCTTTGGTGATAGTTTCTCATTTCTCATTTCCGCGCTAAGTATATAATGATAGTTTCTCATTGATATGTGGTGGAGTTCCTGCCACAGACGCCATTGCAAAGCCCATATAACTGCAGCTGTTACATATATCCAAACGACTATGGCAGCACGGGACAAGCCGTGAAGATTCCAGCACCAAGCAAGCCATGGCAAAAATTGCATTAAAATCCATGCCAATTATAGGATCCCATATTGAAATAGAACCTAGCTTTTGCAAATGGCATATACACAGATATCTGAATGGCATCTTGTCAATAGTACCCAAGATTGGTTGCCCAAAAGCGGGCATGGTAAAATTTCTTGGGTAGTTGTTCTTCCGAGAAACAAAAAGGTTAGCAAACGGAAATAAACATACCCCCAATTTCATTCTCATTAGCTATTAGAGCCCATGCTTCAAAAAAAAAGAAAGAAAAGAAGCTATTAGACCCCTACCCAACTAAGTGGTACACTACCACTAACCTATAATTTTGTTTCAGTCCCGCACAATGACGTTAACGTATGGTCACAATTAACCTTGGGTAAGGCAAGAACATACGCGACTGGTTAGTACTACTACTACACCTTATACCAACCAATATGATCCATGCCTTTGAACCATCTCATGCAAACTTCTCACCAAATTCACAATGATTAATGTAATACTACAAAAGATTTCTTTTTCTTTTGTTCCTTGGTGATTACAGAAGAACAAAATTTGAATAATTTGGAAAATCGTAATCATGATTCTTGGATCTCATTTTGTGGTCACTGGACCACCTCCTTTCGCGCCACTTGTGTATGTTTGTTCCATTTTTCAAGTACAAGGACAATAGTTGGAGCTGCTTAATTGAGTTGTTACTAGATATTTGACCTAAAAAACAAAAAGTGAGTTGCCGTTTACTGCTTCACCCTTTGTTGAGCACCAATGTATTTCCACTTCCAGTTCCCACAATTAACAAAGAAAATAAAATAAAATGAAACAATAAATGGTAAAAAGATGCAATACTATAATGGACAGTGTATCAAATGCAATCTTTACCGTTCAATCTAACCACTAATATCAATTTAATTGAGCTTTAACATTACCTTTCAGTGCTCAAGAACCTTCACAAAACAATGGATACCCTTGATTTCTCACGAATTGTTTACATACTATATATTATTAGATCTATATATTACAAACCCATTTTAAAGATTCATCTAAAATTACACCCAAAATATATATTACATATAAATCTCTAATTTCAAAAAAGAAAAGAAAAAGAAGAACAAATTGATTCCTTACGAAGAACCAACCTTAATCATAATCATAACTGGTAATTAACGCCATTATTTTTGTTGTCACTACCAAACCAAACAGTTCCTCCTCCATTAACTTTGATACATATTCTTTCCAACACCATCATCAAAATTCTGAGCATAACTCTGAGAATCATACTTAAAACCTTGATCACGCCCAGTTTTCGAATTCAAGAGTTTCCTAAACTCAAATCTGATTTTGTAAAAAACATGATGTAAAGTACCTTTCTTATGAAACCCTAACATAGATGATTCCTCATCATCCATTTCCAAATCTCTAGCAAATGTAGGTTTTCTTGACAAGATCCAAGCCCAGCTCAAATCCCACCATTTCTTAATCGAACTTCCTGTAGTTTCTCCGAACGAAGACATTGATTTAGTTCTACGAATCGCCCATGTACTTGCTTGAGTTGAAATATCAGACGGAATAATTCCAAATGAAAGTCTTCTTCTTAAACTACCTTCAGGCGATTGCTGGTTCGAAGATTGGGAGACTGGCAATGATTGTTTCAACGGTCTTGCTGGTAATCTCTTTTGAATGTTCTCCAACATACTCATGATGAATTCGATCTCGCTCTGGCTAAACTAGTTGCACACAGAAATAAAGAGTTGGTGTCGGTGAGGTTTTAGAGAGAGAAGAAGAAAGAGTAAAGAGGAGATGGAGAGGAGGTGACAAGTAGTGATCACAGTTCTACTTCTAGTCTTCTACTACTACATCTCTACAGGCTGTTTTTATTCGTTTCGGGGAGTTAATCGTTGGACCCACACGGGACACACACAATATTTGGACGCAACAATTTACCTAGTAGTAGTTAAAGCGGTGGCAAGTTTCTTATAAAATTACCTTACGGGAACGGGACTCAAAAGTACCCAAATCAGCGGTTGGAATTTTGTAAATCGGTTTAGACCACACGTGCGGAGTTGAAGATTCATCCGGGAGTGGTGGAGGTCGAAGGAGAGTGGAAAGAGGGGTAATTACGAAGTTATTTAACCACTTAAGCATGGTTGGTTGTGGACAGTAGGAGACTGGCGCGTTTACTTTGAGTCTGATTTAATGAGGTTTTAATTAGTAAATCTGGTTTTATTAATTCTTTGATTGCAATAATGGTTTGTTAGATGTCAAGTCTAGTCTGATTCGTAATAAAAATTCGCAAAACAAAAGGGAAATGTGAGATCCAGTGGAATCAATTACTAAAGAGGAACTCTACGGGAATCATTAACATTACTTTAATCATGTCGGTACCGTACCTATATATACTTCAACAATTACCGCTTCTCTTTACTACGGGCCGTCAATGAAGGTGATGGCGGAACAAACACCCAAATTTATGAGTCTTTTTGATCTTCTTCTTAGCGAAATTTAAACAAACGTCTGCAAGGCAATTCTGTACAGTACATAAACCAACAATACTTTGTACTACTCTGATGCATGGCATACCACAATTTCAGAAGATTCCGCTTAGAGGTTTGGCTTCCATGGTTTTCTAGTTTCAGTCTTTCTTATTTTTAGGATTCTTTTAGATTTCCTTTTAGTTTTCTGTTTCCTACTTTAGTTATTCTTCAAGCCTATATAAAGACTAGATTAAGTCTTGTAAGAGCTATCTATTACTCAATCAAATTATTAAACACAAAACTTATTTTTCTCTTCTTGCTTGAATTCTCTTCTCTTCTTGCTTATAGCAATCTAGTATTGCTTTCTTTTACCTTGTTCCACATTAGTTGGTATCAACCGCTTAGTTTTAGGTTTTCATCCTATAACTTGATCCTTACTTCGTTTCCGCAACACCTTTCAGTCCTTTTTTAGTTCCTTTTCGTATACAAAAAAAAAAAATGACTGCTCAACCAGTTACTCTAGCAACAATCGAAGCTCTCATCAAATCTCATACCGAGATTTTGGCAAAAAACATTACTGAAGCTCTTGAGAAGTCCATGGAGGACAAATTAGGGTTAAGAGATACCAAGCTTGAAACCACGCAGAATCAACTTTTGAAGGTTGCAAAACATATAAATCTAGATTTGGATATGCCTGAGCTTGTAGACTTAGAAGGAAAAACTAAAGAAGATATACTTCAGTTTTTACAGAATGATGAAGTACTTGAAGATGTATTGCGTACTTTAAAAATTAAGAAACCGTATGAAGGCTTCATAGGTCATTCAAAGAAGAAGATAGTTTCTCCTGCACTTGACAGTGATGATGAAGATGAACGTGAGAACGATCTAGAGAAGAATTGGATTGAAGAACGACGTTTAAAAACTGGTCACAACCCTTACAGTTCTTTACCAGAATATAAACTAAAATCTGATATTCCCAACTTCTCTGAAAATTTTCGTATTGAAGAACTAACTGATTGGTTCTTTGAGGTAGAAGCTTTTTTCGAATTCATAGAAGTCCCTGAAGATTCTAAGGTTAAACTTGTGACATACAAACTCAAAGGAAGAGCTGCATCTTGGTGGGATAAGATCTGTGATGATCGTAGAAACGCTAACAAACCGAAAATACGTACTTGAAAACGTATGAAAACTTTGATCAGGGATAAGTTCTTACCTAGAGACTTTATGCAGCAACTTTTCATCAAATTACAAAACATTCAGCAGGGGGCACGAACTGTTGAAGAATATGTGTCAGATTCTTATAATTTGGTCGCACGAAATCAACTCAAAGAATCTGAAGAACAGTTAGTTGCAAGATTCATTGAGGGACTGAATAGATTAATATAAAATGGTATGACTCATTCAGTTTTTACTATGGTCGAAGCTGTGCAGCAAGCTATTAAGATAGAAAATCGTCTTATTCGTTCTTCTAGGATTTATCCATCCAGACAAGGGCGTTATCAAAATACTTACATGGGTACCAATTCATCTCAAAACTTTTCTCCAGATACTGTTTTGAATATTCCCAGACCTCCTTATGATGATATTAGCCATTCACATCGACAACCTAGCCATATTGTGCCCTATACTCCACCTCTGGCTACACCTATCTTAGCCAATCCAGTTGATCTTCAGCCGGGTCAGCAGTCTCACTCTCTGCAACCAACTCCTTCTACTACAGGGAATCGGTTTCATAACAGGCAACAACAATTTCCACCGCAACAGCGAGCTAATAATGCTTATACAAAATTTCGTGGAGATAAGTGCAATAAATGTCAGCAATCGGGGCACACTTCTAGTGATTGTCGGAAATTCAATGCTTTGATTGGTGAACCTAAGTTCATTAATGAAGTCACTGGTGCGCTTAATGAGTTTGAAGATGAAGATTCACCTGGTGATGACGACGAGTTTGTTGGGATGATTCGTCCATTATTTCTTACTCAACAATGCAAGTCTCAGAGACACAGTATTTTTAAATCCAGATGTTATATTGGGGGTAAAATCTGCAAGATGATAATTGATAGTGGCAGTGTGGATAATTATATTGTTGATCACGTAGTTAAGAAGCTTGAACTACCAGTAACTTCTCATCCAGAACCTTACACTGTAGGATGGGTTAATGCCTCTAGCACACAGAAGATTACTCTTCAGTGTTATGTGTCATTATCTTTTGAGGGTTATGAAGACACAGTTCTATGTGATGTCATTAATATGACGGAAACCCATCTTCTTCTTGGAAGACCTTGGCAATACGATCTTCACGCGGTTCACAATGGATTCGAGAATACTTACACTTTTGTTCATAATGGGAAAATCAAGGTTCTTAGTCCATCCAATTCTACTTTAAACTCTTGTGCGCAGACTGATGCTGTCGTAGCCACTGTTATTCGTTCTTTGCACCCACAACATTCTTTACATTCCCATGAAGATTCTAAGCCTATGATTGAGTTGCCTGCAAAGGTGAATCCCTTATTATTTCAATATAATGTTTTATTTCCAGATGAACTACCAACTGCATTACCTCCTTTACGGAATATTCAACACTGCATCGATTTTATTCCTGGAGCCTCTTTACCAAACCAAGCACACTATCGCTTGAGTCCTGATGAGCATGAGATATTACAGGGACAGGTAAATGATTTTCTTACAAAGGGTTTAATACGACATAGCAACAGTCCTTGTGCCAGTCCTGCCTTCTTGGTTAGTAAAAAAGATAATGGATGGAGGATGTGTATCGATTGCAGAGCATTAAATTGCATCACCATTCCTTATAGATTTCCGATCCCGCGTATTGATGATATGATTGATTTACTGTAGGGCTCTATTATTTTTACTAAGTTGGATTTACGCAGTGGTTACCACCAAATACGCATTCGAGGTGGAGATGAGTGGAAAACAACATTCAAGACACGTGAAGGTTTATATGAATGGCTGGTCATGCCATTTGGATTATCTAATGCACCTAGTATTTTTATGCGACTTATGAATCAGGTTCTCCAACCCTTTCTCAGTAAATTTGTTATTGTCTATTTTGATGACATACTAATTTTTAGTCGCAGTGAGCCAGAACACCTCCAACATCTTTCACAAGTGTTTCAAGTTCTTGCTGACAACTCTTTATGTGTTAATTTGAAAAAGTGTACCTTCATGGCTTCTTCAGTAACATTTTTGGGATATGTTATTTCTACTGATGGTATTCATGTCGATCCTTCTAAAGTTCAAGAAATTGAAGATTGGCCAGTTCCTACTTCTATTCGTGATGTTCGTAGTTTTCATGGTTTGGCTTCTTTCTATCGAAGATTTGTGAAGAACTTTAGCTCTATTTCTGCACCTTTGACTGACTGTCTCAAGAAGGAGAAGTTTGAGTGGACGGAAGCAATGAATAAAAGCTTTATTCTTCTTAAAGAAAATCTTTGTACGGCACCAATTATTGCACTTCTTAATTTCAACAAGCCTTTTGAAATAGATTGTGATGCATCAGTTGTTGGTATTGGCGCAGTATTATCACAGGAGGGTCATCCAATTGCATATTACAGTGAGAAGAATTCAGATGCACAAAAGAAATGGTCTACATATGAATTAGAGTTATTGTCTCTTGTTCAATCTCTTAAGCAGTGGCATATAAGGGTGCACAGGAACCGAGCCGAAAACCCGAACCGACCCGGAACCGGCGGAACCGTACCTGTTTTTGTACCGAACCGAGGAAGGGGGTACAGGTACCGGTCCAAAAAATAGGAACCGAGGCTGATGAGGTACAGATACACGGTCCTGCCTAAGTCCCGTGCCGTCCCGGACCGAATATACCGAAAAATTCTAGCCATCAGATTTAGAGGTAGCAAACTAATAATAACCATTAGATTTAGGGGGGTATATATATAGAACATAAGGCTAGGGTTTTTTATTTTCTTCTTTCTTTTTTCCATCTCTCTCAGAGAAGGAGAAGAACTCCATTAGAGTTACAAGGAAGATTTTTATTCTGAATCTTCTCTTATCCATTAGACTTCAACTCCACGAACACCAGTTACACTTACACCACCTCTAGATCGAGAAGAAGAAGGAGAAATTGTTAACCAAGGGTAAGTTTTTTTGCTTTTTTTCTCTCCAATTTTACTGATTCTTTATTTATTGTGTTTTATTGTGATTCACAGAACTTGATTCGTTATTTTTATTATGATTTTTGATGGCCAATTGCTTGGAATTGAATTAATTTAATTTAGGGTTTGATATAGGGTTATATCACGCCAAGGAGAAGACTAAGGGAAAGGATTCAAGAAACCATCCACCTCAGAAATTGTTAATCAAGGGTAAGTTCATCAAAATCTCTCATTGATTCCTGTGAAATCTTCTTCTGTTTCTGTGAAATCTCTCATTTTTGTAGGGTATTTATGTTTGTTTGATCCTCGGATTTCTAATTTAGTGACTTGAGATGCTAATTAAAAAATTTATGTGAAAATTCATTAAACCATATTGTAATGGAATTCAGAATATCTAAAATTTTTTTACCTGTGCTGTGTAGGGTTTCTTTGGTTTGATTTAGGTTTGGTTGGGGAACTGTATATGACTTTATTTAGCTTGAGATTTGTAAATGAGTTTAACTTGTCTATTTTAAGGATATAAGTGGAGTGTGCTCTCTGCTATGAGCAATGTATTCTAGAGCCTTTAAATCCAACTTTATAACAACAACAAGGATCTTGATGTTTTCCTTTTGTTAAAGGAAATGGTCAGGGATACAGAGCAACATGATCTTTATGTGCCCATATAATTATAATTATAATGGTGTTGCTCAGATAAATCTTTTCTTGTAAATTTGGGGAAGCCATATTTTGTAGATTTCGTGACTTTGTTATGTTATGCATCTAGTAAATTGTGTAGGTCCTAAGTGGATTGTGTACATCATTTGCATTTGTAGGTCCTAACTCCTAAGTAGATTTTTTATGTAAAATTTTCATTTATTTTGTTTTCAAGTTGCATCATGTCCATTTTTGCTTTATTAGAATTGTGTCTGTAGTTAACACTTGTATTATCTAGTGTAGCTTTGTTATATTTGTAGTACAAAGTTGTCGCCACTAAATAATTCGTTGTTAGTAATAGCTTTAAGGTACTTACTTCCTTGTTTTGTAAATATATATATTTCTGTGAACTGTTTTTTTTTTCTTGAGCTTATAAGGTGCTTGCGAATCTGCTGTACAAGCCAAGGAGGAAGAAAAAAAGAGATTAGTAATTGTTTCTACTCGCGGTTTAGTGCCGGCGGTAAGTTTCTTGAAACAATAATGTGAAATGATGCTTTTGTGATAGATTTTTACTATGGTTGCTTACTGAAACTTCTGCTTTGCTTTGTATCATTCACTCCCTGCAATTATGGTGTGTGCAAATTTGGAAACCATGACTCTCTCATTCCTTATCTGACTTGTGCATTTGTTTGATGTTCTAGTTGCTCTTACTGATTCATGAACATGTGTGTAGTTTGGCACTTTGGCTTGTAATCTTCTTATGTATTTTATATGCAAATGGCATCCTGAATCTGCAAAGTGATAATGGTTTTTGTTGTTGTGGATTGTGAATCGAAATCATGTTTGAATTGGTGCCTGTTTCAGTTTATTCCATTAGTGTTAGGCATTTCTGTTTGCAGTATCTTGTACTTTGTTGGTCTTTTATGTATTAAACTGTAAACTCTTCTTCAGATTTTCAAATTTGCATTTTATGTAAATGCTTGCTCATTTTTCTTTCATTTTGCTCATATATTTCTGAGTTGGGTGATTGGTAAGTTCTTATATACTTAAAAATGTTGTTTTTAGTTCAAATTACTTACTAACTGCTATTTTTTTTTTTTGCAGAGTTCCACTGGTTCTATCATAGCCACCACCAGTGCTGCCATGGAGTTGGAATAGCCGAATAATCATCTTTTCTTTGCAATGTCCTTCTTTTCTTCATTCAAATTACTTAAGAGTCTTAAGACTATTGTCTGTAATTGTGTATGTCTATGTGTTGCAGCTACTTTCTACTTGCTATGTATTTAGCTTTGGATTGTTAATATTACATCTATCTTCGATTATAAAGAACAAGAATTTTTTTTACAAAAGTACCGACTGATACCGGAACCGTACCTGGTACCGTACGTGTACCGAATTGTACCGGAACCGAGGTACAAGGTACAGGTACCGGTCCAAAATTTTGGAACCGAGGCTAGGGAGGTACAGGTACTCGGCCTCCACAAGAACCGAGCCGAACCTTACCGTGTGCTCCCTTAGTGGCATACTTATCTTATACATAGGGAATTTGTTGTCAACACTGACAACCATGCTTTGAAGTTTTTGAATACTTCTGCTAAAGTTAACAGAATGCATGATCGATGGCTTTCCACACTCAACAAATACACGTTCTCCGTGAGACATAAAAGTGGAAAATTGAATCAAGTTGCTGATGCCTTAAGTAGAAGAAGTCATCTATTAACTACAATTCGTAATGAGAGTTATGCATTTGACTATATCAAAGACATTTATCCAGAAGATGAATATTTTGGAAAACTATGGGATCAATGCAGTTCTCAAACTCATGGGGTTGATGATTTTCTTATAAAAGAAGGTTTTATTTTTAAAGGGAATCGATTATGTATTCCTCAAGGGTCTTTACGTTTACATCTTATGCGAGAATTACATGACAGTGGTCTTGGTGGTCATTTTGGAAGAGATAAAACCATTGCCCTGATTGAAGAAAGATATTTCTGGCCATCTTTGAAACATGATGTACAAAAGTTCGTATAAAAATGCATGGTCTGTCAGAGAGCAAAGGGTACAATTCAAAATATCGGGTTGTATACTCCTTTACCAGTTCCTGATGCACCTTGGGTTGATATAAGTATGGATTTTATACTTGGTTTACCTCGTACTGCTAGAGGTAATGATTCTGTTATGGTCGTAGTTGATCGTTACTCTAAAATGGCTCACTTCGTGGCTTGTAAGAAATCAACTGACGCTTCTAATGTTGCTTCTTTGTTCTTTAAAGAAGTAGTAAGATTGCATGGGGTTCCAAATTCTATCACTTCTGACAGAGATACCAAATTTTTGAGTTATTTCTAGAAAAGTTTATGGATGCGCTTAGGCACAGTTCTACAATTCAGCACAACTTCACATCCGCAAACTGATGGACAAACTGAGGTTGTTAATAGATCACTTGGGAATTTGATTAGAGCTAAGTGCCTGGATAATAGTAAGCAGTGGGATGTGTTATTGCCACATATGGAATTCGCTTTCAACACTTCTGTGAATCGTTCTACTGGGAAAACTCCATTTGAGATTGTGTACTCTAAAGTACCTAATCATACTCTTCATTTGGTAGCCTTACCCACCACACAGAGTACAAACACTGCAGCCGACTCTTTGTAGACAAAGCAACTGAATTACATAATGAAGTAAAATCTAAACTGGAGAAGTCCAATTCTAAATATAAAGAGGATGCTGATAAACACAAGAGGTTTAAAACATTCAAGGAAGGGGAGCTCGTGATGATACATCTAAGAAAAGAGAGATTTCCAGTGGGTACTTATAACAAAACCAAGATGAAGAAATATGGTCCTTTCAAGGTTTTAAAGAAAATCAATGATAATGCTTATGTTATTGATCTACCAAATGATTGGAATATCTCCAACACATTTAACGTTCAAGAGATTTTTACGTTTCATGGTGACAATGAACTTCTGGTTTGTTTGGAAAACTCGAGGACGAGCTTTACTCTAGAAGGGGGGACTGATGCAGGGCATACTACAATTCCAGAAGATTCCGCTTAGAGGTTTGGCTTCCATGGTTTCCTAGTTTCAGTCTTTCTTATTTTTAGGATTCTTTTAGATTTCCTTTTAGTTTTCTGTTTCCTAGTTTAGTTATTCTTCAAGCCTATATAAAGGCTAGATTAAGTCTTGTAAGAGCTATCTATTACTCAATCAAATTATTAAACACAAAACTTATTTTTCTCTTCTTGCTTGAATTCTCTTCTCTTCTTGCTTATAGCAATCTAGTATTGCTTTCTTTTACCTTGTTCCACATTATACTCAATTGCAAAACACCCAATGTTCAGGGAGAAATAACATGCACTTGCAACATGATTCAAGAACGGAAATAATACAACATATAATTTGTATTAATTGAATTGCAGAAACCCAATGTTCAGGGGAAAAAATGCATAAGTCTTACTTGAGTTACATTCACTCATAAGAAACAATTCATGTTTCTGATATTTTTGACTGTTTTTTTCCCCTCTTTTCTTATCCTTTTTTTTGTATTAGTTGAATTGTAGAAATCCAATGTTCAGGGGGAAAACTGCACGGTTTTCATTTGAGTTACACTCGTTCATAAGAATACAATTCATGTTTCTGATGTTGTTAATTGTTCTTTTTTTATCCTTTCTTTTCCTAGCTGCCAGGAAGAAAATTTTTAAATAAGAAGAGTAGTAAATGCCTATTGTTATTAGATATTGAACCAAGACTGAAACTTGGGTTTATATGGGAACCCACTTCAGACGGATCAAACCTTCCCCATATGAAGGCTTTTGGTCCCTCAAAATCTCAATGCAACGGATGAGGATCCTTATGCGGTAACTTCCTGGGACTTTGAAATTCAGGAAACAGAGTTGTCACAAGCTCTTGCGGTAACGGGTTCACGACTTCCTCATTAAAACTGTCAACAGTCTCATAGTCACAACAATAATCGTCAACAATGCCAACGTATTTCTGTGAATTCGCAACATTACAAGCTTGATTATTTTCGTGATGTATGGAAAACATCACTTCTATGGCAAGAAAAACAATTAGGATTGTACCAAATATCCATTCCCATTAACTTTTTTCTGACTCTTGTTTCAGTTTTACTTTTCTTCACCATCTCCAAATCGAACCTCGACTGTTGACTTCCCCGGAACTGTTAGCCACTGAATTTTTAGAGGACATGGAAGGTTCCATGTTATTTGATAATAACCTCTCTTGTGTGGTAAGCAACGTAAACTTTCTAGCATTAATTAAATGCTTTATTTGTTGCGCTGCCAAGATTTGCAGCTTCTTCTTCTCTTTCGAAGAGAAACCCTTTTCCATCTTTCACCAATCTCCATGCATTCTCCCTTCTATGGAAAACGCCCTCCCTATCATATAAATATGGACGACCGAAAATAACTTGACAAATATCCAGTGGTAGAACATCATATGTAATTTCGTCTTATAACTTTTCGTTTATAGCAAACTTGAACTTACATTTCATCTTCACTTGTACCTCCATACTTTTATGTAGCCACCCCAGTGAATACGGTCTAGAATGCAGGAATGCATTCGGCCCCAATTCCTTCACCAACTGTTCTGAAATTAGATTTTGTTATGAACCACTATCGAACAAAGTAAGAAAGGGAGTCATCCCAATTTCAGCATATACCCAAAGCATTTATTCTCTGGTTTCTTCAGAAATAATACTCCTCTTACCTGCCATACATGCCAACTTTGCCTTTGGTTATGGAGAAACTTTGATCGCTTCTGTAGTAGGGTGAAATTGATTCTGCTGAAAATGGTAAAATGGGGTAGGTTGATGAGAAATGAGTTTAAACCCTAAACAAATGTACTATACAAGAGTATTTTAGATTCGAGAGATCAGTCTGTACAATTCTGGCCTAAACCAAAAAATGGTCGTTCCAGTCTTGCTTCGATCACAAAGTAAGGAGAAGGGTTGATCTTATGGAGGAAAGCAGAGAAGGTGTTGAGATCAGAATGATGAAATCTATAAGGTGTGGTTGTTTATGACGATGTATCAGAACATAAAACTTGCTAGTAAGTGGTAAGATGTATGTTCTTTGTGCTTTCTGGATACTTGTGTTGATTCTTGATTGAATAGATTAAAATCTATTTGTATCAAGTCATAATCGAACACCCTGATCTCATATGAAGTGGAGGTTGTGGAGTAGTGAAGAAGTGGAGATTGTATGAGAGTGATGAAAACCATGTCCCTATCGTCAAGGGAGGACCGACCGGTTTTGCATACATTACTCCTCTACTTATCAACTGTCCGATCTTCCTGACACTTTCTCATAATGGATGTGTTGTACACCACATGCTGTAGAATGCCATACCAATACTCTGATGAGCATCCCTTATTTGTGACATTGTTGATGTCTCGAGTGTTTTGGTAGAAAATAGTACTTAGTTGTAAGTGTGACATGCACAATTAAGCTAACCGGTATGACTAGGGCTTACATGTATGATTAGGGTTTACCTGCATGAACAAGGCTTACCTGCATGACTTTATCTCACCTGACTGATGAAGTTGACCTTTTATGAGTGTTTTGGTATAAAATAGTACTTAGTTGTAAGTGTGACTTGCACAATTAAGCTAACATGTATGACTAGGGTTTACATGTATGGTTAGGGTTTACCTGCATGAACAAGGCTTACCTGCATGACTTTATCTCACCTGAATGATGAAGTTGACCGGTTATGAGAGTACGTCGTGTCACAATTTGAATGAAACAATAATGTGGAGCGTGGTAGTTGTGGAGTAAGTCCAACACCATGACATGTGTAAAGTGGTCATGGGGAGTGAAGGAGAGAGTGTATGGTCATCTCAGCAATTAAACATGTGTTGTTGGTCGTGTATGTGAGACCTACATGTAAGGAAATATTTCGGCCAATCACACACAAGCTAGGCTACAGGTGGGTCATGAGTGGCAAGTCAAGTTTCATGGAAATATGACTTTCCGTGTGAAGAGGCCCAAAACTATACATGGTAATCTTGAGTAAGTATAATTGAATAAGTCGTGTGGAATGAACTGCTGAAGTCAATCACATGATGAATTTTATACTCATACAGAAATTTTGTGCATAATGGACGGCCGAGATGGGTCGTAGATCCTTTATGAGGATCGCGGCCATTGAAAGGCTCAGCATAGCCTTAATTTTAAATGTTGTAATAGTTTTTGCAACGGATATAAGCGTGACAGTTGATATAAGCCAATTGCAACACTAATTGCAACGTATAAGTGTTATATTGATGGAGCGCTACAATATTATTTGCAACGTTTACGAGTGTTACAAATTCAAATTCAAAGGTTTGGCACGTGCGACTTATATGGACAGTCGCATGTGCGATTCACACGAACTTGGGAAGTTCGAGCGGCCTACTTTGGCCAGCCATTGAGAGCTCTTCAAGTCGACTCCGAGCATTCTGATTGGTCAGAATGGTAGAGGGACTTCCATGGAACTTGATTGGTCGATTATAGTAGGATCTAGGCTAGCCAGATTGACCGACCAAGTTGAGTGGTTGAGATTATTCCGCGAATGACCTGGGCAGTCACGTCCTCACTTAAATAGAATTTTAGGCAGCTTGTCTTCCCTACTTTGTCCAGTTACTAGGAGCGGAGCAGGTAGGCTATAAACGACCTGATTGGCTGAAAAGATAGAAGGGCGACAGGTAGTCACTGTGGAACCTGATTGGTCGGGCATGGTAGGAGATAGGCTAGTTAGATCGACCGACCAAGTTGAGTGGTCAAGATCATTCCGCGACTGATCTGGGCAGGCATGATCTCACCTAAATAGAATTTCAGGCAGCTCGGCTAACATATTTTGGCTGGTTATTGGAAGTGGATCAAGTAGGTTATAAGCGACATGATTGGTTGATTATGAAGAGGGATGACAAATAGCTACTATGAGACCTGATTGGTCGTTCACAGGAGGCATACAGCCTGTCAATTTGGTTGGCCAAGTAGCATGGCCTGATCCATTCCGTGACTGACCTAGTCAGTTTCGGTTTAAACATAATTCATAATTTCGCCAATTACCTCCCTAATTAAAATTATGTACTAACATGAAAAGGGATAGCTTGATTCCTTGCTTGCCTAAGCTTAGTCTCGACCAATAGGAATCAAGATATCATGCTTGTGCCAATTTTAGGGCCAAAATAATTAAATTGTGTGTGTTGACACAAAATTAGGTCAAATAAGCGGATTTTGTATATTGACACAAAATTGAATAAATTAAACAAATTTTGTGTGTTTACACAAAATCGTTAATTTTCTACTTTCTGTGTCTAGCATGGCAGTTACCCTATCTTGCTAGCACATCTATGATGCTCATGACCAGGTTCTCTCATGCATAATTAAATCAGACACTTCAGTGGATCCATGTTACCCACCTAAGAATGAACATGGATGTCAGGTCAGTATTAAGAGTTCAGCTGGGGAGCATAATATTAAATAAATATTGATTAGGCTCTGTACTAGTGAGCAATTCATCTAGGAGTTTGAGTTTTCACTATAGAACATTTGAGATTATTACAACATGCACCAATATTGTTATGATAATCATATATATATATTCACCGAATTACTCAGTGAATACAGTTATATATATATATGTGTATATTTTCTGAATTCAGCAGGGCGAAACTCATAATATGGCCGCATACATATAAGAAGAGAGGCATAGAAACTCCAAAGATTTGTATATATTCTTTAAATTCCTTACAGAATGTACACATGTCAATTTCCAGTATCCCTGATGTCGGGTCAGGTAGACTGTAACACCCAGTGTTTTTAGCATGGCGCATGCTAAAAGATGCGTCATTGCTCGAGATGAAGCTTCATCCAAAGCTTCCGTTGCATGTGAGATGCATTTGGACTAGGGCCAACATCCGGTGCCAAGTAAGGCACATCGCGTATGCATATTGGCTAAGGCCAATATGGCATTAGTTGGAGGCTACATTGGCCAAGAGTCAATCTTGCATCAAATGATGCATTAGGCCAGTTGGGTAGATGGCCTTGAATACATACAGCCAACATGGCTGGACATCGGGTGGAAAATGTACAGCCAACATGGATGGGCATAGGAGAAGCCTACGAGCCAAAGCTATAATACCTCCATCCTGGATGAACATCGAGTTGACATTTGAATGGCCTATGGGCCAAAGTAGGAAATACAACCATCACGACCCTTCATCGGGTTTGGCCCAGGAAGTGTTCAGCGATCCTGACCGGGCATAGGAACTGGCATGTGAGCCAGAACTGAATGTACAACCATCTTAGCCGGTTATTCAGGAAAATAGATGGCAACGGCCATGAATAGTAAAAGTGGGGAGTTGATGAACGATTTTTCCTCCCCCAATTTGAGTTCTAAAAATGTCAAATTAACATATATAGGGAGTGATATTTGGTTGAAGGTGCATATGCGTACCATGTACCAAGTAAGCATCACAGCTTAGCCGGAACGCTATGAATGAAGCCCAAGGCTCATTCTAAGTTGCGTAACATATGTCATTCCACAGAGTCGATGTCATTCCTATGAATGGAGCATATGATGTTGAGGCATCACTATGTCATTACACGGACTCGATGTCATTCCTATGAATGGAGCATATGATGTTGAAGCATAACTATGTCATTCCACGGACTCGATGATGCATCACTTGGATGTATTTGACGGAACGGACTATACGTACTAGGCCATTACCGCTATTGCTTTGCCACGGTATAGCAAACGAGTTGGGTTAAGTTTCTTTCCCTTCGAGGATAAACTACGGTCTGTGCTTGATTATTTTAGAGTAGGGAAAGATACGTAGGCAGCCGCAATGAGTTGCAGCATTGCCGGTCCAGCACGTTGGCACCTCATATCATCTAAGCTCGATAACTCGATGAAAAGATGATTGCTGCCAGACTTGATGAGGAATGTTGCATGCCAGCAAGTGGATGCTCATGCTTTCCATCAAGCTACGAATAGGCGGTAAAGCGGAGTAAAAGAATGGCAATAGGCTTAGAGCGGCCTATGCCTAAGTCCACGGCTTATGCCTTAAGTCTGGATATGACTCGGGAGCTGACGGTTGCTCATCCAAATAGGAAATTCAGTGATGAATTCCCTACGTTGAGGCACAGCCAGTGATGCGTGTAATACGCATTGGCCATAACCTCTATGGCTTGAACTCTTGGCGACGACCTTATGGCCTTATACCCTTATGCGGACAAGGGTGACTTTGGAACGGTGTGGAAGCTAAGTTAGCTGCATCATGCTCGTCGAGCATGCCTGCAAGGGCGAATGGACGTGCATTTTCCCAGCCTTAAGGCCCGGATCGTAACTTCATCATGGCGCACCGGGGGAGTTATGGCCTGCGGGGCAACGCGCCAAAGGCGTAATTTTCCGGTCCGTCATAGTTGGTATCAGAGCAAGTTCCGAGAAAACTCTAGGGACTTGTGCGGGGTGGACTCATTGGAAATTATTTTCCATCATGGAAACTTAAAGTTGGAGAATAGGCCAACTTTTGCGCAGAAAAACTTTGTAACTGCTCTGCCAGTTACTATGCAAATCGAATTGAGCTTGTACACGTGATGTGAGATTGCCTGGCCTAAGCGGCACCCCACTTACGAGTGGATATCCGGAAGACCGTCTGGGACGGTGGGTAGACAATGGGAATGATCATCCCCACACATTGGAAACTGGCCAATGGTGTGCGTTGTCAGGCCCGGCTAGCATCCCACTTACGAGTGGCAACCTGGATGACCTTCAGGGACGGTGGGTAACTGGATACTGATCCACACAGTACTATGCTAAAATCTTGTCATTTCAATGACATCAACCTTGTGAACTTTAGGGACTCCTGAGTGTGTAGTATGGGATGCATACTTAGGATACCTTGTTGAGATATCCTCTTGGCACTGGCCAATTGAGATTCTTGGTATTGTTGTGGGAACTTTTGGACCTGGGCAGGTGGTATGGGACATGTGCTCAGAAGGTCTAAATTGTTGTTCATGACAACTTGAAGAAACCCGTGATTTCTGAGCATCTGGTATGGGACTTTTGCTCAGCAAATCCAAACCGAAGAGATTGTCCACAATAGTTTTGTTTTGAATTTCTGGGACGAAATTCTTTAAAGGGGTGAAGAGTGTAACACCCCGTGTTTTTAGCATGGCGCATGCTAAAAGATGCCCCATTGCTCGAGATGAAGCTTCATCCAAAGCTTCCATTGCATGTGAGATGCATTTGGCACAGGGCAAATATCCGATGCCAAGTAAGGCACATCGCGTATGCATGTTGTCTAAGGCCAATATGGCATTAGTTGGAGGCTACATTGGCCAAGAGACAATCTTGCATCAAATGATGCATTAGGGCAGTTGGGTAGATGGCCTTGAATATGTACAGCCAACATGGCTGGACATCGGGTGGAAAATGTACAACCAACATGGATGGACATCGAGTTGCCAGTGGACATCCAACATGGCTGGGCATAGGAGTGGCCTACGGGACAAAGCTATAATACAGCCATCCTGGCTGAACATCGAGTTGACATTTGAATGAACTATGTGCCAAAGTCGGAAATACATCCATCACGGCCCTTCATCGGGTTTGGTCCAAGAAGTGTTCAACGATCCTGGCCGGGCATAGGAACTGGCATATGAGCCAGAACTGAATGTACAACCATCTTGGCTGGTTATTCAGGAAAATACATGGCAACGACCATGAATAGTAAAAGTGGGGAGTTGATGAATGATTTTTCCTCCCCCAATTTGAGTTCTAATAATGTCAAATTAACATATATAGGGAGCGATAGTTGGTTGAAGGTGCATATACGGACCATGTACCAAGTAAGCTTCACATCTTAGACGGAACGCTATGAATAAAGCCTAAGGCTCATTCTAATGCGTATTAGAGCGGCCTATGCCTAAGTCCACCGCTTATGCCTTAAGTCTGGATATGACTCGGGAGCTGACGGTTGCTCATCCAAAAAGGAAATTCAGTGATGGATTCCCTACATTGAGGCACAACCAGTGATGCGTGTAATACGCATTGGCCATAACCTCTATGGCTTGAACTCTTGGCAACGACCTTATGGCCTTATATCCTTCTGGGGACAAGGGTGACTTTGGAACGGTGTGGAAGATAAGTTAGTTGCATCATGCTCGTCGAGCATGCCTGCAAGGGCGAATAGACGTGCATTTTCCCAGCCTCAAGGCCCGGATCGTAGCTTCATCTTGGCGCACCGGGGGAGTTACAGCCTGCGGGGTAACGCGCCAAAGGCGTAATTTTCCGGTCCGTCACATAGACAAACTTCTACAGTTTTTTCCCTAGGATAAAAAACCAGCATCAACATTAAGTCCCATGCTTAGCACGAAACACCGACATTGTTCCGTGGTAAGCATTAGATGGTGACAGACACAAATAAATATTTATGATAAGGTAGATAGATGTTACCAGGAAGATGGCAGTTGGCTTTAACTTCAAACAACGAACCAATACACCAATCGGAGGCAACCATCAATTATTCTCTTAGTTCGTTGACGTCGATTGAGCCATAAGTGGGGAAGAACGAGCATGGCCGCAAGGATATTGAGCTCGACCGGGCATCTCCAGGCCCACACGAGTGAACAAGGAAGGGAAGTCATTTTCCTTCCCGGACTTGGATTGTCAGGTATAAAAGGGATATTTGCTCCTCCTTGTTTATACCGATCAATAAGATCATCTTCACCATCACTGCCAGAGCACCAGCTGGTGGTTGAGGACAAGGTAAGTAAATCCCGTCCCTTTTCTTTTATTATTTGGTTGTGAGTGTTATACCATCATTAACTCTTTAACTCCATTCACAAGTAGGAACATCCCCTCCATTGATACTGGTGGTGATAGCAGATGGGCATCCATTGGAGGTAAGCATCTTGTCTTCTTCTTTCTTTTTCTCTTTTACGAGTGAAACCCTAGTTGGGTTTTGACTATAGGTGCAATATACACGACAATCAATTTTATTTTTTTATATCAAAAACTGAGAAGATACTTCCATTATCAGTGGCATTAATACGAGCATTAGTGGCAGCACTACAGACATCAAAAGCAAGACGAGCTCGAGGCGTTCATTCTCTTCTTCGTTTTTTTTTATTATTATTACAAGTGGAATGCATGTGTGTTTGTGGGTGAAAACTGCTTCTGTCGATTTCGGTAATTTTGTGTGGATGAGAAACGAGTCTAAACTCTAAACAATGCACTGCACGGGAGTACTTTTGATTCGAGAGATCAATCTGTACAATCCTGGCCTAAACCAAGAAATGGTCGTTCCAGGCTTGCTTCGGTCACAAAGTGAAGGAGAAGGGTTGGTCTTAGGGAGGAAAGTGTTGAGACCAGAATCGTTGATTCTGAAGGTGTGGTTGTTTACGACTTGTATCAAAAAGTAGAACTGGCTAGCAGAATGCAAAGATATCAAGTGATTTCTGGATACTATGTTGTTGCCGACCAAAAACCTGTTGTTTGGTGGAAAATAGGTGAAGCATATTTATACAAATCATATTTAAACGCACCCTGGTCTCGTAGGAAGTGGGAACGATTGGGTGATGGAAGAGTGGAGTAACGTATAACCGTCAGAAACCCATGCTTCCATGATAAAGGAAGTGGATCCGTTTACACCCGTTACTTCTTGCCGCCACTAATTGTCCCGCTTCATGACACTTTCTTATAACGTGCGTATTGTACGCTGCACGCTGTAAACCGCCAGACCAATACCCTGATAAGTATCCCCCAGTTTGTGACATGTTTTATGTCTCGAGTGTTTTCGTGGAAAACGTGTAGCAGGTTGCTATGTGCGGAAAATCGAAGTCAAGAGTCTTGCCGCAGGAAAATAGCATGTGATGCTATTAGGCACGTCTTGGCTGGTTGATTAAAACTTTATACAGGTCCGTCAGTTCGGTGGCGAACTTGGATGGCTGAGATTGCATCTCATGAGGAAAGGTAGCCGTTGATTATGGCTACCTTCTGTTGGTGCATGGTAATGGCACAATGGAATTTTTGGTGTATGCCAGTGGCACTGCGGCATGAATGGTATAGATCGTGCATGCCAGTGGCACAGTGGTATAAGTGGCGCCTGGCATAGCCATGGCTACGAGATTTAAGCGGCTGGTCGCCTAAAACTTGCCACAAGTCTGTCAGTTTGGTGGCGAACTTGGATGGCTGAGATTGCATCTCATGAGAAAGGATGGCCATTGATTATGGACATATCTTGTTGTATAGCAAAGTGGCGCCATTGGCATAGTGGAGTCTGGCGTAGCCATGGCATAGCGGCATGCCAGTGGCGTAGCCATGACAGCTGTTTTGGCACATTGGTGTTAGACCCAAATATGGCTCTGGAAACATTGGCCCTATTGCTAAGTTAAACTTAAGGCCTTAGGAGAATCAATTAACCTTGTTGTCATGGCGACTTTAGCTAAACTAGGGTTTGGCGTATCGAAACCTTAATTAGCACGTGCGCTGCGGCACGGTGGCGTGGCTGACATAGCTGGCGCATGCCAGTGACACGATGATGCAAGTAGCGCCTGGCATAGCCATGGCCGCTAGATTCTGGCACATTGATGTTAGACCCGAAATGTGGCGTGGAAACATTGGCCTTGTTGCTACATCAATCCCAATGCTCTGGGGAATGTTACTTAGCTTGGTTGGCGTAGCAACTTTGCCTAAATTAGGGTTTGGCATGCTGAAACCCTAATTAGTGTGTGGGGAATGCGGACGCGGCATGACGACACTTTTTGTGCTAACGGTGCCATAGTCGTGCCAAAGGAGCTATAACAAGGCCATGGTGTGGAAATGGCCACATGAGTAAGGATTTCCGTGGGTGGCTATGATATGGCGCCATTCCTAGGGCTTCGTGGGTCCCACACGGCTCGTGGCATGTTGTAGGGTCGAAGTGGCATAATTTGTACCACGACTGGAAATTAGGGCTTTGATTAATGTGGAGTCGTGCTTCTGACTAGAAAACCCTAATTTAAGCTTATCATGGCGTTGGCCACGAACAGGAGGCAGGTTAGTGCGCAGGGCGCTATTTATGGCATGTTTTGGCATGCTGCCACAAAGTGGAATGTTGGCATGCCGCTCATCTCATTGGCGCAACATGCCACGTTTGGCATGTTGGCGCGGTTTTTGGAAAGCCAATTGGCTTCGTGACCATCTGGCACAGTTTCCCCTTTTTAACACTGTGGAAAGTTTAGAGCAACCTGATTGGTCAAAAAAGAGGGCAAATCAAGCATGGGCGTGGCTACACTTATGGTGTGAGTGTGGAGGATTTAGAGCGACCTGATTGGTCGATGGGAAATGGGGCTTTCAAGTATGGGCACAACCACAACTTATGTGCGTGTGGCGAGCTTAAGGCGACCTGATTGGTCGAGGGAAATAGGGTCGGTTTAGGATGGGGCGTGGCCCATGGAAAATGGCACCGGCTGGCTTAAGGCATGGCCACGCCTCCCGTTGCTGCTGCTTCTATCCTGTGGCTCCTTGTTTTCTGATTCTAGGCAAGATTTTGCGCCTACTAATCCATGGCGGATTAATTATCTAGTTTGCCTAGGCTTAATTTCGACAAGCAAGGTCTGATACACTGCGCAAGGCGCAAAATCCTAACTTTTTCAAATTATTCAGGGTATGTGCTGACGCAGAGTTCTTTAAGTTCATTGCCAGAGAGCATCATGCTTTCTGATTGAATACCTTATGCAAAGACCTTATCCTTGATATTTGGAAATTCGTGCTACTCTGCTGTGAGTGAACACAAATTGTCATGCCATGCCAGCATTAAAGGTTCATCCGGGAAACATAGCACAAAAAGCATTCAAAGAAACTTATATTAAGTGAATATAGGCAAGCTGCCAAAATTTACAGAATATCTGGGATTGTTGCTACATGCACCATTCTGGGTAAATTTCATGAGAAAATATTGAGTTTCTCAATAAGTGTGCCAGTGAAGAGGTTGAACACTTGTCACTTTTACATGGCTTTGTCTCTTTGCAGAGTGACGGCCTATTAAATGCAGGTTTTTACAATTTTATCCCTGAACTAAAAGCCACCATCAACAACGTGCATTGCACGTCGGAAAACAACAATATTTTTTTTGTACGTATTTTACATTTTTGAACTCTAGACCCTCAAATTAACAAAGTACAATAAAAAAAGGAAAAAATATTTGGAGCTTAATTATTAAATATCACTCAGCAATATCATATGACCTGAGAACATCTCGGAATACAACATTTTTAGTACATGTTCCAGAGACATCCAGAAGAATTCCATTCTTAACTAACACTTTTGTTGTAGTTCTTGAAACTCCCTTAGACAAAGCAACATATAGTTGTCCGTGACTAAAAACTGGTTCTGGTAGATAAAGTCCTTTTGCCTTTTTTATTGTGAGGACAAAACCTACACGAACTGGAAATTGCTTGCGGACGAACTTGAATGGGAGTATCACCTCTTTGGGAGGTTCCATGAGTATCCGTGGAATCAAGACTCTGAGCCCCGAACAACTACCAGTAACGATCTCTGCATCAATGAAGTTTTTATAGAGACCTCTACATAGTAACCTCGTGTCGTTGCAAAGACCATAACTGGGATCAAGATTCCTCAAAAGAATTATCGGAACACCTATCTTGAGTATAAGTGTGTGAGGAGGCAATCCACCTGGAGCAATAGTGTTCAAAAAATCTTCGGTCCACAAATTGTTTGGGTCATCTTTAGCCATGTCAAAGGAATGGTAAACTACCTCATCTCCAGGAAAGATGCTAATAACTTTTTGATTGAGCTTTTCGACGATATCATTTATCGATGCCCACTGACTCATGTAGCTTTTATCATTTGCATTCTTTTCAAGCTCTGGAAACACCTCGTCAATTAATCTCTCAACTGATTGCTCACCTTCCCACTTCATTACAATATCATCAGGAAGCTTCACCATGTCATCCACGACAAATGGCTCAGTCCCATCTCCAATCCGTAGCAAGAATTCTGAGAAGCTAGGGTCTAACCTTGAACGCATGTTCTCTTTTAAACAAATCACCTTAACATCCTTCCAGAATTTTGCGTTTGTCAAGCATGCATTAATTGTCTGTGCTCGTGTCCCGTGCTCAATCACAGGCAATACTTAACGAAAATCCCAACCTTAAAGCAAAATCTTCCCTCCAAATGGCAATTCAACTTTGGTCAAATCTCTTAACGTTCTGTCCAGTGCTTCAAATGCATATCGGTTTGCCATCGTTGCTTCGTCCCAAATAATCAAATCGGCTTTTCGATTGAAATCTGCCAAAGGATCTTCTGCAACTATGTTGCATGTAGAAGTTGAGGTTGCTGATACAGGTATCTTAAATCTAGAACGGGCGGTCCTCCCACCTGGCATCATGGTTGCAACAATCCCTGATGTCGAAGTTGCAATTGCAATACGTCTTTCACTACGTAACTTAGCCAATATCGCCCTATAGAGAAATGTTTCCCCTGAACCACCCGGACCATCAATGAAGAATACAGATTTGTCGCCCCTTCTAACAGAATTCACTACCCTGCATAGAAATTATAGCAATTATACAAATCAGTCCAACGGATGCATTTTCCTAGAAAGCATAACACCATAGTGAAAAAGTCAAGAACTGCAATAAAAAGTACCCATTCTTAAATTAGATTAGACATTCTCGCACAATAATTTTTTGTATGAACTGTGCAAGAGTGTAAATTTTGAAATATAATTTCTAGCAAGCAAATAAACAAAAACAGATTTAAGATCTTCCAGTTTAAATACTAAGAACATGGAGTAACATCAACTTGGTATTTTCGAAACGTACGTCACACCCAGTTTTTGTCTATGTAAATGAGTTTCATTCAAAAGAAAAACAAACTTCCTAGTTACTCTATGCAACATCGAGACTTCAGAGAGTTGGTAACGGTTCGCAACATGGGAGCGCTTAGGTCTTCAATATCCAGTAGTCATAACTTCTAATTCAAGTCTAGTAAATTATACTTTCTCTCGTCACCATGTTGAAATCAGGCAGGAAAAGTCATCAGCAAGTAATAACCATTTCAAATATTAAATAAATCAGTCTTTTAAGGCAGTCACTGGGATAGAATGTCAAAACTTAGCTTAGTTGCGAAAATCCAAGTCCCCTCAACTACCCAAACATACCATCCTGCAATGACTTGTTGTGTTAGCGCAAGAGTGTAAAAAGATGCACTTCTGACACTTAAATTCACTAATGGAGGATGTTGTTACAACTTAAAATAATACTAAGAGTTTGAGTTGGTAAGCTCTTCAATTTCCACAACCTAGGATGACATATCAGCAAAACCTTAAAGGATGACACATGCTAAAATTCTAAATGAAAAAACAGGAAGAACAGTCGGAGATCTTTATACCAAGTAAACAACAAAACTAATATCATGTTTCAAGGTGCCAAGTTCCTGTATTTGGGTCAGATTTTTACCTAAGGTCAGATTTTATGATAAGCAGAATACAATCCCAAAATGGATGATTGGTGGCAAGTCTAATTCAATAAAAGTAAAACAAAAGTATTAATTAGTGGGTGCAGTTCCATAGGGTCTATAATCTACAGACTTACCTGTCGTATGCATGTTTCTGGTCCGCGTTTAGCATATCAATAGATGATAGATCTTCTGGAGAAACTGGAACTCTGAATTCCTCAGACACCAACTCGTTTACTCCTGAAGTTCCTGTGTCTTCAGTCATTGGTGGGAGTTTATCTGTGGTCATTAATTCTTCGTCGAGAATAAACCTTACTTCTCATAAAAGCAGATTGATTGCCCCTGTTTCTGTGTTGAACTGGCAGTGATGTTCAATCATATAGGGAAAAAATTCATCCCATTATTCACGAACTCCCGTGGTCTTGCAAAGGTCTAACAACATGCAAAAAAGCCTTCTTAAAGAGCAAGGCATCTCTACTTGTACAACTTCGAGAAGTGTGTCATGAATGGGAGTGTCACTTTCTAACAAACACAAATGTTGTGCTACTTCTTTATACGTCGAAAACGTATTAGCTCCCACATTTAGCAAGTCCTCGAAAGAAGTTGGACCTCTAATATTATTAAAAAGAAGTCTCAAATGATAATTTTCACTGCGGGTAGGAAAAATGTTAGCTCTACCAATTACTTTGTTATCGCGTTGCCGTCTTATCCATTGCTTTAGTGGCTTATCCCACTTGTAGTGTTCGGGAAATTCCTTGTAGAGAAGAGTTCTCGCAAACTCATCTTCTTGGTTTGTCTTAAAAAACTCAGTCAATTGAGTATGTGATGCTTTTTCTCGTCGTATCACATCTCGGACAGTATTACCTTCAGGAAGTAGAATCTTCTGCCGATCCTTTAAGTGTACTTGTAATGAAAGGACGGGAGGATAAATTTTATTCATTTGATACTTGTATATATGCCAAAGAGCTTCTTGCGGGCAAATCCATCGAGCATCTACAAACTGCTTGATCTCATCTTCCGCTTCTTTCTCGTTTGAAACTTCCATGGAGACGCGATCAACCCCTTTCTAAACATACTTGTACAGATATTTCACGGACTGTGCACTTGAACAAATCTCCACAATGATATGGAAGTCATATTTCTTCAAAAGACACGGATTATACGGAACAACCTAGCTGTTATTCACGACTTTTCCGTTGGCGAGTGTAATTGCTCTACCATCGTCGCGTCTTATATACACTGGATACGAATCTTGGCCTTCTAGAGTTTCCGCTGCAAACTCCTTCGGAAAACGCTTCTTGCACTTTCCATCCTTCTTACAGACACTATCAACATACAAAGCACATGGCATATGTATCATATGTTTGAGGACGGAAGCATACAACTCTGGTTCAACTTTTTCATCATGTATTTCTGCTCGAACAACCCTATCGTAGTCATCTGGGGTACGTAGTTTGTCTTTCTCGTGCAAGATGATAAGAATGTGTGCGTGTGGAAGACCTCTCTTCTGAAATTCAATAACATGAACATGTGAAACAACTTTTCCAAGAACCCCCTTAGTGAACAGATCTACCTTCAATTCTTCAAATTTGGAATAAAACACCCTCGTCGTCAGATCTGGCCTGTCATGTGCCTGCTTCCCTGGTTTTAGATTTCTCCGGATCTCCTCCCAATTAGGATTACACGTCATGGTTATAAGCAAATCCGGCTTGTCGTACTTCTGAACCAATGCCATATCGTCGTGATACCTTTGATGCATATCACGTGGGCTTCCCGTGTAAGAAGGAGGTAGAATAACCCGTTGCCCAATATCATCTGCAAAGTGTGCACACAAACCATTCAAACATAATTTAAGACGAAATCACAACAACAAAATAGAGATGTGATTTTTGGATATATTTGACAAAAATGAAGTTTCATATGGAAATTTAAGGCATAAAACTATCTTATTCAGAAAAAAAAGAAACATAAAAATAAGTTTAAACGGAGTCCATGAACCCTCTGTCAAGGGATGTTTAACTTCGCAAAGAAATAACGAAGTTGGATGGTTTCAAAGATAAGTTCTTGACAGCGTATCGAAACTGATGGTTGTCAAGTAACTTATTGTAGTGCTTAAAAGAAAAAAAAAGAAAAAAAAAACTTATTGTAGCTGTATCACTAAGTTGTATAGCAGACTCATCACAAACTGACTAAAATACTTTTCTACAAAAAATATATCGAGTAAATTGAGTGTTCTCTGTTTAAGAGTCATGCTCAGTATTTTCAGGATAGTTGTCCAAGGACCTAATCTGGAGTCTCGGTATGGAAATGTGATCGCGGTCTAAGCTTGTTTCGTTAAGTTGTATACGCTATCAGTACATATCATGACATAAATTCACAATTATAGGCATGATTAAAATGTTGGAAAACGATTAATAAAAAAATAATTTTTTAAAGTTTTAATAAAAAATTATAATTTATTGTTTTATTTTGTGAATGAAATTTTTTAGTCCCACATGGTGGAGTTTCCAATTTTTAGTAGTTTTAAGAAAATATATAAAGCTTTTAGTTCCACATCGGGGAGTTTTTCTTCTTAAGTTGTATTTGTCAATTATATAAAGAAATTCACTACTTTTGTAAAATCTATGGGAAAGGGGTTGCTCTATATTTTAGAGGGACCCCTAAGGGAAAATATTTTATAGCGGTTTTTAAGCATTCGCGATTTTCCTTAACGGTTTTTTCGGAGTTGCCAAGCTCAAGTTGAGCATCTACTACATATGCTAGTAGTAGGTGTATTAGGGTGTTTTATCCTGGAGATATCCGTCCTGTGAGGGCTATAGCATCACTCTTGAGTGTAGCCGGGCGCTAATGTCTTAAGGACAGCGTGTTGAACACGTGACTCACTCTATTTTCCAAAGTTTTGCCTTGTTGCTGTTGCGGAGATACGGGGAGCTTGTTCGTTTCGTCAAAGCAATCACTTCCATTATAAAGGAGCTAAGTATCAATAACTTTTGCTTATTTGATTTTTCTTTGTTTTTGATTATTGCACCCAACAATCTTAAGACATTAGCGCCCGTAATAATCGAAAATGATTGATTGGTTTGTGAATCATGGATGTTAATTGTGGAGTGAAAAAACAAAAACGAATTTCTGGTCAGCTGTAGAGTTTCAATTTTATCTTTTAATCTAGAAGGAATTTCGATGAACCCTTTTGATACAACGTAGTAGACATCCTGATAGTTACCCGCGTAAAATTTCAGAATTTTTGGAGTTGTAAAAGTATTTTTTTGATATTTTACAAAACAGAAAAACGTTTCTGAAAAATTCTGACGAGCAGAAAATTGTTGTTAACTAAATTAATTTTTGTGGGGTAACCATGAGTTTTTTGAAACGCTGATTCAAACGAAGTTTGTATATATAGATGTTATCTTCAAAACTCATATTTTACTTTCTGATTTGGAATTGTGATTTGTGAATAAAGGTGTCATCTCCGAGGGACATGGCTAATAGCCGCATGTGGTTGGAAACAAATCTTCCAAAGATGGCAAAGGTGAGAACATCGAACGCAACTCTAAGCATGGTCTTCATGATAAAGGTATATTTCGTAAACCTGAATCCGGAATTACTTTAGTTAAGGGTGAGTGTTATGTTTGTAAAATTTCTGGCCACGCGGCAATAAATTGTAGACAACATAAAAACCTTAATAAGTAGAAAGTTAATGCTAATTTAGTTGAAACAAACTAGAACGAGTTTGGTGGCATGATGTCGGAAGTTATTTTAATAACCAATGTGAGAGACCAGTAGGTGGACTCTGGAGCCACCAAGAATGTTTGTTGAAACAGAGACCTGTTCACCTCCTATCATAGGATAGGGGATGTCGAGAAACTCTTATTGAGTAACTCATATGCAATAGAGGTTGCATAAAAGGAAAAGGTCGAGCAGAAGCTCATATCTGTAATATTCTCACATTGAATGAAGTTTTCATGTTCCGAGCATATGCGAAAATCTTGTATCTTGTTCTGTTGTAGATGGAAAAATATTTAAGATCTTAATTGAATCTGGAAAACTTGTTGTAACTAGGCAGTGATTTTTTAAGCAAGAGTTATAGGACTTTGGGTCTATATAAGCTTAACGGAAAAACTGATGATGTGAACGTAGTTGATTCTTGTGATATCTTTGTGTGATTGATTGTTTTACGTGGTAGACTTGGAACCGTAAACTTATAAGTCAATGCTTAACTGGCTAGCATAGGCTTCGTACCCAAATTTAGTTTGGATTTTGAACACAAAAGTGAAATCTGTGAAGAATCAAAATATGCTATAAAATCTTTTAGCACAAATGTTCAGATTAATTCTAAGCCTTTAGAATTAATTCAGTTAGGCCTAGTTGACATGAGTTCAACCCAAAACCACTGTGGTAAAAGATGGTTATAACTTCCGTAGATGATTGTACGAGGTACTATCTTGTATACTTGCTTAGGATAAGGATGACGCCTTAGAAGCCTTAAGATGTATAAACTTGAAGTTGGAAACCAATTAGAAGCCTTGAACATAACAACCGTATCCTTAAGGAGATGATAATTTCCATGTTGATTAGTTCAGGATTACCTGCGGCCTTGTGGGGGGAGGCAGTCCTCTTAACTAGTATATCCTGAATAAAGTACCCTTTTAAGAATCAGATGAAACTCCATATGGTTTATGGAACGGTAGATGACCTTCTTATGAATGTGTCAAAGTGTGGGGGTGTTTGACTAAGATTGTAATTCCTCTTCCTAAAAGAACTAGATTGAAACCAAAAATGTTGATTGTGTTTTCGTATAGGGTATATTGAGTATACTTCTACAAATAGATTTTTGGTTGTGTGTTCTGATTTTTTCTGACATTGGTGAGAATATTATTACGGAATCTAGGGATGTTGAGTTCTTTGAACATGTTTATTCTAAACCTGTACCTCATTAGAGATGTGTTTTTGATCCCCTAGATTTATCTTCAAATAGTTAGAACTTATTTTAAAGGAAGATGAAGTTGATGTTGAGCCTAAGAGAAGTAAAATAATTAGACTTGAGACTTCTTATGAAACCGACTTCATAACATGCCTAGCTTAGTCTGAGCCACAGACTTGTAAAGAAGCCTTAATATCTACTGAAACCCCATTCTGGTAAGAAGCTTCATTTAGTGAAATGGACTCAGTCCGTTGGAACCAGACTTGGGAGCTTTCTAGTTTACCTCCAGGTTGTAAGACCATGGGATGTAAATGAGTCTTTAAGAGGAAACGATAGGTAGATGAAACTGTGGAAAAATATTAAGCTAAGTTGGTAGCTAAAGGCTATAAACTAAAAGAAGGTGTAGATTTCCTTGATTCTAATTCAATTGTGACGGAAATTACTTCCGTTGAGATACTAATTGTTATTGCTACCATAAAGAACCACTAGTACAAATCTTTACATTGGCCACACTTAATCACCGTGTCCATAGGCTTTTGGTCATGGATTTTTTTCACTCCAAAAATGTGGCATCAGGTGCCGAGACAAAAAGGTATCCCTATGGCTGCATAAACTTTGAGTGGCTATAAAATATGATTAACCATGGCCATAACTCTAAAACCGTGTCTATATGGTACTCAATATTTTTTTGGTAGTTAAGCATTTTCACTATCACCGTGGCCATAGGATCCTTATAGACACACAATTTAATTATATGTGGCTAAAGTTTACCTTAAAGTCACGTAAATTTTATTATAGTCGTGGCCTTTGTCATCAATTGGACACGCAAAATTCATTTTATCATGGCCAATTCATGAGTTGCGGTCACACTAATTTTTCTCAACCATGGCCATCTCTATCATTTGGACACACGGAAAATAATTTAACATGGCTAATACATGATTTGTAGTCACGTTTAATCTATGGTACCATGGCCATCCATATTTTTGGACACATGATAAACATTTTACATGGCCAATTAATAAGTTATGGCTACTAAAAATTTGTAGCACCGTGGCTAAATTTTTTCGAAAGACACATCAAGTGTGTTGAATGTAGCTATTGTTCACCTTTTGGATACATCAAGTGTTTTCAATGTAGCTATTGTTCACCTTTTGGACACATCAAGTTTTTTGAATGTAGCTATTGTTCAACTTTTAGACACATCAAGTGTTTTCAATGTAGCTATTGTTCACCTTTTGGACACATCAAGTTTTTTGAATGTAGCTTTTGTTCACCTTTTGGACACATCAAGTGTTTTGAATGTAGCTATTGTTCACCTTTTGGACACATCAAGTGTTTTCAATGTAGCTATTCAAAAATCACCTAAATAACCATCCATAAAAAATTAATGAAGACTACAATTAGAATTGTACCAAAATAATTTCATTTCACAATATAATAAACATCTCAATCTGATAATTGTGCAGTAACCTTGAGAAAACAAACTTTCAAAGAGAGACTTAAAAGTTTAAACATCCAAATCCTATAGTCCACGACTATTTCTATTAATAATTAGGCTGCAGTCTTGAGTCTCTTGCTGGATCTCCGAGACTTTAGTTCCCCGCTCTTCATATATGAAGGTTTCTTCTTCTTTGTCTTCTTAGTGTTTGGGTCAGAATCATATTCATCGTTTGGGTCAGAATCATGTTCACCGGGGTCTGAAAGTGGATGGCCCTGCAGCAAGCCAGTGGATGTATAATTAAGGGAAAAAACCATGTTAACAGTTATATGGTCAGGATGCAGAAGGTAATAAACATGTATAATAAAGCAACTTACACTAGAGCAAGAGATCACAAACTCTTTAGGCCAAGCTACTATAGATTTTTCAGCATCCTCTACTGTTTTGAGATGAGTAGATGGGACTGGCAAACAATGATTCTTTAATATCGACTTTTCAACCGTCACTCTGACACAATCATCCCGGAGTGGATCTCCATGAACCTTCTGACCTGGCACTGATGGAAGAACCGAACCCCATGCAATGATATTTCTCAGTGAAGCATGAGCCAGTTTGCATTTACCAATCTGCAAAACAGAAATGTTATATTGACATCAACAGATTCAAATCTCAAAATGCTTAAATGCCTGTGAAAAGGACATACCGTTGAAAGTTCAGTTTTGTCTTTCGATTGAGAATTGTCTGGTGAACTAAGGGGTAGATGCTCAGATGCAGGAGACTTTTGTTTGTATTTTCCAGACTACAAAAATATACGCTATATTAACATCAACAAAAAATGGAACTCTCAAAGCACTATATATTTTAAATACCTGCAAAAGAAACATACCATTTGGAGTTCAGAACTATCTTTCGATCCCGTAGACTGAGATACATTTTCAGATTCAGGGTCATTTCTATTTGTATTAGATTCATTCCTTTCAGTCGGAGAAATGCTTGTAACAGGGAATTCAAGCATAAGAGACTTCTCTCTAATAGGAGATTTCTATATAGTGCAGTTGACATATTAGATACTGCAGAATTATTAGGAAATACATACTTAATCAAAATTACTTGGATGATGTTAAACATACCCGTGCCTTTTTGCTTTTGATTTTCTTTTTCAATATGCCTTGAGATTTTAGCTGAGACATTAAGCTGCTCATTTCTTCTTGTGCCTTCATTGCTGCCTTCATTTCCTTCATTTCTGCATCCTTCCTATCTCTCTCCATTTGGTTCGCACGTCTTTCATCTTCCAGTTGTTTCTTCAGTTCAATGTGCTCCTTGGATGCTCCTTTCCGTGGCAGGTGCCAGTACGTTGTTGGAGTCACTCCCTTGCCTATACATCTTACACGCCCAGCATGTTCTTCCCCAAACACAAGGGTGATAGAATCATTGCCTGGTTGTTTTCTCAAAGTTCCATCTTCCAGCTGCTTATCAAAATCCTCCTGCACAAAAAAAGAATTAAGGGATTAGAAGTGATAATCAATTAAATCAAAATTATTTTCACATTTACTCAAGCACAAAACAAATAGCTAGATAGTTTCAGTCGTCTTACAAGCTGAGCTGCTTTTTCCCTAACATCATCGTCATCGTATTCTCCATTTTTGTTTTGATGTGCCTTCCTCCATAGTAAAGACCGTGAAGGATTTTCATCTTCAAGGATCTCTTTCTCATTAATCTAGTAATTATAAAATACACAAGAAGAAAAATTAGATAGATAATACTATAATTTAAACTGGAAATAATAATAATTTTGTATAACAAACTGGACTTACTAATTTTTCCAACAGCCCTGCATACCCTGCTCTTCCCGTCCTGTGGTTATATTTGTGGTTCTTACGCGCCTTAGCTCCCCTAATGGACAACTCCTGAGCATACAGATTTAAAGAATTTCATTCATAAAAAAGTTAGACTAATTAATGAAATTAATATCAATATTTCCAAACTAAAACGTGCAATATACAACCTTGCATTTATCAGACAACCTCCACTTTACGAACTTGTCCCATTGTTCTTGGTTCACAATGACACGATATTGTTTAGGAACAGTATTTAGTTTAGCAGGTTTACCCAAATTGGGCACTATGAACTTTACATACAACTTTCTTCTGAAGTTGCGCAAATGTTCCCCAAAATATTTCATAATTTGTCTTCTCATAGTCTCCTCAATTTCATAAAACCGCTGCCAAAATATGGAGATGTTAACGGCAGGTAACAAATTAATAACAAATATAGTATTAAAAATCAATATAGATCAGCATATACATACCAATAGTTCGTGCCATAACTTATCCCTCATCACTGAATTCACTTCCTTCCACTTCAAGTGCCTTAGACCAACGTCTCGACGTACCAATACACCCATGTAACTAGCAATTTCAGCTTTATATTTCCCCTTAAATCGACCAAAATTATCAAATTCTATCACATGCTTCTCGCCGTCAAAATTTTTCTTTAGCTTCTTCAATCTTGTTAAACCTCGAACATTATTCTCCTTAGACTCTACTGTATTGTTTGGAGCTCCTGTGTCTTTTTATAGTTCAAAAACCCAAAATAAGAGTAAACATGGTGTAAGAGTGTACTCATATTTTTTAAGTCCAAAGCAAACAAAAACAGACAAGCTAGTATAGCATTACCAGGCTGTTCAGGACTTTCAGTCGATTCATCATCAGAACTGGAGCTATCACCATCGGAACCGGTGCGACTACCATCGGAATCTTCGTCTTCATCCTCTGACTCTCCTAAATTCTGCAAGGCTTGAGCCTCCAGGGCTGCAGTCTCATTTTCAGCATACTCATCATCATCATACTCTGGCTCCCAACTCGAATTCTCTTGTGTAGTCATATAGGAAACTGCATATACATGTATATGATTCAATCAAATAAGGTCTGAATTCTTTTCAATCAAAAGTCAAAAGTTATTAAGCTAGACACAAGCAAAAATTAAATAACAGTCAATTAACATGGTCTTGATTATGTCAGTACTAACATGGTCTTGATTAGTATGATTAGATGCAAGAGCAGGATGCCGTCTCAGAATTGTTAAAAGATATAACAATTAAAAAATTATTAATCGCTGAGGTTTTTACTAGAGCATTGAAAGAACTCAAGCAAGACTCCAGTTCAAACATACACAATTATGTAAACCTACCAAGTTCCCTAAAAACAAACGACGGATGCCGATCTCCGACATAATTATAATCCCATTATACAAAATGTCAATGACTCGGGAGTATACACGACAGATGGAAGCTTACTGACCAGCTAAAGTTGATGAAAATGAGATAAAAATGTGATTTCTAGTGGTTTCAGGGAGAACCACAGAAGTTTAAACTATTGGTTTGCAATGTGAAAAACATTCATCAGAATAGACAGATAAAAAAACCAAGGAATAACATTCAATTGACCTAGCTCTGACATAATTATAATCCCATTATACAAAACGTCAATGACACGGGAGTATACACGACAGAGAATGTGGCCAGCTAAATGAGATAAGAATGTGATGTCGAGTGGTTTCAGGGAGAACCACAGAAGCTTAAACTATTGTTTGCAGTGTGAAAAACATTAATCAGATTCATCGGAAAAGAAAGAAAAAAACATAAAAGAATAGCATTTCCATAACCATAGAAGACTGAGTTGTTATCCAGCCACTATGCAACTTAGAATACAATCTGCATAAAGATCCTAAGCATAACATAGGAAAAGCTTAAACATGCATGCACACCATTGTTCTTCTTAATAAGAAATAAACAGGTGCATAAACCCTGCTTTCAATGAATCAAAAATTAAGAATTAGGGTTTGAGTCAAAACTTAACCTTTGAATCAATTGGGTCTGATTCAAAAATTAAGGTTTGAATCAATTAGGGTTTGAATAACTAAGCTTTTTAGACGAAAGAAAGATTGAGAACAGGATATACCTTTATAAGATTTAGCCATGCAATTCCTCAACACCATACGGCCCTTTATAAAGTCGCACAGATTGAATAATCCCGCCGAAAATATTTTGCGTTTCATTTTCATCCCGCTCAAAATTATTTAGGGTGAACTGAAAAATCGATTGAGTTTGGTCTACGATTTCCTTTTTTCGGAAAAATCTCCTAAGAAAATACCATTTGATTTTGATCCTACGGTAGACCTAAAAATATTTCCAAACTTTAGAAATCCGATTTCCCTTTTTACTCTAACAAATCTCAATGTTTCCCTGATTTTAAGCCTAGAACTTTATCCCCTTTTTACTCTGCTTAGGTTTCTCTAGTTCTCTCCGCTCTGTAACTCTGGTTTAGGAGGAAAGATAAAACGAACAGAATTTTGAGGTGTTACATAGCGTAAGATAAGAGGTTCTTCCTATTAATCTAACTATTGGTTGGGCTTGTGATAAATATATTCACCGTTAGATTTACTATGGACATCCTATTCGATGCATTTTGAAATAACATAAGTAAAATCGTAATGGACTGGGCTGGAGTGTTAGCTTAAACCATGTAATGGACTGGGCTGGAGTGTTAGCTTAAACCATGTAATTGACTGGGCTGGACATAAATGTGGCATAAATTTTTTCATTATTTTTCATTTTTTACTTAAATTTTTTTTCATTTTTTCCTTTTTTTTCTTTTTACTTTTTTTTTATTACATAATCAAAATTTAGTTACATAATCAAGACTCGACACTTCACCTGAAATATTGATCGATTGAACGAGTTCGAGTAAAACTGATGAAAATGGAACTTCGTCCTTTGGAATCGAGACACGGAAAAATTTAGTTATTACATAATCAAAATTTAGTTATTACATAATAAAAATTTAGTTATTACATGATCAAAATTTAGTTACATAATCAAGACTCGACACTTCACCTGAAATATTGATCGATTCGAAACGAGTTCGAGTAAAACTGATGAAAACGGAACTTCGTCCTTTGGAATCGAGACACGACAAAATTTAGTTATTACATAATCATAATTTAGTTATTACATAATCAAAATTTAGTTATTACATGATCAAAATTTAGTTACATAATCAAGACTCGACACTTCACCTGAAATATTGATCGATTCGGAACGAGTTCGAGTAAAACTGATGAAAACGGAACTTCGTCCTTTGGAATCGAGACACGACAAAATTTAGTTATTACATAATCATAATTTAGTTATTACATAATCAAAATTTAGTTATTACATGATCAAAATTTAGTTACATAATCAAGACTCGACACTTCACCTGAAATATTGATCGATTCGGAACGAGTTCGAGTAAAACTGATGAAAATGGAACTTCGTCCTTTGGAATCGAGACACGGAAAAATTTAGTTATTACATAATCAAAATTTAGTTATTACATGATCAAAATTTAGTTACATAATCAAGACTCGACACTTCACCTGAAATATTGATCGATTCGGAACGAGTTCGAGTAAAACTGATGAAAACGGAACTTCGTCCTTTGGAATCGAGACACGACAAAATTTAGTTATTACATAATCATAATTTAGTTATTACATAATCAAAATTTAGTTAACATGATCAAAATTTAGTTACATAATCAAGACTCGACACTTCACCTGAAATATTGATCGATTCGGAACGAGTTCGAGTAAAACTGATGAAAACGGAACTTCGTCCTTTGGAATCGAGACACGGAAAAATTTAGTTATTACATAATCAAAATTTAGTTATTACATAATCAAAATTTAGTTATTACATGATCAAAATTTAGTTACATAATCAAGACTCGACACTTCACCTGAAATATTGATCGATTCGGAACGAGTTCGAGTAAAACTGATGAAAACGGAACTTCGTCCTTTGGAATCGAGACACGACAAAATTTAGTTATTACATAATCATAATTTAGTTATTACATAATCAAAATTTAGTTATTACATGATCAAAATTTAGTTACATAATCAAGACTCGACACTTCACCTGAAATATTGATCGATTCGGAACGAGTTCGAGTAAAACTGATGAAAATGGAACTTCGTCCTTTGGAATCGAGACACGGAAAAATTTAGTTATTACATAATCAAAATTTAGTTATTACATGATCAAAATTTAGTTACATAATCAAGACTCGACACTTCACCTGAAATATTGATCGATTCGGAACGAGTTCGAGTAAAACTGATGAAAACGGAACTTCGTCCTTTGGAATCGAGACACGACAAAATTTAGTTATTACATAATCATAATTTAGTTATTACATAATCAAAATTTAGTTATTACATGATCAAAATTTAGTTACATAATCAAGACTCGACACTTCACCTGAAATATTGATCGATTCGGAACGAGTTCGAGTAAAACTGATGAAAATGGAACTTCGTCCTTTGGAATCGAGACACGGAAAAATTTAGTTATTACATAATCAAAATTTAGTTATTACATGATCAAAATTTAGTTACATAATCAAGACTCGACACTTCACCTGAAATATTGATCGATTCGAACGAGTTCGAGTAAAACTGATGAAAACGGAACTTCGTCCTTTGGAATCGAGACACGGAAAAATTTAGTTATTACATAATCAAATTTAGTTATTACATAATAAAATTTAGTTATTACATGATCAAAATTTAGTTACATAATCAAGACTCGACACTTCACCTGAAATATTGATCGATTCGAAACGAGTTCGAGTAAAACTGATGAAAACGGAACTTCGTCCTTTGGAATCGAGACACGAAAAATTTAGTTATTACATAATCATAATTTAGTTATTACATAATCAAAATTTAGTTAACATGATCAAAATTTAGTTACATAATCAAGACTCGACACTTCACCTGAAATATTGATCGATTCGGAACGAGTTCGAGTAAAACTGATGAAAACGGAACTTCGTCCTTTGGAATCGAGACACGGAAAAATTTAGTTATTACATAATCATAATTTAGTTATTACATAATCAAAATTTAGTTATTACATGATCAAAATTTAGTTACATAATCAAGACTCGACACTTCACCTGAAATATTGATCGATTCGGAACGAGTTCGAGTAAAACTGATGAAAACGGAACTTCGTCCTTTGGAATCGAGACACGAAAAATTTAGTTATTACATAATCATAATTTAGTTATTACATAATCAAAATTTAGTTATTACATGATCAAAATTTAGTTACATAATCAAGACTCGACACTTCACCTGAAATATTGATCGATTCGGAACGAGTTCGAGTAAAACTGATGAAAACGGAACTTCGTCCTTTGGAATCGAGACACGGAAAAATTTAGTTATTACATAATCAAAATTTAGTTATTACATGATCAAAATTTAGTTACATAATCAAGACTCGACACTTCACCTGAAATATTGATCGATTCGAAACGAGTTCGAGTAAAACTGATGAAAACGGAACTTCGTCCTTTGGAATCGAGACACGAAAAATTTAGTTATTACATAATCAAATTTAGTTATTACATAATCAAGACTCGACACTTCACCTGAAATATTGATCGATTCGGAACGAGTTCGAGTACTAATTTAATTTTAATCGAATAATTTATAATTTAATTTTAATTGAATAATTTATAATTAACTATAATTTAATTTTAATTAAATTTGTGTGGGGAAATAATTTAACTTTAAAAAAAAAAAGACAAACACATGCTCGGTTTGATGTTAACAATGTAAAATGGGTATCTTCTCAAACAGCATGTACGCCTATCAGTTCATCCCTAAAATCTCTAAATCACTTCATCCATATCTCTCTATCTTAAGGAAAAAAATTCTCCAACTGATATTCTGGCAGAAAATAAGGGGATTTTTAGGGAAGATTTAGTCTTCAATTTTGGAAATATTTCTGCACCTCCATAGGATGAAAATCTGATGAAATCAAGAATATTGAGAACATCTAGCGGTAATAATCCCAGTCAATTATTTTTTATTTGAACCCTAACCTTTTTATTTTGGGGTTGAAATCAAAAGAAATAACTTTTGGGCGGGATTATTGCCCCTTGATGTTTTAGAATATCTATAGATTCAACCCTAAAATCAGTCTGATTTACTCCCATCTTAGGTATGTTGTAGCATTCATTCTTAGATTGCTGAAATTCTCATTATACTAGATGTTTTGCGTAGTAATAAGTGTTACTATGTTACTTTTTGAATTTTGTTGTAACCCATTGCACTCTGTGTTAGCTTCATCTGGTTCCCTTGATGTTAGTCAACATTGATGCTCTCTGAATTTGTTAGTCCTGACAATCTCTTTTGAGCAACCAGGTACTTGTGAGGCTGAAATACAAACCAAGGAGGGGGTAAGAAGGAGCATCACAATATGTGGTAGTGCCTAAACCCAGTTTATACTGGAGGTATCATTCTCAAACCTTAAAGTTATTATCTCTGATAATTATCATGATAGCTTGTTGAACTGTAACCTCATTGTAATTTAGTTAAACCTCTGAACTTTTCATGCTCTGTCTTGAATGATATACCCCATGTTTGCCTGAAATGTTGTTAACTCCTGCAACATATAGAATCTGTTGAGTAAAGTTTGTGTCTGAAGTTTGTGCACTAAAATTCTTTTCGCTGCACTAAAGTTTGTGTCTATTATTTTTCCTGCAACATATAGAATCTGTGCTCACTACTGCTTTGTTGTTAGTACATCATGTTGAATCTGTGAGCATGTTTCATAGAACTTATCTGGTGATGTTATCCTATTAGAGGGACTAGTAAAATGGGTAGCTAAATGGGTGATGTATTGTAGCTGAATGGGTGATGTTTCATTCAATCTGGTGATGTTTCATAAAACTAAATGGTTGATGTTATCCTATTTGTTTTTGAATCTGTAGCTAAATGGGTGATGTATTGTAGGTACATGTATTTGTTTTCAATCTGTTTCAGGGGTGTCATTATTCTTCAGTGAAAGCATTGAGTTTCCAGTTCCATGAGAGACAGATTTAGTGATTTGCTTTATGTATAATACTATCGTGCAGTTTCGAGCATTTTCAGTTAAGACCTTTGGAAGAATTTGAAAATTTGCAATGATAAAATTCTTAACTTTTTGCAACAGTTGCCTGGGATTTGTTGTTTCTGGATCTAATTTCTACTAAATCAGCACTTTGAGACGAGGAGAGAAAAGCCAGAAAAGGAAGGCATTTTTTAAAGAATCACTAAAACTGACTCAAAGTTACTTATAGGTATTTTCAAGCCTTGATGTACTATGCACCAGTGTTAAGTACTTCGTATTTTTTTTCTCATTGTCATTGTGCAATCATTCTTCATGAACATTAGAGCTCTTTCTCGACAGATGTGACTTCACATCTGTCTAAAGAAGAAGATTTGAGCTCCCAGAGATATAAAGTTGCCAACTATGTCAATTATAGAACTAGGGACATACTACTTATGATCTGATATTTCTAAGTTAATCAATTAGAGTACTTATTTGAAATGACATTTTGATTTCTAAGTTAATCAATTAGAGCAAAGATCAGTGTTTACTCTAATTTAACAAACACACTGACCCTAGAGCTGCTGCAATTCATTCTCGCGAAATCTCCCAACTGCGGCTGACATACAGACCCTTCAGTATGTGTTTCCAAAACTTGAAATGACTCCATTTACTGAAAGTACTAGACCAATTTTCCTGAGTTAATACTGGATGTCTGATTATGGGTTTGTGTGGCATGATTATCGGTTTGTATGAGGGAAATTGCATATTGCCTGTTTCATCTGTTATTACCATGTTTGTCCATATAAATTTTTTATGTTTCAAATGGTGCTGAATTTATTGGTAATTTCAAGACTTGTATGTATTTCTGAATTGATTTATCAGTTTTTGCTTTCATTGGAGTGCAACTGATGGATCTACTGGTCTCTTTGCGTTTCAGAATGGATAAATCCTGGATGAGTACTGATAGAACGAAGAAACGTTATAGAGAAGGAGTTGCGGCGTTTCTGCGGTATGCTGTCAACCATCTCAAGGAGGAGGGTGAGACATATGATGAATTTCTTATGTTGTGTCCGTGTACAAATTGTTTAAATCTCTGTGCATGCTCCGTTGGAGACGTAGAAGATCATTTATTCGTAAATGGAATCGATCAACGTATACTATTTGGAATAAGCATGGGGAAAAGGATGAGGCAATAACTAGTAGTAAGCCAGTTAACGTCAACAATGGTATGCACGCTGAATTTGAAATGGGAACTCCCACTGATGCTCCAGACGAAGATTTTGGAATGGGAACTCCCACTGATGCTCCAGACACTATAGATATGATGCAGGCTGCAGAAGAGTTCGCAGATGACCCTATAAAGTTTAAAAAGTTACTTGAAAATGCTGAAAAGCCCTTATACGAAGGATGTCCCAACTTCACAAAGTTGTCTGCAATTGTGCAGTTGTTTAAGTTGAAGAGTAAGCACGGTGCATCAGACATGTTTTTTAATGAATTGTTACCCTTGTTAAAGGACATGCTTCCCAAAGAAGGTAATTTAATGGCGAGGAGTACATATCAGGCAAAAAAAATATTGAAATCAATGGGTTCAGGGTACACAAAGATACATGCATGTATCAACAACTGCATTCTTTATTGGAATGAGTACAAGGATGAAAAAGTGTGTCCTACTTGTAAAGCACCCAGATGGAAAGTTGACAGGGATGGTAAAGTTTACGAGAATGTTCCAGCAAAGGTATTGTGGTACTTCGACATCATCCCAAGATTTCAGCGGCTGTTTCAATCGAAGCACACAGCAAAAGATTTGATATGGCACGATACCACTAGAAACAAAGACGGTGTTTTACGTCATCCGGCAGACTCACATGCTTGGAGAGAGATAGATAACAATTTCCCAGAAATTAAAGGTGATCCAAGAAATCTGCGGTTAGCTGTTTCGGCTGATGGAGTTGATGTAAACACAGGCACCAAACATCACAGTGTATGGCCAGTTTTGGTTGTGATTTACAACCTTCCACCGGGGCTGTGTATGAAGAGAAAGTTCATCATGTTGTCGTTACTTATAGATGGTGCGCCAGGAAACAACATCGATGTCTTTTTAGAACCTCTTGTTAAAGATTTTCAATTCTTATTTGAGAAGGGAAAGAGAACATGGGATGCATATGCCCAAGAAATGTTTACTCTACGTGCAGTTGTTTTGTGGACGATAAACGATTATCCTGCTCTTGGTACACTATGTGGTTGTCGCTACGCTGGATATCATGGTTGTGTGGTGTGTCGTAAAAAAACGCACAGTATTAGGCTTCATGACTCAAACAAGAATGTTTATGTTGGTTATAGAAGATTTTTACCCTATGAGCATCCGTTCAGAAGGCAGAAGGGGGCATTTGGCGGAAAACAAGAGTGGGAGACTGCTCCAGAACCAATGACCGGGGAAGAAATATATGAGGAGGTAAAATGTATAAAGAATTCATGGGGAAAGAAGGGGACGAATACTCAAGGGGAAGACGTGCAGGCTACACCTGGAAAAGGTGGAAAGATGAAGCGCATCGGAAAAACGAAAATTGAGCGCATCAGAAAAATATCAAAAGAAGTCGATAGGTCAGGTGAGGAAGAGGAAGGCAGGGAAACCACTTACTGGAGCAAGTACAACATATGGCAGCGACTACTTAGATATTGGCGCTATAATGATGTCCAACATTGTATTGATTTCATGCATGTCGAAAAGAATGTGGGACAAAGTCTTGTTGGAACGTTGCTGCACAACGGGAATACAAAAGATGGATTAAACGCCAGAAAGGATTTGGTGCGTTTGGGGTTAAAATCGGAGTTACACCCTAAGACAGATGACAAAGGAACGATACTTCCCGCAGCATGTTATACATTAACTACGGAAGAAAAAGACATATTCTTGGAGACACTATCCGAGTTAAGAGTTCCAGAAGGGTATTGTTCGGATTTTTCCACCCTTGTGAACCTAAAAGAGCGTAAGCTGATCGGACTCAAATCACATGATTACCATATGCTTATGCAACAATTTTTGCCCGTCGCTATTCGATCAATTATGCCTACACCTGTGAGATATGCTATTATCAGGTTTTGTTTCTTTTTCAGATCAATATCTGCCAAAGAAATCATGGTGGAAGAGCTAGATAAATTGCAAGAGGATCTCTGTGTGACGTTATGCTTACTAGAGAAGTATTTTCTTCCATCCTTCTTTGACATCATGATTCATTTAACTGTACATCTTACCAGGGAAGTGAAGTTATGCGGTCCGGTTTGCTTTCGATGGATGTATCCTTTCGAAAGGTGTATGAAGGTTATAAAGGGGCATGTGCGAAACAAGAATCAACCTTGTGGATGCATTGCCGAAGAGAATGTTGCAGAAGAGACGATTGAGATATATTGTGAGTACCATAAAAGCATCAGGACAATTGGTATTCCACTAGATAGGCATAATACATCTCAGGAGGGAGAACCGTTATCAGCTGAAGAGCCGTGTATAGTTACCCCTGAACAGTTGAGACAAGCACATTTCTATGTAATGCAGAACACGCCTGAAATTGAGCCTTACATAGAGTAAGTATTAATTTGTTTTTTTTCCTTTTTTTTTCCTGTTTTTTTTTTGTACAAAGTATAATAACATTTGGTTATTGTACATACCAGCCGACACAAGCTATATTTGGAAACTAACTATTCTACTAAAAAGCGAGCATGGCTAGAGAAAGAGCACTCTAACACTTTTGGCGCTTGGTTAAAAAATGAGGTAATAGGTCATAGAAAAAGTGTCTTGTTTGATGTGTTATATTCCTTTAAACTCAAGGTTCATCCTAATAATGAATTTCAGGTTGAAAAAGAGTTGGCAGACGACAGAGAAAGTATCTCAGAGAACTTAAGATGGATATCACACGGCCCGCACTACGAGGTAACGAAATACACTGTATATCGCATCAATGGATATCTATTCCGCACAAGATCCCGTGATGGTAGAATTCACCAGAATAGTGGGGTTAGCGTTGCAGCAAATGACATGCACATATCTAGAGATGATGATGTTACATATGGTAAAGCCTCTTATTATGGTGTCTTGCAAGAGATATGGGAGTTAGATTACTGTGAAAGAAAAGTTCATCTGTTCAAGTGCAATTGGGTTGATAATAAACGTGGGGTCAAAAGAGATGCTCTTGGCTACAAGATTGTTGACCTTACTATGTTGGGATACAAAAATGATCCTTTTATTTTAGCCTCACAAGCTAAGCAGGTATTTTATGTCAAAGACCAGTTAGATAAGAAAAAGTCTATTGTTTTTGTGACACCTCCCAAAAATTATAGAGATGACGATGGCAACGATGAGGAATTCAGTACAGTAATCTTTTCTGCGAATGATAATATCTTGCCGTCTGTAGATCCACAAGACTTGGGTAAAGAATCCCGAAATGATTACTTCCGAACTGACTGCCGAGGTTTACTTATACGCAAGCCAAAATGACACACTCCCGCAGGTACATCGCTTTATTTCCTTTAATCTGTGGTTATTCGGTTAGTGACATGATATTGAAAGAACGATAAAGATGGAACTTATGTTTAATCCTGTTCCTTAGCATGCTTTCTGTATGTTTGCGTGCTTTATTCTTTGTAAAATGAATAACATCATTTTATCCGTGTCTCATATGGAACTTCAATTGAAATTTCTACTACTGTACTTTACAACTTGCTACTCTGGTCACTTTTAAATAGATATCCAAGAGAATGAGAGTTGGTATGTTTTTGTCCTATTGCTTGAATATATTTATGGGCACATGCACTATAACTACATGTTGTACTTGTATTTCAGAAATCTTTTATACACTTCATAACATTACTCAAAGCATATGGTGAAATTGAATTCCAAGTACCCAAATTAGATTCGTAACCCTGTAGATATATGATGGAAACTCCAGTTCATTAACCACAAAAAAAAACATTTAAAATGATGGTGCTAAAGGTCTTATGGTTCTCAATTTTATGGTGAAAGCATTTGGGGGCGGGCTGATGCTTTTTCCTAAGTGAATTGCATGGAGCGGTTCACTTGCTTGTGTGAGGAGTTTGTATTGTGTAGCCTGTGAAGAATAGTGAATTTTAATCTCATTTTCCTTGTTCCAATTTAACCCTCAACCGTTTTGAATACCATACTTGACAGGGTTTTTCCCATATCTTGTGAAAGTCCTCTTTGTAAGAAGTCTTGACCACAATTTATGTTGAGTTGGGATGACACCTTGTATTAATTGTTGTGCCCTCGTTCTTTCTTCCTTGTTTTTTTTGAACTCAGAACCCTATTTTCCTGTTGCAGGTTCGTTGTGGCTATTCAACACTCTACATTGTCCCTGATCTTTGACGAAGTCATTTTTATGCCATCAGATGCCTCTATAAGTTTGACACTCGAATTGTAGGACACGAACTCTGCATCTAAAACATCAAGAATTTGATTATGGGATTGTTTTGTCTTGTTATATAAAGAGCAAAAGAAATGCATTCCTACTGCAATCGTAGTTTTGGAGTGGCTGGCTCCAAAATCAATTTGATGTAATATTTTTGTTTTTTTCTTTTGGAAAGAGGTAAATAAAAAATATTGGTTGTAGATCTAAATTTTTTCATTAAATATATTGGCTAAAAATATAAAGCTTTTGTGAATTGATAAGTTAAACAGGTTTGGTTGGTCTCACAGATGGCTCCTGTCGTTTGCAGTCCCTTCTAGATTTGTATGAAAAGTTTAAGATATGGTTTCCTATTTTGGATTTTGGCATGGTTATATATCGGGAATTTTGGGAGAAAGTAACACAACAGAACTCCACTATACATGTTTTATTTTCACAAAACACCCGGCTGCACCCGCTGTATTGCAATTACCTTGGAAGCCACAATCACTTGTAATGTATCCTTCTATACACCAGAGCTTGAGGTTTCTTTATTGCAGTGAACATGCATAAACATTACCCTAGCATATGTTGCTTGAAAATTAAGCATACTAGGAGCATTTGGCCTAGAAAAGACTCGGTAACAACCATGGCTAGTACTTTAAAAGTTAAAATTCAATCTCATGTGTCTAATGGATCCGACGCTATGTTCACAATTTGTTTTTCGTGTAGCCATATCATAATCCTCCCAAAAAAAAAATATGGAGTAACCATATGTCAATCTTTTGTCATGTTTGATATAATGTGTCAATTCCTTAGTATATGCGTGTCTAATAAACCAGATATTATGGACACATAAACAAACCAATGTGGCTAAATAAATCCTCTTTCCGTCACAGTCTAAAAGGTGTGTCTATTGTCATCCGACACTTTTGACACATACAAAATTATTTAATGTGGCCATATACGCATCTATGGCTACATGTGATTGGATTAAACTGAAAACCATGACCAAACGATACCCTATGGATACAGTTGATGGGTTTAGGAATAAACCCATGACTAAATGGTGCACTATGGCTACATGGTAAAACAAAATGTGGCTATAGTTATACTGATGACCAATAGCCACACAAATAACCTGAAACGTGGCTGGACTGTACACTAAAAAACGTGGCCTATGTGAAGGTTTGTACTAGTGAACGTAGAGATACATCAGATGGATGTTAAGACAGCTTTTTCTAAAACCGTGAATTAGGTAAAGAAATTTACATAGATCAACATGAAGACTTTGTAGTGAAAGGTTGTGAATACAAAGTTTGTAATTTGAAAAATCTTTGTATGGTTTTCAAATAAGCACGTAAACAGTGACATGGAAAATTTAATCATGTGATAACGGATAGTGGATTTAAATTAATGAATCTGACAAGTATGTCTACAAGTAACTTGTTAAGGATGTCTGTGTAATTGTATGCTTGTATGTTGATGATATGCTTGATACAAACATAGATGTGATCAATTCCACTAAAAACATGCACTGAATGAGAACATTGACTTGAAAGACTTGGGCCCTTTTGATGTAATATTAGGGATGAGGATTAGAAGATAATCAAACATTTATAAGTCTTAGTCGTTCTCATTATGTTGAGTTGTGCTTAAGAGATACAATCAGTCTGATTGTAAACCTGCTTGTACTTCGTACGATTATTCTTGTAGTCTCAAGAAAAATAAGGGTAGTGGAGTGTCTTAACTTGAATACTCAAAAGTTATAGGATGTATGATGAATTTAATAAACTGTAAGAGTCCAGACATTGCCTATATTGTGAGTAAGTTAAGTGGATATAATTGTAGTCCAGAGCAAGAGAATTCAGATGCATTGAGTAGAGTATTATGCTACCTAAAATACTCTTTTGATTTATGAAAGGTATCTTGTTGTCCTTGGGACTTTATGATGCAAACTGGATAGTTGACTCATAGGAGTCTAAGTCTACGAGTGGATATGGTTTCACTCTAACATGTGGGTTTGTTGTTGGAAGATTTCCAAACAAAAATATCGCTCAATTCATTATGGAATCTGAGAGTATTGCGTTAGATAAAGCATGAGAGGGGGCCGAGTGCCTAAGATGATTTTTAGAAGACATTCCTCTTTGGCATAGGCCTGTGCCAGCTATATCTATACATTGTGTTAGCCAAGCTATAATAGTTAAAGCTAAGAAATAACTAATCTCAATCGGCGTTATTTCCATTGATTGGATAAAGTCCAAGGAGAATATCGCGCAATCTTTGACGAAAGGTTTGTACAAAGAGATAGTTAAAAATGCATCGAGGGGGTTGGGGCTTAAGCTCATATATTAAACTTGCCATGAAGGATACTCAACCTTGCTGACTGGAGATCCCATGATCAAGGTTTCGAATGAGACAACTAATTTGTGGTGGGTAAAGGTAAACACTATCAGAGATTTTCATTCTCTGTCCCTTCCCTATGGTGTAGACGTGATAGTGTGACTGCATGTGGAGGATGACTTTTTAATAAGTCTTAATGAGTTCTATAGTTTCAATTTAAGATTGAAGTGGGGTGTAGCAGTAACACTCTTTATGGAAACTCACCTATCTGAATGAGGAAGTGGGTCGCTTCCTGTGAGAATAAGAGCTGATTCTCTAGAGCATTCTGAGAAACAGGATACGTCCAGGGCCAAAACGGACAAAACGGCACGAGCTTGGCAGCAATCTTGGAGATATCACCCGTGGTTGTTATCACGAATTACATCAAATGCTAGCAGTTCAAGACATAGTTCACTGTCTCTAGCAAGTAATTCTGGTAATATCTCACTAAGCAAAGGTTCAAGACCTCATGGACACCTCTGCCTAAAATGGTATTTCCTGCGTTTTTTATGTGATTTTCATTTTGATGGTTTTGGTATTACTGGAACTTAGGACCTAAAGGTCACGTTCACTAGTTCATGCTTTTTCACTTTGGTGAAAGATACCTATAGTCTCACCATGTGAGAATTAAAGATGAAAGCTCTCAATACTATTATGATTTATGCAATCCATAGTATGACCCTGGGGTCAACACACTTTTGTGTGAGGGAGAGGACGTAGAAATGACTAGTATGATTTCAACACTTGCACGATCAGTCTGTTTGGATCGTGAGGTTGGGATGTTTATTTACCAAGATCTATCTGTGTTTTCATGTTTTATTGAGTTTTCATTCATGTGGGGGATTGTTGGAGAACGATTAATAAAAAAATAATTTTTTAAAGTTTTAATAAAAAATTATAATTTATTGTTTTATTTTGTGAATGAAACTTTTTAGTCCCACATCGTGGAGTTTCCAATTTTTAGTAGTTTTAAGAAACTATATAAAGCTTTTAGTCCCACATCGGGGAGTTTTTCTTCTTAAGTTGTATTTGTCAATTATATAAAGAAATTCACTACTTTTGTAAAACCTATGGGAAAGGGGTTGCTCTATATTTTAGAGGGACCCCTAAGGGAAAATATTTTATAGCGGTTTTTAAGCATTCGCGATTTTCCTTAACGGTTTTTTCGGAGTTGCCAAGCTCAAGTTGAGCATCTACTACATATGCTAGTAGTAGGTGTATTAGGGTGTTTTATCCTGGAGATATCCGTCATGTGAGAGCTATAGCATCACTCTTGAGTGTAGCCGGGCGCTAATGTCTTAAGGACAACGTGTTGAACACGTGACTCACTCTATTTTCCAAAGTTTTGCTTTGTTGCTGTTGCGGAGATACGGGGAGCTTGTTCGTTTCGTCAAAGCAATCACTTCCATTATAAAGGAGCTAAGTATCAATAACTTTTGCTTATTTGATTTTTCTTTGTTTTTGATTATTGAACCCAACATAAAACATATGATTTCAACTCAGGGACGCCTAAGCTTTGATGCATTGTTTCCTACCCATTTTAGAAGCCATAAGAATAGTTTCGAAAAGATTTTGTTAACTGTATTTGCATCTAAGGCATCAAGGACGCCTGAGTACCAATCAGTTTGGAATGTTCTTTGGTTATCTCGAACCCATCTCAACTGCATTGTGGAAATCTGCACATAATTGTCGACCACGTACTGTTGTAGTAGTTTCCCACCATGTAACAAAATCGCCTGCTGGTTTTGTCGAATCTAATGACATTTGGTGTTTTTGTTAGAGAACATATAAGTTATTTAAATCTTAAATTATAAGAATTTACATACGGATGATACATTAAATTTACCTGTAGAATATAAGCACAGTATGATCGACAGCTTATCCTTTTAGCGTTATCACCGAAAATCGTCAAATCCCATCCAAAACTTCCATAAGGATGCAGTAATGGATATTGTAATGAATCGTAGAAACATGCTGTGTCGGGAACATCCAGCAATTTCCCAGATTTTGTTTCAACAATTATGTCTCGAGGAAGCACTTCACTCGGTTCTTCTCCTCCAACTAAAACAGCTGCTACTTGTGGTGATGTTGGCATGTTATACGTCCGAAGAAATGTTGGTTGCTCTTTTATGTGAAGACGAACATCTTGGAAGTCAGTACCTTGCGAAATCTGTCGAATAACACGTACATACGGGTTGCATTCGTCCAACATTCCCTTCAATATAGCGAGCACTTCTCTGTTCAGAGGTTCTTCGGTTTCAACTGGCTCTTGTTCTCGTTCCTTTCCCTTGTTTTTCTTGGCAGCAAACTGTTATTCCTTCAGTCGATTCTCCAATTCATGTTCGGTGTCATAGATGTACACCTGAAGGAACCTTGGTCTATCACTTGGTTCTGGAATAAGGCTACCAATTTTGTGATACATAGTACCTTGAGCTCGATATGTATACACTCCTTAGAATTAGCCGTGTTATGATCAATACGTACCCCGATGGATGTGAAGGAAAAAACATGGTTGAACAAACGAATATTCTGCCTGAGATGATTTCCAAGTTCCGATTGTACAGTATACAATTGCATGAGTTCTGGAGGTACGGGAAAATCGGGTAGTTCAACTTTTCCGTTTAAACAACAGAACTGATTAGTCTCATGAGGAAAAAGCTTAGCTCCACAACGGTTACATGACCTAATGTTAGTCAATTGCAGGCATGTAAGTGAAGGTTCGTCGACGAAATCCCTTGCAGCGTTATAAAATCCTTTATTTGTCCTCCTTCTGTTGTTGTTCGTTGTAGTAGATTGAGCTACTCGTGATTGACCTACACCACAATATTGTTAGCGATTAGAATTAGATGAGACTTAATGCAAAGCCATAAATCGGTAACATATATCTGTTGACTCATTCGACCAACACTTAACATGCATTCTAAGAAGAGAATTTGCAACAGATGAATCATATATGTTAACACTTAACATTAACATTACATCCATGAAGAGACATACCAAGAAGTATACTGAGATCTCATGAAGTATATTTTATGAAAATACATACCAAGATGAATCGTTCGACCCACACTTAACTATACTGAGATCTCATGAAGTATATTTTATAAATATAGACATCTTAACGTGTCAAAATAACCTTTAAGATTTTAAGCGCATACTGAAGTATACGCCAGAGGGACTGTGTTAGAGCATAGATCGGTCGACCTCGCATGCGTTGCTATATAAAGCATGTTTGTCAATGTTAGTGATCAAAACTATGAGTCTTGATTTCTAGTCTACATAGCTAAGTCTCAGACTAGAATAGAAAAGTGTAGTTGAGCTCAAAAACTTCATGGTGATTCATCATACAACGACGAAGATCTACTCAAGGAACCGTGGAACTTCATCAACAAAAAGGTATGTGGAGACTTGAACTTATCTATCACTCAAAAGTCTATCTTTTCTATCTCCTACTTCTTATGAGACAAAAGTCGTATGCTATATAGACTGGATCACACACATTTGATATTTCGAGCCGAGTATATCTTTCCTATCTATATCTCAAAATCATGTGTTGGTAAAGCGTTTCGCTTTGATCGGGTTTATCTTCACCTAGTGACGAAAGTCATAATATTTCAATCACTTTGAAAAGCGCTTTGACGAGAAATAGTGTAACAACTGTATAACGTCCTCTAAGAATGTTTCAATGGTTGGAATGAGAGTTTAGTTCTATATAACCAATGATGGATATAAGCATTGTGTGGAAACCCATATGTGCATAAGTCCTATTCCTTAATCCGAAGTTTGCGAACTTTGTTGATTGAGAGAAACCGGAGGAATTGGCTTTGCCAAGTCCGCGAACTCAGTCCGAGAACTGACGGAAGTTCTCTTGCCGAGAATTTCTGCTAGGATTTTCCAAAAACTCGTTTGTGTGTTTAGTCCGCGAACTGGTGGAAGTCTCCTTGCCGAGATTTCCTGCTGAGTTTGGAAAACTCTGCCGGTTGTCTTGCGTCCGAGAACTTGTTTGCGTACTTGAGTGGATTATGATCTAAAGATGTGCTCTGAACATGAAACTTAAATTACTAAGGAATGCAGTATGCAAACCGTGGATATAAAGTTCATGAGCCGATTCAATCGAATCGAATCATCTTTGTTTCAATTGTGTATTGTGTAGTTACATAAGATCTCATAGCAATTGAACAACTCTCTAACTAGTTCATTTGAGTCAATTGAACTAGTTATGGTGAAGAAGAACAAGGTTAATATGAAATGCTCATACGGTTAACCTTTTGGGTTACTATGTTGAACCAACATACACGTACAGGTTTGGGCATGGTTTTCACAGGCCCAGTAAACGTATATCTCAATTGTGTGTGACAAGCTAAGTTTTCTATCTAACGGTTGAGAAATATTAGCTTGAATCTAAATCAGGTTTTCATCTAACGGTGAATATTGATTGCTTTGTAACTAAGGCAAAACCCTGATTTGAAGACTATATATAGGAGACATCTAGCATTGGGCAAAACCAATCCCCACACGTCTGTGTGATACTAGTGTGCTCGCTAGAGTCGATTCTCCTCTAACCTTTGGTTTTCTTCTCTAAAACCAGGTTAACGACTTCATTGGGATTGTGAAGCCAGACCAATACTACTTTTATCGTAGTTGTGTGATCTGATGTTGCATCTTCTATCGTACGAGTACAATGTTTGATTGTTTTGAGATCGTGAGAGTTCTCCGATAGGCAAGATAAAGAAGTCACAAACATCTTCGTCTCACTGTTTGTGATTCCTCGACGTTTTCTTGTGTATTCAAGTACGACTTTTGAGAGTTGATTGATTAATCTAGGCTCTTCTTCGGGAATATAAGACCGGATTATCAATTGGTTCTTGTTCGACTTGATTTCATATCTTAATACGGAACAAAAACCTAGGGTTTTTCTGTGGGAGATAGATTTATCCTTTGATAGACTTTTCTGTGTGACACAGATTTGTTTATTATCAAGTCTGCGATTTTGGGTTGCAGCAGCTCTTGGTTGTGGGTGAGATCAGCTAAGGGAATCAAGTGCGTAGTATCCTGCTGGGATCAGAGGCGTAGGAGTACAACTGTACCTTGAATTAGTGGGAGACTGATTGGGGTTCAACTATAGTCCATTTCGAAGTTATCTTGGAGTAGGCTAGTGTCTGTAGCGGCTTAATACGTTGTGTATTCAATCTGGACTAGGTCCCAGGGTTTTTCTGCATTTGCGGTTTTCTCGTTAACAAAATTTTTGGTGTATGTATTATTTCATTTTCCGCATTATATTGTTTATCTTTATAATTGAAATAATACAGGTCGTGCGTTAAAGTTTAATCGATTAGAGATCCAACCTTGTGGTTGTTGGTTTCATTGATTAACACTTGGACATTGGTCTTTGGTACCGTCCAAGTTATCCCTTGTATTTGATAAAGACTCGCTATTGTTTTTAGCTTGAGTAAAAATAAAATCAAGAGAGATATTAACTCCTTGAGATACTTTTATCTAGATTGAGTCTGACTGTCTAGTTGATTCTCTAGCAAAGTATTTCGGAGTTAGTCCATACAGATTTCTAAGAGAAATATTGGGTGGTGTTGTTAGACCCCCGACTTTTCAATTGGTATCAGAGCAGGCAAACATGTTTAAGACCTTACAAGTCTGTGTTTGTAGGGATATGACTCTATGGACAATAGTACTATCTCTGATAAACGCGTCACCAGTAATAAAGATTCTATCTCGTCTAAATCTATTAAAGATAAAAGTTCAATCTCGAATATATAGAAACCTTGTGGTTCGACGAGACAGACAAACAATGGCATGGGTGTTCATGATTAACTTTCGAAAGAGACCCTCTCTTCTAATGAATGGGATACAACTGAAGAGAGTAAATTGATTCTAAATCTTGTTACAATTCAATCTATTAGAATGAATCAGTTAAAACACCATGTCAATGATCTTCTTGGTATTGTAAGAGATTGCAAAGTCCATGACAACAATGAAGATCAGTCTTCATGCTTGACTCTTGAGGCCAGCCTCGAAAAAGATGTCTTGGATATTGAACGCCGCTTGAATAAACTCTCATTCAAGGATGTTCAAAGCAATCTAATGTACCAAGAACTTCTGATACTTTACATTCAGAAGTAAATACAGATGTTCCTAATATTTCCTCCAATCATGAACTTGGGACATTCTGTAAAAGAGACAACTCTTCTGACGGTAATATTAATACTACATCCTCCAATCATTCCTATGATCAAAAGGTATGTCTTGTTTGTGAGACCAAGTGTTCTATTAGATAGAAGAGAAACTCCAAGTTGAATAAAGACTCCTTAGTTCAACTTCAACACACCTTAGATTTGATTCTCAAAGGTGTGACTGACATCCGTATGATTGAGCTAATTGGTTTTCGTACCTATCCTGTGTATGCAACCAGGAAAGTCAGTACAGTGAGTTCCTCCAATGTTCAAGGGAAGAATAGACGTCTTAATAAAAATCTTCCTAAGGAAGTTCAACGTTTTGTCTCTAAATGCAACATTGTTCCTGTTGAGAAGATCATTCCAGAAGAAAGGAAAATTGATAAGATACGAAAGAATATTAAAGAGATAATTGTAAGATACAAAGAGCTTGTCAACAGATTATCTTCTTCCTCATGTCAAGGCACTTCTGGTAAGAACTCTAATTGTGTCTCTTACTTTGACGATAGTAAATTTTATGATAATTTCGCATGTCAAACAGGATCCCTCTCTGAGACTAAGAGGAAAAACAAACTTAACCAAAGACATAAACCTCGTAATGAGCCTGTAGGCTCGTACTTGTGCTAATTAATCACAAGGTTCGAGAACTTACTCATATAAAATCATGTTGAGTAAGTTGTGTTAAAAACAGGTATACTTGTTCCTTGCATCTATTAAGTTAAGTTATTTTCTTATCGTCCATAGCTAAACTTGTGTTGACAGATCCGCTAAGATCAAGTATTGGTTAAGTCAAAAGAAAATGTTGCATACTGTCTTAAATTTTTTTTTTAGGATCTGTTATCAAATGTTTGAAGGACTTTATTTCTTGGGTATTTTTTGTACTCGAACGGATTCCGTTCTGGCCCGAGTCAACAGTTTATTTGAAACCCTAAATTGTTGTCCCCAAGGATAAAATATCCAACCTCTTAGGGTTACAAGTCACATACGTGTACCTCTGGTGGTTTTTGGATTTTCAAAGAATGTCTTCCTCCTCTTCTTGCTGCGGTGGCTTCGGAAAAGGATTTCTTGACAATTGAGGTTGATTCCAGGAGGAAGAGAACACTTGTAGATGAAGATCATCCCAATGCTTCAAGCTTCTTTTCTTATTCTCATGAAGATGTTGAGAAGGATGATATGATCTCTGCTGAAGTTGTTCATAACTTTCTTAAGTACTTTGGGGAAGTAAAACAACAGCTTGTTGATACTTTAAAAGGTCTTGATAAGGTGAAAACTGAGTTGGAAAAGGTTGTGTCTGACCTTGGTCTCATAGAATCTCAAATCAATGATCTTCATAAAGAGAATCATCTCTCTGATGAAGGAGAGAAGGCTGGCGTTCACAAGCCCGAAGACTTCATGTCTTGTGAGGATCCTATACTTCCGATATCCCTATTCGCTGTCAGGGAAACGATAGAGTCTGATTCTCTCTAGCTTGTCTTCTTGTTGCCTAGTATGTCTTCTTTTTGGATTAGTTGGAAGCATAACTAGCGTTTTGAATAGCGAAGATTGTGACTACACATAGCTATTTTTTGTTTTCATCTTCTTATGTTTATTTTTTAGGTTTATTGGTTTTAAATTCTAAAAATATTTGGAGGATGATGTTATTGCAGTATTAATCTTTATGATTTTGTGATATTGCAATATTTTTATGGGATATGTATTGTTTGCGTCCGTGAACTTGAAGGTCCCATATGTTGTCAAAAGTAAAGTCGTTCATGAATTGGTTTTCGTATTGATGAAAGGACGAATGGACTTTTGACAAATACAAAAGTTATGCCTATGCAGTCATTTATTTGATGGAAAATAGGATAAAATCTTTTGTGTGACAAGGATAAAGTCTATTATGTCATTATGCATATAGTGATGGAAAGATAGAATAGATCCTTGTATGTATTCCACGGTATTTATCTTCATTGATCCATTCTTTTTGTATTACCGTGAAGGCTCCATTGTGTGTCTTATGTTAAGCACGATACAACTAAGTCGATTATTCTTATTGGCTTTGTTGGTTGTTCCATAAGATGCTATATGTTGAGCATTATGAACTAAATTAATCATCTTGGTTGGTTATTTAGTTATTTGCTCCGAAATTCTTCTTTTTTCGAGCAAAACGTTTGACAATTAAATTGATTACCTTCGTGATTAGTTTGGTTGTTTGTATTCCAATTAGATTAATTATGGGTTCTCTTGTAATTAGTCTAGTTGAGTTTTCATATATTCCACAAGTTCTTGTGTTGAGTATATGAACTGTTATACTAACTATGTTCTATTGGTTGATGTAGTCGTATGTTCCGTAAGGTTTTCCTTATGTTGAGTATGTGAACGATTAAGTTAGTCATCTCCGTATGATTACCTTAGTCGTAGATCCGTAAGTTTACTTATGTTGAGCACAATCAATTAAATTGATCACTTTTGTGGTTTGATTTAGTTGCGTATTCCAATTAAATTAATCATGAGTTTACTTGTGATTAATTTGATTGAGTTTTGGATATAGGAAATCATTTTTCTATGGTTTTTGGTGTCCAATTAAAAATCCTTCTTTTCTTTCGAAATTAAGGTCGCTCTTGTTGTTCTCTCAGGAATGACATCAAATGGATGAGAGTTCTTTTGAACTTGTGCTTAATGGTAATATCTTGTGGGGTGTGCGGCTGTGGAATTTTATAGGGGTTATCTTTTATCTTAAAACTCCTTGATGAATTCATTTAGCTTCGGCTTTATGGTTGCATCTAAATTAAGTTGGTATGTATTTCTTCTTTTAGTCTATGAAACGTCTCTTCTCGGAAATTTCATTAGGAACCCGTTCTTGTACCTTTGCCAATTTTATTGACAAAAAGGGGGAGAATTAATGTGTAGTTCTACTACATATACATATGGTTTTAAGATCATTGTGTAAGGGGGAGTGGTTTCCATGTGAGATGGTGTATTGATTAAGGGGGAGTGATACATATCACCGTAGTATTATTGTTAAAGTCGTGATGCAATTGGACTTTGATGTTACATAATAATACTATGTCACTGTATAATGATGATCGATAATCTCGATTTCTCTCATTGCTATAGCTACGGATCTTCAACAACGGTGATGCTAAACTTACAACCTTTGGGATCATTGGAGTACTTGGAAGGACGAAGATTTCAGGGAACGTTGAAGATTAGACTATGGAATAGGAGCCACTAAAGTTTATCTTTTTTGTATTCCATATATATTAATAGTTTTGTCACTAAAATTGACAAAGGGGGAGATTGTTAGAGCATCGCTCGGTCGACCTCGCATGCGTTGCTATATCAAGCATGTTTGTCAAAGTTAGTGATCAAAACTATGAGTCTTTATTTCTAGTCTATTATAGCTAAGTTTCGGACTATGATAGAAAAGTGTAGTTGAGCTTAAGAACTTCATGGCGATTCATCATACAACGACTAAGATCTACTCAAGGAACCGTGGAACTTCATCAACAAAAAGGTATGTGGAAACTTGAACTTATCTATCACTCAAAAGTCTATCTCTTCTATCTCCTACTTCTTATGAGACAAAAGTCGTATGCTATATAGACTGGATCATACAGATTTGATATTTCGAGCCGAGTATATCTCGCCTATTTATATCTCGAAATCTTGTGTTGGTAAAGCGTTTCGCTTTGATCGGGTTTATCTTCACCTAGTGACGAAAGTCATAATGTTTCAATCACTTTGAAAATCGCTTTGACGAGAAATAGTGTAACAACTATATAACGTCCTCTAAGAATGTTTCAACGGTTGGAATGAGAGTTTAGGTCTATATAACCAATGATGGATATAAGCATTGTGTGGAAATACATATGTGCATAAGTCATATTCCTTAATCCGAAGTTTGCGAACTTTGTTGATTGAGAGAAACTGGAGGAATTGGCTTTGTCAAGTCCGCGAACTGACGGAAGTTCTCTTGACGAGAATTTCTGCTGAGATTTTCCAAAAACTCGTTTGCGTGTTTAGTCTGCGAACCTAGTTCGCGAACTGGCGGAAGTCTCCTTGCCGAGATTTTCTGCTGAGTTTGGAAAACTCTGACGGTTGTCTTAAGTCCGCGAACTTGTTTGCGTACTTGAGTGGGTTATGATCTAAAGATGTGCTCTGAATATGAAACTTAAATTACTAAGGAATGCAGTATGCATACCGTGGCTATAAAGTTCATGAGCTGATTCAATCGAATCGAATCATCTTTGTTTCAATTGTGTCTTGTGTAGTTACATAAGATCTCATAGCAATTGAACAACTCTCTAACTAGTTCATTTGAGTCAATTGAACTAGTTATGGTGAAGAAAAACAAGGTTAATATGAAATGCTCATATGGTTAACCTTTTGGGTTACTATGTTGAACCAACATACACGTACACGTTTGGGCACGGTTTTCACTAACCCAGTAAACGTATATCTCAAGAGTGTGTGACAAGCTAAGTTTTCGATCTAACGGTTGAGAAATATTAGCTTGAATCTAAATCAGGTTTCATCTAACGGTGAATATTGATTGCTTTGTAACTAAGGCAAAACCCTGATTTGAAGACTATATATAGGAGACATCTAGCATTGGGCAAAACCAATCCCCACACGTATTGTGATACTAGTGCGCTCGCTAGAGTCGATTCTCCTCTAACCTTTGGTTTTCTTCTCTAAAACCAGGTTAACGACTTAAAGACTTCATTGGGATTGTGAAGCCAGACCGATACTACTTTTATCGTAGTTGTGTGATCTGATCTTGCATCTTCTATCGTACGAGTACAATCTTTGATTGGCTTGAGATCGTGAGAGTTCTCCGATAGGTGATGAGTCCTAAAAAGTGCATATTTCTATATATTTTTCTTGGCATTTAACTCATCTTTTGTGCATTAATTCTACATTTTATCCCATATTCTGTATTTTCTTTGTTTTCAAGAATAAATATTTTTATTAACTAATTTTGCATTTTTAGGTAATAAATAAAGTTTGAATGAATAGCGGAGCGGAAAAGAGCAGAAAAGTGGTGAAAAGCCGGGAGGAATTACACAAGGAAGCCGCGAAGAATGTTGTGCGCAAGACCAGAAGGCTAGAACTGGACTTGAAGAGGAAGAATTGTTCTTAAAGAAGATATGGGCTTGGCATACCCAAGGCCCAAAACCCTCACCCAAACCCATTTCCAATATCCATACCCGTTTCCCTTTTTAGACGTCAGATTGGATCATCTCAGCATCCAACGGTCGCATCATATTCGTGCATCGAAATTTGAAGCTCCTTTCAAACACTATAGCACCTAACTCCATCTTGAGCCGTCAGTTTCGTTGTACTTCCGCATCCAACGGTCGCTTTAAGCTTCCTTCCATCTCGCCGTTAGATCGATCCATCACCTCCACATCCAACGTCTCATCCTCGCTGTACATCCAACTTCCTGTCCCCGCTCAACACCCGAGCACCTAACACCTATACCCGTCATCCAAACAGACCTTACCCAATTTTCCATCGACCACCTTCTTCTCCATCTTCTCCCCCATCCCTCTGCAACAGATCCACCAACTCCATCGCCACCACACCCTCGTCTTTGCTAGCCACCAAATTCCACCAAAGACATCATGGCTCCTACCAACTGAAACCCACTATTCCCCTACTCCTCTAGATTTCTATAACATCAATTCCTCGATCTTTTCCTCTCACAGGAACCCTAGGTTAGGGGTTGATGAAATAGATGAGCTAGAAAAGCAATTAGGGCATGGGAAGAACAAGAGAAGACGCAGGAAGAGGAATAGAGGCATGGGTGAAGAGTCATAATCATTTTCAGAGATTAGGTAAGATTTTTTATCAAACCCTAATTTTTCTGACATTGGGGATTTTTTGGGGAAATCGATTGTATGTGTAAATTGAAGTATGGGTCACGTAGTAGGGTTGTTATCAGTAGATTAGGTTAGCCAATTTTGATTTTAATTGTATTTTTCAGCAAACCCTAATTTTGCTGATGTGGTACTGATTTGGGGATTCTTTGATTATAGCTTGTATGTATAAATAGGGGTCTCTGGGTGTTGTAATGGGGCATGCCTGGACTAGCCAGTGCACCACCAAGAGGACTGGACTAGCCAGTTCCTCAATTGTTCATGTCCTGTTTTTAGTTCAACTGTTTTGTGTTATCTTCAATTGTTTTGCACTGTCAATTATGTTCTAACCTGTTCTGCTAGGGTTGAGATGAAGTCCTAGCTTATTGCTTGTTATTCATGCTCTTGTCAGTAGCCATGATGTGTGTAAATGCTCATAGTGAAACTCCATCTTAGGGCTTCAACACTAGTCTTTCACATTGGATGTCAGGCATCCACTGTAGTTAGAATCATCTAGTGTTGCTGAACTGCAACTCATGCTTAATTTTATATATTGTTCTTTTGATTTATTGTGCTTTAAACAGACAGTTAATACTTAGGGAAGATACCTTAGTTGTGATAGGAGATTTCATATCAAAATGACCCTTGCTATATAGAGGATTGACATACCTCTTGCTGGTGGTTATAGAAAAACAATGTTACTGTCAGTGATGAATAATCAGTGTGAGTTAGAGGTGGATTCAAAAGCCCTAGCATGTTCCTGTTTACTTTCTTTACATTCTACTGTTTTTCAGTTCAGTCACTGCCATCATCTCAAGTGTGTTTTAACACAACCAAGACTCTTTGTTACAACTTAGTTTTAGTGAAATCTTAAGCTTCAACTACACACACCTTGTCCCTGTGGATCGATCCGCACTTGCACATTAGCTACATCGACGCCGTGCACTTGCGGTATTAGTTTGTAGGTCTTTTAGAAACCTACCAAGTTTTTGGCGCCGCTGCCGGGGACTCGGTAGCGGTGCCATTGTTGTTTTCTTTTTCTTTACTTTACCCTGTACATATTTTGTTTAGTTTTTTCTTTTCAGTCATTGCTAGTGTAACTTAGTGTAACTTACTTTTGTATCTTTAGCTGTAATTTTTGATTTTTAGTTTCTGCACTTTGTGACTTAGTGTAACTTCTGCCATTTGCATATTAGTACCACCTGCCATATCACATAGTTTTCATAGTTTAATTTATTTTGTAGCATACTACTGCAACTGTGTAGTTCTGCATCATTTGCATACTACTTGTATATATGTGTTAGCTGTACTGTTAGTTGTAGTTTTAGCTTTTCAGTCAATTGCATCATTGTTTTATCTCACATTTAGTTTAAGTCACCTGCATCATAAGTCATGTGAGTATCTTTAGCATATCTGTTAATTTTTCTTGTGTTTTCTTTCATCTTGCATCTCATGCTGTAGATTTTAGTGAAGTCATTGTCCTGTAACATATCCTGTAAGATATCTCATTTTAGTGAAGCCATTTTCCTGTAAGCCATTGTCCTGTCAACCCCTTTGTCAGTCCAAATAACTCATTGCCATGCAGTAAATTACTCTTAGTCACTTACTGGTATCAATATTGTTTGAAACTGTCTCAATTCCAAATTTTTGAGAACTCATTCTCTTCTTTGAGTCACCAGGTACCTGTGGTGCTGCTGCTATTGCTGCTGTGCTCCTGTTGCTGTTCCCTGCTGCTGCTTCCTGCTGAAGCTGGTGTAAGATAAAGCCCAACTGGGCTTGTGAAGTGAACTAATTTGAACCAAGCCCAACTGGGTTGTAAGCTGCAGAAGGAGAGGAAATTGAACCAAGCCCAACTGGGCCTTGAGTGTTGAAGCCAAAGCTTAGGATGATCCAAATCCCAACTGGGCTTTTGCAACCAAACTGAGCAGTTGGGCTGTGCTTCAAAGGTAAGCCTAAACCCATTAAGAGAACCCAACCTGTGGGCTTCCATATTTAATCTGTGGGCATGTAATAATTATTTTAATTTTAATTTTATTTTTTTCTTTATTTGGGATTGTAATAATTTTAGTTTTATTTTTATTTTCTTTTTTTGTGGGTTTGTAATAATTAGTTTTATTTTTATTTCTTTCTTTATTTGGGCTTGTAATTTAGTTGTTTGTTAGGCTTGTAGTTTCTTAATAGTGGGCTTGCTCTAAACTTAACTTTTTGGATTTTGGGCTTGCCTCTTTTGTGAACCAAACTTAACTAAATTTTGGGCTAAAAAAAAAAAAGAAAAAAGAATTTGCTTCTAATTTCAAAAACCAAATTTTTGCTCCCCATCTTTAAAAACCAAAATGGGCTTTGCCCCTTGCCTTTAAAAACCAAATTTTCATCAACCAAATAGTGGGCTTTGTGTCACACTAGTTTGCTTTTTTTTTTCAAATATGGGCCAACCTCGTGCTCTCCATGAATACATGTATCCCACAATAAAAATTCCATTATCATGTATTGTCTTACCTCAAACCAATAACCCTTTTAAAATAAATGCAAGCATGATACAAATACTTCCTATATTTCGAGGGTTCGATTCTGAGAATCCCTATACTCATGTAAGAGAGTTTGAACAAATTTGTCGGACTATGCAACCTGATCATATGTCCGAAGACTCTCTGAAATTGCGTTTGTTTACATTTTCTCTAAAGGAAAGGGCCAAAACATGGTTTTACGGTTTGAGACCACAATCAATCAACACTTGGGACCAACTCACAGATCTATTTTTCAAAAAATTCTTTCCACATCATAGGACCATCGCTATTCGTCAAAGTATCAATTGTTTTGTCCAATTGGATGAGGAAACTGTTTTTCACTATTTTGAACGTTTTAATGATTTGTTGAGCGAATGTCCGCACCATGGATTTGAGAAGTGGAGACTTGTCGTCATCCTCTATGAGGGACTAGACTTTAAATCTCGAACCATGGTTGAGTCTATGTGTAATGGTAAATTTATTGATAAATCTGTGGATGATGCATGGAAATTTTTAGCTGAAATTGCAGAGAAAACCCATCAATGGGAATCTGTTAGGGAAACAGGGACAACGCCACATGGTATGAGTCACCCCCATGAGTTAGAGTCTTATTCTTGTGATAGCTCCGACCTTAGGATTGAAAATTATCCTAGATTGCAAAATCCCTATCATGATGATGATGATTATGATGTTATGTTAGAAGAACATGTCTATACTGAAAATGTTATGGAACCTTTGGGTTCAAATACATTAGGCTTCTCTGCCTCGACCTTCATGAATGATGTTTCTTCTAGTATTCCATATACATGTGATGTTGATACTGATTTTGAGCATGTGCATCTGTCCTATGAAAATGACTTAGGTAATATAGAATCTTCTGTTGACACTAATATGCATGAAAATATAATTGTTGTGTCTGATTCTCTACCTGGGTCACGTTGTGATATTTCTCCTGATTTGTCGATGCATGAGAATAAATCTGTTGATGATGTTGATTCTGATTGTGGGCTTGCTAATTTATTTGATGAATGTGAGCATGTTGTGACACTTGTAGAAGACTTAGGAGATATTTATTTGATTAATTATGATGTGCATATCGTCCTGCCTGAGTCACAATATAATGGCCTTCCACCCAACCTAGATTTGGTTTGTATCGATATTGTCAAACCAACTTTTCTGAAAATTTCCAACCTAGGTTTGGAACTGTGTGCCTCTCAAGTCCTCTTGGACTATTTTGCATCTAAATACAATACTTTTAAGGAGACACATTTGGAATTAGCATGTGTACCCGTCCCTAGCAAAGTTCATTTCGAGCTAGACCTTGTGCATGATGAACCCCCAAAACTGCGAGATTTTGTATCCAAAATTTTATCTGTTGAAAAATCCAGGTTTGGGGGTAGCTCATTTTGTTTCACAGCTTCACTTGCATTCCTATCATATTATTATTGTGTGAAGCTGTTGAAATGTCTACACTTCGTCTTTTGGGTTGATCCTCAACTCTTTAGATTGTTAGTGTATGGTGAATTTTTTGTATATAATCCAGTAGATATAAATTTTTAAAAATCCTTTTGTTCCTTTTGTATATATTTTGCTAATCCAATATGATCTCGGCTAAAAAAATGTTGGATTTTTGCCTTGAATAATGGAGTTCTAATCTTGATTTCGCCGAAATCGGGTATTCTCTTTCCTTTTTCTCTACTCAGCGTAATCCTCTCCATATGTTGTATTATAATTCTTTACATCTTTTGAAACATTGAGGACAATGCTTAGTTTATGTTTGGAGGTATAGAGTAGATACCACGATCACATGTTATAATTGAAAACAAGAACTCCTTATTTTTTGAAAAAAATTAAAAAATTGAAAAAAAATAAACTAAAAAATTAAAAAAACATAAAAATGGAGCTCATTTACCTTGAAATGTTGACTCTTGTGCATGTATGTAAACATAAGGATTCTTAGTCTAGATATTTAGGCACCCTGATTCTAGCACAATTTACATAGTGATAAGAAACTTGCACGCGCACGATCTACCAATACATGTATAGCCTCATCCTTGAGGTGTTCTATCGGAAGTTTTAGTTGCCAATCACTTTAGAATACTGAACGAAACTTGACTAGCTTGTTCTTTGGTTGGTTGGGATAGAAGGTGGAGGTTACATTAAGAAAGACAACCATCGAATTTAACTGGGTGCATCAAAAAGGGCTACCTCTTGCAAAGTGTCATGTAATTTTTTGTTTCTTTTGTTATGTATCAAAAGTGTTAGCAAGTGTTAAAAAGGAAAAAAAAAAAAAAAAAAAAAAAAACGATGTATATATTCAGAAAAAAATCAAAAAAAAAATCAAGTATTTATCAATTCCATTCTCTCTTGTCCAAAAATAAAAGAGAGTAGTCAATGTAAATAAGAGTCATGTAAAGAGTCATCTTTTGTGTTTTATTGTAATAAGCAAGGAAGGGTGTATGCCATTGATGTACAACGCGAGTAATTGTGAAATACCTCCAACTTTCACAATTCTCGTAAAGTCCGGACAGCTAGCTAGATTTCGACCTCAGTTCTTAGCCTGAGAAACTATCTCTTGGTGATTAGTAGTCATAACATCCGATCTTTCTTTACACATGTGTATATACACTTTACACTCTTATCACATGTCTTTATTTGTTATCAGTGCTAGGATTGTGCCTTTGATAGCTAGATTGACATCTCCATTTTGTTGTGAGCTTAAACTGTCTTGCACATGTCACATTTGATGGAATATGAGCTTATATTTTGTCCTAGAACTTTGTAGGTACGTTCTAAGCAAACCTTCACGAGAATTCACTCGTCCACTAGGGACACTTAGTGGTTTAAAAGGCTTAGTGCATACGCTAAATGCATTCGAGAGACCAGCGACAGTGGTATAGTTAGGATTTCCTTAGTTTTGTTTTACTTGAGGACAAGTAAAATTCAGGTTTGGGGGTATTTGATGAGTCCTAAAAAGTGCATATTTCTATATATTTTTCTTGGCATTTAACTCATCTTTTGTGCATTAATTCTACATTTTATCCCATATTCTGTATTTTCTTTGTTTTCAAGAATAAATATTTTTATTAACTAATTTTGCATTTTTAGGTAATAAATAAAGTTTGGATGAATAGCGGAGCGGAAAAGAGCAGAAAAGTGGTGAAAAGCCGGGAGGAATTACACAAGGAAGCCGCGAAGAATGTTGAGCGCAAGACCAGAAGGCTAGAACTGGACTTGAAGAGGAAGAATTGTTCTTAAAGAAGATATGGGCTTGGCATACCCAAGGCCCAAAACCCTCACCCAAACCCATTTCCAATATCCATACCAGTTTCCCTTTTTAGACGTCAGATTGGATCATCTCAGCATCCAACGGTCGCATCATCTTCGTGCATCGAAATTTGAAGCTCCTGTCAAACACTATAGCACCTAACTCCATCTTGAGCCGTCAGTTTCGTTGTACTTCCGCATCCAACGGTCGCTTTAAGCTTCCTTCCATCTCGCCGTTAGATCGATCCATCACCTCCACATCCAACGTCTCATCCTCGCTGTACATCCAACTTCCTGTCCCCGCTCAACACCCGAGCACCTAACACCTATACCCGTCAGCCAAACAGACCTTACCCAATTTTCCATCGACCACCTTCTTCTCCATCTTCTCCCCCATCCCTCTGCAACAGATCCACCAACTCCATCGCCACCACACCCTCGTCTTTGCTAGCCACCAAATTCCACCAAAGACATCATGGCTCCTACCAACTGAAACCCACTCTTCCCCTACTCCTCTAGCTTTCTATAACATCAATTCCTCGATCTTTTCCTCTCACAGGAACCCTAGGTTAGGGGTTGATGAAATAGATGAGCTAGAAAAGCAATTAGGGCATGGGAAGAACAAGAGAAGACGCAGGAAGAGGAATAGAGGCATGGGTGAAGAGTCATAATCATTTTCAGAGATTAGGTAAGATTTTTTATCAAACCCTAATTTTTCTGACATTGGGGATTTTTTGGGGAAATCGATTGTATGTCTAAATTGAAGTATGGGTCACGTAGTAGGGTTGTTATCAGTAGATTTGGTTAGCCAATTTTGATTTTAATTGTATTTTTCAGCAAACCCTAATTTTGCTGATGTGGTACTGATTTGGGGATTCTTTGATTATAGCTTGTATGTATAAATAGGGGTCTCTGGGTGTTGTAATGGGGCATGCCTGGACTATCCAGTGCACCACCAAGAGGACTGGACTAGCCAGTTCCTCAATTGTTCATGTCCTGTTTTTAGTTCAACTGTTTTGTGTTATCTTCAATTGTTTTGCACTGTCAATTATGTTCTAACCTGTTCTGCTAGGGTTGAGATGAAGTCCTAGCTTATTGCTTGTTATTCATGCTCTTGTCAGTAGCCATGATGTGTGTAAATGCTCATAGTGAAACTCCATCTTAGGGCTTCAACACTAGTCTTTCACATTGGATGTCAGACATCCACTGTAGTTAGAATCATCTAGTGTTGCTGAACTGCAACTCATGCTTAATTTTATATATTGTTCTTTTATTTAATTGTGCTTTAAACAGACAGTTAATACTTAGGGAAGATACCTTAGTTGTGATAGGAGATTTCATATCAAAATGACCCTTGCTATATAGAGGATTGACATCCCTCTTGCTGGTGGTTATAGAAAAACAATGTTACTGTCAGTGATGAATAATCAGTGTGAGTTAGAGGTGGATTCAAAAGCCCTAGCATGTTCCTGTTTACTTGCTTTACATTCTACTGTTTTTCAGTTCAGTCACTGCCATCATCTCAAGTGTGTTTTAACACAACCAAGACTCTTTGTTACAACTTAGTTTTAGTGAAATCTTAAGCTTCAACTACACACACCTTGTCCCTGTGGATCGACCCGCACTTGCACATTAGCTACATCGACGCCGTGCACTTGCGGTATTAGTTTGTAGGTCTTTTAGAAACCTACCAATAGGCAAGATAAAGAAGTCACAAACATCTTCGTCTCACTGTTTGTGATTCCTCGACGTCCTCTTGTGTATTCAAGTAAGACTGTTGAGAGGTGATTGATTAATCAATTGATTAATTAGGACTGGATTATCAATTGATTCCTGTTCACCTTGATTTCATATCTTAAGACGGAACAAAAAACCTAGGGTTTTTCTGTGGGAGACAAATTTATCCTTTGATAGACTTTTCTGTGTGAGACAGATTTATTTATTATCAAGTCTGCGATTTTGGGTTGCAGCAACTCTTGGTTGTGGGTGAGATCAGCTAAGGGAATCAAGTGCGTAATATCCTGCTGGGATCAGAGGCGTAGGAGTACAACTGTACCTTGAATTAGTGGGAGACTGATTGAGGTTCAACTATAGTCCAGTCCGAAGTTAGCTTGGAGTAGGCTAGTGTCTGTAGCGGCTTAATATGGTGTGTATTCTATCTAGATTAGGTCCCGGGGTTTTTCTGCATTTGCGATTTCTTCGTTAACAAAATTTCTGGTGTCTGTGTTATTTCATTTTCCGCATTATATTGTTTATCTTTATAATTGAAATAATACAGGTTGTGTGTTAAAGTTTAATCGATTAGAGATCCGACCTTGTGGTTGTTGATTTCATTGATTAACACTTGGACATTGGTCTTTGGTACCGTCCAAGTTATTCCTTGTATTTGATAAAGACTCGCTATTGTTTTTAGCTTGAGTAAAAATCAAATCAAGAGAGAGATATTAACTCCTTGAGATACTTTTATCTAGATTGAGTCAGACTGTCTAGTTGATTCTCTAGCAAAGTATTTCGGAATTAGTCCATACAGATTGATAAGCAAAATATTGGGTGGTGTTGTTAGACCCTCGCTTTTTCAGACTGGAACAGGAATATACAAAACATTTTTCGGAGATGGCATTAGTGTCAAACCAAAGAAGTCATAAAATGATACCGAAATGACATTTTCTCACAGTATTGTAGGATATTCCAAAGTAAAACTAAAGAACGACAAAGGCCAAAGCATTTACTGAAGTTAGCTCCCACCAACATAGTGCATCAATTTTTTCTATTACACAGAATCTGCTTGATAAGTTAAAGCACAATTCACACCAAAGAGACAAAATACAGTACAATTTTTTTTAAGATAGAGACATTCAGAAAGCTAGTAGCATACAGATCAGGTTCATCCACATTATTGCACTATGCCATGCTTCATAAGAAGGAGAATTGTCAAAATCTTACCTCCCTGCAAATAGTGTTCTTCTTCTTTTGTCGCTGTTTCTGGGATTAGATAGGGGATTCTCCAACTGACCTCCATGCACATCCTCTTGGTGACTCTCATTACAGTCGTCTTCTGGGTTGTTGATTTGCTCATCAAGCTCGAGCATATCATCAAATGTTGTATGTATGGGAGCTACAATTTGGAGATTATGTATGAATTTGGCAGTCATTGAATTTTATGGTTGATACAACACAAAAAGTCAAGTACATACAACTTACCTCTATGTTGAGTGCCCAATTCCATATACCCTTCACTGGTATTCATTATTACTCTCGAGCAATGTAGTCAATATCGGCCGTATCGGCCGACATATCGGGGATATTTCGGATATCGGCCCAGAACGATACGATAAGAAGGATATCGGGGATACGATATTCGCCCGATAATATCGGCCGTATCGGTCGAATATCGGCCGTTTCGGTTAAATATCGGCCTTATCGGTCGATACGAAATTTTCCTACATTTCCTGATATGAGACGGTATTGGTCGTTTTTTATAAAGTTTAAGGGTAATTTTGACGAAGAAAGTCTTCCAGGTGGTAGTAGAGGTGCATGTAGCTCTCGAAGCAAGTCTACTAAAGTTACTCTTTTGTTTTTTTTGATAAAATGATGTTATCTATTATATCTTATCCGAAAATGTGTGGAGAAATGTTTAACATAAAATTATAGTCTCTAAATCTAGAACCGATATTTCAACGATAATATCCCCGATATAAAATCGTACCAGTGTATCGGTCCCGGCCGAAATGATCCGATATCCGATATTAACTACATTGCTCTCGAGACACAACCTAATAGTCTCGCAACTTCTGCCTGCACATGTCATGCATAACATGTTCAAATAAGTTTGATGACCTCTGCTCCTCCGTCATATTTTGCTGATGGGTTCTTTGCCGGACACGTCTCCTTTCTCGATCACCGGCCAGCTGTTCTTCCGATATGTGAGGACCTATAGATGATTCTGTTGTGCTTTCGCTACCAATAAATCTTGGGCTTCAGCGAGGAATAAATGTTGATTCTGCTTTATGTGCTCCAGCTGACTTAGACACTTGTACACTTGCTGCACATGTAAAAAAGATATCTACAGTAAGCTTAAGTTGTAAAATTCTTGCTTATGGTTATGTGATGAGCATTATTGAATCAGTATACTTACAGCTTGCACTGGCTTCATTAATTCCTGTCTTCCTGTTTAGATAAGCAATACGTTGTCTTTCATCGAACGCCTGTTTTTGCTGTTTAGTAATTTTCTCTTGTTTTGATTTGTGTTGAGAACGCCACAATTGTTTTTCCCTACCGTTGTTCGCAATAGTAGTTTGAGGATCCCGTGATTGACCTACAACACATATATGCAGAGAAGATATGCACATCATACTTGACATTCTTAATTAGATTAATCCACTGACTAATCCAGTGAAGGAGGTTTTCAGCCAACTAAAATTAAGACTAAATCTGCTAACTACAACATTACCTTGATCCAATGATTCTGTTGTGCTTCCGCAACCAATAAATCTTGGGCTTCGGTGAGGAGTCAATGATTCTGTTGATGACAAATTTCGGTTTCCCGAATTTTGCTTCCTAGCCCTATATTGATCTCATCTACGTGCATTTTGTAGTAATCTCTCCTCGTTTGTCAAATTTTCTTGACGATTTTTGTAGCTAACACGTCTCCTTTCTCTTTCTGCAACTCGTTTCTCTTCAGTCATCATGTTTGTCATATTTTCTATGTTTTGTTGCCTTGCTCTGTACCGATCCCTTTGTCTCTCATTTTGTAACAATCTCTCCTCAATTGTCATGTGTTTCTTGACGATGTCGACGGCGAACATGACTCCTTTCTGTTTCGGCAGCTTTTTGTTCTTCAGTCATCATGCTTCGTCTAGTGGCAAAACGACTTGGGATGCATCCATCTCTGCTGGTTTGGATTCAGCTTGTACAACAAAACCAAACCAAATCAATCAAAATGCAATTTGAGCTACCTGATGGCTGAGGACATCTTTTTGGTGGTAATGGAGTTGAAGAAGAAGGAATTAATGGTTACTGAACTGCAAAAAAAAAAAAAAAAAAAAAAAAAACAAAACAAAACAAAACAAAAACAAAAACAAATTTCACAAAATTTGAGTTAGTTGTTCTCTTAGACCAGAAAATCACACACCAGTTGTTCACCTAGTTTGATATGAAATCCGCATACCCAGTAAATTGAATTTGCTGGTAGCCACTAAATTGAAATTTGCAGCGAATAATTCAATTGCTGAATTATTGAAATTCGAAAAAGAAAGGGTTACACCTACAGTAGGGATGTAATCCATAAGAGAAGCCATGGAATCTGAAAGTGCAGCATTATCAAGTTGGGGATTTGGGGTTCGCAATCCCTCACCTCTTTCTCTCCATTTCAGTTCCGTCTTGTTTCCCCTTTGTTGTAATCTTCATTTTTTTGGAATTTTGGTCGACTAAATTCCCAAACCCAACCCTATATTTCACTTCATTCGATCTTGGAGAGAAGAAAGAAGAACTTTGAGTTTGGATTTTCAGTCGACTAAATTCCCAAATCAAACCCTAGGTTTCAGTTCGTGATGTTGGAGAGAATAAGAATTTTGAGAGATAAACTCGATACATGTCCTGCTGTTATAATGAGAAATCTAACGGCTGAATTTCAACTAATTTTTAACGGTTGAGATTAATTGCGCGGACGTTGTGGTGAACGAAAAAAAATGGTTAACGATTTTAATAATTCGTTGCCGGTATTAAAAGGGGGAGATTTTAGACGGGTGTAAACCCCAAGTTGATCTTGGTCGTGGGTGTAATACCCGCGGCCATTTAGTTTTTTACGTGAATTTTTTGGGTGTTCACAAATTTTGTTGACAAGCAGGCATTGCTTGTCTTCTTAACTTCGTGCTTCTTCATTGCGGCGTCATGAGGCTTTGACAACTAGTAATGGCTAGTAAGATTAGCTAAAGCTTGCATGTAGCACTGTATTGCTTACTTTTGATATTGTACTCGTTTGTAGAAGTATATAGACAAGTAATGACTCCTTTCTGTCTTGCGCGCAATTACTTCGAAGTAGAGAGAGGTATAGGAAATATTTACTGTTTGATAATGTTAGAGCATTGCTCGGTCGAACTCGTAAGGGTGCTATCTTAAGCTTGTTTGTCAAATTTAGTTGTCAAAACTATATGTCTTGATTTCTAGTCTACTTATAGTTAAAGTCTCGGACTAGGATAGTTAAGTGTAGTTGAGCTCCAGACTCCACCGCGATCATCATATGAAGACGAAGAAGTACTCAAGGAACCAGTGGAACTTCATCGACTAAAAGGTATGTGGAGACTTGAACTTATCTATCACTCAAAAGTCTATCTACTCTATCTCCTACTCTTGAGACAAAATTCGTATAACTATATAGATTTCAGTTATACACATTTGTTATTTCGAGCCGAGTTTAACTCGTATATCTATTTCTCGAAATATGTGTTGGTAAGCTTTCGCTTTAGCCAAGTTCATCTTTACTCGTGACGTAAGTCATGTTGACATTTCAATATCTTGAAAATCTCTTTGATGAAAAATAGTTTGTGAATAACAACTATATAAAGAATGTTTTAATGATTGAAGTGTAAAGTTGAGATTATGTAACCATCTTTGGATATAAGCATATATAGTGTGTTTGCAAATTAGTGTATAAATCTATGAATCGGGAACCAACTGTATGCATATGTGTATGTACAAAATTGGTGAAGGAGACAGGTTAAGTATGCGTACCCGTACGCATACTGGCGGAAGTTCACGTCCGTGAATATTTGTTGAGTTTGGGAATTGACAAACTCTTAACCAGACACCTTAAGTATGCGTACCCGTACGCATATTGATGAAAGTTTTCTACCCGAAAATTTCTGCTGAGGTTGGAAACCAAAACCAACTCAAATATGGTTGCTTAGATACGCATAACCGTACGCATACTTAAGCTGGTTACTTTATCAAATCGGTCAGTTCATGAACTTAAACATTTAAATTATAAGGAATGGAATATTTGCAAACCGTGGCTATAATGTTCATGAATCGATTCAAGTGAATCAAACCGATTTTGTTTCAATTGTGTCTTCCAAAAGATCTAAGCAATTGAACAACTCTTTAACTAGTTTATTTGAGTTATTTGAACTAGTTGTGGTAAAGAAGAATATGGTTGATATGAAAGTGTTCATATGGCTAACCATTTGGTTAACTGTTGTGAACCAACTAAGTGTACACGTTTAGGTACGGTTACTCAAACCTAAAAGATATACATTTCATTTGTGTATAACAAACTAAGATTCGATCTAACGGTTGAAAGATATTAGCTTGAATCTAATCAGGTTTTCATCTAACGGTGGATATTGAATGCTTTGTGCAAACCCTGATTTGAAAATTATATAAAGGAGAACTCTAGCAACTGGAAAACCTAATCCCCACACCTCTTGGGTGATACTAGTTGTGTTAGTTAGAGTCGATTCTCCTTTAACCTTAGGTTTCTTCTCGAGACCCTATTGGTTAACGACTTAAAGACCTCATTGGGATTGTGAAGCCAGACCGGACTAGTTTTCTTGTAGTTGTGTGATCTGATCTTGTTGTATCTATCGTACGATTACAATCGTAAGATTGGCTTGAGATTGATATCTCCGATAGGCAAGATAGAAAAGAAGTCACAAACATTTTCGTCTCATAGTTTGTGATTCCGCAATATATTTTTCGCTAGTCGATTAAGATTATTGTGACGTGATCGATAATTCTAGGTTGTTCTTCGGGAATATAAGTCTGGGTTATCGATTGGTTCATCTTCACCTTGATTTATCAAAAGATGGAACAAAAATCGTAGGTATTTCTGTGGGAGATAGATTTATCTATTATCGTAGACTTTTCTGTGTGATACATATTTGTTTATTAAAGTCTTCGACTTTGGGTCATAGCAACTCTTAGTTGTGGGTGGGATCAGCTAAGGGAATCAAGTGTGTAGTATCCTTCTGGGATCAGAGACGTAAGGAGCACAACTGTACCTTGGATCAGTGTGAGATTGATTGGGGTTCAACTACAGTGCAGACCGAAGTTAGTTTGTAGTATGCTAGTGTCTGTAGCGGCTTAATACAGTGTGTTCAATCTGGGCTAGGTCCCCGGGTTTTTCTGCATTTGCGATTTCGTCGTTAACAAAACTTCTGGTGTCCGTGTTATTTCTTTTCTGCATTATATTTTGTTATATAATAGAAATATCAAAGGTTGTGCGTTGAATCGATCAATTGGTATAATAGAAATATCAAAGGTTGTGCGTTGTTATTAAAGGTTGTTGATTGAAATTGATTGATCCTTCGATATTGGTCTTTGGTACCATACAAGTTATTTCTCTTGTATTTAGTTAGACTCGCAAATTTCTATTTGCTTTAGTAAGGATTAAATCAAGAGATTGAGATATTAACTCTTTGATATATCTTTCTTAAGATTGAGTCTAACTGTCTGGTTGATTCACTTGAAAGTATATCGGATTTAGTCCATATAGATTGGTAATCGAAATATTGGGTGAGGTTGTTAGACCCCCGCTTTTTCAATGGGTATCAGAGCAGGCAAACACTTTAAACCTGATAAGTTTGTGTTTATCTGATCCCTAAAACTCTATCCCTATGGGAAACTTCTTTGGGAGACTTTCTCTTGGCATCTGTAACGCACACCATAACTCCTTAAAGATTGTTCAAAGATTATTATGTTCTAGACCTACGGTCTCTCATGATAATCGTGTACCATCTAGAATGCTGGATAATCTAGATGGTGTGAAACAGTCTAAAGGAAAAATTAAAAAATTCTCTAAGAAGAATTGTCAGAGAAAACATGATCAACGCGCAAAGGTATGGACTCTCACGAGAGTTACTCTTAATCTACTTGAGGAATACTATCGCAATGGATCAATTGACAAGGATCTGTTTAGAGCGTTTGAAAATGTTTTGAAATTCTTAGAAAAGCTTCATTTCATAGAGGAATTGAATCGTTCTGATAAAAATTTTGTACCTGTCAAATCATGTTCTCATGATGTACAAACTTTACTAACTACCAACTCTTGTGAAGTTGATAAAAATATTTCCAGTGAGTTTGGTAAAGAGCCTATTCATCAGAAAAAGTCATTCCTTTGTCATAAGAAAAATATGTCAAAAAACCCTGAGTATTATTATTATACTTCTGGCATAGGTCACAAATATCAACCAGAAAAGATGCATGAGAAGTTCTCTGCATATTCCACCACCTGGTAATAGGTTTGGCTCCACCCCATTTGTATATAACTTGGAATGGGGCAAGTAACGATTTGATTGTGTTTGAGTAATCTTTTTATGTTTTAAAAGCTTTTCAGAAAGGTGTTGTAAGTATCTCCAAGTTACTTTCTCTGTACTGGAAATTTCTTGCAGTATATGAACCTTGGAAAAGGAAAAATCCCAATTTTTGGGTCGCGGAACGTGTACGGGTCCAAGCCCATTTGTGAAGTCTATAAGAAGTAGGGTACGTGTACCTCTCTTCCTTCCCAAATTGTCCGCGTACGTGAGCCGCATCTAGGGTTCATGTATTTCCTCCATTGAAACATCTTTGGAGAACAAAGGGTGAGAAGTCTTTGAAGGGGGATTCCAAGTAAGTTATTTCCTTCTTATTCCTTTTTCTCCTTTCTAGAATTATGAAGAATTTCAAGGCTTCAAAAGGTTTTTCAGATAACTTGGGTTCTTCATCCTCGTCTATGAACCTTCACATTGATCAAAATTCTCTTAGGATTAGATTTGTTAATGATTCATGTGACAAGGTTTTTTAAATGATTTCTTCTACTGGGTTTATTCTAGAAAAGAAATTAGAGTTTGGGAGTGGATATAAGGAGGATTTGATTTGTTTTGAAAAATTTAAGCTTGGAAACATCTTTGATGGTCTTGGTGAACGATCTGATACTCTTACTAGAATCTTCTATGCCAACATTTATGATATTGATCTTGAAGACATGGAATTCAAGACCATGGTCAATAGAGAAAGGATTCATGTTAATAGAGAATTGATTTCAAAGATTACCAAAATTCCTTTGGGAAGTTTTCGCCTCCCTATGCCAAGTAATGAAATACCATCATATGAAACCATCTCAAGAGGTCCTTGTGGGAGAAGCATTGATTGGAATGAAGGGAAATTTCCTACTAATCACCATAGCTTTGCCTTCATGTCCTTTGGAAAACTTGGTATTTCTAACCTTTATCCCTCCACGATTGAGAATTCTCGTTGGAGTCGTGAGTTCGCGGAATTGGTCTATTTCCTTGTGATGGAAACCAAATGTCTTGACATTTGTGGATTTATTATTTTTCAAATGTTAGCTATGACATCTTCCAACAAGAAGTTAGGCTACCCTTGCTTGACTGAGCGAATTTGTCGCAATTTTTCCATTGAGCCTATTGGCAACTCCATTGGAACTCCCAAGCTTGTCCGGCCGTGTACCTTCAACCGGATGAAGGAGAATGCTTGCAAGAGACAAAGATGTGACACAATTGATGGATCGAGTGATTCTTCTTTGAAGCTTCTTCGCTAAATTTAAAAGGGTGTTTGTAATTTGAATACCAAAGTAAGTTGTGTACAAGAACAATTACTTGTGATTGCTACCAAGTTTCCCGATATTAAGAAGGACATGGACAAGGTTCGTTCCAGCTTCATGGTCTCCGATAATGAAGATGATGATTAAATTTTTATGCTTTATCGGTTTCTTGGTTTTAGAGATTATTTTATTTTGTCTAGTAAATCTTCTTATGAGAATTTTATTCTTGTGTTTTTAGGAAGAATAACTAGAGTTTGGAATAACCATTATTGTTATTATACATAGCTATGTCCAACGTTTTTCATCTTGCAATGTTTTTAGATTAATTTATTTAAATTCTAAAGTTGATTTGGAAGATGATTTTGCAGTATTAATCTTTATGGTTTCATATATTGCAATTTGTTATGGGATATGTATGTTTGCGTCCGTGAACTATGATTGTCCCATACTTTGTCAAAAGTTATCTCTTTCGTATGTCGATATGCATGTATTGATAAAAGATCGATGAACTTTTGACAAACAAAAATTGAACCTATTGTGTCATTATGCAAATAATTGATGGAAGATAGGATGAATTTTTTTTTACAAAGATTATGTCGTTATGCAAATAGTGATAAAAATAGAATGAATCTTTGTCTATTCCGCAGTATTGATCTTCCCTAATCCATATATATGTACATACTGTGTGGCTCCATAAGTTCTCTTATGTGATCATTTCCAACTAGATTAATCATGAATTCTTTTGTGGTTAATTTGGCTGAGTATTTCGATTAAATTAATCATGGGTTTTCTTGTGGTTAGTTTAGTTGAGATTTTTGGATACAAAATCATTTCCTTTGTAATTTTTGGTGTCCAAAGAAATCCTTATTTTCTCGTAAAAAGTAAGGTCACTCTTGTTGTTCTTTCGGGAATGACATTTTATGGAGGAGAGTTCTTTTTGAACTTGCGCTTAATTTCCATATCTTTGTGGGGAGTGCGGCCGTGGAATATTATAGATGTTATCTTGTATCTTTATAAACTCATTGATGAATGCATTTAGCTTCGGCTTTATGATTGCATCTAAACAAGTTGATATGTGCTTTTCTTTGGTCTTGAAGCATCTCTATGAAAATTTCATTAGGATCCCACTAGTTTTCGTACCTTTGCCAATTTTATTGACAAAAATGGGGAGAATTAATGTGTAGTTCACACTATAAATACATATGGTTTTCGGATCATTATGTAAGGGGGAGTGGTTTCCATGTTGAGATGAAAGTATTGACTAAGGGGGAGTGATGCGTATCACCATAGTATTGTTGTCGAAGTTGTGATACAGTTGAACTTTGATGTTGTGTAATAATACTATGACACTGTATAACAATGAGTGAGAGCTTTTGTTTTCTCGTTGTTATGGCTACGGATTTTCAACAATGATGATGCTGAAATTTCAACCTTTGGAATCATTGGAGTACTTGGAAGTGACGAAGATTTCGAGTAATGTTGAAGAAACAAGGATATCATGCATGCGGACGAGAAGCTACAAAGTTTTACTTATTTTGTAATCCATATGTATTGATAGTTTTGTCACTAAAATTGACAAAGGGGGAGATTGTTAGAGCATTGCTCGGTCGAACTCGCAAGCGTTGCTATCCCAAGCTTGTTTGTCAAATTTAGTTTTCAAAACTATATGTCTTGATTTCAAGTCTACATATAGCTAAAGTCTCGGACTAGGATAGTTAAGTGTAGTTGAGCTCCAGATTCCACCGCGATCATCATATGAAGACTAAGAACTACTCAAGGAACCAATGGAACTTCAACGACTAAAATGTATGTGGAGACTTGAACTTATCTATCACTCAAAAGTCTATCCACTCTATCTCCTACTCTTGATAAAAAGTCGTATAAGTATATAGGTTTCAATTATACACATTTGCTATTTGGAGCCGAGTTTAACTCGCCTATCTATTTCTCGAAATATGTGTTGGTAAGCTTTCGTTTTAGCCAAGTTCATCTTTACTCGTGACGAAAGTCATGTTGACATTTCAATATCTTGAAAATCGATTTGATGAAAAACAGTTTTTGAATAACAACTATATAACATCCTCTAACAATGTTTCAATGGTTGAAGTGTAGAGTTGAGATTATGCAACCATATTTGGATATAAGCATATATGGTGTGTTCACACATTAGTGTCTAAATTCATGAACCGGGAACCAAGTGTATGCATATGTGTGTGTACGAAATTGGTGAAGGAGACAGGTTAAGTATGTGTACCCGTACGCATACTGGCGCAAGTTCACGTCCGTGAATATCTGTTGAGTTTGGGAATTGACAAACTCTTAACCAGTCACCTTAAGTATACGTACCCGTACGCATACTGACAGAAGTTTTCTACCCGAGAATTTCTGCTGAGGTTGGAAACCAAAACCAACTCAAATCCGGTTGCTTAGGTACGCATAACCGTACGCATACTTAAGCTGGTTACTTTATCAAATCGGTCAGTTCATGAACTTAAACATTTAGATTATAAAGAATGCAATCTTTGCAAACCGTGGCTATAAAATGTTCATGAATCGATTCAAGTGAATCAAACCGATTTACCGATTTCGTTTCAATTGTGTCTTCCAAAAGATCTAAGCAATTGAACAACTCTTTAACTAGTTCATTTGAGTCATTTGAATTAGTTTTGGTAAATAAGAATATGGTTGATATGAAAGTGCTCATATGGATAACCATTTGGTTAACTGTTGTGAACCAACTAAGTGTACACGTTTAGGTACGGTTACTCAAACCTAAATGAAATACATTTTATTTGTGTGTAACAATCTAAGATTCGATCTAACGGTTGAAAGATATTAGCTTGAATCTAATCAGGTTTTCATGTAATGGTGGATATTGAATGCTTTGTGCAAACCCTGATTTGAAAACTATATAAAGGAGAACTCTAGCAACTGGAAAACCTAATCCCCACACCTCTTGTGTGATACTAGTTGTGTTATCTAGAGTCGATTCTCCTTTAACCTTAGGTTTCTTCTCGAGGCCCTGTAGGTTAATGACTTAAAGACTTCATTGGGATTGTGAAGCCAGACCGGACTACTTTTCTTGTAGTTGTGTGATATGATCTTGTTGTATCTATCGTACGAGTACAATCGTAAGATTGGCTTGAGATTGATATCTCTGATAGGCAAGTTAGAAAAGAAGTCACAAATATCTTCATCTCATCGTTTGTGATTTCGCAATATCTTGTTTTGCTAGTCGATTAAGATTATTGTGAGGTGATCGATAATTCTAGGCTTTTCTTCGGGAATATAAGTCCGGGTTATCGATTGGTTCCTGTTCACCTTGATTTATCAAAATACGGAACAATACTCGTAGGTATTTCTGTGGGAGACAGATTTATCTATTATCGTAGACTTTTCTGTGTGATACAGATTAAGTCTTCGACTTTGGGTCGTAGCAACTCTTAGTTGTGGGTGAGATCATCTAAGGGAATCAAGTGCGTAGTATCCTGCTGGGATCAAAGACGTAAGGAGCACAACTGTACCTTGGATCAGTGTGAGATTGATTGGGGTTCAAGTACAGTCCAGACCGAAGTTAGTTTGTAGTAGGCTAGTGTCTGTAGTGGCTTAATACAATGCGTGTTCAATTTGGACTAGGTCCTGGGGTTTTTCTGCATTTGCGGTTTCCTCGTTAAAAAAACTTCTGGTGTCTGTGTTATTTCTTTTCCGCATTATATTTTGTTATATAATAGAAATATCACAGGCTGTTCGTTGAATCGATCAATTGGTAAATCCAACCTTTGGTTGTTGATTGAAATTGGTTGATCCTTGGATATTGGTCTTTGGTACCATCCAAGTTATTTCTCTTGTATTTAATTAGACTCGCAAATTTCTATTTGCTTGAGTAAGGATTAAATCAAGAGATTGAGATATTAACTCTTTGATATATCTTTCTTAAGATTGAGTCTAACTGTCTAGTTGATTCTCTTGAAAGTATATTGGAGTTAATCCGTACAGATTGCTAATCGAATTATTGGGTGAGGTTGTTAGACCACCGCTTCTTCAGATAAGATGTCACCTGGAGGTACCTCTTCCATTAAACGGGAGACAGCAGTGGCTCTGAGTCCAAAGATATGTCGAATATAGATGAGAATTTCTTCGAGATATCTTACGCTACTACCAGTTTCCATCCCAGTCATGTGATAACTCTTCTTACCGGCTCAGAGGATCCAGCAGCCGTGCAACTGATTTCTCCAGAACATATATTACGGTTTGTCTCCAGAAGAACGAATATCCACCTTCCCTAGTGGACTTCAGGATTTGTCAGTCCCTATTGCACTCTTGGGATGGATGAATGAGATATATGTTTATCAATGACCATGTCATGGCTAATTTGGATAGTGCACAAGGCATCTCCAAAACTCCACGTCAAGAAGGATGTGCCAGGCTTGACCACTTTCATTTCTCGTGTATTATTACTCATACCGCTATATGCATGTGGGGTGAGATAACTATCACTTTGGATACCGTGGCTGCTTTGTTGAATATTCCAATTGTTGGAAACTTTGACTTTGATTGGTCTGATGAAAAGGAGGGATGACGTGTAGTCGTGGTCAGAAAGATAGCAGAGTACAATATGAAGCATGACGCCACGAAGTGTTTCTATACTTTGTGGGCGTCATATTGGTGGCATATGGATCCAAAACCAGGTCAAATAATGAATGACACACTCAGTGTTGCTGTATTTTTATGATTGTGGTTGTCTAGAGATATCTTCGATGATGGTTCTGGTACAAAGATGATGAGACCGAATCTGGCTCCTGTTGCCATCAAGCTGTTACAAGGCATAACCTTACTTATAGGTATCTTATACCTTGGTTCTCCGTATTGTCACCTTGATTCTCTAGTATCAGATATGTATGTCGCCAACGGGTACGTGAAGGTAGAATCATATGTTCATATCACATTTCTCCAAGCATGGTTATGGGAGCATTTTTTCAGTGGTTACACTCCCACTCATAGTACTGCATTCTCAAGTACATAAGGAAGCGCTAGAATAATATGTTGGTCATACAAGCGTCCAAGACCTGGCGCAAGACTTATCAATTTTTTGGATAAGGCGCACATTATGAACCTTCGTACTTGGGCGCCGGTTCACCCGTTTGTAGTTCAGCCAGACACTTTTGCTTTTCTTTCTGGTGTGATGCTGCGTTCAAATGAAGAAAATATGAGTATCAGAGAAGATGTATTCATACAGAGCTGCGCACTTGGGTAAATTCAGGGAATTTTTCATGGGATCTTACATTGTGGAATCTTATAATGTTTACAGGATGCACGTCAAATGGGATTTGACCAGATAATTCCTTCTCATCATCCACCAAAACCTTCCATATATAATATGAAACCTGTACTAGATATAAATGCTCACACAGAAGGCCAGTGGCGATTTCTAAATATAAAAAATTCTGGCAGAATGAACCCTTTGGTCTCCATCAGTTTGTACAGGCAGTTTTGACAGTACCACGTGATAAGCCTACTTCTGAATTTTGGAAAATCACCCCAGGTTGAATCAACTTCTTGTTAGTAAACGTAAAGCTTCTGATGAGCCAGCTCAGTTAAGGATATGTGTCTCCAGTCATCTTGAATTTGTTGATATGCATGTTAATAATTACATGACTTGCTTGACGTTTCAGAAAGAAAATCATGTGAAACTTAGGCGAGATGGAGGTAAGGATGAGCTCAGTCTCCAGGACATGGAGATTAGATCAAAGAACCGTGCAAGTGGCATCCGAACAACCATTGTTGCTATTGATTCTCCAACTGTACAGGTATATATGTTGAGATTATTAGTCCCACATTTTCTGGGCAATCTAAGATCCTGCAGTTTATGCCTCTATGGGCCTATCCACTCATTTCCAATTGGTTTTGAGTTGGATCCCGTATTCTCAGAGAAGGCTATTTGCGTTGAGTCATTGACCGTGCCTTTACTCCGTGTCATCCGATTTAATTGTCCATGTGTTAGACCCAACGAGGCTACACGTGAGGGGGCGTATTGAGATTATTAGTCCCACATTGTTGGGCAATCTAAGATCCTGCATTTTATAAATCTATGGGCCTCTCCACTCATTTCCAATTGGTTTTGAGTTGGATGCCCGTATTCTAACAATATATACCTTTTTCCATTTGAACCATTGAATTATTTGAATAAATTTGAATTAATCTCGTTCAACTCCATTTGACAATCTAGCGCCGGATTACCTGGAGTAGTACTGGTCATCCAATAGTATCGTCAGGAAGGATGAACATCTTTACTAGACTCGCACTAGATGTAGGTAGTCAGACTTACAATTCGTCTAAACTATCTTCATAATACGAAGAAAGATAAAAGTCTGATGGTGGTGATACTGAAGATCTTTCGAGTAATAAGGATGGTAACCAATCAGACTCAGGATCCACTGAAGAAGAAGGTATCACTTTGGAGCATGAGGATGACAGGTCGAACTCTCCAAGTGAATCAGTGGATGGACAAGTAAGTTTTTATTCCTTGTACTTCCATTATTTGCGTAGCAGTACAACTATTCGTAGTCTATGTTCTTGTAAAAGGAAGGTTCATGTCTCACAAGTTTTTCTGAAGCGCATCCTTTCATTTTTGGGCTACTTATGGAGATATACCTTTGAGTCTTCTAACCTGTTGAGATAATGTTGCAGGTTGAGGATGAACAAAAAGATGATGTGTAGATGGTGGCAGTTGATAATGTTGAAGATGTCATCATGCCTTCCAGGAAAAGTGAAGATATCATTACTACTGTGACGGCAGTACACATGAGTACTCCAAGTTGCGGTTCCCTCGAGATCGAGAAGACATTTATAGTAGCTGAATATTTTTCCGCAAATACTATCTTCGACCCTCCGTTCGGTGCCCCCTTCGTAGGCCATGTACTGATTGGAGGATCTGGTGTGCTGCCTAAGTATGCTGAGTTGTGCACTCGAATATGAAAGAAGTACGGTCATCTTGCCACAACTAAGAAATGCAAAAGATGTGTTATTCTGTCAAAGAGTGAAAAGAGTCTCTATCTTTAATGGATGATATGTGCAGTGTGACCAGGGATGCTGCTTCTGAAAAGGTAATAGCAAATTAGGAGTATCATCGGGACATGTGTGCAGTCTTCGCGTTCAATACAAGTAGGTAATTGTTTTAGATTTTGAATTTATAGAGATTTTGTTTTGAAATGATCTGTGAACAATTTTCTAAGAGGAAATAATTCTTTGCTTGATTAATAAACTGAAATCCTAATTATGAATGCAAGATGATGCAACTTTTTTGGAGGAATTACAACTATCGCATAAAAACAAGGAAAATACTAGGAAAATGATGATATAATGTTTTAGGCATTGAAAGGTTTGAGACACCTGGCGTGTATCACTACCCCTTCTAGTTTTTCAGTACCAATGAGCTTGCAGTACCCATCCATTATGACTTCTGATACTAGGTAAGGCTTCTTTTCACCCTCTAGGAGATTTGGTGGAGCATGCTGAGTCTTAGTAGTGATCCTTAACGCCATATTTCCAACCTGAAATGGATTGGGTCTCTACACCACTACTTGTTTTTTATACTTCTTATCTCCAATAGAGACGGTCTCTAAGAATTTGATAAAGTACTAAAAAGGACTAGCCTTTCCTTCACATCTCCTAGTCACATATGGGTTGATAGTTGGATCAAGTCCCCATGTCTTGATGGGAAGTGGGCAGCTGATTGTAAAGGAAGTTGTTCAACAAGACTTACTTGTGTGCGGAACCTTTGGACGCATGACATTACATCTTTTCCAGGGAGTTGCTTCACATCCGCCAATTGATGGTATTCTGGAAACATGTAGCCTTCAGGATTTGACGGCTCGTAAGAGATCTTCGGAGGTGTAGACATTGGTAAAGGAGATACACCTAGTCTCGCCTTGTTTTTATGCATCAATGATCGTCCCAGGACCATGTCATAAATTGGATCTTCTTTGATAATATGGAGTTTGGCATGTGTCCGGATATATCCTATCTGTTTTTCAAGACGGATGTAACCATGGACTATTTTGGACATTCCTTCGTAATCTCTGTGTTGGACAGTGGATAGCCTCTCGTTTGGAAATCCCGGCAGCTTTCAGAGTCTGGATAGTGACAATATTGAGATTAATGCCTGCGTTAATTAACGTCTTTCCAAACTCAACATCCCTGAGATGAAAAGTGGTTAAGAGTCTCCAGTCACATATTCCAGTCATGTATTCTAGAGGAGACTTAAGCTGAGGAGCAGCTTCATCAATTGAAGGTAGTTGTTTGTCTGACACAACACAATTTAGAGCAGCAAAGATATCATGGTGTTGTGCCTTGGAGATACATATGCTTTATCATTGATTGTACGGTTTTATAGACGGAGTCCCTGATAGGTGCAATTTTTGCACTAGTTAGGTACTCAAATGCTTTGTTTTCTTAATAGTTTTTGTATCATTATGCTTTGATTTTGTTTGTTTTTGAGTTTATTAGGTGTTTGAGGCTATCTTAACAAAAAGGAAGCGAAATTCGTTTGAATCCAAGATTTCTTCGGATTACATTGAAGAGGACGAAAAGACGAAGGAAACGACGAAAGAATGGAGTCATTCCGATCCCGTATGGAGAAGTTAGAAGTTTTTGAAGCAAGTGAAAGTTGTCGAAGAAAGTGAACACGCATAATTGATAAAGGCATACGCTCCTTTTACTAGAGGAAACCACTGCAATTCTAAAGGAATTGTCAGTCTTACAAAACTGACAGTTGAAAGGAGATTGATAAGTGCCAGCAGATTTACTAGGGACTTCCACCATCTTTAACTTCCTTGTTATATGTAGATTCACGAGCAGGAAGTTACTTGGCCAACTGAGAATATAAGGTTAATGGGTTTTGCCGATAAAATAAAGGAAGCTATGATGGGAAACTGCAATCGACTGTCAGCGATGGAAGGAATGGCGTTGTTGCTGCAGCCATTGAAGATGGAGGAGTTAAAGTTGGAAGTGACTAAAAGAATGAGGCTATCGGTGTTGGATTGTTGTCTGTAAACTCGAAGAATGGGATATATGGATGGCAGCGGTGATTGCGATGGAGTTTAGTTTTCTGTGGCTCGATGGGTAGACAACAGTGATGTTGGTTGCTGTTGGTAACGGAAAAGGCGATAGCTCAAGTTGGACAGAGTGAAATGCAGGTTGCTGCCGTGAATGGCGTGATGACAATCGATACTGGAGAACTGCAGAGTTTGGTCGTGTTAAAACAGAGATGGTGATGAAGTGCTGCAGCTCGGAGATGATCAGGACAGAGATGAAGATCGAGCTGAATTCTGTTGATGTAGGAAATGGTATTAGATTGATCAATAAACTGAGAAAGATACAGACACAATATTTATATCGACTGACATAAGATGAGACAAGACAACTAAGATGACAGCTAAGATACAGCTAAGAATACACTGACCACACAATATGTGACACATGTCACAATGTTATAGGACAGATATATAATAGAAGTAACTGTCTCTAACACTCCCCCACAAATGATGCACTGTCACTTCTCAAATTGTTCACTAACATAGTGCATCATTTGGGTCTGTAGTCTGAAGAACCAATCCTTTGGCAAGCCTTTTGTAAACAGATCAGCAATTTGATGAAGAGTAAGGACATATTGAACCTGTATAAAACCTTCATCTACCAAATCTCTAACTGTATGAAAATACACTTCAATGTGCTTGGTTCTGGCATGGAACAATGGATTTGCTGCAAGACTTCTGGCTCCAAAATTGTCACAATATAAAGTACATGGAGTAGTAACTTTAAATCCCAACTCATTTAACACATAAGAGACCTATTGAACTTCAGTGGCAGTAACTGCTAAGGCCTTATATTCTGCTTCAGTACTAGACCTAGAGACAGTGGGTTGCTTTTTAGAAGACCAAGCAACTAAATTAGGTCCCATAAAAACACAAAATCCAGCAGTGGATTTCCTTGTGTCTGGACAGCCAACCAGTCACTGTCACTGTAAGCAGAGAGGATTGAATAATCTCCCTGTTGAAATTTAATACCAGAACCCAAAGACCCTTTTACATATCTCAATATTCTCTTGGCCAACTGTAAATGAATATCAGTTAGTTGATGCATAAATTGTGATACATAGTTAACTGCAAAACTCAAGTCAGGTCTTGACATATTAAGATATTGAAGACCTCCAACAAGAGACCTGTAACTAGCAACATCAGTTAGAAGTGTGCCATCATATAAAGAAACTCTCTTTCCTGGAGCCACTGGAGTTTTGCTAGGCTTGCACTCTAACATATCATGTTTCTTTAAAAGCTCCAGAGAGTACTTATTTTGTGTCAGTAAGAGAGTATGGGTAGCAGAATTCCAAGTTACTTCAATGCCCAAAAAATAGTTCAATGATCCCAAATCTTTCATAGCAAACTCAGCTTGTAATACTTGAATAAACTTTTTGATTTGAATATCAAACACACCTACCAGAATTATATCATCCACATATACCAGAAGTACCATCTTCAAACCATATTGAAGAAAATAAAACATAAAATTACCATTAACAGATTGAATGAAGCCTTGGTTTAACATGAAGGTACTAAATCTGGCAAACCAGGCTCTTGGGGCATGTTTAAGTCCATAGAGAGATCTTTTAAACTTACACACATAATATGGATGGTATGGATTCACAAATCCAGGTGGTTGTTTCATGTACACATCCTCTGAGAGAAAACCATGAAGAAAAGCATTTGATACATCCAATTGCTTCATGAACCAAACCATTACTGACAGCTAAACTGAGAACACATCTAACAGTAGAAAATTTCACAACATGACTAAAGGTCTCTTCATAATCAATTCCATCAATTTGCCTATAGCCTTGAGCTACTAATCTAGACTTGAGCTTATCCAAAGTACCATCATCTTTTAGTTTAACCTTATATACCCATTTACAACCCAACACATTCATACAAGGAACATAGGGAACTTCCTCGTAAGTGTCATTACAGATTAACGCTTCATGTTCAGATTTCATAGATTTAACCATCTTGGATCCTTCATTGCTTGGGCAAAATATTTGGGTTTAAACAAAGAATCAACAAGAGCAGTGAAAGCAGTTGGGATTGGATGTTTTAAATCAGTTCTGTGAATCTAAGCAACCCATTTTTCATCTAATCCTTTCTTCTTACTAATACCAGATTTTTATCTTGTATGCATAGAAGTAGAAGGAGAATTAGAGAGTACTTGTATTGATGAAGGAGATGAAGTATATGAAGAAACAGGTAAAGCAGAATCAGTAGTTGAAGTAGCAGGTGGCAGGGCAGGAAGAAGTGAAGTATCAAAACCAGTAGCTATTGAAGAAGTATTCTTGCTTGCAAAAGGAAAAACACTCTCATTGAACTTAACATGGGTAGTAGTATAAACTCTATGAGTAGTGTAATCAAAGCATCTATATTATGGAAAGGACTGTAACCAATGAAAACACAAATAGCAGATTTTGGACTCAACTTATCCTTCATATAAGGATTCAAATTTGGGAAACATAAACATCCAAAAATTCTTAAAAATGAGTAATCTGGAAGCTTGTTGAATAATACTTCATATGGACACTTATAATTCCACAACTTAGTAGGAGTCTTGTTGATCAAATATGTTGCACTGAGAAAGGCATCAAACCAGAAGGACTTGGGCATAGAAGCATGAATCAAAAGAGTATTTCCTATTTCAGTTATATGCCTATGTTTTCTTTCAGCAGCTCCATTCTGCTGGTGTAAGTGAGGACAAGAAATTCTAACAGAAATGCCATTTTTATCAAGAAATTCTTTAAACAATCCCTTTGTCAATTCTAAGGCTCCATCACACTGAAATTATTTGATCTTAGTACTCAAAAGATTTTCCATTAAATTCTTAAATAAAATGAAACAAGACAAACTGTTGGACTTCAACTTCATTGGATAAATCCAGTAAAACTTACTGTAATCATCTAAAAACAAAATGTAATATCTATAAGAAACAGGTGAAGCACCCCAGATATCACAGTGAACTAAGGCTAAAGGACAAGTTGAAGTAGACAGAGTACTAGCAAAAGGTAAACAAACACTTTTACCCAGCTGACAAGAGGTACACACAGACTCAAAGAAACTATTTGTGAGTTGTATAGTTGATAAAGAAGCTTATATCTTGACAATCTTGGAAGAAGGATGACCAAGCATGTGATGCCAAACAACAGGAGAAGCCAAAATAGCAGCAGGAGTGTGATGAGCAAGTATCAAAGGAAAAGTCTTGAGAGGATACAAATTGTTTTGCATAAGTCCTTGAGCCAGAATCTGCTTAGTCTGTAAAGATTTGATGTGATAACCCCAAGGAAAGAATTCAAAAGAAACTTGATTATCAGCAGTAAATTTTGCTATAGATAAAAGATTGTGCTTAATGGAAGGCACAAATAACATAGTATGCAAATCAAAAGAAGTAGTCTGAATAGCAGAAGAAGGAGAAGAAGTAATTAATTTACTAGAGCCTTTCAATGTAATAAGAATGAAATTACCATCCCCTAACATAACCTGATCTACACCCTCATATTCCTCAGCATCATCAAGAATACCAGAATCATTTGTCATATGCCAGTTGCTCCAGAACATGGTATCCAAATAGGACCAGTGGGACTAACACTCCATTGGACACCAGTAGTAGAGAAAGCATTTTGAGTTGCCATATTATGTTGCTCAGTAAGATGCCATGGATTTGATGAAGTAGAAGCTCCAGGAGACACTTCAACCCCAGCAAAAGCTTTATGACTAGGACCCGCATCTTTATTACCAGGACCTGCAGAATATCTGGGTGGATACCTTGGTGGATGTGTCACTGCAGCATACCTATATCTATACCTATCCGCAAAATGGCCTGGCTGACTACAAATCTGACAAGGAATTTCATTGTAGTCCAACTGCTAATGAATATGGGGATTAAATTCACCCTTCTTGAAAGTAAAATCAGGACCAGGACTTGGTGAACTCATCTTTGGAGGAACCAGATTTCTTGAAGTAAAATCATGTGCTTTATACTTCTTGACAAAGAAGGCAGAATTTGTTGGATATTTAGTCAAGAATGAAGAAGATTCATCATCTTGATCTTTCATCCACTGCTCATGTGTAACTAGTCTAGATCGTAATTCAGAGAACGAAAGAGGTGTTTCTCTATTTTGAATAGTAATAACAAAGTGAGAGTACTCACGACTTAATCCAGACAAAGCATACATGAAAACGCGGGGGTCTGACAACACCACCCAATAATTCGATTAGCAATCTGTATGGATAAACTTCGAAATACTTTGCTAGAGAATCAACTAAACAGTCAGACTCAATCTAGATTAAAGTATCTCAAGGAGCCAATATCTCTCACTTGTTTTGATTTACTCAAGCTAAAACAATAGCGAGTTTTTAATCAAACACAAGGAATAACTTGGACGGTACCAAAGACCAATATCCAAGGATCAATCAATATCAATCAACGACCAAAGGTTGGATTTCCAATTGATGATCTTAACGCACAACCTGTATTATTTCAATTATAAAAAATATAATACGGAAAATAAATAACACAAACACCAGAGATTTTGTTAACGAGGAAACCGCAAATGCAGAAAAACCCCGGGACCTAGTCCAGATTGAATACACACTGTATTAAGCCGCTACAGACACTAGCCTACTACAAGCTAACTTCCGACTGGACTATAGTTGAACCCCAATCAGTCTCCCACTAATTCAAGGTACAATTGTACTCCTACGTCTCTGATCCCAGCAGGATACTGCGCACTTGATTCCCTTAGCTGATCTCACCCACAACTAAGAGTTGCTGCAATCCAAAATCGCAGACTTGATAATAAACAAATTTGTCTCACACAGAAAAGTCTATCAAAGGATAAATCTGTCTCCTACAGAAAAACCCTAGGTTTTGTTCCGTCTTAAGATATAAAGTCAAGGTGAACAGGAACCAATTGATAATCCGTTTTTATATTCCCAAAGAACATCCTAGATTAATCAATCTCCTCTCAACAATCCTTCTTGACTACACAAGCGGTTTGTCGAGGAATCACAAACAGTGAAGCGAAGATGTTTGTGACTTCTTTATCTTGTCTATCATAGAACTCTCACAATCTCAAGCCAATCAATAGATTGTACTCGTACGGTTAAGAAACATTAGCTTGAATATAAATCAGGTTTTCATCTAATGGTGAATATGGATTGCTTTGTAACTGGGCAAAACCCTGATTTGAAGGCTATATAAAGGAGACATCTAGCATTGTGCAAAACTAATCCCCACACGTTTGTGTGATACTAGTGCCCAAACGTGTACGTGTATGTTGGTTCAACAAAGTAACCCAAAAGGTTAACCATATGAGAAATTCATATTAACCTAGTTCTTCTTCACCATAACTAGTTCAATTGAATCAAATAAACTAGTTAGAGAGTTGTTCAATTGCTATGAGATCTTATGTAACTACACAAGACTTAATTGAAACAAAGATGATTCGATTCAATTGAAACAAAGATGATTCGATTCAATTGAATCGGCTCATGAACTTTATAGCTACGGTTTGCATAAAGCATTCCTTAGTAATTTAAGTTTCATGTTCAGATCACATCTTTAGATCATAACCACTTAAGCTCACAAACAAGTTCGCGAACTTAAGGCAACCGGCAGAGTTTTCCAAACTCAGCAGAAGATCTTGGCAAAGAGACTTCCGCCAGTTCGCGGACTAGGGTCGCCGACTGAGTTCGTGAACTAAACACACAAACAAGTTTTTGGAAAATCCCTGCAGAAATTCTCGGTAAGAGAACTTCCGTCAGTTCGCGGACTGAGTTCGTGGACTGGGTTCGCGCACTTGGCAAAGCCAATTCCTCCGGCTTCTCTCAATCAACAAAGTTCGAAAACTTCGAATTAATAAATACATGGTTATGTAATCTAAATTCTCATTCCAATCTTTGAGACATTCTCAGAGGACGTTATATAGCCGTTATTCACATATCATTTCATGTCAGAGCAATTCTCAAAGTAATTGAAACTTTTCATGACTTTCGTCACTAGGTGAAGATAAACTTGATCAAAGCGAAACGCTTTACCAACACACGATTTCGAGAAAAATATAAGTAGTGAATACCCAGCTCGAAATGTCAAATGTGTATGATCCAGTTTATATAGCATACGACTTTTTGTCTCATAAGAAGTAGGAGATAGAATAGATAGACTTTTGAGTGATAGATAAGTTTAAGTCTCCACATACCTTTTTGTTGATGAAGTTCCACGGTTCCTTGAGTAGATCTTTGCCGTTGTATGATGAATCGCCATGAAGTCCTTGAGCTCAACTACACTTTTCTATCCTAGTCCGAGACTTATCTATAATAGACTAGAAATCAAGACTCATAGTTTTGATCACTAACATTGACAAACATGCTTGATATAGCAACGCATGCGAGGTCGACCGAGCTATGCTCTAACAATCTCCCCCTTTGTCAATTTTGGTGACAAAACTATTAATACATATGGAATACAAAAAAGATAAAGTTTAGTGGCTCCTATTCCATAGTCTAATCTTCAACGTTCCTTGAAATCTTCGTTCTTCCAAGTACTCCAATGATCCCAAAGGTTGTAAGTTTAGCACCACCATTGTTGAAGATCCGTAGCTATAACAATGAGAGAAATCGAGATTCTCGATCATTATTATACAGTGTCATAGTATCATTATGTAACATCAAAGTCCAATTGCATCACGACTTTAACAACAATACTATGGTGATATGTATCACTCCCCCTTAGTCAATACTCCATCTCGATCATGGAAACCACTCCCCCTTACACAATGATTTGAAAACCATATGTATTTGTAGTGAGAACTACATTATTTCTCCCCCTTCTTGTCAATAAAATTGGCAAAAGGTAAAAGAACGGGATCATAATGAAATTTCCACAAGGGATTTTTCATAGACTAAAAGAAAAAATACATACCAACTTAATTTAGATGCAATCACGAAGTTAAATGCATTCATCAAGGAGTTATAAGATACAAGATAACTCATATAAAATTCCACAGCCGCACACCCCGCAAGATATTGCCATTAAGCACAAGTTCAAAAGAACTCTCCCCCATTTGATGTCATTCCCGAGAGAACAACAAGAGCGACCTTAATTTCGAAAGAAAAGAAGGATTTTTAATTGGACACCAAAAACCATAGGAAAATGATTTTCTATATCTAAAGCTCAATCAAATTAATCACAAGTAAACTCATGATTAATTTAATTGGAATAAGCAACTAAATCAAACCACAAAAGTGATCAATTTAATTGATTGTGCTCAACATAAGTAAACTTACGGAGCTACGACTAAGATAATCATACGGAGATGACTAACTTAATCGTTCACATATTAAACATAAGGAAAACCTTACGGAATATACGACTACATTAACCAATAAAGCATGATTAGTATAGCCGCTCATATACTCAACACAAGGACTTGTGGAATATATGAAAACTCAACTAGACTAATTACAAGAGAACCTATAATTAATCTAATTGGAAAACACAACCAAACTAATTACATAAGTAATCAATTTAATTGTCAAGTGTGTTGCTCGACAAAAGAAAACTTTTGTAGAAAATAACTAAATAACCAACCAAGATGATTAATTTAGTTCAAAGATGCTAGACATATAGTACCTTACGGAACAACCAACAAAGCTAATCACAAAGTAATCAAGTTAGTTGTATTGTGCTCGACATAAGACACATTACGGAGCCTCACAGTAATACATAAGATATGGATCAGTGATGATCATTACTGTGGAATACATACAAGGATCTATTCTATTTTTCGATTACTATTTGCATAACGACATAATAGACTTTATCCTTGTCGCACAAAAGATTTTACCTTATTTTCCATAAAATAAATGACTGCATAGGTATAAGTTTTGTATTTGTTAAAAATACATTCGTCCTTCCATCAATACGAATACCAATTTATGAACGACTTTACTTTTGACAGCATATGGGACCTTCAAGTTCACGGACGCAAATAATACATATCCCATAACAAGTTGCAATATAACAAATCATAAAGATTAGATACTGCAAAAACATCATCCTCCAAATATTTTTAGAATTTAAACCAATAAATCTAAAAACATGAAGATGAAACTGTTGGACATAGCAATGTGAAATCACAATAAAGGCTATTCCAAACTCTAGTAATCCTTCTCAAAAATAAGAATAAATTCTCATAAGAAGTTTCCTAGGCATCAAGACAAACTCGTAATGCACATATAAGATGATTTGTCCTTAGGGGGTAGAATCAATCTTTTTCGCCCGGATTTATACCAAGAATAGATACCAAAGGCGTATAAAAATATTTTATCACCAAAGAAGATCATAAAAAGTCATTAACGACCATGCACCATAGTTCACATGAAATGATTGTGAACATTCAAAGTTTCATAGTAATGCGTACTACTGCCCATTCTTGAACTCCCTTCTTTGTGATTCACCAACAACATTCTTTTAAAAGCTACAAATTATCTTAGAATAGTATTACTCCAATAATCCAAGTGCCCAATTCCAAGAGAAGTGGAACAAGTGAGGAAATGGAGCAAAACACTTAAAAACAAGATATAGGACAAATACCAATCTCAACTCATCCAAATTCAAGGTTTCTCATCTCCATTTTCAATAGAATTCTAAGAGAAAGATAATGCAAAAAGAATGAGGTCAATCCGAGTTCGGACGAAGAAGTTACGGCCAGAACAAGTTTACCGAATATCGACGTCTACAAGAAAGTATGCACACGGGTTTGCAAACGAATTTTCCAGTTTGCAGACTGGGTTTGCGAATTTAAACCCCTGGATTTTGGTTTTAAATGATGTTATTCATACTTGGTATGTGTACCATTAAGTCCAAACATCCCGAACTCATGTTTTCAAACCTAAACATTTAAGAATCTTAAACACATATCAAGTTGGGTAGAAATGAACGATAATCAAGGTACATGGATCATTATAAATGAAAAGGCGAGGGTCTAACAACACTACCCAATATTTTGCTTAACAATCTGTATGGACTAACTCCGAAATACTTTGCTAGAGAATCAACTAGACAGTCAGACTCAATCTAGATAAAAGTATCTCAAGGAGTTAATATCTCTCTCTTGATTTGATTGTTACTCAAGCTAAAAACAATAGCGAGTCTTTATCAAATACAAGGAATACTTGGACGGTACCAAAGACCAATGTCCAAGGATCAATCAATATCAATCAACAACCAAAGGTTGGATTTCCAATTGATGATCACGAACGCAGAACTTGTATTATTTCAATTATATAAAATATACTGCGGAAAAGAAATAACAAAGACACCAGAAATTTTGTTAACGAGGAAACCGCATATGCAGAAAAACCCTGGGACCTAGTCCAGATTGAATACGCGCTGTATTAAGCCGCTACAGACACTAGCCTATTGCAAAATAACTTCGGACTGGACTATAGTTGAACCCCAATCAGTCTCCCACCGATCCAAGGTACAGTTGTACTCCTACGCCTCTGATCCCAGCAGGATACTGCGCACTTGATTCCCTTAGCTGATCTCACCCACAACCAAGAGTTGCTGCAACCCAAAATCACAGACTTGATAATAAACAGATTTGTCCCACACAGAAAAGTCTATAAAAGGATAAATCTATATTCCACATATAAACCCTAGGTTTTGTTCCGTCTTTTGAAATAAAATCAAGGTGAACAGGAACCAATTGATAATCTGGTCTTATATTCCCGAAGAACAACCTAGATTAATCAATCACCTCTCTACGATCCTTCCTGACTACACAAGCGGATTGTCGAGGAATCACAAACAGTGAGACGAAGATGTTTGTGACTTCTTTATCTTTCCTATCGGAGAACTCTCACGATCTCAAGTCAATCAATCGATTGTACTCGTATGATAGAAGATGCAAGATCATATCACACAACTACGATAAAGTAGTATCGGTCTGCCTTCACAATCACAATGAAGTCTTTAAGTCGTTAACCTGATTTTAGAGAAGAAAATTAAAGGTTAATGGAGATCGACTCTAGCGGGCGCACTAGTAGCACACAGACGTGTGGGGATTAGTTTTGCACAATGTAGATGTCTCCTTTATATAGCCTTCAAATCAGGATTTTGCCTTAGTTACAAAGCAATTCTTATTCACCCTTAGATGAAAACCTGATTTATATTCAAGCTAATATTCCTAGACCGATAGATCGAAAACTTAGCTCGTCACACACACTTGGGTAGACGTTTACTGGATTTGTGAAAACCATACCCATACGTGTACGTGTATGTTGGTTCAACATAGTAACCCAAAAGGTTAACCATATGAGCATTTCATATTAACCTTGTTCTTCTTCACCATAACTAGTTCAATTGACTCAAATGAACTAGTTAAAGAGTTGTTCAATTTCTATGAGATCTTATGTAACTACACAAGACACAATTGAAATAAGGATGATTCGATTCGATTGAATCGTCTCATGAACATTATAGCCACGGTTTGCATAAAGCATTCCTTAGTAATTTAATGTTTCATGTTCAGAGCACATCTTTAGATCATAACCTTTTAAGTTCACAAACAAGTTCGCGTACTTAAGTTAATCGGTTGAGTTTTCCAAACTCAATAGAAATTCTCGGAAAGAGAACTTCCGCCAATTCGCGGACTTAGCACACAAACGAGTTTTGGAAAATCCAGCAGAAATTCTGGGTCGAGAACTTCCGACAGTTCGCGGACTTGGCAAGCCAATTCCACAATCCTCCCGATTTCTCTTGATCAACAAAGTTCGAAAACTTCAGTTCAAGGAATACATGGTTATGTAATCTAAACTCTCATTTCAATCATTGAGACATTCTCAGAGGACGCTATGCAACCGTTATTCACAGACCGATTCACGTCAGAGCAATTCTCAAAGTGATTGAAACTTTTCATGACTTTCGTCACTAGGTGAAGATAAACTTGATCAAAGCGAAATGCTTTACCAACACACGATTTCGAGATAAAAGATAAGAAATGAGTGCTCAGCTCGAAACATCAAATGTGTATGATCTAGTCTATATAGCATGCGACTTTTGTCTCATACGAAGTAGGAGATAGAAGAGATATACTTTTGAGTGATAGATAAGTTCAAGTCTCCACATACCTTTTTGTTGATGAAGTTCCACGGTTCCTTGTATAGATCTTCGTCGTTGTATGATGAATCGCCATGAAGTCCTTGAGCTCAACTACACTTTTCTATCCTAGTCCGAGACTTATCTATGTAGGATAGAAATCAAGACTTATAGTTTTGATCACTAACATTGACAAACATGCTTGAGATAGCAAAGCATGCGAGGTTGACCGAGCTATGCTCTAACAATAAGTACTCAAACAAGTAATAAAAACATAAAACTTGCTCAAGTTTATATACATACCTTTTTAGAAAAGTCCAATTGAGTTCTACAGCCTTACGGAATATAATCTGTGCGCCCCAGTTGTTGTGCTTCCTTCATCGTATACATAGCAGGGCATTTCTTGGTGAGGATGCACTTTTAACACAAACAAGTTGTGTTGAGGTGAACAATGTCTTGCTCACTATGGCACCAAGAAAGAGTTTCTTTCCAATAACTCTTAAATCTTGTACTGTTGAGAAACACCCAAGGAACTGTTTTTATAAGTCTATCAAAGAACTTCAAGAGAACCCAAAAAGATTTGTTTTTCTGATTTCTTGTTTTCCAACTTATAAAAAACAGTTTCTGTAGATAGTTTTTAGTACTGCAAAGGGAAACTCTTTTGATAAAAAGAGACTTCCTAAATTCTTCATAAAAGAAGTCAATACTACTATCTTGATAGGAAGTATCAGGAATTGAGCAACGAATCAATTCATGCTTTGAGGTGATACACTCAGATGACTGAGATTTAAACTCCTCTTGTAATTCGTTTAGTTTATCACAACTAATTGGATCACGCAGAGGAGGAGAATTGCTCTCACTGATTAGTAAATCAATATCAACCTCAACATGAATATTATTCATTATAACTTGATTTAGCCTGTCAAGAGATTCTTACTCTTTCTGGAGGTATAACTCAACATCAAGAGATAAGCTCTCAAGCTTCTTTTCAAGCCCTGAAAACACTTCAAGGGATTTTAAACCTGGTGGAGGTTTAGATAAAATTTCTTCTACAGATTTTATTAAATCATTCATGGAAGAGAATTTTGAAATCCTTGGATCGGGTGGTGAATTTATTGAGATAGCATTACTGTCCATAGAGTCAGATCGTTACAAACACAGACTTGTAAGGTCTTAAACGTGTTTGCCTGCTCTGATACCAATTGAAAAAGCGAGGGTCTAACAACAACACCCAATAATTCGATTAGCAATCTGTATGGACAAACTCCGAAATACTTTGCTAGAGACTCAACTAGACAGTCAGACTCAATCTAGATTAAAGTATCTCAAGGAGTCAATATCTCTCACTTGTTTTGATTTACTCAAGCTAAAACAATAGCGGGTCTTTAATCAAACACAAGGAATAACTTGGACGGTACCAAAGACCAATATCCAAGGATCAATCAATATCAATCAACAAGCAAAGGTTGGATTTACAATTGATGATCTTAACGCACAACCTGTATTATTTCAATTATATAAAATATAATGCGGAAAAGAAATAACACAGACACCAGAAATTTTGTTAACGAGGAAACCGCAAATGCAGAAAACCTCGGGACCTAGTCCAGATTGAATACACACTGTAATAAGCCTCTACAGACACTAGCCTACTACAAGTTAACTTCCGACTGGACTATAGTTGAACCCCAATCAGTTCCATCGGACTGACAAGCCAAAACAGTAGAAAGAAAATATTTGGGCTGGATTTCAATAGCACTGTGCGAGGCCCATATGCCTGGGAGCTGAATTTCACGGGAATTAAAGGAGAGTTTGATATCTTTGGGATTATCTTTTATCACAAACTTTTGGAAGAGAAGAACAAGTGCTAGGGTTGGGAGTTGTGATCGATATCACGATTTCTATGGTTTTCTATTTGATTTCTTCTTTATTATTTTTCATGGATTTTAAGAAATTCATAAGTAGCTAAACACTTCATATTGGTTAAGGATGTAGTCGGATATCATAAACATGCTACTAAATTAATATATTGGTTTTGTTATATCAATCAAATTATTATTGTCTTGTTCTATGATTTATTATCGCGTTTGATTGTTTGTTTAGGAGCGCTACTAAATGACCATGAATGCATATCTATAGCTAGACTAGGTTTTGAGATACATAATTGTTGATAAACCTTGTCATAAGTAGCATATTGTGATTACCAATTGTATTCAAAACCTTTGTTTGATTTCAAGTAGAAGCTTGACCAATGTTAAATAGTTTACTCGTAGGATCTCTATTGCATGGATTAGTCTAATTCATAGAACTTAAGGCTCTTGGAGGATTAAACTTATTAGCACGTTGCATTAGGTTGTTCGCATATTCATCGTTATGGTATTCACATATTCATCGTTATGGTATGTGATGATATAAGGAATTTACCGGAGTATGCTCTCGATGGGTACTTTAGGACTCTTGATAATGAATGATTGAGTGACAACACCAGTTATTAGTCGAAGTGCATGTATTATGACTGGTGATGAACCCTTAACCAGTATTCTCAACTTATTGATTCTTTTTGTTTGTTATTTGCTATTATTATTTTAATTATTTTAAACCTAAATCAAAAATCCCCAGGTTACTTAAGTTTTCAAATACGAATAACAACCCATATCTCCCTGTAGAACGAATCTGTTCTTACAACTATATTATTATTTATAATTGTGAAGTGAAAGAACTTAAATTATTTTTGCGTCGGCTACCGACCAAATTTTGGCGTCGCTGTCGGGGAGGCATAGCGGATTGTTATTTTGTTATTGATTTCTTATTTTTAGTTTTTAATCTTGTTTTTGAGAATCTTTGTTTCAGGTACTTGACCTCTGGAATCCAAACATTGGGATTACCAAAGGTGCGGAATTTCAACTCGCAGAGGAACAGTACTACAAGAACCTCAAAAATCACAACAAGAAGAGATGGTTGGCGGAACGAACAACCAAAACACTAGTAACCAGGGAAACCAGGGAAATGGCGGCGCTCCACCACCTCCACCTCCCAAGAGGACACTCAAAGATCTGATATCCCCATCGTTTGATCAACAAAAGTTGTGTGTCAACTTGGAAGATTCAATTGAGCTAAAATTTCAGTTGATTCATTGGTTACCGAAGTTCAAAGGGCTTCTAGGAGACGATCCAAATCGTCATTTACTACTGTTTCAACATAGGTTGACAAGTTTGAAGCCAACTGGAACTGATCAAGGAAGAGCTTTACTGACAGCTTTTCCATTCTCTTTGATTGATTCTGCAGAAGAATGGTTTTGTGGTCTTCCACCTGGAAGTATCACAACATGGAACGAGATGCATAGAGTATTTTTAGAAAAGTACTTTCCCGCCTCTAAAACAACAACTATTTGTAAAGCAATTAGTGGGATTGAACAAATTACCGGTGAGACTCTTTATGACTATTGGGAATGGTATAAGAAGTTTTTAGTGAGATGCCCACATCATCAAATCTCTGAGCAACTCATAGTGCAGTATTTTTATGATGGTTTGCTCCAATCCGAGAGAAATCTTATCGATGCATCTAGTGATGGTGCTTTGGAAAACAAAACCATTGACGAAGCGACATAATTGATCGAGAATATGGCTGCAAACACGCAACAATTCAACACAAGAGGTATGTTAATGAGTCGAAAGGTTAATGAGGTTACTTATTCAGTGCACTTTGAACATAGGATTGGTAATATGGAGAAGATTATGCAACAAATGGATGCAATACTCATTCGCTCTTATGAAAGAGAAGTTGAACAAGTGAATGCAGTATTCCCGAATCAACAGAGACAAAGGTATGATCCCTATTCCAACTCTTACAATCCAGGATGGAGAGATCACCCCAATTTCATCTATGCGAATACGCAAGTAGCATCTCCAGGGCCGGTTTTTAATCTCCCTAGTGGTTTCCAACAACAACCACAACCAGCGCAGAACTCAGAATCATCATAGATGGTTGCTATGATGAAGAATCTAACCACAATGGTTCAAAATAATCATCAAACGACTGATGGTGCAATCAAGGATTTGCAGACACAAATGAGCACCATGGCAGGTATATTGAACCTTTTGGAAACACAAAATAGTGGGAAAATCTCTTCTCAACCTATTAATCCTAGAGAAACTGTTAATGCTGTGAAATTGAGAAGTGGTACACGAACTGTGCAACCAGAAGATGCTGAGAAAAACAAAGACCCAAAGGGGCCGATTTGGAGAAAGAGATTACTGACTCTTCCCAAACCGATGAGGTACCTAAAAAAAACTCTAAACCTCTTATTTCAACTATGTTCCTCCTTTACCGTTTCCTGGAAGGTTTGCTAACAAAAATGTGGAACAAGACAAAGAGATTTTAGATGTACTCAAAAAGATTCATGTGAATATCCCGCTGATAGATGCAATTAGGCAAGTTCTTATGTACGCAAGAGTTTTGAAACACCTATGCACCATGAATAAACGATTAACCTGTAATGAGGTGATGAGTGTGGGGGAAAACGTTTCTGCTATCCTCCAAAAGAAACTTCCACCTAAATGCAAGGATCCCGGTAGTTTCAATATACCTGTTGTGATTGGTAATAAAAGTTTTGGAAAAGCTATGGTTGATTTAGGAGCATCAGTTAATGTTGGTTAATGTTATGCCCGCATCTATTTATGAGTCTTTGAATTTGGGTCCTTTGATAGAGACTCGTATTGTTCTTGAACTAGCTGATCGTTCTAATGTTTAACCTAGAGGTATTATTGAAGATGTGCTTGTGCAGGTGAATCAACTAGTATTTCCAGCTGATTTCTGTGTGTTGGAAATGGATAGCGGGTATGATGCATCTATACCGCTGTTATTAGGGAGGCCTTTCATGAAAACGGCCAAAACCGTTTTGGATGTTGACAAAGGAACGTTCACTATGGAATTTGATGATGAAAAGATAAGGAAAAAAGGCAACGGTTTTTACATCTTGAATATGAGGACTGTACAATTTTGGATTCATGATTGGGGTAATGAGCTTCTTAACCGTATTGAAAAAATTTGCTAGTCACTGTCCGGTGGTGTATTTGAAAAGAAAGGAACGCGAGGATTTTTGGCATGTATTGATTGTATGAGAAAACAAATGTTAAAAAATTTTTATGTCTTCCTTCTCCTCATCTCTAGGGTGATTTCATGAGAGAAGATACTTTTTACGTTTAGCCAATTTATTGCTTAGATGTTCATGTATCAAAGTAGATGTGAGCAGTATTAGTATTAGTTAGTTATTTCTTGGTTTTTAGTTGAGTTTCAGCAGGTTTTAGCACCAGGGGTGTTTGGATACCAGAACTCAATCCACGAAGTCAAAAGCAAAAACAATTTGTTCCACTAAAAAAATTAACTTATTTTGCCTCTAAAAGGCGAAAGGTAACTTTTTAGTGTCTTTAGAATGCGAAAGGACTTTTTAAGTGGTATCAAAACAAGTTATTAAGAGTACAATGAGAGTGTATGTGCAAGGCACATATACAAATGCTAGTCATCATTTTACCTTCAAAGTTTGTTAAAGTTTTCGGGGAAAAAAGGTATTACAAATAGCAATGAGAAATAAATATCTTATAAATTAAAAGTTCGATACTCTTGTTTATGCTCGTTGCACAGATAATTTCAAGGGGTTCCCGAATATATAAAGTTTTCCAAAATCCGATATACAGTTTGAAAGTTGTGACATTTTAAGCTTTAATCTTATTATTATAACAATGGTAGTTTTTGTAAATACGGGAAATTTAACCATGACCCGAATGTAACCGAGTTGCAACTAGTAGAGTTGTTCATTAATGGCATGGTACTTGTGTATCGTGCTCTCCTGGAGAACCTGAGCTTCCAGACGTTTTCTGAGCTTCATGAAGCTGCAAAACGGTAGGCTACCACAACACCTGCCTTGCTGGAGAGAACCAAACCTACCAGGAATGAGGAAGTACGAAAAACTCACGGCAGCAGGCGTCTCATTGACAAACAATATAATGTTCAACCCTCGGTGAGCATAATGACTGAAGGAGGAAAGAGGAAGGCTTCAATGACAGAGCAACAACCAAAACGTGCAACACCAGCACCACAAGCAGCTCGATAGCCTCGGAAGGCCAATCAAATGACTATAACCAAATCTCCGGCTCAACAACAAGAAACAGGAGAAGCTGCAGCTGCCTCGGATTTTCCATTTCCGATTGAAGAGGTAATTGAACTTTCAGAAACATGGATACAAGATGGCGCCATCAAGCTACCTTATATCAGACGTCTACCGACTGGAAAAGAAATGGAAGATCCCAAGTACTGTCGCTTCCAAGTTGACACACAACTTTTGTTGATCAAACGATGGGGATGTCAGATCTTTGAGTGTCCTCTTGGGAGGTGGAGGTGGTGGAGCGTCGCCATTTCACGGGTTCCCTTGGTTTCCATGGTTACCAGTGTTTTGGTTGTTCGTTCCGCCAACCATCTCTTCTTGTTGTGATTTTTGAGGTTCTTGTAGTATTGTTCCTCTGCGAGTTGAAATTTCGCACCTTTCGTAATCCCAACGTTTGGATGCCAGAGGTCAAGTACCTGAAACAAGATTCTCAAAAACAAGATTAAAAAACTGAAAATAATAAATAAATAACAATCTGCTATGCCTCCCCGGCAGCGGCGCCAAAATTTGGTCGGTTGTCAGCCGACGCAAAAATAATTTAAGTTTTTTCGCTTCACAATTATAAATAATAGTATAGTTGTAAGAACATATCGTTCCACAGGGAGATACGGGTTGTTATTCGTATTTGAAAACTTAAGTAACCTGGGAGGATTTTTTAATTTAGGTTTAAAATAATTAAAATAATAATTTCAAATAACAAATAAAGAGAATCAATAAGTTGAGAATAGTGGTTAAGGGTTCCTCATCAATCATAATACATGCACTTCGACTAATAACTGGTGTTGTCACTCAATCATTCATTATCAAGAGTCCTAAAGTACCCCATCGAGAGCATACTCCGGTAAATTCTGTATATCATCACATACCATAACGATGAATATGTGAATACCATAACGATGAATATGCGAATAACCTAATGCAACGTGCTAATAGGTTTAATCCTCCAAGAGCCTTAAGTTCTATGAATTAGACTAATCCATGCAATATAAATACTACGAGTAAACTATTTAACATAGGTCAAGCTTCTACTTGAAATCAAACAAAGGTTTTGAATACAATTGGTAATCACAATATGCTACTTATGACAAGGTTTATCAACAATTATGTATCTCAAAACCTAGTCTAGCTATAGATATGCATTCATGGTCATTTAGTAGCGCTCCTAAACAAACAATCAAACAATCAAACGCGGTAATAAATCATAGAACAAGACAATAATAATTTGATTGAGATAACAAAACCAATATATTAATTTAGTAGCATGTTTATGATATCCGACTACATCCTTAACCAATATGAAGTGTTTAGCTACTTATGAATTTTTTAAAATCCATGAAAAATAATAAAGAAAAAATCAAATAGCAAACCCTAGAAATCGTGATATCGATCACAACTCCCAACCCTAGCACTTGTTCTTCTCTTCCAAAAGTTTGTGATAAAAGATAATCCCAAAGATATCAAACTCTCCTTTAATTCCCGTGAAAGTCAGCTCCCAGCCATATGGGCCTCGCACAGTGCTATTGAAATCCAGCCCAAATATTTTCTTTCTACTATTTTGGCCTGTCAGTCCAGTGGAACTGACACGCGTAGTGTCAGTCTCCCCATATTTCCCTCGGCCAGAAACATCACCGTTTAAATTCTTTTTCTCTGATATTTTCTTTTCTCTCGTCAGAATCACGGGTACTTCTCCCTCCGTGAATATATTTTTCCCCTGAGTTTTGAGTTTCCAGCCAGACCTCTCACCGACACTTAGATCATCGTGAACTTTTCATTCTTCTGGATTTTTATAAATACGGTTCACAGCTTCAACAGTCTTTACTTCATTCTCGTTCTCAGTATAACCATCTCCCATGATTATCATGCAGCAGCACGTCTCACCGAGTATAATCATCACCTGCCATCGTCTTCACTGTATTTTCTTGAGCTATAATCCATCATAACCACAGCTCCAAGTCTCCATTAACAGCAGCACCTCACTCGAGCTCTCTGTTCCTTGGGTGCATGCAACTACAGTCTTCATCACCACTTCCCCATTATCACCGGAGATCACCACCAGAAATATTACCAACCACAGCTCCGATCAATCTCCTCCTTCTTCACTTACCTGAACTGTCGAGCTCTATATTCATCTCTTTCCCGGACAGCAGTCACAGCAGCATCATGAATCTCCATCAATTGCCATCACAGATTCATAGCAGCCAACACTAAGCTAATTCAGCGAGAACTCCATCACACACTCCCTTGAAGCTCGAGCTCAGCTACCATCAGCAGCAGTAATCAATCTATTCTCGTCTGCCAGTAGAAACGACCATCATCGAGACCCCTTCATGAAAGCCATCACCATTTACTGCCATTAATCACAACAGAGAACCCATCTTCGTTGCTGAAATCATCAACAGAATTCAATTCGATCTTCATCTCTGTCCTGATCATCTCCGAGCCGCAACACTTCATCACCATCTCTGTTTTAACATGACCAAACTCTGCAGTTCTCTAGTATCGATTATAATCACGCCATTCACGGCAGAAACCTGCATTTCACTCTGTCCAACTTGAGCCATCGCCTTTTCTGTTACCAACATTAGCCAACATCACCGTTATCCACCCATCGAGCCACAGCAAACTAAACTCCATCGCAATCACCACTGCCATCCATCTCTACCATTCTTCGAGTTTACAGACAACAATCCAACACCGATAGCCTCATTCTTTCAGTCACTGCCAACTTTAACTCCTCCATCTTCAATGGTTGCAGCAAAAACACCATTCCTTCCATCGCCGACAGTCGATTGCAGTTACCCATCATAGCTTCCTTGCTTTGCTCGGCAAAACCCATTAACCTTATATTCTCGGTTGGCCAAGTAACTTCCTGCTCGTGAATCTACAGATAACAAGGAAGTTAAAGATGGTGGAAGTCCCTAGTAAATCTGTAGGCACTTATCAATCTCCTTTCAACTGTCAGTTTTGTAAGACTGACAATTCCTTTAGAATTGCAGTGGTTGCCTCCAGTAAAAGGCGCGCCTGCCTTTATCAATTTTGTGTGTTCACCTTCTTCGACAACTTTCACTTGCTTCAACAGCTTCTAACTTCTCCATACAGAATCGGAATGACTCCATTCTTTCGCCGCTGCCTTCGTCTTTTCGTCCTCTTCAATGTGATGCGAAAAAATCTCGGATTTAAACGAATTTCACTTTCTTTTGGTTAAGATAGCCTCAAACACCTAATAAACTCAAAAGCAAACAAAATCAAAGCATAATGATATAAAAACTATCAAGAAAGCAAAGCATTTGAGTACCTAACTAGTGCAAAAATTGCACCTATCAAATTCCCCCACACTTGCCTTTTGGTAGTCCTCGAGCAAACTACAAAAATAAACTAAGGTACAACAACTCATTGTCGTCGAAGTCACGGTTGCACTTAGCATGTGCAACAGGCCTTTAAACCCCTAGGTGTCCCTAGTGGACGAGTTATAGTCTCGTGAGGGCTTACAAGAGGTACATCCACAAAACATACTCCAACTTCAAAGCGTTCCAGCTTCCCAAGCATCCAAAGAGCTATGAGGACATAGCGTTTCTGCATGCTAGTAAGAAGTTAGAAATACCAAAGAACATATTCTCATTCTTAAATGTTGAGTGAGAAATAACTACACCATAATGAGTGAACGCGTGTTTGAGAGCGGTCAATAAGCATTTCGCCTCGACTTCTGCCTCACTTAAAAGGAATTTATGATAATTGCACTCAATAAGACGGATTTTTTATGGATCTCACATGTGTGCAGGTGGGAATGAAGAGAGAATCCTATACACGTTGAACGGTGGGAAGGAAACCTTCCGAATTATTTCTGGAGACCCCACATGATCGTGGGAAATAAAAGACTTTTTTCTGATGATCTCTAAGAAAGGAAATCAACCACTGTAGGAAGGATGGGAGTACTTACCACCTTCACATCTGATCGGCAATGACGAAAGCGCCACTCTCACAGCATCCAATAGAAACGTAGTCTTCAGCTCGTCTTCTTCATCTTCTTGGTCTTCGGTCTTCAACTGTTGATGATAAACTCTTGAACTTCGTAGAACTTCGACAATGTGTAACTCTTTCTCTTCAATTCCTTGTTGCTTGAAACTTCTTCATAGATTCTTCTTCTTCCCATGGCTTTATTAAATGAATACAAAAAGAAATACAAACCAAAATAATACAAAGAATTTCTCTTGTTTTTTTTTTCTTTTCATTTTTGTTTTCATTTTGTTTTTTGTTTTTTGTTTTTTTTATGACAAGAGAAATAACTACAAACTGGAAATAAAATAAACAATGAAATTGTTATAGCCATGGAAATAGTACTTTACCGCTTGATTCTTCACAACTTGTATTGTCTTCGTATCATAAACTTCAATATAATTCTCATCTTTAGATTTTCTTCGCTCTTGTAAATAAGTCTTCAACTTGAATATAGAATTCCACTCCTTATGTGTAAGTCTTCAACATGTATATAAAGATCTGCTCATTGTATGTTGCTTTACTTGAATATGAAATTGCGCTCTTCCTTGTATTGTTGCTTGTAAACCTCAAACGTCTTCAACTTTCCTTGTAAATTTTGATGTCGCTCCCTTGTTGATGATGGTTGTGTTTCTATGGACCTGTTGTTGGAGAGAGAGAGAGAATGGTGCTAACTGCAAATCAAACTACAAGAAGGTGGTTTTCATCAATAGACGTCACCTTCATGATTGCAAAATTAAGTTAGCACTCAAGAGATCAAAAATTAGTGCTTCTATTGGTGGGAGGTTGGGTAGCTCACCATTATATCCGGAATTAACGTACGGTGACACACACTCAAAAGAAAGCTCTTTAGTCAACTAAAAAAAAGAATTTGGTCTGGTGCCTCTGTTGATTTGAAAATAGGTAGTCCCCACTAATGATTGATCAGCAACTCTAATAATGCATTTCTCCCTGCTCCTAATTTGCATCACTGGCATGATTAAATCAATCATTTAATACTCTAACAAGCAAGAAATCTGAACGTAGTTCCCTAAGACTTCCAAGTTCAGTTATATCGGTCAGAATCTCTATGTAAACATACCTAGAAGTATGCTAGTGACTCTAAAATCTCTACAAGTTGGAGGTCTTTTTTTATTTTATTTTTTTATGCAAATATATAAAAAAGTTTGAAAAATCTAGACAAAAAGCTAAAAACTCTATATTCAAAATACTCCCCCACACTTAAACTTCACATTGTCCTCAATGTCCAAAATTGAAAATCCTGAATTCTGACGTAGCAGCAGATAAAACACGAAAACTGTACAAATTGGTAAGGAATTTGGAAAAACACTATTTCACTAAAGTTGTTCGTCTACGTCTTTTCTACACCGTTTCAAAAAGGTACAGTGTTTCGATAAACGTCTGAAAGTTATGGTCTCTAGACTGAACTACGTGCAGTCTGAATTTTTCTGACGAAAAGGTATTCGTCAAAATTTTCTTCTAAAATAGATTCCGGACTCAATGAAACTTAACATGGGGATGCAAATATGATATTAAAATAATAAAAACTGAAAATAAAAGGGATTAAGATACAAAACCTATGGGTTGCGTCCCATTAGCGCTTGGTTTAACGTCGTCAGCCCGATTGTAGATTCTTTGCCTACTCCTTAGCCTACGTCTACGAAATTAGTATGAACATCCAAATGAACGTCGTTAGGATACCGCATTGCTCCAAAGATATTCAACTTGATCTTGAATCAAGTTTGTTGCGCACAATGATTGGGCGCACATAAATTTTACTTTTTATGCCCAACCATCAAGCGCATCAAATATGAGCCCTTCGATTTGATTTTGTTAGTTAAAATCTAATAACCCACTTATATTGGGTGTATCGGTCCCGAACTATCAAATTTAACTTTATGATTTGAAATCTAACGACTCATTTATTTGCGCCCAACCATCGGACTTATAAACATGAATTACCGTAGAAGATAGAAACTGATTCAACTCGAACCATAGAAGATAGAAACTGATTCAACTTGAATCTTGAATTTTGATCACCCTAGGATTTGCCTTAGTTCTCCAATAAAATTCCAACCCGAATCTCAACTCTGGTTGATATTTTGTTCAAAAATTTTAGAATCTAGATTGTATTGTCATGTCATAAGTGTTTTTGAAAGAGACGGTAGATCTTAAATACTTCGTTTAGCAAAAATCAACTTCAGATTGTTGCTATCTAATAAAATTTCTCTTCACTTCCCATGATCGATCGCCTTGTTAATTCCCCTAGTGACGGATCTACAGCCAGACTTGGGCTGGCTTAAGCCACCCCTAAACTTAGAACTTGTTTTAAAAGAGGAAATGGGATATATAGCAAAAAACACAAGTTTTCTGGGCCATATGGACTGGTAGAAGTTTCGTCTGGGTCAAATGGACAGTTCAACTTTTTAATTGAAACTGGCCCAATTACCCTTTTGTAACTGCACGTTCTCCGTCTCCTCAACAAAACCACGTTCTCCTTCTCTCTTCAGATGAAAACCGCCAACATCCTTCTTCTTCATCTTCTCACAAACTAGAAGAGGAACAAATTCGTCCACTGTTTCCCTACACCAAAAACCATCAGAAATCGATTTCCTCCACCGTCTCCTAACCATCAACAGTAGCAGATTCATCAGAAACCATACGAAAATCAGTTTCCTCCACCGTCTGCTAGTTTCATCAACCTTCAACACCTTCGTGAAATTGGGTTTCATTCACCGTCAACACTTTCGTGAAATTGGTTTTCATTAACCGTTTTCAAACACCATCAACACTACTCTACAACATCAGAGGTTTCTAGGGTTTCAATCAATCTATCAGTTCAGTGAAGAATCAGGGGTTTAAATCAATTTGAAGAATCAGGGTTTCAAAATATATAGGATGTAACTGGGTTTCATCTGATTCCTGCAGAAACTGGTTTTCATCTAGCTTTGAAGATAGGATATGATTGAGTTTCATCCATATTTAAAAATATGATTTAACTGGTTTTGTGCCAAATTGTTGCAGGAAGCAGTGGCATAACTACTTATGCAGATAACCTAAACAATGCATAACAGGTCATTCAGTTAATTTTGGATCTGCATAAGATGTTATGCAGTTAAACAATAAGTGACGCATTGAAGGCGTAAAAAACCTTTTATATGCATAACTACTTATGCAGATAACCTAAACAATGCATAACATGTCATGCTGTCAATGTTGGATCTGCATAAGATGTTATGCAGTTAAACAATAAGTGACGCAGGGAAGGCGTAAAAAAAAAATTTATATGCATAACTACTTATGCAGATAACCTAAACAATGCATAACTTGTCATGCTGTCAATGTTGGATCTGCATAAGATGTTATGCATTAAAACAATAAGTGACGCAGGGAAGGCGTAAAAACCCTTTTATATGCATAACTACTTATGCAGATAACCTAAACAATGGATAACTTGTGATGCTGCCATTGTTGGATCTGCATAAGATGTTATGCATTAAAACAATAAGTGACGCAGGGAAGGCGTAAAAACCCTTTTATATGCATAACTACTTATGCAGATAACCTAAACAATGCATAACTTGTCATGCTGTCAATGTTGGATCTGCATAAGATGTTATGCATTAAAACAATAAGTGACGCAGGGAAGGCGTAAAACCCTTTTATATGCATAACTAGTTATGCAGATAACCTAAACAATGCATAACTTGTCATGCTGTCAATGTTGGATCTGCATAAGATGTTATGCATTAAAACAATAAGTGACGCAGGGAAGGCGTAAAAACCCTTTTATATGCATAACTACTTATGCAGATAACCTAAACAATGCATAACTTGTCATGCTGTCAATGTTGGATCTGCATAAGATGTTATGCATTAAAACAATAAGTGACGCAGGGAATGCTTAACAAAAACAATAACACTTCTTATATGCATAACAAGTTATGCAGATACTCTAAACAATGCATAACAGGTCATGCAGTTATTTTTGGATCTGCATAAGATGTTATGCAGTTAAACAATGTTCGTATTTTATGCAGTTAAACAAGTTATGCATAATAAGTTATGCAGTTCTGCATGTTTGCTTTCATATGCTTGAAATATACATTCATTCTTAAGGTTCATAAACAAGTACCTCTAAGCTTGAAATATGCTCCTTGAGCATTGCTTTCTTCATTGCTGCAAAGTCCCACCTTGCAGCTCTTGGTGTAGCATTGGGATTGACCTTGACAATGTCTGATGATGATATCTCAGCTATGTTAGAGTGCTCAGCCAACCAAAGCTGAAAAAAAAAGATATTATGTACATTTATTTTATTTGTAATGCATATTTTGTTCTGCACATTTTGTACTGCATAACTTGTTTTTGTACTGCATAACATGTTATGCACATTTTATTTGTACTGCATAGCTAGTTATGCAGTATAAAAAGATTTTTATGGTACTGCATATCTAGTTATGCAGACTTTTTATGCAGATATTTTTTAAGAAAGTTTAAAAAAGAAAAAAAAAAGAACTCACAAGAGAATATACAGTGCAACCACCGCAATTCCTGATAAGAAGATTGTCTCTTTTGACAGTCTTGATGCCATCCATCTGAAAAAGACACGAGCTCTGAAACTTTGATCGAATTCTGCAGGTGAGGAATAAACGAGCTCTGCCGGGACGGGGAGGTTTTGAAAAGAGAAATAAATTCTCTTTGAAAAGAAGAGTTTAGAAGGTTAGGGGTATTTTAGGTAAGACATATTTTTTTATTTTAATTTTCCTGGGCCAAATATCCAAATTGGCTATATAAACAGTATATTTCTGATGTTTGGCTATATAAACAGTATCAAAAGGTAAGATTCTATTTCACCCAGGAATTTTGTGTTTTGGTCTTTTTGACCAATTTTGTGCTTTTAAAATAGGTAGCCAACTCCAATGCAAACTCGGATGAAGTTGTTACAAGCCATCCTTAACATGTATAAACTTTTTCCAAGTCACTCCAAGATCCAAATCCTAGTTCCCCTGAACCACTTTCCAAGCTGGGGCATCAAAGTATCAGCTTCGTTGTTACGTTTTGCGGACTCAATTATAATATATGACATCCAAGCTAAATAAATTAAAGATAGTCGCATAAACATTATAGTGTTGTATTACGTTTTATTTTTGTTTTCTTTTATTTTCTTTGATGGAATACGTGATCAATGCAGAACTCTCGCTGTAATCTCCATCGAGTGTGGTTGAGAATGGTGCGTACACAATTCCGTGTGCAGAAATCTCAATGGAACGTGACTACTCGACTATTTAACCAGCAACACCGCGACTGTTTTCATGGACAATGGACTAGTAGTATTTTGTCGGTTAAGTCGGTGATCCATTAAAAGATTAAAACATAAGATTGATTCTGTTTCAAAGCTGCTGAAGTCTGCCGACACTGTAATGACAATTGTAAAAAAAGAATGCACGTATGAGTTGTAGAGCACCCAAATTAGAAAATTTACCATTACCAAGTCACACTTCATTGGATGACCCTCTCTTATCTGGCCTTGAAATCTTCTTTGTGACGACAAATGGCGAACTATGCAACTGCCTTTGTTTAACATAAATTTTCATGGCCAATCAATAATAATAATAATACTATACAGTAATTGAGTGGATCAAAGCACTGTCGACGTAAGTAACACTGTAAATTATCGTCCTACAATTTGATAATTGATACGTTTCTACTTTCTATTATTATTTATTTTTCAGTCATTTTGTGGGACTTAATCTTATCTCTGTTTTTTCTTTTTCTGTATGACCGAGACCTAGTAGAGCAACGTGAGATACCAGGAAAGAAAACATTTATAGTAAGTCTCCTTTTCTGGGTGATTTGTTCCAATTTTCATGATACCCAGCTGCAGCTTAGGCATATGAGAGCTTTTCCAATGGTCATGTGGTCAGCTTCATATGTGGCATTGTGGGGAGACATCAGTACAATGCATCTAACTAGGCCTACCTATACATACTTATTTCCTATTTGCAAACTAGAACCTCTTTTCACTAGCAAGTTGTGTAGGAACTCTTTTTTGCAGAAGTCGTGAAGTATACAATTTCACTCTCACAGTGTCACTAGGGAGACGGTTCCAGCGTTGTGAAGGTGAATTGTTATAAGAAATTATGGTTTGAATGTGAAGATGGGGTTTTTATGTTGAATTTTCGATCTGTTTCTTTTAGATGTTTTTTTAGCAGAACAACGTTTTAGTAGAAGAAAAGTCATGTTATAAAGATTGTGCCTTGGTTCCTCTTGATGCTGAGCATGTAAGGGTATTTGATTTCTTATAGATTTAAGTCCACTAAGCCTTTTGCTCTCCACAAATCTCACTATACACTCCCCGAGTCCCTGTGACAAAGTCTTCCTAAACCACCTAAAATTCGATTTAAACCCAGGTCAAATTCAAGCATAGAATCAACAAAAGAATGCCACCTTCAAGGGCGTTAGCATTTGGGTTCCCCACAGTTCAAAATACCTCAAGGCCTCAGCTACATCAGATGATTTTTTTCTTAAACTATGATTTTCTCTTGGTGAAACTCACTTGCTTCACGCTATATGATCATTACCAAGGAAAAAACATGCTAGCTTTGAACTTAAGCATCGCAAAAAGAACAAGACTTAAAAGACTAGTTTTCTCCTTCTAAGAAACAGAAACAAATGAAAACAGACTTTTCTTGAAAGCAAGAAATACCCAGAAAAATAATCAAACAGAACCTATATAAATAGGCACACATCAAGCCTTACACTCATTCATCCAATTCACCTTAACTACTACAATCGCCAAACAAGCTAATCCAACAATGTTTTCCTCAACGTCTTCTAAGCTTTCCTTTCTTCTCTTCCTCTCCTCCTTATCCTTACTTGTCTGTAGTGGCATCAGTCGGGAATTTTCAATCGTCGGATACGAACCCGAAGATTTAACATCTATCGACAAACTAATCGATCTTTTTGAATCATGGTTATCAAAACATGGGAAAGCATACAAGAGCATTGAAGAGAAACTTGAGAGGTTTGAAGTATTCAAGGAGAACTTGAAACATATTGATGAGACTAATAAGAAGGTTACTAGCTATTGGCTAGGGCTGAATGAGTTTGCAGATATGAGCCATGAAGAATTCAAGGAAGAGTATCTAGGATTGAAAGGTGATCATTATCAGATGCCTGAGAGAACTAGAGATTTTTCATCTACTGATGAAGATTCCAGTGATGCAGAGAATATCGATTTACCCAAATCTGTCGACTGGAGAAAGAAAGGCGCTGTTACTAATGTCAAGAATCAAGGCGCTTGTGGTGAGTATTCAAGATCTCATAACAGATGTTTTACATACACTACTTCTATATACAGAGTTTAATATTATGATCATAATCTTGCAGGAAGTTGTTGGGCATTTTCAACTGTAGCAGCAGTAGAAGGAATTAATCAGATAGTTACAGGAAATCTAACTGCACTGTCAGAGCAAGAGCTGATCGACTGTGACAAACCTTCAAACAATGGCTGTAATGGAGGTTTAATGGATTATGCATTTCAATATATCATGTCTACTGGTGGGCTACACAAAGAAGATGACTATCCATATCTCATGGAAGAAGGAACTTGTGAGGAAAAAAGGGTAACTGAACACTAAACTTGCCTCACTTAAAAAAGATGATGTTTTTTATTATTGTTTCAACTGAAAATAAATACAAGAAATTACTTTCTATAACAAGTATTGATGTTTTATCAGGAGGATATGCAGATGGTAACTATTAATGGTTACAAGGATGTTCCTGAGAATGACGAAAAAAGCCTCTTGAAGGCACTCTCCCAGCAGCCTGTTAGCGTTGCCATTGAAGCATCAGGAAGAAACTTCCAGTTTTACAGTGGAGTAAGTTTTAAATTTTCTTAATAACCTTTTCATAAAACATTGCTCTTGATATTCAATGACACGGGAGTAGAGCACGCTTTTACTTCTAAGAGTTTAACGAACAAAATTGCAGAACTTTAACGAACAAAATTGCAGAAAGAGTAGAAATCGAGATATAATCCAAGAGTTTGTTCTTTGTTACAGGGGGTTTTCGATGGGCACTGTGGAACTGCTCTAGACCATGGAGTTACAGCTGTTGGTTATGGATCATCGAAGGGTTTAGATTACATCATAGTTAAGAACTCTTGGGGAGCAAAATGGGGAGAAAAAGGCTACATCAGGATGAAGAGGAACACCGGGAAACCAGCTGGGCTTTGTGGAATCAACAAGATGGCTTCATATCCTACCAAAATGAAGTGACCTACCTTTTACTTCGTTCCTATCTGATTATCCTAAAAATGACGTGATCTTGTTTCTATTTTCCGTTTTCTGCATTGTTTTCTTTTCAGGTTTTCTTTGAATAATAAAATATATGGTTGAAGTATCCGTTTTGGCTGTGTTCCACCAAAAACAGATTATCTATTCCCTGTTAATACCTAACATGCATTCTGAGAAGAAGAGAAAAGAAGCAAAGCAAAACAAAACTATGACATTGGCATCAGCATGATTTTCTATTACCCAATATTATTAGTATTCAAGACCAACATAGGTTCGGCTAAGAGTAAAGCCGCGAAACAAGATTCGTGCTGCCAATCCAGAAATATGTAGACGTATATGATGTTCATAGTCTAAAATACACCTTGCATGAGAATGGCTAAGAGTAAATAATACAATGTGTTTTAGCAATGAACATTATACGTACAGAATAATGGCAAGAGTGTGTATCTCAATGAATATGAAGTTAGTTGAATTTGAAAACACAGTCATAGAGTCTCCCTCCTAGGAATTGGGCGACCTCTGGGTGCTTCACCTGCAAGAGATGAGAGGGGATATATACATGAACTTGAAACAATAGCTGAAGAGCATACATTAATGGAAGTCAAGGAAACAAGACGCAATAGACATTTACCATTCCAATCTTGAGGGAATCACATCTAAACTGAGCATAAAGGTTAGTCTCAATTCCACGGCCCTGCATGCAAAATGAAACATGAATTATAGTTTCTAAAGAATCTAATTCTTTAGCCAAATATCACATGAAAAGGGCCGGAGACCGCACAGAAGTCTAAGACTGGATGACTGGTTTCTGATTAATCATTCAAACCAACAAACAGTAATTTTTCTGGGATTGATTGAATTTGATTTTTTCTTATTTCTGTATCATAATATCCATCAAATGCCCTATTAACTTATTTATCATTTAGTATTAGTACGTTATTTTCTTCCTGTGGATCATTCAATCATAGGCCAAAGTTTACGTTATGCGGCTTATGCCTAGTACACGAGCCGTTGTAAATAACAACATTTTCTCTCACAGGAAATCAACTAGCATTCTGTGCAACCAATATGTATACTACCTGCTGTTCTTCATGGTTTCAACTAGTATTCTGACAATTATACCAAACTTGCTTTTGGACTTTGGGCAGTATTTAAAATGCCAAAGAATTGATACAAGTTGTCTTATAATCTCCACTGGTATAACAACCTACCATTCCTTCCATGACAACTAAATCTGCTTCACTGGCCAAGCACGCAAGTTCTTGAGACACACTTGAAAGATCAATAACCTATAAATAAGATGAAAAGTGAGTGACACATTACTGCAGCAAATTCATAACCACAATAAATATATTAAATATAGAGAATTCTAATGTAACTGGAACTGATTCACTTACAGGCAAATCGTTGCCAGAATTGACGATAAGTAAATTGAAAGTATCAACACCAACAAGTTTCCCATTCTCATCTTTTAACTGCATAAAAAACACCAAAAGCACTAGAATCAAAAACAATTGGTATAAAAGCTTTTTTACAATCCAATGGCACTGTCCCCACCTTTGCAATGATCTCCACCAATTCAGAGTATGTTACATCATTGATTGAAGGTAAGTCATTGGCTGCTAAAACGACCTGCATCAAACAAAATCTTTACACATGTCAAGCGAAGCATAGCAGCATCTTCATTCTCTTATATGGTATAACAGACTCATTCACAGCATTCTCTGTATAAATCCTACCCTAATTAACTATGCTAAACAACCGAAGTTCCAAGACGCACTTTTTCAGGCGCACATATTTTCTCTTTCGAAAAAAGAACCAAATGTGCACCGTTCAGTGTGCATATTTCTGCATTAGGTATGCATTATGCATGTTGCTCAGTGTCTTCGAAGATTTAGTAAATCGCATATTTAGGTCATTTTGCTAAAGAGGGGATGTCAAATTTAAAAATTATGAGAATTGGAGTTATGGTCCTTTAGCCTAATTTTCCGTAATATAGAATAGTTCCTCTTAAAGGTCAAATTGATCTTCTACCAGTATTCTGTAGGGAACCCGGGACAGAAGCTTCAATCTTTTCTTTCTTCTGTATAGGAAAGCTAAACAGTCACTTCACTGTATTCAATACTTGCTTTTATTGGGTCTTACCCAGATTCTCACCTTTCAAAGTGAGTGGTGAGAATGATTACCGTTATCTAAGACTAGTAAAGGCTGAGATTTTCCTGTATAGATGACTTGTGCCAAAAAATTATGGTTTGGGGTAGCAGGATGGATCTCTGTGTATAGTAGTTTCCATGATATAATTGACAGTTAAAACACGGGCTTCTGTATATCTATGTAGGTACTTGTGCTTAGATAGTAATACTTCACAGTCGATCTGTCAGGTGTAGATTAGGTTGAAGAAAGGCAAACCTGTGTGCCACACCGAAGTAGCTCCCTCGCAAATGGTAAAATACCCAAGATGATATCTGCACCAGAATTGTCGACAAAGATAACAGCCTGTCATACCCAACAACTGAATTAGTGAGTCAATGTTAATCAGAACAAGTGTGCAACCATAGTATAATGTCATAAAAATTGACCTAGAAAAAGTAAGGTACTATTAACCGTGAATACAAGGCAAATGAACCTACCCTTTTCCAAGTCTTTCGACTCCAACTTGACTGAAACTTGTCCAGATCATCAATAACCCAGGGACGAGGCACAATGTTCTGACAACTTGCTAGAAACGACATTCCATCCTTTGCAAAAACCTCTGCAAGCTTCAATAGATGGAGTAAAAGATAGATGTAAGCCTAAAGACTATAGCAATAATAAAGAAAAAAAAAATGATGTATCGGAATTTAGAAAACTAGGAGAAGGACACAGTGAAATCTTTATGAGACTCTGTGTTGTAGTTGTATTATGCTGTCCACCATAACAGTCGAAGGAAAGCCAGAACCTACTTTCAAAGTTGCACATGCTTTAACAATAAAAACTTGGTTTACCTGAGCAGAACCCAAATCAAAGATGTTCCCTGCAAATATTCCCTTTACCAAGTTCTCAACGCGTTTGCTTACATCTTCAATCGCATCACTTACTCGAACTACCTCCGCAAACAGCGTAATAGCCTTGGCATTCTCCTCGTCCTGGTGCATTAATAAGTACAAACATCAACATGAGCGCCTTCAAATTGAAATAGCGGTCGCTGCTATACGCATTGAATATATAACTGACCTTAACTTTCTTGAATATATCTCTGAAACCTAACTCCCTAAGAATTTGCTCACGAAGCCTGCAAAGCATCTAATTACAGAAGAAAAAAAAAAAAAAGATAATTATATGACGTGCTATGTACACTGGGTAAGAAGATTAAAACAAAAAAGGAGTGCGTCCAACGCAGGGTAGAACTGCATAAAGTGCTTCATCAGCCCAAACAATGATAATTCATGAAGAACCAATAGAAGGATAAACACGCATAATAAAATATGGATAGGCTTACAATGCAATCAGGAGGTCCATTATGACTTTCCGGATCCTTCTTTAGGTCCTCAAGAATTTCTGTATACCTTCATAAAGAATATAGATAGTAATACACCTTAATCAGGACTTCTGATATTAAGCATTAACAATAATAAACCCCACATAAAAATGCAAAGTGCCTACAAAACCACATGCCACCTGAAAGTGTTTTAGTTTCTCCATGCATAAGCCCACATAAATAGCGAGCCCATAGAGGATACTTCATTATCAGCTAAGTACCTACATTATTTATTTATACTAAAAAATTGTTCCAAGAGGACTTCATTCTGCTTTTAGGAAAACGAGCAAAGAAAAACATAATTTTAGAATTGTACTGCATAACTACTTTATACGCTAAGCACTAATTCGTTGATCCCAAATGGCAATGTGAAAAACTCTTGTACAGAATATATTCACTTCTGCACTAACTATTTTAGTAAGTACCTTTCGGCAAACTTATCGGCTTTAGCAGGGGCATCAGCAACAGTGTTATCGCTTGCTGCGCGTTCCCTGTATAAAAAGAAAAGTAAACAATAAACAACAGATAACAAACAGACGATGATCGAACAACAATACTTCACCTAAGAATCTAAGATGTTTATGTATTGCATTTTTCGCCTGATATACCAAGAAGTAGCATTCCAGAATATGTTAGAATAGACAAGTATGCAGCCTCACAACTACTATGATCATACATAACCTGGTCGGATGTGAATTTAGTGAGAGCTATTTTGCGTAATCAGTAAAAGTAAAAAACAAAACTGACAGCATTATTTTAACACTAAATTTAACCTCCAACCTAAGAAAACCCTAAGCCCATAAAATATCTTCCCAGCCACAAAAAAATAGCAATTAGCTACCTTAAAAGTTAAAATCGTATCAAGATAAAAGGCAGATTTTTTACACACAAGTGATGACACATTATCAAATTTCGTCGCATGGAAACAAACCGTAAATTTAACCTAAAAAATCCAAATCCAACTCCAAAATCATAAAATTCCCAGAACTGTCTATGAAGCAAGAAGCTGCATAACGAGATCAAAGTAAAGATAGACAAAATTAAATTTAATATAGAAATTGATCAAGAAACACAAACCTAAAAGAGGGGACAGAATTTAAGAAAAGATTGATCCAAGAAATCTCAGTAGGTGTTGCTTTTCGAGGATTATCAGAAGGAAATCTATAAGGAATGGTACAAGCTCTGTAATTAGATTCAATCGGAGTCGATAATAATGGAAAAGGAACCATTTCTGAAAAACTCTCCATGTTTTCTCTCAGTTATCGGGGTTTTATTTGTTTGTTTAGATTTTTCGGTTTCTTTCTCTATCACTACTCCACCAGTCTTTACCTAAGTGCCAATGCTTGATGTTAGTCGACAGCTCTGTATCGAGAGTAAAAACAGATCGTGGGGAAAAAAATCAGACAAGGAATCGGAGCGTATATACCAAAGGTGACTAGAGTAAACAGATCATGGGGTCAGCTATTTAGGTCCAACGGGTGTTCCAACCGTGGGTCAACCAGAGGCTCGCTGGTAGGTTAGCATTAGCATAACAACTTGTTCAACTAACGCGATAGTGTATGATGTTGGACTGCAGCTTGCTAGGTTTCCAACTAGTATCTTGTAATACTTTATCCAATAATAAAACCAAAAGAAAAATAAAATAAGTAACTATTAGATCTGACAGGATGTTTGTTATTTTGTTGACTCGACATTTGGATCTTATTCGGCCTTTGACACGGCACGAGTCAAATGTCAGATCGCTTGTTTTTTAGTTTGAGTCAGATCTGACTCACGACATGACTTAGACCTAATCCCCGATCTGGATCCGTTTGAGTTAGGAAATAAAATGCTCATGAGTCATGAGATCAACCCTGACTTGTATATTTTTCTAGTCAATTTGGAAAAAAACAAACACATTGAGTCGGGTGATTTCAATCAGATCCATACAGGTCATATTCAAATGAATCAGATCAAAAAAAATAAAAAATGATACTAGTATGTAACTATGTAGCTTGGTGGCTAGTCTAGAGATTAGCTTAGCTGTTTGAACTTCATTTAAACAGGTTTGTGATTTAACTTGTGAGATTGCCTGGTCCAGTCCTATTTTTAGAGTTAAGGGTCTGTGTTGAACTTAGCAAGTAGCTAAACGCTTCTTTATCGTCCGAGTTTCTTGGGAGTACTCATTACTTGCCTCTCTATCTAGACGATTTTTTATCCCTCACAAGGGACAAGTAATAGCGAGTAACTCTGCCAAAATTGGGAGAGTTTAAACCAAAACCAAAACCACAATGAGTTAACAAGCAAAAGGGAAAGTATATTGATAAAAAAAAATTGAAGCAATAAGTTAATCAATAATAAACCTCAAAATCGATTCTGGTCCTAAATATTAGGGTTACACTTGGTACAAGCATCCGCTTACAACTGCAACTCAACTTTTTTTTGGTGACCAGTTTTTAAAGTTAGCCGAGACATGTGATCCCGGCATGGGTAGGTTAAAAATTAGGTTGAGGTAAGAGGTATAATTTCTTTCACTTTCAGGATTCGCAAGAGGTCCAATTCAGTTTGTTATGGGTTTTATATGATATTGACGTTTAATTTTTCTTCTTTCACATTTAGGGTTAGCATGGCCTATATCCAAGTGTGGTTAGGTTAAGGTGAGATTCGGCCAGATCATGACATAATCACTGCCGTCCAAATCCGACCGATCATGGTCGTTCATAATTAGTGCTAATATGGCTACACAATTGCACATATTGGTATTGTGATTTGTTTATTGTCATTGCATGCGCAAGCCACATCTTCATAAAATTCTAAGAATGATTTCAAAGGTGTCAGCAATATTTGCGAGAAGTAAACTTATTTTCCCTGATTGTCTTAAGTCTTTACATAACGTCTGCACAACCCCACCCTCAGTAGAGCTACACAGGAACTGACCATAACCAGGAAACCGGTCAAGAGCCAACAACCCAGATCAATAGGGGTACAAGTAATATGACTAAAATTCATAACATGTGTATAGGGGGTGCAGGTACTCGTTTCTTAAGGTAACCCGGGCCATACCAGACCAAAATATTGGCTTACCGTAATGTGACTAAATTCCAAATTTTTTGACCTGCAACTCACCGCCTAAGGAAAGTTTCCACTGTTACCATCTCATCGCCACGGGATCTCATATTACAAGAAAAATATATCTCATTCTTGACACCCCTTGTGTTGCTTTTGATTGTTGATGATTTTGACTCCTATGGTGGAGCTTGGCTTGCCATTTCTACACCAAATTTCAGACACTTTCGGCTGATGTTGATTCAAATGATGGAACAGAAACTAGAAACATCAAAAAATCGATATTCAAAAACAAAATCTAAAAACTAAAAAAGGGGCTTATTATTTTGTGACTCATGGAGGAAACTTACTAATACATGTAAATCAGACAAAATAAATCACTGAGATTGATAGACAAATGGTTGCGGAAGTCAACAAAGTTATTAGGGTGAAGAAGAGTGAGAAGTACAGAGTAAGTGAGTAACTGAAGGGCATGGTAGTGGTGGAGGATATAAGAAGGTAGTCAACAAAGTTATTAGTGTGAAGAAGAGTGAGAAGTACAAAGTAAGTGAGTAACTGAAGGGCATGGTAGTGGTGGAGGAGATAAGAAGGTAGTACTGGAGGCGATAATAAAGTGTAGGATAAGTGGGGAGGGGGGTGTTAATTTACGTAACTTCCATGGATAAAAAATCGGAAACGGAATGAAGCCGAACCGATTATACGGCTATAAGCACAGTCACAAATACAGGTAATCAAATATGGAACCGGCCACTAGGAGGTACATGTATTTGATTTGAAAAAAAAAACTTTACCGTCCTTTGTGCAGCAGTAACCCTCCGTCTCTGAGGAATAGATTAAAACTAATACTAATATTATTATTTTTTTGTTAAAATAAATATTGTCACTTGATAGGTAAATATAGTGGGATATTTACTACATTCTCGAAAGTACGAAAACTAAATACATAAAAAGAAGGTGAGTAAAACTATTCTCGGTTGTCAGTAAATTATGTTAGAGCAATGCTCGGTTGAACCCACAAGTTTTGCTATCTCAAGCTTGTCATCAATGTTAGTTGATCAAAACTATATCTTGATTTATAGTCTACTAAGTCAAGTCTTAGACTAGGTTAGAATTAGGTAGTTGAGTATCATACACCACCCTCGAAGACTGAAGATCGACGAAGACATTTGAAGAACTTCATTAATCAGGTATGTGAAGACTGAACCATTCATAATGAAGATTAACGACTTAAGTGAAGATCTCATTCAGTTTCTCTCGAGGATTGAATAAATGAAGAAAGATATATCTCTACTTAAATTACGCTGTGATATAGTGAAAGAATCTACCTCACACATCCTTACTAACTCTGTAGAAAGTGAAATCTCCCAGGATTCCCAATTCCTTCAACAAAAAATTGATTCAATATCCTCTAAAGTTGTCACGCCACTCAGGAAGTTTAAATTGATATCGTAAGAACTCAGAGAACCTTTTACGGTTGTGGCAAGAAAGGATACTTATTTAAACAGTGCAATGAACAATCTAAAGAAAATTGTCCACATACTGAAACTCTCAGTGCTACCAGCATTGGTAAGTTCGGTCACCACGCATCAAACGAACATCATTCAAAGGATTTTTTTTGCATCCTTAGAGCACAAGATTTTTTGTTTTACAAAAATCGTTGCATCATATTATCAAATTTGTTTCCACTCTCAAGTCTAGTTAGATTAAAAAGGATAACTTCAAACCCAAACCTTTTCTAAGAAGACATTTTCTACGGTGTCTCATGAAGGAACTGTTTCAGACTTCGGCAAAGATACCAGTCTTGTTGATATCAACAAAACAATCTTTGATTTTAAATCTCTTATTAATAGACTGAGACGAAGCATAAAAGAGCAAAACACAGATTGGTTTTAGGTAACAGTTCTACTTCTAATTCCTTTAAAACTATCTTTGAGACTAATATCAAGTATTGTTTAGATACTAAACAGTTATTTAAGGCAAAGGATCTAGTTGTCCTGGATAAGGAAAAGGGTGCTTATCACAACATAACCTGATTCCACTGCCCTATGCCTTATCTTGGAAGGAGAATGCACAATAACTAAAAGAATAAGTTCCTTTATGAGAAGCTTTGTCTGTGTTTTTAACTTGGAAGAATTATACAGTCATAAAGACCTTGTGAAAATCTTCTGGATGTTTATACACAACAAACTTTCCTTGGAAGACGACATCTTGTGCGTATGTACATACCACTCAGTCACGTACCGTAACTGGTGTGTCCTGGTATACTGTCTTGTAAAATAAGTTATTCTCTTCTTGGTAGGTTACAGAACCAACAAGAAATCTTTTGATTTCCATGTAGGACCAAGAACTTGTTTTTGGAAAGGACTCTCCTTCTTCCAGTTTCTCTAAACCTAAGAAACTATATATATATATATATATATATAAATACTTGAGATTTTTGTGTTTCAAGTATATGTATACAAGTTTGTCTATTGAATTTTCAAAAGACATTGATGCATCTTGCATTAAGAATCACACAAAGGATTGAGGAAAAGAGAAAGAAGAAGATGTTGCTACCGAAGAAGCCATTGGGTTTTATAATTATCCTTTCACCATATCTTGCTACTTTGCTCACGAACGTGGAATTCAAAACCTGTTCAGATGTCTGCTGACTTGGAAGGAAACTTTATGAGAGATTTTGAAGTTGTGTTTGATCAGCTATCCACAATTAAGAAGAATATTGATCTCCTGAAATCCGACTTGGAAAAGGCTTCTAAAGATCTTGCTTGCCTGAAATCTCTGGTGAATGACTAAATCTAATTAGATATTTTTCTCTTTATTTTACCGTTACTAGTTAACTCCTTGTAGGAATTTATTCTTATTGTTTAAGGAGAAACACTAGCTTTTGGAGTAGTTTTTGTATGTTACGTTATCTATTCCAAATACTATCATCTTGCATGTTTAAAGTTTATTTAACTAAATTTTATTTTGGAAGATGGCATGCAATACCCAATCTTCATGGATTATATATATGTTTAGCTTATTTTGTGAGATTTGTTCTTTGCTATCATATTCTGGTAGTTAGAACATATATCTCATATTTTCTCATAGGTTAAGCTACTAACTATTGTCATAAAAGGAGTAAACTATTTTGAGAATTGCAGTATTGATCTCTCCACGATTGCACTGTGAATATACTGCTATAGCATTCGGTAAGATGTTCTCAAAGAATCAGCTTTCCTCCTAGATTGCATAACTGCCAGATAATAAGTGGTGAACTTTAATCTCTACGTTCATACATGTCTAGGGAAGTTATAATTCTTATACTGATTCATATCGCAGTAATTGCTCTCTTTGTTCGTAACTGGCCTAGAGAATAATTTTTGATGATGATTATTTTTCTCATGATTATATTGATTCATATTATTATAGTAATTGCTCTCTTTGTTTGTAACTGGCCTAGAGAATAATTTTTGATGATGATTATTTTTCTCACGAAAATCTTGTATCTTAGAACCTCTAACATTGAGATCGTTATCTTTAACTTCTTTGTTCGTAACTGGCAAGAAGAGAGAAAATATTGGATACAAATCTACTTTGTTCGTAACTGGCGGGTAAACTTTTTAATGTCCAAGAAAAATTCTCTTGTGATTAGAGTCAAGTTTCTCATGTTGTTCTTTCGAGAATGACATCAAATGAGGGAGAGTTCTTTTGAACTTGCGCTTAAACATCATATCTTTGTGGGATAGCGAATGTGGAATTGTAAGAGATGCTTGTACCTATATATCTCCTTGATAAAAACACTGATATTCTTGGTGAAGTCATCTAAACTAAAAGCTGGTATTTGTTCTCTAGTCGTGACATTCTTTTTTTTTTAATTCATTGTGATCCCTGTTTTTCGCCTTTCCCAATTTTGTTGACAAAAATATGGAGAATTATTAAGTAATATTTTACTACAACATATGACTTTTCGGAGCATTATGTAGGGGGGGTGGATTATGATCTATAGGTGTTTGTGGGTGAAAACTGTTTCTACTGACTTTGGTAATCTTGTGTGTGTGGGTGAGAAACAAATCTAAACCCAAAAAAATGTACTACATGGGAGTAATTTTGATTCGAGAGATCAATCTGTACAATCCCGGCCTAAACCAGGAAATGACCGTTCCATGCTTGCTTCGGTCACAAAGTGAAGGAGAAGGGTTGGTCTTAGGGAGGGAAGCGAAGAAAGTGTTGAGACCAGAATAGTTGATTCTGGAAGTGTGGGCGTTTTTGTGACTTGTATCAGAAAATTGAACTGGTGAGCTGAATGGAAATCTACCATGTGATTTTTGGATGTGGTGTTATTCTCCTGACCAAAACTTGTTGTCTGGTGGAAATATGTGAGACCTATTTATACAAGTAGCAATAAAACGCACCCTGGTCTCGTAGAAGCGGGAACGTTTGAGTAATGGAAAAAAGGAGTAACGGGTAACGCCTGAAATTGATGTTTCCATAATGAAGGATACGTTTTCACCATTACTTCTTGCCATTAATAACCGCCCCGCTTTATGACACTTTCTTGTAACAGGCGTATTGCACGCCGCACGCTGTAAACCGCCAGACCAATGCCCTGATGAGTATCCCCCAGTTTGTGACATGTTTTGATGTCTCGAGGGTTTTCGTGGAAAACATGTAGCACTTTTCTACGTGTGGCAAGTTAAAATTGAGAGGCTTTTCGTAGGTAAATAGCATATGTGATGCTAGGCTCATTTTGTCTAGTAGTTGTGGCATGGTGGCATGCCAGTGACCGTGGCATAGCGACGTGCTAGTAGCTATGGCATGGTGGCATGCACGTGTACGTGGCATAGCGATGTGCTAGTAGCCGTAGCATGATGGTCTGCCAGTGGCCGTGGCATAGCGACGTGCTAGCAGTTGTGGCATGGTGGTATGCCAGTGGTCGTGGCATAGCGATGTGCTAGTAGATGTGTCTGGCATGCGCGTCTGGTAAGCGCGTCTGCCATGCGCGTCTGTTAAGCGCGTCTGGCATGCGCGTCTGGTAAGCGCGTCTTACATGGGCGTCTGGCATGCGCGTCTGGTAAGCGCATATGGCATGCGCTCCTGGCATGTGAGCCATGCGCGTGCTGCATGCTGGCGTTTTTTGGGAAGCTAGCGCGTTTTTGGAAAGCCAACTTAGCATGGCCACCTTTTTAAGGCCGTGGCAGGTTGTTGAAGCGACCTGATTGGTCGACGGGAAGAGGGTCCGCATGCTAGGGAGCGACCGCACTTTTAACGCACTGTAGCGGATTTCGTTGCCTAGCTTGTTTAAGCATGGTTTCGACCAACGAGGTCCAGTATACTGCGCGGGGCGCGAAACCCTAATTTACAAATTAGTTGGGTTTATGAGTTCCTTGCGTGTTACCACAATAATTAGCTGGATTTTGTATGCTGCCACACAAAACCTTTATCTACAGAATGCAGTGTGCTTTCTGTCTGTGCATTTCGTGCAATGGCCTTAACTTTGGTACTTGAAGGTTCATGCTACTCCGCTGCGAGTGAACATAAATCCGTCATGCCATACCGATTAAGGGTTCTGTTGGGGAACATATCACAGGAAAGTACTCAGTGAGTCTCGTATTGGCGAGGTGCCGAAATTTACAGAGTGTTATGGATAAAAGTATATTGAGCGGATCAATAAATGTGTCGGTGGAGAGGTTAGTACTCGCAACACTTTTTCCTTGCAGAGTGACGTCACATCTGATGCAAGGTTTTACGATTTTAACCCTAAGCTAAAAACCACCATCAACATTAAGTCCCCTGCTTAGCACGTAACAGTGACATTTTTGCGGGGTAAGCATGAGATGGTGACAGGCGAGAGTAAAATCGAGAGATCAATACGTGAAGAGATCGCCAAGGAAATTCAACTAACCTTTAGTGGAAAGCATAAGAAATCTGTGATCCTTGTGCTGGAGGATTTTGCATAGATTCGTCTTGGCGTTGGCATCGGTGCTAGCTTGACTTGGACGCGACTTGGCTTGGTTTGGGTGCGACTTGGCTTGGTTTGGGCGCGACTCGACTCGGCATGGCTTGGAGCGGCTTGGTTTGGCGTGACGCGGCTTTGAATGGCTAAGATGAGTGTTGAGGTGGTGGAGCCGTCAGCACTATAATGTATTGAGGCAGTATGCCTGACAACAGAGTAGTGAGTGTTGAGGATTTTACACGTCTCAATACCAAGAGGATGGATGTGTTAAGGAAGTATGCCTTGCAATACAGTAATGAGTGTTGAGGAGTTTACATGTCTCAACACTAAGAGAAAGGATGTGTTGAGGCAGCATGTATGGAAACACAATAGTGGTGTTGAGGACTTTGCACGTCTCAACACCAAGAGGAGTGTGTGTTGGGTGATAGACGCATTTATGTGTCTATTTTGTTCTCAATTTTCTGTATTATTAGACTCGATTAAGTACTTATTGTGTTATTTTGTGTTCTTGTAGGAAATTTTAGAGAAATAAGCCCTTACGGCGAAATGGGCTCAAAAAGCAGTGTTTTACACCCCGGAGAAATGTACCGTAGGCACCCCAGAAATGCACCGGAAGCGTCCCAGAAATGTCCCGGAGGAACCCAGAAAAATTACTATTTCCACCCCAATTGATATTCGCACCCCATCACTCTGGATAAGGGGCACCTTCTTCAACAATTTGAATTTGTGTTTTTGGCGGGAAATGAAGTTTTCAACTGGCAGAATTTTGATTGTCAAAATGAATGGGTTAGAGTGCGATTCAATCGCTGAAAATTGGCAGAAAGATGTGATTTGGCATAAGGAACAAAGTTTGGGTGGTGGTTTCGATCAAATTTGGCTGGAATACGTGTTTTTTTTTTAGTAACTCAGTCACTCTAATTCACCCTAGCAGTGGTAACAACTTGAATCGTGTGCCCCACCTAATCACTTAGAGAAACATAGTTTAAAATGAAAAAATAAAACAGAAATGAAAAGGACTCAACGAGATATGGTGCAACTATCATGTTATTTCTAACACCTGAGCTCCGTGCTTTTATGAATATACTCTTTCGATGTTTCCATCTAATCAGATTGGTTCCTCAACTCCTATAACCAAGATTTTCCCATCCACTTAGATTGGTTAGTGCAAACCTTAATATGCATAAATTTCTAGGCTCTGGAGTTTACTAATTGCAACTAAAAAGTTTCTCCCATTGGGGCAACATGCCTAGAAACACACTTCTGGTGTTGAGGAATTTGCACGTCTCAACACCAAGAGGAAAATATGTTGAGGAAGCTTGCCTAGCAACACATTAGTGGTGTTGAGGAATTTGCACGTCTCAACACCAAGAGGAAGAATGTGTTGAGGAAGCATGCCTAGCAACACAGTAGTGGTGTTGAGGAATTTGCACGTCTCAACACGAAGAAGAAAAACGTGTTGAGGAAGATTTCCTAGCAACACAGTAGTGGCGTTGAGGAATTTGCACGTCTCAACACCAAGAGGAAGAATGTGTTGATGAAGCATGCCTAGCAACACAGTAATGAGTGTTGAGGAATTTAGACGTCTCAACACTAAGAGGAAGGATGTGTTGAGGAAGCATGCCTAGCAAAGCAGTAGTGGTGTTGAGGAATTTGCACGTCTCAACACCAAGAGGAAAATGTGTTGAGGAAGCTTTCCTAGCAACACAGTAGTGGTGTTGAGGAATTTGCACGTCTCAACACCAAGAGTAAGAATGTGTTGAGGAAGTATTCCTAGCAACACAGTAATGAGTATTGAGGAATTTAGACGTCTCAACACTAAGAGGAAGGATGTGTTGAGGAAGCATTCCTAGAAACACATTAGTGGTATTGAGGAATTTGCACGTCTCAACACCAAGAGGAAAATGTGTTGAGGAAGCTTTCCTAGCAACATAGTAGTGGTGTTGAGGAATTTTCACGTCTCAACACGAAGAGGAAGAATGTGTTGAGGAAGCATGCCTAGCAACACAGTGGTGTTGAGGAATTTGCACGTCTCAACACCAAGAGGAAGAATGTGTTGAGGAAGCATGACTAGCAACACAGTAATGAGTGCTGATGAATTTAGACGTCTCAACACTAAGATATTTTAAAATTTATTGAATATGCCTAATAGATATAAAAAATTTAGTTTAAGGATAGTTACTTAGCTTTGTCTTCGCTAGGCATGTCTTTCGCGCATGATTGGTCTTTGGGTATTTTAGGCTCCCCCATGAGTAAGCAGCATCAGGCGTTAGTGATGACATCAGGATGATGACGGGTTGACATATGGACAAAAGTCCCCAGGTCTTTGATGGGATGAAGAAAAAGTGGCCATAACTATGAACCTTGGCTAGATGCGATCACGATCCTTGACAGGGGCGAGTGTGGTGGCTACGGGCACGAACCTTGGAAGGGAGGAGTGGAGGCTACGGCACGATCCTTGGCAGGAAGGAGGCGTTCAAGCAGCTTCGGCTCTTGGAGAGGACGTTGAAGCTTATGGAGTAAAACGCTGAAGCTTCGGCTTCGGATCCTGGAGCAGCTTATGGAGAGAACGCTGAAGCGGAACGGCTGCTGGAGTGAACGTTGAAGCGGAGCTGCTGCTGGAGAACGTTGAAGCGGAGCGACTCTGAAGAGAACGTTGAAGCGGCTTCTGGAGAGAAACTTCGAAGCGGAACCTGGAGAAAACTACAGTGATGGGGAAATTAACCCTTGACTTCGAAAAACGACTTGATACGATATGGCATATGGGAAGACGGCACAAATAGTGCTGGTCGACAAGTCGTGTTTTTCCATCATGTTAAAGAATACGCTTCTTCTGTTTGATTTTCCCTTGCAACTCTCAGAGCCTTGACGGTTACAATGTTTAAGTCGGAGGCCGCGTCAATCAGCGTGCTGTCAAACTCGACATCCTTCAAGTGAACAGTGGTTAGGAGTCCCCAGTTCCATATATCAATCGTGCTTTCCAGGAAAGGTTGGGGTTTGGGTACGGCTTCCCTGGATAGAAACAGCTGCTTTCCAGATGAAGTGCGGTTGAGGGATGCAAATATGTCTTGACGCTGTGCCTTGAAGAAATATAAAATCTCACATAAATATTTCATCATAGACTACACGATTTTGTGGGCGAAGTCCCCAGAAATCATGCAGCTCCTGACGGGAAGAGGGTCTCTGTGAACTCAGGAGGGTTGTTGATTTTCTTTGCCTCGATTTTGGAGAAGCCGTTCCTGATCTTCACGTGTGATGAAATTAGGTTGCTGATTCCCTTATATTGGGTGTTCAAGAGCAACGCGAGCCTCTTCATTTATAAACACGCGTCCTGCTGAAGTGCCTGCGCCGGATGTTAAAAGTATTCCTTGTCAGCTCTATCTGGGGTTGACGTGACTCTTGTGGTGGCCGCTCCGTTACTGTCTTGAGAAAAATAGGTATCTCTTTCTGAGTTGTAGCCATATATGTCTGAGCCTCACGAGAACCTTTTGTCTTTCCATCAAATCAACATTGGTAAGAGGAGGTCGGCATCTTCTGGCTCCTCCAGTCTCTCGTCCTGATGGTGGAGTAGCAGCGGCTCTGGTGACGGTTGGAACTGTCACACTTGAAGAAACGTTGGGAGTGGCGGCAACGACTCTGGTGATCGGCAGTGTAACACCTGAAGGAACATTTTCCGCGCCGCTGGTGTTGGCAAGTGGCGTATTAGTGCCACTGGAAGGAGCGTTAGTACCAGGGATGATTTCAGCGCTAGTGTTCTCAGGATTTGTTGCTGATCCGGAATTGAGTTTTACCATCTTGAGATCGGGTTGAAGATGAAATCGGGAATTGGAAATTGATATTGTAACCGAGAGATTAATCTCCTACTGTGGTCGTCAATTGTTTGTGGGTGAAAACTGTTTCTGCTGATTTTGGTAATCTTGTGTGTGTGGGTGAGAAACAAATCTAAACCCAAAACAATGTACTGCACGGGAGTACTTTTGATTCGAGAGATCAATCTGTACAATCCTGGCCTAAACCAAGAAATGGTCGTTCCATGCTTGCTTCGGTCACAAAGTGAAGGAGAAGGTTGGTCTTAGGGAGGGAAGCGAAGAAAGTGTTGAGACCAGAATAGTTGATTCTGGAAGTGTGGGCGTTTTTGTGACTTGTATCAGAAAATTGAACTGGTGAGCTGAATGGAAAGCTACCAGGTGATTTCTGGATGTGGTGTTATTCTCCTGACCAAAACTTGTTGTATGGTGGAAATAGGTGAGACCTATTTATACAAGTCGCAATAAAACGTACCCTGGTCTCCTAGAAGCGGGAACGTTTGAGTAATGGAAGAAAGGAGTAACGGGTAACGCCTGGAATTGATGTTTCCATAATGAAGGATACGTTTTCACCATTACTTCTTGCCATTACTAACCGCCCCGCTTTATGACACTTTCATGTAACGGGCGTATTGCACGCCGCACGCTGTAAACCGCCAGACCAATACCCTGATGAGTATCCCCCAGTTTGTGACATGTTTTGATGTCTCGAGGGTTTTCGTGGAAAACATGTAGCACTTTGCTACGTGTGGCAAGTTAAAATTCAGAGGCTTGCCGTAGGTAAATAGCATATGTGATGCTAGGCTCGTTTTGGCTAGTAGTTGTGGCATGGTGGCATGCCAGTGACCGTAGCATAGCGACGTGCTAGTAGCTATGGCATGGTGGCATGCCAGTGGACGTTGCATGGCGATGTGTTAGTAACCGTGGCATGATGGTCTGCCAGTGGACGTGGCATAGCGACGTACTAGTAGTTGTGGGATGGTGGTACGCCATTGGCCGTGGCATAGCGACGTGCTAGTAGCTGTGGCATGGTGGCATGCCAGTGGCCGTGGCATAGCGACGTGCTAGTAGTCGTGGCATGATGGTCTGCCAGTGGCTGTGGTGTTGTAAGTGGTGCTGGCATGCGCGTCTCAGAAGCGTGTCTGGTAAGCGCGTCTGGTAAGCGCGTCTGGCATGTGTGTCTGGCATGCGCGTCTGGCATGCGCGTCTGGCATGCGCGTCTGGCATGCGCGTCTGGCATGCGCGTCTGGCAAGCGCGTCTGGCAAGCGCGTCTGGCATGCGCGTCTGGCAAGCGCGTCTGGCATGCGCGTCTGGTAAGCGCGTCCGGCATGCGCGCCTGGAATGTGCGACATGCGCGTGCGGCATGCTGGCGTTTTTTGGGAAGCTAACGCGTTTTTGGGAAGCTGGCGTGTTTTGGGAAGCCAACTTAGCATGGCAACCTTTTTGAGGCCGTGGCAGGTTTGAAGCGACCTGATTGGTGGACGGGAAGAGGGCCGGCATGCTAGGGCGCGGCCGCACTTTTAGCGCGTTGTGGCGGATTTGGTTGCCTAGCTTGTTTAAGCATGGTTTCGACCAACGAGGTCCAGTATACTGCACGAGGCATGAAACCCTAATTTGCAAATTAGTTGGGTTTATGAGTTCTTTGCAAGTTATCACAATAATTAGCTGGATTTTGTATGCTGCCACACAAAATCTTTATCTACAGAATGCAGTGTGCTTTCTGTCTGAGCATTTCGTGCAATGGCCTTAACTTTGGTACTTGGAGGTTCATCCTACTCCGCTGCGAGTGAACATAAATCCGTCATGCCATACCGATTAAGGGTTCTGCTGGGGAACATAGCACAGGAAAGTACTCAGTGAGTCTCGTATTGGTGAGGTGCCGAAATTTACAGAGTGTTATGGATAAAAGTATATTGAGCGGCTCAATAAATGTGTCGGTGGAGAGGTTAGTACTCGCAGCACCGTTTCCTTGCAGAGTGACGTCACATCTGATGCAAGGTTTTACGATTTTAACCCTAAGCTAAAAACCACCATCAACAATAGGTTTTACCATTTTTGCAAAGGATGTAAGTATTGACTAAGGGGGGGAACATATCACTTCGCTTTATAGCTGTGGTACGATTGAACTTTGAGAAAGGTATCAATACTACGTTTTTTTATAACAACCAATGAGTAGAGTGATTTTTCATTCTAACAAATCTCTTTTTTAGTATTCTCACAAGATCTTATCGCTACAGATCTTCAACAACAAAGGTGTTGAACGAACACATGCAAAAACATATAAGAACTTGAATTACGAAGAATTCAAGATGATTAGTGAAGAATCAAGAAAATCCAACATAGTGGATTTTGAGATGAAAAGTTTATTTATTTTTAATCCATATATATTAAATAGTTTTTCACTAAAATTGACAAGGGGGAGATTGTTAGAGAAATGCTCGGTTGAACCCCACAAGTTTTCCTGTCTCAAGATTGTTGTCAATGTTAGATGATCAAAAGTATTTAAAAATCGGGGGTACAACAACCACACCCAATATTTCATTGGCAATCTGAATAGACAAACTTCAATATACTTTCAAGAGAATCAACTAGACAGTCAGACTCCATCTAGAGAAAAGTATATCAAAGAGTTTATATCTCTATCTCTTAATTCAATCCGCAATCAGCAAATAGGAATTTGCGAGCCTGATTGAATATAAGATAAATAACTTGAACGGTACCAAAGACCAATGTTCCAGGATCAATCAATTTCAATCAACAACCAAAGGTTGGATTTACCAATTGATCGATTCAACGCACAACCTGTGATATTTCAATTATATAACAAAATATAATGCGGAAAAGAAATAACACAGACACCAGAATTTTGTTAACGAGGAAAACCGCAAATGCAGAAAAAACCCGGGACCTAGTCCAACTTTGAACACCACACTGTATTAAGCCGCTACATACACAAGCCTAATACCAATGAACTTCAGACTGGAATGTACTTGAGCCCTAATCAATCTCACACTGATCAAGATACAGTTGTGCTTCTTACGTCTCTGAACCCCAGCAAGATTCTACGCACTTGATTCCCTTAGCTGATCTCACCTAAAACCAATAGTTGTTATGACCCAAAGTCGAAGACTTGATAAACAAATCTGTCTCACACCAAAAAAAAAGTCTATTGGAATAGATAAATCTGTCTCCCACAGAAATACCTACGAGTTTTGTTCCGTCTTTTGATAAATCAAGGTGCACAGGAACCAATTGATAAACTGGACTTATATTCCCGAAGAACAACCTCGTATTATCAATCACCCCACAATAATCTTAATCGTATGGTAGCGAAACAAGATATTGTGGAATCACAAACGATGAGACGAAGATGTTTGTGACTACTTTTAATCTTACCTATCGGAGATAAAACTCAAGCAAATCTTAGTAAAGATAATACTCAATCACGATAGTAAAAGTAATATTAGAACACGCAACTACAAAGAAAATAGTTGGGTCTGGCTTCACAATCCCAATGAAGTCTTCAAGTCGTCAAACTACAGGGTTTCGTGAAAAACCTAAGGTTAAAGGAGAATCGACTCTAGTCGTAACTAATATCACACATAAGGTGTGGGGATTAAGTTTCCCAGTTGCTAGAGTTCTCCTGTATATAGTTTTCAAGCCAGGGTTTGCAATCAATGTTACCTTGGTAACAAAGCATTCAATATTCACCGTTAGATGAAAACCTGATTAGATTCAAGCTAATATCTTTCAACCGTTAGATCGAACTTATCTTGTTATACACAAATGAAATGTACCTTCATTTAAGTTTTAAGTAACCGTACCTAAACGTGTAAACTAGGTTGGCTCAACAATAGTTAACTGAGGTTAGCTATATGAACACTCTCATATCAACCTTATTCATCTTAACCCTAACTAGTTCAAATGACACAAATTAAACTAGTTAAAGAGTTGTTCAATTGTTATATTCTCATAGAAGTATACAAGAACACAATTAAAGCAAAATTGGTTTGATTCACTCGAATCAATTCATGAACATTATAGCCACGGTTTGCAAAGAATGCATTCCTTATTATATAAATGTATTTGTTCATGTCACAACCGATTTTGTAACTTTAACCACTCAAGTATGCAAACGGGCATGCATACTTGAATATCCGGACCAATTTTGGTTTTCGCAGTATATATGCGAACGGGGACGCATACCTCCAAACCTAGCATAATTTTCCCGGCATGAACCTTACGCTAGTATGCATACAGGTACGCGTACTTAGGTTCCCGGACTCCTCAAACCAACAAGTACGCATACGAGTATGCATACTATGGATCCCGGACATGGATCACATATATGCAAGAGTGCATAACATGTCTATAATCCAATATTGGTTAAGTGTTCTAAACTATATTTCAATCATTGAAAATTTCTTAGAGGATGACAATAGCCGTTTTCACACACTAATAGCATCAAAGCAATTTTCAACTTATTGAAATAATCATAACGAAACATTCCAAGTCTACACCAAATGATTGTATCACACAAACCATGTAAGATGTTACTTGGCGATTTTCACATGATCATCTTTTGACTTTCGTCAAGAATATAAGTTGAACTTGGTTGAAGCGAAATCTTACCAACACATATTTTGAGAAATATGTAAGCGAGTTAAACTCAGCTCGAAATCTTAAATATGCATAACTATAGTAATACGACTTTTGTCTCAATATATGAGATAGAGTAGAAATAGACTTTCCAAGTGATAGATGAATTTTAGTTTCCACATACCTTTTGTTTATGAAGTTCCACAAGCTCTCCTTAGTAGTTCTTCATCTTCAATTGATGAACGCCGTGAAGTTTAATGCTCAATTACACAAGCTATCCTAGTCCGAGACATTACTATAAGTAGACTAGAAATCAAGACTTATAGTTTTGATCAGTAACATTGACAAACAAGCTTGAGATAGCAACGCTTGCGAGTTCGACAGAGCAGTACTCTAACATGTATATCCTGATTTCTAGTCTACTAAGTCAAGTCTCGGACTAGGTTAGAATTTGGTAGTTGAGTATCAGACATCAACCTCGAAGACTGAAGATCGACGAAGACATTTAAAGAAATTCATTAATCAGATATGTGAAGATTGGATCATTCTATTTTACTCGCTATTTTACCATTTTATCTTATGATACTATGTCATATGACTTCCAGTAGATTTGCAAAAAAAGAAATTTCGAGTGAAGCTTGTCTTGTTAAATATCTCGAAATATGATTCAAGCATAGATGTTCAGAAGTCCTTAACAATATGAGTTCAAAACAATTTATCGTTAAAGAATTTGATTAACAATTCTTGATAATTAATGTTTTAAAAACAGTCTATCGAAAAGATATGAGATGAGGTTGTCCAGTCTGTAGTGTTTTCAACGAATGAACTGAATATAACTAAATACTATACATGTCATTGAACTAAATTAAAAATAAAATCTTCAACATGTGTTTTAATCGATTTTCTTACATTTGTTTGTGTAGATCACATATATCATATTTAATTTGCACATATAATACATGTGATAATATATAATAATAATATCTCTAACTAAGAGAAAATTCACATGTGTATATACATAGTAGTAATCGTGTTTTATTCATTAATCTTTATTTCCTCCCGTAGTTTAAGTGCAAAATCTCATATAAGTCGAAACTTTATCGCCAATGCTCGCAGTTTATGATTTTATCCATTGTTTTACTTTTAATTAATGGATTAGTTGATGAAAATGTGCCTATATGAGGCCCTCATGTCACTAAGTTTTCCTAGCTATATCTTCCGGATACATAGTTGTGTCCCTGGTGTCACCTCCATGGGCAACCAAAGTAAGAAAGAGAAGTTCTGCTTCGCCATTTCCATTTCTCGGGCGACTAATCTTCCATAGTTATGCAACATATTACACTTTATTCAGATTATAAGCCTTCTCCGGTATATATTGTAATTCTAAAAATCTTGCTTGCCTGAAATCTCTGGTGAATGACTAAATCTAATTTTAGTTCAACCTGATTTTCAGATGGAGGAAAGATATCGGGTTTTGCATTGGAAACAGATCTCTTCAAATCAGAAGGAACTTGAATATAAGATGATGTTCTTCTCATGACCTCAGTTGGTAGTTTTAGAGATGAAGAACCCAGATTTTCTACCGGAGTGGAGTTGTCTTGGATTGGAAGTATCGGAGTTGTTGAATTCAGCCACTCACTTGGAAGTATCCATTCAAACCTCATTACCTTCATCACTAGTATGAGTCTCCTGATGATGTGCTCTCCGAGAAGACCGATCCATTCAACAATAGGCTAATTACGAGATAACATGTGTACATACCATCTTTCTTAAAGATTTCATCACTCCGATGAGCCATAATTTCTCTTTTCCACAAACTGAATTTTTGATATGAAATTTATACTCCACTACACTTCATATTTATAACCATGCACTTCTCCAATGTACTTCTTCAGATGCAAAATTAGATATATACGTTGCTTTCGAGTAGTTTATATTGGAAACATAACATGCAAAGTCATATACATGAATCTCTAGTATTCGAGACTTGATCATTTCATTATGATCAAAGTGTCATGGATGAATATACAAGTTGTATCACAACTTTGGTATATTGAATTACGAAGTATAATGTCTATCTTTTGAACTTCGTACTTGCAGCATAAACACTATTTTTGTAACTTGTTATTGTATTGTGTAAATGAAATTTAGATTGATTCCATGCCTAGAAAACTATGTCTGACTATATGAGTTTAAGGAAGTAAATGTGCGAAACTTGTTTCGTAGTTGAAATGAATCAATGGGATTGGTGGTCTGATTCCTATTGGGGATCTATAGTAGGACCAATCCCTGTTGGGGATCTATAGCAGGACCAGTCCTAATATAAAAAAGTATTTTCAGTTTCATATATATGTACTTTAGGGTCTGTGTGAATATCGGCATATGAGTTGTTATTTAGGAAAGTTCAAGATGTGGACATAGTGAGTAATTTGAGCACATGATAAAATTGTATTCTTTCATTGTTCGAAGATATTCCTTGATACTCAAGGTCAGATCCAAAACCAAAATATTTGAGAATATTTTAATTAGGGTTTTGGAATTTATAAGTTTTATTTTCCCAATAAGTAAAACATATCTCTGGAAGATATATTATTAAAGTATACTTGTATGCTTCTTAATATTGAGTTATCATCCAGAAGGGATGTCGGTTTATTAGTTGGATATTAGATAGAATTAGACAAAACCGAAAATTGGTGTTTCATGCATATCTTTTGATATTTTCGGTTATGGAAATTCCTTGGTATCCAATCTACCTTGTTCTTCTTACAAACTTATCCTGACACCCGTACCTCATTTCGTAATCAGAGTGACAGCCGACTAATAGTTTTACTTGTAATACTATTTTGGATAGGAGAGCAAAATCTCTTAAGTCCGCTGATTTAAAGTCGTATGTGGGATCTGGAAGCTTTAGAAGTACCATTGGTGGGAAATTAAAATAGTATTGTTATTTTAGTTTTCGATTATTGATTTGATTGACTAATTGTGGTTCAACCTTGATATCCACCTAGATCACTCAAACTAGATCAAGGATCGACATAGTTAAGATCTTTTTTTAAATCTGACGATAGGCTTGAGATCATCCATTGTTAGACACCGTTCCGTGCGTGATTCATCATAAGGGAATCAAGTTGTTTGTGGAAGTACACTGAAGGCTGAAGATTTGAAGACAAAAAGATTTCTTATTGGTTTCTGATATTTGTGATTACACTTTGTGCAAACTTGATTGGTTGGGATCTAACACTTTGTGCACACTTGATTGGCTGGGATCTAACATAACTTTATTTTTCTCTGATAAACATTTAATAGCTTGTCGTATAGAACAATGATCTATCATTTGGCGGTTCTCTTCAGGATCCGAATCTGATAGGTTGTGAACCTAGATATGATTAATTTGATGATATAGATATTGGTTGATTTAAACCGATAAATGGAGTTGATAATATTTAAATAGAAGAGCCTTTGTTTAACTCAACAATATCTTTGATTTAGTTCTTGAGAGTTAGAGGGTTGGCGAATAAAGATTAGTCCTTTACTATTTGAGAGGACGATCCAAAGGAGTTGAGTGCTTAAAGTATTCACAGCAGGTGGATCAACTTAAGAAAGTGTACTCTATCTTAAAATTCAATTGCGTCGACCAGACTAGTAGTAGGCGCGGGGATACTGAAGGAACTAGGTAACTTGAAGTTAGTTTACTTGGTATCAACTATACAAAGTTGATAGTAGTCTTTGTTTAGCGGCTTACTTCTAAAAGTATTTAAAACTAGATTGGGTCCGAGGTTTTTCTGCATTTGCGGTTTTCTCGTTAACAAAATTCGTGTCGTGTTATTTAATCTACTTCTGCAATATTTTGCTTATCATTATAATTAAAGTAAATACACTTATTCGTTAGTCCAACACTTGGATTTGATCCCTATAGTTAGGTTCGGTTTCAATCGATACATATTTTATATACCAAGTGTATATTGACCGATTGTCAACCGACAAATATAATTTCACTTTCTTATACTTAACTACAATAATATAGTAAATGGTAGGAAAGAGTTCGTTCCCACAGAGAGGACTGAGGTTGTCAAGTTGTTTCGGTTTCCTATGTAAAACAAGGGGGGTTTTATGATTTTTATATATCTAAAATAAAATAAAAGAAAACACAGCAAAGTAAAGCACACAAATTAATTATGAGAAAGTATTGGTTAAGGACTTCGTTTTTATTCACTAACATGTTCTTGTCTTAATAACTAGCATCTGCAGATAGAGAAGGCAGTGGTGGTTTGGTGGTGCAGCTACGAGCCATGTATGACTTGAATATTTGTTTAGTTGAGTGGCCAATTAATTGAACTTTATTCACATCTAAAGCTAGTTTAGGGTGTTTCATACGTAAAAGTGATGCATCTTGGATACAAGTAGCACAAATATGTTTATTGCTTGTAGTGATATATCCTAGTAACTATATGTGAATCTTGACCTTTGTTAAATCGGATTAGTGATTTTACACGTTCGATTGCATTGATTAGCCTAATTTCATAAACCTTAGTGCATCTAGGGAATTAAACTTGATTAGTGCTTTTACACGTTAGGTTGTTCTCTTAGATAGAATTCATATTCACATCTTTTAATGTGTTTGTTGATGACAAGAGGAATTAGCGGGCATCATCCCTACCAGCTTGCACTTGCCATACTCAACTGCACCTGCACTGTCACAGCTACATTCCAGCCTCATCTGAGTTTCAGCTCAAATAATCCATGTAAAGCTTCAATCCCACAAACTAGTAGCACAACTCCATTTCAATTTCAGCATCACCTGAATCACTCTGCAACTCCATTTACAGCATAACCTGCAACATATCAAGTCCATTCTCTGAGCACCTCAAGCACAGTCCATTAGAGCTTCTCCTCCATTTCTGAAGTCGACTGCAACAAAGCCTCCATTCTGCAAATTCATATCATAACAAGCCAGCATCACTTCAATCACCCAATAATCCGTCAAATCCCTTCATTTCTCATGAACCCATCTCTCTGATTTCGACGTAGCAGATACTCACCACAAACCCATTGTTCACATACCTTGCACTTCAGTTTCATCACACTGTAATTTTGAATCTCATTTCTTAATTCTTGCTTCAATCGATGGCCACAACTACAGCTTCATCATCTCACAGTTTCTGAACCCTATCAAATTCTCCTCCATACTAAATTCAAAAGCACAACACCCATGAACATCAACACCACTTCTTCTTTTGGCTCACAGAAAACCCTAACTTCGCCTTCTTAATCTCGGCTCAAAATTCAGTCTAAACCCATACAAATCAGACCATCAAACCCACCAGAACTTCAATTCCATCTATCAAATCATCAAGACTCTGAATCTCTTCCTTCTCGCTGATTTCCTCCACCAGCAGCAGCCATCTTTTCTCCTCTAATTTCAGGTGATGTAGGAAAAAAAAAGCAATGATATGAGGAATTATTTCTCTCTAAAGTTTAGGGCTAGGTAATGATGATAATTTTTACAAGCATCCACTGTTGGATATAGGCCACCAAAGTGGTAATCCATTTACTCTTCCAGCTGGCTATCCCCTATCATTGGCTAAGCTTCCAATAATACTGCCTCGTGAAATGACGTTTTAACCCTTTGTGATCAAAATGGATGATTTCTTCTTCTTTCGATCCGAACGACTCCAAAGTACCTAAAAAACTCAAAATCAGACATAAGATACATAATTCACCCGAAAAGTAGAAAAGAAAGCATAAACAATAGATAAATATTAAGGTGTTTTCAACACCTATCATATATCTTATGGTTGCTATCTTATTGGAAATCTCTGTCTATATTAGATCATGTAAGGTGTATGTCACACAAGTTGATATCGGAAAAGATTGTGGTGTACTTGGTACCCTCGTCATATCAAGACAAATTTGTAGAACCTAACGCTATGAGAGGATTCAATTTAAGAACATGTTTCATTAGGTTGTTCTTTGTGTTAGAGCACTGCTCGGTCGAACTCGCAAGCGTTGATATCTCAAGCTTGTTTGTCAAGTTTACTTGTCAAAACTATAAGTCTTGATTTTCTAGTCTACTTATAGCTAAGTCTCGGATTAGGATAAAAACTGTAGTTGAGCATTAGACTTCACGGCGTTCATCAATTGAAGACGAAGAACTACTAAGGGGAGCTTGTGGAACTTCATCAACAAAAGTTATTTGGATACTTGAACTTATCTATCACTCAAAGTCTATCTACTCTATCTTCTATTTGAGAGAAAAGTCGTATAGCTATATAGACTTCGATTATACACAATTGATATTTCGAGATGAGTTTAACTCGCTTACATATTTCTCGAAATATGTGTTGGTAAGCTTTTGCTTTACCCAAGTTCATATTATATTCTTGACGAAAATCAAAAGATGATCATGTGAAAATCGCCTTGTAACATCTTACATGATTTGTGTGAGACAGTCATTTGATGTAGACTTGGAATGTTTCGTATTGATCATTCGATCACTTGAAAATTGCTTTGAAGCTAATAGTTTGTGTGAGACATCTATTGTCGTCTTCCAAGAATATTTCAATGATTAAAATGGGAGTTTAGAATGATTAACCATGATTGGATATAAACACAGTATGCGTACTTGCATATGTATAGTCCAAGACCGACAATCTAGTATGCATACCCGTATGCATACTGGTTGGTCAGGTGAAGTCCAGGAGTTATAGTATGCATACCCGTATGCGTACTGGTGAAGTCAGTTGAAGTCCGGGAACTTTAGTATGCGTACCCGTACCCGTACGCGCACTATATTCAACTGAGTTCGGATGTGAACGACAGTACGCGTACCCGTTTGCATACTAGCGAACACAGTCCAAGTCCGGCTACTTAGGTATACGTACCCGTTTGCATACTTGAGTAGGTTATGTTCTAAAATCGGTTTGTTCATGAATTAATACATCTATATATTAAGGAATGCAATCTTTTGCAAACCGTGGCTATTCGAGGATGTTCTAAAGAGTCCACTATACCAATCGCTTCTGTCCCAACTGAAAATTAAGTTCCAGAAGCTAAATCGCAATCCCTTCCGATTGGAAAGAATGTGCCTGTATCTTCCTCTAATCAAAGAATCTCCACATCACACAGAAGGAAGAAATCTCCCAACGATTATGTTAAGTCTATTCATTCTAATCACTCAGGTGATCAGAAAGTGTGTCTCTTTTGTGATTCAAAAGGATATGTTGAAAAAATGAGGAAATCAAGGTTGAATGACAATTCTATTGTTCGACTTCAACATACCTTATATTTAATTCTCAAAGGTGTAACTGACATTCATATGTCTAAACCAATTGGTTTTAGTACTCACCCTGTGAATCCTAACAGGAAAAGTCAGTTTGATTTGTTCCTCGAATGTTCATGCATGTAACAGTAATCTAAACACAATTCGTCCAACAAGAGTTCAAGGATCTTCTTCATCAAAAAGAGAGATGCAGCTGTTCTTGATGCAAATAAGGTTTCAGGAGAAGGAATGAAAAGTGGAGGTATGAATGACAACCTACATTTGATAATTTAAGGATACAAATAACTCATCAACAGGTTGTTGAATATTCCCGTATGCGTACTGGCGTAACCAAACTCAGTCCGGATACTTAGGTATGCGTACTCGTTTGCATACTTAAGTAGGTTATATTCTAAAATCGGGTTGTTCATGAACTAATACATTTATATAATAAAGCATGCAATCTTTTGCAAACCGTGGCTATAATGTTCATGAATTGATTCGAGTGAATCAAAATCGATTTTGCTTTAATTGTGTCTTGTATACTTCTATGAGAATATAAAAAATTGAACAACTCTAGAACTAGTTTCATTTGAGTCAGTTGAACTAGTTATGGTTAAGATAAATATGGTTGATAAGAAAGTGTTCATATGGCTAACTTCAGTTAACTATTGTTGAGCCAACAAAGGTGCGCACGTTTAAGTACGGTTACTCATATCTAAATGAAGTCACTTTCCGTTTGTGTGTAACAATCTAAGTTCGATCTAACGGTTGAAAGATATTAGATTGAGTCTAATCAGGTTTTCATCTAACGGTGAATATTGAATGCTTTGTTACCAAGGTAACATTGATTACAAACCCTGATTTGAAGATTATATAAGGGAGAACTCTAGCAACTGGGAAACCTAATACCCACACCTCTTGTGTGATACTAGTTGCGACTAGAGTCGATTATCCTTTAACCTTAGGTTTTTTCAAAACCCTGTAGGTTAATGACTTGAAGACTTCATTGGGATTGTGAAGCCAGACCCAACTATTTTCTCTGTAGTTGCGTGTTCTGATCTTGTTGTTTTCTATCGTGATTGAGTACTATCTTCTCTAAGATTGGCTCGAGATTTAATCTCCGATAGGCAAGATAAAAAGTAGTCACAAACATCTTCGTCTCATCGTATGTGATTCCACAATATCTTGTTTCGCTACCATATGATTAATATTATTGTGAGGTGAATGATATTTCTAGGCTGTTCTTCGGGAATATATGTCTGGTATATCAATTGGTTCCTATTCACCTTGATTTATCAAAAGACGGAACAAAAACTCATAGGTGTATCTGTGGGAGACAGATTTATCTATTCGATAGACTTTTCTGTGTGAGACAGAATGGTTTATAAAGTCTTTGACTTTGGGTCGTAGCAACTCTTAGTTGTGGGTGAGATCAGCTGATAAGTGCTTAATTTACATGTTTAGAACGTCAATTCCATACTTGTTTTAGCTATAATTCTTGCATATTACTTGTTATTATGATTACTTTCTAGTTTATGTGTCATATCAGGTGAATCATTCTAAGAAGAGTGAAAGGGGATACAAAAGATCTATAAAATGAAGTTCTCAAAGATCCAAGTGTCTAAAGCCGAAAGAAGTGGAAGAAGTGCAACGAAAAGTCGCAAAGAAGGTCGAAAACATAAGAAGGACTAGAATACCAAGTTCAACTCATCCAAGTTAAGGATTTCTCATCACCAACTTGAATAGAATTCAATTATGAATAGAACGGTGAAAGAATGAGGTCATTCCGAGTTCGGACGAAGAAGTTACGACCAAAATAGTCGAGACGAAAAACGACGATCTACAACACAACTTTCGGCATTGCTAAAGCAATACCGAAAGTGGCCATATTTCAGGCAGAGAAGGTGTATTTTAGATCCCAACTTTCGGCATTGCTTTTGGGGATTCGACAATGCTGACTGAGATAAACCTATGGGGTCCCTTTTGACTTATTTTGACTTCCAAATCAAGGAAACACGGTCCCGGGTGGATTCTAATACCTAGATCTTATGAAAACTATAGAAGATGACTTCCACAACAATTAGAGGGGATCACATCTCATATTATACTTTTTTTCTTCATAAAATATTCTAGGATTTACCCCTTTAGGGGGAAACCGGGTAATTGTTTAATCATGAGTTGCTAAACCTTTGTTTATTAAGGATGAATTCAATGTTCTAGACGTGAAGTCTGATTTGTTAATACAAGTTTGTTTGAAGTTTTAATTATCATCGATTATCTTTTCTATATCTAGGGTTTATGATTGATTCTTAGATTGGTTTGAGTGCGCAACTAGATTAATCTATTGATCATTCTATTGCTAGTAGAAGTTATGAGATAAGTAATCGTCTCTACACAAGTAGAAATCGCGAGACCTTATAGAGGGATTTTGTGGAGCAATTGCGAGTGAAGACAACATCAACAAGTGGATCTTGATCTAAGAGTTCAACTACTGGGATCAACATAAATTCACAAAGCTTAAAGCGTTCGATTGGATTACACCTTGAGTGATCTACTACTTGGTGGTTCGTTGAATAGAATCTGGTAGTCGAGAACTTCCGTATCCAGTAATAAATGGAGTTTTGGGGATAACAATGATCTAGATATTATTCTACGGTTGGTGATGAATGATTCTAACGGAAAATACATAAGTATACTTATTCGATTAACGCTTGGTAACGGTGAAGGATTCCTTGATCATCTCTTTCATCTTAATCTCTTTTATTCTTTTTATTTTACTTTAAACCGACCTCCCTTTCATTTTGTTTTGCTGTCTAAATAACATATCAATTACACAGCTCTCTGTAGGTACGATCCTTACTACCTCTATATTACTAGTTAATTAGTGGGAAATATCTTGATTAATTTGTTGTGGTTACGACACGCATCAAATTTTGGCGCCGCTTCCGGGGAGCAGTTGCTAATTGATTTGTTATTTGTTTAGCTTGTTTTTGTTTTTAGATTTTTTCTTTAATTTTTTCTTTCGTTCTTGTGAGTCGTCATATTTCCTTATGGAAATAAAATGCACAGAGCACAAGATTACACATATATAACAGTGGTAATCAATATGGTTTTCAATCTCATTCATATGACAACTACCAACCATCCTATGGGTATAATCAAAACCAATCTTCTGGCTATGATCAGTATCCCACGGAACCTTATGGATATTCTCATACATGTCAACAACCTTATGACGGGCATGTAAGTGAACAACCACGGGGATGGGAGGATAGTTATGCTTCTGATAATTCTTCTAGTCTTGCAGATCTAATGCACCAATTTATGGATAATTTGGATCGAGATAACTAACATATGAAAGAGCGCCGTCAAACGATGGATGAGTACAAAAAAAATATTGAAGATACACTTCAATAACTTCAAGAAGTTATTGACAACCTAAGAAGAGACATGTATCAAACTAAGAAGGAAATAACAGAGGAAGAAGTTTGGCCTCAAAACCAAGTAAATTCCGACATTCTCATGATCAATAATGAGTATATGATTCATGAATATTTTGAAGATGAGCAACCTTTAAGAAATCCTTGCAAACATGGTAAAGTTATCCCAGCTCCGGATCGTAATAATGATCATTCGCCTATTCAAAAGGAGGAGCCTTGGTATGACCGAACCATTGTTATGAACAGTGTAATATACTCGAACGCATATCAATGTTACAATGAATATCCGGATTAAAATGTGTTTAGGCCGGTTGATTTTCAAGAAGTAAAACAAATTATTCCTTCGTCGGAGACTCATACGGAAGACCCTAGGATTTGCACCAACGAATTAGACTTTCTGGAAAAGGATTCCGATTCCGATGACGAGATTGTTGAAGAGATTGAAAATGAAACCAAATTGATTGATTTCGTGGAAGACCCAATTGATCTTTCCAAGGATTATAATGATGCTGAGATTTCGGTTGAAGCAGAAATTAAAAGTTCGATAGAGGACCACGATATACTTGAGGTAAATAATTCACTGTTACTTAAGAAATAACAGGATCCAATACAAGGTTTGTCCAATTCTTTGCATAATTCTATATCTATTGATCTTTTCCATCCAATTGAAGTAGTTCCCAAAAGAGTTGTTAACGCAGCTTTTAGGAAAATACCTCACTTAGATTAGAGTTACGCGCTTCCAAATTTTTAACAGATTATTTTGCTTCTAAGTATCCACCACTTGACGTGTTTGATTGTAGTATTGTGCAGGTTCACCAAGAAGAATCTTTTGAAGTTCCCGAATTCTGTGTTCTCTATCCACTTTTAAGTGTATAAAGGACTAAGTGTGGGGGAAACTTCAATAAAGTGATAGCTTCAATATTTATATCTATTTTTAATAATTGTGTGAAGTTGTTATTAGAATTGCAGATTGTTTTCTGGATGGACTACCAGATTCTCAGATTGTTGGTGTATGGCCGATAACGAGAAGGTCAGGCTGAGGACGTTAAACTAAGCTTGAGTGAGAGGAAACCCATAGGTTTTGTATTTCCTATCCTTTTGTTTTTAGTTTTCTTCTTTTGCATATCATATTAGGATTTCCCACCTTGATTTTACTTAGGATGAGTCAATTACATTGAGGACAATGTAAAATTTAAGTGTGGGGGAGTGTTTGGATATTTTGCATATAGAGTTTTTTAAATTTTTGCATAAAAACCTTCAACTTGTAGAGATTTTAGAGTCATTAGCATATTTCTAGGTATGTTTACATATAGAATTCTGACCGACATAACTGAACTTGGAAGTGTCAGGGAACTACCTTCATATTACTTACTTGTTAGAGTGTTAAATAATGGATTTAATCATGCCGATGATGCAAATGAGGAGAAGGGAGAAATGCATTATTAGAGTTGCTGATCAATCACTAGTGGAGACTACCTATTTTCAAATCAACAGAGGCACCAGACCAAATTTTCTTTCTAGCTGACTAAAGAGCTTTCTTTTGAGTGTGTGTCACCGTACGTTAATTTCGGGTAGAATGGTGAGCTACCCAACCTCCCATCAATAGAAGCACTACTCTTTGATCTCTTGAGTGCTAATTTTGTCAATCATGAGGGTGACGTCTATAGATGATAACCACCTTCTTGTAGTTTGATTTGCAGTTAGCACCATTCTCTCTCGCGCCAATAACAGGTCCATAGAAACACCATCATCATCAACAAGTGGAGCGACATCAAAATATACAAGGAAAGTTGAAGACGTTTGAGGTTTACAAGCAACAATACAAGGAAGAGCAAATTTTATATCCAAGTAAAGCAACATACAATGAGCAGCTTTTATATACATGTTGATGACTTACACATAAGGAGCGGAATTCTATATCTAAGTAGGAAGACTCATTACAAGAGCGAAGAAAATCAAAAGATGAAAGTTATTGAGGTTTATGATACGAAGACAATACAAGTTGTGAAGAATCAAGCGGTAAAGTAATTCACCCATGGCTATTTCCGTTGTTATTTTTGTATTAATTTTCTTGTCTCACTAAAAAAAACGGAAAAAAAGAAAAGAAAATGAGACAAGATAAATTTGTTATATCGTTTTTATTTATCTTAATAAGGACGTGGGGAAGGAAGAAAAATCTATAAGGAAGTTTCATGCAACAAGGAATAGAGGAAAAGAGTTACAATTGTCAAAGTGTTATGAAGTTCAAGAGTTTATCATCAATAGTTGAAGACCGAAGACGAAGACCAAAAAAGATGAAGAAGACGAGCCGAGGGAAGGAAGATGTTTTTATTGGATGCTGTGAGAGTGGTGTTTTTGTCACTGCCGATCAGATGTGAAGGTGGTAAGTACTCCCATCCTTGCAATAATGGTTGATTTTATTTCTTAAAGATCATCAGAAAAGTTTTTTACTTCCCACGATCTTTTGGGGTCTCCAAAAATAATTCGGAAGGTTTCCTTCCCACCATTCAACGTGTGTAGGATTTCTCTCTTCATTCCTACCTACACACATTTGAGACCCAAAAAAAAGTCGTCTTATTGAGTGCAATTATTATAAAATCCTTTTAAGTGAGGCAGAAGTCGAAGCGAAATGCTTATTGATCGCTCTCAAACACGCGTTCTCTCGTTATGGTGTGGTTATTTCTCACTCAACATTTAAGAATGAGAATATGTTCTTTGGTATTTCTAACTTCTTATTACGAGCATGCAGAAACTCTATGTCCTCGTAGCTCTTTGGATGCTTGGGACGCTGGAACGCGTTGAAGTTGGAGTAGGTTTTGTGGATATACCTCTTGCAAGCCCTCATGAGACTATAACTCGTCCACTAGGGACACCTGGGGGTTTAAAGGCATGTTGCATTAGCTAAGGTGCATTCGTTTTCTCAACGACAGGGAGTTGTTGTACTTTAGGTAGTTTGCTCGAGGACTAGCAAAATCTAAGTGTGGGGGAATTTGATAAGTGCTTAATTTACATGTTTAGAATGTCAATTCCATTCTTGTTTTAGCTATAATTCTTGCATATTACTTGTTATTATGATTACTTTCTAGTTTATATGTCATATCAGATGAATATCCTAAGAAGAGTGAAAAGGGATACAAAAGAGCTATAAAATGAAGTTCTCAAAGATCCAAGTGTCTAAAGCCGAAAGAAATGGAAGAAGTGCGACGAAAAGTTGCAAAGAAGGTCGAAAACATAAGAAGGACTAGAAGACCAAGTTCAACTCATCCAAATTAAGGATTTCTTATCACCATCTTGAAGAGAATTCAATTAAGAAGAGAACGACGAAAGAATGAGGTCATTCCGATTTCGGACGAAGAAGTTACGGCCAAAACAGTCGAGACGAAAAAGCACAACTTTCGGCATTGCTAAAGCAATACCGAAAGTGGCCATATTTCGGGAAGAAAAGGTGTATTTTATACCCCAACTTTCGACAATGCAGACTGAGATAAACCTATGGGGTTCCTTTTGACGTATTAAGACTTCCAAATCAAGGAAACACGGTCCCGGATGGATTCTAATACCTAGATCTTATGAAAACGATATAAGAGGACTTCCACGACAATTAGAGGGGATCACATCTGATATTATACTTTTGTTCTTCATAAAATATTCTAGGGTTTACCCTTTTAGGGGGAAACCGGGTAATTGTGTAATTATGAGTTTCTAAACATTTGTTGATTAAGGATGAATTCAATGTTCTAGATGTGAAGTATGATTTGTTAATACAAGTGAAGTTTTAATTTATCATCGATTGTGTTTTCTATATCTAGGGTTTATGATTGATTCTTAGATTGGTTTGGATAAGCAACTGGATTAATCTATTGATCATTCTATTGCTAGTAGAAGTTATGAGATAAGTAATCGTCGATTGACTCTCTACACAAGTAGAAATCGCGAGACCTTACAGAGGGATTTTGTGGAGAAATTGCGAGTGAAGGCAACATCAGCAAGTGGACCTTGATCTAAAGGTTCAACTACTGGGATCAACCTAAATTTACAAAGCTTAAAGCGTTCGATTGGATTACACCTTGAGTGATCTACTACTTGGTGGCTCGTTGAATAGAATTTGGTAGTCGAGAACTTCCGTATCCAGTGATAAAAAGAGTTTTGGGGATAACAATGATAACTATTATTTTACGGTTGGTGATGAATGATTCTGACGGAAAATAGATAAGTATACTTATTCGATTAACGCTTGGTAACAGCGAAGGATTCCTTGATCATCCCTTTCATCATATTCTCTTTTATTCTTTTTATTTTACTTTAAACCCACCCCCCTTTCATTTTGTTTTGCTATCTAAATAACATATCAATTACACAACTCTCTGTGGGAACGATCCTTACTACCACTATATTACTAGTTAATTGGTGGGAAATATCTTGATTAATTTATTGTGGTTACGACACGAATCATCAGCTGGGATTCAGAGACGTAAGGAGCACAACTGTACCTTGATCAGTGTGAGATTAGTTAGGACTCAACTACATTCCAGTCCGAAGTTAACTTGGAGTAGGCTAGTGTCTTTAACTGCTTAATACAGTGTGGTGTTCAAATCTGGACTAGGTCCTGGTATTTTTCTGCATTTGCGATTTCCTCGTAAACAAAATTTCTAGTGTCTATGTTATTTATTTTGCGCAATATATTCGTTTATATAATTGAAATATCACAGTTTGTGCGTAAGTTCAATCAATTGTGAATCCAACCTTTGGTTGTTGATTAAATTGATTGACACTTGGATATTGGTTTTTGTTACCGTCCAAGTTATTTCTTATATTCAACCGGTATCGCAAATTCCTATTTGTTTGATTGCAGATTGAATTGAGAAATTGAGATATAACTCTTGGATATACTTTTCTTAAGATTGAGTCAGACTGTCTAGCTGATTCTCTTGAAAGTATATTGGAGTTAGTCCATACAGATTGCTAATCGAAATATTGGGTGTGGTTGTTAGACCCCCCGCTTTTTCACTTTGAGTAATATTTGTTTCCATATTCATCGCTATGGTATGTGATGACATAAGGAGTTTTCCAGAGTATACTATTGATGGGGTTTTCTAGGCTCTTTATAGCGAAAGATTAAGTAACAACTCGGGATATTAATTAAAGTACATGTATTATGATTGAAGATGATTCCTTAACCAATATTCTCATCTCACTAATTCTTTTTACTCATTCTTTGGAAGCATATTAATTAGATTATTCGTTGAAAATCCCTCATGTTATATAAGTTTTCATATACAAATAGAAACCAATCCCTCATTGTGTAACGAGCTTGTCCTTATCGTTGTACTTTAATTTATATCTTTTGGAGTGAAATAATTTGAAATAATTTTGCGTGGTTAAAACCTACCACGAATCTTAGTCATTTTCTATCTTTCATCCGTAAGTCCGATCCATGAAACATAGATGACTTATGGATTTCGTAAAGATTTCATTTCTAAACCTATACCAATTTTAACCTTAATTTATTTACTTGTCATTCAATAGTTCATTATGATTTGTGATTATATATAAATTCCAGAACTAAAATTGTTAAATAAAATATGACCGGGAGCGGATGATAGTCCTTTTGGTGGGTCCTCTTGAAAGTTAAGATATCTTTTCGAGAATTTGCCTTATTTTCATTGCACTAGCGAATTAGTAGTGATTTTTTTTATGAAAATGCAATCACATCTTAAGAGACACCGCATTTTCCTAAGACCGGCCACCGTGTACCACTTCTATCAGATTCACAACCAAAAACTATAGTCGTAAGAGGCGATTTATAAAGGAGTTGGTTACTGGAACAGATTTAGTCCTTTATTGTTTCAGGTTACGATAAGTTGTTATTATTTAGTGTGTTGAAATTCTGGATGAATCCATACGTTGTTAATTATGTTAAAAGAAAAAAATCTTCAGAAACAAATACCATAACCGATCCTTGAGGTAAGGATCGATCCCAGGACCGATCCTGACTATATCTGATTCGTTTTAATATTTTTCGATTGGTCTGTTATCTTTGGGTTTCTGCAAACATCAAGATGTACGTACATGAGTTAGACTGGGAATGTTCATAAGTGTCAACATAATGTTTGAACATGTGCTAACTCTAATATCTTATTTTTCAAGTATATTCCTTTGATACTCAAGGTAAGATACTGGGGAACTGATTTATTAATACCAATTTTGGTACCAAATTATATACTTATCGAATCCCAGAGGTTTGCATATATCTAATTGTTATATTAGTCAAATACATGAATGTGTGCTAGCTAATATTAGTTTTTATACTATGAGGGAAACCGCTTATGAGATGGAATACAATTAGTATTAGTTAATTTTGAAACTAAACATATATTGCTAATTTTAAGGATTTTCAAAATTGGTAGATCTTGTTTCCAAACAAGCATTGTTCGTAACTTTATAAATATGGAGTCTTGTATCCTTAAAACTCATCTTTTGAACACATCTCTATCGTGTGGGAAAGCGCAATTGAAAGAGATATTAGTAATTTAATTATGTGAAACATCTTGCATTTCCTTTCGTTTGAAGTCTTCTTTGGGATAAAAAAGCCTCTAAACTTATCGTTGGTGGAAGCTATATTGTTATTTTTTTCATTGTTTATACTTGTTATGAAATAATAGTATAGTTATCTTCAATAGATTAAACTTGCTTATTATGTGGTCTTTCTCTTCTGATATAAGGCCACTCAAGTTTGTTTGAAGTTTTGACTATCACAGATCTAAGTGATTCGAGACTTATAGGATAAAACTGTTGATCATTCAACGTTAACAAAATCCGTTCAGTGTGTATTGATCGATAGTGGAATCAAGTTGTTTGTAGGAGTTACTTTGACGATTCCAATTGAAGACTCGAAGACTTTTCACTTTAGTTCTGATCTTTGTATTACTTCTAGCGAACTTGATCATCTAGGATCCACAAGAGGGTTATCTTGATAGATGTAAGATTTGTAGGTTGCTTGGATCGATCTTGTTTATCAAGATTGATTATTTTGGTAATCATTGTCTTAGTTTGATTATAGATATAAACGGAAGATCCTTTAATCTACTTTATCTGATCTAAATATTGAGTCGGGTGATCTATAGGTGAGTTGGTTACTGGAACAGATTTAGTCCTTTATTGTTTCAAGCTACGTTCCAAAGGAGTTAAGTATGGAAATTTTTACATTGGTGAAGCAACTCAAGATATTGAACTTTCTCTTGGGATTGACATGCATTGGCCGAATTGATTGTAGGCGCAGAGATACTGAAAGAACTGGGTACTGAATGCATGTTATTACTTGGTTTCAACTATACGAAGTTGCGGTAGTTAATTTGTACAGTGGCTTAACTATAAGAGAATTCAAAATTGGACTAGGTCTCAGGGTTTTTCTGTCAGGTCAGATTATAGAGAGACCCAGTTGACCAGCCAAGTGGTAAAAGAGGATTTGTTATCCATTGTTTTAGAGTTGTATGTATAAGAGCATTTCCAACAAAGGGTTATAATTTTATTTTTACATGACACATAGGATTTTAGACCCCCAATTTAACTAAAACCATCTCCAACAGTAGGTTCTATAAACCAGGAGGGTTGCCATATTAAATAAAAAGGTCTTGAAGAAAATGTTAACTACATCTTCGGATGCACCTTCATGTTTTCTCTTTTAATAATTAATTCCGAGGAATAAAAATTTCTAATTGTTGGAGGTAGTTTTTAGAGATAAGATCCTAAATTTGCTCTCTGGATAGATCTCATGAATAAAAGGACTAAATAATAAATCCACATAAGATTTTTTGCACCTTGTGTTAGAGATGCTCTAAGGGAAGAGAAAGTACCGGAAAAAAAGGTGAAAATATTTTAGATCGGAGAGGAAAGAGAGCTTTAATTGTATGTGTTGTTGAGAGTTTGAGTCCATTTACTTGTAACTACCGTCAACACCTGGTGAATCACTCTCGTGGATGTAAATTTTAACACCGAAACCACGTAAAAAAATTACTTTTGTCTTTACTTGGATTGATTGATCCCTTTAGTTCCTCATATTTGACTGATCTCCACTTGAATCATCACCTAGAGATTATTGGGTTAGCTGTTGGCTTTCCAGCAGTTACAAACTCAGCTTAAATGAGAACCATAATAACATTTTCCTTTTTCGGAAAATTGAATTTATACATGTGTATTTGTCTATATACAAAATTATACTTAACGTTAGTATAGTATATATGCTTTGTTTGCATAACCCTTTTTCTTTTGGTTCACATACAAAGATAGAAAATACATCAAACGAGCATCAGACTCCAAGAGCTTCGAATGTTGATGATTCTTTCTTTTAATGTGTTAATTAATCAGATCTTCTTGTTTCTATCATTGAAGGAAGGCATCGTCTCCTAATTGATTACTCGATATAGGTTTGTGGAAGACAAAAGATTGAGGTTCTCTCTGTAATGGCTGTATGGTGTGATGTTCTTGTCTATTAGTAACCGGATTATCCCCAACCACGTTCTCGACAAAAAGCCTTCCTCGAGGTGATCTTGGTGGAGAAGCATACAAAATTGACGTTTGGAATATTTCATGTCGAAAATTTTCTTCTTCTTGGCGGAGTTTTTGTGCTCGCAATGCCGTCAAATATAAGCCTGAAGCAAGGAACACCGTGGTTAAGCCAAATACTCCAGCAGCCAAAAATAAACCTTCACGAATGACCAGGCAACTCGGTCTCGGTCTCCACCATTTCCTTAGATGACCTGATTCAACTCCGAGCCCAATCAACAATAGCACCTCTGCCACCGCAAAGCAAATCCTATAAAATTAATTTGAATATCAGTTGGGAGTTACTGTACTGTTCTTAGGATTGCTAAATTGGGTTTAAGAAATCTTACCAAGTTGTGATGAAAAAAAATCCGGCTCGCCATGTAAGACTCTTGACGGAGTTTGAATCCTGAGTACTCCAAGCAATTATAGCCGGAGGTGATGATTTACTCACAGCAATTAGCATGTAAGCATGTTCCATGACCATTGCAACGGCCAAACCAAGAAATGCGCCACAAGCACATACTAATGGTATCCTCCCACTAGCACTATATATGCATTCATATCTCTCTTCACCCTTAATATTCGAAACAACCCATGAAACCTGCACACATGGAATGTATACAGAGGTTCCTCATTTCTCAATTGTATGTCTTTAGTCTTTGATCTACGAAATTGAATACAAATTTGGAAAACTTAAAGTAAATTCATACCTGAGATCTTGTTGTTTCGGCAATGAGGCAAAGAATGAAACTACCAAGACCAAATAGAATAGACAAGAACATAAGAAAAACACCAGTTTTACTACCTAAATCAGAATACTGATTACCCGGGGCAAGATCGGCATGGGTAACTGCCATTTTCCTTTCAGAAAACGACGTCAAAGCTCAACTAATCTTCTTCAAAGACGATGAAAAACGCAAAACATGAACAGCTGAAAAAAAAAATCAATCAACTGTATGTAACAAGAGAAAAGTGAGAGTTTATAAGAAAGAATCGAATTGCTTGTGAGAAAGGGTGGTGTAAAGGTGATGTTGGTGAGTGCTGCTTAATGGACACAGATTCTTCTTGAGAGAGAGAGAGTTTTTTTTTTTTTTTTTTTTTGAGTGGTAGGTTTTTCATACACGGACTTGAGTTTGTGTTCTCAAATACTTGTCAATAAAGTCGTCATAGAGACAGACAAATTTTCTGTGAAAGCCACTTTGTGGGATCGACTATTATAGTACTAGTACTATTAAGAGCTAACTATGATTTTTTTTTTTGGTCGACTCGACATCTTTCTTTTGATGAAGATTGGGACTTTTTTTTTGATAGAATTTGAATATTAGGTAATCAATTCATTCATGGAGAAAGTAAGTTTGGGTTTGTTGGGTCCCAAATGTAGATGAAACATCACAAATATCATGTCATATGGTTTTCTTTTCTTTTACATATGTTGTGATAAAGTAATAGTGGACTTGATTGGACGGAGCAAATAGCCAAAAATATATTGTTAGTTTGATGACAAAACCATAAGAGGATTTTCATGGAAAAGTTTGGGGAGTTTGATACTTTGAACTTCCAATATGATTTTATATATATACTGGCTTATGATGTAATGCAAATACATTATGCCCATACCACGTTGTTGCGGTCCCAATTTTTATACTTCTTCCATTTGTTTATCATTCAACACACTCACTCACTATCTTTGTTAGGTCAAAATGCTATTGGATGAGAAAGTCGATCATATTATGTTGATTGTCCCGTAATTTTTTCTGAATTCAAAACTGTTCAGTAATGGTGCAAGTATCATTTTTCTTTTGCTAAATGGTCGCATAATCTCTTTGAAGCTCAGTTTACAAAGAAAGGATTGTCCACTGCTTATTCAAGACAACTTAGATAAGAAAAAAATATATAAAAAAGTAAGTGGCCCTAAGCGCTATCCTAATTGTGATTAGTGATATAATGCATGCCAAATTTTCTAAATCAGTGCAAGACTGCAAGTTCTAAAGGACAACAAGACAATGTTTTTCTAAAAGCAGAGAAAAAAATGAAATAAAGGGAGAAAAGACTGAGAGGAGGAATAGCAAGTAAAGAACAATTCTAGGCTAGAAAAAGATGAGGCAAAGAATAATACCATTACTTTTCATTTTCTTTTGATAACCTTTATTTCTTGACATTACCAGACTGCTCTTCGGGTACCCCCAAATGGCGTTAATGGGGTTCAAGACAGTGTTAAGTGGAGCAAATCCATGACGGAGCCACTGTACCAACCCCACGAGGCTGAAGCTTGTGAAGCGAAGAATATCGTATTCATACGCTGTGATAAGAACTCATCCATGGAAGTAGAAGGAGATTATAAATATAAATGATGTCTTTTAACATGAGGTTATCAACAGGATAACTATATTTACACGGACTACATATAACTTGAGATTCAGCTTCAACTTAATACAAAAATTACAAATGACTAGAACAAATTTAGGTGGAACTTCAAACAACCTAAATCTGAGGGATTAAGTTTAATCACCTAGTCACAAAAAGACCTATATCACAATAGAACGCGAAAAAAAGATAAAAGATTCACACAGAAACAAATGAATTGAAAGAAATTAGATAAAGCTACTTGGAGGTTATCACTTCAAAACATTTAGATGGAACTCCGAATTCTCCTTTCTAAAGTTTGAGTGCGGTCGCTAACTTCAAAGGTTCAATATTCTTGCTGCAGACGAGCTGCAGTGCAGTGATGGCGTGTACAGTGACTTGTTTTTTTTCTGACAAAGGAACCTAACAAAAGCTTTTATCTTGAACCATCCTATCCTGCTGGAATTCCTATTTATGTTGAGGGTCGCGTCAGGCATATACGAGAGATAATCATATCCTATGTCCATCCCATGATCCCACGTATTTGGAAAACACATTGGTGTTTGAACATGAGAGAAGTTGAAATCTCCTGCAAAATGCTCATTTGTGACTGCATGACCTGATGATTCACCTGTCATGAAATTGTTGCTGTGGATTGTAACACACTCCGTAGTTCGGTGATGACCTGGTGCTGCAATAGTAACATCTTTGTGCTGACAGTGATCTTCGTAGGCCAAACCTAGACGAGTTACAGGTTGAACTGCAAGAGATTTAACAGATACAAACGGAATATGAGAATCAGAAAATGCATTGGTGAACTCTGTAACTTAATCTGTTTAGCTCTAAGGTTGAACATGCCGATAGATTGGATACAGACAAACAGGAACATTTTCAGGAAACAATCATCTGATGGGGAAATCAACTGTGATCTCTGCACCATATGTAGTATTTTAACATTGAATCTAGTGATCTATTGAGTAAGTGAGGTGTTCTGTAACGCATTTTACCTTGATTGGTGGTTTGGAAGTTTGGAAGCAACAAATCCAGGGCTGGTTCCGGATTGGCAGCTGATTCAATTGGTAGGGCGATTGGATGGACATGTGCACGCATCCAATCGATTTCAACGATTTCATTCTGGTGGTCATACGCATACCGCTTCATAGCCTCAACCAAGATCTGCATATTCAAATAATTGGAGAAAATACACACCATTTGAGAATAGAATAAGGATTTGGAATGATAAAGAATACAGGGGTAAACTAAAGCAGACTATGGGAGAAAATACACACCATTTGAGATGGAGGGATATTAGCTAGAGGTATATAACTCCGGCCACCATCAAATGATGCCCCAGTAAGATCATAGAATGAATTGAAAAAGAGGCGACACTCTTGTCCAGCAGCATGCACAAAAGTCCTGTTGTCTGGAGGACAAGTTTTGGCATGTCGGATGATGGCTTCCCATGTCTTACTTGCCGTACCATTGTCAAATGCCTATAGATAAAAATGAACAGAAGATATTACTATCTATCTAACCAATTAAATTGATGGGGAAAAAAGAAAAGGAAAAAAAGAGAGAGTTCCCATGCCATGGACATAAAAGAAGTACCTTGAGAAGGGCAGAAGAATCAGTAAAAAAAAGCCTCAAGAAGTTTTCGACTGTTAATATTCCCATGTCAGCCAGGCGTTGATGAAAAACACCATCTTTCCTTATCTTCTTCAATCGCCAAACCTCGTCACATGGCCATGGAGGAAAGTGTTTCTGGTAACCTGAATAACAAAAATAATGTTTAGCCTCAGAACAGTAGGCATGGGTTTCAGCGAGAACCAAAGAACTTCAATTTAAGTTGACAATGTTTTTATTATATTTACATCATAATTCACTCAGTATGTGTACATTCTATGATGTAACTTTAGTTGCCAAAAAAAAAAAGAACTTGCCTTGTCCCCGGTGATCCCGTACTACAAATGATCCAGTTCTTGCTTCTCTAATCCTATCAGTATTGAAGGGTTGGACCACTCGAGCCCCCAGCCTGAATTTCCCACTCCTTACCCAGCTGGAGTTGTCAGTTACAGTGATGTCGGATAGAAGGCCGCTCCCATTGACGAGGTTGACACACACTTCTCCAATAACCAAGGGCCTTTTGCCCTCTCTTGCTCGTTTGATAGACTCATCAAATTGCTTTTCCGACCAATCTTCTTGTTCGTCTGTACCGAAGTCACCATCAAGTGCAAAAATCTCGATCTTGAGAGAGGACAGAGGCCCAGTTCTCACTACATTTAGATCACCATCCAGAATAACCACCTGGAGTGGTACACTTCCGTCTGCTAAAACTCTAGCACCCGTGAAGTGCAACTTGGGTAAGTTATTCACAAACTGCAACCTAAAGCCTCTTGGTCGTGATGCTTGAATTTGATTGACAGGAGGTCTACAACAAAGTTCATAAGAAAACAGACTGAGGACAGGAATGGAAAATATCAAATCTAAGAACAAGCGCATGCAATGAAAGATCTTTGTCACTAGACAAGCCCATCCATGGGCCTCATAGACGACATAACACTGACCTTTGAGATGATAGTGAACATGATGGAAACCGACAATCCAGTTCCTCCCGCAACTGGAAAATGCAAAATGTACAAAGATTAAAACATATACAAAAGGTTAATTCAGAGCTTAAGACACTAATAACAAAACTAGTGACTCGTTAAGATATCTATCAAAAAAAGGGGAAAGCTACGCCCGAGATTTATGTTCGTATGTAATGATAAGGCTGTGCAAAAATGACACAAACACAGCAAAGCATTTTACTGACATAGTAGCACAGATTAAGGTGAGAAAGGAAGAATTATAAGCATATGGAAAGCAGGCTAACATGTAAAACTCCATAAACACAGTAGCAATCTAATAGAAAACAACCAAACCTAGGACTAACAGACCTCAGACAAATACTTTCAGCAGGATTTAACACATTCCAGGTGTGCCAGATAGAACAAAGATAACCCGGCTACAAACTATCCCAAGGATCAAATTTCATAACATACCAATCTTTATATGCTCAAAAAGATGCCTTATAATACCATTTAAGATGCATAAATTCCTTAAACATGAGAAAATAAGACTAACTCTGCAAAATTACAAACCCGCATATAGCAAAAGCATAAAAGTAACTCAAATAGATCTTCAACTCAACTAATTAAGCATTGAAAATAAAAGAAGCTATACTCATATCTTACCACTTTCCGGAAACAATTTACCAGCGCTCCCACGAACTCCTCGACAACCAGTTCTCCTCTCAAAGCCCTACCAAACAAGAGAAACCCACATTCAGAAAATCACCAAAACATACAAATTGCAGCAAAAACAAACAAAATTTCAAGTATTAAACTCTTTATCTACCAAAACCCACGTAATGGAAACGTCTCAAAACACATGAACTACAACAAAACGCAACAAACACCAAGCTTTTAACTACACAGAAGAGTAGACAAAACACGAAGAACAACAAAATGAAAACAAATTTCATCAAATTAATGTAAAGTTGTAAACAATCAACTTACGATTCAAGAGTGTTGTGTGGTCGCTTTGATTCACGGGCGTCATCATCTGATTCTTCATCATAATGCCTTTTTGTTACCATCAAAACCAAATCAAAAATTCCCTCCTATAACTAGTTATAATATCAAAAATCAAAAAGAAAACTGCTAAAAAGAAAACTGCTTATCCAATTATGAACAACACAACAACAACAATAATAACAGCAACTGAAATAGGGTTTAACTGTATCGCAGCAAATTCAAGGAAATTTCAGGAATCGGAACAGAGACGCTATTTTTTTTTTAAAAATAAAAACACCCACTTTTAGCTTTTCCTATTTGATTTGATTTGGATTATATAGAGATGGATGAACAGTAGAATTGTGGAAAATAGAAAAAAAATTACGCGTTCTTCTTCAGAGTCAGTCAGGAAACTGCGAAGAACAAGGGAACGCGTTTGCAATTCGTCACTTGACGAATTGAATATGACATATGACTCGGAGCAAAAATTTGATTTCAATATATAATTAGAAAATCGTTGAATCTTGACAAAATTCACCCCCAAAAAATAAGCCCAAAATCTATAAAATCCAAAACCCTAACGACTCTGCAGAAGAAGAAGTCAGTCTACTCTAGATTCTCTCTTCCACTAGGGAATGTACGGTCTACATCTTAGCCTTACGAATTATAAGATTTTTTCCCGCTATTTTTTTTGGTTTTTTAATTACACGTAAAAATTAAAAGTTAGGGCACGTAATAATGCGATAAATTGTAACTTTTTGCCAATTTTTTTTAACTTTTAGTCAGTCACTTTAACAATACAAAATAAGCGCTTTTCACTCACTTGTCACTGGAGTCGCTTACTTGTGTCAGTAATTAGAAACTTACTTATTCTGAAAGTGCTTACTTATTCAGTCAATTTTTCAGACAATGTGTTCATCGCAGAAACATATAAAAAGGACAAATTTGACTTTTTCTGTACTCGTAACTTGATTGGGTTTTTCACGAAACGCATTACAAGTTAATTAGATTTTCGTACTTCAACTGCATCACAGCAGCTACATTTCTGTCGTTGGAGTTATTCGATGATGTCGTTCCTTTCTCTCTAATTTTGAATTTAGCTGTTTTAGAAATTAGATTAGACAAGCATTACCTTTCTCAACTTCCAACTTCTTCTTGTGATAAGCACTTTTTCAACTTTATCAATTTAGACAAGTTAATTAATGGTTAACCATGAATTCTGATAATCAGCAGATTTTAAGAATAATTGGTTCAATATCGACGGTTGTTTCCGAGAATGTTACTCCAGGTAGCAAGTCACTAAACTAACTATAAAGTGTTTGTATTAGTCAAGATTGTGTCGACACTTAGGCTAATCAGTTTGGGTTTAAGCATTTACTAATCCAAGTCAATTGCTACATCTAGATTTAGTCAGTTCACTAAACAGAGTTGTGGACTATTCTTGTCGAGACAAGTAAGACCCACCTAATTTCACGACCCGCGTGATCTCCTTCGTGTCTATTCGTCCACTTGGTAAGCTGGGTTGGTGATCGACTGCGATTTGATTTCGTAGACCCGCGTTTAACTCGTAACAGGTGGAGTCTAGTCATTGACTCACTAGTCACCAGTACAGTCACTGCTAAATTTGATTCTAAATAGTTAATGTGCTAATTAGTACTTGCCAAAATAACTCATTATGCAGCGCCATTGGTAGGAATGTGAAAATTGCAGCCGCGTCACTCCTTGCTCGTATAGTCCTATTTCAGCTACCCCACTTTCTTTCTCAATGTTTCCCATTTACTTTCACTTTCGCTTTCATTTTTAACATTCAATCACCTTCCGCGCAAGAGGATGAGGAAAACTATGCTCCACGAGGATGAGGAAGCTGTATCTGGTCCACGTGTCGTTCACACTTGTTCTTTTAACTCTTGCAGTTGCTGCATTTGGAAAGTGAAAATGTAAAACTTGAGAGCGAGAGGATATGCTTTTTTCGGTGGGTTTTTCATTCATCACCTTCCTCGTAAGAGGATGAACTTCATTTTTTTTCCACAATTGCGTTGTTTCTATGAACTCTGGCTCCCCCATGTGACATGTCATTCATGGTCATTTTGAATCGGCAGGGTTTATTTCGTTGTTGATTTTGAAAGCGAAAGAATAAAGCTTGGATATCTATACGCATAATCGATCACTTTCACTCTATCTCCTAGAAGATCTTCTGCTTTTGGTAACTTGTAAACTAACTGCAGTACAAACTTTAGTAAGTTAAAGAACCATATCAAACGGGTGGTAAGTATAATGGTTGAGAGCCGAGGAGAGGAGGATTCATGGTGATGGTGAAATAATGAGAAAAAGTTAAAGAACCGTATCAAACGGGTTTGTAAGTATAATGGTTGAGAGCCGAGGAGGATTCTTGGTGATGGTGAAATAATGAGAAATAATGAGGATTCATGTTGATGGTGAAATACTCGTTTATTCCGACGTCCATGGTTTCCGAATTCAGTGGTTCGTCAACCTTTCCTGAGTCCAGAATTCAGTGGTTTTGAATTTGATACACTCTTTTTGATATTGAAACATTCTCATTTTCCATACATATAAATAGTTCTTGAACAACAAATTGTTTCGAACTAAGATTTCTAAGGACCAAGAAACATCCATTGCTTATATTTCGAGATATTTAACAAGATAAGTTTGAGTCAAAATTTCTTATTTGTAATATCAAATTTACTAAAAGTCATACGACATAGTCGCATAAAGATAGCATGGTAATGCATATGAGTAAATAGAATGATTCAGTCTTTACATACCTCTTGTGTTGATGAAATTCTTTAAATGTCTTCGTCGATCATCAGTCTTCAAGGGTTATTCAGTGATGTCTGATACTCAACTACCAACTTCTATACCTTGTCCGAGACTTGACTTTAGTATACTAAAAATCAAGATATAGTTTTGTTCAACTTGACAACAAGCTTGAGATAGCAAAACTTGCGAGTTCGACTGAGCAGTGGTCTAACAATCTCCCCATTTGTCAATTTTAATGACAAAACTATAAATGCATATGGATTCGAAGTAAATTGATCTTTCAGCTCAAAATCCATCATGCTTGATTTCCTTGGTTCTTCAACATCGTCTTGAATTCTTCATACTTCAAGTTCTTCTATGGTTCTGCATGTGTTCGTTCAACACCTTTGTTGTTGAAGATCCGTAGAGATAACAACTTATTACAATACTCAAGAGTGTCTCTAAAAGAGTATTCCCGAGTAGCTCTAATCGAGTATTCTAGAATAATAAATCACTCAACTCAATGGTTGTTATGTAGAAACATAGTATTGTTACCTTCCTCAAAGTTCAGTTGCACCACAATTTTGAAGCAATTCCACGGTGATATGTCCTCCCCTCTAGTCAATACTTACATCTTTGTGAAATAGGTAAAACCTATATATTATAACTCACTCCTCCTTATATAATGCTCTGAAAAGCCATATGTATGTAGTAGAATGCTTGAAAACAATAGGGGTACCAAAATACACCACCAATTTTTATTTTTATTTTTTTTTTTGGGGGGGGGGGGGGGGGCAATCTGTATGGACAAACTAAACACAACTCCGAGAGTTAAAACTCAATCAAGGAAAGTGTCTAAAGTTATATCTCTATCTCTCTTGTGATTAGAACGTTTACAAAATTGAATCCGTGAACCTAATTACAAAGAGAGTTCTTGGACGGTACCAAAGACCAATATCCAAGGATCAATCAAGTCGTATCCAACAAAACTAGGTCGGACGTATCTACTCTGATTGATCGCGTACAACCTGTGATATTTCAATTATAATGATAAACAATATAATGCGGAAAAAGAAATAACACATACACCAGAAATTTTGTTAACGAGGAAACCGCAAATGCAGAAAAACTCGGGGACCTAGTCTAGATTGAACACCAAGCTATATTAAGCCGCTACATGCACTATCCTACTACCAATTAACTTCGATCTGGAATGTAGTTGATCCCTAAAAGGTATCCCACCGATTAAGGTACAGTCGCGCTCCTTACACCTATTGAATCTCAGTAGGACTCTGTGCAATTGATTCCCTTAGATGACGTCACACCAACTAAGAGTTGCTTCATCTTAATTGAATACTTTAAACCAAATCTTCCTCCCACATATTAAGCCTGTAATTGATTTCATGATTTACGATCGAAACGGATGATCAGATCAAACGTAGGATCAAGGTGATGGAAATCGACAACAATTTGATAGAAGTCTAGCTATCCTTAAAATCCGGAATTATGCAACCCGAAGTGTAACCTAGATTATTGTTTACCTCACATGTATAAAACTTGCGGAATCACAATGTTTGAGACGAAGAGAACTTTGTGATTTCTATCTATCTTGTTCAAGTGATAAATCAACAATCGAACAAGATCGGGATACTCAAGTTATCAAGATAAAAGATAACTGTACCTGGCTTCACGAATCCCAATAAAGTATTTGATAGTCGTTAAACCCTAAAAGGGTTTCTGGAGAGGACGACTCTAGTACAACTAGGACACACCAAAAACTAGTGTCAGGATTCAAAGATCCCGGTTGCCAAGAGTTCCCCTTATATAGACATTCAAAACATAAGTTGCTTTAGGTTTAAGCTAAGATAGCTTTGGAACCAAGCAAACAATATTCACCGTTAGATGAAAACTTTGAATCTTATTCACATAAACAAGATATACACTCTGGTTAGGTAAACCGTAACCGAACCGTGTACAAAGACTATGTCCAACATGGTTAGTCGAAACTAGCCGATTTGAACTTAAAAGCTTAACATTCATTTTCATGAACACAAAGACATTGATCTTGAGTCACAATCATGTGATCAAATAAGTCTAATGTATTTATAGACAATTGATCAAATGCAAATTATCTCAGAGAAATAACTTAATCGCAATTGAATCATAATCGACATAGTTGGTAAATGCACAAAGTACAAATACTTGAGTCGTTCGTGAATCGGTTGAGTCATGGTACGCTGACCGGTTTGCAAACTTATAAACAAAACTGAGTTCCGGAGTTGACAGAACTTTTTCAGTTCACATACCGGTTTGCAAACTTTGGTGCAAAACTGAGTTCCGGAGTTGACAGAACATTTTCAATTTGCAAATTGGTTTGTAAACCTTAAGACTTTACCGGTTCCGGAGTTCACAGAACCTTTTCATTTTTCGTACCGGTTTGGGTACTAAACCGGTTCTAGAATATATAACTGCATTGGTTCGCATACCCGTTTGAATACTTTAACCTGGTTCCCTTACCACATTTCCAACATGATTTGCATAAGAATATGCATACCTATCTGGATCACGAAACAAACAGATTTTCCCATGATGTGCATACGAGTATGCGTATCACACAAATCTGAAAGTCGATATATAGCTACTCCACTACGTGGTTGAGTACATGTAATACGGATTCAGACATACAACATTTTTCTCAGTTTGTAAGAATGATAACACTGTCTTGTATTCCGAATATAGTAGTTCTATATTTTTCTAAATCAATTCAAAACATTCCCGAATAAGATAAATGACACATATCATTGTTCCAGACTATTTTCGAATGATAAACTTGAATCATGATTTGGTTCCGAACAATAAATTGTTCTCCACCGAAATTGATCAAGTATGAACAAATGTTCATTAAGCTTAGTCACTATATTTCGAGAAATTCGTAAACTAAATAATTAGTTCTCGACTCAAAATTCTTGTCTATGCAAGCTAGTCTAATTAGTTATGCGGAAAACGTCTCAAGGATAGAACAGTGGATATAACTTGAGAAATAGGTGGTTCAGTCTTCACTTACCTTTTGTTGATGAAGTTCTCCAAAAGCTTATGTTGATCTTCGCCTTCAAACGGTATAACACAAATGATGACTGGTTGGTTTCTCAACTACCAATATCCTATACCGAGACTTAACTAATTGTAGACTAGAAATCAAGATATGGTTTTGACAACTGAATTTGACAACAAGCTTGATATAGCAACACTTGTGAGTTCGACCGAGCAATGCTCTAACAATGCTACTTAATAATTCTTCCCCTTTTTGTCAACAAAATTGGCAAAGACAAAAAATAAGGATTATAATGAATTAAACAAAAGAGTATCAAGACTAAAGAACACATATCAACTTTTATTTAGATGATTCCATCTAGCAAACTTGGTGTTTTCATCAAGGAGATATACAGGTACAAGCATCTCCTATAATTCCACAACCACACACAAGCTCAAAAATATTTCTCCCCCATATGAAGTCACTCCCGAAAGAACAACATGGGCGACCTTACTCTAATCACAAGAGAAGGATTTTCTTGGAAATTAACGAATTTACTCGCCACTTATGAATAAAGTAGATATGTATCTTAATATTTTCTCTCTTCTCGCCAGTTACGAACAAAGAAGTTAAAAGTAACGATCTTAATGTTAGAGGCACTAAGATACACAATTTTCGTGAGAAAAATGATCATCGATAAAAACTTTTTTCTAAGCCATTACGAACAAAGAGGACAATTTATGCGATATGACTCAACATACGAATATATCCTCCTTATCCATATACGCACGTAGAGATTAAAATTCACAAATTTATTCCAGGGTAGTTACCCAATCAATGAGGAAAGTCGGTTCCTAAATAACATCTTACAGAGTCCTGGGCAGTATATTGACAAACTGTAATTGCGGAGAGATCAATACTGCAATTCTCAAAATAGTTTACTCCTCTTTAGCCAGTGACGAACGCAAAGAGTTAAGAACTTAACCTATGAGAACAAGTGAGATATCTATTCTAATCACTAGAAATATGATAACAAATAATAAATTTCACAAAATAAGCAATACATATATATATAATCAAAAAAGATTGGGTATTATGAGTCATCTTCCAAAATAAAATTTAATTAAAAGACTTTAAACATGCAAGATGATAGTATTTGGAATAGCTAATGTAATCCTATAAAACTACTCCAAAAGCTAGTGTTCCATCCTTAACCAATAAGAATAAAAATTCCTACGAGGAGTTAACTAGTAAAAATACCTTTGAAAAATTCTTCATCATTCCCGAACTCGTTTTCAGCAACTGACATCGGAACATAGGGTTTATGAATAAGAGTGTTAACTCCTACAAACCTATTTGGTTATTGTTTGACAAGCATTCCTTGAATCTCGAGAGATTTCTGCATAATGTCCTCAAGTCCCTGCATCCATCTTAGTTTTCTTAAGTTCTTCAAGAATAGTCGCAAACTTGCTCGAGGATTTTTCATGTTCTTTGTCTACCTTTTAAAGAGCGAATCTTTTTCCTTAGGGTGTGATTATATTCTTCCTTAGTTGTGTGATTATCAACACCCATATGAATACAAGTCTCGGTAGAAAATATTGTGCTTGAATGCTCCATAGTTCTTGCGAATATGAGTTTTTGTGTTTAAGACCACAAATATATATATTCCTTTTTCAAGCAATCGCTTTTTGGAAAAGTTCCAAAAATAGTGGGAAACTAGAAAAGGAAAAATTGACAAACTTGTAGAATTCTTAGGAGTAAGGATTCCGTTCACGAATTAGAATAATCAAAATAGAAGGGTGAAATATCAATTTTATCCCACCTTAAAGTTTGTACTTGGGACAAGTCTTTTCAATACCATTACTTGAAAAATAGCAAGAGATGAATATATATTAACTGAGAAAAGTATGTGTCTCGAAAATATGAAACCTTTGAAAAATCTTGCCAGAGTTTTAACATATCAACTTGTATGATTAAATTTTCTAAGCGCATACATAGAATCTTAGATCGTCAAGTAAGAACTCCGATAAAAAAAAATTCTCGTCTCTTGCTTGGGAGTCAGATAGGCAGGGAGAATTATGTATTGAGAGCATAAGATTAATTGATATCCACATCAAGTCATTTAGTTTGGACTTTTGTTGTGATGTTGTAACATCAAGTCATAGACTTATTGAAGATGCATTCAGAGTAAATTTTAACATTTAAATCACGTAACTGAGTCAAAAACCAGATTGGATGCAATATCTTATACTGGACTAGATTTAATGGAGCAAGGTTCAACATAAACTATCGTTATTCTATGTTTGTAAGTAGTTATAATTGTCAAAGAATCTCAAAACTAGAGTCCCCACACTATAAATCAGGACATCGAAAAGAGTAGAAATTCAAGTAATAATATTCAAGACACAACCTAATTAAATTTTGATCCAGAGCCCTTATTGTGCATAGTTCTTGTCTCTTTTTGAAGGGTACATGAGACAAGAATGCACTTTTTCAACACAATCAAGTTGTGTTAAGGTGAGCTTTAGTGAGCTCACCACTAGAATCCTGCACGGGTTTGGCAACATCCATGTTCTCTGATCGTTTAGATCCAGATCTATTATTTCCTTTAGATTTACCCTTTCCCTTAGAATCATCCAAACTTTCAGGAGAAGAAGATGAAACAGCCTTACATACCTTGAAAGGGTCTGACTTTTGGAAGAGTTGAAGGACATTTGTCAAGCGACTATCCCTCCGTTACAGTTTGTTGACAAACCTCACTTTTTGTTTATACTTGAAGAATTGTTTGAGTTTGTGACCTTCAGTAGTACAATAAGGGAATGTTCGGTTGAGAATGGATTCAGGTTCATCTCATGTATCTGCTACGGCTGCACATGGTCCGGTACGGCCCGGTTCTCTAGTGGAACCGGTCCCTGTACTTGGTGTTGACTGGTACCTCATTTTGAGGACCGGTACCTGTACTTGTACCTGTACCTCCGGTACCGGGTTTTGTACCTGAAATTTTGTTATAGAAGTAGAAGTAGCACAATTGCTCTCCCAAAAAAAAAAAATCGCAGAAGTTCAAAAGTAAAATACATCAATAATTTATTTATCAACAACGAGTCAGGTTCTTGTTCCTTTACTCAAATACATCTCATTCTAACCTTAAACCTAATTTATTCATCATCCATGTGCATCAATCATCCATCCCTTCTTCAAAACACCACCACGTCAAGTTCTTGTTCCTCATAGAACCCTCATCAAATTCTCTACCATCTCCTTGCTCAAATCAGCAGAAACCTCCATGTAATTCTCAACAACGAATCTCGTCCTCAACCCATTTAATCACCACCAATTCCATTTATCAGCAACGAGTCCATCGACAATTTATCAAACCCTAATATCAAACCTGAAATTAATAAAAAATCCCAAGTCAATTTATAGCTATACAAATTAATCTGATGAAAAAATTAATCTGCATCTAAACCCAAATCCATCTCAAATAAAACCCTAGCTCAGATTCAATCATGCAATTAAAAAAAATTAAACTAAACTTGCAATTAATTATGAAGAATCCATAGTTCATCAACCAAAAAATGAGTGATTTACTGATTTACCTTGATTGAATCATACCTATATCGTTACTTTCATAACCATCTTGATGAAGCTTCAATTGAAACAGTACTAGCAGAAGTAGAAGATAAAGAAGATGATGAATTAATGTCTGCTAATGAGTTTCTGGGATTGGGTTTCTTATTCTTCTTTGACGAAGATAGAGATTCAATATTTATGGGTTGATTTTATCATCAAAACGAATAAGATGATAAATTAAGAGCAGCCGCTGCTCTGCGGAGAGAAAAAAAAACGAAGAAGAAAAGTGAGAGTGAAAGAGACTCGGAGATTAGATAATAGATTCTCTAAACCTAGGATGGAGGGATAGGATTAAAAATAATTAAGATATAACGGTTGATATTAAGCGGTTTTTTTGGTCCGGTTCCTGCCGGTACCCCTCACAGAACCGATGCTTGTACCGATTTACCCCGGTTCCTAGTTCTCAGTCCCGGTCCCTGTCCCGTTCACTCCGGTACCGGTGCGGTTCCGGCCCGGTTCTTTCGGTTCCAATCCGGTACAGGGACTACAGACCGGTTCTTGTGCAGCCTTAGTATCTGCAGATAGGAAAACTTGAGATGATCCTGGAATATTAATAACAATTTTTTTTTATTAGTAAGCGAAAATCCATTATGTCCTCAAGAAAATTTGATGAAGGATATTCAATAATATTATCAAGATTGATGTGAGTATTGCTACATTCATCAAAATTAACAACTTCTACTAAAAGTGTTATGCTTGAAACATCTTCCTCTTATGACTCATAATGATCAGATGTTTTATCAAGACCATTGTTGCCAGTGTATTTCTTGTGGTTTGAACATTCGTTAGCAAAGTGGCCAAAACTTTTGCACTTGAAGCACTGAGGCATGTCCTCATCATCATTATCGTCATCCATTTTTTAGGAGGAATACACTCATATGGCTTGTTCGATGATGACGGACATTCTCTGGAGAATCGTTTATTTCTCTTCTTGAGAATATCTCTAAATTGTCTTGTGATAAGTGATAGGAATTGTTAAGATCATCTGATAATTCATCACCAGGACACTTCTCAAAGATTCCAACACTTTCACTTTTGTCAAGTATTTCAGTGTTTTATGTGTTTTGAAGGAAATATCTTTTCTAGCTTTAGTTTGTTGTTCATGATCAAAGATCTTTAACTTTTCAACAAGGCTGCTTCTAGAAAGTGGAGAAAGATCGTTTCCTTTAGTGATGGCATGTCTCTTAGACTCGTATCGAGCTGGTAAAGTTCTCAGAATTTTCATCACAATAGTTCTTTCAGGAATAGTTCTTCCTAATGCATGATAAACATTCACTATTCATCAACTTGTGATTATATTCCTTAAACAAATCTTCGTCTATCATACGAAGATTTTCCCAGTCAGAAGTTAGGTTCTGAAGCCTTGTTTCTTTCTCTGTAGTATTTCCTTCAAATACGGTTTCTAAGGTATCCCAAGCTTGCTTTGACATAGTGCACATAGACACATGATGTTGAAGGTCTTGGAGTATGGCATGGATGATAATGTTTAGACCATCGATTAGAGTTGTGTTTAGCATCACTGATTACGACATCGCTATATGTAGCTATGTTTTTTGCAATAGTTGTTTCGCCTTGTGCAACCATTGGAGCATTTGATAGACGCATTTATGTGTCTATTTTGTTCTCAATTTTCTGTATTGTTAGACTCGATTAAGTACTTATTGTGTTATTTTGTGTTCTTGTAGGAAATTTTAGAGAAATAATCCCATGCGGCGAAATGGACTCAAAAAGCAGTGTTTTACACCCCGTAGAAAATTACTAAAGGCACCCCAGAAATGTCCCGGATGAACCCAAAAAAATTACTATTTCCACCCCAAAATTACTATTTCCACTCCAATTGCTAAAGGGACACCCGTACAGGATTAGGGGGAGGACATTTTCTTCTCAAAATTCAAATTCTGTTTTTGGCGGGAAAGTTTCTTCACACTCTGGTAGATTTTCCAATCAATTTTTGAAGGTGTTAGACAGAGATTAAATGGATGAAACTTTGTGGAAAGTTGTGATATGTCATAACATAGCTGTGATGGGTGTTTTGATCGATCAAATTTGGCTGGAAAACGTGTTTTAATCCACGAGTTGAAAACAAGGTGAAACACGCGTCAACGGGATTTGGAGAAGATTTTTAGCGTGTACTGAACGTGCTTAGCTGACTCAATCGATTATATGGAGCATGAAGAAGGTTTATAAGGAAAGAAATACAGCTGCATGCGTGTGGAAGATCAAAAAATGAAAATTTTGGCCGTGGAGAATATTTTTAATAAATGAACATTATTTGGGAGATATGGACGGATTAAATGAGGATTAAGAGTATAAATAGATGGCTATTGGTACAAGGGAGGGTGTCGAGAGTTTGGGGTCGATTGGGAGACCACGGGGAGGTTGCGGAGGCGAAGAGAAGAACTGCAGGAAAGTTTCCTGCTGCTGTTGAAGAAGAAGGAGAAGACGAAGAACAGACGTCCCAGGACCGTCGTTCTTCAACAGTGTCAACAGCAGCAGATAAGTATCGTTGTTTTACAGCAGTACACTTCTATCGTTGATTTCTGGACGCCTTTTGTGGGTCGTAGATTCACTGTTTTATACTTTTTCACTCTTTTAATCAAATTTTGAGCATCAATTATGTATTTTGAGAACATGATTAATATGATTAGCTAAACCCCAACACTGGGATGATGGAGGAAGCCGTTCTTTACGCATATGATAATTATATTAATTCTTTTTTTGACTACTTGCACTTTTTATTAATCGATTTATGATTTTTCTTAATTGGTTGTGATATCGTATGATGATGTATGCTTGGTCGTAGTGCTTTTGATGCGTCATGCTAGTGATATACAATAAATATTCTAAAAATCTACCTTGGCAAGAATGAGAGTCCTTATGATTTGAGCTATAATTGTTTCGAATAAATATATGAATTGTGTGAATGATTAATGGTGGAATCCTGTGTCCTAGTGTCTCTTGATCCTGTGACAAATATTGTGTATATATTTTTGTTTTTTAAATCTTTACAAGTCCGAGCAACGAACTTTTACTTATCACTAGAAAAAAAAACTACAACAAAATTTTTGGCGCCGCCGACGCGGGTTTGTGCTAAGGTAGAATTTTTAGGTTTTATTATTTTTTTATTATTTTCATTTGTCCTTCTTTACGTTTCTTTGTTTGTGTCTTTGATTTGCAGGTTTGAAGATTGTACACTAAGGACTTGGAACAAAGCTCAAAGCTAAAAGAAAAGAAAAAAAGAAGACAAATAATTTTTTAGGATTTAGTTTTATTATTTTTTTTTAATTTTTAATTTTTTTTAGAATTGTATTAGGAAATTTTTGTAATATTTTTGCACTTTACTTTGGACTCTGGACATTTGGACAATTTTTTTTTATTTTTTTTAACCCTACGGAAGGGTATTATTAAAAAAAAAAATTATATATATAAACTGTGTGCAGGGAAGGACGACGATTACTATATCGTCTCGGCCCCTCGGGTTCGTACATGACATAGGAGTCGTGGCCTGAGTCGACTTCAACGGTTCATCCCCCGTCTGGTACGGGAGGTAAGTCCATCGAAACACTCGCGAATCTCCTGTAAGCGAGTTACTGTATTCCTTAAGGTGATTCATTGATTGAGGACGAATTTGGACTATTTTTAAATTCCTAGTAAAGGGCAAGGCCTGGCCAATACAAGATAAGGGTTCGGATTTCATCACCGCTCCCTTCTTGCCCGCCTTAGGAAAACGAAACCTAACGCGAACCCAAGCTTAAAACTTGACTAGAACGAGACCGATAGGGTAACGCGCTTATTAGGAAAAAATTTCGAAGGATATTGGTTACTTTCTTAAGCACACCTCGAAGTTCATGATGGTTTCTGTGAGTTGAATGCGTGACTGCGCCGCCTTGTGATAGCGGTGAGGCCTTGGGTATCAAAGCTCCACTAAGCTTCCATCGCCTCTATTCAACTTACTTTGACTCGGATTGATTCCAGAGGGGTTTGCTCAAATTGCAACGAATTCCCTTTCGAAAGATAGAAGCTGGTCTAAAAACAATCTAAGTGGAGCCATCATGCTTTTTGTTTGCTAGAATTTATAGGTTTGATTTGGTCGAGTCAGCCTTGTTTGTGATTGTGTAGAATTCCTCTATAGTTTGTGTTTCCTCGGTGATGAATCCTTTTCAGGAGACGCCACCTGAGATGACGTTATGAGAATATATGAGTAGAAATTCTCATTATCAAGAGACGTCTTCGAAAATGACTCTTGGTGAATATATGCAAGGGAAACGATATTGGGATGTTCCAACGGTTAGCAATGAATCACCTCTAACGATCTACGAGAAGTATTATAAAAATATACCGCCTAGTTTAGAACAAAGATTGAGAATGATTAAATGTCAAAAATTATATTATGATGATGAAGATAGTGTTGATGAAGAATCAGAAATGTGTGGGAATAGTGATCAGGAATTTGTTACCCCAGTTGAGCCTTATAATGATTATATTATTTCTGGTTCAGATCCTAATAATTTTAAAAATTATTCACCTATTCAAAAGGACGAGGATTTGACTAGAGATACCCCCGTTTCAGACGATGTAGTATGTCTTGTTTACGAAACCAAGAAAGGTTTAGAGGAACCGGTTTATCCTGAGAATACTGTTTTAGAGTCATACGATTTAGAAACAATAGTCTTAGATGAACTCGTAGAGGTGAGTGAGGATGCACCACAAGATTACAACTTAGAAGAATCAATTTCCCATTTTCAAGAATCTGATGACCTACAAATTAGGGAAGTTGTGACTAGTCTATCTAGAGACACTGAAAACTCTAAGTTTGAGGGTGAGTATCATCCTCCATGTGCTTTAAATCTTAGTAAGGTCCCTCACTTGGGACTTGACATCAATGCCTCAACCATCTTACAATATTACCTTCATACTCGTTTTCAGAACCTAATGATATCCAACAAGAGTCTCAACTGTTAGAAACCCATCCTCTGGTTGATGTGGTTAACCCAGGCAATAATACCAAGATTGATTTTGTTTTCTCACCAAATAGTTTTCTTCCAAATGTGGGAACATATAGATTTCAAATGTGTCAAATATTAAGTTGTGAGACTAAACCTAAATGCCTTAGGAAATTAGAATCGACACATTTGCTTAAGAATGACCACTACTCTCACTGTGGTCAATTATGTAAGTCAAACCTGATTGACTTAGAGGATCCTCAGTTATTTAGGTTATTATTATTTTTGATTCTAAGTTCTTATTTGAGTTTTTCCAGACTCTAGGACCTAATAATTTGGATCCAACCTATGAGGAAATGCATCCGAAGAAAATATTTTATTTAGACCCTTTCATAGAACCTGAACCTGAACCACAATTAGATATAAATATCTTAATCAGAAAACTAGATAAGGGCATGTTATTCTTGTTCACTTTCTTGGGTTATTGTAGTTTCCTTTGGTCAGCTCTATTTCGTGTTGAAGACCCACAGTTATTTCGACTGTTACTTTATGGTTCGAGTTGACTAATCCTTTCCTAAGTCTGGCTGAAGACTTTAAACTTAGCACTTCTTGGGAGGTAACCCAATCTCATGCAACACGGTAATATCCTTCCTTAACTCTTTTTCTTCAAATGGTAACAGTTTCTCATTGTTCATGCTTTTAATTTCATCTTTAGAACATTGAGGACAATGTTAGATTTAAGTTTGGGGGTATGGGAGAAACTTTTTAGTTGCAATTAATAAACTCCTGAGCCTAGAAATTTTTGCCTATTAAGGTTTGCACTAACCAATCTAAGTGGATGGGAACATCTTGGTTATAGGAGTTGAGGAACCAATCTGATTAGATGGAAACATCTAGAAGAGTCTATTCATAAAAGCACAGAGCTCAGGTGTTAGAAATAACATGATAGTTTCACCATATCTCGTTGAGTCCTTTTCGCTTTCTATTTTTATTTTATTTTATTTTAAGTGATTTGGTGGGGCACACGATTCAAGTTGTTACCATTGCTAGGATGAAATAGAGTGATAAGAGATACCTCAAAAAAAAAAAAAAAAAAAAAAAAAAAAAAAAGAAAAAGAAAAATTGAGACCTGACCATTAGACCAAACGGAATAAAATTCAATAAAGTAGACCACTGGTACCCTTGTATATGCCAGTTGTGTTGACCTAGAGTTAGGATTATTGACCACTGGTTCCCTTGTATATGCCAGTGCTTTGATATTAGTCAGACCGGTATCTCAGTCATTTAGGTTAGGCTCATCTTGGCAGAGGCCTTCAGACAGATATGGGAAACACCTTTCACTTTTCAACCATCTACATTTTTCTTTTTCCATCTTCTTGATCTTTTCATGTGATTAGTTTGACTCCGATTATGATGTCCATAGTGAAACTATCTTAGTAGAGCTCTGTCACTTATATGAATTTTAGTATGCTTGAGTGCAAACTCGTGTACAACAATTGGAATTTCGCATCATGGTTCTTCCTCCCATAAGCAATAAGTATGCCAACCAATGAGGTTCTTTAGTGCCTTCCAAGGTTCTGCGTAGATAGCTAGGGTCTGGAGTAAAGGTTTTGTGGGTACACCTCTGGTAACCCTTCGGAGACAACACTCCGCCACTAGGGCCACCTAGGGGTTCAAATGATTTTCCTTTCTAGAATAAATTTGCTCGAGGACTAGCAAATAATAAGTTTGGGGGTATTTGATAGACGCATTTATGTGTCTATTTTGTTCTCAATTTTCTGTATTGTTAGACTCGATTAAGTACTTATTGTGTTATTTTGTGTTCTTGTAGGAAATTTTAGAGAAATAAGCCCTTGCGGCGAAATGGGCTCAAAAAGCAGTGTTTTACACCCCGGAGAAAATTACTAAAGGCACCCCAGAAATGTCCCGGAGGAACCCAGAAAAATTACTATTTCCACCCCAATTGCTAAAGGGACACCCGTACAGGATTAGGGGGAGGACATTTTCTTCTCAAAATTCAAATTCTGTTTTTGGCGGGAAAGTTTCTTCACACTCTGGTAGATTTTCCAATCAATTTTTGAAGGTGTTAGACAGAGATTAAATGGATGAAACTTTGTGGAAAGTTGTGATATGTCATAACATAGCTGTGATGGGTGTTTTGATCGATCAAATTTGGCTGGAAAACGTGTTTTAATCCACGAGTTGAAAACAAGGTGAAACACGCGTCAACGGGATTTGGAGAAGATTTTTAGCGTGTACTGAACGTGCTTAGCTGACTCAATCGATTATATGGAGCATGAAGAAGGTTTATAAGGAAAGAAATACAGCTGCATGCGTGTGGAAGATCAAAAAATGAAAATTTTGGCCGTGGAGAATATTTTTAATAAATGAACATTATTTGGGAGATATGGACGGATTAAATGAGGATTAAGAGTATAAATAGATGGCTATTGGTACAAGGGAGGGTGTCGAGAGTTTGGGGTCGATTGGGAGACCACGGGGAGGTTGCGGAGGCGAAGAGAAGAACTGCAGGAAAGTTTCCTGCTGCTGTTGAAGAAGAAGGAGAAGACGAAGAACAGACGTCCCAGGACCGTCGTTCTTCAACAGTGTCAACAGCAGCAGATAAGTATCGTTGTTTTACAGCAGTACACTTCTATCGTTGATTTCTGGACGCCTTTTGTGGGTCGTAGATTCACTGTTTTATACTTTTTCACTCTTTTAATCAAATTTTGAGCATCAATTATGTATTTTGAGAACATGATTAATATGATTAGCTAAACCCCAACACTGGGATGATGGAGGAAGCCGTTCTTTACGCATATGATAATTATATTAATTCTTTTTTTGACTACTTGCACTTTTTATTAATCGATTTATGATTTTTCTTAATTGGTTGTGATATCGTATGATGATGTATGCTTGGTCGTAGTGCTTTTGATGCGTCATGCTAGTGATATACAATAAATATTCTAAAAATCTACCTTGGCAAGAATGAGAGTCCTTATGATTTGAGTTATAATTGTTTCGAATAAATATATGAATTGTGTGAATGATTAATGGTGGAATCCTGTGTCCTAGTGTCTCTTGATCCTATGACAAATATTGTGTATATATTTTTGTTTTTTAAATCTTTACAAGTCCGAGCAACGAACTTTTACTTATCACTAGAAAAAAAAACTACAACAAAAGCATTATACCCACTTGCCACAAGAACCTATGTTTTGAAATCAAGAGCTTGTAAGAAGGATCGCGTATCTGTTTTTCACCATAAGCAATTTATGTCATCGAAGGATGGCGGTACGCTAATAAAGATTGCACTTTTGTCCATAATTCAGATCGTAACACATGATTGTTAGGTCTAAAGTTTTTTACTGACTCTGATATCAATTGAAAAGGAGAGGGTACCAAGTAAACCACCATCTTTTTCGTTTAAAAACCTGTATGGGCAAAAATTAATACAATTACAAGTAGACCAACTTAATGATCCTTGAAAATATGTATATAAAGTTTATATCTCTATCTCTTTCTAATCAGAAAGTTTGGACTCAAGAGTCTGTGAACCTGATTGTTAAGAAGTGTAATTGGACGATCTTAAAAATCAATATCTAAGACAAATCTAGTCGTATCCAAATAATCAAATCGAAATTATGTCAAGTACTAAACTTTTTATCTATCTTTCAAGATATGAATTTTATAAGAACGAGTCTCGTAATTATCTATCACAATTAATATGGACTATCTACTAGAATTGAAAATGTACTACTTGTGGAAATCATGTTATAAAGATAAACAGTATAATACGAAAATGGAAAAAACAAAATACACCAAAAGTTTTGTTAGCGAGAAAACGGTAACTGCTGAAAAACCCCGGGACCTCGTCCAGGTTTGAACACTAAATTGTATTAAGCCGCTACATACAATATCCTACTATCATAGTTCGGTCTGGATGTAGTTGAGACTGAGTTCTCCCTCCAAGAAATTCAGCTGAAGTCGTGCTCCTTACGTCTCTTGAACCTCGCAAGGCCTTACACAATTGATTCTCTTGGATGACGCCCTTTATCGCCTAAGAGTTGTTTCAGACCGAGTGAATACTTTTGATACCAATCTTGTTTTAACATATAAGCCTATTTGATTTCCCTTTAGATCGAATAGATCAGAGATTGGAAATCTATCTGCAATAGACAAAGCTAGCAAACCTCACAAATCCGGAACACTTACAGCCAGTTATCTGAGAAGCATATATTATTAACCACCTCTTAAGAACAATCGTGAACTAATTAATTACAAATAGTTTTCAGATATCTATCTTGAGGAGTCACAAAGTCTGAGACGAAGATAACTTTGCGAGTTCTATCAATCTCACTCCTGAAAGAGATCACTAAGACCTCGATAACAGAAATAACAAGATCAGGATACACGAACTATCAAGGTAGAGATAATTAGACATGGCTTCACGAATCCATAATTGAAGTCTTTTATTCGTAAACCTAATTATGTTTCTCGAGGAAACCTACGTTCATAGAGGAAGACTCTAGCAATCAACTAGGATACAAAAGTGTCAGGGATTGAATTTCCCAGTTGAATGAGTCTCTCTATTTATAAATTTTCAAGACCGAGGATTTCTTAGAATTCAAACTAAGATAACTTAAGATTCAAGCAAACATTTTCTTTGTTTTGATGAAACTCTAGTTAGGGTTTCAAGTAAGCATGTGAGAAGTTTGTCTTAAAATCACATAGAAGAATCTATATACACTATGGTCTAGGTTTTGGAACCGTGTATAACGATTGTTCTTCGCAAGTATGCACTTAAAACCGATAACAATTCAAAAGCATAATCTTGTTCATTTAACACTTAGGACTTGAATCATGATGTACATACAAAAGGTGTCTTAGTGATAAATGATGTCTTAGAGGTGTTTATGAGAGTCATAGCAATGTTAAATAAGTTTATAAATTTTTTTTTGAGCATCTGTTAATATTCACTGAGACAGTTTGTGAAATGGTTTGTGAACCGTTAGCCAGTTTATGAATTTAGGGCACTACAGTTCGTGAATCGTTCTACTCTTCTCTTACTCAGACTCTGCGGTTCGTGAACCGTTGGCTATTTCACAAATTCAGATCACCACAGTTCGTGAACTGTCCTATTCCGAACTTTACAGTTTGCGAACTGGTTCACCAACCTTCCTATATTTCAAACATCAGATATCCATGGTTTACGAAGTGGTATGTCAACCTACCCTGAGTCCAAATTACAGTAGTTCGGAAACACTCTCTTTTAATGTTGAAACATTCCCAGTTTCTATAGATATAAATATTATTGCTTAAGTAATTTTTAAATGATTTATTTGACACAAAAATAATTCTTGAACAATAAATTATTTCAAACTAAGATTGCTTAGGACAAATGAACATCCATTGCTTGAACCATAGTTATTTAACAAGACAAGATTGATTCGAAATTTGTTTTTTGCAACATTAAATCTACTAGAATTCATATGACATAGTCTCATAAAGATAGAATGGTAATGCATGTGAGTAAATAAAATGGTCCAGTCTTCAAATACCTCTTGTGTTGATGAAGTTCTCTACATGTGTTCGTCTATCTTAAGTCTTCAAGGTTTATTTAGTGATGTCTGATACTCAACTACCAACTTCTTTACCTTGTCCGAGACTTGACTTTAGTATACTACAAATCAAGATACAATTTCGTTCAACTTGACAACAATCTTGAGATAGGAAAACTTGCGAATTCGACCGAGCAGTGCTCTAGCAAAAACTATATTGGTCATTATAAATAGTAAAGTTTGTCTTTCTTGCAAACTTATTCCTTGACAAATGTACTTCATTTTCTAGTCGGTGTGAGTAAGCCCACTAGTAGTATTCTCGTAATAGTCACTGGAGAGGAAAGTATCCTAATTAAGTGAAATATCTTACGTGCGCTTTGTTTAAAGACTTCTTTGGAATCAAGAAGCGTCTAGTAATACTGTTGGTGGGAATCTAGAATCGTGTTGTTATTTTAGTTTTTGATTATTGATTTGATTGACTAACGATATAGTTAAACCTTGATACCTAGTTTGTTTATTATGTAATCCTTTTTTCTGATATAAGTTAACTCGAACGAGATTAAGGATCGACGATTTCAGATCTGCTTTATTGATTCAAAGTCTGAAGATAAGACTTGTGATCATCCGTTGCTGACAGACTCCGTTCTGTGTGTGATCGATCAATAATGGAATCAAGTTGTTTGTGCAGGTACTTTGAAAATATAAGATTTACTTTTTGGTATTATGATCTTTGTGATACTTCGTGCTCACTTGATTGACTGGGATCTAACAAGATCATTTATCTTGCATAGACCTTTTATACCTTGTTGTATATATCGACAATCTATCACTTGGTGTTTCTCTTCAAAAACCGGGTTTGATAAATTGTGAATTAAGATTATTATTTCGGTAATCTTGATCTTAGTTGATCTAACCGGTACAAAGGAGTTTATCTTGATTAAACGGAAGAACCTTTGTATCTCAATTTATCTCTAATTAAGTTGTTGATCTGAGAGATTATATAATGGTTACTGAAACATATTAGTCCTCAACTGTTTCAGAATACAATTCGAAAGGGTTGAATGCTATAAGTCTTCATAGCGGGTGAAACGTCTTAAGATAGTGGACTCTATCTTATGATTCACATGCGTAGACCAGATTGGTAGTAGGCACACAGATATTAAGGTAACTAAGTAACTTGAGGTTCGTTTACTTGGTCTCAATTATACGAAGTTGGTTGTAATCTTTGTATAGCGGCTTAATTATGAGAGTATTGAAAACTGGAATAGGTCCCGAGGATTTTCTGCATTTGTGGTTTCCTCGTTAACAAAATCTTGTGTGTTGTGTGATTTACTTTACTTCCGCACTGTAATGATTTGTCTTTATAATTTAAGTAAATACATTATACGCTAATCAAACACTTGGTTTGATCTCAATAGTTTGTTCGGTCTTGAATTTATATTGTATACCAAGTGTATATCTTGTGGTTGTCATCTTCTTGATGGTTCTTATCTATATTAGATCACACAAGGTCTGTCTTGAAAAGGTGGATATCGAAAAGATTGTGGTTTACTTGGTACCCTCGTCATTTCAAGGGTTTCTCCACCGTATTCACTGCTTCTCGTCTCTGGAAGGCAGTGAATCGAAGCTGTAAAACCAAAGACAAATGAAGACAATGAGAAATAAAGAGGAAAATAAAAAGAAACAAAAGTTCCGTCAAAATTGAGTTCTACTGAATTTGAGCTTTGAACCTTCACTTGTCTATCCGATAAACACAGTCTTTATGATTTTAAAATACTACGTGAAAAGACGAGGGTACCCAAATATACCTCAATCTAAAACTTTTCCACCTATAAGTCCTTTCTCCGAAAGTGATCGTCTATGGACTGAGTCAAGACAATACAAAAATCAGTTCAGACTTCGTGTAATCGTCTATGGATACGAGATCGAGACGATAAACAACGAAGTATGTTTACTTGATAATAGGTTCGGACTTATGCTTATCAAGTAAATATGAATTGACGTTTGTGTAATTTACTTTAAATTATAATAACAAAAATTATAATTGCGGAAAATAAAAGTAAATGATACAGCAAGATTTTGTTAATGAGGAAACCGCAAATGATGAAAAACCCCGGGACCTTGTCCAGAATTGAATACTCTTAGGATTAAGCCGTTATACAAAATCAAACCAACTTCGTATAGTTGAGACCAATCAACTAAACCTATAGTTCACCTAGTTTCGTCTGTATTCCCACGCCTTAGACTTGCAATAAGTCACGTACTTGGAAAAATTTCTTTAGTTCGTATTCCAAACAGTAAAGGAACAACAAATCTGTTTGGTATCAACTTTTTTCAACCAAGTGATATGAGTTCGACAAAGGCTCTTCTGTTTATCTCAATAAACTCCTTCGTCGGGTTCTTAGATTTATATTATTATCAACTACCAAAGTAACTGTTAAGATTTTGCAATCAATACTTTTAATCACAAATAATTGTATTGATGCCGATCTACACAACTAATCAATCTAATCTACCACAAGGATAAACCGATTATAGTTGGATCATCTTTTACCGAAACAAGTATTGTGCACACCAAAGATTATGAATCCCAAATCAGAAATCTTCAAAGTCTTCTTTGTCTTCAAATCTTCTTAGATCCTCAATAAACACCCGCACACAATCAAATTGAATCTCTTGTGATCAATCACGCACATAACGGAGTCTGTTAGCAATGGATTATTACAAGACGTCTTTAGATCTACAAACAGTCTAAAGATCCTCGTCGAAACTTCGATCTAGTTTGAGTGAATCTTATATCAGAAGAGAAGATTCTCAAGCATAAACAAACTAGGTGCAATCAAAGTTCAACCACCATTAGTCAATCAAATCAATCGAAAACAAAAGATAAACCGCAAATATCTAGTTTCCCACCAACGGTACTGATAGAGCTTCTCAATCCCAAAGAAGACTTTAAACTGAGTGGTCGTAAGAGATTTCGCCTAATTAGGTTACTCTCCTCTCCGAATAGACGGCTTCACCAGTAGCAGCATAACTGAGATAGTTCTTGCTGTACGAGGATTAGTTTGCTCGAAATGCAAACTTTCATATTTATAGACCAAGGAAGTTTGGACACCAAGGGATTTCCAAAACCGAAAATATTCTCAAGATATGCAATATAATTCCAGATTCGGTTTCCATAATTTCTGGAAATGCTTTTTCCAAAATAATGATCGAAAATATCTTAGAAAATATTTAACTAGTAAATGCACATTACTAATTCTCATTTTCCTAAAATAAAATTAAGACCTTAAATAAAAGATTCTCAATTTATTTTATTCGCTCCGGGATTTTCTTCCTTTAGCTATTAAGGAATAACTTTGAACAATTAAAGATAATCGTTACTACACATGTTCAAAGTATGTCGACATCTTTACTTTGTAAGTCCTCTTTCATACTTACAATCTTGAAACCGATTTTCCACACTTCTAAACAAGTTTAGAATTGGTTCATCTGACTTTTAAGAACTATGTGATTGATCAAGAACACTCAATCACAAATCATGGGTTTCACGGTTCTACCAAAACAAGTTTCGGTTCTACCTCCATTTGAGTATTGTGCATAGTCATACTAGCTTTCCAAAATTCGGTTGACTAGGTACTAGGATCGGTTCCCCACATATATATGGTATCTAACTTGTACTTGCTGCACATATCCATAGGATCGGTCCCCTTTGCCTAAAACCGTGTTGCACATGTCCATAGGATCGGTTCCCCTTTCTGCTAAAAACTTGCTGCTACTCATACAAGGATCGATTCCCCTTTGTGATAGGTTGCACCTCTTACTAGGATCGGTTCCCCTTTACCCAGAGTTAGTCATACCAATAACACTAAATCCATCATACCATCTCAGGTGATTACTTAAGATTGGTTTCAATAATAAAAGTCATACCAATACAAAAGTCAGGCCTTTGTGAATAGTTTTACCAAGAACATAAACAAGTCATGAGCGGTTATACTAATCACAAATATTGGTAGTTCAAAAGATATGCAATAAATAACAATACCAATAATGCCTGGAGATTTCTCTTTCGATTCACAAAACAAGTTCATGAATTTACTTCCTTAAAACAAATGTAAAACATTGTTTCCTAGGATGAAATCTTCACCTTATACACATATATAATCACAATAGCATTCAAACGATTATGTCGATGTCTTATCTACAAAGTTTAATGGTTAAGCAATAAACCTCGTATTGTATTCCTTAATACTACGTCTAACTAGAGTATAATCATTCATGCTTCACAATTTTGTTTTCAATATGCACGACTTGAAAGATATGTTTAGGAATGAAACAGTTCAAGTCAAATATCACTAACCTCAAGTGGAAGGATGATGTTGTCGTTGTAGCTCCTTACTTCTTCACTTCTTCAAGTATTCTCAATACTTGTAATGTCTCATATCCTACTACGTTTAAGCTAACCTATATGAAGTTGAATCTAGTACATAATCAAGCGACTCTTAAATGAGTTTTGGCTCACTAAAAATATGACAACCAAACTTGACATACCAACGCTTGGTGGTTTCAACCGAGCTATGCTCTAACAATCTCCCCCGTTGTCAATTTTAGTGACAAAACTCTTACATCATATGGATAAACAAATTACAAGAATTCATTACACATACGCTTGATTCCCGAATTCAACAACACAATAACCTGTATACATTTAATCCTTAAATGACGATGTTGACATTATAATAACAAAGCTAATACTCCCCCTAAAGGTAAGACAAATAGATTTTATCAATCCGCAGGTCTTTGTTATTTCCTTTATAGTCCATATAACTACAAGTATCTGATATGTTAATCCCCCTTAGTCTATGCTTTCACTCTTTCGTTAGATAAACTATTAAGCACCAATGTCCTTTCCCTTAGTGATACCAATCAATATAAATCAATACCAGTATCACTTGTTTACTCCATATATTTCTCCCCCTTTTTGTCACAAAATGACAAAGAAACGAAAAAATAAAGGACAAACTGAAAGGATCTTACAAATCTTAATAGACTTGCAACCTATAGAGTTAAGCACGAGGGTTCCACACACCATTTTTGATAACCAATATCAAAACCGAAACTACAAAGTAATTTTTTTTTGATATGTTACCAAGGAAACAATTGCCCGAAGCAATTTTCCCTAATAGTTTAGCAAACCAAAAATCAACTAAGCACCTTAGTTCCTTTGCTAAACCGATTGTACAAATACAATAGCTTGTTCGATAAGACCAAAATAAAGATAACTCTATTTTTTTCATTAGGTTCTAATTATCCATATAACTTAGACCTTTAAATTTCAAACAAGATAAGTACTAGGTTAGTTAACTAGCATTTCTTGTTAAGGCATTCGATTAGACTTGAATAACCGAAACCTCCATTTTGATAAGTCTAACTAAGATCAGAATTAACTTAGTTTCTCTCACCCGGAATCGAATTGGACTAAACAATTCATCCCGTAAACATTTTCTTTCGTTAAGCCATAAATAATTCACAAACCAAATAAATTAACTTGCGTAATTATTCACCTCAACCTGAAGCAATTGAAACAACATAGACATTAAAGCACCGCAATTGCAATGAAATTTTGTAAGCCTAAACAATTGATACCACACAATAAAGCAAGATAACAATAGTTTTTCTTAACCGGAACCAATTTAATCACACACTCATCCATACACAAATAATGGAATAAAACATCAATTGTACCGAAATTTTGTTAAGCGAAAGCAATAAATATATGAAATAAAATCAGGCTTTTCTTAAACAGGAAAACAATTAACTAACAAGATTGTTACCTCACATTTCGCATTCTCTTCTCCAATATATTTTCATCTTCTTCCAGGGAGAGTTGATATCGAAATATCATTATGTTGTCATCCTTATGCAAAACAAAAGAATAACAACAACCAACCTTTACCAGAGAAAGGTTGAAAATCGGTTTTTAACTATTGCAAGCAAAAGTTGAAAACCGTCGAAACACATATGCGTTTATGCTAAACCAAAACCGATTCAACATATTATAACTTTTTCACATATTGTTTCTATCAGAACCCCTCATGATCCTTTGATAAAGCCTACCAACATGGGCTAGAACTTAATCCTTCTAAATCAAAAAGTCACCCAAACCATAAGGGTTCACAACATTATGAGATCGAATATCAAGGTTAGAAAACCGAAATCAAACATCCCATAAACATATATAGCAATAATCATAAAGTATTCAAGCACAGGCAATATAAATCAAAAACTATCACAAGAAAAATTATAAATCAAATAATTTTATTCATAATAAGATAGTTTTATTCATAAAATAGATCTAATACAATCACTAATACAATCATTGAAAGAAATCAAAAATTGATGTCTATTTTTCAACAGATTTTTCAAAGATCATCTTCAACTTCCTCAAATTTTTCAGGATCTTCATCAACAGCACCTCGACTGATATCTCGGATTCTGTACACAGTACCTTGATTATGTTCACAGGCTAAAGCATTAACCTTTCGATTAATATTCCGAGCATACTCCTTGTTACCGATTCCAAGTTTAATCAGTTTTCTTTGGTTACAGATAACAGTTCTTACTAGTGTTGCCTGTCTATGATGAGTTTCAATAGTACTGAGGAGGACTTAACGTAGATTGATAATATCAGTCTTAGTATCCAAACTGTTTTGGACAAGGAGATTAGTGACATCTTCCTTTTCATTTTATATATTTTAACAACCAGATTTCTTGAAGGTATCATCAAGATGAACTGTTTTCTTAGAAGTCATTCCACTCAAGGCTTTCAGAAGTTTTGCTTGAGATCTGGTTTGAGAATACATTCTTTAGCATAAGTTCTCAGACACGCTGAGTAAATATACCTGAAATACCTTTAACACATACCAAACATAGATATCAGCCTTAAATAAATAATTCTGATTAGATTCGAAAAGATTTTCGCATGAAACACAACGTTCTTCAAAAAGAGATTATCTTCAAGATCGGTATCAAGAGATACTTCAAACAACTACACAAATCCTTTTTACACGAGTTGTTGTAATACAACCTTTCTACACATAAGTATAATAAAAGCATACTTAAGGTAGATCGTGTATTCTCTCTATGTTGAATAAGAGATATTAGTAGGACTCTGATAGCCCAGGTATATGTGCTTCCTTATATCCGAAGATTGGGCATTGTAAGGATGCACATTCGAATGCGATTTAAGAATTAGGATGAGGATCTTCCTCATCAAATAACTTTTGAGGAGATTCTTCCTCTTTTTCCTTAGGGGCATTATCATGTACTGTTTCTTGGGTTTTGAACCCATCCTATTGGCTAGGAAAATTACGAGATGCAATATCTTCGATTATATCATGTGCCCGGGATGGAATGTTCTCTGAGCTTGAACCCGTGTGATCAAGATTTGCCATTCGACAAATTGCTAATGTCTCTTGTTCAAGACATTTTATATGTCCTCTTAAGGTATCCATTCCTTGTGAAAAGTGGGGGTACAACAACCACACTCAATATTTCGCTTAGAAATCTGTATGGACAAACTCCAATATACTTTCAAGAGAATCAACTAGACTCAATCTTAATAAAATATATCAAAGAGTTATATCTCTCTTTCTTGATTCAATTCTTTCTCAAGCAAATAGAAATCTGCAAGTCTAATTGAGTACAAGACAAATCACTTGAACGGTACCAAAGACCAATGTTCAAGTATCAATCAATTTCAATCAATAACCAAAGGTCGGATTTACAATTGATTGATTCAAACGCACAACTTGTGATATTTCAATTATATAACAAAATATAATGCGGAATATAAATAACACAGACAACAAAATTTTGTTAACGAGGAAACCGCAAATGCAGAAAAATCCCGGGACCTAGTCCATATTGAACACCACATTGTATTAAGCCGCTACAGACACTAGCCTACTACAAACTAACTTCGATCTGGACTGTAGTTGAACCCCAATCAATCTCACACTGAGCCAAGGTACAGTTGCTCTCCTTACGTCTCTAATCCCAGCAGGATACTACGCACTTGATTCCATTAGCTTATCTCACCCACAACTAAGAGTCTCTACGACCCAAAGTCGAAGACTTTAATAAACAAATCTGTATCACACGAAAAAGTCTACAGGAATAGATAGATCTGTCTCCCACAGAAATACCTACAAGTTTTTGTTTCGTCTTTTGATAAATCAAGGTGAACAGGAACCAATTGATAAACCGGACTTATATTCCCGAAGAAAAACTTAGTATTATCAATCACCTCACAATAATCTTAATCGACGCGGCGAACGAAGATATTGTGGAATCACAAACGATGAGACGAAGATGTTTGTGACTACTTTTCTATCTTGCCTATCAGAGATGTAAATCTCAAGTCAATCGTTAGGATTGTACTCAAAACGATAGAAGATGCAAGATCAGATCACACAACTATGAGAAAGTAGTATCATATCGGTCTAGATTCACAATCCTAATGAAGTCTTTAAGTCGTTAACCTGGTTTTTAAGAAGAAACCTAAGGTTCAAGGAGAATCGACTCTAGCTAATACAACTAGTATCACACAGGAGGTGTGGGGATTAGGTTTCCCAGTTGCTAGAGTTTTCCCTTATATAGTCTTTCAAATCAGGGTTTGCAATCAATGTTAGCTTGGTAACAAAGCATTCAATATTCACCGTTAGATGAAACCCTGATTAGATTCAAGCTAATATCTTTCAACCGCTGGATCGAAAACTTAGCTTGTTACACACAAATGAAATGCACGATTTTAGGTTTGTGTAACCGTACCCAAACATGTACATTTGTTGGTTCAACAATAGTTAACCAAATGGTTAGCCATATGAGCACTTTCATATCAACCATATTCTTCTTCACCATAACTAGTTCAAATGACTCAATTGAACTAGTTAGAGAGTTGTTCAATTGCAAGGAAATCTTAAGTAACTACACAAGACACAATCAAAGCAAAAATGATTTGATTCACTCGAATCGGTTTATGAAATTTGTAGCCACGGTTTTCATTTATCATTCCTTAGTTAATATGAATAAGTTCACAAACAATCATCTTTAAATATAACCAACTTAAGTTCGCAGACTTAGTTCGCGGACTTAAGTTCCCGGAAGGAGTTCTCAAACTCCCGCAGATTTTCTCGGGTCGAGAACTTCCGCCAGTTCGTGGATTGAGTTCGCGGAATGAGTTCGCGGCTCTTGTTCCGGTTCTCTTGATCAACAAAGTTCGCGAACTTCGGTTCAAGGAAAAAGGACTTATACATATATGTGTTTTCACATAATGCTTATATCCATCATTGGTTATATAATCTAAACTCTCATTTCAATCATTGAAACATTCTTAGAGGACGTTATTATATAGTTGTTATTCACAAACTATTTTTCGTCAAAGTAAACAATTTTCAAAGTGATTGAAACGTATCATGACTTTCGTCACTAGGTAAAGATGAACTTGGCCAAAGCGAAAGCTTACCAACAAATATTTCGAGAAATAGATAGGCGAGATAAACTCGGCTCGAAATAGCAAATGTGTATAATCAAAGTCTATATAGAAAAATGACTTTTGTCTCAAGATAAGAGATAGAGTAGATAGACTTTTGAGTGACAGATAAGTTCAAGTCTTCACATACCTTTTAATCGATGAAGTTCCATCAGTTCCTTGAGTAGTCCTTCGTCTTGTATGATGATTGGCATGGAGTTCTTGAACTAAACTACACTTTCTATCCTAGTCCGAGACTTAGCTATAGTAGACTAGAAATCAAGACTTATAGTTTTGATCACTAACATTGACAAACATGCTTGAGATAGCAACGATGCGAGTTCGATCCCGAAACAAACGAGGTACTTAGGTACTCATGGGGAACCTCCCTCATTGCTAGTGTGATGGAAAGTCTTTGCAAAGCTTTTAGGTGGAACGAAACACAAATTACGGGATGTGTTGCTCTTATCCAGGTATCTTTTAGTTTTAATATAAAAAATGTTTATTTATTTTACTTTTATATATTGGTTTGTGTGTAATATCTTATTTTTAATTCTTTTTTTTTTTCGTAGTCATGGGCTTACGACCATTTTACAAACTTGAGCCCTACCCGGGATACAAAATGGGCTCTAGAAAAACCTACAAGAGGAAGATACCCTTTTGTAGGGACCCAACACAAGGCTAAAGAGACAGAAATGGTCGAAATGAGGAAAAAGTTGGATGCTTTGACAATCGATGATGTGGATTTTGATCCATATTTGAAACTTGATGAGGATGGAGAAGATGAAGCCGGTGATAGAGTATTTTCTGATGTGGCGGCATCTGTGGGATCTTTGTTTCATGCAACTGGGTTCGTCATTTTAGATCCTCGTAGAACGCTCCGCCAAATCGGTATTGTCCAGAAAATTGTACCTGAAGACTCTCTTTTTAAACTGAGCGTAGACAACTCCTTATTTAAGGACAAAGATGTCAGATTGATCTATGAATCAACACCGTTGATCGAGCATTGGAATGCTCATTCCCAAGAAGTAAACCAAATGAGTAGAAGAGCGCTTGAATCTTGTCATGGGACTTCCAAAGTGGATGCGAATTACACGGAATGGTATCAAGAGTGGGCTCATCCTTATGTGGAAAATTTGGATCCGGAGGCGCAGAGACATTTCAAGAATGCAGAGAAAGTGAGTTCAAAATCAAAGGTATCAATGAATGAAGAAGATGATTGGGAGAACATGGTGGTACGTATACTACTAATTATGTTTGTATATATTTTTTTTAATTATCTATGAATAATTAGAGTATGTGTGTTTTTTATGAAAAAATAGGTCGAACGAGTTAATTGGGTGGTCAAGGACATCACCCGTATGATTAATTCGGGTGAGGAATTAACGGTACCTGAACAAAGATTACTCCGGAATCGAGTTAAAGGCATAATAATACCTGAGAAAGGAGGTTTATATCCTTATGCAGAGGACCGGCCAATGAGAGCTAAAAGGGATATGTCTCCTTTTTCTAGCGACGACTCGGACACTCCCCCCGTGAGAAAGTTCAATCTAAGCAAGGAAAAGGCGGTCGACGTGGTAGAGGTGAAAAAGGTGGCCGTGCTGGAACAAGTGCAAAAGGTGGCCGTGCTGGAACAAGTGTTCTAGGTGGACGTGGTGGAGGTAAAAAGACTCCAATTCAAGGTGGCAGCGGTCGAGGTAAAAAATCTAGAGTTTTAGAACAATTTGTGGAACATGAGCAAGAGGACGATTTGGATGCGTTTATGCGCTCGTCTTCTGTAAGGACCCTTAAGCTCGTCAACGTTATTTGACTGGTCTAGCGATGGTCAAGAGACATTTTAGCCGATAATAACTCGATAAATTTAACACGAACGTTAATTAATAGAAATTAATCTAACAACGATCTAGATACGAAACTAGTTACGTGGAATGGACTACTCGAACGTGTCAATCAGATACCAGACGAAGAAGTAGTTACCAGTTACGTATGAAAGACAAAATAGTCTTTGCATAGTTTGGATCGACCTGGCTGCCCATATCATTTTGTTGGATGCCTTTATCATTTGTCCTTGCCTTATCAGATCCAGTCGAGCAGATAATCTCATTCAGTCTTCTTCTTTCTCTTTCTTTCTCGTTCTTCTTTCTTCTTATCGTTTCTTTCTTCTCTTGTTCTTCTTCTCCGACAAGTTTGAGAGATCAAAAGAGAGGCTTTGTGATCAGTAGAAGATGGAGAGTGTCATGGGGTAATTGATGGTGATGGCGAAGTTATCTTAAGATGATTCATACTCGAGAGAAGAGATGATTTAGAGAATATTAAGTTAGGGTTTCTGTTATGAACTGAAATTACGATTAGTGATGAATAAGAAGAAATAGGAGTGGGTTCGATTGAGAGAAGGGTTTAAGTTTAATTAAAGTTTTGAAGTTGTTTTGGAGATTATATGAGAATTAGGGTTGTGTTATGTTCTTCCCCAAATTAAGAATTAGAGTTTGTAGGTCGATTGAAGTAGTAGAGTTGTTTGAGAATTGAATCAGGAGTTAGGGTTTCTGCATGTTGAAGATGAACGGATTGAATTAAACAAGAAGAGCAGTTATTTGAAGAATTAAGAATTAGGCTTTTGTTGAAGTAGTAGAGAAATCAGAGGAGATAAAAGATGGGTTTGGATGATTAAGAGAATTAGAATCAAGAATAGATGATGGTGTTGGTGTTGGTGCTGATTCGGGAGTTGGTTCAGTTCAGAAAATTGGAGAAAGAGGTAAATTATAGTTCTTATAATTATTTTATTTTGATTACGTTAAGTGAATTCGAATTGATTAAGTGCTTCATGGGTTTGTTAAATTGAAGTTAGATGAATTATATGGAGTTCCAGTTTTGGTTTAATTGTGAAATCAAGAGTCATAATTAGGATTTATGTGGATTTATTTGGGAATGCAAATTAAGGTTGTTTGATAGAGGAATGGGTTGTGTTGAGTTAAGTAAAGATGCTTATGATATTGTTGTGTGTTTTGATGATGTTAAACTTGAAGAACAGAGAATTGTGGGTGTTGTTGAACTGTGCAGTTGAAGCTAGAAGGAAAGAAAAGAGTAAAACTGAATTGAGTCAGTGTTATAGATTGGTGATAGTGGTTTTGCCAGCAACATGATATGTGAGAAGTTTATGTGGTTAAGTAATGGGTTTGTAGTAGAAGGGATTGCCTGTGTAGGTGGTTACAGTTTATAGAAATGAACAATGATGTTGTTGAGGTTGGTGGGGTACTGAATTGAGATTGGATATGAGATAAATAGAGTTACAGATGTAGGTAAGAGATAAAAGTGAAGTCTTCTAGGACTGAGTTTAGTCTCAGTTGAAGGTGTAGGTGATGGGAGTTATAGCTATTGTCTGGTGGGGGTTGTATGTACTAGTGTATGTGAAAGGGAGATACTGGATTGAGTTGCAAGAGGCTTGAATGGTAGGTGTTGATTCTAACGGAACTGTGGTGCAAGTAAGAGTTGTGGACTGAGCTGGTGGCAGTATTGCAATGTTGTTTATGTGGAGTTGCTTGAGTTATAGGAATGAAGGTTAGATGATTGTGTGAGTTGAATTTCTTCAGTGTGGAAGCTTGCAACTGCAATTGCAGGTAGGAATAGTTTGTAATTGTAATTGAAATTTGTAGTTTATTTGAATGATTGAATTAATGCATTATTAGATTGAACTTGAGTTAGGTTGTAGAGCTAAGAGTTGCAGTTGTGTGATTAGAACCCTTAACCTGTCTGACTGAGCTTATTCAGTCTGATTTAGTTTTGGTTTAGCTGACCCAGTATATTTGACTGAGTTGGATCGGTGTAGACTCACCGAGTTTCCTGTCTAGACCCGAATTGACTTAGTTGACCGATTCCGGTTTGACTTTGACTGTAGACCTGACCTTGGACATTGACCGTTAATTGACCATTTGACTGTTAGAGACTGTTAATTGACCCTAGTGGATCAGGCCTTGTGTAATGGCCTTGTTTAGTGGACTTGAACTTAGGCTTAGTTTTCCCAGTTTGATGTATTGGACCTTTATGGTCCGAATTAGCCTTTGACTTCTTCTACAAAGTTGTAGATATTTTTAAGACTTATTAAGTGAACCTAGAGACATTAGATAGACCTGTATGATTCTTGTGTGAGCCATTTTGTCTAGATTCTTAGAGTTTTTGTGTGATTAACAGTTAGTTATTAACAACTATCGATTCAAAGAATGAGCTAGTGGATCGTGGATCTCGAGGTGGGAATTTCTATTTAATTCTTTTGTGACCATTGTTGTTTTCTTTTATAAAAGTTTAAGTTTATCAAACTTGTGCATCGTCTGGTTACGCTTTCCTTGCATTGTTTAATTCTGAATTCTGAAGGTTCTGTTATTTCTTTTAATCTTTCCAAGGTTTGGAAAGGACCCGTATTGTTTAGCTTGTCTTTATGAATGGTTGGGAAATAAGAATTTCCATTTGTGGTATAAAGGATGAAAAAGCGGGGGTCTAACAACCACACCCAATATTTCAATTAACAATCTGTATGGACTAACTCCAGTATACTTTCTAAACAATCAACTAGACAGTCAGACTCAATCTAGAGAAAAGTATATCGAGGAGTTAAATATCTTTCTCACTTGATTTGATCTTTACTCAAGCAAATAAGAATTTCTGAGTCTTTATCAAATACAAGGATAATAAACTTGGATGGTACCAAAGACTAATATCCAAGGATCAATCAATTTCCAATCAACAACCAAAGGTTGAATTTCACAATTGATCGATACAACGCACAACCTATGATATTTCAATTATATAACAAAATATAATGCGAAATAGAAATAACACAGACACCGGAAATTTTGTTAACGAGGAAACCGCAAATGCATAAAACCCCGGGACCTAGTCCAGATTGAACACCACATTGTATTAAGCCGCTATAGACACTAGCTTACTACAAGCTAACTTCGCTATGGACTGTAGTTGAACCCTAATCAATATCACACTGATTCAAGGTACAGTTGCGCTCCTTACGTCTCTGATCCCAGCCGGATACTACGCACTTGATTCCCTTAGTTGATCTCACCCACAACCAAGAGTTGCTACGACCCAAAGTCGAAGATTTCAATAAACAAATTTGTATCACACAGAAAAGTCTACGATGATAGATAAATCTGTCTCCCACAGATAAACCTATGATTTTTGTTCCGCCTTTTGATAAATCAAGGTGAACAGGAATCAATTGATAAACCGGACTTATATTCCCGAAGAACAGCCTAGTATTATCAATCACCTCACAATAATATAAATCGTATGATAGCGAAACTAGATATTGTGGAATCACAAACGATGAGACGAAGATGTTTGTGATTTCTTTTTTTCTTGCCCAATCGGAGATATAATCTCAAGTCAATTATTCAATTGAACTCGTACGATAGAAAATGGCAATATCAGATCGCTCAACTACAAGAGAGGTAGTTTCGTTTAGCTTCACAATCCCAATGAAGTCTTTAAGTCGTTAACCGACAGGGTCTCGAGAAGAAACCTACGGTTAAAGGAGAATCGACTCAAACAAAACCAACTAGTATCACACAGGAGGTGTGGGGATTAGTTTTTCCAGTTGCTAGACGTCTCCCTTATATAGTTTTCAAATCAGGGTTTGCAATCTAAGTTAATTTGGTAACAAAGCATTCAATATTCACCGTTAGATGAAAAACCTGACTTATCCAAGCTAATATCTTTCAACCGTTAGATCGAAAATTAGCTTGTCTCACATACAAATGAAATGTATTCATTTAGGTTTGAGTAACCGTACATAAACGTGTACATTGGGTTGGTTCACAAATAGTTAACCAATGGTTAGCCATATGAGCACTTTCATATTAACCGTATTCATCTTTCTCATAACTAGTTCAAATGACTCATAAGAACTAGCTCAAGAATTGTTCAATTGCTTAGATCTTTTTACATAGACAAAATTGAAAAAAAATCGATTTGATTCACTTGAATCAATTCATGAAAAATATAGCCACGGTTTACAAAGATTGCATTCCTTATTGATTTATTGTTTAAGTTCATGAAACTACCGATTTGAGAAATAACCATCTTGGGTACGCATACGGGTATGCGTACCTTAGCTACCGGATTTGAGTTTACAAACTCAACAGAGCTTTTCGGTTCGAAAACTTCCGTGGGTACGCGTACGGTTATGCGTACATAAGGTGACTGGTTTACTAGTTTGCAAACTTACAAACTCGGCAAAAAATTTCGGTATGAAAAATTCTGCCAGTATGCGTACGGGTACGGGTACCTAACCTGTCTGCTTCACCAATACCGCATGCACACATATGCACACACTTGGTTTCCGGCACATGGATTTATACACTAATGTGCGAACACACTATATGCTTATATCCATAGTTGGTAATCTCAACTCTACATTTCAATCGTTGAAACATTCTTCTATAATGTTATAATAGTCGTTAGACAAAAAGAATCGACTATCGTCATCAAAGCTATTTTCAAGATTTAAACGTCATCATGACTTTCGTCACGGGTAAAGATGAAAATGGTTAAAGCAAAAGTTTACCAACACATATTTCGAGAAAAAGATAGGCGAGTAAACTCGGCTCGAATTAGCAAATGTGTATGTATGAAAACTATCATACTTATACGACTTTTGTCTCAAGAGTAGGAAATAGAGTAGATAGACTTTTAAGTGACAGATGAGTTCAAGTCTCCACATACCTTTTGGTCGGATGAAGTTCCACTGGTTCCTTGAGCAGTTCTTCATCTTCGTAAGATAATCGCCATGGAGTCTGGAGCTCAACTATACCTAACTATCCTAGACCGAGACTTAGTCATAATTAAACTAGAAATCAAGACATATAGTTTTGATCACTAACATTGACAAACATGCTTAAGATAGCAACGCATGCGAGTTTGACCGAGCAATGCTCTAACATAGGATACGCTCCTTCATTTATACTTTTCATGCACATATGGGTGTGTAATTGTTACCCAAATCATATAGGTGTGTAATTGTCACCAATATTACGGGTGTGTACATTCACCCACAGACTATCTAGGTGTGTAATTGTCACCAGTATTACGGTGTGTAAATGTCACCACAGAAATAATGGTTTGGTGTGTAATTGTCACCAATCCTATGGTGTGTAAATGTCACCACAGAAATAAAGAAGAAGTTAGTTCCATATACATGTTGATTAATTCTGTGATTTGGTAGTTTTTCAGTGTTTTGGAAAAACATAAATTGTTTTCCAAATCATTGCAATGTTTACTTGAAAGTTAAATGTTATTTCTACTGGGCACCCCTCTTAGGGATGATGTGCTCACCCATTCCCACTTTCAGTTTCAGAGACAGATCAAGTTGTACACGTGGCGATGAAAGCTTCGAGGAGTTGATTACGTTAGTTGGATTGCTTCCGCTATGTTTATTTTGGTGTTTATATTCTCAAAACTGGTCATAAAAACCCAAGGTGACCAAACTTGTGGTACAAAAACCCCACTCAAATGTTGGGATCCATTAAAACTACATCTTAAACAAAATTGATAAAAAACCCCAAATTTTTAAAAATCGATACAAAACCCCAAATTTCAAAATTGGTTTCATCAAATTTTACGATGAAACCAAAATTTGGTTGCATCAAATTCTTTGGGGTTTCATCAAATTTTATGATGAAACCAAATTTTGGTTTCATCAACCGCGAGTTACTTTTGTTTTGTTGGGGTTTTTGTGTTACTTTTGTTTTGATGGGTTTTTTGTGGATGAATAGTGACATCTTTGGGGTTATAACTCGCGGACCGTTATATTCTACTCGTAAATCAACTCACTATTTTATATCTATCATTTGAGAGAAGTTTTTGTATATATATTTCAGAGCGGGGCTAGTTTTTGGGTTAAGTTTTGTATCAGTTTGTCTTAATTGAATATTAAGTAAATGATTTAGATTATTAGTGCCTCTTTATTTGGTTAATCTCTTGGATTAGTTATATGCTAGCTTTGGGGGCGCTACATCTTCGGAGGAGGAATCAAGTGAATGACTATTTACTCGCTTTTTATTATTTTACTTCATGAATCTTTTATTATCTAAGATTTTGTCTATTTACTATTTTTGTTGTTTGGTTATGGATTTGGATGGATGAATTTTTATAACTTTGCATGTATGAATGAATGCTAGTCTTTCCATTTTTCTAATATAAGAAAACTGAGGAAAAAAAATCAGGATTTACTAATTTTCTGTGCACTTTCGGTTAGAAAATCCCGGTCGTAAACATGAAAACAGTTAGGAAATACCTAGCCGTATATTACTCTGGAGACTCAAAAATAAAATGAGTCTTGGTTACGGCTACATATCCGGTCCGTGTATCGTATTTTTGCGGTTAGAACTCCAAACCGTAATTTTGACATAAATTTGCAACTCTGGTTTATGGCTTGGTCGACCCTTCAAGTTCCTGACCGTAGATGCAGAACGGTTAGGAACACCATCTGTAATAAGTTTACGGTTCTGATTACCTAGCCGTATATCACTCTGATAACCCAAAAATAAAATGGCTCCTAGTTACAGATACATATCCAGGCCGCAATTCTGACATAAATTAACAACTATTATTTACGGCCAGAAATACCTAGCCGTAAATATGACATACCACAAACCCTGCATGATTATACAAAATTACGGCTGGGTCTACCTTTCGTTTTCCTAGCCGTAAACACCTTCTTTTTGTACCACATCATATCAACTAGTTTTTGAATTTTGAAAAATAGACCCGTTTGAAGACCGATCTATAGAAGGTTCTAGCTGTTCAACCACTTATTTAAACTTGAAATAACTCCACCTCCATATAACCACCCATTCCAAATTAAAATCACACCTTCTATATTAATAATATCTACTAAAACTCCTACAAACTCAATGCAATGTACTCAAAGGATAAACCCAACTTCACTTTGGAAGAAGACTTGTCTCTTTGCAAAAAATTTGTACTATGCTATCTAAATAAGGGAGAAGAACGAAGGAATGGTGGTTTACCAAGTCAATCGTATTGGAGTAAGATTTTTTAGAATTTTTGTAGTGAAACAGGTAACTCTAAAAACCGCGATGGGGTTGAATTGTATCTTCGATTTTCAGACATACAGAAAAAAAAAAATGGAAGAATATATGGCTTTACGTCGTATGTGCAAGCAACTTCGACTTAGAGGTGAGACTGATGGATAAGTCGTAGCTCAAGCTAAGAAGGAATTGAGAAAATGGAAAGGTTATAATTTCAATTTGGAAGCTCAATTCGCCATCATCAAAGACTTCTTGATACATCGAAAGGAATGTTATTAAAACCAACTTAGTAATGGGGATCTATTAAGTATATAATGTGTTTTATTGTGGTCTAATTAATGAAAGTATTACTAATTTTCAATCGTAGTATGTATTCATGTTTAAAATAAAAATTTCTCAGCTTACATATTCATTTACGGACGGGAAATATATGTTCTCCCAGCCGTAAAACAGACTCAGGAGATTCTGGGTAGAATAACGGCTAGAAGTTCTTAACTTCCCATTCGTTTTTCTTTTTCACAGCTGGGAATTCATCATATCCCAGCCATAACAAGTAAAATTTTCAGATTTTCTCTGATTTTTAACGGATTTGAATCGATAAAATTAATGTTGGGAGTTGATTATAAGGTTATCCCGAGTTTTGTGACGAAGGGTTTTATCATTTTTCTTCAAATATTTTCAAAAAAATTTCACCAAAATCACCATTTTTCCTTCTTCAAAATCAAAATCAAAATCAAGGAAATCAAGTTTTGATTTCCAAAAGATTAATCATTTGATTAGTCTAATCCATTCACTAATATTGATTAGTTATCTTAATCAATATAATTAGTACTCGTCATATTATGGGTAGAATATGTATTACATAAAATACCAGGATAAGGGGCTCTATGCATTGTTATTTCATGACCCGATAAGCCCCCAAATTCCTCTCCTTTTTAAACCTGGTGTCATCAGGGGCGACCCTGAAAGAATTAGGGGCGACTAATAAGACAAAATAGATTGAAAATACATATATGTCCCTTCATAATCGGTATTTTAGAGTTTTTTTTTATCTACCGATTGTGACTATGTTCTTCTCTTCTTTGCTTTGTTTTGAAATAATTAAATTTAAGTCTACTACCACAATCGGTAGATAAAATAACATCACGAGACTATCGATTAAGTAGATAATAAACGTCAGGAAACTACCAATTGTGAAAAATTGAATTGAGGGCAACCGTCTATAATCGATAGCAAATGAACATCATATTACTACCGATTAAAATTGCCTACACAACCTTTAGACGATTAAGACCACCCATTCATTTCATTTTCTTTCTTTTCTTTTCAACTATTCTTCTCCTCTTCTTCTTCCCTTCCGATTGTGGAGAGTAAAAACACTATTCCCCCCATTCAAACTTCAATTCATCGTCGTCGTTCATCGCGGAATCAAAAACATCGTCGATTCTTCTATAAAACGATGACTAGTACAAATGAACCCATGGGAACTCGAGTAATTGCTGAAATGACGAAGAAGAAGACGAACACGAAGAACATGAAGAAGATGAAGAAAATGAAGCCACTCATGTAGGTGGTGGTGGTGATTCTGATAATCAAACTCTCCAGGATATGGCCCCAATTAGGTAAGTTTCTATCGTTTTATGTGTTTATGTTGCTTCAATTTGACGAATCCATGAAAATAAATTCTAGGGTTTTCGGTTATTTCCCAGAATCGGTAGTTTGGATCTTCAATTTTTGCTCCCGACTGTGTCCATTTTCTAGAATTTTCGGTTATATCGACCAGAATCGAGAGTTAATATTTATGGGTGACTCCCAATTATATATCGCTGCTTGCCACTGAACCCTAAAATTGACCTAATCGGTAGCTAGGTTTTTTTTTTTGCCTTACGATTTGAACAGAGGATTAGAACATGTAGGGACACACAGATCCGTTAGAATCGGAAGATACTATATATAGTATTTGTCTTCCGATTTACTAATCGTAGGTTAGACAAATTCAACCCACTACCAATTATGTAAGTTGTAAAATTTGAAAATTTTGTGATTTTAGCAAAATCCAATTTTGGGGCTACTTTTTAATCGGAAGCCAAAGTCTATTTATTTACTTCCGAATATACGCAATCAGGGGATATGTTAGATTGTTTTGTTCCGATTATATATGTCTCATGACTTTATCAGTTTTTGAACCCAATTTGATGTATAATCGGGAGAAACAACTAGAATATGGCTTTCGATTGTGTAGAATCGGAATAAAAGATTTTACCCGTGCTTCCGATTGTTGATAAGCACGCAAGTGCGACGCTTTTTCACCCATAACTATATTAGCTAGGCCTCATTTTATTACTAATAAAGTTGTTTGTAGGTATTTTCAGAAAATATTTTTTTTTAGAAAAATCAGCTCGAAAAGTTGTTAAAGGCACCTCCGGAGGGCATTTGTTATGCGGACTCTCATTGTTGGTTAAGGGGGACCTCAATTACTAAGGGGCACCTGTTTTACTATTCAGCACCCACTGCTATTCACACACCGGGTTTAGTTAAGGGCTGTCCATTTTCTTCCTCGTTTGAAACTGAAAAAAGGCGGGAAACTTGGTTCATCGGAAAAACAGATTTTAGGGTTTGCATTTGGAGACGATTCAAGAAGACTCAATGGGTGAATTTGTTTGGGAAGTTTTGACTGAGCTTAACACGCCTGGTAACAAGTTTTGATTCGATTAGAATTGATTGGAATCACCGCTGAAAGAAAATATGGATTGTTATTCTCGGGTTTATCCCGGAAAAGTTTTGCTTGGATTTGTGTGGAGTTTAAGTCAGACTAAAGCACAGAAACCGGTTGGATTGGGCCTGTTAAACTCAAACAGGTCTGGTAAGTCCTTTAGATTCGAGAAAAGATGGGTTGAATACGTGGATTTTGTTATAACAGAAAAGAGAAGATATTCACGAGTTTTCCAGCATTTACTGAGATTGGCGTGTGCGAGAATCAATATTTGAAGAGTTTTAAACGTCTTAGGAGGGTGTTTGGATGCTGCAGAGTCGTGATGAAGTAAAACAGGGAAGTACTTGGTGTGATATTTTGGGAAGGAACGAGATATTCTGTTTTGAATTTGGAGAGATTTTCTCGTGATTTTATTCAACAGATTGATTGGAAATGAGATATTGTGACTTAAAAAGGATGGTAAGTCTCCCAGATTCGCAAAAAGAGGGATAATTCACCAAGCTAGGAAAAACAGGGAATTCACCTAAGGGAGAGATATTCAGGATTCTGTGGTAATATTTTGGAAAGATTGCGTATCTCTACAGCTGTTAACTCAATATTATGCGTGTTCCAGAATGTGTAAATTTTTCCCGGCAGCTCAAGGCCCAGTACCGTCCGCCCTGTCCCATGACAACCCATGGGTGCCCGTGGCACATTACGGGCAGGCCCGACCTAGCCCATTTAAATAAGAGGGCGGGCACAGTCCACAAGTCAAATTTTCTTTCCCGGCCCAATACCCTCCCTATTATCCCATCAATGTTACCCGCCCTATTAGCCCGTCAATGGTATCCATTTACTTAGCCTAAATGACTGTTTTCATTTTCCTCATAGTTCTCATATGTGTTTCTTAACTTTTACTCCATAGGAATCCAAATTTGTTAACCATATAGAGAAAATTTTGAGAAAAATCTAAGGCAGTTTCCTTATCTGATGATTCAATTCAAGAAAAATTATAGGAAGTTTGGTTTATCTTGTTCCCATCTCAATATCGTATTTGATTATTAGTTTTAAGTAATACTTGTGTGTTATTACATTACTTTGTTTTTAGTTTTAATAATACATATATATTTTTGTAATATTAATTTTAAGTAATATTCAAGGCCCTCCCTGCCCTACCCGCCCGAGTCCAAATTACATAACAGGCTTGGGCAGGCCATGGGTACTAACTGTAGATAAATAATCTTGTCTGCCCGGCCCTTTTAATTTCATGGGTAAGAGATTTTCCTGCCCGCCCTATACCGTCCCATTTAATAATTAGGCCGGGCAGCCCGGCCCAATTTACACCCCTACGTGTTCCAGAATGTTTAGAGTGTGTATGAAGCAATTGAACGCATGAAGGAGGAAAGAAAGGGAATAAAATATCTCGAGGATATATTCTTTTACTGCCGAGTAGTGGAAGAATTTTTGGAGTGATTGAGCAAGATTTCTTGCTGCTGCTGGATATATAAAGGGTGCTGGTGTTTCTTAGAAAGGCATCGAGAGTTTGGGAGAAGAACAGAGGGTTGCAGAACAGATTTATCTACTGCTGCAGAGAAGAAGAAGAAGAGCGTTTGACGCCTACGGACTGTCACAGAGAACTGTCGTTTATTGACAGTACTCGTAACAGTCAGTTTGGCACGCTTGATTTTAATTTGCAACATCTATTGTAACGGTGAACCTCTGTAACGCCAATACAACGTTGCAGATTCATTGTATTATTAGTTTTCTTTAATAAAAACACCATTTGAGCTATGAATTATATTTTTGAGTGTGTTCTTATTATGATAAGCTAAACCCCAACACTGGGTCGACGGAGGAAGCCGAACTTCATACATGGGTGAATTTATTTTATTTTCTATACGACTTTTGCACTAATTAAAATAGAATTATGATTTGAATTAATTAGTTATCATTTTATTAGATGGGTCATGCTTGCTTAGATATTTGATGTCCCATGCTTACGATTTATAACTAATATTTTGAGAGTCTACCTTGGCAAAAATAACAGTCCTTGTTGTTTTCTTTATTGAGCGATAATTGTTGAGAATAAATAATTGAGCCTATTAATATGAATTTGGTGGAATCCTAGACCCAGTAACTCTCGCTTTTATTAAACCTTTAAATTTAATCTTCACAAGTCTTAGAGTTCGAATCCTTATTACTACAACGAAAATTAAAAATCACATCATTTTTGGCGCCGCCGACGCGGAATTGTTTTTAGATTAATTTTTAGGTTTTTTTTTTTGTACAGTATTTTCATTTTTTTTTTTGATTTTTTTTTTCGTTTTTATGCGTTTGTTTTTGTATTTCTTTTCAGGGACATTTTGAGGATGATGACTTCTTATGAGGAGACGTCACCTACGATGACGCTGGCGGAATATAAGCGTAGAAAGTCAAATTATCAGGAAACCTCATCTGAGATGACGCTTGCTGAATATATGCGTAGGCAATGGTATGGAGTTTCTGCTCTACATGAGGTAAGTGAAGAATCTCCTCTAAAGATATACGAGAAGTATTACAAACACACACCGCCTAGTTTGGAACAAACAATGAGATTATTGGAATGCCAAAAATTATTTAATGATGATGATGATCAGTCTTGTAGTGACTCTCTGTTCTAGACAGAATTTGAAGATGACCATGTGGACGATTGTGGTGATGATTTGCCTAATTCCATAGATGAATCCATCCCACAAGATAATTCACCCAACTTAGAGGATGTTTCTAGACCCCTAGACTTCCAAAAGTTGCCTAATTTAGGGTTAGAATTGTGTGCTTCTAGAGTGTTGTTGGATTACTTTGCATCTAAATACCCAGAGGACTTGCCTATTCCTGATACAGTGCATGAGCCGATTGATAATTCCCCAGTCTCAATAGAATCCCCATATTTTGTTCTTTACACACTTCCTTGTGCAGTAAAAATTTGGTTTAGGGGTAAATCTTGGTTTTTGATAGTTTCAGCGTCTCCGCATTTTCATGACATAAGTGTGAAGCTGTCGTTTGTAAATATTGTATTTTGGGTCGATCCCCAAGTTTCCAGGTTATTAGTTTATGGGGATCCTTTTTGTACATTCCAGTAGGTGTATTTTTATTTTCGTTTACTTTTTTTTTTGCATCTTATGGATTTCCCATCTTAAGTTTTGCATTCGATGACTCAATTACATTGAGGACAATGTAATGTTTAAGTGTGGGGGAGTGGTTAACATTTTATTTTTCTTTTTTAGGAATTTTCTTGCATATTATGACCAGCTGTGTAGCGGGTCTTTTCTATTTTCTTGCATATTATGACCAGCTGTGTAGCGGGACTACAAAAAAAAGAAGAATTTTTTTTTACAGTTGTTAGGGTTATGACCAGTTGTGTAGCGGGTCTTTTCTTTTTTTTTGCATGTTATGACCAGCTGTGTAGCGGGTCTCAAAAAAAAGTTAGCGTTATGACCAGCTGTGTAGCGGGTCTTTTCTCTTTTCTTGCACGTTATGATGACCAGCTGTGTAGCGGGTCTTAAAAAAAATAATAAAAAAAAATTATATGACCAGCTGTGTAGTGGGTCTCTCTCTCTCTCTATCTTATTATATGACCAGCTATGTAGCGGGTCAATCTTCTGTTTTGCTCGAGGACTAGAAAAATGTAAGTGTGGGGGAATTTGATAAGCACGCAAGTGCGACGCTTTTTCACCCATAACTATATTAGCTAGGCCTCATTTTATTACTAATAAAGTTGTTTGCAGGTATTTTCAGAAAATAATTTTTTTTAGAAAAATCAGCTCGAAAAGTTGTTAAAGGAACCTCTGGAGGGCATTTGTTATGCGTACTCTCATTGTTGGTTAAGGGGCACCTCAATTACTAAGGGGCACCTGCTTTACTATTCAGCACCCACTGCTATTCACACACCGGGTTTAGTTAAGGGTTGTCCATCTTCTTCCTCGTTTGAAACCGAAAAAAGGCGGGAAACTTGGTTCATCGGAAAAACAGATTTTAGGGTTTGCATTTGGAGACGATTCAAGAAGACTCAATGGGTGAATTTGTTTGGGAAGTTTTGAATGAGGTTAACAGGCCTGGTAACGAGTTTTGATTCGATTAGAATTGATTGGAATCACCGCTGGAAGAAAATATGGACTGTTATTCTCGGGTTTATCCCGGAAAAGTTTTGCTTGGATTTGTGTGGAGTTTAAGTCAGACTAAAGAACAAAAACCGGTTGGATTGGGCCTGTTAAACTCAAACAGGTCTGGTAAGTCCTTTAGATTCGAGAAAAGATGGGTTGAATACGTGGATTTTGTTATAACAGAAAAGAGAAGATATTCACGGGTTTTCCAGCATTTACTGAGATTGGCGTGTGCGAGAATCAATATTTGAAGAGTTTTAAACGTCTTAGGAGGGTGTTTGGATGCTGCAGAGTCGTGATGAAGTAAAACAGGGAAGTACTTGGTGTGATATTTTGGGAAGGAACGAGATATTCTGTTTTGAATTTGGAGAGATTTTCTCGTGATTTTATTCAACAGATTGATTGGAAATGAGATATTGTGACTTAAAAAGGATGGTAAGTCTCCCAGATTCGCAAAAAGAGGGAAAATTCACCAAGCTAGGAAAAACAGGGAATTCACGTAGGGGAGAGATATTCAGGATTCTGTGGTAATATTTTGGAAAGATTGCGTATCTCTGTTAACTCAATATTATGCGTGTTCCAGAATGTTTAGAGTGTGTCTGAAGCAATTGAACGCATGAAGGAGGATATTTTCTTTTACTCCCGAGTAATAGAAGAATTTTTGGAGTGATTGAGCAAGATTTCTTGCTGCTGCTGGATATATAAAGGGTGCTGGTGTTTCTTAGAAAGGCATCAAGAGTTGGGGAGAAGAACAGAGGGTTGCAGAGCAGATTTCTCTGCTGCTGCAGAGAAGAAGAAGAAGAGCGTTTGACGCCTACAGACTGTCGCAGAGAACTGTCGTTTATTGACAGTACTCGTAACAGTCAGTTTGGCACGCTTGATTTTAATTTGCAACATCTATTGTAACGGTGAACCTCTGTAACGCCAATACAGCGTTGCAGATTCATTGTATTATTAGTTTTCTTTAATAAAAACACCATTTGAGCTATGAATCATATTTTTGAGTGTGTTCTTATCATGAGAAGCTAAACCCCAACACTGGGTCGACGGAGGAAGCCGAACTTCATACATGGGTGAATTTATTTTATTTTCTATACGACTTTCGCACTAATTAAAATATAATTATGATTTGAATTAATTAGTTATCATTTTATTAGATGGGTCATGCTTGCTTAGATGTTTGACGTCCCATGCTTACGATTTATAACTAATATTTTGAGAGTCTACCTTGGCAAAAATAACAGTCCTTGTTGTTTTCTTTATTGAGAGATAATTGTTGAGAATAAATAATTGAGCCTATTAATATGAATTTGGTGAAATCCTAGACCCAGTAACTCTCGCTTTTATTAAACCTTTAAATTTAATCTTCACAAGTCTTAGAGTTCGAATCCTTATTACTACAACGAAAATTAAAAATCACATCAATTGTGCATAATCGAAAGTCATATTTTAATTATAACTTCCGATTGTGAAGTTTGTAATGTAATTCTTACGAACCAATTTTATTGGGGACATGCGAGGTAAGAAAGTCCATGATACAACTGTTACAGGGTCTCGTCAAAAAGGGGGTAAGAAACTAAGCGCTAGTGCGCGGAGAAAAAGGGAAAGGAGCCAAAAAAGGAGTGGAACCAAGCGCTCAACAAGGAACTCAAGAAGAAGTACAAGCAAGCGCTCCAGAAATCACTCAACATAAAGTTGGAAAAAGTGTTCCAGTAATCACTCAAGAAGAAGGACAACCAAGTGGTACTCAAGGAAAAGGAGGAGTTATAAGGAAGGCAATCGCGAAAAAAGCATCACACCTTGAGTTGAAGAAGACGGATTTTGAAGAAGAAATCCCGGGGCTGCCTAGAGATGGAGGAGCATTGTTATTTGGCTACAAAGACTCATGAGCCAGATAAATCTACGAAACCGAGGTAATAATCGTATTCTTTTTTACTAACATATTGTTGTTTTATTCGTAATACTACTATATTAATTTTGTAATGTGTTGTGTGTTTAATAGTATCATTCCGATGCGATTCGTCTACTCAAACCCACTGCCGCACCATCAAAAGTATCGAAAGATCGGCCTTTAGACGGTGAATGTGAAAGGTTCAAGACAATTATAGCCAACTCGGGATTATCTACTGCTGCCAACAACTCAATGTTGGAACATGATCGGGTCGCGATATCGGCTTTTATGGAGAGATTGTATCCCGAGACTGACACCTTTCATATGCCGTTTGGGGAGATGATCATTACTCCAGATAATGCGAGGCAGATTCTTAATCTCAATGACCATGGTGTGGCTGTCAAGTATGAATACACAAAGTAGTTAAGTTTGGAACAACTTTATGATTTGTGTAATGATGAGTGCCAAATATTGTATATATTTATCCCTTTTTGTTGGCATTTTAACTCATCTTTTGTGCAGTAATTCTACATTTTATCCCATATTCTGTATTTTCATTGTTTTCAAGAATAAATATTTTTATTAATTAATTTTGCATTTTTAGGTAATAAATAAAGTTCGGATGAGTCGTGGAGCGAAAAGAGCAGAAAAGTAGTGAAAAGCCGGGAGAAATTACGCAAGGAAGCCGCGAAGAATGGTGCGCACAACCTCATTTTCTACACACAAAAGCGCCTCCGTTCTCAGCCATCAGATCAGTTCTCAGAAGCATCCGACGGTCGCTCCTTCATAGAGCATCAAAATCGGAAGTCTCTGCCAAGCACCACAGCGCTGAAATTCCAAGCCTTCAGATTAGATGGTAGTTGAATCCAACGGTCGCTCCTATGCCTGTGCATCAAATCCCGATGATTCCGCCCAACACTATAGCACCTAACCTTATTTTTGAACCGTTGACTTCGTTGTGTTCCGCATCCAACGGTCGCTACAAACTGCTTCTCTCCTAGCCATCCGATCTACCTACCATCATCACATCCCACGGACCAGATCGCGAAACATCATCCCTCGCTGAAACCGCTCAACACTACAGTACCAAACACCCTACACCTCTACCAAACGCCCCCTTCTCCCCAAAAATCAGTCGACCATCTTCTTCTTCCCCAAACACTCTGCAACCCCCCTGCCATGTCCTGCCACCACCAGAACACCACCTCCTCCTCTGTCTCCTCTGCCGCAACCATTCCCTCACCACCACCAGTTCCATCACTGCCACCACCATCTCCAACACCCGACAACACCCTAGCCTAGCTATTTTCTTCATCTCACAACCTCTGAAACCCTAGGTTTTGGGGTGAGTAAAATAGCTAGAAATTAGGGGACAATAGGAGCAGGAAGAGCATCAGAGGGACATCAAGAAGCATGGGTCGAGCAAATTTTGGAGTTTGGAAGCTAAATTTTGGGTAATAAGTTAAACCCTAATTGTACTGTGTAGTGATATTTTTTGGGGAAAATGTGTTGAAACCCTAATTTGTTAATTTGGGTATAAAAGGGAGGTGCTGTAGAATGAAAAACTGGTTCTTGGACTAGCCAAGTTTCCACCCAATTTGGGTTAGCTTAATTTCAATTGTTACTGTTATTATCTTGCTCCTGTTACATTGCACTGTTAACCATTTGCATATGTTTTTATTGTGCTGTGTATGATGTTGTTGTGTGTATCTGTTTGATGTTTGTTAGTTTAATGTTCTAAATTCACCACTAGGGTGAAGATGAAACCTTAATGCCACTGTGTAGGAGACTACAATTCTGGCCTCTCATCACATTGCTCTCACATTGTATGTCATGCATATAGTGTAGTTAGGATCCCCCTGTGACTGAAAGTGCAGCAACCCATGTGAATTGCTTATGGTCCAAACCTCAGACTAGTTATGCTTTAATCAGATAACTAGTACCTTGGGAGGACATTTTGGTTGCAATTGGAATATCCAACTTAGTCTAGGTTAAGAGGTGGAATCAATGCCCTAGTTTGCCATCCATCTTCAACTGTTAGTATTGTTTTCTTTCATTTGTTTGGTTTTCCTGCATTTTCTGTTTTGCATTTTCATTGTTTGTTTCCCCTGCTGCTATTTCTCTTCCTGTTAATTGCTCCCTTTTCTTTTTCTCTTGGCCTTGTGCTGCTGTTACTTGTTATTCTTGCTGCCTCATCCTTGTGCTGCTGCTGCAGTACTGCTTTTTCTCTTGGCCTTGCAGACTGCTGCTGCTACTTGCACTGCTTGTGCAGCTGCTGTGCAGACCTGCAGTACTGTCTGCTGCTTCTCCTGTTGCTTGTGCTGCTACTTCTTTTCTTGTAGTGCACTTGCCTTGCTGTGCACTTTCATCTGCTGCACTGTTGCTGCCTTATTTGATATTTCTCCTGCCAAGGCTGCTGCCAAAGCTGCAGTTCCTGCATCAAACCACTACTACTGCTGCTGCCTGCCAAGCCAAGTCCACAGTTCAGCCCAAGTCCAAAGTTCAACTGAACCCAAATTCAATCTAGTGAAGCCCAAAGGCCTAGCTAAACCAAGCCAACTGAACCCAAAGGCCCAGATTCTTGACTGAAACAAAAGCCCAAGGTTTAGTTCACTAAGGCCCATTTCACTAAGGCTCAAAGCCCAGTTTAGGTTAAGGTTAAGACCCAATCCAATTCCACTGTGGGCTTAATCAAAAGCTTAAGTTTAAGTCCTAAGCCCATTTGCATTTCAAAGACAAACTGAGCCCAAGCTCAGTTCATTCTATTTTTAACAAACCCACTAAGCCCAATTCATTCAAAGGGCATTCAAACCCATTAGCACTCAAAACCCCATTTAAGCCAAAAGGCTTCTAAACCCAAAGCAAATCTAGGAACCCAATTAGCTAAAACACTTCCGAAACACACCCAATCTCTGTGGATCGACCCGTACTTGCACGAGCTACAACTGACGACCGTGCACTTGCGGTATTACTGTAGGCCCGTTTTTCATCGCATCATTTTTATACACTAGTCCGGACCTAACAAGTTTTTGGCGCCGTTGCCGGGGATTGGTGCTGTGTTTTATCTGTGTTTTTCTTAGCTATTTTGCATTTCATTTCATAGCATTTGCATCTGCATCTGCTTCATTTCATTTGCTATTGGACCTGCTGTTCTGAACCTGTTTTTCCTCTGCTGGGACGCCACCAAGGAAAAGAACCAAAACCCAACTGGGTTTTTGCAACAATATCAGCAGCTGGGCTGGCTGTCTAAAAAGGTAAGCCTAAACCCATTCATTGAGAGAACCCAACCTGTGGGCTTCCAAATTTCTTTAATTGTGGGCTTGTAAAATTAACCCAATTTTTTGGGCTTTTTATTTTTCTATTTTGGGTTTGTAATAAATTTGTGGGCTTGTTTGTTTAATTTGTGTGGGCTTGTATTTATTTTGTGTGGGCTTGTTTAAATTTTTCCATTGGACTTGTATTTTGGACTCTGGGTTTAAACCCAGCTGATTACCGATTGTGGGCCGCAGCCTTCCTTCCATTTCATTAGAGGCTTGCACAGTGGGCTTGCTCCCATTCAAAAACCAAATTTTATTTTTTTTAATTTTATTTTTCTTTAAAAAAAAAAAAAAAAAAAAAAAAATTTCTACTTTGCTCCCAATTTTAAAACCAAATTTTTACTTGCTCCCATCTTAAACCAAATTTTTATTTTTACTCCCATTTTAAACCAAATTTTCAAATGTCTCCCACCAAAACCAAATTTTTCCCAAAAATCCAAACCCTTTAAAAACCAAATTCTGAGCTTTGTAACATAGTTACTTAGCTTTTGAGCCAATCATGTCTGGATATTGGTCTGCTCCTGGGGATGGAAATAAAACTCTTAGAGAACTTGCTTATGGGCATATGCCACGTTATGAACCTTCCACGGACCATGATGTCAATAGTCATAGGAATTATTATGGACATTTTCAAAGTCCCGAGCCGCAATACATGAACCCTAATGACTATTCATACATGCATCATTTATCGCAACGTGAAAATGAACATTTTGCTAGTGCCTCACTCACACAATCATCTCTGATGGATCAATTAGAAGCTCGAATCGCAGCTTTAGAAATGCAATCACATGAGGAATCTGTCACATCTAATTTTCTTAGGCAACCTGAAATCTATGCATGTCCCACATGTGGTAGTTTAGACCACCCTGTTGAGCATTGTCATATTTTGCATAATTTTAGGCAATCTAGAGAAAATCCAAGGTATGAAATGCCCATAAATTGTGAGAATGGTAGTCATTGGGACCATAATCAATCCTTTGAGGGTTGCGATCAATCTTTTATAAACCCTAATGACCATGCACACATGTACCAATCACCACAATTTGAACATGAAGAATTTTGTACTCCCATGAATTTAGACTCCACCACAGAAGCTTTCAGACTTAGTGAGCAAAACTTCGATAGATCTACATCACGAATTCAGGCATATTTAGATCAGATTTTGCTTCACCTACAAAAGGAGGAAATTCATGAGGAAATGTATGTTGTCCCTAATGAAGTGTCTAGTCCCATTCATATAAATAATGTTGAATATGAACCTAATTTAGAGGAACATGAATCGACTAACGACACCACCACTTTTAATGAGGACCAATATGCATGCTACCATGATGATGATTATGATGATTATGATGATGTGTTAGAAGAACATGAAAATATTGTGGAACCTGTTGGTTCAATAACATATGGCTTCTCGCCCTCGACCTTCATGAATGTTGTTTTTTCTAATACTCATTGTAATTCATATGATTTTGATATTGACATGGGATTCGTACAATTATTCTGTGAAGATGAGCATGACATAGGAATAGTTGAATCTTCTGTAGACACTAATATGCATGAAAATATATTTGATGTGTCTGATTCTCTACCTAGGTCACATTGTGATATTTCTCCTGATTTGCCGATGCATGAGAATGAATGTTGATGATGTTGATGATTCTAAGTGTGAACTTGCCAATGTGAGTGATGATTGTGAGCATGATGTGACATGTGTAGATGAGTTAGAAGATTTTGATTTGATTGATAATGATATGCCTATTCTTCTACCTAAGTCACAATCTGATGGCCTTCCACCCAACCTAGATTTGGTTTGTACCATATATAAAACCAATTTCTCTGAGAATGCCCAACCTAGGTTTGGAACTGTGTGCTTCCCAAGTCCTCTTGGACTATTTTGCTTCCAAATATAATACATTTGAGGAACCACAGTTGGAAATAGCATGTTTGCCCGTCCCTAGCACAGTTCATTTCGAGCTAGACCTTTTGCATGATGAACCCCCGAAACTGCGCGATTTTGTTTTCAAAATTATATCTTCTGTAAAATCCAGGTTTGGGGGTAGCTCATTTTGTTTCACAGTTTCACTTGCGTTTCTTTCCTGTTATTATTGTGTGAAGCTGTTGAAATGTCTACACTTCGTCTTTTGGGTTGATCCTCAACTCTTTAGATTGTTAGTGTATGGTGAATTTTTTGTATATAATCCAGTAGATAAAATTTTAAAAACCCTTTTGTTCCTTTTGTATATTTTTCTAATCCAATATGATCTCGGCTGAAATATGTTGGATTTTTGCCTTGAATAACGGAGTTTTAATTCTGCTTTCGCCGAAATCGGGTATTCTCTCTCCTTTTACTCTACTCAGCATGTCCCTTTCCATATGTTGCATTTTAATTCTTTCCATATTTTGAAACATTGAGGACAATGTTTAGTTTAGGTTTGGGGGTATAGAGTAGATACCACGATAATATGCTATAATTAAAAACGAACTCCTTCTTCTTTTGAAAAAAGTGAAAAATTCCAAAAAAATTAAAAACTCAAAATTCAAAAAAATAAAAAAAAAAAAAAAAAAAATCAAAAAATGGAGCTCATTTACCTTGAAATGTTGACTCTTGTGCAAATATGTATTATTATTAGGAGTCTTAGTCTAGATATTTAGGCACCCTGATTCTAGCACAATTCACATAGTGATAAGAAATTTGCACGCGCACGATCTACCAATACATGTATGGCCTCGATCTTCAAGGTGTTGGATAGGAAGTTACGATTGCCAATCACTTTAGAATACTGAACGAAACTTGACTAGCTTGTTCTTTGGTTGGTTGGGATAGAAGGTGGAGGTTACATTAAGAAAGACAACCATCGAATTTAACTGGGTGCATCAAAAAGGGCTACCTCTTGCAAAGTGTCATGTAATTTTTTGTTTCTTCTTGTTATGTATCAAAAGTGTTTCCTTGTTCAAAAAAAAAAAAAAAAAAATCAGAAAAAATACCAAAAAATCAAGTATTTATCAATTCCATCATCTTGTTCCAAAAATAAAAGAGATTTGTCAATGTAAATAAGAGTCATGTAAATAGTCATCTTTTGTTGTTTCTTTTGTAATAAGCAAGGAGGGTGTATGCCATTGATGTACAACGCGAGAAATTGTGAAATACCTCCAACTCATTCACAATTCTCGTAAAGTCCGGACAGCTAGCTAGATTTCGACCTCAGTTCTTAGCCTGAGAAACTATCTCTTGGTGATTAGTAGTCATAACTTCAGATCTTTCTTTACACATGTGTAGATACACTTTACACTCTTATCACATGTCCTTATTTGTTATCAGTGCTAGGATTGTGCCTTCGATAGCTAGATTGACATCTCCATTTTGCTGTGAGCTTAACTGTTTTGCACATGTCACGTTTGATGGAATATGAGCTATATTTTGTCCTTAGGTTTTGTAGGCACACCTCTGGTAAACCTTCACGAGACTTCAACTCGTCCACTAGGGACACTTAGTGGTTTAAAAGGCTTAGTGCATACGCTAAATGCATTCGAGAGACCAGCGACAGTGGTATAGTTAGGATTTCCTTAGTTTTGTTTTACTTGAGGACAAGTAAAATTCAGGTTTGGGGGTATTTGATGAGTGCCAAATATTGTATATATTTATCCCTTTTTGTTGGCATTTTAACTCATCTTTTGTGCATTAATTCTACATTTTATCCCATATTCTGTATTTTCATTGTTTTCAAGAATAAATATTTTTATTAATTAATTTTGCATTTTTAGGTAATAAATAAAGTTCGGATGAGTCGTGGAGCGAAAAGAGCAGAAAAGTAGTGAAAAGCCGGGAGAAATTACGCAAGGAAGCCGCGAAGAATGGTGCGCACAACCTCATTTTCTACACACAAAAGCGCCTCCGTTCTCAGCCATCAGATCAGTTCTCAGAAGCATCCGACGGTCGCTCCTTCATAGAGCATCAAAATCGGAAGTCTCTGCCAAGCACCACAGCGCTGAAATTCCAAGCCTTCAGATTAGATGGTAGTTGAATCCAACGGTCGCTCCTATGCCTGTGCATCAAATCCCGATGATTCCGCCCAACACTATAGCACCTACTAATCTAGAACCGTTGACTTCGTTGTGTTCCGCATCCAACGGTCGCTACAAACTGCTCTCTCCTAGCCATCCGATCTACCTACCATCATCACATCCCACGGACCAGATCGCGAAACATCATCCCTCGCTGAAACCGCTCAACACTACAGTACCAAACACCCTACACCTCTACCAAACGCCCCCTTCTCCCAAAAATCAGTCGACCATCTTCTTCTTCCCCAAACACTCTGCAACCCCCCTGCCATGTCCTGCCACCACCAGAACACCACCTCCTCCTCTGTCTCCTCTGCCGCAACCATTCCCTCACCACCACCAGTTCCATCACTGCCACCACCATCTCCAACACCCGACAACACCCTAGCCTAGCTATTTTCTTCATCTCACAACCTCTGAAACCCTAGGTTTTGGGGTGAGTAAAATAGCTAGAAATTAGGGGACAATAGGAGCAGGAAGAGCATCAGAGGGACATCAAGAAGCATGGGTCGAGCAAATTTTGGAGTTTGGAAGCTAAATTTTGGGTAATAAGTTAAACCCTAATTGTACTGTGTAGTGATATTTTTTGGGGAAAATGTGTTGAAACCCTAATTTGTTAATTTGGGTATAAAAGGGAGGTGATGTAGAATGAAAAACTGGTTCTTGGACTAGCCAAGTTTCCACCCAATTTGGGTTAGCTTAATTTCAATTGTTACTGTTATTATCTTGCTCCTGTTACATTGCACTGTTAACCATTTGCATATGTTTTTATTGTGTGTGTATGATGTTGTTGTGTGTATCTGTTTGATGTTTGTTAGTTTAATGTTCTAAATTCACCACTAGGGTGAAGATGAAACCTTAATGCCACTGTGTAGGAGACTACAATTCTGGCCTCTCATCACATTGCTCTCACATTGTATGTCATGCATATAGTGTAGTTAGGATCCCCCTGTGACTGAAAGTGCAGCAACCCATGTGAATTGCTTATGGTCCAAACCTCAGACTAGTTATGCTTTAATCAGATAACTAGTACCTTGGGAGGACATTTTGGTTGCAATTGGAATATCCAACTTAGTCTAGGTTAAGAGGTGGAATCAATGCCCTAGTTTGCCATCCATCTTCAACTGTTAGTATTGTTTTCTTTCATTTGGTTTTCCTGCATTTTCTGTTTTGCATTTTCATTGTTTGTTTCCCCTGCTGCTATTTCTCTTCCTGTTAATTGCTCCCTTTTCTTTTTCTCTTGGCCTTGTGCTGCTGTTACTTGTTATTCTTGCTGCCTCATCCTTGTGCTGCTGCTGCAGTACTGCTTTTTCTCTTGGCCTTGCAGACTGCTGCTGCTACTTGCACTGCTTGTGCAGCTGCTGTGCAGACCTGCAGTACTGTCTGCTGCTTCTCCTGCTGCTTGTGCTGCTACTTCTTTTCTTGTAGTGCACTTGCCTTGCTGTGCACTTTCATCTGCTGCACTGTTGCTGCCTTATTTGATATTTCTCCTGCCAAGGCTGCTGCCAAAGCTGCAGTTCCTGCATCAAACCACTACTACTGCTGCTGCCTGCCAAGCCAAGTCCACAGTTCAGCCCAAGTCCAAAGTTCAACTGAACCCAAATTCAATCTAGTGAAGCCCAAAGGCCTAGCTAAACCAAGCCAACTGAACCCAAAGGCCCAGATTCTTGACTGAAACAAAAGCCCAAGGTTTAGTTCACTAAGGCCCATTTCACTAAGGCTCAAAGCCCAGTTTAGGTTAAGGTTAAGACCCAATCCAATTCCACTGTGGGCTTAATCAAAAGCTTAAGTTTAAGTCCTAAGCCCATTTGCATTTCAAAGACAAACTGAGCCCAAGCTCAGTTCATTCTATTTTTAACAAACCCACTAAGCCCAATTCATTCAAAGGGCATTCAAACCCATTAGCACTCAAACCCCATTTAAGCCAAAAGGCTTCTAAACCCAAAGCAAATCTAGGAACCCAATTAGCTAAAACACTTCCGAAACACACCCAATCTCTGTGGATCGACCCGTACTTGCACGAGCTACAACTGACGACCGTGCACTTGCGGTATTACTGTAGGCCCGTTTTTCATCGCATCATTTTTATACACTAGTCCGGACCTAACAAGTTTTTGGCGCCGTTGCCGGGGATTGGTGCTGTGTTTTATCTGTGTTTTTCTTAGCTATTTTGCATTTCATTTCATAGCATTTGCATCTGCATCTGCTTCATTTCATTTGCTATTGGACCTGCTGTTCTGAACCTGTTTTTCCTCTGCTGGGACGCCACCAAGGAAAAGAACCAAAACCCAACTGGGTTTTTGCAACAATATCAGAGCAGCTGGGCTGTGCTAAAAAGGTAAGCCTAAACCCATTCATTGAGAGAACCCAACCTGTGGGCTTCCAAATTTCTTTAATTGTGGGCTTGTAATAATTAACCCAATTTTTTTGGGCTTTTTATTTTTCTATTTTGGGTTTGTAATAATTTATTTGTGGGCTTGTTTGTTTAATTTGTGGGCTTGTATTTATTTTGTGTGGGCTTGTTTAAATTTTTCCATTGGACTTGTATTTTGGACTCTGGGTTTAAACCCAGCTGATTACCGATTGTGGGCCGCAGCCTTCCTTCCATTTCATTAGAGGCTTGCACAGTGGGCTTGCTCCCATTCAAAAACCAAATTTTATTTTTTTTAATTTTATTTTTCTTTAAAAAAAAAAAAAAAAAAAAAAAAAAATATTTCTACTTTGCTCCCAATTTAAAACCAAATTTTTACTTGCTCCCATCTTAAACCAAATTTTTATTTTACTCCCATTTTAAACCAAATTTCAAATGTCTCCCACCAAAACCAAATTTTTCCCAAAAATCCAAACCCTTTAAAAACCAAATTCTGAGCTTTGTAACATAGTTACTTAGCTTTTGAGCCAATCATGTCTGGATATTGGTCTGCTCCTGGGGATGGAAATAAAACTCTTAGAGAACTTGCTTATGGGCATATGCCACGTTATGAACCTTCCACGGACCATGATGTCAATAGTCATAGGAATTATTATGGACATTTTCAAAGTCCCGAGCCGCAATACATGAACCCTAATGACTATTCATACATGCATCATTTATCGCAACGTGAAAATGAACATTTTGCTAGTGCCTCACTCACACAATCATCTCTGATGGATCAATTAGAAGCTCGAATCCAGCTTTAGAAATGCAATCACATGAGGAATCTCACATCTAATTTTCTTAGGCAACCTGAAATCTATGCATGTCCCACATGGTAGTTTAGACCACCCTGTTGAGCATTGTCATATTTTGCATAATTTAGGCAATCTAGAGAAAATCCAAGGTATGAAATGCCCATAAATTGTGAGAATGGTAGTCATTGGGACCATAATCAATCCTTTGAGGGTTGCGATCAATCTTTTATAAACCCTAATGACCATGCACACTGTACCAATCACCACAATTTGAACATGAAGAATTTTGTACTCCCATGAATTTAGACTCCACCACAGAAGCTTTCAGACTTAGTGAGCAAAACTTCGATAGATCTACATCACGAATTCAGGCATATTTAGATCAGATTTTGCTTCACCTACAAAAGGAGGAAATTCATGAGGAAATGTATGTTGTCCCTAATGAAGTGTCTAGTCCCATTCATATAAATAATGTTGAATATGAACCTAATTTAGAGGAACATGAATCGACTAACGACACCACCACTTTTAATGAGGACCAATATGCATGCTACCATGATGATGATTATGATGATTATGATGATGTGTTAGAAGAACATGAAAATTTGTGGAACCTGTTGGTTCAATAACATATGGCTTCTCGCCCTCGACCTTCATGAATGTTGTTTTTTCTAATACTCATTGTAATTCATATGATTTTGATATTGACATGGGATTCGTACAATTATTTGTGAAGATGAGCATGACATAGGAATAGTTGAATCTTCTGTAGACACTAATATGCATGAAAATATATTTGATGTGTCTGATTCTCTACCTAGGTCACATTGTGATATTTCTCCTGATTTGCCGATGCATGAGAATGAATCTTTGTGATGATGTTGATGATTCTAAGTGTGAACTTGCCAATGTGAGTGATGATTGTGAGCATGATGTGACATGTGTAGATGAGTTAGAAGATTTTGATTTGATTGATATGATATGCCTATTCTTCTCCTAAGTCACAATCTGATGGCCTTCCACCCAACCTAGATTTGGTTTGTACCAATATTATAAAACCAATTTCTCTGAGAGAATCCCAACCTAGGTTTGGAACTGTGTGCTTCCCAAGTCCTCTTGGACTATTTTGCTTCCAATATAATACATTTGAGGAACCACAGTTGGAAATAGCATGTTTGCCCGTCCCTAGCACAGTTCATTTTCGAGCTAGACCTTTTGCATGATGAACCCCCGAAACTGCGCGATTTTGTTTTCAAAATTATATCTTCTGTAAAATCCAGGTTTGGGGGTAGCTCATTTTGTTTCACAGTTTCACTTGCGTTTCTTTCCTGTTATTATTGTGTGAAGCTGTGTTGAAATGTCTACACTTCGTCTTTTGGGTTGATCCTCAACTCTTTAGATTGTTAGTGTATGGTGAATTTTTTGTATATATCCATAGAGTAGATAAAATTTTAAAAACCCTTTTGTTCCTTTTGTATATATTTTTCTAATCCAATATGATCTCGCTGAAATATGTTGGATTTTTGCCTTGAATAACGGAGTTTTTTAATTCTGCTTTCGCCGAAATCGGGTATTCTCTCTCCTTTTACTCTACTCAGCATGTCCATTTCCATAGTTGCATTTTAATCCTTTCCATATTTGAAACATTGAGGACAATGTTTAGTTTAGGTTTGGGGGTATAGAGTAGTAGATACCACGATAATATGCTATAATTAAAAACGAACTCCTTCTTCTTTTTGAAAAAAGTGAAAAATTCCAAAAAAAATAAAAAACTCAAAATTCAAAAAAATGAAAAAAAAAAAAAAAAAAATCATAAAAATGGAGCTCATTTACCTTGAAATGTTGACTCTTGTGCAAATATGTATTTATTAGGAGTCTTAGTCTAGATATTTAGGCACCCTGATTCTAGACAATTCACATAGTGATAAGAAATTTGCACGCGCACGATCTACCAATACATGTATGGCCTCGATCTTCAAGGTGTTGGATAGGAAGTTACGATTGCCAATCACTTTAGAATACTGAACGAAACTTGACTAGCTTGTTCTTTGGTTGGTTGGGATAGAAGGTGGAGGTTACATTAAGAAAGACAACCATCGAATTTAACTGGGTGCATCAAAAAGGGCTACCTCTTGCAAAGTGTCATGTAATTTTTGTTTCTTCTTTTGTAGTATCAAAAGTGTTTCCTTGTTCAAAAAAAAAAAAAAAAAAAAAAAAAAAAAAAAAAAAAAAAAACGATGTATATATTCAAAAAAAAAAAAAAAAAAAAAAAAAATCAGAAAAATACCAAAAAATCAAGTATTTATCAATTCCATCATCTCTTGTTCCAAAAATAAAAGAGATTTGTCAATGTAAATAAGAGTCATGTAAATAGTCATCTTTTGTTGTTTCTTTTAAGCAAGGAGGGTGTATGCCATTGATGTACAACGCGAGAATTGTGAAATACCTCCAACTCATTCACAATTCTCGTAAAGTCCGGACAGCTAGCTAGATTTCGACCTCAGTTCTTAGCCTGAGAAACTATCTCTTGGTGATTAGTAGTCATAACTTCAGATCTTTCTTTACACATGTGTAGATACACTTTACACTCTTATCACATGTCCTTATTTGTTATCAGTGCTAGGATTGTGCCTTCGATAGCTAGATTGACATCTCCATTTTGCTGTGAGCTTAACTGTTTTGCACATGTCACGTTTGATGGAATATGAGCTTATATTTTGTCCTTAGGTTTTGTAGGCACACCTCTGGTAAACCTTCACGAGACTTCAACTCGTCCACTAGGGACACTTAGTGGTTTAAAAGGCTTAGTGCATACGCTAAATGCATTCGAGAGACCAGCGACAGTGGTATAGTTAGGATTTCCTTAGTTTTGTTTTACTTGAGGACAAGTAAAATTCAGGTTTGGGGGTATTTGATGAGTGCCAAATATTGTATATATTTATCCCTTTTTGTTGGCATTTAACTCATCTTTTGTGCATTAATTCTACATTTTATCCCATATTCTGTATTTTCATTGTTTTCAAGAATAAATATTTTTATTAATTAATTTTGCATTTTTAGGTAATAAATAAAGTTCGGATGAGTCGTGGAGCGAAAAGAGCAGAAAAGTAGTGAAAAGCCGGGAGAAATTACGCAAGGAAGCCGCGAAGAATGGTGCGCACAACCTCATTTTCTACACACAAAAGCGCCTCCGTTCTCAGCCATCAGATCAGTTCTCAGAGCATCCGACGGTCGCTCCTTCATAGAGCATCAAAATCGAAGTCTCTGCCAAGCACCACAGCGCTGAAATTCCAAGCCTTCAGATTAGATGGTAGTTGAATCCAACGGTCGCTCCTATGCCTGTGCATCAAATCCCGATGATTCCGCCCAACACTATAGCACCTAACCTAATCTAGAACCGTTGACTTCGTTGTGTTCCGCATCCAACGGTCGCTACAAACTGCTTCTCTCCTAGCCATCCGATCTACCTACCATCATCACATCCCACGGACCAGATCGCGAAACATCATCCTCGCTGAAACCGCTCAACACTACAGTACCAAACACCCTACACCTCTACCAAACGCCCCCTTCTCCCCAAAAATCAGTCGACCATCTTCTTCTTCCCCAAACACTCTGCAACCCCCCTGCCATGTCCTGCCACCACCAGAACACCACCTCCTCCTCTGTCTCCTCTGCCGCAACCATTCCCTCACCACCACCAGTTCCATCACTGCCACCACCATCTCCAACACCCGACAACACCCTAGCCTAGCTATTTTCTTCATCTCACAACCTCTGAAACCCTAGGTTTTGGGGTGAGTAAAATAGCTAGAAATTAGGGGACAATAGGAGCAGGAAGAGCATCAGAGGGACATCAAGAAGCATGGGTCGAGCAAATTTTGGAGTTTGGAAGCTAAATTTTGGGTAATAAGTTAAACCCTAATTGTACTGTGTAGTGATATTTTTGGGGAAAATGTGTTGAAACCCTAATTTGTTAATTTGGGTATAAAAGGGAGGTGCTGTAGAATGAAAAACTGGTTCTTGGACTAGCCAAGTTTCCACCCAATTTGGGTTAGCTTAATTTCAATTGTTACTGTTATTATCTTGCTCCTGTTACATTGCACTGTTAACCATTTGCATATGTTTTTATTGTGCTGTGTATGATGTTGTTGTGTGTATCTGTTTGATGTTTGTTAGTTTAATGTTCTAAATTCACCACTAGGGTGAAGATGAAACCTTAATGCCACTGTGTAGGAGACTACAATTCTGGCCTCTCATCACATTGCTCTCACATTGTATGTCATGCATATAGTGTAGTTAGGATCCCCCTGTGACTGAAAGTGCAGCAACCCATGTGAATTGCTTATGGTCCAAACCTCAGACTAGTTATGCTTTAATCAGATAACTAGTACCTTGGGAGGACAATTTGGTTGTAATTGGAATATCCAACTTAGTCTAGGTGGAATCAATGCCCTAGTTTGCCATCCATCTTCAACTGTTAGTATTGTTTTCTTTCATTTGTTTGGTTTTCCTGCATTTTCTGTTTTGCATTTTCATTGTTTGTTTCCCCTGCTGCTATTTCTCTTCCTGTTAATTGCTCCCTTTTCTTTTTCTCTTGGCCTTGTGCTGCTGTTACTTGTTATTCTTGCTGCCTCATCCTTGTGCTGCTGCTGCAGTACTGCTTTTTCTCTTGGCCTTGCAGACTGCTGCTGCTACTTGCACTGCTTGTGCAGCTGCTGTGCAGACCTGCAGTACTGTCTGCTGCTTCTCCTGCTGCTTGTGCTGCTACTTCTTTTCTTGTAGTGCACTTGCCTTGCTGTGCACTTTCATCTGCTGCACTGTTGCTGCCTTATTTGATATTTCTCCTGCCAAGGCTGCTGCCAAAGCTGCAGTTCCTGCATCAAACCACTACTACTGCTGCTGCCTGCCAAGCCAAGTCCACAGTTCAGCCCAAGTCCAAAGTTCAACTGAACCCAAATTCAATCTAGTGAAGCCCAAAGGCCTAGCTAAACCAAGCCAACTGAACCCAAAGGCCCAGATTCTTGACTGAAACAAAAGCCCAAGGTTTAGTTCACTAAGGCCCATTTCACTAAGGCTCAAAGCCCAGTTTAGGTTAAGGTTAAGACCCAATCCAATTCCACTGTGGGCTTAATCAAAAGCTTAAGTTTAAGTCCTAAGCCCATTTGCATTTCAAAGACAAACTGAGCCCAAGCTCAGTTCATTCTATTTTTAACAAACCCACTAAGCCCAATTCATTCAAAGGGCATTCAAACCCATTAGCACTCAAAACCCCATTTAAGCCAAAAGGCTTCTAAACCCAAAGCAAATCTAGGAACCCAATTAGCTAAAACACTTCCGAAACACACCCAATCTCTGTGGATCGACCCGTACTTGCACGAGCTACAACTGACGACCGTGCACTTGCGGTATTACTGTAGGCCCGTTTTTCATCGCATCATTTTTATACACATCTCCGGGCCCACCATGTAACAAGTGTTTTGGTGGGATAAAGAGACATCAGACATTGAGTTCAACAAGTGCTTCTCTTACAAAGTTAGACAGTTTAACATGAGTCAGTTGATCAAGATGTTCAAAGGTACTGCCGAGAAAGAAATGCTAGGACCATTAAGTGATGCCGAAGTGGATATGGTGGCCACCGCCTATCTCTTGGTTGTATTGGGATGTGTCATATTCCCCAATACCAGTGGCAACCGAGTAGATACCAACCTTCTACAACTATTGCATCCTCTCAATAAGGTCGTGGACTACTCCTGGGGCACGAAAACTATTGCATTCTTGATGGCAGAGTTGAGAAAGGCGTCGAGGCTTAGAACTAGCCAAATTGTCGGGAACGTGAGTCTATTCCAGGTATTTTCTCAACTCTATTAATCCATTGATCGTTATTTTTTTTTTCTAATTTAAGAATCAATTTCTAATACTTGGTTTGATATCTATGTAGACATGGATCTATGACCACTACCCCAGTCTGAAATTGGCAGATGTGAACGCAGCATGGGAGAGAGGTACAACGAGAGAAAGAAAGTACAAGTTCAATGACAACCTTTCAAGGACAAAGGAGCAGCATTTGGTTAGCTTGAGGGAGAAATTAGACTCACTGAAGGCCTCAGAGGTATGATTTTATCCATACAAGGAAGACCGAGCTGGTGGACATATAGCGGGTCGTTCCGAGTTGTCCCATTATTTTGGACCGTTGTGGCACCCCACAGGTTATGTGATGTACAATGGCTCTAGGGTGATGCGACAACATGGTGCTTGCCAAACAGTGCCATGGAATCACATTAATGACAAGTTCAAGTGGGACGTGGAGCATAGCGAGTCTAACCAGGACAACATCAAGGTAGTTTACTCTGGTACACCATATGTTGTTGATCATTGGGATAAGAGGATATACCACTTGGTGAACACTGGGAGAGCTGTCAAACGAGGTGATGAAAATGCTCCAGGCTATATGGAGTGGTACCGGGAGCATTCACATCTTCGTTTAATCCGTGAGCTTAAAGCAAAGACGACCTCGGCGACTTCCATTTACAGATGTATCATCAAAGAAAAACCTCCAGGTTATGATAAACTGGTGCGTATGGTTATGACTTTTCCCTCTAATATTACGATTCAATTTCTTAGGTGAACTCTATTTGATGTTTTGTCAATTAAAAAAAAAAGGTGAATAGGTTCAAGGTTTTAGCCAAATGGTGCGCTGATTTCATAACAGCTGGACAACCTATGCCAATTGAGAAGATAAAAAAGCACAGGGAGATGATTGATAATGTTGATAATGAAGAGTATGCAGCTGAGTTTGGGGAGAAGAAAGTGACGAAGAACCCGCCAAGAAAAATCATCAAAGGCGAACAAAAGATCTCAGGCTTCTTCAAGCTTTCGTGTTGAAGGAAATATTGAGGGAGATGAAGGTGATGCTGGTGAAAATACGGGTCGTCTGGGTCGTGCTAAGCGTTCTAAAACTTTAGCTGACAATACTAAGAAGAAAAAATGTGTTGTTCGATGCTATGGGTTATGTTGTTTTAACAGTTTCTTTTGGATTATGGTGTTTTAAATACTTGTTTTGGATTATATGTTCTTAAGTTTATGGGTTATGAATGTATTTTGAGTTATGTTTATTACTTGATTGTCTGAAACTGCAGAATTTTTCACCAGAATCAAAGGATATATATCAACCTTACCTACCGATTCTGGTAAATTTTCAAAAAATTATGAGATATGTGCAGAATCGGTAGTAATGTTGTCAACCTTAACTACCGATTCTGGTGACTTTTCAAAAAAAAAAGTCAGACAGGTCCATAATAGGAGGTATAAATATTAACTATTGCTACCCATTATAGTGGCTTCATTTTTATTGTTCTTCTGAACCTAAATAGCTTTATAATCGGACACAACATTATATCATTCTCTACCGATTAACGTGGGGTTTAACATCGGTAGATAGGTGAACTTTATAAGCTACCGAATAAGGTAGTTCCCAAATTCGAAAAACTAGAGATTTTTTCAAATATCAATTTTGGGGCAACTCCATAATCATAAGACATGTTAACTCCATGTCTACCGATTATGGCAGTTCCCAAATTCGAAAAACTTGAAATTTTTTCAAATATCAATTTTGGGGAAACTTCCCTTCCGATTGTAGGTTTTTTTCAAAATAACAAAATTTTCAAACTACATATGTACACAATAACCTCCGATTACGTAAATAAATTTCCGATTGTAGTTTTATCTACCGATTGGAGGGTATATTTGCCATTTAAAAATGCCGGAGATAAGGGGTAGCTTAGATTTATGCTCGGGTGACCTTTTTTGTCTTTTTGTGTCGCCCCAAATTCTTTCAGGATAGCCCCTAATGACGCCAGGTTTTTAAAGCCCCAATAGTAGGTTTAAAAAAAAGTAGTAACTTTTGTTATAGGGCCTGTTGCCCATGGATATGCGGTCCATTAGATGACTAGTTTTTTCTTTTCCTATATATAGAGAACATTGTATTATGTAATCCCTGATGACTCTTTATCAAATAAGAAGTTCTTCTCCTTCTCTATCTTTATCTCTATCTCTTACTTTAACCTAATCGATACTACAAAACGTTATCATGCACGAAGCTGTACCGCGGAGCTATATGGAATCATCGTCAAGCTAAGTGTTTTTCTTCCTTTGATTGTGGCAGATTTGATTTAATTTAATTTAATTTAATTTATGGGGAAAAGGAAATATGTTGATTTGATTTGTACTAATGATGAAAGGAAATCTGTGACGTTAATGGGTGAAAGATGGGACGAAGGGAATCTACTGATTTGTACTAACGCCAAAGGAAATCTGTTGATTTGATTTGTCGAGCTAAAGTTGGATTATGTTCTGATTCTTCCTGCTATTCCTTAGGATCGTAAGGTATATATCGACACAATTTTTTTATCTCTTTGAATCAGGCGACTGGGTTGTGAGTTTTTTTCACCGTTTAATGTTAATGAATTTTGGATGGTGCAAGTCTGATTTTTTTTTTACCTTTTTTTCTAATTAATGATTGGTTTGTCGGCCATGACTATTTGATGTATATGTTGTACATGATGCTGATATTTTTTTTTTATTTTTTTTATCTATAAAATCATCATGTTGTGTTTTTATTTGATTTTCATCCATGATATGTATGATGTCGTGTGGTATGAGACTGTAAATATATAAATATCATGATTTGTTTGAACCATTTTGATTGGTTGATTTGGTTTAATTTATTGGGCATAGTAGTATACTATTAGAACCTAACTATCTCAACACTTGTTTATTTCTCCTATAGATTTTTCGTCTGTTAATTAACCTTAAGTGGTCTATTCTTTTATGAATCATAAGATGTAGTGACATATGACACTCTAAGATTTTATGTTGTTTGTGATCATCTTTGCTATGATGAATATAGTGCCTTATATTTATTTATTTATTTTTATTTTATTTTATTTTTATATTTACAGATATTCAAAAATAAATAATCTTTTTAAAGAAAGAAAAAAAGAAGTCGATTGTTTTAGGGTTCTGTATTTTGTTGGTGACGATTCGTTTTTTTTAAGTATTTGGCCGTTTCATTTTATGATTAATTGAATGGGATTCTTGATCTACGATTACTAAGTATACCATAATAGAATTTGATGTTATGCTGTATAATTTTGTACTGTATTCATTTCTTTCCATTTTGCGGAAAATGCTATGAAATTTCACTTTTATGTCCCGTAATTTCCTTTTGTAAATTTCCGTAACGTCTGCATTATTATAATGAAACATCTATCATTTTAGCTAGACTATTTAGTTTCTCACAAAAAATGGAATAATGTTAATTACTATACAATTTAAACTTACCAAATTGAAAAAACGGTCCGCGAGTTATAACCCCAAAGGTGTCACTATCCATCCATAAAAAATCCATCAAAATAAAAGTAACACAAAAACCCCATCAAAACAAAAGTAACACAAAAACTACAAAGAATTTTGATGAAACCAATTTTGAAATTTGGAGTTTTTGTATCATTTTTTAAAAATTTGGGGGTTTTTGTATCAATTTTGTTTAAGATGGAGCTTTAATTGATCCCAATATTTGAATGGGTTTTTTGTACCACAAGTTTGGTCACCTTGGGTTTTTATGACTAGTTCTGTTGAAAAAATAAATAAAAATGAATTAATTAATGTTAATTACTATATAATATCCATAATTATATTCCACTCATAAATAAGATTAATAAAATATTAAAATATGGTCATGCAATAATGCAAAGTCAAATACAAAGATAATTATTTAGTTTCCACAAATACATTCATGCACATGCAAATACAATTAAAATAATAATAATTAAAATATATTCATGCATTCATGCAAAGTCAAGTATATGGATATTTATTTAATTTCCATAAATACATTCATGCACATGCAAATACAATTAAAATAATAGTAATAATTAAAATGTATCCATGCATTCATGCAAATTCAAATATAGGGATAACTATTTAGTTTCCACAAATACATTCATGCACATGCAAATACAATTAAAATAATAATAATTAAAATATATCCATGCATTCATGCAAAGTCAAATAGAGATAAATATTTAACTTCCACAAATACATTCATGCACATGCAATACAATTAGAATAATAATAATAATTATTTGGTATAAACATCACACTTATTTAAAAATAATGTCATTCAATTATTTGTTTTAATTCCTGTGAAACCAAAACATTAAACTGCACTATTGCCTTTTTTTTGAATGGGCATGTAACTTTCCATGGGCCTTGAACAAGTTATGACCTTAACGAGTTAACACTACTAACTAGATCATCATAATTTGGCCCTTAATCGGGTTATGATTTTTTTTAGTAAGGTCTTTTTCCAGTTGGACCTAACTCGACGGAAAAATGACATTTTGGACTCAGAAGTACTTGAGCATCATTATTGTGCATTTGAGGTGGAAATCATTTCTTTGAAAAATATTAAGGAATATATTCCCTCATACGACTTTATGCCAATGAAAACGCACTGTCTAAAAGGTAGAGCTACATATTCCCTTGTGTTTCTGAACACATGCATCCCAATTTTTGTGGGAAAACTCACAAAAAGTGATATGACTCAGATTTTTTTCTCCCTCTTCCATTTTTTTTTACTTCATCCATAAACTAATGAACCAGTATATGTTAAAGTATCAACAAGAGATTCGCTGTCTTTAGTAGGCTATTCAACCTAAAGTAAATGGTTGACATTCAAAATGAGATTTTCTTGACCCGTTGAGATGAAGAAATTTCTCAAATTAATTTAATCGTAAAATAATTGGAAATAATAAGAACCCCGAAGTAATGGGGGCTAGACGTACTAACACAAGTGAAGCATGTGAAAGGAGTTGGGAATGAATCTTCTTACCGTACAAGCAATGCAATGCGTGTACCATAGTAGCAACCAATTTCCACTGGAAAGGTCATACTTTAGACATCAACTCTAATGACAAGAAGAACTTTGCCTGGCCAATTGACTATTTATTTGAATTAGATCTAATGTTTGTGCTTATAGAATGAAAAGTACATCATTCCCTCGAGACATAAATTCTGTATAGCACTTGAGGTATATCCGGATGGAAAATTTATCATCCTCCCTGAAACGTAACATATATTCACTCTAAAGTACTTGAGTTGAATCTCACTTTTGTTACTAATAAGGCCACACCATTTATTTAATATCTCAAGGCTCAATGTCTAACAGATAGTGGTTTTCCTCCCACCAGCTTAAGGAATTTAAACTAGTTGTTGAATTATTTTCTTATAATGTGACTACGAGGGTTGGATCATCGAGCGCAGTATTTCTCAAAATTTGTTTTCAAGATAGAACAAAGACGTCACAAAATCTCTACATGTACCGAGAGATAATCACACCTTGTTAAATTCCAAAGAAACCCATGCAAATGGATATCATGTGGAACCTCACAGTGATGAGGATGTAATTGATTGCATCTTTTATAACCTTTAATGAATATGGAAGGAAGCATATTCTTAGAAAAATTTATGAGTCGATTTGGTGAAATGTAAATCACTAATATTTGGATATTGAATCCATATTGACCCCGAGAATGAAATATTGGGTATTGACTCTTACAGACTTTGGCACAACTATAAAGCTACTTTGGTTGTGACATGATGATCATTTTGAAAGGACTCAAATGTACATCACTTTATTTGAGTGAATGAGACAATGAAAAAAAAAGATTGAAAAAATGCAAAGTGACGGCATATCTCTCAACAACTATTTTCTAAAGTACTAGATGCACAACCCCCCATTCCCATTGTTCTCTTAAGTAAGAAAGCATATCATTCATTTTACAAAGTCTTCAGTAAAATAGGACCGAGACCATCCTAAGAAGCAAATGGAAAACAATCCAAATTACAGAGAAAATAAGGTGAAATTTAGAAAAATATTCATGCAGAATGCGGACCATTAAAGTGACTTATGGCTCTGGTGAATGTTCTGACATTCTGAACTAGTCATATTTCCCAAGAAATTTGCGTTTAAAAACTCCTAACACATATTACACAATACAAAGTGCAAAGGCTCACCACCCTTATTAATGCTAGAGAATTTACATCAAAAGGACTTGATGAATATTGTATGTCTAACAGGATCAATATAGAGCATCTTATACCCAATGGTCTCGCAGATGCTACCATCAAAGGTTACAGATGGTGCCTAAGGAATAGGTTATGCGTACCAACCTATCTTTTATTGCTTTGGGGATATGCAATATTATACGCATCTTACTTAATTCGTTTTTAGAACCCAATATTAGTCAACCTTTTCTGCGTACCAGTTGGTAACTGGATTTAAGCCTGACATTCGTGTTCTTACCATTTTTGGTTGCACTATATATGTGCCATTACGATTCCACATCGTACTATGATGGGTCTTCAAAACTGTTAAGTAGTTATGTTGGAAATAAGTTCCCAACAATTATCCGCATTTTAAAACTTTTGGCAGGAGATCTCTTACCGCTAGATTTGCGGGTTATCAATTTAATGAGACAGTCTTCCCGTCGTTAGGGGGAGATAAGAAAAAGTATTGTCTAATTAAGGGAACGACATGAATTGTCGTGGTGTGTTCCCACTGTGTCTCATATTGATTCTTGTACTCCACAAATTTAAATGTGAAGTGATAAAGAATATTCGATTTTCAGAATGTACACTGATGTTGCTAAAGTGATGAGATCACACATACCAGCTGCAAACCTACCTGCAAAGTTACAAATCCTCAATATGGGATATACACCATAGACTAAGGTATTGCAACTACACTAAGTGGAAGTGTGGTTGAGGCCGTGGATCCATAAAGGAAGTTGGAGAGACCACTTGGTTCGATCAATCCTCACCTAGAAAGGAAGTAGGTGAGTAAGGCACAACTTATTTATATCATAAGAAGTCATCTCATAAGATTGTCTCTGAATATGTCCATGAATCAAACTGGAGGACGCTCCGAAGTTTTAAATGATTCTATAGAACAATGAAATCCTGACGGATTATGAGAATGCACATGAGTCAATGGAAGGATCATGCGTGCACAATGATGATATAATCCATAAATAGTTGCTCCAGAAGTAGAGCACAATGAGATCGAACTATGCTTTATTTTAATTAATTTCAAATAAATGGCATATTTGTCCTAAGAAATCCAGGTAGAACTTAGTTCTTTGACAAATATACAGGTATTTGGTGTGGTAGTGCTAACCAACCAAGTGTAAAGCCTATTGGACGTACACGATTAATTTGTCACAAAGCATAATGAGAAGAAAGCAGTCTTAAAGTATAAAGAATCACCTTGTGGCGCGAGGTTTCTCACAAACCCCTGGATTGCTTACACTTTTGAACATCATAATGTTCAGTTAATTAGTTTGCTTGGTAGTTTCAAAAGAACTTGAAACATAGTAGATGCGGTTATATCTCTGGAGATTTAGGATCAAAGATATTTGCAAAAGTGCATGATGGCCTTTTGCTTCCCAATTCGAATGACTCTAAACCACAGAGTGTGTTTCAGTTACACTGGAACACTCACTTATTGATTTAAACAATCAGGCGGATGTGGTATACCCGTCTAAGTGACTATTTGGTTGGGAAGGAATAAACAAGTAAGATTTCGTGCCATGCGTATTAAATAAGTTCCTGATTCAGTATTATAGCTATTTATGTCGATGGTATGTACATGATAAGTACTCTTAATGGAATAAGAAATCTTACAAGCTATTTAAAATCTGAATTTCAGATGAAAATCTTGGGAAATCTCGATCTTATCTATGTCCTAAACTAGATGACCGAGCTTGTGGTATATTATTCCACCAGTTTGCATATGTCCATTGTCAGGAAAATTAACAAGGACGTGCATGCTGCTAGCACTCCCACGATTAGTCGAGTTTCAAATGTACATGAATGACCAATTCGTCTAAAGGAAGATAACGAAGTTGGGTCGAGAGATAAACTTTCATTATCTAAGTATAATAGACGCATTATTGTACTTAGCATAATATACTCGACCAAATGTTACATCCTCAATGAACTTGTTAGCTAGCTAGATATAGCTCAGCGCCAACGCAACTTTATTGGAATGGTATAGTGAATGTAATCATGTGCTTAAAAGTAACCATTGACATAAATTTGTTTTTATCCATGCAAAGACATAAAACGGAATGCTAAAGAAAGTGCAATCCAAAGGTTGTTGATTATAAAGGAACAATGATCTCTTCTCCAACAAAATTAATCAGGGGGAGATATGGTAGACTATTTTCTAAGTCATTACCGATATTCAGTTTTGAAAAGTACATGACTAAAGGAAATGTCAGGAACAACTCTGAAAGTAATCAGGGGGAGATGCCGATATCAGGGGGGAGGATCCAAGGATATGATGTCGACATAATTTACTTCGAAATTGAAGCTGTGTTGTACTCTTTTTCCCTTCAATCGAGAATAGTTTTTCCCAAAAGGTTTTTGTTACTCGACAAGGTTTTTAGCGATACAATACTAAAAACATCAAGTATGTTGAACGTTGAAGACATAAAGATCGCGTTGATATTATTGAAAATATCTGAATCAAAGAAATGAAACGCGATAGTCTGTTAAGCAACGTAACTTCCAGAATCAACAACGGGGTCTTATAAACATTCAATTCACCAAAGTAAAGTGTGATAAACTCCTTTTGACTGTATTAGACTAATGAAAATTATCTAACATCAGGGGGAGCATCTAATGGTGTGTTGAACTATTTTCCTTCACCGAGGTTGCTTTTTCCCATAAGGTTTTGTTACTCTGAAAGGCTTTTAATGAGACAACAACAAACACCGGGAAGTAATCTCCCAACTAAGGCTATTGTCTTTCCCACGAGGATTTTCCTCCTTAGGATTTGTGAAGCAATTAGTCAACTTCAACGGAACAAAGTGATCACCTGCAACTGATCACCTTTACTTGCATCTGTCACGTTGTACACTTTTCCCTTCGTCAAGGTTTTTTCCCAATGGGTTTTCCTTGTCAAGGTTTTAATGAGGCAACATATTCGAGTCCATCTATGTTCTAAGTTTACTTAATATTGTACTCTTTTTCTTTAGCTCAGGTTTTGTCCCTCTGGGATTTTCCTGGCGAAGTTTTAATGAGGCAATTAACTTAGACTCGTCGATCTTTAAAAATCGTATTACATGTGATGAACTACATGTAAAGTACGTGACAACATGTGAAGTACTACATGTGAAGAGTTTTACCAAGGTTTTATCCCACCGGGGTTTCCCTTGTCAAAGTTTTAATGAGGCGATTGATTTCGGCACAAGTCATCAAGAAGAGGACGACGTTTGAATAACTACATTCAAAGCATTATACGTGAAGTACTATGTATAAATCTTTGTTATTGAACCGCACAAGGGGGAGTGTTATATGGCATGTGGCACATGGATGTGCGGTCCATTAGATGACTAGGTTTTTCCCTTTCCTATATATAGAGAACATTGTACTCCCTCTGTCCCTATAGGTGGAGGGACTAAAATCTCGAATATCAAGGAATTGTGTTGGGTTCATAATTATGCCCATTTCTTTCTTGATTTACCCCGTTTATCATTCCCAAAACGGATTCCTGGATTAAAACGATATTTAAGGTAATCAGATCCCCATTAATTAAAAACAGTTGTAAGTATTCTCTCCATGAGTAAAAATAGGACAATAATCTTTAAAGATGGGATGTTCGACTTCTCTTCTTCAAGGAAAGTAAAACTAGCCTTTAATGGAAGAGGGAGAAACCATAGAGAAGAAGAAGCATGCAAAACCATTACTCTGCGTTATCTTTTGTAGCTGAAGTAATTGATCATCTTATTTTTTGTAGTCGGAGTAATTGATCATCTTAAACACCAAAACAAATTGGAGGGATTTTCTCTTTTAAATTTCCGTTTGGAGCCAAAACTGGAATAGTAAGTATACTAGATGACGATTTGAAATTTTAAAACTTGAAAATTTCCAAAATTTCCAAAAACTGTTTGAAATTTGACGTTGGAGCCAAAATCATTCCCTTGACAAATGTTCTGCATGTTTATAAATATGGTATGAGAATCTTAACCGGCTCCTTATAGAAAGATATGGAATTTGATTTAAACCAAGTTCCAGAAGATAATGATCTTAATCCACCTCCACCACCTCCTCCTCCACTACCACCATCATTTTCAATTGATTTAAATCAACTTATACAAGAAGAAGAATTACCCCCTCCTCCTCCTCCACCACCATCATTTTCAATTGATTTAAATCAACATATACAAGAAAAAGAATTACCCCCTCCTCCTCCTCCTCCACCATCATTTTCAATTGATTTAAATCAACCTATACAAGAAGAATCACCCACTCCTACAAATATTCGATAATGGAACAAACGAAAAAATCTTACACCTGCTAAAAAGTCTTTGATCATACAAATGCTACTAAATGAGTCTGTAATTGAAAGTCTGCCGAAGGGAACTTTATCCAGGGTTGCGTATCATTTTTCCGTAGGAAAAAGGTCAGTTGAGCGCCTTTGGCATGCTGCTAAGTTAGCTATTCGAAATGGTGTTCCGGTTGACGTTTCATCAAAAATGGTGAAAAAGATTGGTCGTAAGAAGATTCAAATCGATTTTGAAATGATGAAATCCATTCCTTATAGTCGCCGAACAAATATAAGATCCACAACGAAGGCGTTGGACATGTCAAAAACAACAGTGCATAGAAGAGTCAAAGAAGGAAGCATTAAAGCGCATTCAAATGCTATGAAACCAGGTCTTAAACTGAGTACAAAGATACCTAGGTTGAAACACTGTCTTTCCATGGTCGATGAAAGCTTATCCCCAGCAAAATTTCATGCCATGTATAACCGTATCCACATCGATGAGAAATGGTTTTATATGTCTAAGACGTTGCAAAAATATTATCTTCATCCACTAGAAGAAGAGCCTCTTCGTACATGTCATAGCAAGCGATTTCTTCCAAAAATTATGTTTCTATCCGCTGTGGCTCTTCCTAGATTTGATGCAGCTGGAAATGTTATTTTTGATGGGAAAATTGGAATACGGGCATTTGTTTTTATGGTGGCTGCACAGAGAACAAGCAAAAACCGGGTAGCTGGAACTATAGAGATGAGACCAATGAAATCGGTCACGAAAATAGTTACTCGTTCATTTTTAATCGAAAAACTACTACCTGCAATCAAACAAAAATGGCCACATGACGGTAGCACAATCTTTGTTCAACAGGACAACGCGAAGCCTCATATAAGTATCACAGATAGGGAGTTTTGTGAAGCCGTTCGACAATCAGGTATGGACGTTCAAATGTGTTTTCAACCAGCAAATAGTCCTGATTTAAATACCAATGATCTTGGGTTTTTTAGATCAATTAACGAACACCAACACGTATATGCTCCAAACACTGTGCTTGAATTAGTCAGGGGTGTGGGAAAAGCTTATGATGAATACTCACCTGATTTACTAAACAGAATTTTTCTGACATTGCAAACATGCATGGTTGAAATCATGAAAAGAGGAGGAAATAATTATCATATCCCACATATGAACAAAGAAAGATTAATTAGATTGAATCAACTGCCGACTTGCATCGAGTGTGAAGATGAAGTTTTAAACGCAGGAAAAGAAGCACTTCAAGCACTCATTCAAAAAGTGAATGAAGCAAGACGTCTAGCGAATTAAACAAGCACATTGATCATCAAAACTGTTGTACTGTTTGTTTTTGTTTTTTTTTGTTTTTTTTATGTTTGGCAGCTGCGCCAATGTTTTTATTTTCAAGTTTACTGCTCTTTTGTGTTACCATTATCAACCACTAGTATCTTCTTTCCCTTTCATTCTATGTTGCTTTGTTTGTGTTTTTTTTTCTTTTTTTTTGTTAAGACAGACATCAAGAATTCCAAGTATACATTGCTACGCCAAATAAGAGTTATGTTAACAGCATTCACTATAAACAGATTCTCGCAAATGGTTCCTCTATGATACATCACCAAACTGTCAAATGGATCATTATACAACAACATTCAAACACTTCTCATAGCTAAGGCATACTAGAAGCCATAACCATCCCAACTTGGTAATAAAAACACTTGGCCAAAGAATAACTCGATATACGCATTCTATAACATCTGACATTACCTCTCTTCACCATTAACATGAGAGATACCTGATTTTTAGAAAGTGAAACAGATTTGGTCTTATCCAATGTTCACTTCCGTGTGATATTCAAAATTAATCTCTTTAGGTTTAATTATGGCTATATAAAAGTGTTCTAACCAGTTACGTTAGGGCTATATAAAAGATGATCAATCACATCATACTAACCGATAAACACAATCAAACTCTATTCCATTCAAAGTTTCATTCTAGCAAACAGTGAAAAACAACTACAACAAGTTTCAATTATGGAAACAAAGAAAAAAAAAATCCTAGTTTGATGTTTCATGACAGAGAAAAATTAGGAAAACATATTTTCCACATTTGGGAAATAACCAGCTGACGCGCTTGACCTTTGCCTACAAAACCATCTTCTATGGTGGTGAATTAATATCAATATCTATTTCTGATTTTCTTTTCACTTTTGAAATTTCTTCAGCCCTAAGAAGATCTCTAGCAATAGAGTAAAGACTATCCATCTCCTCCTGATTATCTTCATCAATGGAAACTTCTCCAGCTTGTAAAATGTTCCTAACAATACTGTCAAGAAGCTTCATCTTCTTCTGAGTCTCTTCATCCATTATTCCTTATGAAGATGGAATAGATAAAGAACATATTTATTGGTAGGAGAAGATTTATAAGGAAAAAGGAAAAACATTCTCTATGTGAGGATTAATGAGTACAGGGAACATGGAGTTATTAGAGAGAGTTGAACATGGAGTTATTAGAGAGAGTTGAACATGAACTGATAACGAGAACAATCAATGGCGGTGTATGATACCCAAGCAAATAAATACGGGCAATGGAAGTAAAAGAAGTTTGGAAACTTGAGTTCCGCCTATATATTGGTACAGGGAAAACTGAGAATCCCGCCTATTATATAGGGACGGAGGGAGTATTATGTAATCCCTAATGCCTCTTTATCAATGTGAACACGTAAATCACGAAGGCATCTATATGTTCACAAACAATGTTCGTACTCTAGGTACATACTCGCACTGATGATACAATTGCATTGATTTCTTGGCTCAAAACCTTCGGGTTTATCATAGCCTCATCTAATAATATCGCGAGAGGCGTTTACGCAGGGGAAGATAAAGAAAACGAAGTATAAAAGTAAAACTCATGGAGCGTTAGACGAATATAAAGTGCTGAAATGTAAATAAGACTGGGATTTACGTGGTTCAGCACTAGGGCCTACATTCACGGGGTTGTTGTTTCACTATGTATTTGATGATTACAGAGATAGTCGAATGACTTTGGAGTTTACATAGGTCTGTGTATTGTAAAGGACAAACTTACACTCACAATCCTTCTCTCTCCTTCTCTCCCTCCTTTTTACGATCCCCTCACTCTTGGTGGAGAGGGGGGTATTTATAGGGTTAGAGTGTGGGACCCATTTCTGAGGGCCGTTGGAACCTTATCTTCTTGTGTTTTGTGTCCATCACGCGGGGATCTTCGCTCATTACTTGATCACGCAGAGTCATCCTCGTTCGTTCCACGGGTTGATCGACACGTATACTGCTCAGAGTGTTTAATGCGGGTAGTTGAGACGCGTGCTCGTGTCAGACAAGTGTCTTCTGCCCCTATCACATCCATGTCAGTTAACCTTCTCTTCACTGTTGATCTTAGCTTCTTTTGGGGATGAGATAAAGTAACTCTTCGGGAGTTATTTGGTGCTCCGTAGTACATCGTGTTTTCGATACATCTTTTAACTTCTGCCCTTAGATTTGTTCGGGCAAAGATCCGACGTCGACGGGACGGGCTTCTTGGCTGTGGGCGTGGGTCATCATGTTTTGATGACTTTTTCCGCATGCTCTCCACGTGTCTTCCTGTATACACGTGTTTGATGATGAAATATGTACACACAATTTTCCCCTTTTCTTCGGGCGTGAGTGTTTAGTGGGAGCATTGAAGAAAACAGACGTTACATATTCTTCCCCTCTCCTAATAACTTCTCCTAGATACTTGGGCATGTTTCTTACTTGTGCATTAAATGCTCATTTAATGGGCACGTTTCCCATTCCTTCTTTAACTTCCTTCTCTTTCTTTCGAGTATATTAAGGAGAGAAGAAAAATTAATTTCATTCAACGTTCCACAAAATTAATTTCATTCTCCCTGTCAGTCTTCATTCTTTGTTTTTCAACCATTAAATTCTCTGTGCCCTAGCATTAATCACGCTCGTTTCTTCTTTGTTTCTGGTTTTTTGTCTTCTTTCGGGATTTTGTTTGTGGTGGTAAGGTTTCTTTTCTTCGTTTCTGTTGTTTTAAGTTGTGTTGATTGTAAATTTTCTGCTGCTGTCGTCCCTTGTTTGTGATGAAGAACATCTTTTGATACATGTATGTTAGTTTTCCCTTGTTCTTCTTCTCAAGTCGAGGAGGCCATTGTTTTGTTTTGATTGGATTTTTAAGGTTAAGGTTTTAGGGTTTTGGGGAATTCAAGCATGTATGCTAGTTTTAGGGTTTCTGGGTTATATTGAGATGAACTGTTAATTTTGTGGTTTTTTGATCTTTGGTGATGTCCTCGTGTTTGGTTCTAACTTCTTTATGTTGTACGTCTTCGCAGCCATGTCTGACCGTCCGCGGCTTCCTTATCCAACTCCGGCATCCAGTCTACCGATATCCCCTCCTCGTAGAGAGTCTGATACATATCCACCTGGGGGAGATCTCTCTATATTGTCTCAAATGGATCCCGGCGGAAGTAAAGTTTCGTCTTCTTCTGGGACGAAGGCCTCTCCTCCTAGGAAAGGGGATCCATCGAAGAGTCCTTTCGGGTCTCGATATGCTACTGGTCGTGTTGATTCTCGTCCTCGTGATGACTCTAGGTGTACGCAGACAACTCCTCGTGGTGGCGCCTTCGATATTCCTCCTCTTCATTCTGTAGCGCCCGTGCAGCACCCTCTGCCGCCGCCTCCAGTACTTTCTTTCAAAGGGAAGAACTCCAAAGGTGGTGTGCCGAGAACTGAATCGTCTAAGAATCCTCCTTTTAAAAGAAGAGGATGATGCTGCCCCGGTGATACGCAGCGTTTCGGTCAGCATGAAGAAAATGACGTTCAAGCACATTGACCTTGAAGTTTTCAAGGAAAAGCATGAGCTTCAAGCCTTCGAGGTTCGTTTCTATGCCCCTGAGGATGATATTACTTACGAGCTCATCTCGAAGTATCAGTTTGATGAGTTTCACCTGTTGACTACGGTTGGAGCCTTCGAGGCGGGTCTTATGCTGCCGTTGTACAAGTAAGATGATTCTTTTTATTAAGATGTGTTGTATGGTCGTGAAGGCTCTTCCACCAATACTCACAGTCGTTCCGTGTCGCAATTATCGGGGAATTATCTCCGTGCACTGAGGGAATGTTATCTGCGGAGTAAGGGGGAGACAACGATGACATGTTACGTTCCAAATCCCGCTGAGAGGGAATGGTATACTCCTGAAAACTTCAACAACTCCTTTGGGGATTATGTCAATAGTAGGAACCGTAAACCGTGGAGTGTTATCCTTCGGAACCTCGCTGCTCCTCGGGGTGAAATTCGTCTGTTAAGTGAGGTGAGAGATGCCAAACTGAAATATGTTCCAGGCACCGAGGGGTCGAATCAGCGGAAACTTTTTACCGTGCGCGAAAGGATCAAGCGTGACCATGATTATGAGTGGCACGCCACTGTTATTGAAATTGTTGGTCCTTGGGCGTATGGTTGGATTCCCGGTCCGCGCGGTTGGCGTTCTTCTGAGAGCAGCAGGCCTCGTGAATCTCCTCCTGCTCGTTATGGAGATTTCTGTCCTTGGCGTTTAAATTTGGAAGGCATGAACTTTTCTTATGCTCTCGACGTCGTTGAAGGAGACAAGGAGGAAGGTTCTGGTGCTATACTTCCATCGAAGAGTGCCACTACTGCCAAGGTATGGTTATTGTAGATTCTGGCCGCGCCCCTCCTTTTTTGAAAATCAAACTGTATGAAGAAATAACTCTTTTTGTGGAACGTGTGTTGGTTTGCAGGTGTCGAAGAAGAAAAAGATTGGGCCCAAGCAGTCTTCTACCATTGTAACGAGTGAGGCTGAGGTTCATGAAGAAGTTACCAGTCCGGTGAACGAAGAGTTTGCCGAGGATGAAGAAATTTCTGATGGGGAAGAACGCACTGATACTTCCCCTCCTGATGTCGAGGAAGAGGTTGGTGCGGGGTGTGATGGTGTTGTAGGGAGGAATAACGCCGTGGTGGCTGACGAAGGTGTTATCGCGGACATGTCTGCTCCTGCTGGTGAGGCTGCGGAAACTCTCCCCACCATTTCTCAAGAGTTCTCGTTTGACAGGATATATTCCGCGGGGGAACTCTTTGACGATGCCCTTGATTTTCCCGAAGACTTTTCTTTGCTTTCCCCCAATGATGATTGGGATGTGCTCGGGGGTTCTGGTAAGGAAGATGTTGTTGTTCAGAATGAGGGCGCGGATGATCATAATGCGCGTGGTGATGCCGAAACTTGTGCCGATGGGGCAATGTCAGCTAAGGGGAAGTCTGTGGTTGACTTGCCGTCCGAGGATTTCCCTCATTCGCTGATATTTGAGGGTGAGGATGCCATAATGGATTGTCTCAAGAAAAAAAGTCTGTTGTTTGTTCCTCACCCTGCCCCGGTGGTTGCTGGTGAGAAAGATTCCGATGCTTATACCCGTCGGATGATGGAACTATCTCCCAAGGCGCGTGTTGCTGAGATGTGGGGGAAAAGCTTGAGTGTTCCAGAGGCTACCCTCGTATCGGACCCTCCCTCTTCTGTTGCTGACATGATGGCCATAGCCGATGGGTACCAATATGGTTTTCCCCAGCAGCGTGTCTTGGAGGTAAGTCCTCGTACGTATCTCTTCGTGACAATTGAATCCTTCGGTGTAATAATGTTTGTCGTTTGACGTGTAGATGATGAGGAGTGAGCATTGTAACCATGTGCTGTATCAATTCTTTAAAGCGAAATATTTGAAGCTGGAGGCGAAGCTTCGTCACAGAGAAAAGGCATTATCTGCGGCTGAGGTGGAGATAGAAGAACTGAAGAAAAGACTTAAAGAGAAAGAAAGGTTGGGTGAAGCGGAGGCTGGTCTTCGTTCAGAGCTTTCCGCCGTTCGTGCTGAGTTAGAGCAAACTCGCGGCCAAGTTTCAGCTTTCACAGGTTTGGTTCTTCTTCATCTTTTATCCCTCGTAATTCCTCTCTACTACTTTTGTTCTGTCTGAGCCTCCCCACCCTATCTTCAGTGGGTGGCGTCCCCGAGCTGATATGGCTTCGAAACGAAAGGGCCCGGCAAAAATCTCGTATCAAAGAGTTGGTCGAAAAAATTAAGAGCGAAGCCAAAAAGTGGGACGCTCGAGCTGAGGGATGGCGCGCAAGGCATGTTCAGATGGTTGATATGCAGAATATGTATAATCATGACCGTAATTTGTTCAATGGCACGCTGCTGTGGACACGTGAGAATCTGCGGGAATCCCGTGAGCGTACTTCGTTGTTGGAGTCTAGAATACATCTTCTGGACGAGGAATTACAAAAGGCTCGCTCCCTTCCTTTTCCGGGAATTAAGGAGAGTATGTTGTGCCTTACTAGAGAAAGGGACGATGCCAGAGCCGAAGTTGGGGCTCTCAGCAAAGCCCTTGCTGCGTCTCGCGCTGAAATAGCCCGCCAGGCTGAGTCTGAGAGGAATCTTGAAGTATGTATGTACAGACTTAGCAAAGGGGTAATAGAGATAAACAACGAAGTCAACCACCTTCGTCACATGGATTCGATGAAGCAGGTAGAATTAGATGCCAGTTAATTTACTCTCACCAACCTTCAACTAGATTATAAGAAATTATCCGAGCAATATGACTATCTTGATGAAGCGCGATATGCGGTTGTTAATGAGTATGAAGAGGCTTCGGCTTGTGTCGAAGGTATAACCCTATTTCGTCGAGTGTGATTGTGTCTTTTCTGTGCTAACTCCCTTGTGTTGTCTTTTTCAGAGCTTGAGGGACAACTCCGCGTTGCAAATGAAAAATTTGAAAAGGCTCAATCTTCCTTAGCGCAGCAGGAAGAACAGACTAATCATTTTAAGAGTTTGGCGGCATCCCGCGAGGAGGCCGTTGGTGCTGCTTTTAAAGGAGTGAATCGTCTATCTTCGTTGTTATCTCAAGCCCACCAGCGGACGACAGTTATTATGCATAAGGCTCGGTGTCAATTGGATGAGGAGACAAACAAGATGCTGGAGAAGATTGATCTTGTCCTTAAGACCGAGCATGGCCTCGTGAAGAGCTATCCGCGTCGTCCTGTACCTTCCTCCTTGCCTGGCTCCTCGGGACCCTCATCTGGTGGGAGCGTCCCTTCAACTCTTCGGAACAACCCTACTGATGGGGCGACATCATCTAAGTAGAGACCGCGGCATCATTAGCCTTCCGTTAGATTTTGCTAGTATTTTGTAAAAAGAATATTTTTGATGTGTTTTCCTTGTATTGGCTTTGCCGCTTTTTGTAACCAACCTTTATGAAATGGATCATTCTTTTGATATACCTGCAATATCAGTTTGTTGTTTATTTTAAGCATTGTGAGGAAGGACACTAAAAACAAAAGAAGAGTTTTTTAAGTGTTTGGGTGCGATACCGAAGGGAGGTACCTTCGTGATCGTCTTGAGACCTGTCACCCCGCTGGCGAACCCTTGGCCAGAGGATTCCCAGACGGTGGGGGTCGAGGCAACATTCTAGGATATGGGGTAAAAATATTTACATACACCCATTCCGTCGACCCGTTGCCTTAAGATTGGTTGGGTATCTCTTTCTGCTGGGTGCCTTCTCCCCGGTCTTACACTTATGGACACTGATGGGAGAGCCCTGAGAGATTGTAGGTTGACTACTTTCCCCAATATTGTTGATTAGTTTTGTTTACTCGAATTTCAGAAAGCTTGTTTGATTGATAGGTTGAGGCTTGCTACTCCTCGTCCAGAGATGGAAACATGTAGAGCGGTTACGCTGCCTTCTTCTTCTGGGATTCTTCACGCAGATGCAAAGCTGCGTTGCACCTATGGGTAGTATGGTTTGAGACACTTAGCATTCCAAGGATGTCGGAGAACTTCTCCTTTCAGATTGCGAAGATGGTAGGAACCGTTCCCCGCAATGTCGTGTATTATAAAAGGTCCTCCCCGCGTAGGTGCTAGCTTTCCCTATTTCTTTTCTCGTTGATACTGTGGGATTGTTCTTAGCACATACTGCCCCTCTACAAAATTTCGAAGTTTTACCTTTTTGTTGTACTCCCTTGCTAGTCTTTGTTGATAATTTTCCATCTTCTGCAATGCTGCTTCCCTTTTTCCTTCCAGGTCATCCAATCTCTCCAACATCATGTCTGTTGTGAGATTTTTCTCCCATGCTTCAGTATTTGTGGTTGGCATGAGGATATCTGTTGGGGTGACCACTTCAGCTCCATAAGTGAGGAGAAACGAGGATTCCCCAGTGGCAGATCTTCGTGTTGTCCTGTATGCCCATAACACATTGTGCAACTGTTCACACCATCGCCCCTTATGTTCGTCTAATTGATTTTTGAGGATAAGGGCGAGGGTCTTGTTAGTGGCTTCCGCTTGTCCGTTGAAAGTATCGAAGAGCATGTATATATTTTTCCCTTGTAGCTGCTTACCATTATCGGACACGATTTCTGCTGGTATGCTGAACCTGCAAATGATGTTTTGGAATATGAAAGTAAACACATCCACGTCTCTGATCCTGGCTAAGGCTTTAGCTTCCACCCATTTACTGAAATAGTCCGTGGCTACTATCAAAAATCGTCTTTTCCCTGATCCCTCGATGAAAGGCCCGACGATATCTATGCCCCATTTTGCAAATGGCCACGGGCTACCTACAGAATTTAACGTTGTTGCTGGCGCGTGTATCTTTTTGGCGAAACGCTGACATTCTTCACATCGTCGGGACATTCTTGCGGCATCCTGTATCATTGTGGGCCAGTAATATCCTTGCATTTTTGCTTTGTCGGCTAGTGATCTCATGCCACTATGATTCCCTGCGTCGCCATAATGGATGTCGTTTAGAATTCGATGCCCCTCTTTCCTGGACAAGCAGCGTAGTAACGATAATGGCGTTGTAGGGGGATGGGGCGTCAACCACGCTGAATCGTGTTTCTACTTTCATGGGTCCGGCGTTCACTTGCAACACGATGTCTCCCAATGGCTTCGTGGGTGCCCCATTGAATCCGTAGATGGTGTAATAAGAGGTCATCAGCTGTTCTTCATGGAGTTTCATTCGTTTGAATGCGTCGTAGAATAGAACGTTTACTGAGATTCCCCCGTCTATGAGGATCTTTTTGAGGTTACATCCAGCCACTGGTAGTGTCAGGACCAGGGGGTCATTATGGTCTTCCATATCTTCTTCGATATCTTCAGCGTCGAAGATAATAGGTGAGTCCATCCACTCTTCGTGCTCGTCCACTTCTACACCATCAATCTTATACAATTCGCAGTGGTCCTCGAACTGTTTCCGTAGCCTCTTTCCTATATGTGCTGTAAGTGAGGGCCCCACGGCTTCAGAACACGAGATGGTATTGATTGTGCGGTTCCCCTATGGAAGTTGGACTTGCTTTGTTCGTTTGGATCTGTCCTCGGTGACCTCCTTTCGTACGTATTGCTTGAGTTCGCCAGCATCAATCAATTTTTGGATCATTATTTTGAGGTTTTTACATTTCTCGGTCTGGTGTCCGTTGAAGCAATGATATTCACAGTAATCTTTAGACTTCTCGGATCTAGGGGATGTTTTCCCTTAGACCATGGCCACTCCAAATTTTCCCTTCCTTTGATCTCTCGCAGGATCCGGGCATAGCTAGCATTGAGCTTCGTGTAAACTTGATCTTCGAATTTTCGATCGTCTTTTCGTCGTTCATCCCTTCGTTCCTTCCTTTCTTCGTGGGGAAGTTCCACTGAGCTATTCCTTTTGACTTTATTGGTTTGTTCTGTGGAATTGGTACGGTGAGACCTCTGCGGATACGCCCTCGGGTTTTCACGCTGGATTTCTCCAAGAAGAGCGTGCTTTTCAATAATTATTCGAAGATCTCCCTCTGTCTTTGGCACGCTTCCATGAATCTCAACAAATAGTGGACTCATTCGGTCTAATCCCCACTTGTAGCAGTTGATACTTACCACTAGGTCCACACTTCCTATGGCTTGGCAGATCTTGTGCCATTTGTTAGTGTATTCCCTCGTGGTTTCCTTGTAGCCAATTGCTAGCGAAAAGAGCTTATCCATTCCGGTGTTAACGGCTTTGTTGTACATGTAAGTTCTTAAGAACTTTTTTGCGAGTTGGTCGTAGGAGTGGATGGAGTCCGGCGGGAAATTATCAAACCAAGACAATGCCGATCCCTTCAGGCTTGATGGGAAGTATCTACAGAGTACGGTGTCATTATGACTCCATCTGGCTAAAACACGGTTATAATACCGAATATGTGCAGCGGGATCACTGGATCCGTCATAGCATTCGAAGGTCGGGACAGGGCACTTCAACGGAATAGGGGTGTTGGCCAGGCGATGAGTTAGGGGCGTTGAATTAGCCTCTCTCATGACCTCCTCTAACCTTCCCCCGCCTTGTCTAGCTTTTAACTGCCTGATCTCGGCCATCATTTTATCACGTAGCTCTTCCATCGCACGGTAGTTCCCTACGCTCTTCTACTCGTGATATTCTGACTCTGCGTCATTAGAATCCGGGTCGGACGCGCTACTTCCCCTAGTCGCGTCTCCATTAGCTGCTACGATGACTCTTCGGTCTCGATTAGGTTCTGGTACCTTTGAATTGGCTTCATCAAGTTGTTGGCTGGTCTTCGTACTTAAGGCAATCCGGTCTTTTAAATCTTGGTTTTCTCTGGCCAGCGGAGCTACAGCATTTGCGTAAACCTGCTGGCTCTTCTTCAACTCTTCAAGCTCAGCCATCAATCGATGTGATTGGTTTGACCCCTGATTGGGAGTCCCAGCTCGTGCTACTACGGCCATGGTGCCTCCTTCTTCTACGGTCTGTACTAAAGGTGGTAGAGGTTCAACTTCGATTGTTGGCATTTCCAAATCGGGCTGAGTGCCCATCTGCGGTGTTAGAGCCGCCGGCACAGTTTGATTCTGATCGTTTGTTGATGGCATTCCGAAGGTTGGCGGGTGCGCGGGTTGATGTGTTCTGGATTCATCCACCTTTTCTTTTGGCTGATGAAATTGATTCGTAGCAAAAGTTCTGCTGGCTTCTGCAGCCTTCAGGGTTGCCGCCGCCGTACTGTACTTTGTCGCCGCTGCTCTGAGAGCCGCGGCTGCAACGGAGTTAGCATTCATCGGGGAAGTGATATCCGCGGTATCCTGCCTCTGACTAGTCATTTTGGCTTTGTCCCCTTTCTGCTTGCTTCGGGTGATGACCGGGGTTGTTCTTGGTGCTTCCTTTGACGAGGCTTTGGACTTTCCTGCTTCCTGCATCTTTTCCATAATGGGTCCTTTTGTCGCTTTCTTTCTGCACAAGGGAATTTCAAACAGCGAGAAACAGAAATGTCCGTGCATATCGGGTTAGTTTGTGAAATACCTTACTCCAAGACAGGGAAAAACTGCCCGATGGCCACAGAGAGAACTCTTAGGGAGGCTCATTCGATTAAAACACATGAGTTAAAATACACGGGCTAAAGTCTTACTAAAAGTGTGGATTCATTGAAGTACGTGGAAACGCGAGAAGATCCCTTTTAAAAATGCCTGTAGATCCTTTGAAAATTTACAAAAACCCACCGGGAAGACATGTCCGTACGAGATCTAAAAAAAAATGTAAATTCATGAATCTAGGTAGTAAATCTTTTAACCAATAAACGAAGATACTGCCGGAACTAACGAAGATAACGGATGCGTTTTTTGAATATGGTAAAATAAATACTGTCAGAGCTAATGAAGCAGAGCAATCATATGCTAGTTTAAGATGAAATCACAGGATAAGATAAATCTTTTACCGGGACGAAGTCCCTGTTTCTAGCGCAAAATTGTGAACACGTAAATCACGAAGGCATCTATATGTTCACAAACAATGTTCGCACTCTAGGTACATACTCGCACTGATGATACAATTGCATTGATTCCTTGGATCAAAACCTTCGGGTTTATCATAGCCTCATCTAATAATATCGCGAGAGGCGTTTACGCAGGGGAAGATAAAGAAAACGAAGTATAAAAGTAAAACTCATGGAGCGTTAGACGAATATAAAGTGCTGAAATGTAAATAAGACTGGGATTTACGTGGTTCAGCACTAGGGCCTACATTCACGGGGTTGTTGTTTCACTATGTATTTGATGATTACAGAGATAGTCGAATGACTTTGGAGTTTACATAGGTCTGTGTATTGTAAATGACAAACTTACACTCACAATCCTTCTCTCTCCTTCTCTCCCTCCTTTTTCAGATCCCCTCACTCTTGGTGGAGAGGGGGTATTTATAGGGTTAGAGTGTGGGACCCATTTCTGAGGGCCGTTGGAACCTTATCTTCTTGTGTTTTGTGTCCATCACGCGTGGATCTTCGCTCATTACTTGATCACGCAGAGTCATCCTCGTTCGTTCCACGGGTTGATCGACACCTATACTGCTCAGAGTGTTTAATGCGGGTAGTTGAGACGCATGCTCGTGTCAGACAAGTGTCTTCTGCCCCTGTCACATCCATGTCAGTTAACCTTCTCTTCACCGTTGATCTTAGTTTCTTTTGGGGATGAGATAAAGTAACTCTTCGGGAGTTATTTGGTGCTCCGCAGTACATCGTGTTTTCGATACATCTTTTAACTTCTGTCCTTAGATTTGTTCGGGCAAAGATCCGACATCGACGGGACGGGCTTCTTAGCTGTGGGCGTGTGTCATCATGTTTTGATGACTTTGTCCGTATGCTCTCCACGTGTCTTCCTATATACACGTGATGATGAAATATGTACACACAATCAAATAAGTAGTTATTCTCCTTCTCTATCTTTATCTCTATTTCTTGCGTTATACTACGAAAACTTTTAATTTTTTTTGACTGGATTACACCAAAAAGTCATTTCTTTATGCGATATATCCAAGCACCCTATGATTCAAAAATAAAATAAAATATCCAAGCACCCTCGTTATCTCCTAGCAAATGAGCTAGGCATCACGTAGGATGTCAACGGTTACCTTCGTTGATTTTCCGCGCCGGTCATAATTTCCCAAACTCCCCAAAAGCAAGCTCAAACCCCAATTTTATACACTACATGGAGATGGATTTATCAAACCCTAAATTTTTAGCGGCAATCGATATGGGAAGCAATTCTTTCAAATTGTTAATAGTCAGAGCAGAATCAAATGGTAAATTCTTAGTAATTGATCATTTCAAAGAACCTGTTGTTCTCGGCCGAGGTATGATTTCAAATTCATCATCTATTTCCCCAGATTCAATAATCAAAGCAACTTTAGCATTAAAAAAATTTAATCAAATATTACAGAAAAACCACAGAATTTACAGTACACAGATTGTTGCCACTTCAGCTGTAAGAGAAGCAGTGAATAGAGGTGAATTTTTATTTAACATTAAAGAGAAATCAGGGTTTGGTGATGATGAAATCAGGGTTTTGTCTGGTGTGGAAGAAGCTAGATTTGTTTATATGGGGATACTTCAGTTTTTACCTGTTTATGATAAAACTGTTTTAGCTATTGATATTGGTGGTGGTTCTACTGAATTTGTTATAGGGAAGTCTGGGAAAGTGTTGTTTTCGATTTCTTTAGAACTAGGGCATGTTAGTTTAACCGATGAATTTGGTAAGGGGGAGAAAATGATTGTTAATTTGCGGAATTATATTCGTTCGGTTATTTACGACTCTGGACTAGTTGAGAAAGTTAAAGAAATTGGGTTTGATATTGCTGTTGGTTCTTCTGGAACGATTAAGTCGATTGAAAAAGCTGTTTCTTTGAGGTATGGTTGTGATTTGAGTGGTTCGGTTGTGGTAAATGCCGGGGAATTTAGTAGAGATTGGAAGTTTAATAAAGAAGAATTGGTTGGTGTTGTTGAGAAGTTGTGTGAAGGTGGAGATGATGATGAGGAGATTAAGAGAAATGGATTTTTTAAGAGACGATCGGAGTTTATACTTGCTGGAGCTGTTTTGTTGTTGGAGATTTTTGAGATTCTTGGGATTAAGGAAATGGAGGTTTCAGAGTATGCTTTAGGAGAAGGAATTATTGCGGAAACACTTGCGAGTTGTTGTGAGGATTATGATATTAAAGCAAATGCTAGGTGGCTTTCTGTTACAAAACTCGCGACGAGGTTTAATACTGACAAGAGAATGAAATTAGCTTCTCTCTCTGTTGGTATTGCTAAGGTACTACTCAACTTTTATCCTTGATGTTAACTTGGTCTAACTTCTTCAATTATTTACCTATTTTGGTTTGAATGAAAAGAAGCACAGGAACCTTTTCTCACTACTAGTGAAATCTTACAGGAAATGTTCAGAGGTTTAAGAAAAAGTGATGGGCTTGCTAATCATCAGTTTTTGGACACAGTCTCATTGGATGAAAAAGATCTTGAGTATCTGGAAGCTGCTTGTTTGCTTCATAACATTGGATTGTTTATTGGTAAAAAGGGGTATCATAAACTTTCACATCGTATTATCAATGTAAGTTTCCCTCACTGATTAGAAGCTCCAGTTACGTCAATGGATAAGATTTCTGTTATTCAACCTTTGGCATGAGTAAGAGAATCTCCTTTTCTGAACAGAACGGTGAGCATCTTCATGGTTATAGTACCGAGGAGGTAGAGGTATGCTACTTATCTTTGAGTACACTTCTTATGTTTTCTGATATTGGTCTATCAGATTTAGCACTTTATGCTGACTGATATTTATATATCTGCAGTTAATAGCACTACTTGCGAGACATCATCGAAAGAAGTTTCCAAAATCTACTCAGGGTTCTCTTGAAGGGTTCCCGAAGGAGGTCTCATATTATGTGTTTTAATCTTTGTATTGTGCTTCAGTATATTGTTGTTTACAATTGTTAGGTTTACAAAGTAGTTTGTCTTATAAAATACTAATTTATTTATATTGCTATTTCAGTTGAAAGAAAAATTCAAAGTCCTCTGTGCGATTTTGCGAATATCAATTGCGGTTCAGCATTGCAAGTTAATGACCTTTCATGGATTGGAAACTTCAAACTGTCAAGAAGTTTTCAAACTGGTATGTGCAAAACTTGAAAATCTACGAAGTAGTTGCACTGGCAGATGGCAAACAGTTCCTTCATTTACCTTTTTCATGAAAATCATCTTTTTAGCAGTTAAGCTAGTATTAGGTATTGCCACTACCTGAGGGGAGTTTTCTGTTATCAGTTAAACATTGCTGTCCAGGGTTGACACTATCGGTTCTTGACAGGTGTTTAATGAGAAAAGCGGTCAATCTCTGCCTCCTGGTGAAGTGAAACTTTCTGCAGAGGATGTGGAGGCTGAACTAAAGTCAGAATTGAATTATTTTCAAGAGGTGAACAGATAAAACTTTTTTTTTTTACATAATGATGGACAGTAAATTTTCAACCGAAATCAAGTTTAGAACAAAAATTCTGCTAATGTCAAATTTGTTTTTGCCTTTCTTCTTCAGGTAGTTAAAATGAAATTACTAATTGCAGTTTCACCGAGCTCGTAAAAACCATCAGCATTATGTACATATACTTCGAAACAAATACTTGTATTGTGTTGTCTTACTCAACTTTGAAAGTCTTTCTTCAGAGGCCAATAAGCAAGTTCAGGTGAGAAGTTTTACAATTACTACCTCCGTTTTTAAAAAAAAAAGAGATTATCTATGTAATAATTACTAATTCAGGTACATAACAACCCGTTAATTTATTATTATTATTTTTCTTGATTGTAGAACCTCTTATTCTGTGGACATAAATCAACTCTAGCGACTGATGTTTTGATTCTCCATGGCACTGCTTGTATCCAGCAAAAAACCCTCAAATGCTAGAATTCACCGCAGAACCGATTTGCAGGTGCTTGATAACCCCATAGTTTACTGCGGAAACCCCAAAAAAATAGGCAAAGTTCACTGCGAAAATTCGCAGATCTTAAATCAGTGCGAGGTTCCACTGAAATCTGCATTTGCAGCTCTGGATAAAAAGCTGAGATGTTACTTGAACTTGTAAGCTTAAGTTTCGATGCTGTTTGTTGTTGCTGCTTATGTTGTACTCCCTCCGTTTTTTGGAAAAGAGTTACCATCACTTTTTCATCAGAAACAGAGGTAATACATGTGTAACAGGTGCTGCTGTATCATAATTCCAAGTGTATATATATCTCACATGAATGGAAAATATAGATGTGTTGCTTGATTAAAGATTGACACAGAGAGGGAGATGTCTGAACTCCGGGGTGATGTTAGATTGGATGATGAAGTTCATCTTCCCCCTTTCCAGTTGTACAACTTCTTCTCTGTGTATTGTCGTAGGTAAAGATGATAGAAGACAGTGGTCTCAAAAGAAAAAAGTTGTTCATTCAATTTAATTCCTGTATGAAGCTGATTGATAAATTAAGCCCCTTTTCTCTGATCAGCTTTACGACTGGGATAGAGTTCATCTTCAAGAATGACCATCACCACTGCAAATACAAGATGATGAATTCAATTCCCACAGCAGAATTACCATGTATGGAGTTTCCCAGTTAAGGGTGTCAGCCAAGCGTAAGAATCCCAAAATTTTAGAAGAACTTGGATGGAAATATAATGTCCAAAAGGACTTTGTATAAAGTTTCGAAGGGGCTGTTAGGTAGGCAAAAGACCATTTTGACCCCAACAAAAGCTCCAACTGAAAGTGTGAGACAGAGAGAGAGAGAGAGAGAGTCAGAGAGAGAGAGAGAGAGAGAGAGAGAGTCAGAGAGATGGAGAGCTCAGTTGGTGTGCGTACAGAAGTAGAAGAAGAACGAAAACCTCTTCTTCAACAGCAACAAAATTCATACAGAAATTCCAACGAGCCAGAAGAAGAAGAGAATTCATCATCATCACTCATAACAATTGAACAACCAGAAGAAGAAACTGTAAAACCCATCATCTCTAATGATCAAAATCAACGTCTGGTGTCTCTTGATGTCTTCCGAGGTCTTACTATTGCGGTAAAACACAAACCCATACTTTAATTTCCTAAGTTTCTCTTTATTTCTGCTCAAATTTCACTTCAAATTTACTTCCTTTTTTCTTAGTTCACTATAACTTTCATTTCAAAGATAGTTAACTTGACTTTAGACTTTGAACTTTCCCTTTTGAACAGTTAATGATTTTAGTTGATGATGCTGGAGGTGCGTTTCCATCGATAAATCATTCTCCGTGGTTTGGTGTAACACTTGCTGATTTCGTCATGCCATTTTTCCTCTTTGGTGTTGGTGTTTCTATCACCTTTGTTTTTAAGGTACCTCCAAACATATTTTTTTTAATCATAAATTGTTTTGGCATTCTATTTGGTTTGTAATGTACTTTTAACATCATGTAGAGAATACCTAACAAAAAGACTGCAACTGAGAAGGTTATCACAAGGACAATTAAGCTATTTCTCTTGGGTTTGGTGTTACAAGGTACTGTATGCACTTTAAAGTTGTTGCGTTGTTTGTTGGAAATTTGACACTGAACTACTACTTTACGTACTTTTAGGTGGATACTTTCACGGGCGCAATCATCTGACATATGGGGTTGACATAGACCGTATACGATGGCTTGGTGTGCTACAGGTATGATTCTTAACTATGTGAGCTTCGTCAGACTGTTTCATTTGGCATTTGCAGTTTACGTGTGGTGTTAGCGGTTTTTTCTAACACTCAGGAATTGTGTTTGTATTTTCAGAGGATAGCGATTGGATATTTTCTAGCTGCGATTTCAGAAATATGGCTTGTTGGCAATGGTGTAGTGGATTCTGCAGTGTCATTTGTGAAGAAATACATCATTCAATGGTTTGTAAATGAGGTTTTTTATTGACTCGGTGTTTTAGATTTAGGGAAGAAGGTGCTAACTTTTACTTTATTGTGCAGGATGTTTGCCGTCTTACTTTGCTCTTTGTACGTTGGTTTGCTGTACGGATTTTATGTTCCCAACTGGGAATTTAAAAGTCCAATCACAAATCTCAACTCGTCAGTGACAAACTACAGCTCTGGTAATCAAATGGTGAGCTATAATCTCCACAAGTACTTTAGAAGATAAGTTAAGTAAGTCAAATAATGAGTTTGGTATATCTAAAATTCAAGTGACGGATGGATCTTTGAGTCAACAGTGCGAGTCTTGAACTTACCAATGTTCCTATGAATTCTTGCAGTACATATATATGACAATTTTATGATGCAAGGTTTATTTAATGTAATTCACGCATGTTTGGGTATACCTCTTTGTGGTTATTAGGTGAATTGCAATGTGAGAGGAAGTCTTGAACCTCCTTGTAATGCAGTTGGTTTAATTGATCGAATTCTTTTGGGTGAAAAGCACCTTTATCAGCACCCTGTATATCGACGGACAAAGGTTAGTTTATTCTCATTTCTTTCTGAAAAATAAATTTTTAGTCCTTCAGACAAGTTAATTATCTTTCCCTATTTATTGTTTTTGCAGGAATGCAGCGTTAACTCTCCAGATTACGGGTCACTTCCACCAAACTCACCTGGGTGGTGCCTTGCTCCATTTGACCCAGAGGGCATCTTGAGGTTAGTTATATGTGTTCTGAAGTGAACATTTATGCTCTTTGGAATTCCTGCTAAACTGCAGTTCTTGTGTTGGAGCAGTTCGTTTAAGATAACATGTAGAAATGTCTTTTCGGTGTTTCTTTTATTTCTCTCTAGACGTTTCATTCCTAACATTTACTTTATTGGTAAATTTTTAGTTCATTGATGGCCGCAGTAACTTGTTTCATTGGGTTGTACTATGGACACATAATTGTGCATTCTAAGGTATTACTCTTATCTGGTTGTGCACAAATCATGTTTTTCATTTAAAGACAAAATTTTCTAGTATGTATGAAAAAATTGCTGGAGTCTTCTACAGTTGTTGTGTAAAAAATTTGTGGCTATTTTTTTTCCTGATCCAAAACAACTTTTCAGCCTTAACTTAAATGAGGTCTTCTCTGAACAGAATCATACACACAGGATTCTCTTCTGGTCTGCATCTTACTTGCCCATACTTCTAACTGGATATGTTATGGAGATGCTAGGTATGCCTGTGAGTAAACCATTGTACACACTGAGCTATATGTGCATTACAGCAGGAGCATCAGGACTCATCTTGACCATTATTTATTACATTGTGAGTTCAAATCCACCAAAATCATCGCTGCATTCGTTTTAAATTTTGATTGATGTGCTAATCTCCAAGCTTTACATGCCTTATCACCTACCATTTTTGTGATGTAAAAAGGATTTTGTTTGTGCAGGTTGATGTCAAAAAATACAGAAGACCGACTTTGTTGTTGCAGTGGATGGGGATGAATGCACTCATTGTTTATGCTTTAGCTGCATGTGAACTATTTCCTGCACTCATTCAAGGATTATATTGGCGCTCGCCTGAAAACAACCTTGTATGCATCTGATTCCTTGTTAGTTAGTTCTTTAATTTTCTCTGGTAAAAGCTCACTTAGTGCCAGTTTTTCCCTGTTCAAGTTCACATATTATCCAGTTATCTTAAATGGGTTATTTGAATTGCAGGTCAACGCTACAGAATCATTATTGCAGATGGTATTTCAATCTAAGAGATGGGGTACTCTAGTTTTTGTATTGGTTGAGATTGTATTTTGGTGTCTTTTTGCAGGTTACCTCCACCTAAGAGGCATATATGTAAAACTATAGCCTGTTGTTGCTATACTAACCACATTTATATAATGCCCTTACATGTAATGAAAATACAGTCTTCTCCAAAAACACTGATTTGTTTAAGTCTGTATTTGTTTCATAGAAATCTTTCATCTTGGGTATCGTGTAACTGGCACTGAATGTTATGCCATGGTCGGAGGCTTGTTTACCCCTTACCAACATTTTGTGTGTGTGCCGGATACATGAATTTCTGACTATGCCCTAGAATGCAGTTCAATCTCTTTAATGTTGCTCAGGTATATACCTCTTTAAGGTGAGGTGAGCTTCCTGTAGCAGCAGGCTTTCAGGTTGTAATGTGGACAGCTTTCAGGGTCGGGAGGCTGATGCAGTGACAAAATCAATGGCCTGCCATGCGCTAGCTTTAAGTTTCAGATAGTTATCTTTATTCTTACAGGTCATTGCATTATTAGGATAAAATACCAGCATGTATAAGGTGGTCATGGTCCTCACATACACACCTTCAAGTTTCTTTCATGACTGGTGCCGACACATCAGCCTCAAGGATTTCCAAATAGTCTAATTGCTTCGCCCAAAAGTTAACAGAGATTCTCATCCAGCTGAACAGGAAAAGGTGGAAGAATGATACTTCAGTAGGATAGCCAAGTTACGTGGTTAAAGATTTAAGCTGCATGATGAACACTTTCCCCTGTTTCCATTTATTTTCTTCCTTTATGAGATGCTTTTCTCATGCCTTTACACCCTCCCTCAGAAATGAATCGTTTTCACTGAACCCTATAAGAAATCATACTTCACCTAGTGATGCCCAACTTCACCACAAGATATTACTCACTTTCTCCTTGCATCAACTGACGACTGACTTCAGCCAAACATCGGCTTATCTAATGGCATCTAAGAAAGAAAATACCTAAATTACGACCACGCACATGAACGATGACCGAGAAGAAGGTGAAACTGAAAGATCGCTGAATATCGAAGCTACACAACAATCCCATACCGGAAAAGCCATTGCACAAAGAGCACTTTATGGGTCTAATCGCCGTAGAACCGGAAGCAGAAAGGGGGTGAAAAATGATACTACCCGTTCGTCGTCCAGCAGGTTAAGTAAGGTCTCATTCGCTGATAACAGTTAACACGGACAGGTAGTGCATTTAACCTAGTTGTAGTTCGTATTATGAAGGCCTAATAGAACAATTCCATTGAAGAAGATGAAGATCATAGAAGTGATGGTTTAAAAAATAAGTCCAACTGTACTTGTAAATACTATTAAGCAATATATAGGAAATGTGAGACAAAAAAGCATATATCATTGCATGAGACAAAAAAGCTTATATCATTGCATTCATTTTTCATTGCATTTGAATAGGTTGAGAATTTCTGTGTTGGTGCAAGATCATTGTGGGTTTTGGGGAGCAAAAGGTTGGTGAATGAAGATTCATCACTACATAGTTACTACTGTAAATGATCGACCAAAATCAAACTCTTACCTACAAGAACCCAAGGCCATCCACATTCAAGCCTTCACCTCCCATCATTGGACAATCAGTAGCATCAAGCCCAAACTGCCAATAACAGGGAACAGAACGTCTTCGTTTTCTACAGAAGTCATGTCCATCCTTCTGCCATCTTTCTTTCAACTTCTCTGATATTATAGGAGATTCATGAGTATTCCCAGCAGTAAAGCTCTGAACAATACCATCTGAATCTTCCACTTCAGGTAGAATCAATGAATCTGATGGACTATCGTTAATGACATCAGTTAAATCATGTGAAGACGATCTAGGAAATTCCTTAATGCTAGATAATACCATAGATATTCCTTGGCATGCAACTTCTAAGCGCTCTGTTCCAACTGACTCAGCAAGAAGTGTTGAAACCATAGACTGCAACGTCTGAAATTTCTCTCCATGTTCCATATCTGAAGTAGCTAGATTAGATTTCATTGAAGAAGACAGGCTGAAAATACGCCAACGACTGGGTAGATATTGGTCCGGAATGTTAAAACAGTTATTTGTTGAGAGGACATGAAGAACATGTCTACAAACAATGCCAGAAAACTCAAATTGACGGCAACTGCAGCTAATGTGGTCTTCAGTGGGGACCCAGATAACTTTGCACCCTCCATCTATCTGGCTATGGTGCCTCACATGAAAACAACCTTCCTCTATCTGGAATGATGCATACTGTGGAGCTAAAACAATCTCTTCTTGGAGTTTACTGAAAGCATAAGGTGTAAGAACACTAGCAGCATGTGATTCAATAGGTGATCCTGTTTTTAGATTTACTTTGCGGAGCTTTCTTTGCATTTTTTGTTTCATTCCCGCATGATCTCTAAACTCAGCAATAACCCCCACCTGCAGTATAAAAAGTTGAACAAGGTAAGCTTTTAATCAGTAATATTAAGTTTAAATCAGGTTTAAAATTTTATAACCACCATACTTGATGTACAAATTGAGTAAGTTGAGACTGTGCGTTTAAGAAACATTGGATGAAGGTATTTATCGAGTCTGATTGGGCTGTGCTTGTCAATCCTGCGAAAAAATAACGCCTCAAGTATGATAATGCCCAGTACGACCTTAATGCATATAAGCTAACAACATGCTTATTCTCATGAAGCTGATATGCATTAACCATCTCCTGCCATCCCACCTCAAAGTCCTCCGCTGTTTCCAAATTATAGAGCCGATGAAACTCAGCTTTCCAGTTATCATAGTGAGACCCAAGAAGTACAGAAAACCAATCTGAGAACTTTGCGATGATGTGCCAGATGCAAAAAGCGTGTTTGGTAGTCGGCAGTTCCGTGGCAATTGCCTCTTTCAGCCACATATTTTGGTCAGTCAAGATGGTTTGTGGAGCCTTCCCTTTCATAAACCCCAAAAATGCCTGTGAAAAATACAAGTATAATTAGGCATGAAAAGCATTTCGGATCAAACTAAAAATTTGACAGATGATGAGATATCTTTATCATCTTCAATGGACTATCCCTCACACACTACATGCACTTCCCAAAATCATTTCTTCGGATTGTTAAATTAGTCTACAGCTTCCTGACTAAAGGATAGGGAAGAATCAAGATGGAAAGTTTACATGTCTAACCAAACTATACATAGACATGTAATGGGCCTTTCTTACTTTCTCTTTCTATCTCGTTCGGGTTGATTGTGAATGTATAACCTGTACGAACAATTGAGTGAATTGACTTTGCGAATGAAGTATGATTCTAAAAAAGCAGATTACCTTCAACGCCCATGAGAAAGATTGCATATTCTCATCCCTTAGAAGTACACAACCAAAAAAACAGTTCATTCCATGATTGTCTACTCCAACCCAGATTCCTACAGACATATCATAGGCATCCAAGCGATGGGTTGTATCAAAAACCACAGCATCTCCAAAGGCCTCATATGATCGAAGAGATGAAGAATAAGACCAGGCAATGTGCTCTAATCTGTTATGCACATCAATCTTGTAATCATATTTAAAGTCAGGACTTTCATCCTTGATGTTCTTACACATTGCAAGAAGGTCAATAGCATCATTATCTCGATCGACGTTTCTGAATGACTGCAATAGGTTTCTTACATCTATCTCCGTGAAAGGTAAGCAACCTAGCTTTAAACCTTTCTCTAGCTCCATCAATCTTAGCATTTGTCGCACAGACATCCCAGCTTTTGCAAACATGCAGATGCGAGTCTTGTCATCTGCAGATATGATACAATATGCAGGAAGAAGACCCACTTCACTTGACTTCAACAGTTCATGGTTATGCGTGTTACTAAAGCCTGTAATTCGCCACTCAGGGACATCAAAATCAGCCCTTTTAACTATCCGCATGTAGGCTAGACAACCACAACGGGACGATTTCCTGTTCCTTTGTAGTTTTCCATCATCTGATGGTTTCATTTGTGGATAGCCACCACAATGGCAGGTAAAATCCCTCCTCGTTACTCCCCTCCCAACTCCATCTTTCCCTCTAGTACGATGACGTCTGATTGAAAAACCACATTGCTTTGCAAAGCTGCAGTAGAATTCATATGCAGCATCTTGAGAAACAAATCTTTGTCCAATAAATGGAACAAGGTTCACGGAAGTTTGATGAGATAAAATTGTGTTTTCGGGTATTTCCTCTACAGTACTAGCATCATCTGGCGACATATCTGTGCCATTCTCAGAAGTTTCCATCAACAGACTTGTTCCTTCAGACATTCTTTCCACAAAAGATAGTTGAGATTTCAAATATAATACCTGAACACAACATGAACATTTCAGAACACAGAATCTCAGCTTAAAAGTATATATGAAGCAACAGCGAAACTGTAAAATGTATCACAAGGCAGCCTCTCAGCCATGAAGCTTGACTTATATTATGAGACTTTAACATAGGCAAAAATATGGACTAAACTGCATCCATGACAGCTTAGGGGAAAAAAATTACCTCAAACCAAACTGTGTCGTAATGCCTTCTCTCTCGATCAGATAGAATGTTTTATGAATGCCTTTACAAAACTCTAACGCTTCACTGTAACCAACATTTTTGTCAGGAAAATACCTGGCCAACAATCTCAAAGAAAAGGAATTATAATTAATCTCTCGCAAGAGATAAGTAAGGATTGTTTTAGCTTTCCTACAAGTGGTCTTAACTGATACATAGACAAATACTCAATTCCAGAAAAATCCTACAGTCTATACCTGACAATGGCAACATCTACATGCTTTGCCACAGTCAAATTAAGTGTTCATAATGGTTCATACATACATTAAGAACTATGCAAAACACAAAATTCAATAAAAAAATGGGGCAACACAGTATCAAATTTGAATCAAAATGGGGCATGCTTGAGAGCTAACTTCCTACATGCAGTTTTGATCCCCAAATTATTTGAATCCCTAGAAACTCCCAATACTTCATATGGATATTTCCTAGTTCCAAATGAGGTTTTCCATCAAAAATAAAACAAGAAGTTAGATTCAAATCATTCCTAACGAATATCACCAAATTACAAACAATAATTGAAATTTTAATATACAAATTAAATAAAATCCATTGCATACATCAACTCAGAAAATAAAAAACCCTAATTCTAATTGGAATTCTATTGATTAAAAAAATTCTACGTACCAGTTTGATATTGTAAACACTAATAACGACCAATAACGAATCAGGCGGGGGAAATGGTAAAATGGGAGTAACGCGCATCCATGGAGTTAAAGATAATTGTTCATATGGCAGTTGAGCTATTGTGCGCTAAATCTAAATACAAGGTTATCAAGCGCATACTTGATTATTGACCGTTGGAATCACCTGCTAACCACACACCGTTTCCAGTAGGTCCATTCTTAGTGTGTTTTGACCGGAGAAATGGTAGTGATCGACTGACCGCAAGAAGTTTTTACCGATTTAGATTATTTATCTTTTTTAAAGAGAAAAGAGCTCCACTGTATAAAAGGACCTGAACGGATACAAGAAGGTGGAGAATCAACATTCCACCACATATTTACATTTTCATGTGTAACATGTTCGCATAACATATATGCCAAATTGTTCGCACTTTTAGGAACCGAAACAAAGTTTATATCAGTGAGAGAAGTGGATAAATCTCTAACTTCCAAAATCACATACCTAATACTCCAGGGAATGTCAGAACCATCACCAAGCACAGCAGTAGTACATTGAGAGCATCACCTTCTATTATTACTTTGGTTACACCAAATCTTTTACCCAGTTCAACTCCCAGTTTACAGGCCATAGATTCCGCTAATAAGGAAGAAGTAGAATCAAAAGTGCTGGTAACACAACCCAGAAACATACCATTATGGTCCATAGCAATTGCACCCGCAACACCATTATTTGGAATGAAAGTTGCGTCAACATTGATCTTAATAAAGGGGTGAGAAGGAGGAGACCAGTCCGATTGTCGATGACCCTGTAAATCAGTTGCAGAACTTTCTGATACATCATGGGAACACAAGCCAAAGTCATGAGTTGCATTTTTGATAATTAGGGTTTTTGAGAAAGTAGCCTGTGAGAAGACAATAGCCGATTTAGAAATAAATTATCTTTTATGTTGTAAGTTTTTTAGTCCTTTCTCGTTCCAAGAGTCAAATAGCCGGAAATATTAGGATGTGTGCTACTTAGGATGAAGTTCTAAGCTTTTGGCCGTTAATAATTCAGGTATCCCATGTTTTAGGGCATACTGAATAAAGACAAAAACGGGTGTTGATGGTGGTTTTTAGCTTAGGGTTAAAATCGTAAAACTGTACATCTGACATGACGTCACTATGACCATTAGCACATTTATTGAATCAATCAGCATGCCTACGTAAGAATTAACGGGGTACCTTTTTTTTACATGGGTCATGTTTCACGGCCACCCTTCAATCCTAGATGCAAATCCTAGCCGTCCAAGGTCGCCAAACAACGCATGGGAACCTTTGGCCCAAAACCCTAGTTTTGGCCACGCCAAATCGCGCCAAGGCATGCCATGCCACATGTGTCAATGGCATGCCCACCACATTTCCGCGCCATACCATGCCGACCTTCCCTATGCGGCTACCAAAAACGAAGGCGTGCGACGATCAACGATCACCCTTCAATCCTAGATGCAAATCCTAGCCGTCCAAGGTCGCCAAACAACGCATGGTAACTTTTGGCCCAAAACCCTAGTTTTGGCCACGCCAAGGCATGCCATGCCACATGTGCCAATGACATGCCCACCACCTTGTCGCGTCATACCATGCCGGCCTTCCCTATGCGGCTGCCAAAAACGAAGGCGTGCGACAATCAACGGCCACCATTCAATCCTAGATGCAAATCCTAGCCGTCCAAGGCCGCCAAACAACGCATGGTAACCTTTGGCCCAAAATCCTAGTTTTGGCCACGCCAAACCGCGCCAAGGCATGCCATGTCACATGTGCCAATGGCATGCCAACCACCTTGCCGCGCCATACCATGCCGGCTTTCCCTATGCGGCTACCAAAAACGAAGGCGTGCGACGATCAACGACCACCCTTCCATCCTAGATGTGAATCCTAGCCATCCAAGGTTGCCAAACAACGCATGGTAACCTTTGGCCCCAAACCCTAGTTTTGGCCACGCCAAACCGCGCCAAGGCATACCATGCAATGGCATGCCAACCACCTCGCCGCGCCACGCCATACCGGCCTTCCCTATGTGGCTCCCAAAACGAAGGCCTGCAACAATCAACGACCACTTTTTCATCTAAGGTGCAGATCTTAGCCGTCCAAGGTTACCAGCTAACGCATGGAAACCTTTAGCCCTAGTTGGTCGCGCCTAAACAAAGCCAAAACCATAACTTTTGGCCGCGTCTAAACTAGGCCATATTAAAGCCATATTGATCATGCTTTCATGCCACTGGCTACCAAACGAAGGGTTGCAATAATCAACAGCTACCTTTCCTCTTAAGATGCAAAATCTCGACCGGCGAAGGTCACCACTGAGCCGGCAAGTATCCCAATCTCAACTTGCCAGATAACAACAATGTGCTACATGTTTTCCCTGAAAACACTCGAGACATCAACACATGTCACAAACTGGGGGATACTCATTGGGTATTAGTTTGGCGGTTTACAGCGTGCGGCGTACACTACGCCCGTTATAAGAAAGTGTCATAAGGATGAGGCGGTTAGTAAATACAGGGAGTAATGGTGAAACGCTTTCTTTTATAGAACACCAATTCCAGGCGTTACCGTTTACCACCTCCTCCCATTTACTCACCCGTTTTCCATTTCTTAATGAGACCAGAGTACGTTTCACTTCGACTTGTATAAATAGGCATTACCTATTTCCACCGAACAACAGGTTCAGGTCAGGAGCATACAACACTCAGAAAACATTTTCTAGCTTTCCATTTGCTAGCTTCCCACTTTATGATACAAGTCGTAGAAAACAACTACTCTTCCAGAATCAACTATTCTAGTCTCAACACTTTCTTCGCTTCCCTCCCCAAAACTAACCCTTCTCCTTCACTTTGTGACCGAAGCAAGTATGGAACGACCATTTCTTGGTTTAGGCCGGATTTGTACAGATTGATCTCTCGAATATAAAGTACTCCCTTGCAGTACATTGTTTAGGGTTTAAATTCGTTTCTCACCCATACACCCGAAATTACCAAAATCAGCAGAAACCGTTTTCACCCTCAAACAACAGGTTGGAAATAATAAAATCAAAAGCCCCTTAACCAAATATTTTCGATAATGAAAAATCTGCCCTTTTAGTATTAGTGTTAATAATTTTGATTAGTTATTAATAATCTTGATTAGTGATTAATGATCTTGATTAGTGATTAAGATAATTTAGTTATAAAAGTTGAGTGTAGATGAAAAATTTTGAGGAGGAAAAAAAAAGTTAGGTTTTTTTTTGAGAAGGAGAGGGTGAGTTTGAGAAAAAAAAATTGTATCTTGATTCAACGGATGAGGAGGGTCATTCTTCATCTAAAATACGTAGGAAAACACATATCAACTACAACAATGATCCAGAAATGGCTGATTTCTTAGATTATGAGAATGATTTTACACAAACTCAAGCACAAACTCAAACTCAAGGTGATGATTTTTATGAGACAAATCTAGATGATGAATACATATATGAGGAACCCAATGCTTCTAATACACAGGTACACTTCTATCTTATGTTAAATCTCACTTTTGTAGCTTAAAATCATCAAAAGTTTGTGTTAGAGCATTGCTCGGTCGAACTCGCAAGTGTTGCTATCTCAAGCTTGTTGTCAAGTTTAGTTGCCAAAACTATAAGTCTTAATTTCTAGTCTACTTATAGCTAAGTCTCGGACTAGGATAGAAAGTGTAGTTGAGATCTAGACTCCATGGCGATCATCATACAAAGACGAAGAACTACTCAAGGAACTGGTGGAACTTCATCGACTAAAAGGTATGTTGAGACTTGAACTTATCTATCACTCAAAAGTCTATCTACTCTATCTCCTATCTTGAGACAACAGTCGTATTGCTATATAGACTTTGATTATACACATTTGCTATTTCGAGCCGAGTTTATCTCGCTTATCTATTTCTCGAAATATGTGTTGGTAAGCTTGCGCTTTGGCCAAATTCATCTTTACTAGTGACGAAAGTCATATTAAGTTTCAATTACTTGAAAATTGCTTTGACGAAAAATGGTTTGTGAACAACAACTATATAACGTCCTCTAAAAAATGTTTCAATGATTGAAATGAGAGTTTAGAATATATAACCATGGTTGGATATAAACATTGTGTGGTAACTCATAGGTGTGTAAGTCATTAGTCCTTGAACCAAAGTATGCGTACTTTGCTGCTCAGGAAAACCGGAACTAAAGTCCTCGTACCAGTAGGCGCACTATCGGAAGTTCACATCCCGTGAATTTCTGCTGGAGTTTGTGAACCGAAAACAAACTTATTCTGGGTACTTAAGTCCGCGTACCAGTATGTGTACTTAAGTTAGTTATTTTCTAAAAACAATTATTCGTGAACTTAAACATATATAAACTACGGAATGCATATTTTCAAACTGTGGCTATAAAGTTCATGAATCGATTCGAGTGAATCAAATAGTTTTTGCTTCGATTGTGTCTTGTATACTTCTATAAGATCTAAGCAACTGAACAACTCTCTAACTAGTTCATTTGAGTCATTTGAACTAGTTGTGGTAAAGAAGAATAGGGTTGAAATGAAAGTGCTCATATGGCTAACCATTTGGTTAACTACTTTTGAACCAACTAGATGTACATGTTTGGGTACGGTTATACAAACCTAAATAAACGTGCATTTCATTTGTGTGTAACAAGCTAAGTTTCGATCTAACAGTTGAAAGATATTAGCTTGAATCTAATCAGGTTTTCATCTAACGGTGAATATTGAATGCTTCGTTACTAAGCTAACATTGATTGCAAACCCTGATTTGAAAGACTATATAAAGGAGAACTCTAGCAACTGGGAAACCTAATCCCCACACCTCTTGTGTGATACTAGTTGTATTAGCTAGAGTCGATTCTCCTTTAACCTTAGGTTTCTATCGAGATCCTGTAGGTTAACGACTTGAAGACTTCATTGGGATTGTGAAGCCAGACCGATACTACTTTTCTTGTAGTTGTGTGATCTGATCTTGATGTTTCTATCGTATTTGAGTACAATCGTAAGATTGGCTAGAGATTTATTTATCCAATAGGCAAGATATAAAAGAAGTCACAAACATCTTCGTCTCATCGTTTGTGATTCCGCAATATTTTCTTTCGCTAGTCGATTAAGATTATTGTGAGGTGATTGATAATTCTAGGCTGTTCTTCGGGAATATAAGTCCGGGTTATCAATTGGTTCATGTTCACCTTGATTTATCAAAAGACGGAACAAAAACTCGTAGGTATTTATGTGGGAGACAAATTTATCTATTACCGTAGACTTTTTTGTGTGATACAAATTTGTTTATTAAAGTCTTCGACTTTGGGTCGTAGGAAATCTTAGTTGTGGGTGAGATCATCTAAGGGAATCAAGTGCGTAGTATCCTGCTGGGATCAGAGACTTAAGGAGCGCAACTGTACCTTGGATCAGTGTGAGATTGATTGGGGTTCAACTACAGTCCATACCGAAGTTAGTTTGTAGTAGGCTAGTGTCTGTAGCGGCTTAATACAGTGTGTGTTCAGTCTGGACTAGGTCCCGGGGTTTTTCTGCATTTTCGGTTTCCTCGTTAATAAAACTTATGGTGTCTGTGTTATTTCTTTTCCGCATTATATTTTGTTATATAATTGAAATATCACAGGTTGTGCGTTGAATCTATCAATTGGGAAATCCAACCTTTGGTTGTTGATTGAAATTGATTGATCCTTGAACATTGGTCTTTGGTACCGTTCAAGTGATTTCTCTTGTATTCAATTAGACTCGCAGATTTCTATTTGCTTGAGTAAGTATTGAATCGAGAAAGTGAGGTATAACTCTTTGATATAATTTTATTAAGATTGAGTCTGACTGTCTAGTTGATTCTCTTAAACGTATATTGGAGTTAGTCCATACAGATTGCTAAGCGAAATATTGGGTGTGGTTGTTAGACCCCCGCCTTTTCAATTGGTATCAAAGCAGGCAAACACGTTTAAAGACCTTATAAGTCTGTGTTTGTAGCGATCTGATTATATGGACAGTAATCTCTCTGATAACGCAACATCAGATCAAAGTTCCCCTGAGATGTTTCGAAATCCTGAGACATCGAAGAAATCTCCTGTTTCTGCCTCTTTGTCTGAATCTGACTTTAACTGGGAAAAGTCTCTTGATGAACAGTTGGATGATCTTTCAGATGAGAGTGATTCAGAAGAAGGACAAACTATTGATGAGGAAGTCTCTCAATATATCAAACTGTTTGACCGTGATTTGAAAGAAAAGAAGTCAACATCTTGATTGAGAAAATATTTGTCACCCCTCTGTCAAGAAAGCAGAAAGATGAGAAAACTCTTTAAAGGTTATGATTGTGCATATAAACTGTTACAATATACCGTTAAAGATCGAGATGAAGACTTACACTCAAAAAGGTCCGAGTGTGACAAACTTCTTCAAAATCTCTTTGTGTTGAAAGAAAGACTTGCAGAATCTGAAACAAGATATGACTCTCAACAAAAATGTTTTAATGACAGAGAACTCAGTCTCCTCGCCAGAGAAAACTCGTTGGAGACTGATCTTGTTGCTGCTCTTAATAAGGTAAAATCACTGGAAGAAAATCTGAAAAGATTTAATTCTAGCTCTACAAAATTATCTTCTATGCTTGGAGTATGTAAAGAACATTGTGATACACGTGGTCTTGGCTATAAGGTAATAGACGCTCCAAGTACTGGTAAGATTAATTTTGTTCATGCTAATGAAAACTCTTCATGTGAAAAAACTTTTCAAGCAGTAGACAGTCTTAGGAACAAGGATTGTCCTCCTTCAAAATTAACTCGCATGAGAACAGTCAAGAACAAATCCTTTAACTGCTATTATTGCGGAAATAAAGGACATCTTGAACGAAGATGTCATTTTCGAATGAGGAATGAGAAACTTCATAACATTCTTTAATGGATGTCTAAAGAAGTAATTAAACCTTTCTCTCACATTACTGGAGTAAAAGGCAATGCCTATAATCAAGAGAAATGCTGTGATGAGTCATCTCTAGATTATGATGTTAGGACAAAAAATGCCTACAATTGTAAAAGGAAGAATGTCAGGTGGACAACCGACTCTTTAAATTACTCTGGGAAGAGAAAAAGGCATAGGAGAAAGAACGAAAAGCCAAACTCCTTATCTCCTTCTAAAGAAGACAGTGAACCCTAGGTGTCTGCTCCAGATTCCATTCATATAAATAATCGAGTCTCGGAGCTCAAGATCAGCATAAACAGACTCAAACGGAGCATCAAAAAGGCAAGGAAAGCGGCAGGTTCAGGTATTCCTTGTCCTCATCTGGTTAAATCTCTTCCTACTAATCCTAGTGATTTTTATGAAAATCTTCAAAAAGTAAAGAGAGAAGAAGTCAATATGCTTGATGAGAAAAAAGCTCATCAAAATACAACATGACTACTCAATATAGCATCCTTCTTGTAATATGGAAGGATGCTTATAATTCTCAAGAAACTTGTATGTCTTGAGAAAGTAGTTGTTGTTATATTTCTGTTCTTTTACAAAACGATGATTATTAAACTGTTGAGCCTTGCTCCAGTACTTTACATGATGAAATGTTTAGTTTCACTCTTGAGAATAATTTCTTGTTGATTGCCTTGATTTTCAACGATTCTCTTATGTTCTCTTGAACTAAGAAGGTCATCCCTTGTTTAGAATGATTCTTGAGTTTGTCAAGATCCCTTCTAAATTTTGCTCCACTATTCTTTTGGTCTCTTACCAAGGTTGTAACCACATGTGCACGTTCAATGGACCCACATGGAATGTATACGAGTATCTCTAGGGTTTTACTAAGAAACACTCATATATATATATATATACATGTATCATGCTCAATTTTGGTACATACACGTTCCGTAACGTCAAAAGGTTCACCTGATTTCTGTGTACACAATTGATGGATGCAACAAGGAAGACAATGTTGATAAGGGCAAGCCTATCGAGTTTCACGAGAACCCTATTTTCATAACTTGCTATCATGCTGTTTATCATGAAAACAAACTACCAGTTCAGATGTCATCACAACTGGTAGGAAATCTTCTTCGAGGTTTTGAGGTCGTTCGTGAACAACTCGGAATTGCAACAAGGAATCTTGATATTCTGAAAAACGAACTGAAGAAAGCAACTGATGAGCTCATCCATGTCCAATCTCTAGTTGCTGACCGCGTTTAATGTTTTTCAAATCATGTTCTCTAAAAAGTTATTTGTCTAGTAAATCTTCTGATGAGAAGTTTATTTCTTGTTTTGTTTAGAAGAATAACTAGAGTTTGGAATAGCCATTATTATAATTACACATAGCTATGTCCAACGTTTTCATCTTCATTGTTTTTAGATTTATTTGTTTAAATTCTAAAAATTTGTTTGGAAAATGAGTTTTGCAGCAATTTGTTATGGGATATGTGTGCTTGCGTCCGTGAACTATGATTGTCCCATACCTTGTCAAAAGTTAAGTCTTTCATATGTCGATATGCATGTATTGATAAAAGAATGAATGAAGTTTTCACATTACAAAAGTTTTAAGCCTATTATATGTCATTATGCAAATATTGATGGAAGATAGGATGAACTTTTATTTGCGAGGATTATGTCTATTGTATGTCATTGTGCAAATAGTGATGGAAAATAGAATGAATCCTTGTCTATTCCGAAGTATTGATCTTCCCTGATCCATATTTTATGTATATACTGTGCGGCTCCGTAAGTTCTCTTATGTTGAGCAATTCCAATTAAATTAATCATAGGTTTTATTGTGATTAATTTAATTGAGTATTTTTGGATTCAAATTCATATTAGTATGTGATTTGTTATGTCCAAAGAAATCCTTCTTTTCTTATGAAAGTAAGGTCGCTCTTGTTGTTCTTTCGGGAATGACATTTTATGGGGGAGAGTTCTTAATTGAACTTGTGCTTAATTGCCAAATCTTTGTGGGGAGTGCGGCTGTGGAATATTATAGAGGTTATCTTGTATCTTTATAAACTCCTTGATGAAAGCATTTAGCTTCGGCTATATGATTGCATCTAAAAAGTTGATATGTACTTTCTTTTAGTCATGAAATGTCTCTATAGAAATTTCATTAGGATCCCACTAGTTTTCGTACCTTTGCCAATTTTATTGACAAAAAGGGGGAGAATTAATGTGTAGTTCACACTACAAATACATATGGTTTTCAGATCATTATGTAAGGGGGAGTGGTTTCCATGTGAGATGGAGTATTGACTAAGGGGGAGTGATAGATATCACCATAGTATTGTTGTCGAAGTTGTGATACAATTGAACTTTGATGTTGTGTAATAATACTATGACACTGTGTAAAAATGATTGAAAATTCTTGTTTTCTCATTGTTATAGCTACGAATTTTCAACGACGATGATGCTAAACTTACAACCTTTGGAATCATTGGAGTACTTGGAAGTGACGAAGATTTCGAGTAATGTTGAAGAACCAAGAAGATCAGGCATGTGGAAGAGAAGCTACAAAAGTTTATTTATTTATTTTGTATTCCAAATGTATTGATAGTTTTGTCAGTAAAATTGACAAAGGGGGAGATTGTTAGAGCATTGCTCGGTCGAACTTGCAAGCGTTGCGATATCAAGCTTGTTGTCAAGTTTAGTTTCCAAAACTATAAGTCTTGATTTCTAGTCTACTTATAGCTAAGTCTCGGACTAGGATAGAAAATGTAGTTGATCTCTAGACTCCATGGCGATCATCATACAAAGACGAAGAACTACTCAAGGAACTGGTGGAACTTCATCAACTAAAAGGTATGTGGAGAGTTGAACTTATTTATCACTCAAAAGTCTATCTACTCTATCTCCTATCTTGAGAAAAAAGTCGTATTGCTATACAGACTTTGATTATACACATTTTTTATTTCGAGCCGAATTTATCCCGCTTATCTATTTCTCGAAATATGTGTTGGTAAGCTTTCGCTTTGGCCAAGTTCACCTTTACTAGTGATGAAAGTCATATTAAGTTTCAATTACTTGAAAATTGCTTTGGCGAAAAATGGTTTGTGAACAACAACTATATAACGTCCTCTAAGAATGTTTCAATGATTAAAATGAGAGTTTAGAATATATAACCATGGTTGGATATAAACATTGTGTGGTAACTCATACGTGTGTAAGTCCTTATTCATTGAACCAAAGTATGCGTACTTTGTTGCTCAGGAAAACCGGTACTAAAGTCCGCGTACCAGTACGCGCACTGTCGGAAGTTCACATCCCGTGAATTTCTGTTGGAGTTTGTGAACTGAAAACAAACTTATTCCGGGTACTTAAGTCCGCGTACCAGTATGCGTACTAAGTTGGTTATTTTCTAAAAACGATTATTCGTGAACTTACACTTATATAAACTACGGAATGCATATTTGCAAACCGTGGATATAAAGTTCATGAATCGATTCGAGTGAATCAAATCGTTTTTACTTCGATTGTGTCTTGTATACTTCTATAAGATCTAAGCAATTGAACAACTCTCTAACTAGTTCATTTGAGTCATTTGAACTAGTTGTGGTAAAGAAGAATATGGATGATATGAAAGTGCTCATATGGTAACCATTTGGTTAACTACTTTTGAACCAACTAGATGTACATGTTTGGGTACGGTTATACAAACCTAAATAAACGTGCATTTCATTTTTGTGTAACAAGCTAAGTTTCGATATAACGGTTGAAAGATATTAGCTTGAATCTAATCAGGTTTTTATCTAACGGTGGATTGAATGCTTTGTTACTAAGCTAACATTGATTGCAAACCCTGATTTGAAAGACTATATAAAGGAGAACTCTAGCAAATAGGAAACATAATCCCCACACCTCCTGTGTGATACTAGTTGTATTAGCTAGAGTCGATTCTCCTTTAACCTTAGGTTTCTATCGAGACCCTGTAGGTTAACGACTTGAAGACTTCATTGGGATTGTGAATCCATACCGATACTAATTTTCTTGTAGTTGTGTGATCTGATCTTGCTGTTTCTATCGTATTTGAGTACAATCGTAAGATTGGATTGAGATTGATTTCTCCGATTGGCAAGATATAAAAGAAGTCACAAACATCTTCGTCCCATCATTTGTGATTCCGCAATATCTTCTTTCGCTAGTCGATTAAGATTATTGTGGGGTGATTGATAATTCTAGGCTGTTCTTCGGGAATATAAGTCCGGGTTATCAATTGGTTCCTGTTCACCTTGATTTATCAAAAGACGGAACAAAAACTCGTAGGTATTTATGTGGGAGACAAATTTATCTATTATCGTAGACTTTTTTGTGTGATACAAATTTGTTTATTAAAGTCTTCGACTTTGGGTCGTAGCAACTCTTAGTTGTAGGTGGGATCATCTAAGGGAATCAAGTGCGTAGTATCCTGCTGGGATCAGAGATGTAAGGAGCACAAATGTAAGTGTGAGATTGATTAGGGTTCAACTACAGTCTAGACCGAAGTTAGTTTGTAGTAGGCTAGTGTCTATAGCGGCTTAATACAGTGTGTGTTCAATCTGGACTAGGTTCCGTGGTTTTTCTGCATTTGCGGTTTTCTCGTTAACAAAACTTATGGTGTCTATGTTATTTCTTTTCCGCATTATATTTTGTCATATAATTGAAATATCACAGGTTGTGCGTTGAATCGATCAATTGGGAAATCCAACCTTTGGTTGTTGATTGAAATTGATTGATCCTTGAACATTGGTATTTGGTACCGTTTAAGTGATTTATCTTGTATTCAATTAGACTCGCAGATTTCTATTTGCTTGAGTAAGTATTGAATCGAGAAAGTGAGATATAACTCTTTGATATACTTTTATTAAGATTGAGTCTGACTGTCCAGTTGATTATATTAAAAGTATATTGGAGTTAATCCATACAGATTTCTAAGCGAAATATTGGGTGTGGTTGTTAGACCCCCGCTTTTTCAGTTTGTATTTTTTCACTATGGTTCGGCGAGCCAGGAATATGTTCAGCTTAACTTTATCAGCCGAACCCACCTGGTTATTGACAAATGATGAACAGTTCGGCTAGCTTAAAGTGTTATGATCAGCCGCCGAACCTTTCATTTTGTTACTTCTTGCCTATTTTCTCGATTCTAGTTCGGCTTGTTTTAAATTTTCATAAAGAGACGAACGTACTCTTGAGAGTTTTGGATGAAAAATTGTTAAAGGTTCGACTTATTTGGTGAAAATCGTAAGCGCCAAACCTTTTGGAAATACGTGGTTCGGCTTTCTACATAAGTAGAATACAAACAGAACATTATCATTTATATTCCTGAGAATTGTTGGGGTTAAAATTTTGTACTGGTTCGACACATATTATGAATATCGTAAGAGACGAACCTTGCAAATGTGCTAAGTTCGCACATATTAATATTATCGTAATATCCGAACCTCACCATTAATTTTTCATTGTAGTATCTTACCTTGTGTTTTTCTTTGTAGATCGTGCTTGATGGACCTGTACCGATGAAAATCAACCTGATCCCGTAGACATAATTCACGAAGATATTAAAGATCACTTCCAAAATGATTTGGTATGTAAGAACTTGTTGTTTACCTTAATGTTGTCGGAATATTCCGAAGTTTTTCTTACTAATTATTTGTGTTTGAATGAACGTAGAGATGGAAAAGTAATACCGAAGCACAGGATTGTTTCCAGATAGGTATGGGAAGACAATTGGCATTCACCTTGTTTCCAGATAGGTCTGGGAAGACATCTCTGCCAAGAGTATAAAGCAAATAGGCGGTTGCAGTTTGCTTCAATTTGATCTCGTCTATTACCGACTCCCCATTCTTTACTTTCTCGGCGGCATTCTCAAATTCCTTTTTCAAATTAGTAAACTTCACCTTCTTGAGCTTCTTATTTGTCCCACCGCTAAAGTTAACAGAATTTACATCTTTAACGTAACGACAAAACTCGAGTTCGGTATTATAATCATCCCAACCAAGACATTCCTTGTACAACGTATATATCTCATCCCAACTCATATCATAATAGTCAACATCCATGCTTCTACCCCTCACTTTAAGCCCTGTAATCTTGTTCGCATCATCGGGAGTGATTGTCATCTCCCCAAAGGGTAGTTGAAACCAAGGTTATGAAATTGTAAATCGCAATGCAAATCGTTTTTTCAATTTTGAGAATCGAATCGTATATTGAATCGTGAATCGAAGATTCTTGGTCATTTTTATGTTACCCTAAAATATAAAAATTAAGAATGATTATATAAAAATCTAATGAATACATATCATAAAATATGTATAAGTATATTATAAATTGAAGATAATCACAAAAAAATATGGTAGTCTGGTGGTTTGACTACGCGCTAGCAGGAAAGGGGTCGGGAGTTCGAATCTCATCAACTATGTTTATTTTTAAATGTATTGATGATCGCCAAATTAAATGGTCAACGCAGTCAAAATTGTATATTTGAAGAATCTTCACGATTTTGGAATGGTTCGATTCAACATGACGACTTGAATCATTATGGAAAAAAAATGAAGCGAATCGCACGATTTGTCGGAAAAGGCGGAGGCCGTCACACTATCATATTCCTTATGTCCATATTTAATGACATGCCATAAAGCAGAGGATTGTACGTAAGCAATCACCTCGGGAACCTCTTTAGACAATTTTCATTCCGCTGCCCTCTGGTGTCTCAATACTCGGACAGCATCGTTGTGATCAGGAGTCTCATATATTCTCTTTGCCCAAGATTCGGCGTAACCGATCAACACCCTTCCTCCATCTTCCGGAATTCCATGGGGCAAACCATCAGCTCGAGCTGGGATTACGTTATTCTCATCAGGAATGTGCAAACCTTTAACTCGGCGTTCAGCAACATGGCTTATAATGAAAATATCATAACACGCCAAACACATTAAGTTTCTGGTTCGGCTAACCCGACAAACCCAAACCTGATAAGCTTCTCCCAGTACCTGCTCGAAAGCTAACACTTAATAAATATTCCAGTAATTGTGTTTCATAAACTTATACACACATCTATCTAAACTGTTAGATACCATTAGTACAAAACAAATCTAGGATAAGTTAGTCTGTGTTAGTGGTGGTAAGGATTTGTCCAGACAAAGATAAATCAAGGGTTGCGGTTCTCCTGACCACCCCCTACAACTCGCACGCGTGGCATTAATTCCAATATTATGAATGAAAAATGAATACTCAAGTCAAGATATGGATTTTCAAAAATTATAACGGGGAGGTTCGAACTCATGACCTATTGTGTCATAAGAGTGGCCTCTAACCAGTGTTCCACCTTGGTTGGAATTAATAAAAAAAATAAATCAACGGTGGTGGTTTGTTCAACTTAAATATCATAATTGCTTTATTAATTAGTGTTTCACTAATTGCACATAATAAATAATCTATTCATTATAAAGTGTTTTATTAATATGTGTTTCACTAATTGCTCATAATAAATGACTAATCATTTTTTAATTATAATTTTTTTCTTAATTAATTATAATATGTATTTCTATTAATAAGTAATTTTGATAAATAATATCAATAGACATTTTTGGCGACAATGAGTAGTAGAAGAGGTGGAGGCCGAAAGATTAGTGGTGGTTAAGGGCGGCGCCAAGCACAATTATATTTATTTTTGTTCTTTTATCATAAAATGGGATACAAAGTCCATTTTTCACATGTATCCAACTTGCCAAGAGTTTTTTCTCCCTCTTTCCTCAAAATCCTGGCTTCGCCCCTGGTTTGTGGTGGAAGAAGTAGTGACGGTGAGTGCTGGTGAGTAGTGATGGACAATATTAATTTTATGTTGTCGTTACAACATCGATAACATCGTAGTGTGGAAGATGTGGTTGGTTGTTTTTAACACTTTTGATAAAGGAAGGTACCATATATTTCCGGGATGATATCATACAAGATAATATTTTCATGATCGTAGTTGGATCACCCAAATGGTACCCCTGTTATCTTTAGTACTATATCGTATAAATCATAATTTTTTAATGTTAAAGTAAAATTGATTGCAATACAAAAAAGAATATATACACGGAAAAAAATAATGAAACCAATCAATTGACGATATTTTGTTTAATCAAAACCTCATACATGACATTTGTGATTGAAAATTAAAATTGCGTCCAACAACCTACATGGGGTGGGCGGCAGTGGTGGAGTAAAAAATTGACATTGAGGAGGCCTACTTTAAAAAAAAAAAAGAAACATGTAAACTTTGGTGGACTAAAGCATAAATATATATGGACAAAGTACTATTTATAAAATAAACTAAAAAATTCATGTCGTTATTAAAAATTTAAGGGGTTAGAGCCAGGTTAGTCAACCCTTGGCTCTGCCACTAAGTGGTGGTGGATAAAAAAAATGGATTCATATGGTTTTATGGTAGTGGCGGGTATTAGTGAACAAAAATATATTATGCTAATTTTGTAATGCCACAAAATATGTAACGTTATATTATAAAGTATAAAACGTGGTTGATCATTCTAATGTTAAAATAAACTCGATAAAACACATGTCCATTTTAAAAAATTGGTGCAATCAATTGTCATGTTATGTAATAACTAAACGAACGACACGAATTAAGATCAGAACATATGAAATTATTTATTATCGATTTGTCTATGTAAAGAGTGGTCAGGATTTGTCCTTGGCAAAGATAAATTTATCGTTGGGGTTTGTTTAACTTAACCATTTTTAAATACTTTGTGTCTCATTGATTGTCCATAGTGATTAATTAAATTTCTATTATAAATGTCTCTTTAATAATCTAACATAAATACATTATTTTATTAATAAATAATTGTACTGAAAGCTATATTAATTCTAATGGTGGTAGTGGAAGTAGGGTTAGTATAAACAGTGGCGGGTGTTTGTGAATGGTGGAGGCGGTAACATTACTATTGGTGGAAGAAATAGTGGCAGTGGATGGTTTTTATGGTGGTGGGTGTTGGTAATAGTAGTGGATAATAATGGTTTTTGCTTTTTAGTGAGTTTTATTGACCGAGTAAAAAAAAATCTTCACAAAACATGTAACATTGTATTGTGAAAGATGTAATTGGTAGTTTTTAGCACCATTGATAAGGACAAAAATCAAATATTTCGAGGATGATACCGGAATGTATAAGACAATATGATCATGACTGTTGGATCACCAAAATGGTATATGTATTATATAAAGGCAATTGGTGTGCCCGCGTAAGAGAATATTATCGCTCTCTCAAGTACTATTACATTTTTTTCCTGAAAGACCATCAATATCGAGTTGTTTCGCGACAACTACCTACAAAGACAACAACTGTATGAAATATTTGTTTGTTCATCAAAATCATCATAAGAAACTCTAAATCATAAATCTAAATTTCGCCTCCGATGTTTATATAATATTTTTTATATTTTACATTCTCAAATCATGCGACCTCTTGATTACAAATCAATAATATCAAATTACGGATCAATATGTATAGGTTTCATTCACTGGGTTAGAAGGTAAAGTAGATACAGATGGGTAGATCACACAAAGCAGAACATGACTGAGAATATTTCAATAATTTGGTCAAGAAATAAGGTCAAAATTTTAAGATTAACTTTCTATAGGACTAATTAAATCGGCTTCGATAGAAGCCGACTAAAATATGGATTAATAATAATTTCCACGTAAGACAATTTCAAAACATAGTTTGGCTAACTCTGCCTATGTAAAGAGTGGTCAAGATTTGTCCTTCCTCAATTGCTATGTTATGTGAGAAGAAGGTGACATCTAAGATTGAGGTACAATTCAAATCCATTAGATTCATACCATTTACAACTGGACGCCTTGAAAAAAATTGACGTGTTGTTATTATTATTACAGTTAAGGGATACATTGACCACACTTGCGTAAATAGCTCACTTCGCATGTAATGTCTAGAATGCAACGATGAATTTGAGGAAACAAGGCACCAGAAGCAGTGTCCGGAGTATTTTGTCTATAGTAACTTAGACCCGATGAAATACTTATGTTCTTTTTTTTTAGTTTTTCCACAATCTATTTATTTAAGAAAAATGAACATTGCAAATACATAGCATCAACAAAAATTAGACAGATTGCATTTGACTACCGATGGTCCGGAAACGGCAAAAGAAAGGAATTGTTGTAGAAGAATTGTTGGGATATACGATGGATTACTTGATACGAATGAAAGAGGTATAACTATTTCGATTCTGAAATCACATAAAGTTCACAGTAGAAGATGATATCAAGTTTAAAGTTAGTAACAAACATAATATGGCTAACTAAAATGTTAAAAACAAACAAGATATATAAACTTAGAAAGTCATGGGACTTGAAGAGGCCAATTTTGAAAACTACAATCTTAGAAAGCAACGATCCACAATGCCATAAACTTTTTATAAATATTCAATGTAGAAGATGTCAACTTTTGGTAAAGGATCTATTGACAACCTATAAATTTGAAATAGGATCAGGGAGTACAATATGTATTCAAGGTTCTTTATGAGGTAATGTGTCGCCAAATTGTATTCCAAGTGAAGGTAGGAAACGAAATGTCCAAGACTTTTGAAGTTACCAAAGCCTTCGTTAAGACGAACTGTTAGGCACAATACTTTGTTGAAGATTTAATGGCAGAGGTTTTCATATATACAATCCCTTCGAAAAGGTAATTGGTACACATTTTAAACATTGTCATCTGATGGGTGTTGAAAAATTACAGGAAAATCATGTCACATTGGAGAGTTTGTATCATCCGTTCGATGCAAAAAAAATATTATTCTCTGCCTATTTGGAGGATCGACAACATGACCATGATAAATGAGTCAGCTGGAGCGAAATAGGAGCATGGGGAGACTTTTATGGACAATATTGATTAGTTGATTTCACTGAGATGAGCGCTGCTGACGACATATTTCCAAAAAAATATTTAAACTTCCATGTTCATGTAGAGCATTATCTCATTATAATAAATGAACCTAAATAAAAAATTGTCTGGAAGTTAAGATTATATTTCTTTCGTTTGAGCAAATCTCCGACGGTAAAATATTAAAGGAAAAAAACAAGAAAAAAATAGAGGAAAATCCCGACTATTTTTATGACAAGCCCATATTAAATCATAAGGAGTTGATAAGTATTCGGCAGGATACTACTATATATAATCAACCTCGGGAAAGAAAATGTAGAAACTACTATATAGTCCTAGGAATAATATAATAGAGTGAGTTTGATCCTGTTGACCTAGTCAACTGTCTGTTTGGTCCTTTTTCAAAACTAAAATACTGTTTGGTCCTAGAAAGTATTATTTGGTCCTATGGTGGACAATACCTACATAGGATGACGTCATGGATGATGTAATGATCTTTTGATAGTGGCAAAAATAACCTTTTGAGACCATATATGTACTCAATTATTAAGAGAGAGTGAATCATTTTCAGATTTGTTTTCTCTATCCTCTCTTTTTTAAGATCTACTTTCTCTTTCTCCCCTTTCTTCTTTTGTTGATGAAGATCTTCATGACGAAGAAGAAGATGATGAAGATCTTCATGACGAAAAAGAAGATGATGAAGATGATAATGAAGACGATATGGAAGACGACGACGACGATGATGAAGACGATAATGAAGTAATTCTTCTTCTTCTTCTTCTTCCGTTTTTCAAGGTTTTTTGATGAAGATGATGAAGAAAATAAACTAGATCTATGATGAAGATTTTCTATTTTTTATTTTTTGTTGTTGTTGTTGAAGATGATGAAGATTTACGTTTCTCTGATATTTGTTCTTTGATTTCAAATGGAATTTTCAATTTTTATGGATTTTTGTTATGTGTTCATGTTAAAGAATGGACTCTGATCTTGAATTATTAGGTGTGAATGAATTTTTTTTTTTCATTTTAAAGAATGAACTATGTTCTATATGTTTGAATTAGTCTTTTTTTTTTTTTTGATAAATGTTCATTTTGACGAATGAACTATGTTTTTTGTTCATAATAATGAACTTTGATTGGGTGTTCATTTTGACGAATGAACTCTGACTTTTGTTCGTAATAATGAACTTTGACTGGGTTTGTTCATAATAATGAACTTTGATTAAAAGAATGGACTATGATTTTTGTTCATAATAATGAACATTGATTCGGCGTTCATTTGAAAGAATGAACTCTGTTTTTTGTTCATAATAAATTTTTTTTTGTCGTGTGTTCATTTTTAAGAATAAAGTCGAATCTACAATAAACATTACCAAACACCTGATAGTTCATCAAATAGAATGAACTCTTACAAGAAAATAAGTTGGAAGTTTAGAGTTCATCAGAATTATGAAAAAAATTATGAAAATAGAAAAGTTATGGAAATTTATGCTAAAATAGTACGAAAAGGTATTTATGTCCGTTTTATATTTTCAAATAATTATGGACCAAACGAGAAACGCATTTCCTGCTGGACCAAATAATCTTGGGACCACCTAAAAAGGACCAAACGATAATTTCCCCAAAGAAAATCTAGCTTCTCTTCTTTCGCGTCTAATTTAGTCAGCAACAAAAAGTAAATAAAACAAATCTAGGTCTGTTTTTTTATGGTTTACAAAACTAAGTCTCTTTTTTTATTTCTTACAAAACTAGGCCTTATTTGACCAAAAACGATGGATGGAAAGTTAGCTGCAGTTATCTTCCAGCTGTCCACATCTTCTTAGCTAAAAAGACGTTTTAGTCCTTCAAATCTTCATAACACACAGATTGCATGATTAATAAAAAGAACGGCTAAGATGTCCCAAATAGAGTACACGTGTAAGAGATCTAGCCACATAAACTCAAAGGCCAGGATTGGTCTTACTCCAACAGTCATCTTCACATTCACTTGTAACACTAAATCAGTGAACAGCTCTAAAAATGATTAAGAAAAATCCAGGATTGGTCCGAATGCTTGCTGCTTTGTTGCCGTAGCTCGTTAATTGCAGGTGGAATAGATGTAATAGTAGCCGATGGAGGAGGTGATGTTGTGCTGCTATTGGTATGCTGATGGTGGTAGGCGGAGCTGAACTGCAGATGAAGTTTGTAACAGTGGATGAAGTTGCGACCGGTGGTGGTGTATGCAGGTGGATGCAGGTGATGTTGTGGAACTGCAGGTGGTATATGTTGGTGGAGATGCTAGTGGGTGTATGAAGATGGGTTTTGGAGATGGTGGATGGTGATGGATGAAAGTTGTTCAGCGAGCTTTCTAGGTCTTCCTTTTATAACCTCAGTTTCTCAACTTCTAAATTAACACGAAACCAAGTTTCCTAATCCCAGCCATTCACCAACCTGTACCAACGACTTTCACTCTTGTTCTTAGCTGTTAAATCGGCAGAAAACAGACCCTACCTTCTTCAGCTCATTACCCAATTTCTTAACTTCGAAATCCATGTTCGAGGTTTTGTGTGATATTAGGGCAATGATATTTTATAATGGAAATCATAGCTGTTCAAATATTTTAGAGATTTCCGGATCTTGGGTTCAGGCTTTCTGATTGACACGAGAAAATAACACAGGTACTGAAAAGGTATTTTTGTAATGTCAGCACCTCCACGAACACAATGTAGTCACTCGTTAACCCAAAAGATCAAAAAAGCAACATAGTGTATATACAAATTCACCTGGAATCTTTCAGCAGCTATATTGTTTTTCTAGTTTTCTTTCGGTGACTCTAATTTCGCGGGGCGCCCACATTGATTGATATCTCTGCACTATGTACTAAGAAGAGAGATAGAATGCTACTTGTGCACATCTATTTTGTGAATTTGTATTTCTAGAAGATATACCAATGATGTTGTTGACGTGTGAATTCTACTATTCATGGGCCGACCGACCTGAGGGCTCGAAGGGAGAGAATCCATTTTATGACCATTTTTTTGGAAAATGAAGGATAACACAAATGTTCAATTTTATAAAAATATTGGAAATTCCATGCCCATGGTTACTTTTTTACTAGACAAAATTGTCCCTCCCTTTAATCCAAATATTATAACTCTTTGTATATCCTATTTATTCAGGGGTATAATTGGAATGTAAACTAGAATATTACATATCTAAAAATCCGTACCTTAGAATTTTACAAATTTTATCTCGTTGAAAAGGTTATAAAAAAGTCTACGCAATTAGTACAAACAACGATATTAAATTTAGAGTTTTTACGAAAAAGTTCGGAGCTATTTATCATTTTAGGCACAATTTTAGAAAATTAAATGTATATCAATTACGCAAACTACCACAAATGATATTTTGGTTTATGCATCAACTAATTTTCCGTTGCACCTAATAAAACGATGTACACCCTACATTTCAAGAAAAGTGATACTTTCACTTTAAGCACAATTCTCGAAAATTGAATGCATAGCCATTATGCAAACCACCACAAAGGATGCATAACACATCATGCAACCATATTTTGGTTTAAGGATCGACTAATTTTCCATTTCAGAAAAAGTGACACTTTCACATTCCGTTTCAGGAAAAGCGATATTTTCACTCCGTTTAGGGAAAAATGATACTTTCGCCCGTTTCGGGAAAAATGATATTTTTTGCTCTGTTTCGGAAAAAAGTGATATTTTTTCTGGAACGGAACGAAAGTATCACTTTTTCTAAAACGAAGCGAAAGTATCATTTTTTCTGAAACAGGACGAAAGTATCACTTTTCTGAAACGGGGCGAAAGTAGTCGTAGACAAACCACATCTTTAGATTCTTCTTCGGTCGGCCCTCCCACCGTGGCAACGGTTGACCTGGTTATTTTGAATATTTGTTATGAAGTGAATATGCAGCATGAAGAGTACTAACCTGGATTAGTAACACAAAATAACAAAAACTGAGAGAAAAATCAGAAAATTGGGAGACCAAAGCATTTTAAAGCAACCAACAAATACCAATCATCACATAACAACCGTGAAACGACATTAAATTGCTTTTCAGCAGAAGTAAAGTATTTCAAACTCAGTTATGGATTATGGACATTGATCACTAAATTTTGAGTCGTGCAGTACCTTCAATTACGTACATGCATGATCACAAAACTTATGGAGGGTAAACGAAGGATCCTCTATGAAGCTACCAAGTGCAGCACAACCACCACCAACTTAGTATCTGTTTTGAACTTAGAAACAGCAGATCCACGGAATCCACGACTTCAAATTGACGAATCAACAACTAAAAATGCAAACGCCCGAGCACCACAACCCTAGAAAACCTTTACAGATATTCAGATAGGAAATTCAATTTAAAACTATAAAGCCACACACCAAAACTAACGAAGATAACCACAACAATTAACTCCAGAACAACCCTAAAATTTTGGAATTGACTCTAATAACGCCAACATACAGTGAGTACCACCACTAACACCAAGAATACATATATCTTGAAGGATCAGATCTTTTACATCAAATAAGTTGATAACCCTACGTTGATTATCTGCAATACGAAGGATCATATCTTTTACTTCAAATAAGTTGATAACCCTACGTGGATTATCTGAAACCAATAACAGTCCAAGCCGATGTCGTGTTCTAGTTCCCTACAATGGAAGCTTATTCTCAACAATTCCTCCCCGAATAATATCAGAGTGAAGCGAAACTAAGCTTTCGACATAATTATCTTCTGCGAGTATCCATGCTAAATTTCGAACCATTTTCGTTGTACATGTGTTCTGCTTCGGGTCATATAGAACCAAGTGTCCTTCAGTTGATAACAGAATCTTACCATCAGCGAAAGACCAGATGACCTTGGTGAAAATAAGTTGAACAACCCACTGATGGCGGATGACCACATGTTTAGTCCAAGATTCTTGAACACCATAATCCTGCATCATCCATACTTCATGCTGAATGCAAGGCCTAATAACAGAAGCTAGCAGATAGAGGCAGTCTTCCAATACTCCCAAGGTCATAACATAATGTTCAATCTCTGAAAATTCTTTTGGCAAGTGCAATTGTTCAAACCTCTCCTTGCTAAAATCAAAAGAGACTATAAATTCTTGCGCTAAATTCCTGCTTTCGCCATACCAATGACGAGCTCCATTAACAAGCACCCCAGATAAACTATCATAAGGGATAGAAGAAAACATATAAGGGATGGTCTCAATGCTTCTCCATGAGTCTGACTGTAAGGTATAAATTTCAGCAACATAACCATTCTTACTTCCTCGCATGCTTACCGAACCATCCTTATTTCCTTGCAATTTTACAACTGTTACTAACTTGTAGTCGTCAATCTTGGGATCATAACCAAATGAATAAATAGAGCGATGGTGGTTTACAACTCCAATTTTTGAATTGGGTAATATCTTGCATTCGGTAGTTGTTGGGTTCCAAACTACAATGAATGGTGCAGTACCAACAATAGTGGCGTACATCATACAAATCAAACCATGACAAGTTCCCAGAAAGCGAACTGGATAAGCGGAATCTTTGAATGGGAGAACCATTTCCACAATAGCATCGTCACAATCTCCCATTGATAATAGTGAAGAATACAATAAATCATAACTTATGGAGCTAACTAGGGCATAATTATGATCATTATCGCCAGAAATTAGAAACACGAACTTGGATTCGTTTTTTTTCTCGATAGTGCGATGAAGGTGCAGTTTGACAAATTTAGGGTTTGAAATTAGGGAATACCATGTCTTGCAAACAGACTTACAGATAATTGCCGATTTCGCAGGTACCCATGGAAGGATTTCCGAGTAGACATCTTCTGGCATGTTCGACATTGTTGCTGATATTGACCTAAACACCAGTATTTGAGATAACTTTAAATAAATATTGACCTGCAAAAGGAAAACAATATGAGTATCAGTAATCAACCCTAGAATTCATTCTCATGTCTTTGGAAGTTTAAGTCTCTGTTTTATATATATACATACAGTGAGAGGACGAGATAAAATTTCCAGATTTTGTCTCTGGCCTTGCAAAATCCAACTAATACTAAATGAAAGAGAATTCCTTTAGAACTCATCGGTAGGGATGGTCATGGGGCCGGATCTTGTATCCCAGTCACTGCCCCGTTCAAAAAAAACAACCACACCCTCTCCATTACCCGCTTGATCTGGGACGGGTATGGGAAACACCCGTATGGGGTGGGTTTTTTACGAGTTACCCATAACATTAAGCTCAAATATGATGAGTTAATTTAATAATCAATACCCAAGTTCAACCATAATAATAATAATAATTCAAAATTTCAAACTCATAAATTCATCGCAAAGAAAAACAAATTGGTCTATAAACGAGCATCACTCATTTTAGTTCTTAATTATTTCTTATCAAGTATCTTCCTCCATGTTGATCACCTCATCGTCTGCTTCAGTTTCTTCCCAAAATGCTTCACCATCGAATTTTGATCCACCTATCCAAAATAAGAAAGTGTATCATATAACCATAATGATGTATTAAATGAAAAAAAGAAACATTTCAATAAAAAGAGAATTTCATTACCATTCAGCATATCCCATAGCCAGTCTTGAGCGCACATCAAAGCTTCCAACGTTTTTGGATGAAGTCTATTACGTTGGACACTCACAAATCTACCTCCGGTACTAAAAGCTGATTCAGAAGCTACCGTTGAAACTGGAATCGCTAAAATATCTCTAGCCATACACTGCAAGACTGGATATTTAATCCCATTTGTCTTCCACCATGCTAGTATGTCAAAATTACCAATCCTAGGTAAAAGATCTTCTTCTAAGTAATTGGTTAATTCTGACTTAACAGTACTAGTAGGAGCAGTATTAGAGACAAACATATCAAACTTTTCCAAAGGATCTACGTCATCGTTAAAACCATGCATCTCTGAAGTGAAAGACAAATCATTTTGGCTAACAGATGTTTCAGCAAATTTTACTTTCAGTTCATACTCCGTCGCCAAATCAACGCATAAATCGCGTACTCGATCAATTTCGATTTTTGAAAAAGCTTGACCATAAATTTGTGGAAAACAAAACTCAATCAATTTCATCTTAAACCTTGGATCTAACATAATTGCTACGGCCATTACTCCATTGATCACAAACCAATACTCTTCAAACTTCTCTATCATTTCATATGCCATTTCCTTAATCACACCAACTTTAGATTTTTTCCACTCATTTAATGACAATGTAATATCACAAAAACTTGGAAAGAAAAGGTTGGTGGTAGGATATTTTACTCCGGAAAACTTCTCTGTGAAGGTATAAAATATCTTAAGTTCGTCGCACATTTCCTTTGCCAACAACCAATCTTCATCATCTGGCAAACAATCATACTGTGGCTCACATTGCTTTAGTCGAGCAAAAACCTTCTGATACTTAATAGCAGTATTAAGCATCAGGTATGTTGAGTTCCATCTTGTCTCACAATCAAGAACTAACTTATTTATACTCGAAATATTTAGTTGACGGGCGGCCTCTTCAAATTTCTCAACTCGTTTTGGTGTTGCTTTCCAGTAAGCAACACTATTACGAATCAATTCGATTGCTCCTTTGATCCCCTCTAATCCTTTCTTGACTATAAGAGCTAATATGTGTGCACAACAACGCATATGAAAAATATCTCCACCCGACAGTAAGTTACTTGATAATTTTTCTAGGAGAAGTTGGATCATAAGATCATTAGTGGAACAATTATCTACAGTAAGAGTGGATACTTTACCATCGATATTCCAGTCTAGCAGACACTCCATCAATGCGGCTGACAGGACTTCAGCCGTGTGCGGACATGGCACATACATAAACCTAATACAAAATAAAATTCAGATGGTTGATTAGACCGTACTACGTAGCAACTAGTAATTAATCAGTAACAAAATTAATGGTAGTGATTTTTCATTTATGACGTGCATATCCAATGCCTGAAATCATTAAATGAATACGCGTACCTGATAATTCGGCTTTGCAAGATCCACGATTCATCGATGAAATGAGCCGTAATAACCATGTATCCTTTCTTTTGCTTACTAGTCCACATATCAGTAGTCAACGCAATTTTACCTTGATGTTTTCGTAGCACCTCCATTGTTTTAGTTTTTTCTTCATCATAGATTTTAAGGATATCCCTTTTAATTGTGCTCCGAGATACCACCTTAAACAACTGTTGAAGCGCATTTGAATATCGTCTAAATCATGCATGTTCAACGATGGAAAGCGGATACTCGTGTATGATTATCATATAAGCAAGTTCCTTCCTAGCGAACGATTGATCAAAACTGTACGTGTTAAGCTGACTTCTTCCGTCACTTTTTTTACTCGGAGTGATTATTGATTGTCTTATGTCTTGCTGTTTACGTCGAGGACATCTTTTCATGTGTGCGTGTAGATGCTTAGTCCCATTTGTGCTTTTTCCTCCTAATGGTTTATGACAATATTTGCAAACTGCTTTGTCTTCCCCTTTTATCTTTTTCTTTTCAAAGTGGTTCCACACTATGGATCTTTTCTTCCCTGAAACTATAGAAATTTCACCTTCGACATTATCACAATCACCTGTAATGTTTGCCTCGGCAGTTTCACCATGGTCATCATCCATTGGAGAACTTGGAATTGTCTCGACATGGTGTTCAGACTGTTCGGATTCACCTTGTGTGGATATAGTTGTCATTTTGGGATCACTGTGTAATATACACATAAAATAATATAATATATATAATAAAGAAAGCTTAAATAATATAATATAATCAATATAATAATTAAATAATATAATATAATATAATTTCTTAGTTTAAATATAATATAAATAATTAATGATATCTTATACTTTTACGTTTTCTTTTATAATATAATATAATATAATTTCTTAGTTTAAATATAATATAAATAATTAATGATATCTTATACTTTTACCTTTTCTTTTATAATATAATATAATATAATTTCTTAGTTTAAATATAATATAAATAATTAATGATATCTTATACTTTTATCTTTTCTTTTATAATATAATATAATATAATATCTTAGTTTAAATATAATATAAATAATTAATAAAAATATAAAATCCTAAAATGGGAACGTACGGGGCGGGGACCTAGAATCCCATCCCCGCCCCATCCCCGCTTCACTAATTTCGGGTATTACCCATACCCAACCCCAAACCCGTTTGTACGGGTAAAACCCTACCCAATAGGGGCGGGTACCCACGGGGATGAGTTTGGGTGGGGCAAATGACCATCCCTACTCCTCGGTTTTTGCTCCGCATAACCGTTTTTTTTCATTTTTATTCTCTTTCTTCCCCATCTTTCTTCCAAATCAGACAACATTTTGAGTTAAGGGCTGTTTGGTAACCATTATTTTAATGGATTATCAGCCCATAATCCATTATGAGATTATAATGAATTTTATATACGTTTGGTAACCACTATAATACTTGTTTATTTTAATCATAATTGAAAAAATCCATTATTTTCATATCCAGGAAAAAGTTGTTTTGAAAATTTATTATAATCAATTATTTTTTCTAGCAAACTCAAATTGAATTTTTTTCTTTTTATTTTCTCTAAACTATCAAGATAGAAAAAAAAACATAGGACTAGAAAAAAATCCTAAATCATTGTTCTTTCTTCTCCTTTTCGAGATCATCATTCTAAGATAATCAATTATTTGAAAAAATATTTGGAAAAATTTATTTTTAAAATGATTATACCAAAATCATTTATCTATTTATGATTATAGATAATCATAAATAGATAATCATAAATTTTACCAAACAAGGCCTTAAAATTTAATCTCCTTCTCAATTAAGTTTCTGCCCAGATTTTAATCATATATCTCTAAAGATCTGGGCAGAATTTAGGGTTTGTAAATGGCTTTTCTTAAATATAGCCATGCTTTTATTAACTATAACCCACATAAAATAAGTCATTAATTCAACCAAACGGGTTCTTATGATTATTAACATAGCCCATTAAATTATACATGATCTATAATATAAAAGAGGTCATGTCTAAGTTAGCCTATACAACTAGCGGTCCAGATTAAATCTATCTCAATATATTCCAACAGCTCAAAGTTAAAGTTGGAGCATGTGCTCTTAAATATTGCGCATGTGGCGTTCAATCATCTGAGCAGTTTTGGTTGGGCTTTGGAGGGCTTTGACGTTCAATTATCGAGTTTTAAATACGACGACCTATGCGTCCCAGACCTAAAAAAATACCAACTGCATATTGAGCCAATAGGAAAACAATCAAATATTAATTTCTAGGGTTTTCAGCACATAGAAACCTTCAAATAGAATTCATGGACGGTGCCATATAGCCTGCAATGTAATCTAGCATGCAGTGGTCAGATTTTTTTCTTGAGCTGTAAGCTATTATCTACTTTCAGAAATCTTAAAAAACTATTACTACACCGGCTTATTATATTTGAATTTACAAAAAAAATCTTTTCTCCAATCTGTCAACGAAAAATATATGTAGGAACTAAGAGCATGTATTGGTTGGTTCACCGGTGAGTTAGCTCCAGAGGTTGATCAAGTTATAGCAAATATAATTTGCAGATGTGTATATCTAAATCCCTCTACCAATTGGCCATCAATGTAACGTGAAGGCAGCATTATACGACTATCAAGATTTAAAGTACGACTGTCCCAACCTCACTCATAATTTGATATTGGTTACTAGAATTTTAGGGTGCATCTTCAAAAAATAAACCAAATAGAGATGGAAGTCACCTATTGAGATAGAAGTACGAGATGGAACTCACATGCAGCAGAAACAGAACTCCAACGCCAAGGCAAAGGATGAAGGGAAGTACAAAGGACCGACACTACCTACACCATGATAGGTACGAGGACCTGCACTACCTACACCATAATTGGGGAAACGGGTACAACTAGATCTTTTGAGGAGAGTTGACCCCATATGAAAACAAACGAAACTTCAATTGGCATGTACAAGGCTTTGTCGGGTCTGTAACAACCTTTCATTTTTAAATTAACAACCTAAAGGTTACATTTAATGTGATGTGTTAGCGTATCAAATAATACCAGGTAAGTGTGTGAAAATGTGAATATAATGGGAAGATAAAAGATCCGGGTTGCTTAAATTTGTGGGCTGCATATTGACTGATTTTACCGTTCATCTGTGGTAATTGATTCCCATAAATAGGAATTTCCTATAATAAATTTCCCATTGAATAATAATGTACATGAACCGAAAATGGGTCTTTGGATAGGATGACTCGATGAAAATTCGGAAAGTATTTTTTATATATATGAACGATCGACTAGAATGCGTATATAATCCCGATTGACTAGAATGTGTATATAATCCCATGCCGTTACGACACGGGTTGAGCGCTAGTTTTTATATATAGCACATCAAATCCCTAAATCAAAAAAATAAAATTAAGTTAATTATGTAATAATTAGGTTTATGTAATATTTGTGGCATATATAATTGATGATCTTAGAATACCCAGTTTTATGCAGTCATGATTGAGAAAAAAAAAATCATCTTAGAATTTTTTTATAGAATAACAATGGTTATGGAATTTAAAAAATTGATTTTAGGAAAATAATCAAAACCTTAGTTGATTTAATTTCTTTTCTCGATTGATATTGTTGTGGAGAAGTTTTAAAGGAATAGTTAAGATATATAACCTCAATTGATAATCATGATTTGGAAAAAATAACATCGTTTTATAGAAAAGGTGAAAAGTTGGGTTTAGTTTTTTTTTTTTTTTTTTTGAGGAAAAGTAAAAAACTAAGGTTTATATTAGTGTGATTTGTAAGAATAATGAGAGAACGATTATAATAGGGTGATTTATAATTGAAATATAATTTAGTTTGAATCAAAACAAAAAAATCATGATTGCTAAAGGCTGATGCCGCAATTGCTAAAGGAGGGTACCAATCCATGATCCAACGGCCAGGATTATTTTGTCTTATATGGTTTGGTGCCCGCCCCACTAATAGCGGTACCCGCCTTTAGCAATCGTGAAAAAAATTAGAGTTCATATTTTAATTTGGGGAAGAAGTAGGATTATAAGTTAAAAAATTAAGACTCGTTTGGAAATTTTGGTTTTTCGTTTTAACTTAAAATTTTTGGGCCATGGTTAACAAAAACATGGGCTACAGTTAAGAGAAGCCTTGTAAATATACTAATTATTATTATCTAAATAAAGTATAATCCCTAGTTTGGTGATTATTCAATTTTTTTTTTCTTTTTTTGATACGAAACAACAAAATTATATTTATAACTTAAGATTTGTACATAACTTAAGTTGATAGGCTTGCTGATCATCCCTGATTGCAGTTTGAAATTTGTCTTAGATGTTTTCAAAATAAGCAAAAGATTGCCTATCAGACCTACTAGAGTTAGCTATTACATGAGCAGCATTGTTTGCTGACCTTTTAACATAGTTTACTGAAATATTACTAGCAAGAGACAACATATGACTTATTTCATCTACAAGACCTTGATTCATCCACTGAACAAAAGTTTTGGCAGATTTGATTGAGTTTATAAGATTTTGAAAATTACTTTCTAAGATGGTGTTGCTGAAACCGCAATTCCTAGCCCATATGATAGCTTCTTTCATGGCCAGGTATTCATCTTGTTCTGGGTCTATTCCTCCATCGAAGTATTTGCCTCTGATGCCGCCGCAGTTCACTGTTGAGTCATGGATGATCAAACCAATGCCAAAGGAATGAGTATCATAATCAAAAGAAGCATCCATATTGATTTTCAGCTGAGCATGCTTAGGTGGAGACCAAACTTCAGGCAAATTGTTTTTAGGAGGCTGAACTAATGTAGTGGGATAGGCTTTCGGGATTGCCTATATGTATATTATAACCGCAATCGCACGACGTCTAACTAGTAGACAACGACAAGTACGGGTCGTTCCCACAGGGAGCGGTGGAAATAATGAAATCAATATCTCTAATAAACCAACCACAAATGATGTTTTTTTTGGATTTTTAGAATGAGAAATGTAAAATGAAATAATAAAATTAAACTAAACTAATAAAAGAAATTCAATGAGAGAGTTGGTAACCAGGATTTTATTGATATCCACCACTATTTCCTTTAAATACTGAAATGAAAAATAATTATGAATAAGTGTTTATTGTTCGTTCTATTGCAATCACCTATTATAGAAATTAGAGTCGCAAAAATCACTGGTATACCCTAAGCATGGCACATCAAAAGACTAAATCCAAGCATGAACCATCAAATTGCATCAGCGAGAAAGTTGTACGAAACTAAATAAAGGTTCACAAATTCTATATGGCTTTTCTAAGAATAATCCATCAAAGTTTTTAACGAAGCATGGGTTATCAAATAATAAGACATTTGTATTTGTAAAACTACCAATAAAGCACAAAGGTTTTTTAAAACCGGAGAAGCAACAACGTATGTTTTCGATCAATCAATAAACATTATTCAAAAATTAATCAATTCAAAATCATATTGGTCTATTGCAAAATCATTCAATTTAGAGTTGCCTAATACCCAAAGTGGTTTCAATAATAAACCCTAGTTACGAAGAAATCTAGCAATACATCAAAATGGATTTATCAAAACCCATAAAAATAATCAAGGAATGATAGAGAGATTAAACCAAAAGAAATGTCGTATCCTCTTCCCTTTGTTATGCGCAAACCTCCACGACGGCTCCAAGTTCCACCTCTCTGGCCGCCGGCCTCCTCTCTCCAAAACAGAACTCTCATCCCCCCTCATTTTCTGCTTCTGTTCAGTTATATAGGTGATGTCGTGACTCCAAAATAAGACCTAGCCATCTGCCAAGGCCCATTCCAACAAACACAACCCATTTTCCAAATTATTACCGAACTCCAACTGCAAACGCAAGTCTTCTAAATCACGACCACGACCAGCTTTAGTCGAGCTCACTCGCACCTTCCTGTGTAACACACTCAAGCCAACACCAGCAAACCCAAGCTGTCCGCAATATACAGTTTGTATTTCATCACCAATCCCAATCTTTCACACTCTGTATCCATCACCTAGAGACCATGACGACAACAAGAAGCATTTTGTTGCAGTTAAGGAACGTCTTCATTCTCCCTTCCGATCCAAACTGCAGACTACGACTCTTCTTAGTTATCACAGCAATCTCAACTTCAAACTCCTCTTCTTACTGAGCTCCAGCACCTTCGACCACATACCCAAGGCATCAGTTCGATGCCATCAAACTCTCATTCTCTGACCCTCTAACTACCTTCACTGATCGAACCCAACCCAGGCATATTTCCGGATCATCTGAACATTACCTCCACCGGTAGCACAACCATCATTCTTTGTCCATCTCATCGTATGTCAGCACTCTGAGCACAACCAACCACATCAAATTCAGACCATCCATTGCCATTATTTCGCCGGCAGACGCAGCTCAACCTGAACTCCACAATTCAAGTTCAAACTTTTGGCAGTATGAACCACGGTACCACTTAGAATTAGTCTTCATTCACATCTCCATTCGACAGTGACTGCTTTGCTCCATCGAATCACCACATTTCTGCCAAAGACCCGTGGAAATCCTTTCTAACTCCCTGTACACAAACACCATTGTAACGACTCCAATCATCTTTTGTTGTTGTCATTAGGCACTACGGAGACCACCACTGCCTGCACTGTTGTAACAATGAATAAACTTTGTTCGTTGCCGATCCATTCTTCTGTCCATCTAATTTCAACCTCAATCGATCATGAGATGGAAGGAGAGACAACAGCTCTGAATATCATCCCCATTTATATGTTTAGATCCATGAACTCGCAGCACAAATTCATCTTTGCTCGGACATTGATAAGAAAATGAGAATACTCTCATTGACAAGAACAAAATTTGCTATTCCTCAATAAATTCCACACAAAAATGTGGAGTAAGTTCCACGTGCCCTCTTTATCTTCATGAGGTATGTGAAGTGAACAATTAAGGTCACAGCACACTAGTTGCTTCAGTTCCTTTGCGTCACTGCCTTGATCCGTAGCCCTGAAATGGCTTGGTTCGGTTAACATAGAAAAATGGCAAACCATCATCTCCTGTGGATATCGGCCATTTCGTGGCAAACGCCAATTAACTCCATCTTTAGTTGTTTATTTTCTGGTGATTGGAAATATGTTTGTACTTTCTACAAAAGTACTAAAATAGTATCGTTAGCCAGAATATAGAGTCCTAGCTAATATAAATATAGGTATAAAATGTAACATAAACGTGCTTATCAACATCCCCACACTTATGTTTTGCTAGTCCTCGAGCAAAACAAATAATTGACCCGCTACACAGCTGGTCATATCATGAAAATTCGAAATACCACACACAAGATCCGTTATACAGCTGGTCATGACAAATACCATACACAAGACCCGCTACACAACTGGTCAAAACCCTAAATATATATATATATATATATTTTTCTTTTCTTAAGACCCGCTACACAGCTGGTAATTTTTTTTTTTTTAGACCCGCTACACAGCTGGTCATCATTTCACCTTTTATTTTTATTTTGAAAATACTTAACGAAAGTGCCACTCCCCCACACTTAAACATTACATTGTCCTCAATGTAATTGAGTCATCCAACGTAGAAATTAAGATGGGAGATTCAATCAAACAAATAAAAGATGGAGGAAAGAAAACAAATTTGATGGGTTGACTCCAATGAAGCGAAATAGTATGGGTTGACTTCCATGAAGCAAAATCTTTGTATCCCTGCTTGCGCACATAAAGAACCTCAAACAAGGTGAGGTTGCACCAAATTAAACAACAAAGCATATATATAAAGTCTGAAAAGTTGGGGATCAATCCAATGAATCAAGTCAGCTGCGAATATGAACCTGCAAACACTATAAACCTCCAAAAGATGTGTAAATCCATTCCCAACAGAAAACAGTCCTTAGTCGAGATAAATAAATCACTCACATGGACAACAAACATAGAATGTATCTTATTTTCTATTCGGGAAGCACACTTTATATCAGGTTCTAAATCAGCTGAAATACATCCGGTCGACACATTTTCTTCACTAGAAATCATAGGAAGCAATGTACTAACAATGCAAAAAGGTACCGGATTATCAAACTCAACACAATGGTTTAAACTTGTATCTAATGGTTCAAGTTTATCAAAATCTGCAACTCCTAAATCCGGTTCTAAGTCCGCGGAAGTAACTTCTGTTGTTGAGTTACCTTGATTATCCATTGAAGGTCGCAATGCATTGATAATATCAATAATCATAGGGTCATCGGAATCAGAAAAGTGGGCTAAACAAACAGATAAAGGCTCAAAATCATGGACACAAGTTATCTGACCAATATCAATATGTTCAACATTCACATCAGCATTCAGAAAATCACTAGATGGATCAGAAAAACAAGAGCACAATGGAGCAACAATATCATGAATAATCGCCTCATCACTATCCGCAACTAAGTGACTTATAGGAAACTCATTATTTGAATGATTAGGAAATATCTCATTATGGACGTCTACTGTCTCTAAGTCATCAGACTCAACAATAGTATCTTCTGTATAAACATGTTCTTCTAAGTCATCATTATCTGAATAAATGGCATCTCTAACACAACTCTCGTCCTTTTGAATAGACAAATAATCGATTAGATCATGAGTTGTGTAAGATACAATAGATTCAGATATTATATCAGTATCATAATTCCTAAAATCACTTCTAGTATCAAGTTCCTTTTCACCCTCATGGTATTGGGGTTGATACTCATCTGAATAACCACCCATAACGAAATTACGTGGATTCCAAGTTCCATACCTGAGACGATTATAAGAAAGAACTTCCTTATACCGTGACCCATACATGTATTCCCCAAGCGTCATAGCTGACGTCTCGCGCAAAGCATTCATCGTTCTCAAAAAGGCTCCTGAAATAAAATTCTGAAGCACAAAACAAGTCAAAAGGAAAAAGAAATCCTTAAAAATAAAAAGAATACTGTACAATGAATAAAAATGAAAATATATTTACAAAGTCAAAAATACCAATCACAGTATTCCACAACCGCTCCCCGGCAGCGGCGCCAAAATGATACTATTTTTTTTAATGATGTTGTAGTAATGAGGTTCAAACTCTCGGACTTGTGAAGATTAAATTTAAAGATTTAATAAAATTATATACAAAAATATTAATAAAGTGGGCGAGAGGTAACCATGACACTAGATTCCACTATGACGCAAAATTGAATGATACATATTTCAAAACTCTAATTATCTTTTAAGACTCTTATTTCTTAATTCACAAATAATCTGGAAAATTCTCAAAAATTAATTGTATCCCCTAAGCATAGATTATCTAAACAAAGCATAACCTATCTAATTGAATCACAACTAATGAAGAAATTTTTTGGAAACAATTAAAAATTCTGCAAAAGCAGTGATTGAGTGAATTATAAATTATAAATTATAAATTAGAGAGAATAAATAATTACCAATTATTCATGCATAAATAGCTTCCTCATTGCCTTGGTTGTGAGAGAATTAGCTGCTCATCATGTTGGAAAACCTCTCAAAGAATTTCATTGATGCTCAAAAATGGTTTACAAATGATGAGAATATGAGAAATACAATAAAACCGGGTTTGTAACAGTTATAAGTGTTACAAACCAGCTGTTACAGAAAACGACAGACAAAAAGTGTTGTAAACACTGTGCTGCGACCCTCGCCTCTGTGTCGCTGACACTGTTAAAAAACGACTGTCTCTGCAGGTCCGTTCTTCGTGTTCTTCATGTTCATCAGCAACAGCAGCAGCAAAAACCGAGTTTGGGAAAACTCGAATTTCTTCTTCCCTGGCTCTCCTCAGCCCCCCAGACTCTCGACACCCCTTCTATGATACTTCAAGACCCTTTTTATACACCTAAAACATAAGAAATCTCCTCCATAACTCGAGATAATCCTCTCTTTACTCGGTGATAAAAAATATTTTCGGGAAGATTTTCTTCCCTGTTTTATGATTTTCACGCGTTCTCAGCTGTGTTTCTTTCCTTTTATACCTTCTTCACGCTCCAGAATATTGATTAAGTCTTCCAATCACGAGCAGTACACGTTTAAACTCGTGTAAGTTTGTGTTTATCCTCCAACTCACTGTTTGGATTAAACCAAGTTATCCAGCCAAATTTGATCGAAACAAACACCCATACCAGCTTTCTATGACATATCACATCTACCCATGAAGTTTCAGCGATTGAATCGCACAAAAACTCCTCCAAAATCCGATTGAAAAATGTGCCGGTGAAAAGAAATATTTTCCCTCCAATTTTTTTTTTTTTGAATTTGTGAAGAAGGTCACCCCTTATCCAGTGGTCGCCCCTTATCCGTTGTTGGAGTCCGAATAACACATGTCCTTTGGGGTGCCTTAAGTAATTTTTCTGGTGTGTTTCCAGCATTTTTTCTGGGTTCCTCCGGCGCATTTCTGGGGTATTTTTAGTCTCTATCCTGGGGTGTAAAACACCACTTTTCGAGCCAATTTCGCCGCAAGAGCTTATTTTTCGAAAAACATCTATAAAAACCTAAAATAACACAATAAGTATTTAATCGAGTCTAACAATACAGAACATTGAGGACAAATTAGACACAAAAATGTGTCTATCATAGTGCATTGCCTGATCATATTATTTATATAATGTACTGTATAACATAAGTTGTGAGTTTTGTTTTCAAAGACCTTCAGACACCTGTTCTTCCACAGTGACCAAGCAGTGATCATAAGAGTGAGCATCCAAATATGTTTGTCTTCTTTATTCAACATTGAATTTGAGTCTGTGTTGAACCAACTAGCAATCCATTCGCAGACTTGTATTTGTTTTCTTTGTAAAGAATCTATATTTATGATCATGGCAAGCCAAACTGATCTAAAATAATCTCACTCTATCAGAAGATGTTGTAATGTTTCTGGTTCTTGAGAACATCTAGGACATGTTGTTTCTATTGCTGGATTATATAAATGTAGCTTTTCCCTGGTGGGAACTATTTTCCTAAGACACTTTCATATAAACAACTTAACCTTGTGCGGCGCCTCTGATTTCCAGAGTGCTTTCCAGTTAATTTGTGCACCTGCTCTACAATGATGCTTATATTGTGTTAGTGCCTTATAAGTTGATTTTACTGTAAATTCTCCTGTTCTATTGGGTTCCTATATAAGCTTGTCAATCCCCTGTTCTACCAAGTGCATTCGAAGATTTAACTGAGCTATCTCATCTGGAAACAATGACCAAATTAGTCGCTCATTCCATCTTCTTGGTTGTTCTAAAATCAAGTCTGAGACATACACAATTCTTGCTGGTTCATGAAAAGTATCTCTAGGAATTGGAGGGCTATATATCCCTAAAATCCACTTTTCATACCAAACTAGAATTTTTGTTCAGTCTCTCACATCCCATCTATGGAACTGTTTGACGGACTGAAGGCCAACTTCTATTCCTTTCCAAATCCAAGATGAATTTGTGGAGATTCATGAAGATGTAAAAAACTACAGTAAGGAGAATACTTTGCTTTCATTATTTTGACCCAATCCTTGTTCTCCTCAGTACATAACCTCCAAGACAGTTTAGTAATTAGTGCTATATTAAATTGCTCCAAGTCTCTGAAAGCTAGTCTACCTACATCCTTAGAGACACATAAAGAATTCCATGCAGTGAGATTAAGACCTTTGTTTGTTTTATGCCCCCACCAAAATTGCCTTTGAGATGAGTCTAACTTGTTAATAATATTCTTTGGCAATTTAAAGTTGCTCATGTAATGAGAAGGGATTGAATTTAGCACTGATTTGACTAAAGTTGATCTTGCCGCCTGGTTCAGTGTTTTAGAACACCATCCTTGAAATCTGTTTTCATAAGCGTCCTTGATTGAGTTAAATGAGTAGCCTTTAGATTTTCCTAAAAGAATAGGTAAACCCAAATAGTTATCTGAAGTACCTAGTTTTTTTGACTCCCAGTTGGTTTAAGATGGCTAACTTCTCATTCCGCGAAATGTCTCCTGCGACAAAAGCTGAAAATTTAGAAAAGTTGATCATCTGTCCAGAAAGGTTGCCAAATTCCTGCAGACAAGTTTGTATTTTAGTAATACTATTCTTATCAGCCTCAAAAAACAAGATACAATCATCTGCAAAGAGCAAATGATTTATAGAGATTGAGTTCTTTGCCACTCTGATTCCACGTAATTTGTTCTTCGCTTCTGCCTCTAAAAGAGATCTAGTAAGATACTCCATTGAGATGATGAACAGGTATAAGGATAAGGGGTCCCCTTGCCTGAGGCCCCTAGATAGAGTGTAAAGGTGACAAAGATTACCATTTAAGCGTATAGACACCGACGTTGTGGAAATACACTGGTGGATAATGGTACGCCAATCTTGACAAAATCCCATAGCAGAAAGCATGTGATCAACAAAAGGCCATTCTATTCTATCGAATGCCTTCGGCATGTCTAATTTGAGAGCAACTAGTCCTTTCTTTTTCCTTGATTTCTTCATCAAATGTATTAGTTTATGAGCCATTAGAATGTTATCATTGATGTATCGTTGAGGCACAAATGCTTCTTGAGTAGGAGAAATTAACTTATCCATCAATGGCTTCATTCTATTGACTATTAACTTTGAGATAATCTTGTAGATGATATTACACAACCCTATTGTCCTGTAATCATTTGGTGTTGAAGGATATTGCGTTTTTGGAATAAGACATGTTATTGTTTGATTGATATAAGAAGGCATTATTTTTGTGTCAAAGAACTGTTTTACCGGTTGAATCACGTCATTTCCCACAATATACCATTGCATGAGAAAGAAGCCGGCTTGGAACCCGTCCGGTCCTGAAGAGTTCCAACTAGGCATTGATCTAAGGGCTCTTAGAATTTCATCTTCATCAGGAGAAGCTAATAAAGCTACATTTTTAGCTTGTGTAATAATTGGATTAATGAACTCAAATGAACCTGCAGATAATTTCGGATGTGTAGACTTAGCAATAGAAGAAAAATGGTTTGTTAAAGTATATTCTAACTGTTGAGGAGAATTGTGCCAATGACCATGTTCATCCTTCAAAGCTGAAATATGATTTCTTGCTTTTCTTCTATTTGCTAAAGTATGGAAATACACTATGTTATTGTCCATGTATTTCATATAAGTCTTTTAAGGTGTTTCTATCGATTGATTCAATCGTTTCAAATACACTCAAGCGCAATTAACACTGGAGTGACGTAGATCTGCATACTTATGAAGATCCATGGCTGCTGGATGTGATTGCAATTTCGATGCACCTGGAAAATTACTCCTTTTTGGATCATCTTATCTTCATGAAGAAGAGAAAATTGTTCTTATTGAAGAACGAAAATCCAAATGGTGGAATCAGCAGTTTCACGCCATCCCTCAATCATCATCATCAACCTCCCCAATGGAATGCATGTATTTAGTACTTTTGTTGTATTTTATAATACATAATATTTGTATTTCTTCATGTATTTCCATTACAATGTATTTGATTGATGTAAAATCTTCTGGAAAATATATGAAATTTGGGAGCAGTTTTGCTCCTGCTTTCCTTCAAAAAAAAATTCCTTTAGAATCAGGCGGGTGCTGAAACGTTTGCAAATAGCTACCCCCTCTTCCCAAAAGTGGGCAGCCTACTTCTAAAATTTAGGCGCTTTTATCAGTACTTTGTCAGGCGTTGTATACATATGCACCACGTGTTCAAAGACTGAACAATATTTTCGTGGAAACATTATTTAAATACCCCTCAAAATCCGCCCCTTAAAATATATTTTATTCAGTTTTTAAAAATATCCATACCTCCTGAAGAGTGGAAGCAACTAGCACAAGTTGTTTTCAGAAGTGGACGCAACTAGCACAAGTTGCTTCCAGAAGTGGACGCAACTTTATACAAGTTGTTTCCAAAAAGTGGAAGCAACTTTCTTAAGTTGACTCCAAAAAGATTATTTTTCACCCCTCGGTGGTATTTTTACAAAGTCAACAAAAATTGAGGGTATTTATAACATTCTTCCTATTTTCGGTCCACTCTGTCAATAATCCATCTATATATGTATAATAATATACTTGCTAGTTTTCTCTAAGTAGTATCTAGATTGAGCCGGTGGTTTTATAAGCTTTTGATTTCCACCTTTTTTTGCTTGCTCACTTGGTTTATGTTTCATATATATATTTCTTGATTGTATGCACCTACTTAATTTGTTCAATAGTGGTATATAAGCTTCTAATTTGTTTCTATTTTGAGATAAGCTACATAGTTATTTAGCTTTTAGTCAGCTCTGTTTCAATTGTCTATAACTGCCTTAATAATCTGCCGCTGAAATGCTTTTTAATCTGAACTTGCACTGATAGTTAACTCAGTACCTATCTCTAAACTGCTTAGAACTTGCACTGAACTGCCTTTTGCACTGAACTTGCACTGAACTGCCTTTTGCTTGCTCACTTGGTTTAGAGATCTCTTTTAACTGTTGATTTCTGTTAACTCAATACCTATCTCTATATCTGTTTTTTGATCTGAACTTGCACTGACAGTTAACTCTATACCTATCTCTAAACTGCTTAGAACTTGCACTGAACTGCTTTTGGCACTGAACTTGATCTGAACTTACACTCAACTTGCACTGAACTGCTTTTTGCTTGCTCCCTTGGTTTAAATATCTCTTTTAACCGGTGATTTCTGTTAACTCAATTCCTATATCTATATCTGAATTCTGCAGTCTATTTCCATTTTGATTGTTAACTTCTGTTGCTATTAGTATTTGGTTTTAATTTAGTAGATAACAAAATTCTTAACTATAAATTTGAAAACACCTTCTTTGCTTCCTCCTTGTGTGAACTTTTAATCATCTAATTCATGTTCGTTTAAGTGATTTAAATCCTTTAAGCTCCTCAATTGTCTCTTTTCAATTCAATCTTTTTAACTTGTTCATGCACTCTAATTTATTCTCTAAATCTGCCGTACATAATTTCCTTATTTTTTAGTTATCACTAGAGCTCTGGCAACCCAACATTGGAGGACGACAAATCTACATACAACAGTTACTCATCTTCCAAGAATAGCATCTGATCAGGAGATCTCAACACAACCTTTTTCCACACCAAAACTACCATTCACATAGCCTGTAATAATATACAATAATTACAAGACCCACAAAACAATTGGATTAACAAAAAAGAAGACGTTTTTCAGCTCATTCTGGATCACTACTCTCAACAATATACAACGCCGCCTATAATAACAAATGAAGATCACTTTACAAATATCATACCAAGATAACTTCCAGACAGTCAGACCTACTTACGAAGGAAGTGACCAACGGAAATCAAACAAGCCCTCTTGGACATACTTACGAAGGAAGTAACTACAACAGAAATCAAACAAGCCCTCTTCTACATAAATTCTGAAAGTGCTCCGGGTTCAGATGGCTATACAAGTAAGTTTTTCAAAGTCTTATGGGAAATAACTCACACCCAATTGATAGCAATGGTTCAGAGTTTTTTCAATAACTAAAATATGCATCGTATCATGAATCACACGAACATAACACTTATACCTAAAGTCGACCATCCTTCAAAACTTTCACAGTTCAGACTCATATGACTCTGTAACGTCACATATAAAATCATTTTACAGTTGGAGAACTCTTCCATCATATCAGAACCTCAAACCTCACCAAAGACCCAAAAATAGCTCTCAAACTAGACATCCAGAAAGCCTACGACAGCTTAGACTGGGGATCCATCAAAACCTCATTTACAAAACTTGGATTTCCACCATCCTTTATAGATTACATTATGTTATGTGTCACATCAGCTACATACTTGATCAACATAAATGGTACACCTCATGGCTATCGGCCCAAGTAGAGGTATCAGACAAGGAGACCCACTATCTTCCTATATTTTTTTTATCATATGTGCTGAAATCCTATCAAACCTAGGAAACCTTCAAAACCAAAAATTAGTTCAAGGACTTAACATAAAAAAAAAAAGAACCACCAACTATTCATTTAATGTATGCGGATGATTTACTGGTCACATACAAAGCTTCGGATCAGAGTAACCAACACCTTAAAACCCTACTCCACTCTCATAGCACTTCTGCAGGACAAGTAATTAATACTACCAAATCAGTAATCATCCATCACCCAAACATAGACCCAATAAAGATAAACAATCTTCAGCAATTCTTCAACATGTCGGCTACATCAAAACCTCCAACCTATCTGGGAGTCCTGTTCAAACACGAAAGGACATCAAATCAAAACTTTTCTCCCCTCCTACAGAGATTAGATTGAAAAGCTAAAGGATGGATGACAAAATGCCTAAGTCCAGCCGGATGACTCACTCTAATCAAAACCTCCCTAATTCCCACCTCAAATCACATCATGCAAACACAAAACCTACCCAGCAATATCCACAAACAAATAGATCGTATCACCAAAGATTTTTTTTTCTGGGGACACGACTCAACAACTAAAAAACTCCACCCTATAATATGGGATAAGGTAACAAAACCTTTATCCGAAGGAGGATTAGGAATAAGGAAGAACAGTGATCATAATAAGGAATTTCTCATGAAAAGAATCTGGAATCTACATGAACAACCTAACTCTATCTGAGAAAGTCTCTTCAGTGCAAAGTATCTTGATCAACAACCAATTCTACAAGGCAGTGATTCTATACCCTCTTCCTCCAGTCCTCAATGGATACAACTGGATTCAATTGTCCCTACCATGCAACATCTAATATTTCATCGTATTGGAAATGGATTATCAACCCCAATAGAAGCCAATTGGCTTCCACACTCAACAAATCTAGACCCGACACAATGCTACCAATCCGAATGGTAGCGAATATCATCGACCCAATATCCCATTCCTAGAATCATGAAAAATTAAGCATCCTTCCAATCCTATAATCTAAAAAATTACAAACATCCACCTTCCCCAAAATAGCCCCCAGGATAAAATTATCTAGCCACACTCAAAATCTGGAAACTACACTACCTCATCAGGATATAAATGTCTAACCCAGGGTCAAACAACTCACACCCCTCTACCACCTACCAAATTTCTATGTACATTACCATGTCCACAAAAAATTCGGTTTTTCTTGTGCAAAGCCATCAATGAAGGATTACCAACCTTCTCTCTGTTACATCACATCCATTTAACCAACTCAGACATATGTCTGAGATGTAACGCGGAGCCAGAATTGGCAAGTCACCTTCTAATTCATTGTCCAACGACAACTAATTCATGGAACATCTTATTCAATCAACCTACAAACTCACCAACCTCCAATCCCCCCCAACTTTCACCTTAACACCTCAAACAACCATGTCCCAAATCCTTCAACAACCAGCGTCAACATCTGCAATCTCCTTTTTCTGTTTTCTATTATGGACCTTATGGATGGCTAGGAATGATCTAATATATCAACAAAAGCAAACAACTTCAGAAAAAATCCTATCCTGGGCACAAAAGCTGCAACAAGAATACTACGAGACTCTACACTCTTCACCACCAATCATTCCAGGAGATACACCGATATTTAACCACCCAATAAGAGTAAAAAGATATCAACAATATCGGTGGGATGGTCCATTCCGAACATCAACTGGATCAAGATTAACACAGATGGAGCATCTAGAGGTCATCCAGGTATTGCGGGGACAACGTTCATCTACAGGATTTGCGGGGGCAGCTCAACCACTGAGAATTACAACTACATTAACTGCAGAAACTTGGGCTATGCTTTTGGCCTCAAGAACAACACAGAAAGACAATGGCCAAGAGTTCTCTTTGAAACCAACTCAGAAAACCTAATGCACTTAATCACTTCGTCTAACCCTCCACCTTGGCATATAGCAGTAATGATAGAGGAAATAAAAATTAGATTTCAACAAATCCCGCAGGGCGCAGGCTGCGATCATTAATTTTGCACAAGAGAAATCAAATGCAATTCAATAAAGGAATCTGACACGATTTATTTTTTTTGGGTTTATTGTTTACTCACAGACATGGTAACAGTGTAGCAGACAATTTGGCAAAGAAAGTTGGAGAACGAGGTTTTCTGAAGTATCAACGGTTAACAATGTCAAATTTCCTTATTTTCATTAATTACTTTGATAAAAAGAACTTAATTTTGAATGCTAGTTTATGTAATCTTTTGGAGGTTGTTGGAAGTTAAACCAAGATATGGATTTGGGTCGTGGATCAACATATGATGTTGATCCAGTCCGAATGGATCAACTGCTGCAGTTGACGCAGTCAAGTTGGATCAACAGGAACTTTTGACACACTGTGCGATATTTGGAAACTCGAGTTAACTAGAAGAGCAAGTTGTGTCGGTTGCTGTATTTAGAGTTTCTTTGTGTTTCTAGAAGTGTGCTTTATTTAGAGTTTGTTTTTATTAGGAAAGTACTTTGAGTGATCGTCAAGTTTGTGAGACTATAAGTAGGCTATTAAACCATGAGTTAATGTACACCAAACTGATTATCAATGTAATCGTTTTATTACTTCCGCGTGTGCTCTCCTCTCTCTTGCTCGATCCTACATTTGGTATCAGAGCGAGGTTAGAGGAAGGGAGAGGAGAAGGAGATAGTGTTAGAAAATTGTTTTCATTAAAAGAGAAGGAGTTGTGCAAATTTCTGATAAGTCAAAAGAAAAGAAGGGAGAATTGTTTGAAGGTTTGTCAAGTCGTGCTGCTGCTGAGTTGGTGTGTCTTCACCAGGGTTCGAGAGTTTAAAAAAGGGTTTTAAAAAAAGGATGAAATTGTTGCTGCCCTAGATTTGACGTCCAGCGATGATGTTTGGCTGCTGTTAGTTCGATGGACAGATATGGAAACAGGGACGTTGACTGTTTTCTGTTGATGCTGTTAATGATGATGAAGTTTGGCAAGAAAACATGGTATGCTGGTGATGACATGGATCGATGGACTGCGGTGGTGTTGGGGGTGCTATTATACAGCTCATGAAGGAATCTGTCGCCGGCAGAGAGTGGTTGAACGGTGCTGTGGCTGGAATTGACGATGAAGTCAGTTGAGATGAAGAATTTATTGCTGCTGGCGAATTAGGAGGAAAGAATTAGGGTTTCTGAGTTGAAGAATGGGTATTGCTGTTCGATCAAGATGGAATTGAAGGTTACAGAGAAGATGACATTGCTGTCAGCGATAGAAAGATGATGGGGTCGAAGCTGTGACAGAAGAAAGAAGAGAGTAACGTTGTTGCCGTCGATTAACAACGTGGATTGATGGTGATTACGAGATTAAACTGGGAAGAAGAGCTTGCTTCCGTCGACGTTTTTGTGAAGAATGGCTTGAGCAGATAGAGAAGAAAGATGGTAGTGAAGCTGTTGGTTGTGATGATTATGTGTTCGTTGTGATTGGAGAGATACTATGGTCGAGCAAGATAAAGATGGTCTGGTTCGTTTATTATGAACCAAGATTTGAGATGAAGATGTTTCTGATGGGTATTTGTCGATAGACAAAGGAGATTAAAGGCTTGTTTTAGAAGATCAGAACAACAAGGGATTGTGGAGAAGAAGAAAGGAAGTTCTGGTGTAGTTTAGTTGGAATTATAGGTGAGATTTAATTAATCAAATCCGTGAAGAAGAATTGCGGCCGCCATTGACGGCTTGGACAGTAGATGCTGTTATTGTTTCTTTAAACTTACGAAAGTCATGGAGAACCGCAAAAAAAAAAGAAGTGTTATTGGAATTGTTACAAAGAAGTATCACAGTTATGGAATTGTTACAGAAGAGTTGTAACAGATTAACAGAAGCGTGACAAAAGAATGGTCACAGTTTGTGACAGCAGATGACAATAAAAACCTGTGATGTGTTCTGTCAGAGACGTTGCAGATAGCAGATTTGATGTTTGTTGAGGTAAGAAGTTTTTGGGTGAATGGTTGATTCAATGGGTTAAGTCATGGATTCGAAATAGACGCAAGAGAAGATCAAAGTTGGTATTGCAGTCAAGAAGGACTGGTACAGTTTGATGAAGTTGATCGAATTCAGAAACTTAGAATGACAAGGTATGTTGGATGGTGATGTTTGAGCTTAAGGGAGGATGGTAGGAGTTTAAGATAAAACATGGTGATTGAAGAGTTTGTGGCAGAAACTTGGAAATCTTACAGAGTGTGGCAGACTTTGTGTTAGTTGTTGCTTGTGGCAGAAGCGTAACAAGAGAAAGATTGTGAGAGAATCTTGAAAAACAAAGAAGTGTGAAAGTTTCGACTCTAACAAGCGTGACTGGAACAAAGAAGTAAAGTTGAAGAGAAGTATAAATACAACAGTAAGGTTGTGAAGTAAGAGAAGTAATCATCAGGGGGTGATGTGTGAGAAGACAACAAAAGGAGGTTAATACCTATGAGTTGTTGAGTTTGAGACGTCACAAGGTTGTGAGCGTAAAACAAGATTGTAGGCGAGTAAAGTCTACAAGTTAAGTGAAGCAATCCCAGTGGGGATTTGGTTAGAGTTGTGTGAATCAATCCCAGTGGGGATTTGGCTAGAGAAGTGAAGAAATTCCAGGGTGGAATTTGAAGTGTTGAGTGGAAATCCTGCGAGTGAAGTGGGTAAACAAGTGTTGAATTTGAGCTACAATGCTCGGTGATGAGTTATTGGTTTTGTGTTTGATTAGCAAGTTGAATAGAGCACAAAGAGGTGTTTCTAGCTTGTTAAAAATGGTGTTCCGCTGCGATGAAGAAGAAAGTGAAAGAAACTTGTGCTGGTTGCGATGGTATGAAGATTGTTGTTAAGCAAAATTAGAAGATTGCTTCGTTTGATTTGGTTTGCAGTTTGAGTTTCGTTTTTTAGTTAGTTTGTTGTTTGTGCTTTGTTTTTTATTTGAGTTTGAGTTTGTTGACGGAATTCCGAAGTGATCATGAAGTTGGGATAAGCTATAATCGAGTATCAAGGAGTAAGGGTTTGATTGGTGGTTTCTTTGTAGAAGAATAAGAAAAGACAAGAATGTTTTAACGTTTATCTATGGAAGAAGAGGTTTGTAGAAATGAGAAAAGACAAGGACGTGTAAACGTCGATCAATGGAAGAAGATGAGGAGTAGAAGAGGGTTATGAAATTCTCGTTGAATGATATCTTGGTTTAAGGGAGGATGTTGGAAGTTAAACCAAGATATGAATTTGGGTCATGGATCAACATATGATGTTGATCTAGTCCGAATGGATCAACTGCTACAGTTGACGCAGTCAAGTTGGATCAACATGAACTTTTGACACACTGTGCGATATTTGGAAGCTCGAGTTAACTAGAAGAGCAAGTTGTGTCGGTTGCTGTATTTAGAGTTTCTAGAAGTGTGCTTTATTAGAGTTTGTTTTTATTAGGAAAGTACTTTGAGTGATCGTCAAGTTTGTGAGACCATAAGTAGGCTATTAAACCATGAGTTAATGTACAACAAACTGATTATCAATGTAATCATTTTATTACTTCCGCGTGTGCTCTCCTCTCTCTTGCTCGATCCTACAGAGGTTATTTTCGTTATTTACTTTGATAAAAAGAACTTAATTTTTGAATGCTAGTTTATGTAATCTTTTGGAGGAAGAAGACATATCGAGGGACCATTTCTCAGCTATTTCTATTGAGATAAGGGCAACCAATAGGATTTCGAGCATACTGTAATTCTTTTGTGGTTTTGAATGAAGTCTTATTTATAAATCTAACAAGATGATAATTGAAACTCAATTCTCCATTCTCATTCATTCTGACCCTACCAAAATCTGATGTGGACAGTCTAACTAGAGAGTATTAGGAAATACAACTTTCTCATTAATTCTAACCCCACAAAATTAACTTTAGTACTTCCTTCCACGTCTTTAACATCTCCCACTTAACCCATTTTCCCATAACCAAACTTTCTCTATGTAACTGACGATCCCGACTAAAAACAAACTACAACAGCATCAGAACTGCTAGCTTTGTTTTTCACAACGCATGTTTGATTTTATCTTTGTTCTTGAACCTGAGTAATTGGGTGTATGGTATTCTTCTCCTTGAAGAATCAAATAAACAATCACCGTAAACAGGTTTGGAAATTCTTCCATCACCGTTTCTAATCTCTGTGAATTCATCATGGTTATTAATTTTGATTTTTAATCTCTCACATATTTAGGTTAGGAAATTTCGGATTCTGTTGTGATGATTATCAATTTTGTACACTGTTTTTTGAGGTAAGCCATTTCAAATAGTATTTACTTCCAATTTGAACTATGTTTTGTACACTGATATACAAATCACGGGTGCCAAGATTCGCATCAACACTAATCTGTCTTTTTCTAAATTAACCTCCACTTTCTCCACCAGTTCATCTTACTGCTCAACGTCTTCTTACTGAATTAATTCATACGCAAAAATATAAGATCTTCTATTCATACGCAGGTTAGTTTTGGTCTCTACATTGGTTTTGATTCAGATTATTAAATTTAATTGTACTAATTAAGTAATTTCTATGGGGTTTTCTCAATTCTTACAAATTAAATGTTTGTGGAAATGTCGAGCAGAAACTCATCATAAGCTTTCACTCTATTGGTTTATGACACCATCGGTAACATTGAGACAAAGATTCAGGTAACTATTCTTCTCTTTTATTTCTTTATTCTTCTTAATTTTGTGATATTTCATTCAAACACCGTGTTATCTCCTTGCTTTATTTTCTTTTTGCTAACACCAATTTAGTTTCTTCTGCAATGTGGTTGATATTCTGAGCTTTTTCATAGGAACCAGAACATCTATGAATTGCTGCCCCTTGCGCACAACTTTTTTTTTTTTTTTATTTCTTAAAGGCAGAGGTTAAAGATAGACTAATGATGGTTAAAGATAGATTAATGATGCCTAATAGAGGTAAGCAGAAAGAGGCCCTTATAAGCTATGTGTTTCTTACATTTATAATTTTTTATTATTTATTTTCCTCAATCAATATGTATAAGCTAATCTCTAGAATTCGAATAAAATTTCCAGGAACTTCCCCATGTAAGACAGAAGCAACAAGCTGGAATAGTATGCATAGACATGCAAATGATGTAATAATTCGTCTTTAGTTCGTGAAAGAATTTCAATCATCGGAATTAAAACTCAGAGTCAGGTTATTTGAGGTAATTTAATCGAGAAAGTTCTCCGATGCTGATAATACCCACGTAACCCACCTTTTGTTTAAATATAAACATATGCTAACCAGTGAGCCAGTTAGAAAGATGAGCTTGAAAGGAAACAAAAAATGGACACGATGTACACAGTTATTGGAGGCTCATTACTAGATATTGGAATATCTTTCAGCAGCCACTGAATTAACATGACCGAATGGATCTTCTTGTGGTTAGTCTTCCACATATGCATTTGTTTCGTTAACCATTCAAAAAATGCTTTTTTAAGCTTGAGAGAATTTTTACTGACAATCTATCTAATAATATATGTTCATAACATTATAGTGTAAGAATTTCTTCATTCTGTGTTTAAGGTCCATGCAAAGGGTCAAGAATATTGATAATTTGAGAATTCCATATAGAACATTGTTGTAAATTTTATTATCATCTATTGACTTTGAAAATAAATTCATTCTCATTTTTTTTGCAGCCATTTGAAGCCTTTCTGTTGCTGTAAATAAATCCAGTTTGATCAAAAATACTTGCTTTGTAATGGCAAGAACTCTTCTAATGATCCAAGATGAGAATTCTGCTTACTCGCTTACGAGGTACGTCCCTTTGCTTCTCTAAACCTCCTTGTGTTCATGTAATGTTGGGTCACTTTCACTCCACATAAAGCTATCTCAGCATAAGCCATTATCAGGAAGAATTTGTTGTAGAAATCCGGTAATATTGTGGAGCAGAATGGTCTATACATCTATCTTGGTATCACCAATTCAAATGGAAAATTTAATTCCGAAAGGGATTTTTTAGGGGTACTCATGGTAGAGTAATGAATTTGCATTGAAGGAAATATTTGCAGAAGAATGACTTAATTTGCTAATGTTGTTGATAATGATGGAATGCTTCGACTATGCAGCTACCAAGTATTCTTTTAGTTGAGATTTATCATGATTCATACCACTTCGATGAGACATTGGTGTACAATGATTATCATTCTTCCTGAATCAATTCATACCATATATGTGTGCTCAACGAGTACTTACTACGTAATATGGTAATTTATCTATATAAGGTCTGCAAAATGCTTGAGAGATTATCCAAAAAGCTGGCGACACAACGTCATGTTTTTTTTTTTTTTTTTCGAAAATGTTAGGCATGTGAATTTTTTTATAATGCTCTACTGAAATGTTTTCACATATATGCTGTCATGTTAGTTAAATTTGCACCGCCATTGTATGATTCAGTTATTTTGTTTTGGATTTTTGAAGTCAATGAAAATTCTAAATAGACATAGTCTAATTTACTGTTGATATTGGTTTCAGGTCCTGGTTGTTCATTGGTAACGTATAGTTATAGCGACATGGATCCTGTAATGTGGAGGGAAATTTTAAAGTACTCAGAATATGGAGAATTAATTAGAGTTCCATTTTATGCAGTTTTGAGTTGCTTGAGAAATTGTTTCCATTAATAAACTAACACAATTTGATAGAAGGCTTCCTAAACCTCTTTTTTTTTTTTTTTTTTTTTTTTTTGTAATGCTGTTACACCTATCTACGATATACAAATTTTTTTTGTATTATGCCGTATAAAAGCAAGCACGATCACAATTTGATTCCGGATTCTCCATTTTTTCTGTGTATGTTTTAGTCTTTTGATTTTCTCTCCACTAACGACTACTGAAATGCGTCTCGCATCATCGCCTCAACATTTTGCTTTTTTCATATGCAAAAACTTTTATCAGATTGACACTACTGTTACTTCTGCCATCGTGTCTCGGCTCACTGGCAGTGTAATGAACTAATATGGAGCCGAACGAACATAAAAGCAGACAAAAGCAGACCCGGTGTGAAGCACGGGTTACTATCTAGTAAATAATGATGACGCGTTCTGTACATTATTCATTTACCATTCTCAGCCGCGAGACCTATTACTTTCACAAATTCGTGGAATACATCGTGGGCCTTGTAAAGTGCATGTCATAAGAGCAAGTCCAGTGAGCAAATAGGCAGATTTTCCCATTTTTACCCCATAGTGGGACTGACAAACTAACAAAATGGGTGGGCAAACCCTCGAATAAGAGAGTGTGCCCACCACGTCTGAGGTTGATCCGGGCACCTCTACCCGAGGGTATCGAATCAGTTTGAGTGGCTCGGCATCTCTTAGGCCAGTGCTCGTCTGACATAGAGACAAGAAACGTCTCATCATAAGATGACTGGACTAGTATGAGCCGACAACGTCTATTCCTATCCAACGAATCTCATTTCACTTCATATAAATTCAAAATTTTCAACTCCAAAATCACACCTTCTACACCCAAAAATTCTTATAATTTCGCTTCAATCTAAATCTTTCAATCCAAAAATCTGTCGGAACAAAATAATTCCAAAAAAAAAAGGCTACCATAGTTTGTGGTCCTAAGTATGCTCAAGAAGAGGATTTATCTCTTTGCGCAGTTTATGTTTTTTAAACAAGAGATAATATCCATAATGATAGGATTATTTCACAACCGACTTTTTGGCAAAACGTTTTTTCAATGTGCGCTTCATAAATAGGGAACCTGAGAAACCGTGATGCTCTTGTATTGTCTGCTCATTTCCTAATGCAAACTAAACGAAATAGATTTAACGATGAAACTGAAAATAAAGTGATCTAAAGAACTCTACTGGTAAGGCAACAATCTAAGGGACACAAGTTCAACCCCTTCTGCCTTTTAGATGCTCTACCAGCCTCTCCATAAATGAGGATGTTATTTACCATGGTTTTATGATTTAGTAGTAATTGAGTCTTATATTATTTCATTTAATCTAATGTACTTTGATTTAAAATAAGAAATGTTAAAATTAGTTATGATAGTACACTGATGGTGCAAATACAAAGAAATGTTAAAATTAGTTATGATAGTACACTGATGGTACCAGGGTTTGAGAATAATGGTCGTTTGTGGCTTCTTAAAGTTGGCTTTAAGTTTCAAGTTTTTTGCATAATGCTGCTAACTTTTCATCTTCTTGCTAATTCATAACATCATCTATCATCCCACGACAATTAGGATCTTGACATTGCAAATACCTGATATATTGTAGTTGTGATTCAATGACCATTATGTTAGCTGAATAACCTACTTGTGGACACTTAAAATACATCTAAAGGCATTGCATCAGACTATGTTCATCCATCAAACATAATTGGCAAACCTATTTAGCTTCTACATATAATATTTGTTTCCCTTTTTTTTAGAACACATGATCTTGGTTGAGAAACTTTTTGGTTGGGAATGTTTTTGGTTCAAAGTGTTTTTGGTTCCTGATGTTTTCGGTTGAGAATGTTTATGGCTATATTTGGAAAATATTGGTTGCAATGTATGACTTGTTGATGAGTGCTAAAAAGTGCATATTTCTATATCTTTTTCTTGGCAATTAACTCATCTTTTGTGCTCTAATTCTCCATTTTATCCCATATTCTGTATTTTCATTGTTTTCAAGAATAAATACTTTTCTTAATTAATTTTGTATTTTTAGGTTCTAAATAAAGTTTGGATGGAATTACGGAGCGAAAAGAGCAGAAAAGTGGTGGAAGCCGAGAGGAATTACGCAAGGAAGCCGCGAGGAATGTTGTGCACAAAACCAAAAGGCTAGAAATGGGCTTAACAAGGAAGAATTGTTCTTAAAGAAGATATGGGCTTGGCATACCCAAGGTCCAAAACCCTTACCCAAACCCATTTCCTATATCCATACCCGTTTCCCTTTCTAGCCGTCAGATTGGATCATCTCAGCATCCTACGGTCGCAGCATTGTCAGTACATCAAAGTCTGAAGCTCCTGTCTAACACTACAGCACCTAACCCCATCTTGAGCCGTCAGTTTCGTTGTATCAGGCATCCGACGGTCGGTACCAGCCTATTCACTTGTAGCCGTTAGATCTATCTATCATTTCCGCATCACACGGCTCAGCTTCGCTGGACATCGAATTGGCTACACCCGCTTCACACTGTAACAACCTACACCTATACCCATCGCCAAACACTCCCCTCCTTCTTTCCATCGAACCCATCTTCTTCCTCCCACTCCCTCTGCAACTACTCCACTGCCACCACCAACTCCGTCTGCACCTTCCATACCGCCACCACCTTCATCATATCACTCTAACAACCAACACCCATCACTCTATCTACCTATTAAATCAACCTCTCGATCTTTTTCTCTCTGAAACCCTAGTTTTAGGGGTTGATGAAATAGGTTAGGTTAAAGATGAAATTGGAAGCAACAGGAGATGTAGGAGACGCACAAGAGGGATGGGTCGAAATCAAAATCAAATTTCAGAGAGTTGGTATGATTTAATTTCGATTTAGGTGAAACCCTAATTTTTGGGGATTTTGATATTTTTATGTTGCAACTATAAATAGGGATGTGTGGGTGTTGTAGAAGTTATGCCTGGATTAGCCAGAGCATCAATAGGAATAGTTTAGGTTTTATTTTGTAATTTACATTTCCATGAACTGTTAGTTTTAGGGTTTGTCAATCTTTCAGTTCCACAATTTTCAATTCAAATGCACTGTTAAATATTTGTTGTTCAGAACTCCAACATGTTTTGAATGTGATTGTGTGATTGTTACAATTTTCATTAAGCTCATGTTCATGTTATGTTCTTATGTTAGCATCAGTAGGATAGTTTTATACATTGTTGTCTGACAAACAACATGTTTAAGAACTTCATCATGTTTTAATTCTACTACTAAGGCAGAGATGAAACTCTAGATAAATATAACCCTATTGTATGAGCACTTCTTCTCCATAACAGTTTGATGACAAGCATGTTTTAATTTCCGAAAAGGCTATATGAACTGAATGTAGTATAATCTTAGATTGCTTGTACCTTAGAAAGACAAGTAATGCTAGGGGATTGACATATGATAGCTGAGATTAAGGAATCGCTGTGATAGGAGAAGACTAGTATATCATCTTAGAGAATTATATGCAGCTAGGGGTGGAATTGAAGCCTTAGTTCTCACCTTATCCCTTAGCTTCCATCACTGCCCTTGGCTCACAACCTTGGTTTGTTTGTCTTTGTTTCACTGTTTCTTTGTTCTCTGTCACTGTTACCTCATTGCTTTACTTACTGCCTTGTTAATTTAGATAACTAGCTTAAAAACTTCAACTATACACCCTAGTCCCTGTGGAAATGACCCGTTCTTGCACAAGATACAATCGACACCGTGCACTTGCGGTTAACAAGTAGGCTTCCTCTTGCTCTTATTTTCTGTCCCCTTTCAAAGCCTACCAAGTTTTTGGCGGCGTTGCCGGGGACTTGGCGTTGTGTGGTTGTTGTTCTTTTTATCTTACTTTGCTGTTTTTTTTTGTGTGTAACTTAGCACTGTGTAACTGCATCTTAGTGTAACTTGCATATCTTGCATAGCATCTGTAGCTTAAACCCATGTAGTAGCTGTAACTTTTCTGATAAGCATCTTAGTGTAGTAGTTTTCTGTAGCTTTGTAAGCATCTTAGTGTAATTTTGCTTGTTTCTTTTTCCTACACACAACTGAACTTCCCTGTGTGAAGGTTCTGACAAGCTTCTTTGAGCCACCAGGTACCTGTGGTGCTGCTGAGGAAGAAGCTTGTGCTGCTGCTACTGCTGCCAAGACTGCTGCTGTGCTGCTGCTGCTGTTGCTGCTGCTGATCTTCTGCTGAGGAGCTGTCTGCTGCTGGATTGAACCAAACCCAACTGGGCTGTGCAACTAAGAAAGCCCAACTAGGCTGTGCCAAAAAGGGGTAATCCTAAACCCATTGAGAGAACCCAACCTGTGGGCTTCCTTTTTTTTTTCTTGTGGGCTTGTAATATTAAACCCAACAGTTGGGTTTTTATTTTCTGTGGGTTTGTGTTTTTGTATTTTTGGGCTTAACCTTTTTAGATTATGGGTTTGTTTGTTTGTATAACTTGTTTGATGGGCATCACTGATTTTATTGCCATCCATTTAAAAGCATCACTTCAGCCCTAAATCTAGAAATGAATGGATTTTGGTCTGCCACTGGGAATAAATCTATTAGAGAAGCTTACGGGCAAGAATCACCTTATGAGCCTCCCACAGAACATGATGTCAATAGTTATAGGGATTATAATTATGGACCTTTTCAAGGTCATGAGCCTCAATATGCAAACCCGTATAACTATTCACACATGTATCAACCAACACAACCTGAAATCTATGCATGTAACTTATGTGGTGGTTTAGACCACCCTGATGAAAACTGTTATACTTTGCATGAATTTAGGCAATTTCAAGAATCCCATAAAAATCCAAATTATGAAATGCCCACAAATTGTGAGGCTGGTAGTCATTGGGACCATAATCAATCCTTTGAGGGTTGCGATCAATATTTTGTAGACCCTAATGATCATGCACGCATGTACCAATCACCACAATTTGAACATGAAGAATTTTGTACTCCCATGAATTTAGACTCCACCATAGAAGCTCTCAGTGAGCTAAACTTTGATAGATCTACATCACGAATTCAGGCGAAGTTAGATCAGATTTTGCTTCACCTACAAAAGGAGGAAATTCATTAGGAAATGTGTGTTGTCCCTAATGAAGCGTCTAGTCCCATTCATGTAAATGATGTTGAATATGAACCTAATTTAGATGAACATGAATCGACTAAGGACACCACCACTTTTAATGAGGACCAATATGCATGTTACCATGATGAGGATTATGATGATTATGATGATGTTATGTTAGAAAAACATGTTTTTGCCGAAAATATTGTGGAACCTTTTGGTTCAATAACATATGGCTTCTCGCCCTCGACCTTCATGAATGTTGTTTCTTCTAATAATCATTGTAATTCATATGATCTTGATATTGATATGGGGCTTGTACAATTATTCTGTGAAGATGAACATGACATAGGAGAAGTTGAATCTTCTGTAGACACTAATTTTATTATGCATAAAAAAGAATTTGATGTGTCTGATTCCTTTCCTAAGTCACAAAATGTTATGTCTTCCGATGTTGATTTGAGTACTTCGGACAATCATGATACCGAGTTAGGTCTTGATGATTTGTTCGATGAATGTGAGCATGTTTTACCTGTTTCTGATTTAGGGAAAGTATGTGTTGGTACTATTGATCTTATCCATGAAAATAATTTAGAAGTACCAACTTTCCTACCTAAATCACATATTGAGATTATTCCACCCAACCTAGATTTGGTTTGTAACAAATTTTTTAAACCAACTTTTCTGAAAATTCCTAATCTAGGATTGGAACTGTGTGCCTCCCAAGTCCTTTTGGACTATTTTGCATCAAAATATAATACTTTTAAGGAGCCACAATTGGAATACATTTCTTTGCCCATCCCGCAAATAGTCCATTTTGAGTTAGACCTTGTGAATCCTGAACCCCCAAAATTGCTAGATTTTGTGCTTACAAATAAATCCGTTGAAAAATTTAGGTTTAGGGGTGATTCATCCGGTTTTTCACTCTCGCTCTCATTTCAGTCCAATTTTAGTTGTTTGAAACTGTCTATGTTTCAACACTTTGTCTTTTGGGTTGATCCTCAACTCTTTAGACTTTATGTATATAGTGAATTTTTTGTATATAATCAGGTAGGTAGTTTTTAGTGAAATTTTATGTTTCTTTATATTTTGCTACTCCATGGTGATCGCGGCTGAAATATGTTGGATTCTAACCATGAACAATGGAGTTCGGTTCTTTCTTTCGTCAAATCGGGTAATCTCTTTCCTTTCTCTCAAAACTCAACATGTTCTTCTGATTTGTCCAAGTTATAAATCTGTTTATCTTTAGAAACATTAAGGACAATGTTTATTTTAGGTTTAGGGGTGAAAAGTAGATACCGTGATATCATGCTATAATTGAAAACTAAACTCCTTCTTCTTTTTGAAAAAAATCAAAATGAAAATAAAAAAATATAAAATTGAAAAAACATAAAAATGGAGCTCATTTACCTTGAAATGTTGACTCTTGTGCATGTATGTAAACATAAGGATTCTTAGTCTAGATATTTAGGCACCCCTGATTCTAGCACAATTCACATAGTGATAAGAAACTCGCACGTGCACGATCTACCAATACATGTATAGCCTCATCCTTGAGGTGTTCTATCGGAAGTCACGATTGCCAATCGCTTTAGAATACTTAACGAAACTTGACTAGCTTGTTCTTTGGTTGGTTGGGATAAAAGGTGGAGGTTACGTTAAGAAAAACAACCATCGAATTTAACTGGGTGCATCAAAAAGGGCTACCTCTTGCTAAGAGTCATGTAATTTTTTTGTTTCCTTTTGTATATGTATCAAAAGTGTTACCATGTTAAAAAAAAAAGAAAAAAAAATAAAAAAAATGATATATTTATTCAGAAAAAAATCAAAAAAGAAAAGAAAAAAAAGAATCAAGTATTTATCAATTCCATCCTCTCTTGTTCCAAAAATAAAAGAGAGTAGTCAATGTAAATAAGAGTCATGTAAAGAGTCATCTTTTGTGTATTTGTGTTATAAGCAAGGAAGGGTGTATGCCATTGATGTACAACGCGAGTAATTGTGAAATACCTCCAACTCATTCACAATTCTCGTAAAGTCCGGACAGCTAGCTAGATTTCGACCTCGGTTCTTAGCCTGAGAAACTATCTCTTGGTGATTAGTAGTCATAACATCCGATCTTTCTTTACACATGTGTAGATACACTTTACACTCTTATCACATGTCTTTATTTGTTATCAGTGCTAGGATTGTGCCTTTGATAGCTAGATTGACATATCCATTTTGCTGTGAGCTTAAACTGTCTTGCACATGTCACATTTCATGGAATCTGAGCTTATATTTTGTCCTAGAACTTTGTAGGTACGTTCTAAGCAAACCTTCACGAGACTTCAACTCGTCCACTAGGGACACTTAGTGGTTTAAAAGGCTTAGTGCATACGCTAAATGCATTCGAGAGACCAGCGACAGTGGTATAGGTAGGATTTCCTTAGTTTTGTTTTACTTGAGGACAAGTAAAATTCAGGTTTGGGGGTATTTGATGAGTGCTAAAAAGTGCATATTTCTATATCTTTTTCTTGGCAATTAACTCATCTTTTGTGCTCTAATTATCCATTTTATCCCATATTCTGTATTTTCATTGTTTTCAAGAATAAATACTTTTCTTAATTAATTTTGTATTTTAAATAAAGTTTGGATGGAATTACGGAGCGAAAAGAGCAGAAAAGTGGTGGAAGCCGAGAGGAATTACGCAAGGAAGCCGCGAGGAATGTTGTGCACAAAACCAAAAGGATAGAAATGGGCTTAACAAGGAAGAATTGTTCTTAAAGAAGATATGGGCTTGGCATACCCAAGGTCCAAAACCCTTACCCAAACCCATTTCCTATATCCATACCCGTTTCCCTTTCTAGCCGTCAGATTGGATCATCTCAGCATCCTACGGTCGCAGCATTGTCAGTACATCAAAGTCTGAAGCTCCTGTTTAACACTACAGCACCTAACCCCATCTTGAGCCGTCAGTTTCGTTGTATCAGACATCCGACGGTCGGTACCAGCCTATTCACTTGTAGCCGTTAGATCTATCTATCATTTCCGCATCCCACGGCTCAGCTTCGCTGGACATCGAATTGGCTACACCCGCTTCACACTGTAACAACCTACACCTATACCCATCGCCAAACACTCCCCTCCTTCTTTCCATCGAACCCATCTTCTTCCTCCCACTCCCTCTGCAACTACTCCACTGCCACCACCAACTCCGTCTGCACCTTCCATACCGCCACCACCTTCATCATATCACTCTAACAACCAACAACCATCACTCTATCTACCTATTACATCAACCTCTCGATCTTTTTCTCTCTGAAACCCTAGTTTTAGTGGTTGATGAAATAGGTTAGGTTAAATATGAAATTGGAAGCAACAGGAGATGTAGGAGACGCACAAGAGGGATGGGTCGAAATCAAAATCAAATTTCAGAGAGTTGGTATGATTTAATTTCGATTTAGGTGAAACCCTAATTTTTGGGGATTTTGATATTTTTATGTTGCAACTATAAATAGGGATGTGTGGGTGTTGTAGAAGTTATGCCTGGATTAGCCAGAGCATCAATAGGAATAGTTTAGGTTTTATTTTGTAATTTACATTTCCATGAACTGTTAGTTTTAGGGTTTGTCAATCTTTCAGTTCCACAATTTTCAATTCAAATGCACTGTTAAATATTTGTTGTTCAGAACTCCAACATGTTTTGAATGTGATTGTGTGATTGTTACAATTTTCATTAAGCTCATGTTCATGTTATGTTCTTATGTTAGCATCAGTAGGATAGTTTTATACATTGTTGTCTGACAAACAACATGTTTAAGAACTTCATCATGTTTTAATTCTACTACTAAGGCAGAGATGAAACTCTAGATAAATATAACCCTATTGTATGAGCACTTCTTCTCCATAACAGTTTGATGACAAGCATGTTTTAATTTCCGAAAAGGCTATATGAACTGAATGTAGTATAATCTTAGATTGCTTGTACCTTAGAAAGACAAGTAATTCTAGGGGATTGACATATGATAGCTGATATTAAGGCATCGCTATGATAGGAGAAGACTAGTATATCATCTTAGAGAATTATATGCATCTAGGGGTGGAATTGAAGCCTTAGTTCTCACCTTATCCCTTAGCTTTCATCACTGCCCTTGGCTCACAGCCTTGGTTTGTTTGTCTTTGTTTCACTGTTTCTTTGTTCTCTGTCACTGTTACCTCATTGCTTTACTTACTGCCTTGTTAATTTAGATAACTAGCTTAAAAACTTCAACTATACACCCTAGTCCCTGTGGAAATGACCAGTTCTTGCACAAGATACAATCGACACCGTGCACTTGCGGTTAACAAGTAGGCTTCCTCTTGCTCTTATTTTCTGTCCCCTTTCAAAGCCTACCACTTGTATAATAAAAAAATATAAATGTTACAATAAAGTCGTTTTAAATTTAGCGGTTAAAAATAGAGATAAGCAGCGTCTAACACTGTGATGGCCGACTTAGTATGAGCCGACAAAGGCTAGTCCTATCCAACGAATATTATTCCAATCCCTATAAATTCAATCAATTTTAACTCCAAAATCACACCATATATATCATTCATTTCAATCACTTCTAGACTACGCCCAAATGACTCTCCCTTACTTTACTATGGAAGAAGATGTTGCTCTCCTTCGATGTTGGCTATATATTGTAAGGGGAAATATGACCAATCAATATTTATGTGAAAGTGTATTTCAAAGCTTTGTAGCATTGAGTAATGAAAATTTAAAAACCAACAAGAGACTTTAAACTAAGATTTTTATTCATCAATAAGGATGTCAGAAATTATACATAGGTTTTGTGGATGGTTCATGATGATAATCCTGAACTATCCAATGAAGAACTAGTGAGTATATTCAAAAATTTGTCTTCAGTTTGAACAATTCCATCATAGTTTACTTAAATCATATTAATTTGTTGTTTATCTACATTCAGAAAACCATGTCGCAAGCCCAATTTGCGAGGAAAACGGAAGAGAGTTTAAGCATTTATAATTTTATGAACTTTATAACTCATATGTTCTTGGGTTTAATCCTTTTTAGTTGTTTTAATCCCATGTAGTTTAATGTTGTTGCTGACATCATAAAATCAAGTTACTTTATATGGAAGTCTATATGCAATTTAATATAAAATGGAAGTCAAATTTAAGGTCTAGATATTTTTATTAATTAATATTACATTCTCTTGTAATATTACTGCCTCTTGTAAAGTCACTGGGTGATGATACAGTGACCTGAGTTCGAAACTCGCCAATACCAAATTCTTTACCGATCAATAAAAAAATATTACTGCCTCTTCTTTTACAAGATATAAAGTTAGACAATAAGAACTTAAATAATGACTTCAATAAAAATTTAGTATAAATGGTCCTCTTCATTCGACAAGCTCTTGAACATTTTCCTTGGTTTTGAAATTTCGGTTGCTAACTTTCAGAATTAGAGTTTTTTTTTGCCATTTTAGCAGAACATTTTCCTAGATTAACTTTTAAAAGTTGCAGAAATCTTTCTAATTTAGGGCCAATGACGTTTGGTACCACAATAGAATTTAACGAAACATAAAATACCACAACTTAACATAATAGCATTCCATTTTTTTGTTGACTAATTCGCCCCCAAAAAAACATAGAGTTTGGGTCGCACATACATAACGATATGGGATCTAGTTTTCAAGCACGATTGATTTGGGTTATTGGAGATCAGAGTTTTCCAATTTTCAGGCATCACTTCATTCAGCTCAATCAATAGGTAGGACAAGGACGGTTGATCTTTTATTGATTTGGTCGGTAAGTTTGTGAGAGAGGGTTTCCAGTAAAAGAATTTTAATTAGGCTCGTGATGGAAAACTCGTGATGGTCCTTTAAGGTTCTGATCAGAATTTACATCGTTGTTGTGGGGTTCGTTTGTTGAATGACTACTTAGGATTTCCATTCATGTTGGTTCAGCAGAAGTAAGTATGTGTTGCAGCCGATTAACTGTATGGTATAAGAAAGTTTAAAATTGATTTTTTTATGAGGATTTATGGTTCATGTCATTCAAAAAACAATATCTTGTGTAACTGATTTGAAATCTCAATTCGTGAGACTTTAATAGGATGTTGTTTCAATTAGTTTTACTTCTTCTTCAAACAGTAGAACCCCTAATGCGAACCAGAAACACTATCCATTAGTTATTAATTTTCCTTAATCTGGCCATTAAAATTCGTCGCAGATATGTCATACACCCATCACTTGGGTAACGCAAATATGGTGCTATTAAGTTAAGAGCCTACCAGCGTTTACTCGGCTTAAACGGCTTTGGGACCCACGTAGTTCATGTGTAGCACATCCATCAAATAAGAATCGCAAAAACAGTGCTAATAAGTTAAGAGCCATTCGGCTCGGGGTCGCAGATTATTTTGAGTGTCGTTAATCAATCTCACTGGGGTCGCGTATTCAGTGCTACTTTTTACTAGGAAAATTACACTCATTTCGCAAATGAGTCGCACATGTGACGCGTATTCAGTGATATTTTGTAAGATAAAAGAGTAAATATGTAGGTGGACAAAACCCTCGATTTTGATTGGTTGACCGAAGAAAATTATTTTTAACTACCTTCAAACTATATTAAATCCTGAAAATTGTATGCATTTTCTGCATGTTCTCCCAAGTTTTTTTCTCCTGCAATGCTACAACATCCTGCAAAGTTCAATTTTCTCTTGATTGAATCTACCTTCAACACTATCTACAGAGATTAAGTTACCTTGTTAGCCTCATTAAACATCCATTTGAAAAAACTCAATTCATTAAAAGTTCTCACAAAGCCAATATTACAGTTCTAACTGGATTCCTTACAAGAACACTAGTTGCGCAGAAAAGACCCAGTTCATTACAACCGAGATCAACATCTGCATTTACAATACTTTCGACAAAGAAGCCCTAGTTACTAATTGATAGCATTTACAGCATAGCATTCAAAATATCCATTCACACCCTTTTCAAACTCCTAAAAAGAAAAACACCCACATTTACTATAACCACACTGATATAGTTCATCAAGACAACAAAATGAAAACAACTACTTGTACCGGCCGAATTGCATGAACTTCACACAAGAACAAGATGATTCTTACCAGCAACAAGAACATCAAACATAAGAACCTCTGGAGAAAAACTTTCTAATCATATTTAAGATTGAAACTATGCACAAATTCTCGATCTTTCTGAATCTCTGGAGAACTCTAATCAGAACCCTTATCTTCATCTTCATCGTCGCTTCCAAAACCTTCTTCCTCAACATCATCTTCTAATCAGAAGGGTAACTACGTTCAAACTATATTAAATCCTCAAAATTGTATGCATTTTCTGCATGTTCTCCCGAGTTTTTTTCTCCTGCAATACTATAACATCCTGCAAAAATAATTTCTCTCCTGATTGAATCTACCTTCGATAATTCAACACTATCTACAGTTTTATCTACAGAGATTAAGTTACCTTGTTAGCCTCATTAAACATCCATTTCAAAAAAAATCAATTCATTAAAAGTTCTCACAAAGCCAATATTACAGTTCTAACTGGATTCCTTACAAGAACACTAGTTGCGCAGAAAGGACCCAGTTCATTATAACCGAGATCAACATCTGCATTTACAGTACTCTCTACAAAGAAGCCCTAGTTATTAGTTGCCCTGCAATGCTCTGGGTTCGTATAAGGTACAACGTGTTTGAAATTGCATCTTTGATTCTCTATCCAGTCTAATTCACTTGAAGGATAGGCATATACATACCTAGTCTTAATCTACAACCTGGCAGAGGGACAAATTACGAACATCCGTATATGTTTGATTTTTATATCTTCCGTCAAATACATGACTAAAAAAATTGGCTTGCATTTCCAAGATTATGAATCAGTGTCAATACTTCTATTTATGAACGAATGAGAATGACAGGCCACATGTTCAACACATGCCAGGATTTGTGAGTTCTACGGTTTTTTCGAGTTGCACATAGGACTGTAAAGCTTATCATCCCAATGGAGTGTTTATGGAGGCCACCGGAATGTGAAGAAATTTTAATTTGCTGTGATGAGGCCTCAGAAGGTAATCCGGGACCTGCTGGCTCAGGTACAGTGGCAAGAAGTAGCAGTTGTGAAGTGTTTGGGGCATTGAGCATCAGTCTGGGCTCCACAACTAATTAGTGGATTGGAATGGGCTAAGCAGTTTAGCCATGAGAAAATCTGTGTGCGTTCGGACTCCAAAAGTGCAGTGCATGCATTCTTCGCTGACTATATTCCATGGATTGTACGACAAAGATGGACAGATGGTTAGTAGTGAAAGCTGATTATGCGCACATGACATTTGAGCAGTGAAAGCTTATCGTGAGATAAATTTTGCAGCTGACGAAATGTCCAAGAGAGGTTGTACGACAGAAAGTTACACTGGCAGACCTCCCTTTTTAGATTCTGTAGAATGGCCTGATAGGCCATATTACCGATTTAAAAAATTTCTTTGCTCTCTGCCAACTTAGGATCGGAGAGAAGCCTCATAGATAGAAAGTATAGCACCATTAATAGATATTTATGGCGTTTGGTTAAACGTCCCATCTCTTTGATATTAACGAGAATTCAAAGACATGTGCACCTTCTCCAGAACATCATTACTCCATGCAAGCATATTTTCAAAACCTAATTCTAGACACCTGTCTTAGTGTCTCTAGACCTTGCGTGTCGGTTCGATACCCCATACACGGTATCCAGAACCATCATGACTCTTTGGAAACTTCCATCCATAATCAATTTTATCTAACCTTTCAATTCAAGATTAATTACACCTCTTCGAACCTATCACCCATCCTTGGCTTAAGTGCACCATATTTGACGTGATAAACTGTTTGAGCACCATATTTAAAAGTGTAAAAGATGTAATACAAGTGCGAAGAAGGAGATATTAATGTGCGATTGCGGTTTGTAAACACCGCATCCTCTTTATTCTATATATGCTCTAATCTTTTTTATGCTTGGTGGTATATATTTCTAAGGAAGAGAGTCCATTTTATAGGAACTTTTTTGTACAAAGGATAAAACAGGAAAGTGAATGGACTTCTCTTCCTTTATATTAGGGACTAAGGGAGTATCAAATTAATTAATTAATCAAGTACAAAGAAGAATTCAAAATTAAATGGAGAGGGAGTCTAATGCAAAATAAAATTTCCACATAAAAGACCCAGTTCATTACAATCGAGATCAACATCTGCATTTACAGTACTCTCTGCAAAGAATCCCTAGTTACTAATTTGCATATTAATTATAATTGTCGGTAATGCACATGAGTCAAAATGTATTGTATACGTTTTGAGTTTTGACTTTTTGACCAGCTTTAGAAGAGTTTTAACAAAAAGATAGTCTCCAAATATTGGATTTTAGATCAATGGTTAAATTTTGGGAATTTATAACATTTTTGGTAATACCTAAAATAAAACAGACACTTACGGTAATTTCCTCCATCTTTATATTCTCGTACCAATTTCATCCATCATCTTTGAAAAAAACATATCACAGTTTCTTTCATTAATAACACAAATTTGTATATATATATATATTGGTGTGGAAATGGGGTTGCACACAAAACTTGCAAGTATACAAGGCCAAGTTTTATAGTATAGGGATGAGTAGGGGTTTGTACACAGGGAGTGGGAGCATACAAGAAGTTTTCCTAAGCTATCAATGAGTGCAAAGCACTATGGCAGTGAGCAGTGATGGATGAAGGCAGTGAATAGCACTAAAACAGTTAGCAAAGCAAAGCAAATGACAAAACAGCAAGGAACCAAGGCTGTGAGCCAAGGGTAGAGGTGAGTTTGTGCACTGATTTCAGTGCACAACAGCTACAGATTGCAAGAAATTCAACAAGTAAAACAGGCAAGGAGATAAAACAGGTAAGGAGATTAAACAGGCAAAGATTAAACAGGTAAGGACTAAACAAGTAAGTGACAGTAATATGGATTGTGGCTAAGCTAAGGCTTAGTATCCACCTTGTGTCCTAATCAAACAACATATTTCTAGGTTGAGTTAAAAATCCTATGCATACATATAGAATGGGAGGAAAACTAACTTGCTCACTAGTTTACCCCTAGCATTGACTGTCTTTTGACAGAACAATCAATCACAGGCACTAAGATCATTAGTCTCTTCCCATTGCTCAAGCAAAACAGGGCAAGGAGTTAACTATCTAGAAACATGTCAATTGACAGTGCATAAGGCTTCAACTGAGCCTCAGCCTAAAGCAGTTTAGCTCATGCTAAACATGTGAACAACAATCAATATCATACAGGATAATTCAAACAACACACACATAACATTCAAAATAATTGAAAACAACATGCACACATTCACTGTTAACTGCATAAGAAGAACTGAAATTGGAATTGCAATGAAAACAGAACAAAATGTTTTTCTGGCTAGTCCAGAGATACCTCTTGATGCCCCCCCCCCCTCACACAAAACATTACAAATTTATACTCCCCATATCAGAATTAGGGTTCCAACCCCTTTTCCCCAAAAACAGAAAATTAGGTAAAATTGATTTACCTAATGTGTTGAGATACTCACTCCATCTCGTCGACCCACTCTCCAATTACTTTTCCTCGTTCATCTCATGCTCCAATTGTTGCTTTAACATCACTTATATCCCCAATTTCTCACCTAGGGTTTCAGTGAGAAGAAAGATGAGAAATTGGAGAAATTAGTGGTTGATAAAGAGATAGGACGTGATGGTAATGATGGGTTTAGGTTTAGGGTTGGTTTGGTGGCGTAGGGAGTGGTGGTGGCGAGGTCAGAGCAGGTGGAGAAGGTGGTGGTGGTTCTGCACAGGGTATGGAGGAGGAGATGTCGATGGAAGAAGGGGAAGAGGATGTTTGGTATGGGTATAGGTATAGGTATCGGGTGCTCGAGTGTTGGGCGGTTGTAGCAAATTGGGTGAACAGCGAGGATGAGCCGTGGGATGTGGAGATGATGGATCGATCTAACGGCTAAAAGTGAAGAGGCTGGCAGCGACCGTTGGATGCAGATATACAACGAAACTAACGGTGCCAGATGGAGTTAGGTGCTGTAGTGTTAGACAGGAGCTTCCGATTTCGATGAACAACGATGAAGCGACCATTGGATGATGAGATGGATCCAATCCGACGGCTGAAGATGGAGGCGGGTTTGGATATTGGAAATGGGTTTGGGTGAGGGTTTTGGGCCTTGGGTATGCCAAGCCCATATCTTCTTTAAGAACAATTCTTCCTTCTTGAGCCCATTCCTAGCTTTTTGGACTTGCGCTCCATTCTTTGCGGCTTCCTTGCGTAATTCTTCCCGGCTTTTCACTACTTTTCTGCTCCGCAAATCATCCAGACTTTATTTGATACCTAAAATGCAAAATTAAGTAAGAAAAATATTTATTCTTGAAAACAATGAAAATACAGAATATGGGATAAAATGTAGAATTAATGCACAAAAGATGAGTTAAATGCCAACAAAAAGGGATAAATATATACAATATTTGGCACTCATCAAATACCCCCAAACCTGAATTTTACTTGTCCTCAAGTAAAACAAAACTAAGGAAATCCTAACTATACCACTGTCGCTGGTCTCTCGAATGCATTTAGCGTATGCACTAAGCCTTTTAAACCACTAAGTGTCCCTAGTGGACGAGTTGAAGTCTCGTGAAGGTTTGCTTAGAACGTACCTACAAAGTTCTAGGTCAAAATATAAGCTCATATTCCATCAAATGTGACATGTGCAAGTCAGTTTAAGCTCACAGCAAAATGGAGATGTCAATCTAGCTATCAAAGGCACAATCCTAGCACTGATAATAAATAAAGACATGTGATAAGAGTGTAAAGTGTATCTACACATGTGTAAAGAAAGATCTGAAGTTATGACTACTAATCACCAAGAGATAGTTTCTCAGGCTAAGAACCAAGGTCGAAATCTAGCTAGCTGTCCGGACTTTACGAGAATTGTGAATGAGTTGGAGGTATTTCACAATTACTCGCGTTGTACATCAATGGCATACACCCTCCTTGCTTATAAATGAAACAACAAAATGACTATTTACATGACTCTTATTTACATTGACTATCTCTTTTATTTTTGGAACAAGAGAGAATGGAATTGATAAATACTTGATTTTTTTGTATTTTTCTGATATTTTTTTTGAATATATACATCGTTTTTTTTTTTTTTTTTTTTTTTTTTTTTTTTTTTTTGCATAACTTGAAATTGATTTTTACATAAGGTAGCTCTTTTGATACATAACAAAAAGAAACAAAAAATTACATGACACTTTGCAAGAGGTAGCCCTTTTTGATGCACCCAGTTAAATTCGATGGTTGTCTTTCTTAATGTAACCTCCACCTTCTATCCCAACCAACCAAAGAACAAGCTAGTCAAGTTTCGTTCAGTATTCTAAAGTGATTGGCAATCGTAACTTCCTATCAAACACCTTGAAGATCGAGGCTATACATGTATTGGTAGATCGTGCGCGTGCAAATTTCTTATCACTATGTGAATTGTGCTAGAATCAGGGTGCCTAAATATCTAGACTAAGACTCCTAATAATTACATATTTGCACAAGAGTCAACATTTCAAGGTAAATGAGCTCCATTTTTATGATTTTTTTTTAATTTTTTAATTTTTTATTTTGATTTTTCAATTTTTTCAAAAAGATGGAGTTTTGTTTTCAATTAAGGCATATTATCGTGGTATCTACTCTATACCCCCAAACCTAAACTAAACATTGTCCTCAATGTTTCAAAATATGGAAAGAATTATAAAAAATATGAAGAGGAACATGCTGAGTAGAGTAAAAGGAGAGAGAATACCCGATTGTACGGCGAAAGCTCGATTAAAACTCCGTTATTCAAGGCAAAAATCCATCATATTAGGAGTCACAATGGATGAGCACAAAATATATACAAAGGAAATAAAATATTCGACTAACATATTATCTACAAGAAAATTTGGTGTTTAATGGGATTGGACTTTTTGGGAAAAATTTGGTTTTGTCGGGAGACATTTGGTCTTGATGGGAAAGAAAAAAAATTTTGGTTTTTAGGGAAAGATTTGGAAAACTTTTTGGTTATTTAGGGAAAGAGTGGACTAGTTTAGTCCACATAGACCGGGTCCTCCAGGTTGGTTGTTTCAATGTCGGGTGGAAATGGCTCAAGGAATGGCTTTAATCTCTGCCCGTTGACTTTGAAAACGTTCTTGTTGGAAACATCCTCCAGCTCTACAGCTCCATGAGGGTAAACTGTGCGTACTAGGACGGACCCTTCCATCTGGAACGCAGTTTTCCTGGAAAGAGATGTAATCGGGAGTCATACAGCAAGACTTTCTGACCAGGAGTGAAGGATTTGCGTAGAATACGCTTGTCATGAAACAACTTCATCTTCTGCTTATATAACCTGGCACTGTCATAAGCCTCATTTCTCAATTCTTCCAACTCGTTGAGTTGAAGTTTCCTTTGAATTCCAGCTTCGTCCAGAGAGAAGTTCAGCTCTTTGATTGCCCAGTAGGCACGATGTTCTAATTCCACAGGTAGATGGCACGGCTTTCCATACACTAGACGATAGGGGGACATGCCAATTGGTGTCTTATAAGCTGTTCTATAGGCCCACAAAGCATCATTCAATCTTAATGACCAATCTTTCCTAGACGGGTTAACTGTCTTCTCGAGAATGTGCTTAATTTCCCTATTAGAAACTTCTACTTGTCCACTCGTCTGAGGGTGGTACGGAGTAGCAACCTTGTGAGTTATGCCATACTTGCGTACTAAAGACTCAAAGTACTTGTTACGAAAATGTGAACCGCCGTCACTGATGATAGCTCTAGGGGTACCAAAACGTGCAAATATGTTTTCCTTTAGAAATGAAAGTACCACCTTGTGGTCGTTTGTTCTGGTTGCTATGGCTTCTACCCACTTAGAAACGTAATCAACTGCGACTAGGATGTACAATCTACCGTCAGAAATAGGGAATGGACCCATGAAGTCGATCCCCCAAACATCAAAAATCTCCACAATCAAAATGGGGTTCAATGGCATCATGTTTCTCCTCGAAATGCTTCCTAGCTTTTGACAGCGTTCACAAGCAACACAATAATCATGGCAATCCTTGAACAATGATGGCCAATAGAATCCACACTGCAAGATCTTTGCAGCGGTTTTCTTGGCACTGAAATGGCCTCCACATGCTTGGTCATGACAGAAAGATATCACATCTTTCTGTTCAGTGTTGGGGACACATCTCCTAATGATTTGGTCCGGGCAGTACTTAAACAAATATGGGTCATCCCAAAGGAAATGTTTAACTTCAGCCAAGAACTTATAGCGGTCTTGTCTCGACCAACGTGAGGGCATCCTACCTGCAGCGAGGTAGTTAACAATATCAGCAAACCAAGGAAGGTCTGAGATAGACATCAGCTCATCTGGGAATGATTCTCTAATCAGCTCTCATCAATAGACTCTAAAGTTAATCTAGACAAATGATCAGCAACCACATTCTCACAACCTTTCTTATCACGGATTTCGAGATCGAATTCCTGTAATAAGTATCCATCGAATAAGGCGAGCTTTAGCATCCTTCTTGGAAAGAAGATACTTCAAAGCCGCATGGTCTGTGTATATGATGATCTTAGACCCTATCAGATAAGATCTAAACTTGTCTAATGCGAAAACGACGGCAAGCAATTCCTTCTCGGTAGTTGAATAATTGAGTTGGGCATCATTAAGGGTTTTGCTAGCATAGTATATCACGTATGGTAGTCTATCAACACGCTGTCCTAAAACAGCACCAACAGCATAATCAGAGGCATCACACATGAGTTCAAACGGTAGTTCCCAGTTGGGTGGTCGGACTATAGGAGCGGCGGTGAGAAGAGTTTTTAATTCCTCCCAAGCTTTCACACAAGCATCATCGAAATTGAAGGTAACATCTTTGGCGAGTAGACTACACAGAGGTCTTGAGATTTTGCTAAAGTCTTTGATGAATCGCCGGTAAAAACCAGCATGACCTAAAAATGATCGAATTTCCCTCACAGAGTGGGGTTTTGGTAAATGTCGGATGAGGTCTACTTTAGCTTTATCTACTTCAATGCCTTTTTCCGAGATGATGTGTCCTAGAACTATTCCTGAATTCACCATAAAATGGCACTTTTCCCAATTTAGAACAAGGTTCCTTTTCTTACATCTGGACAGCACAAGGGTAAGATGTCTTAAACATTTATCAAACGAAGAACCGAACACGGAGAAATCATCCATAAAGATCTCGAGAAAACTATCTATCATGTCAGAAAAAATGCTCATCATGCAACGCTGAAAAGTAGCAGGTGCATTACACAACCCGAAGGGCATACGTCTATAAGCAAACGTCCCAAATGGACACGTGAATGTAGTTTTTTCCTGATCTTCCGGAGCAATGTGAATTTGGTTATAACCGGAAAAGCCATCTAGAAAACAGTAGTGACTGTGTCCAGACACACGTTCTAGCATTTGGTCAATGAAAGGGAGCGGGAAGTGATCCTTCCTTGTTACTGTGTTCAACTTCCTGTAGTCGATGCATACTCGCCATCCTGTGGTTGTACGAGTAGGGACTAATTCATTCTTGTCGTTCTGAACTACAGTAATGCCTGACTTCTTAGGCACAACTGAATGGGACTGACCCATTTGCTATCAGGTATTGGGTATATGATACCCGCATCAAGTAGTTTCAGGATTTCTCCTTTGACTACATCTCTCATGTTAGGATTAAGTCTCCTTTGCATTTCCCTAGATGGTTTGGCATTCTCTTCGAGATTAATGTGGTGCATGCAAATGGTGGGGCTAATTCCTTTGAGGTCTGAGATGGTCCATCCTAAGGCCTCTTTGTGTTCCTTAAGTACTTCTAAGAGCTTAATTTCCTGTTCCGTGTCTAAACATGATGAAATAATGACAGGTAAAGTATCAGAAGAACCTAGGAATGCGTACTTCAACGTACTAGGCAATGTTTTCAATTCAAGCTTGGGTGGCTCAACAATGGATGGAATAAGCTTGGAATCAGAGAGTAAGGGTGGTTCCACTTCATATTTCCTTTCAGTGATGTCCATTTGAGGTACAGATTCGAGCAGAGATAGGACGTCACTACAGTATGCATCATCATAGGAATCTGAGTTAAAGTTCTCCATACATGCTTGAAAGGGGTCGACGGATAGAATGTTAGTCAACGAATCTTGTATTAATCCTTCAATCATATTAACTTCATGCACATCATCATCATCAAGATTCACAGGTTGTTGACTAATATCGAACACATTCAATTCTACCGTCATGTTGCCAAAAGACAGTTTCAACACTCCATTACGACAATTAATGATTGCGTTGGACGTAGCCAAGAAAGGACGTCCTAAGATGACAGGAATGTGACAGTCTGGGTTTTGTACAGGTTGAGTGTCTAAGACAATGAAGTCTACGGGAAAATAGAATTTGTCAACCTTGATCAAAACGTCTTCGACCACTCCACGAGGAATCTTGACAGATCGGTCTGCCAGTTGTAGAGTGATAGATGTTGGCTTCAACTCCCCAAGACCTAACTGCTCATAAACAGAATATGGCAGTAGGTTAACACTTGCACCTAGGTCTAATAACGCTTTATTGACCGTGTGTTCTCCTATAGTGCAAGAAATTGTTGGACATCCTGGATCCCTAAACTTGGGTGGAGTTTTGTTCAGAATGATGGAACTCACCTGTTCAGCTAAGAAAGCACGTTTGTGCACATTGAGCTTGCGCTTTTGAGTACACAAGTCTTTGAGGAATTTGGCATAAGCAGGGATTTGCTTGATTGCTTCAAGAAAAGGAATGTTGATGTTGACTCTCTTGAACAGATCTAACATCTCATTAATGGGTACTTTTCTGTTGATAGATCAATCTTTGAGGAAATGGGGCAACAGGAGAATGAGTTGGCAAAGGGACATTCACAGCAGTAGAATTGTCAGGCTTTCCAACTTGCTCAGATTCTTTGGTTTCTGGGGTTGTGGAGACAGCATGGAATTTGTATCAGATTCATTAGGTTCGCCCACGTTGTTCTCGATGACTTTACCACTTCGAGGGTGGTATGGCATGGACTTGATCGGGTGAGGTTTCAGCAGGATGTGTGCCTGTTTGAAATATCCTCTTTGGATTTTGTTGGGGTTGGCTAGGAAGTTACCCTTTCTCTCTCACTATGGAATCACACATTTGACCATCTTTTGATCAGATTTTTCTGACTTTGCACCAACTCTGGACATCCCTAGGGGGATAATCTCTTGTCGGTATTGTGTTGAGGATATGATTGTTGTTGAGAGTTTGATTGTTGTTGAGGGTTTCCGGGTGTTGATAACCTTGATTGTTCTGATATCCCTGATTGTTTTGATAGCTCTGATTGGGTTGAGATGGTCCTCCCTGAGTGGGTCCTTTGGACCATGAAAAGTTAGGGTGGTTTCTCCATCCTGGATTGTAGGTCTGTGAATAAGGGTTATGCTCTGGTTTTTGAAACATGGCATGTGCATGTTCAAGCCTAGATTCCTGGACTGCAAGCAAATCGGGACAATTTTGGAATTGATGGTTGGGATCGTTACAAGCGGCACATACAGACGAAGCGACATGTTCTCGGAGAGGTGGTGGAAGGTTTTGAATTTTTATGTAGTTCTAACTCTTCTAATCTCCTAACTATTGATGCCATGTTTGCTTCCCTCGAAATCTGCTTCAATCCTAAAAGCCTTGCTTCGGATGTAGTCTTTCTGGGTTCACGGATGGATTCCCACTGTTGCGTCTTTTCAGCTACTTCAATCAAGAAGTCCCAAGACGCATCAGCAGTTTTGTCTACGAATAGACCATTACACATCGACTCAACCGTTGTTCGGGTGGACACATCTAGACCTTCATACAAAATTTGCACAAGTCTCCATTTTTCAAAACCATGATGGGGACATTGGAGCAATAATTCATTGAATCTCTCCAGTATCTAGCTAAGGTCTCACCCTCTAATTGCACAAAGCTATTCAGACTTTGACGAATTGTCGCAGTCTTGTGATTCGGGAAAAACTTTTTGAAAAACTCCTTTATGAGGTCATCCCATGTCATGATGGATTGAGGCTGTAAAGCATAAGCCAGGCCTTTGCCTTATCTTTCAGGGAGAAAGGAAAGAGCCTTAACTTTAGGGTTTCGTCGGACATTTGAGTGAAACGCAGAGTTCCACAAATTTCCTCGAATTCTCTCACGTGGTGGTACGGGTTTTCATTCTCAACACCTCTAAAAATAGGAAGCATCTGTATTGTGCTCGATTTCAGCTCATAATGGCCATTATCCTCGGGTAGCACAATACAAGAAGGTTGACTGGCTCTAGTTGGGTACATATAATCCTTGAGGGTACGGGGTTCTCCCATTGTTTCGGTTGATCTGGGCTGTCTACCTCAGAACTCAGAATTTCGATAGGTTCTTCTTGATTAATTCTAACAAGTCTGTTTGTTTGGTCTCTATAGGTCACAATCATGTCCTTGTAGGTACCTCAACTAACATGTTGGTCAGACAGAGCAATCGGAAACAATTTGGCCCACAAGGGTTACGAAGATTTGGTTTTGAATGGGTGTTGGACTAACAAGGGATTTTGTTTTTGGTTTAAAATTGGGCTTTGGAAAATTTTTGAACTAAACCTAGCATAAATTAGCACAACCCATAAAAGAAAATAAAAACAATAATAATAATTACAAGCCCATAAAAGAAAAATAAAGAAAATAAAAGAAAAATAAAAATAAAAATAATTATTACAAGCCCAAATTAAAAATAAATTAATTATTACATACCCAAATTGAATATTTAATGGGGCCCAAGTGGGTTACTCATGGTTTAGGCTTACTTGGTTAAGGAGGGAAGCCCAGTTAGGCTTTTGTTCCCTTTAGTTGCACAGCCCAGTTGGGCTTTAGGATCGTCCTTAGCAGCTCACGCTCAAGCCCAGCAACAACAGGTGGAACAGAGCCCAGCAGCAGCAACGAAGCCCAGCTCACAGAAGACCACGAGCCCAGCAACAGAAGAATGCAGAGCCCAGCAGCACTTGGCAAGCCCAGTTCAGTTGAAGTTGGTGAAGCCCAGTTCAGAGAAGTACAAGCCCACCAGTAGAAGGCAGAGCCCAGCAGCTTCAGTTGGCAGCCCAGTTGCTTTGGCTTGGCAGCAGCAGCAGGCTTGGTTCACCAGCTCCAGCAACAGCAGCAGCAAACCAGCAACTCAGAAATTGGCTACAAGTGCAATGATTGCAGGGCAGGAATGAATGGCATGCAATGATCTTGACAGAGATGCAATGGTAGATGAAAGACAGCAAAGGAAATCAGCAGATGGCAGCACTACTCCCCGGCAGCGGCGCCAAAAACTTGGTGTGGAAATGGGGTTGCACACAAAACTTGCAAGTATACAAGGCCAAGTTTTATAGTATAGGGATGAGTAGGGGTTTGTCCACAGGGAGTGGGAGCATACAAGAAGTTTTCCTAAGCTATCAATGAGTGCAAAGCACTATGGCAGTGAGCAGTGATGGATGAAGGCAGTGAATAGCACTAAAACAGTTAGCAAAGCAAAGCAAATGACAAAACAGCAAGGAACCAAGGCTGTGAGCCAAGGGCAGAGGTGAGTTTGTGCACTGATTTCAGTGCACAACAGCTACAGATTGCAAGAAATTCAACAAGTAAAACAGGCAAGGAGATAAAACAGGTAAGGAGATTAAACAGGCAAAGATTAAACAGGTAAGGACTAAACAAGTAAGTGACAGTAATAGGGATTGTGGCTAAGCTAAGGCTTAGTATCCACCTTGTGTCCTAATCAAACAACATATTTCTAGGTTGAGTTAAAAATCCTATGCATACATCTAGAATGGGAGGAAAACTAACTTGCTCACTAGTTTGCCCCTAGCATTGACTGTCTTTTGACAGAACAATCAATCACAGGCACTAAGAGCATTAGTCTCTTCCCATTGCTCAAGCAAAACAGGGCAAGGAGTTAACTATCTAGCAACATGTCAATTGACAGTGCATAAGGCTTCAACTGAGCCTCAGCCTAAAGCAGTTTAGCTCATGCTAAACATGTGAACAACAATCAATATCATACAGGATAATTCAAACAACACACACATAACATTCAAAATAATTGAAAACAACATGCACACATTCACTGTTAACTGCATAAGAAGAACTGAAATTGGAATTGCAATGAAAACAGAACAAAATGTTTTTCTGGCTAGTCCAGAGATACCTCTTGATGCCCCCCCCCCCCCCCCCCACACAAAACATTACAAATTTATACTCCCCATATCAGAATTAGGGTTCCAACCCCTTTTCCCCAAAAACAGAAAATTAGGTAAAATTGATTTACCTAATGTGTTGAGATACTCACTCCATATCGTCGACCCACTCTCCAATTACTTCTCCTCGTTCATCTCATGCTCCAATTGTTGCTTTAACATCACTTATATCCCCAATTTCTCACCTAGGGTTTCAGTGAGAAGAAAGATGAGAAATTGGAGAAATTAGTGGTTGATAAAGAGATAGGACGTGATGGTAATGATGGGTTTAGGTTTAGGGTTGGTTTGGTGGCGTAGGGAGTGGTGGTGGCGAGGTCAGAGCAGGTGGAGAAGGTGGTGGTGGTTCTGCACAGGGTATGGAGGAGGAGATGTCGATGGAAGAAGGGGAAGGGGATGTTTGGTATGGGTATAGGTATCGGGTGCTCGAGTGTTGGGCGGTTGTAGCAAATTGGATGAACAGCGAGGATGAGCCGTGGGATGTGGAGATGATGGATCGATCTAACGGCTAAAAGTGAAGAGGCTGGCAGCGACCGTTGGATGCAGATATACAACGAAACTAACGGTGCCAGATGGAGTTAGGTGCTGTAGTGTTAGACAGGAGCTTCCGATTTCGATGAACAACGATGAAGCGACCATTGGATGATGAGATGGATCCAATCCGACGGCTGAAGATGGAGGCGGGTTTGGATATTGGAAATGGGTTTGGGTGAGGGTTTTGGGCCTTGGGTATGCCAAGCCCATATCTTCTTTAAGAACAATTCTTCCTTCTTGAGCCCATTCCTAGCTTTTTGGACTTGCGCTCCATTCTTTGCGGCTTCCTTGCGTAATTCTTCCCGGCTTTTCACTACTTTTCTGCTCCGCAAATCATCCAGACTTTATTTGATACCTAAAAATGCAAAATTAAGTAAGAAAAATATTTATTCTTGAAAATAATGAAAATACAGAATATGGGATAAAATGTAGAATTAATGCACAAAAGATGAGTTAAATGCCAACAAAAAGGGATAAATATATACAATATTTGGCACTCATCATATATATATATGTATATAACGTACCATACGGTCCATACGGACCATATCCATATAAAATTAACATCCATCTCTATTTAAGGCCATTTCGATACGATCGTCATCTTACAAAATGTTATCTAAAAAACAAGAGCAAAATTTAAATAAAGATTGCAAGATTCTTCCTAGATACCCTTTTCCCCTTAACAAACCCTAACGCATGCAACTGTGAGATAGCAATTACATGCAAAGTACTCGTGATTTTAACCTATCCAACATGCTGGGGTTGTTCCACCAGGATCTCAGTCTTCACACCGTTGATCACTCGGAACCTCCTTACCTTTGGAAAAAGATGCCGGTAGAAATCCTCCTCGTCGTACTCATCATCAGCTATCTCTTCACAAAACTCCTTCCGAAGCGCATCGAAACTGCGGAAAAAAGTATACCAAGTCTTGTATGGAGAAGGTGGAGGCTCTTCATCGACTATTTCTTCTTTTGGAACAGTTTCAAAAATGAAGGTCCTGGAAATATTTTTACGAATGGGAGAGGGTTCTCTGACTCTCTTTCGCGGAAGCGGTACCAACTCCAGCATCTCACCATCAATTCCTTTCTTATACCTTCGAACAAAATTTCTCTGTTGAGCATCCATTGTCTTAGTTTTCTATATCTCTCTCTAAAAATATCTATTCCCTGAATTTTTTTTACTTTTGTGAGCAAACCTGTAGAAAAAACTCTTGTGTTTATAGCACAGATGGATCAAGAGATAACTAAGCCGGTGAATCGGTGATGGATTGGGAATAGAAAAAACATTAAGAGCATTTACTACATTAAACAACCACTTCCATTTCCACTTCCACTTCCACTTAAACCTTTTAGGGAGAAAATTTGCATAATACGGACGTCCTTGATTTTATAGGGTATGTATACGGAGAAACAGTTAAAAACCTGCCTCCAAGGAGAACATTCTTCAGAAAATCTCTTAATTCCTGTTCTCTGAAAAATAAAAAAAAACACTTTTCAGTTTACACAATAGTCAGTGTTGTTTCTAATGCCTCGACTTCTGTCTCTTGTTTATCATTTCCCCACAAGACGTGCAGTTACATCATTCCCAATTACCAAGGAAGTAACGAAGCATATATATCCCACACGTATACCCATTGACCCATAGTTCGGCACCTAGCTACTGATTATACGTGTCATGTACAGTGGCGGGAAGTGTGATTTTTCTCTTTCACCACTTGTATTAAGTTTACGACACAATATTAATTCCTTTCTTCAACAATATAGATATATTTTTACAATTGTACCTGCCACATGGGATCAACTGTTAAGTATAGTTGTTATCAAGCGGGTCATGTAGCAGGATTGTTAAATGGAGAGTTCAAATTAAATGGAGAGGGAATACTGTGCAAATTAGAGTTTCACTTAAAACTATAATACAATATACAAATAGCATGCAAAATACAATTTGCTTATATGTTTTCTTAGTAATTATTTAATTTTTTGTCAATCTGAGGCGGTGTGATTGTTTAAAACTGTTGGAGTAATCATTCAAAACTTCAGGTCGAAATGTTTCAAAGCTTTCTCAATTCTTGTGTCATAGCGGAATAATGTCAGATGTGGTGGTTTACACACGTAAAATCGCACCATCATGTGGTGCACAAACAATTAATCACGTGAAAAATCGTGGAAATGAGAGTTTCACTTTAAAAGATATATTGTATATAGTCCTTTTTGCCCATACAAAATCATTGTTTCCTCCATTGTAAATGTTTCTATATATCCTATTTTTAATAATATATTTAACAACTTTGCAGAACAAACTGCGCATTTTCTTCCTACTCCCTACGTCCTAGTTTAGATACCTATATTGAGAATTTTTTTTGTCCTAAATTACTTGTTAGATTTATATTTTCGCACTTTTTATCCTAATCTACACCTACGTTGGAATCAAGTCATTATATGGGGAATTGTACAGTTCTATTTTCTATACACAATCTTAAATACTCCTCTCCATATATCCTTTATTCTCTAGGCCATTTTCTTGAGTTAAAAACCAAATATTTTTCTCTACAACTAAAAACTAGGTACCTTAAATAATACTAGCCTAATGTAATTATGGAAAAAAGTTTATTCTCTCTGCATTTCTTAATCCTTGAGCAAAATCCAATTTAGGGAGTATCATACTAAGTGTATCTTTAAATGTTGAGGTATCCTAAGCACCACAATTACCAAGAAAATCTCCTTTTTTTTTCACATAAATATACTAAATTCTACTCACACAACAACCACCACATTTAGATAACAATTGTTGCATCTTTTGTAAATGTTTCTGCATATCTACAAGATATACAATTTTCTTTCGTGATTGAACTATTTAACATTCAACTGAAAAATGTAATGATGGAGTAGGATGTCAGCGCGAGTCTCCGCTCAAGAGTTTGGAGATCTCATGAAATACTCCTCTAGTCTTATGTAATGTAATGTGAATCAAGTTTTAGTAAGTTTAAGTTCTTATTAATGTATCTTCTTTCCTATTAAAAAAAAAGAAATCCAATGATGATAGTAATAGTAAACTAATTCATAGGGATTTAGTAGTCAAAGACAGTGGAAAAAAAAACCATTAAACGTCCGGAAAAAAAAAGGTATGCCTATAAGTTCACCATCCAAAGGGTTAACACAGAAAACGAACTCCTAGTTATAAAGACATGAAGTTTCAGTGTATGCAGAAACAAGACTGAAAAGAAGTCCTACACGATCACGGATCTCGCGCTTCTTGGCTCTACGCAGAAGATGTTTCTCGGCCGCCGTTTCCACAGCGTCCCTTGCCCGACGAACTGCTGCCTCCTTTGCTCTACCTCGAGCCGCCAACATGACTTTCGCTGCACACAAAGCTCTTTTTTCAGCCTTCAAAGTATTAATAGCCCTTTTCTCTCTGCCTCGAGCACGACATAGTCCAGCAACAACTTCCTGATGTTCTTCAACTGTTTCCCATCTTTTACTACGAATCTCCGCGAGATGTGCTTCCAGACACTACATCAAAAACATCAATAAATCACATATATTATTAACTGTATGCAATATTTTACTCAACTCTGTAACCTGAAACCGACCGCCCGTGACGGGAGGGTCAAAAACCCGCCTGATATTTGGACGGGTGGGGTTGGGTTGGTAGTTGGTATTAGCAGAAATCCGACCCGCCCGACCCATGTTATTTTTGTTGTAGTGAGAACCTAAGATAAGGATACAATGGAAGAGTGGGACAAGAGCAGTTTTGATAAAATGGAATAATGGGACAAGACCAGTTTAGATATAAATGACAGAGAACGACAAGGCCAATACCGGCTTTTCTGGGACACGTGCTAAACCGGGAAGAGGACCAACTGTAGTCGGAGCAGGATCCGGAACGGACACCTGAGCTGGTACAATCAAACATACTTCTTCAGCAGTACCAGTAGCCTCTTCATATTTCACCTGCTTCAACCTCTCATTATCTAGACGGAACCGATGAGAGATTCTAGCATAAACTTTTCAATCATAAAAGGGAAGAGAGATACGTTAATAGCCAGAAGTCGAAGAGAACATGATAACAGAAACCAAAAAACAAATGCTTACCTGAAGATGAATCCATCACCAAACACAATGAAGGTGAAGAAAGTTAAAGGTATGTGTTTATAAATAGTAGGGATAGGTCTGCCACTCTATATCAGATTAGTACCCTTCTTAAATGACTGGTAGAATCGAAACGTCAAATGAATATGGTTCCACCTATTTGCCACCCACACTTTTCATATTTGCCATCCTCATCAAAATTTCTAAAGTAAATATACTACCCTTTCAATTTTATGTTTTCCTATTTACTACCTATAAAAGTCAAACCATTTATACATGACTTACAGTTCCAACCATTTTAACGTGATCAATTGTTTGTGTACCATATTTCAAAGTATAAAAGACGTAATACTAGTGCGATGAAGGGGATATTAATGTGCGATTTCCGATTGTAAACACCACATCCTCTTAATTCTATACTCTATTTTTTCCTGCTTGGTGGTATATATTCCTAAGGAAGAGAGTCCATTTTATGGCCACTTTTTTGTAATATGAAGCATAACGCAAATTTGCAATTTGATAAAAAGATTAGAAATGCTTGGTGGTAGTCTTTGCACAAAATTGGTTAATTAACCCAATAACGATAATTCCTGGGTGAAAAAGACATATAAAATTTTATACTATTTAAATAGACGAGAATGTAAAAATAGCCAGGATGTAAAATGATGATGATGTTACAAAATGATGATGATGTATCCGCATAATGTGCGGTTACACTGTGAAACCAATGTATCATTTCGCTTTAAAAAAATATATATCCACAAAGAATGAGGTTCATGATTACGTCATCGCGCTTCTGCTTAGTATATGATTTAAGTTACTATACACAAAATTATATGTGGTGAAAATTGTATTTTGCACCACATTCGCGTCGCTCTACAATGTGTCCTTTCTAGAGTTTTGTAGCAACAAAATGATGACAAAGTATGCCCTAACCAGATTATTGTGCGACATATGAGAAAACGAGTGCGTTTAATTTGCGACACCAATGCGTCAATTCTCCTTAAAAAATATATATCCACAAAGTATTAGGTTTACGATAACACAATCGCTATGATAAAGATTAAATCCACCGCCAACGAGAAATGTAATTATTTTCTTTTGAAACATCCACTCACATAAGTGGTTTACGTCACTCTAAAATGTATGTACCGATCAAGATGTGTCTTTTCGAAATATGTTGTTTCACAAAAGTCCACGGAGCTACATAATGATGATAACGTGTGCCCTAACCAGATTATTGTGCGACGTTTAAGAGAATAATTTGCGGTTACACTGTGAAACCAATGCATCGTTTCACATTAAAAAAAAATTCACAAAGTATGAGGTTTATGTAATCTCGTTTCTGCTTAGCATCGGAATTAGGTAAATCTTTGTTATTATTCATGTTGATTTAAGTTACTGTACACAAAATCCTATACGGTTTACTGACTTAGTTTCATCATCGTCATTCTTCCATTATCATCATAAATATTGCTGAATAATTGTATTTAAAATAAAAACAGTAGCATCTCTGTCATTCTTTGGTTAACCAAAAACAAAAACATCCAAAGAGGAAAACACGATATCTGCCCACTCGACCTTATTCTTTCCGCAATGAGGTGAGAAATCTTTGCCATTAACCAAGATCGGAAACAACCAACTAGGAAAACTCCTAGTTCCATTTGTATTGATCATCTTGGAACGGATGTTTACAGAATTTTCACTTCACTTAATTACTAAGATAAAAAGGAACGTTACCAAAAGTTTTGTGTTTGTTGTATGAATAGAATTTAGAAACTTTCTTTCATTGGTATTGTGGTGCTTATGATAACATCAACATTATAAGCCGTGTGTACATATATATATATATATATTGTGAGTAAAATAGGGTAGAATATGTCCAGCTTGTTCTGCATAGTTCCCCCTAAGTATATTCAGAATAAAAATCTATTACTATTATAAAGGGAAGACCCCTTAGGCACTGTAGCAATGCAACTGCAAATTTCGTTGGACTATTTTGCCCTTAATCCATGCCCATACAAGTGATGGGAAAAAAAATATAAGGGTATATTATTAATTTAGTTGATTTGAAAATTAACTTTGCAAACTCAGACAAAAGTGATAGACGCACGTGCAGAACACTAGTAGGTAGAATATGTCCAGCTTGTTCTGCATAGTTCCCTAATTATATTCAGATCTACAAGAAAATCTAGCTATTGCTACACCATATATTGCCACACCTTCAATATAGATGTTGCAAAAGCAAATTTTACTTTTCAGATGCAGCTAAAAGCAATAATTTAATGTTGCAAAATGAAACTTTTGCCACACAACTGCAGCAACAATATGAAAAGAGTGTGGCAAAAAAGTATAATCTATTGCTGCAACTATAAAGATTAGGTACAGCAATAGATTTCTTGCTACATAGGTTATCGCGACACTAGTAGGGGTTAATGCCATAACCATTGGGTGCTGCAATATATTAAGTTTCTTGTAGAATATATCCAGAAACGTGTGCGAAGGATGCAAAGGTAATTTTATATTTGCAAAGAAGACTGAATATCATACTAAAGTAAAACCTCTATATAAGAATATCCTAGGGACCACAAAAAAATATTCTTATATGGGGGTTATTCTTATATGAAAGTGTACCCTGAATAAACCAAAAGAATAATTTTCATAAATGTACTTGGGAAAGACATACATATATGCATATGAAGCACAAAAATGTACCTAGGTAATCGTAAAATTAACTTTGACATCGACAATTGATAAATAAAATCATACGAGTGAAATATATTTGCATTAAGTTGTGAAAAGAAAAGTAAAGAATCCATTTTGAAGCAAAATGATCTTGTAATGGTTGCAAGAATCTCTTCATCTTGAACTTTGATGTAAGACAAGACCTATATTATTTATATTATAATGTCAATTATTCTTATATTGAGGTAGGTTCCTTAAGATGGGACTGGAAAAAATTATGACTTATTCCATTATGGAGTTTATTCTTAAATATAACTGGTCCAACTTGGGACCAGAAATTTCTATTCTTATATGGAGTATTCTTCCGGAGAGGTTTTACTATAGTTTTGAAAGTGAATGAAGCGAATATTGTAGTTTGCACCACATTTCACGTGATCAATTGTTTGTGCACCATATATTAGAGTATATAAAACGTAGCAGAAATGTGACGAAGGAGAAAAAATGATGATGACGTGTGCCCTAACCAGATTATTGTGCGCCAGTTGAGAGAATGAGGTGCGGTTGCACTGCGACACCAATGCATCATATCGCTTTAAAAAAAAATGTGTCCACAAAGTATGAGGTTCATGATTACATTATTGCGCTTCTGCTTAGTAGTATATGATTTAAGTTACTGTACACAAAATTATATACGGTGAAAATTGTATTTTGCACCATATTTCACGTGATCAATTGTTTGTGCACCATATTTTAAAGTATAAAAGACGTAACACAAGTATGACGAAGGAGACAAAATGACGATGACGTGTGCCCTCACCAGATTACTGTGCTACAGTTGGGAGTCCGAGGTCCGGTTACACTGCGAAACCAATGTATCATTTCGCCTTAAAAAAATATATCCACAAAGTATTAGGTCTTTGATCACATAGTCGTTATGTTAAAGATTAAATCCACAGCCCACGAGGAGTGTAATTGTTTTCTTTTGAAACATCCACTCACTTTCGTAAGTTATGTCACTCTAAAATGAATGTACCAATCAATATGTGTCTTTTCCAGAGCTTATGCTTGAGATAAGTCCACGTAGCTACAAAATGATAATGACGTATGCCCTAACCAGATTATTGTGCGACAGTTGCGAGACTAAGGTGCGGTTACTTGGAGAAACCGATGCGTCATCTCAGTTTAAGAAAATATATCCACAAAGTACGAGGTTTATGATTACATAATCGCTATGAGAAATATTATCACCTATTTATATATTTTTGTATTTCAATTTCCATATTACTTAAAAATGAGATATATTTTAGCAATATAATGAGATATGGAATGAATATTTTCATGTTTATCTAATTTGCCTTTTGAATATAATATAAATACCGAAAATAACAAACTAAAATATATAATGAGCTCTTAGTAAATATCCAAATTTTTTACTTTTCCACTAATTATCTAGGTCGGCTGGGTTGGCCCGGACGGTTGGAGCATAGGTGTAATGCAAAAAAAGGAAAAAAAACAAAGGTTGGCAAGACAAACAATTACCCAACATTACTATCATGTTGATAAACTAAATTGTACATTTCAACATATAAAAAAATCCGAATACCAAAAACAAAAAATCAAAATTAAAAAACACAACTTAGGAAAAGAAAAAAAAGCTACATAGATAACCCAAGGAATGTGTTAGTGGCTTTGACATCATGAGTACATGTTTCCGATTGTCCACCAAAATTCTTCAACGAGACAGCGCTCCTCATATGAGGAATAATTGCAACCATGCTTGTTTCCCACAGTAGTGTCCCCCAAATTTCCGTCCAAGTTCGGTGAGTGTATTGTAACACAATAAACACCCATTCTGCCACAATATGAGGTCCTTGTTTTTTCCAAAAGCTATCGGGTAATAGGTCGGCCACCCTTCATCCTCATCCTTTTCCAAGAAAATTCTTATCTTATGATTCCAATTCCATTCCTCGTCAGGTGCCCATGTATGAATATTTTTTTTGGAAATAGGTGCCCAGAAATCTAGCCGGGGCTGATTAATCTCCTCCTCATCGGCCTCAAGGATGTAGTAAAATAAAAGGCGAACTCCGAACATAACCATCCCAAGTGATGGGAATTCACTCCCAGGAATATGATGCGGGGGTCGCGAATGTTGATGAAATGTCTCAGTGTCCAAATTGAAAGAAACTATGCCATCATCCCACTGACAACAATCCATCCAAAAAATACAACCATGTGCGTACACACCTGAACTCCGAAAAGTATAAGGAATCTCCTCTGCTATGTTCCTCCATCCCTTCTTGTCTCCTAGAGTGTGTATTTGAACTTTACCATCCATGTGAATTCGAACAACCTTGTACTCATTGGTACGTTGACAGTAGCCGAAACCCCCAATTACATTGTATCGTGGATACCGTACTTGATCTCGTGCAATTGGGATGCATAGTTGTGGCATATGTAGGTGCTCACCAGTTTCTGGATTCATAACATATACAGGATCTTGTATGCCGTGGTGTGAAACATAAAAACGAACAAGACCATTGCAAGATCCAACTATTGGGTGCAACTTAGTCAAATCTTCATGGGTTCCATCATTCGGGGTGTCGTGATTGTTGGCTGTTACGATCGGGCTGAAATCTTCCTCTCTATAAAAGAGTTGAGTAACTTCTTTCCCTATTCTTGGTGTCACACCAAAAAGGAGTCCAATTCTTTTGTCCCTGAAGATATTATTCCACTCTTTGGAAACACATTTGCTTGCTAAAATGCTTTCTGCAGTTTGGAGGTGCTGTAGTATCTCGGTAGTTAATTCCGACAACATATCCATCAGTATTATACTGATGAATGATTACCAATTTTTTTTTTCAAAAGCATTTAGGATTTTCTTAATAATGTAGAATGCTACAGGCAGATACGAGTGAAGCTTATATAGACATCCAATACACCTGTTGGAGAATGGTCGCGTCCTTGATGAGCAGGCATTATTTGAATGGTCGCGTCCTTAATGAGCAGGAAAGTAACGCATATTTGCACGTTTTATCTTATAAGCGGTTATATCTTAAACCTATAACTGGATTTTTATTTAAAAGGAAACAAAATCTAAAGGATAACCATTACCTCATGAAGTAGGTCTGAAAGGACATGACAGTTTAGTAGGTGTGCAGAACAATAAGATGATGATATGGATATGTTATGGAATGAGTTTCATCATGCAAATTCAGTGGCATAAAATGAAGAGACAAAGAAGAGAAACATAGAGAAAGTAAATGATGAAGAATACCCAGAAGAGTTTTTGTCGTTGTTGGAGAAAAAGGAAAGGAGGGAATCAGGCAACAGGTAAGACTCGACCATCTCCAATTTTCTTATAGCTGGTGGATTTTTTGAATTAAGTTGATTTAATGGAAATGATAATACAGAGTTTGCAAATGGTTACACAAGTTACTATTTTGAAGAAATAGGTATCGTCAAAATACAGAGAAAATTTGGAATTAAGAGGGGTCTAACAGGAAATTATGGTCGACTGAATCTTGTTTTCTTTTTTGGAATCTATGTTTCGGATTTAGGATTAATTTTCATGTTTTTCTAATGTTAATGACTGAATGGTATTGGACTTTCTTAATGACTGTCAAATGGATTAATTTTATTGTTTAATGACCGTTTTCTTGTGTATGATTGAATAGTGTTGTTGTTGGTTGCATTGTCGAAGTCAGTCTATGATTAAAGAACTGGATATATAGAAAGCACAAGTATTGTGTTGACGTACGCCATCACCAAATTATTGTACGACGGTTGAGAGAATAATGTGCGGTTACTTTGTGAAACTAATGCATTAGATCGTCTTATTTACCGAGTTAGATATTCTTCTTTCGAAAAATGCTTGATTATAATGCAACACCACCACCATAGGACGCCATTAACGCTATTATATAAAAAATCTTGATACCCATGAGAAAGACAAAAACCTAAAACCTAAAATCTTTGCAACTAACCAAGATTGCAAACAACCAACTAGGAAAACTCCTAGTCCCATTTGTATTTTCTTTTGAAACATCCACACACTTAAATAGTTTACGTCACTCTAAGATGTGTCTTTTCCAGAGTTGTAGCTTGACAAAAATCCACGGAGCTACAAAATGATGACGACATGTGCACTAACCATATATTTGTGCGACAGTTGAGAGAACGATGTGCGTTTACCTTGCGACACCAACGCATCATTTCGCCAGACAAAAATATATCCAAAAAAGTATTAGGTTTATGTTTACATAATCAGTATGACAAAATTCCACGGAGCTACAAAATGATGACGATGTGTGCTCTAACCATATTTTTGTGCGATAGATGAGAGAACGAGGTGCGTTTACACTGCGGAACCAACGCATCATTTCGCCTTAATAAAATATATCCCCAAAGTATTATGTTTATGATTACATACTAGTTATGATAAAGATTAAATCCACCGCCAACCAGGAGTGTAATAATTTTCTTTTGAAACATCCAATCACATAAGTGGTTTAAAATGTATGTACCAATCAAGATGTGTCTGTTCCAGATCCATTGTTTTACAAAAGTCGGATCGAGCTACAAAATGATGATGACGTGTGCCCTAACCAGAATATTGTGCGACGTTTTAGAGAATAATTTTCGGTTACATTGTGAAACCAATGCATCGTTTCACTTTAAATAAATATATCCACGAAGTATGAGGTTTATGTAATATCGCTCTGCTTAGCATCAGAAATAGGTAAATATATGTTATTATTCATGTTGATTTAAGTTACTATATAAAAAATTTTATACGGTTTACTGACTTAGTTTTCATCATTTTCATTCTTCCATTATCATCATAAATATTGCTGAATAATTATATTTACAAGAAACACAGTTGCATCTCTGTCATTGTTTGGTTAACAAAAAACAAAAATATCCAAAGAGGAAAACACGACATCTACCCACTTGACCTTATTCTGTCCGCGATGAGGTGAGAAATCTCTGCAGTTAATTAAGATCGGAAACAACCAACTAGGAAAACTCTTAGTTCCATTTGTATTGATCATCTTGGAACATATGTTTACATAATTTCATTTCACTTAATTACTAAGATAAAAAGGAACGTTACCAAAAGTGTGGTGTTTGTTGTATGAATAGAATTTACTATCTTTCTTTCAAAAGATGATGAAATCGAGCTTTCATTGGTAATTGTGGTGCTTATGATTACATCAACACTATAAACTGTGTGTACATACTTTATGAGTAAAATAGGAAGAATATCTCATCTTGTTCTGCATAGTTTTCTAATTATATTCAGAATATATATACAGAAACGTTTGCAAAGGATGCAAAGATAATTTTGTATTCGCAAAGAAGACTGAATATCATGCTAGTTTTTAAAGTGAATGAAGTGAAAATTGTGGTTTGCACCACATTTCACGTGATCAATTTTTTGTGCACCAAGTTTTAAGTATAAAAGACGTAACACAAGTGTGACGAAGGATAGAAAATGATGATGACGTGTGCCCTAACCAGATTATAGTGCGATAGTTGAGCTACTGAGGTGTGGTTACTTGGCGAAACCAATGCATCATTTCAGTTTAAAAAAATATATCCACAAAGGATGAGGTTTATGATTACATAATCGCTATTGGAAATATAATATCCACAGCCAACGAGGAGTGTAATTATTTTCTTTTGAAACATCCGCTCACAGAAGTGGTTTACGTCACTCTAAAATGTATTTACCATTCAAGAAATGACTTTTCCAGAGCCGCTACTTGACAAAAGTCCACGGAGAAGAAGGCTACAAAATGATGATGACATACGCCATCACCAAATTATTATGCGACGGTTGAGAGAATAATGTGCAGTTACTTGGTGAAACCAATGCATTAGATCATCTTATTTGCCGAGTTAGATCTTCTTTTTTCAAAAAATGCTTGATTATAATGCAGCACCACAACCATAGGACGCCATTAACGCTATTATATAAAAAATATTGATACCCATGAGAAAGATAACAACATAAAACCTAAAACCTAAAATCTTTGCAATTAACCAAGATTGCAAACAACCAACTAGGAAAAATCCTAGTCCCACTTGTACTTTATTTTTAAACATCCACACACTTAAATAGTTTACATCACTCTAAGATGTGTCTTTTCCAGAGTTGTAACTTGACAAAACTCCACGGAGCTACTAAATGATGACGACGTGTTCCCTAACCATATTTTTGTGCGATAGATGAGAGAACGAGGTGCGTTTACCTTGCGACAACAACACATCATTTTACCAGACAAAAATATATCCACAAAGTATTAGGTTTATGATTACATAATCGCTATGATAAAGATTAAATCCTCAACCAACGAGGAGTGAGTGTAATTATTTTCTTTTGAAATATCCACTCACTTAAGTAGTTTACATCACTCTAAAATATATGTACCAATCAAGATGTGTCATTTCCAGATCTGTTGTTTGACAAAAGTCCACGGAGCTACAAAATGATGACGATGTGTGCCTAACCAAAGTATTGTGCGACAGTTGAGAGACTGAGGTGCGGTTACTTTGCGAACCAATGCATCATTTCAGTTTTAAAAAAATGTATCCACAAAGTATGATGTTCATGATTACATTATCGCGTTTCTGCTTAGTAGTATACGATTTATGTTACTGTACAGAAAATTATGTACGGTGAAAATTGTATTTTGCACCATATTTCACGTGATCAATTGTTTGTGCACCATATTTTAAAGTATAAAAGACGTAACACAAGTAAGATCGAAGGAGACAATATGATGATGACGTGTTCCCTCACAAGATTACTGTGCTAAGTTGGGAGTCCGAGGTCCGGGTTACACTGCGAAACCAATGTATCATTTCTCCTTAAAAAAATACATCCACAAAGTATTAGGTTTTTGATTACATAATCGCTATAATAAAGATTAAATCTACAGCTCACGAGGAGTAATATTATTTTCTTTTGAAACATTCACTCACATAAGTGGTTTACGTTACTCTAACATGTATGTACTAATCAAGATGTGTCTTTTCGAGAGCTGTTGTTTCACAAAAGTCCACGGAGCTATATAATGATGATGACGTGTGCCCTAACAAGAATACTGTGCGACGTTTGAGAGAATAATTTGCGGTTACACTGTGAAACCAATGCATCGTTTCACTTTAAAAAAATATATATCCCAAAAGTATGAGGTTTATAATTACATAATCGCTACGATAAAGATTAAATCCACCGGCAACGAGGAGGTAATTATCTTCTTTTGAAACATCCATTCACATAAGTGGTTTACGTCACTCTAAAATGTAGATGTGTCTTTTCCAGATCTATTGTTTTAAAAATTCCACAGAGCTACAAAATGATGATGACGTGTGCCTTGACCAGATTATTGTGCGTCATTTGAGAGAATAATTTGCGGTAACATTGTGAAACCACTGTGAAAAAGCGGGGGTCTAACAACACCACCCAATTTTTCGCTTAGCAATCTGTATGGACTAACTCCGAAATACTTTGCTAGAGAATCAATTAGACAGTCAGACTCAATCTAGATAAAAGTATCTCAAGGAGTTAATATCTCTCTCTTGTTTTTGATATTACTCAAGCTAATAGAAATCAGCGAGTCCTAATCAAACACAAGGAATACTTGGAGGGTACCAAAGACCAATGTCCAAGGATCAATCAATATCAATCAACAACCAAAGGTCAGATTTCCAATTGATGATCACAAACGCACAACCTGTATATTTCAATTATATAAAAAATATAATGCGAAAAAGAAATAACACAGACACCAGAAGTTTTGTTAACGAGGAAACCGCAAATGCAGAAAAACCCCGGGATCTAGTCCAGATTGAATACACGCTGTATTAAGCCGCTACAGACACTAGCCTACTCCAAGATAACTTCAGACTGGACTATAGTTGAACCCCAATAAGTCTCCCACCGATCGAAGGTACAGTTGTGCTCCTACGCCTCTGATCCCAGTAGGATACTACGCACTTGATTCCCTTAGCTGATCTCACCCACAACCAAGAGTTGTTGCAATCCAAAATCATAGACTTGATAATAAACAGGTCTGTCTCACACAGAAAAGTCTATCAAAGGATAAATCTGTCTCCCATAGATAAACCCTAGGTTTTGTTCCGTCTTAAGATATAAAATCAAGGTGAACATGAACCAATTGATAATCCGGTCTTATATTCCCGAAGAACAACCTAGATTAATCAATCACCTCTCTACAATCCTTTCTTACTACACAGGCGGTTTGTCGAGGAATCACAAACAGTGAGACGAAGACGTTTGTGACTTCTTTATCTTGCCTATCAGAGAACTCTCACGATCTCAAGCCAATCAATCGATTGTACTCGTACGATAGAAGATGCAAGATCAGATCACACAACTACGATAAAAGTAGTATCGGTCTGGCTTCACAATCCCAATGAAGTCTTTAAGTCGTTGACCTGGTTTTAGAGAAGAAAACCAAAGGTTAAAGGAGAATCGACTCTAGCGAGCGCACTAGTATCACACAGACGTGTGGGGATTAGTTTTGCTCAAAGCTAGATGTCTCCTTTATATAGCCTTCAAATCAGGGTTTTGCCTTAGTTACAAAGCAATCCTTATTCACCGTTAGATGAAAACCTGATTTAGATTCAAGCTAATATTTCTCAACCGTTAGATCGAAAACTTAGCTTGTCACACACACTTGGGTAAAAAATTACTGGGTTTGCGAAAACCATGCCCAAACGTGTACGTGTATGTTGGTTCAACATAGTAACCCAAAAGGTTAACCATATGAGCATTTCATATCAACCTTGTTTTTCTTCACCATAACTAGTTCAATTGACTCAAATGAACTAGTTAAAGAGTTGTTCAATTGCTATGAGATCTTATGTAACTACACAAGACACAATTGAAACAAACATGATTCGATTCGATTGAATCGCATGAACATTATAGCCACGGTTTGCATAAAGCATTCCTTAGTAATTTAATGTTTCATGTTCAGAGCACATCTTTAGATCATAACCTCTTAAGTTCACAAACAATTTTGCAGACTTAAGTTAATCGGTTGAGTTTTCCAAACTCAGCAGAAATTCTCGGAAAGAGAACTTCCTCCAGTTCACGGACTGAGTTCGCGGACTTAGTACACAAACGAGTTTTGGAAAATCCAGCAGAAACTCTCGATCGAGAACATTCGACAGTTCGCGGACTTGGCAAGCCAATTCCACAATCCTCCCGATTTCTCTTGATCAACAAAGTTCGAAAACTTCGGTTCAAGGAATACATGGTTATGTAATCTAAACTCTCATTTCAATCATTGAGACATTCTCAAAGGACGCTATGTAGCCGTTATTCACAAACCGATTCACGTGAGCAATTCTCAAAGTGATTGAAACTTTTCATGACTTTCGTCATTGGGTGAAGATAAACTTGATCAAATCGAAAAGCTTTACTAACACACGATTTCGAGATAAAAGATAAGCAATGAATGCTCAGCTCGAAACGTCAAATGTGTATGATCTAGTCTATATAGCATACAACTTTTGTCTCATAAGAAGTAGGAGATAGAATAGATAGACTTTTGAGTGATAGATAAGTTCAAGTTTCCATATATCTTTTTGTTGATGAAGTTCCACGGTTCCTTGTATAGATCTTCGCCGTTGTATGATGAATCGTCATGAAGTCCTTGAGCTCAACTACACTTTTCTATCCTAGTCCGAGACTTAGATATGTAGGCTAGAAATCAAGACTCATAGTTTTGATCACTAACATTGACAAACATGCTTGAGATAGCAACACATGCGAGGTCGACCAAGCTATGCTCTAACACACTGCATCGTCTCACTTTAAAAAAATATATCCACATAGTATGAGGTTTATGTAATATCGCTTCTGCTTAGCATCAGAATTAGGTAAATCTATGTTATTATTCATGTTGATTTAAGTTACTATACACAAAATTTTATACGGTTTACTGACTTAGTTTTCATCATCGTTATTCTTCCATTATCATCATAAATATTGCTGAACAATTGTATTTAAAAGAAACACAGTTGCATCTCTGTCATTGCTTGGTTAACAAAAAATAAAAATATACAAAGAGAAAAACACGACATCTTCCCACTTGACCTTATTATGTCCGCAATGAGGTGAGAAATCTCTGCAATTAATTAAGATCGGAAACAACTAACTAGGAAAACTCCTAGTTCCATTTGTATTAATCATGTTGGAACGGATGTTTACAGAATTTCATTTCACTTAATTACTAAGATAAAAAGGAACGTTACCAAAAGTGTGGTGTTTGTTGTATGAATAGAATTTAGTATCTTTCTTTCAAAAGATGATGAAATCGAGCTTTATTGGCAATTGTGGTGCTTATGATTACATCAACACTATAAAATGTGTGTACATTCTTTATGAGTAAAATAGGAAGAATATTCCATCTTGTTCTGCATAGTTTTCTAATTATATTCAGAATATATATACAGAAACGCTTGCAAAGGATGCAAAGATAATTTTGTATTCGCAAAGAATGACTGAATATCATGCTAGTTTTTAAAGTGAATGAAGTGAAAATTGTGGTTTGCACATCATTTCACGTGATCAATTTTTTGTGCACCAAGTTTTAAATATAAAAGACGTAACACAAGTGTGATGAAGGAGACAAAATAATGATGATGTGTGCCCTAACCAGATTATAGTGCGATAGTTGAGCTACTGAGGTGTGGTTACTTGGAGAAACCAATGCATCATTTCAGTTTAAAAAAATATATCCATAAAGGATGAGGTTTATGATTACATAATCGCTATTGGAAAGATAATATCCACATCCAACGAGGAGTGTAATTATTTTCTTTTGAAGCATCCACTCACATAAGTGGTTTGCGTCACTCTAAAATGTATTTACCATTCAAGAAGTGACTTTTCCGGAGCCGCTGCTTGACAAAATTCCACGGAGAAGAAGGCTACGAAATGATGATGACATACCCCATCACCAAATTATTGTGCGACGGTTGAGAGAATAATATGCAGTTACTTGGTGAAACCAATGCATTAGATCTTCTTATTTCCCGAGTTAGATCTTCTTCTTTCAAAAAATGCTTGATTATTATGCAGCACCACCACCATAGGACGCCATTAACGCTATTATATAAAAAATCTTGATACCCATGAGAAAGATAAAAACCTAAAACCTAAAATCTTTGCAATTAACCAATATTGCAAACAACCAACTAGGAAAACTCCTAGTCCCATTTTTATTTTCTTTTTAAACATCCACACACTTAAATAGTTTACGTCACTTTAAGATGTGTCTTTTACAGAGTTGTAACTTGACAAAACTCCACGGAGCTACAAAATGATGATGACGTGTGCCCTAACCATATTTTTGTGTGATAGATGAGAGAACGATGTGCGTTTACCTTGCGACAGCAACACATCATTTCACCAGACGAAAATATATCCACAAAGTATTAGGTTTATGATTACATAATCGCTATGATAAAGATTAAATCCTCAGCCAACGAGGAGTGAGTGTAATTATTTTCTTTTGAAACATCCACTCACTTAAGTAGTTTACGTCACTCTAAAATATGTGTACCAATCAAGATGTGTCTTTTCCAGATCTGTTGTTTGACAAAAGTCCACGGAGCTACAAAATGATGATGACGTGTGCCTAACCAGAGTATTGTGCGACAGTTGAGAGACTGAGGTGCGGTTACTGTGCGAACCAATGCATCATTTCAGTTTTAAAAAAATGTATCCACAAAGTATGATGTTCATGATTACATTATCGCGTTCCTGCTTAGTAGTATACGATATAAGTTACTGTATAGAAAATTATGTAAGGTGAAAATTGTATTTTGCACCATATTTCACGTGATCAATTGTTTGTGCACCATATTTTAAAGTATAAAAGACGTATCACAAGTATGATCGAAGGAGACAATATGATGATGGCGTGTGCCCTCACATGCTTACTGTGCTAATTTGGGAGTCTGAGGTCCGGGTTACACTGCGAAACCAATGTATCATTTCACCTTAAAAAAATACATCCACAAAGTATTAGGTTTTCGATTACATAATCACTATGATAAAGATTAAATCCACAACGCACGAGGAGTAATATTATTTTCTTTTGAAACATTCACTCACATAAGTGGTTTACGTTACTCTAACATGTATGTACTAATCAAGATGTGTCTTTTAAAGAGCTGTTGTTTCACAAAAGTCCACGGAGCTACATAATGATGATAACGTGTGCCCTAACAAGATTACTCTGCGATGTTTGAGAGAATAATTTGTGGTTACACTATGAAACCAATGCATCGTTTAACTTTAAAAAAATATATATCCCCAAAGTATGAGGTTTATAATTACATAATCGCTACGATAAAGATTAAATCCACCGCCAACGAGGAGGGTAATTATTTTCTTTTGAAACATCCACTCACATAAGTGGTTTACCTCACTCTAAAATATAGATGTGTCTTTTCCAGATCTATTGTTTTACAAAAGTCCACGGAGCTACAAAATAATGATGACGTGTGCCCTAACCAGATTATTGTACGACGTTTGAGAGAATAATTTGTGGTTAGATTGTGAAACCAATGCATCGTTTCACTTTAAATAAATATATCCACAAAGTATGAGGTTTATGTAATATCGCTTCTGCTTAGCATCAGAAATAGGTAAATATATGTTATTATTCATGTTGATTTAAGTTACTATACACAAAATTTTATACGGTTTACTGACTTAGTTTTCATCATCGTCATTCTTCCATTATCATCATAAATATTGCTGAATAATTATATATAAAAGAAACACAGTTGCATCTCTGTCATTGTTTGGTTAACAAAAAACAAAAATATCCAAAGAGGAAAACACGACATCTATCCACTTGACCTTATTATGTCCGCGATGAGGTGAGAAATCTCTGCAATTAATTAAGATCGGAAACAACCAACTAGGAAAACTCTTAGTTCCATTTGTATTGATCATCTTGGAACAAATGTTTACAGAATTTCATTTCACTTAATTACTAAGATAAAAAGGAACCTTACCAAAAGAGTGGTGTTTGTTGTATGAATAAAATTTAGTAACTTTCTTTCAAAAGATGATGAAATCGAGCTTTCATTGGTAATTGTGGTGCTTATGATAACATCAACACTATAGCCGTGCGTACCTATATATATATATATATATATAGTTCTCTAATTATATTTAGAATATATATACAGAAACCTATGCAAATGATTCAAAGATAATTTTGTATTTGCAAAGAAGACTGAATATCATACTAGTTTTTAAAGTGAATGAAGTGAAAATAGTAGTTTGCACCACATTTCACGTGATCAATTTTTTGTGCACCATATTTTAAGTATAAAAGACGTAACACAAGTGTGACGAAGGAGACAAAATGATGATGACTCGTGCCCCAATCAGATTATATTGCGACAGTTGAGACACCGAGGTGCGGTTATTTGGCGAAACCAGCGCATCATTTCATTTGAAAAAAAAATATCCACAAAGGATGAGGTTTATGATTACATAATCGGTATTGGAAAGATTATATCCACAATCAACGAGGAGTGTAATTATTTTCATTTGAAACATCCGCTCAAATAAGTGGTTTACGTCACTCTAAAATGTATTTACCATTCAAGAAGTGACTTTTGCAGAGCTTATGCTTGACAAAAGTCCACGGAGAAGAAGGCTACAAAATGATGATGACATACGCCATCACCAAATTATGGTGCGACGGTTGAGAGAATAATGTGCGTTACTTTGTGAAACCAATGCATTAGATCGTCTTATTTGCCGAGTTAGATCTTATTCTTTCAAAAAATGCTTGATTAAAATGCAGCACCACGACCATAGGACGCCGTTAACGCTATTATATAATCTTGATACCCATGAGAAAGATAAAAACCTAAAACCTAAAATCTTTGCAATTAACCAGGATTGCAAACAACCAACTAATCAAGATGTGTCTTTTCGAGATCTGTTGTTTCACAAAAGTCCACGGAGCTATAAAATGATGACGACGTGTGTCCTAATCAGATATTGTACGACGTTTGAGAGAACGAAGTGCGTTTACACTGCGAAGCCAACGCATCATTTCTCCAGACAAAAATATATCCACAAAGTATTGGGTTTATGATTACATAATCGCTATGATAAAGATTAAATCCTCAGCCAACGAGGTGTGTAATTATTTTCTTTTGAAACATCCACTCACTTAAGTAGAGTACATCACTCTAAAATATATGTACGATTCAAGATGTGTCTTTTCCAGATCTGTTGTTTGACAAAAGTCCACGGAGCTACAAAATGATGATGACGTGTGCCCTAACCAGATTATTGTGCGACAGTTGAGAGACAGAGGTGCGGTTACTTTGGGAAACCAATGCATTATTTCAGTTTAAAAAAAATGTATCCACAAAGTATGATGTTCATGATTACATTATCGTGTTTCTGCTTAGTAGTATACGATTTAAGTTACTGTACAGAAAATTATATACGGTAAAAAATGTATTTTGCACCAGATTTCACGTGATCAATTGTTTGTGCACCATATTTTAAAGTATAAAATACGTAACACAAGTATGACGAAGGAGTCAAAATGATGATGACGTGTGTCCGCACCAGATTACTGTGCTACAGTTGGGAGTCCGAGGTCCCGTTACACTGCGAAACCAATGTATCATTTCGCCTCAAAAAAAAATATATCCACAAAGTATTAGGTTTTTGATTACATAATCGCTATGATAAAGATTAAATCCACAACCCACGAGGAGAAATATTATTTTCTCTTAAAACATTCACTCACATAAGTGGTTTACGTCACTCAAATATGTATGTACTAATCAAGATGTGTCTTTTCGAGATCTATTGTTTCACAAAAGTCCACGGAGCTACAAAATGATGACGACATGTGTCCTAATCAGATATTGTGCGACGTTTGAGAGAACGAAGTGCGTTTACACTGCGAAACCAACGCATCATTTCGCCAGATAAAAATATATCCACAAAGTATTGGGTTTATGATTACATAATCGCTATGATAAAGATTAAATCCTCAGCCAACGAGGTGTGTAATTATTTTCTTTTGAAACATCCACCCACTTAAAGAGTTTACGTCACTCTAAAATATATGTACGAATCAAGATGTGTCTTTTCTAGATATTTTGTTTGACAAAAGTCCACGGAGCTACAAAATGATGATGACTTGTGCCATAACCAGATTATTGTGCGGCCGTTGAGAGACAGAGGTGCGGTTACTCTGAGAAACCAACGCATCATTTCAGTTTAAAAAAAATGTATCCACAAAGTATGATGTTCATGATTACATTATCGCGTTTCTACTTAGTAGTATACGTTTTAACACTGTACAGAAAATTATATACGGTGAAAAATGTATTTTGCATCAGATTTCACGTGATCAATTGTTCATGCACCATATTTTAAAGTATAAAACACGTAACACAAGTATGACGAAGGAGTCAAAATGATGATGCGTGTGTCCTCACCAGATTACTGTGCTACAGTTGGGAGTCCAAGGTCCCGTTACACTGCGAAACCAATGTATCATTTCTCCTCAAAAAATATATCCACAAAATATTAGGTTTTTGATTACATAATCACTATGATAAAGATTAAATCCACAACCCACGGGGAAAAATATTATTTTATCTTAAAACATTCACTCACATAAGTGGTTTACGTCACTCAAATATGTATGTACTAATAAAGATGTGTCTTTTCGAGATCTATTGTTTCACAAAAGTCCATGGAGCTACAAAATGATGACGACGTGTGTCCTAATCAGATATTGTGCGACGTTTGAGAGATCGAAGTGCGTTTACACTGCGAAACCAACGCATCATTTCGCCAGACAAAATATATCCACAAAGTATTGGGTTTATGATTACATAATCGCTATGATAAAGATTAAATCCTCAGCCAACGAGGTGTGTAATTATTTTCTTTTGAAACATCCACTCACTTAAGTAGTTTACATCACTCTAAAATATATGTACGAATCAAGATATGTCTTTTCAAGATCTTTTGTTTGACAAAAGTCCATGGAGCTACAAAATGATGATGACTTGTGCCATAACCAGATTATTGTGCGGCAGTTGAGAGACAGAGGTGCGGTTACTTTGAGAAACCAACGCATCATTTCAGTTTAAAAAAAATGTATCCACAAAGTGTGATGTTCGTGATTACATTATCGCGTTTCTACTTAGTAGTATACGTTTTAACACTGTATAGAAAATTATATACGGTGAAAAATGTATTTTGCACCAGATTTCACGTGATCAATTGTTTGTGCACCATATTTTAAAGTATAAAAGACGTAACACAAGTATGACGAAGGAGTCAAAATGATGATGACGTGTGTCCTCACCAGATTACTATGTTACATTTGGGAGTCCCAGGTCCCGTTACACTGCGAAACCAATGTATCATTTCGCCTTAAAAAAATATATCCACAAAGTATTAGGTTTTTGATTACATAATCGCTATGATAAAGATTAAATCCACAACCCACGAGGAGAAATATTATTTTCTCTTAAAACATTCACTCACATAAGTGGTTTACGTCACTCAAATATGTATGTACTAATCAAGATGTGTCTTTTCGAGATCTGTTGTTTCACAAAATTCCACGGAGCTACAAAATGATGACGACGTGTGTCCTAATCAGATATTGTGCTACGTTTGAGAGAACGAAATGCGTTTACACTGCGAAACCAACGCATCATTTCACCAGACAAAAATATATCCACAAAGTATTGGGTTTATGATTACATAATCGCTATGATAGAGATTAAATCCTCAGCCAACGAGGTGTGTAATTATTTTCTTTTGAAACATTCACTCACTTAAGTAGTTTACGTCACTCTAAAATATATGTACGAAGCAAGATGTGTCTTTTCCAGATCTGTTGTTTGACAAAAGTCCACGGAGCTACAAAATGATGATGACTTGTGCCCTAACCAGATTATTGTGCGGCAGTTGAGAGACAGAGGTGCGGTTACTTTGAGAAACCAACGCATCATTTCAGTTTAAAAAAAATGTATCCACAAAGTATGATGTTCATGATTACATTATCGCGTTTCTACTTAGTAGTATACGTTTTAACACTGTACAGAAAATTATATACGGTGAAAAATGTATTTTGCACCAGATTTCACGTGATCAATTGTTTGTGCACCATATTTTAAAGTATAAAAGACGTAACACAAGTATGACGAAGGAGTCAAAATGATGATGACGTGTGTCCTCACCAGATTACTATGTTACATTTGGGAGTCCCAGGTCCCGTTACACTGCGAAACCAATGTATCATTTCGCCTTAAAAAAATATATCCACAAAGTATTAGGTTTTTGATTACATAATCGCTATGATAAAGATTAAATCCACAACCCACGAGGAGAAATATTATTTTCTCTTAAAATATTCACTCACATAAGTGGTTTAGGTCATTCAAATATGTATGTACTAATCAAGATATGTCTTTTCCAGATCTGTTGTTTGACAAAAGTCCACGGAGCTACAAAATGATGATGACTTGTGCCCTAACCAGATTATTGTGCGGCAGTTAAGAGACAGAGGTGCGGTTACTTTGAGAAACCAACGCATCATTTCAGTTTAAAAAAAATGTATCCACAAAGTATGATGTTCATGATTACATTATCGCGTTTCTACTTAGTAGTATACGTTTTAACACTGTACAGAAAATTATATACGGTGAAAAATGTATTTTGCACCAGATTTCACGTGATCAATTGTTTGTGCACCATATTTTAAAGTATAAAATACGTAACACAAGTATGACGAAGGAGTCAAAATGATGATGACGTGTGTCCTCACCAGATTACTATGTTACATTTGGGAGTCCCAGGTCCCGTTACCCTGCGAAACCAATGTATCATTTCGCCTTAAAAAAATATATCCACAAAGTATTAGGTTTTTGATTACATAATCGCTATGATAAAGATTAAATCCACAACCCACGAGGAGAAATATTATTTTCTCTTAAAACATTCACTCACATAAGTGGTTTAGGTCATTCAAATATGTATGTACTAATCAAGATGTGTCTTTTCGAGATCTGTTGTTTCACAAAATTCCACGGAGCTACAAAATGATGACGACCTGTGTCCTAATCAGATATTGTGCTACGTTTGAGAGAACGAAATGCGTTTACACTGCGAAACCAACGCATCATTTCACCAGACAAAAATATATCCACAAAGTATTGGGTTTATGATTACATAATCGCTATGATAAAGATTAAATCCTCAACCAACGAGGTGTGTAATTATTTTCTTTTGAAACATCCACTCATTTAAGTAGTTTACGTCACTCTAAAAGATATGTACGAATCAAGATGTGTCTTTTCCAGATCTGTTGTATGACAAAAGTCCACGGAGCTACAAAATGATGATGACTTGTGCCCTAACCAGATTATTGTGCGGCAGTTGAGAGACAGAGGTGCGGTTACTTTGAGAAACCAACGCATCATTTCAGTTTAAAAAAAATGTATCCACAAAGTATGATGTCCATGATTACATTATCGCGTTTCTACTTAGTAGTATACGTTTTAACACTGTACAGAAAATTATATACGGTGAAAAATGTATTTTGCACCAGATTTCACGTGATCAATTGTTTGTGCACCATATTTTAAAGTTTAAAAGACGTAACACAAGTATGACGAAGGAGTCAAAATGATGATGACGTGTGTCCTCACCAGATTACTATGTTACATTTGGGAGTCCCAGGTCCCGTTACCCTGCGAAACCAATGTATCATTTCGCCTTAAAAAAATATATCCACAAAGTATTAGGTTTTTGATTACATAATCGATATGATAAAGATTAAATCCACAACCCACGAGGAGAAATATTATTTTCTCTTAAAACATTCACTCACATAAGTGGTTTACGTCACTCAAATATGTATGTACTAATCAAGATGTGTCTTTTCGAGATCTGTTGTTTCACAAAATTCCACGGAGCTACAAATTGATGACGACGTGTGTCCTAATCAGATATTGTGCTACGTTTGAGAGAACGAAATGCGTTTACACTGCGAAACCAACACATCATTTCACCAGACAAAAATATATCCACAAAGTATTGGGTTTATGATTACATAATCGCTATGATAAAGATTAAATCCTCAGCCAACGAGGTGTGTAATTATTTTCTTTTGAAACATCCACTCACTGAAGTAGTTTACGTCACTCTAAAATATATGTACGAATCAAGATGTGTCTTTTCCAGATCTGTTGTTTGACAAAAGTCCACGGATCTACAAAATGATGATGACGTGTTCCCTAACCAGATTATTGTGCGGCAGTTGAGAGACAGAGGTGCGGTTACTTTGGGAAACCAACGCATCATTTCAGTTTAAAAAAAATGTATCCACAATGTATGATGTTCATGATTACATTATCGCGTTTCTGCTTAGTAGTATACGTTTTAAGTTACTGTATAGAAAATTATAGGGTGAAAAATGTATTTTGCACCAGATTTCACGTGATCAATTGTTTGTGCACCATATTTTAAAGTATAAAAGACGTAAAACAAGTATGACGAAGTAGAAAAAATGTTGATGACGTGTGTCCTCACCAGATTACTGTGCTACAGTTGGGAGTTCGAGGTCCCGTTACACTGCGAAACCAATGTATCATTTCGCCTTAAAAAAATATATCCACAAAGTATTAGGTTTTTGATTACATAATCGCTACGATAAAGATTAAATACACAACCCACGAGGAGAAATATTATTTCTCTTAAAACATTCACTCACATAAGTGGTTTACGTCACTCAAATATGTATGTACTAATCAAGCTGTGTCTTTTCGAGATCTGTTGATTCACAAAAGTCCAAGGAGCTAAAAATGATGACGACGTGTGTCTTAATCAGATATTGTGCGACGTTTGAGAGAACGAAGTGTGTTTACACTGCGAAACCAACGCATCATTTCGCCAGAAAAAAATATATCCACAAAGTATTGGGTTTATGATTACATAATCGCTATGATAAAGATTAAATTCTCAACCAACGAGGTGTGTAATTATTTTCTTTTGAATCATCCACTCACTTAAGTAGTTTACGTCACTCTAAAATATATGTACAAATCAAGATGTGTCTTTTCCAGATCTGTTGTTTGACAAAGTCCACGGAGCTACAAAATGATGATGACTTGTGCCCTAACCAGATTATTGTGCGACAGTTGAGAGACAGAGGTGCGATTACTTTGAGAAACCAACGCATCATTTCCATTTAAAAAAATGTACCCACAAAGTATGATGTTCATGATTACATTATCGCGTTTCTACTTAGTAGTATACGTTTTAACACTGTACAGAAAATTATATACGGTGAAAAATGTATTTTGCACCAGATTTCACGTGATCAATTGTTTGTGCACCATATTTTAAAGTATAAAAGACGTAACACAAGTATGACGAAGGAGTCAAAATGATTATGACGTGTGTCTTCACCAGATTACTTTGCTACAGTTGGGAGTCCGAGGTCCCGTTACACTGCGAAACCAATGTATCATTTCGCCTTACAAAAATATATCCACAAAGTATTAGGTTTTTGATTACATAATCGCTATGATAAAGATGAAATCCACAACCCACGAGGAGAAATATTATTTTCTCTTAAAACATTAACTCACATAAGTGGTTTACGTCACTCAAATATGTATGTACTAATCAAGCTGTGTCTTTTCGAGATCTGTTGATTCACAAAAGTCCAAGGAGCTAAAAATGATGACGACGTGTGTCTTAATGAGATATTGTGCGACGTTTGAGAGAACGAAGTGTGTTTACACTGCGAAACCAACGCATCATTTCGCCAGACAAAAATATATCCACAAAGTATTGGGTTTATGATTACATAATCGCTATGATAAAGATTAAATTCTCAACCAACGAGGTGTGTAATTATTTTCTTTTGAATCATCCACTCACTTAAGTAGTTTACGTCACTCTAAAATATATGTACAAATCAAGATGTGTCTTTTCCAGATCTGTTGTTTGACAAAGTCCACGGAGCTACAAAATGATGATGACTTGTGCCCTAACCAGATTATTGTGCGACAGTTGAGAGACAGAGGTGCGATTACTTTGAGAAACCAACGCATCATTTCCATTTAAAAAAATGTACCCACAAAGTATGATGTTCATGATTACATTATCGCGTTTCTACTTAGTAGTATACGTTTAACACTGTACAGAAAATTATATACGGTGAAAAATGTATTTGTACCAGATTTCACGTGATCAATTGTTTGTGCACCATATTTTAAAGTATAAAAGACGTAACACAAGTATGACGAAGGAGTCAAAATGATTATGACGTGTGTCTTCACCAGATTACTTGCTACAGTTGGGAGTCTGAGGTCCCGTTACACTGCGAAACCAATGTATCATTTCGCCTCAAAAATATATCCACAAAGTATTAGGTTTTTGATTACATAATCGCTATGATAAAGATTAAATCCACAACCCACGAGGAGAAATATTATTTTATTAAAATATTCACTCACATAAGTGTTTTACGTCACTCAAATATGTATGTACTGATCAAGATGTGTCTTTTCGAGATCTGTTGTTTCACAAAAGTCCACAGAGCTAATAATGATGACGAGGTGTGTCCTAATCTGATATTGTGCGACGTTTGAGAGAACGAAGTATGTTTACACTGCGAAACCAATGCATCATTTCGCCAGACGAAAATATATCCACAAAGTATTGGGTTTATGATTGCATAATCGCTATGATAAAGATTAAATCCTCAGCCAACGAGGTGTGTAATTATTTTCTTTTGAAACATCCACTCACTTAAGTAGTTTACGTCACTCTAAAATATATGTACGAATCAAGATGTGTCTTTTCCAGATCTGTTGTTTGACAAAAGTCCACGGATCTACAAAATGATGATGACGTGTTCCCTAACCAGATTGTGCGGCAGTTGAGAGACAGAGGTGCGGTTACTTTGGGAAACCAACGCATCATTTCAGTTTAAAAAAAATGTATCCACAATGTATGATGTTCATGATTACATTATCGCGTTTCTTCTTAGTAGTATACGTTTTAAGTTACTGTATAGAAAATTATATACGGGTGAAAAATGTATTTTGCACCAGATTTCACGTGATCAATTGTTTGTGCACCATATTTTAAAGTATAAAAGACGTAAAACAAGTATGACGAAGTAGAAAAAATGTTGATGACGTGTGTCCTCACCAGATTACTGTGCTACAGTTGGGAGTTCGAGGTCCCGTTACACTGCGAAACCAATGTATCATTTCGCCTTAAAAAATATATCCACAAAGTATTAGGTTTTTGATTACATAATCGCTACGATAAAGATTAAATACACAACCCACGAGGAGAAATATTATTTTCTCTTAAAACATTCACTCACATAAGTGGTTTACGTCACTCAAATATGTATGTACTAATCAAGCTGTGTCTTTTCGAGATCTGTTGATTCACAAAAGTCCAAGGAGCTAAAAATGATGACGACGTGTGTCTTAATCAGATATTGTGCGATTTGAGAGAACGAAGTGTGTTTACACTGCGAAACCAACGCATCATTTCGCCAGAAAAAAATATATCCACAAAGTATTGGGTTTATGATTACATAATCGCTATGATAAAGATTAAATTCTCAACCAACGAGGTGTGTAATTATTTTCTTTTGAATCATCCACTCACTTAAGTAGTTTACGTCACTCTAAAATATATGTACAAATCAAGATGTGTCTTTTCCAGATCTGTTGTTTGACAAAGTCCACGGAGCTACAAAATGATGATGACTTGTGCCCTAACCAGATTATTGTGCGACAGTTGAGAGACAGAGGTGCGATTACTTTGAGAAACCAACGCATCATTTCCATTTAAAAAAATGTACCCACAAAGTATGATGTTCATGATTACATTATCGCGTTTCTACTTAGTAGTATACGTTTTAACACTGTACAGAAAATTATATACGGTGAAAAATGTATTTTGCACCAGATTTCACGTGATCAATTGTTTGTGCACCATATTTTAAAGTATAAAAGACGTAACACAGTATGACGAAGGAGTCAAATGATTATGACGTGTGTCTTCACCAGATTACTTTGCTACAGTTGGGAGTCTGAGGTCCCGTTACACTGCGAAACCAATGTATCATTTCGCCTCAAAAATATATCCACAAAGTATTAGGTTTTTGATTACATAATCGCTATGATAAAGATTAAATCCACAACCCACGAGGAGAAATATTATTTTTTATTAAAATATTCACTCACATAAGTGTTTTACGTCACTCAAATATGTATGTACTGATCAAGATGTGTCTTTTCGAGATATGTTGTTTCACAAAAGTCCACGGATCTACAAAATGATGATGACGTGTTCCCTAACCAGATTATTGTGCGGCAGTTGAGAGACAGAGGTGCGGTTACTTTGGGAAACCAACGCATCATTTCAGTTTAAAAAAAATGTATCCACAATGTATGATGTTCATGATTACATTATCGCGTTTCTGCTTAGTAGTATACGTTTTAAGTTACTGTATAGAAAATTATATACGGGTGAAAAATGTATTTTGCACCAGATTTCACGTGATCAATTGTTTGTGCACCATATTTTAAAGTATAAAAGACGTAAAACAAGTATGACGAAGTAGAAAAAATGTTGATGACGTGTGTCCTCACCAGATTACTGTGCTACAGTTGGGAGTTCGAGGTCCCGTTACACTGCGAAACCAATGTATCATTTCGCCTTAAAAAAATATATCCACAAAGTATTAGGTTTTTGATTACATAATCGCTACGATAAAGATTAAATACACAACCCACGAGGAGAAAATTATTTTCTCTTAAAACATTCACTCACATAAGTGGTTTACGTCACTCAAATATGTATGTACTAATCAAGCTGTGTTTTCGAGATCTGTTGATTCACAAAAGTCCAAGGAGCTAAAAATGATGACGACGTGTGTCTTAATCAGATATGGTGCGACGTTTGAGAGAACGAAGTGTGTTTACACTGCGAAACCAACGCATCATTTCGCCAGACAAAATATATCCACAAAGTATTGGGTTTATGATTACATAATCGCTATGATAAAGATTAAATTCTCAACCAACGAGGTGTGTAATTATTTTCTTTTGAATCATCCACTCACTTAAGTAGTTTACGTCACTCTAAAATATATGTACAAATCAAGATGTGTCTTTTCCAGATCTGTTGTTTGACAAAGTCCACGGAGCTACAAAATGATGATGACTTGTGCCCTAACCAGATTATTGTGCGACAGTTGAGAGACAGAGGTGCGATTACTTTGAGAAACCAACGCATCATTTCCATTTAAAAAATGTACCCACAAAGTATGATGTTCATGATTACATTATCGCGTTTCTACTTAGTAGTATACGTTTTAACACTGTACAGAAAATTATATACGGTGAAAAATGTATTTTGCACCAGATTTCACGTGATCAATTGTTTGCGCACCATATTTTAAAGTATAAAAGACGTAACACAAGTATGACGAAGGAGTCAAAATGATTATGACGTGTGTCTTCACCAGATTACTTTGCTACAGTTGGGAGTCTGAGGTCCCGTTACACTGCGAAACCAATGTATCATTTCGCCTCAAAAATATATCCACAAAGTATTAGGTTTTTGATTACATAATCGCTATGATAAAGATTAAATCCACAACCCACGAGGAGAAATATTATTTTTATTAAAATATTCACTCACATAAGTGTTTTACGTCACTCAAATATGTATGTACTGATCAAGATGTGTCTTTTCGAGATCTGTTGTTTCACAAAAGTCCACAGAGCTAATAATGATGACGAGGTGTGTCCTAATCTGATATTGTGCGACGTTTGAGAGAACGAAGTATGTTTACACTGCGAAACCAATGCATCATTTCGCCAGACGAAAATATATCCACAAAGTATTGGGTTTATGATTGCATAATCGCTATGATAAAGATTAAATCCTCAGCCAACGAGGTGTGTAATTTTCTTTTGAAACATCCACTCACTTAAGTAGTTTACGTCACTCTAAAATATATGTACGAATCAAGATGTGTCTTTTCCAGATCTGTTGTTTGACAAAAGTCCACGGATCTACAAAATGATGATGACGTGTTCCCTAACCAGATTATTGTGCGGCAGTTGAGAGACAGAGGTGCGGTTACTTTGGGAAACCAACGCATCATTTCAGTTTAAAAAAAATGTATCCACAATGTATGATGTTCATGATTACATTATCGCGTTTCTGCTTAGTAGTATACGTTTTAAGTTACTGTATAGAAAATTATATACGGGTGAAAAATGTATTTTGCACCAGATTTCACGTGATGAATTGTTTGTGCACCATATTTTAAAGTATAAAAGACGTAAAACAAGTATGACGAAGTAGAAAAAATGTTGATGACGTGTGTCCTCACCAGATTACTGTGCTACAGTTGGGAGTTCGAGGTCCCGTTACACTGCGAAACCAATGTATCATTTCGCCTTAAAAAAATATATCCACAAAGTATTAGGTTTTTGATTACATAATCGCTACGATAAAGATTAAATACACAACCCACGAGGAGAAATATTATTTTCTCTTAAAACATTCACTCACATAAGTGGTTTACGTCACTCAAATATGTATGTACTAATCAAGCTGTGTCTTTTCGAGATCTGTTGATTCACAAAAGTCCAAGGAGCTAAAAATGATGACGACGTGTGTCTTAATCAGATTTGTGCGACGTTTGAGAGAACGAAGTGTGTTTACACTGCGAAACCAACGCATCATTTCGCCAGAAAAAAATATATCCACAAAGTATTGGGTTTATGATTACATAATCGCTATGATAAAGATTAAATTCTCAACCAACGAGGTGTGTAATTATTTTCTTTTGAATCATCCACTCACTTAAGTAGTTTACGTCACTCTAAAATATATGTACAAATCAAGATGTGTCTTTTCCAGATCTGTTGTTTGACAAAGTCCACGGAGCTACAAAATGATGATGACTTGTGCCCTAACCAGATTATTGTGCGACAGTTGAGAGACAGAGGTGCGATTACTTTGAGAAACCAACGCATCATTTCCATTTAAAAAAATGTACCCACAAAGTATGATGTTCATGATTACATTATCGCGTTTCTACTTAGTAGTATACGTTTTAACACTGTACAGAAAATTATATACGGTGAAAAATGTATTTTGCACCAGATTTCACGTGATCAATTGTTTGTGCACCATATTTTAAAGTATAAAAGACGTAACACAAGTATGACGAAGGAGTCAAAATGATTATGACGTGTGTCTTCACCAGATTACTTTGCTACAGTTGGGAGTCTGAGGTCCCGTTACACTGCGAAACCAATGTATCATTTCGCCTCAAAAATATATCCACAAAGTATTAGGTTTTTGATTACATAATCGCTATGATAAAGATTAAATCCACAACCCACGAGGAGAAATATTTTTTTATTAAAATATTCACTCACATAAGTGTTTTACGTCACTCAAATATGTATGTACTGATCAAGATGTGTCTTTTCGAGATCTGTTGTTTCACAAAAGTCCACGGATCTACAAAATGATGATGACGTGTTCCCTAACCAGATTATTGTGCGGCAGTTGAGAGACAGAGGTGCGGTTACTTTGGGAAACCAACGCATCATTTCAGTTTAAAAAAAATGTATCCACAATGTATGATGTTCATGATTACATTATCGCGTTTCTGCTTAGTAGTATACGTTTTAAGTTACTGTATAGAAAATTATATACGGGTGAAAAATGTATTTTGCACCAGATTTCACGTGATCAATTGTTTGTGCACCATATTTTAAAGTATAAAAGACGTAAAACAAGTATGACGAAGTAGAAAAAATGTTGATGACGTGTGTCCTCACCAGATTACTTTGCTACAGTTGGGAGTTCGAGGTCCCGTTACACTGCGAAACCAATGTATCATTTCGCCTTAAAAAAATATATCCACAAAGTATTAGGTTTTTGATTACATAATCGCTACGATAAAGATTAAATACACAACCCACGAGGAGAAATATTATTTTCTCTTAAAACATTCACTCACATAAGTGGTTTACGTCACTCAAATATGTATGTACTAATCAAGCTGTGTCTTTTCGAGATCTGTTGATTCACAAAAGTCCAAGGAGCTAAAAATGATGACGACGTGTGTCTTAATCAGATATTGTGCGACGTTTGAGAGAACGAAGTGTGTTTACACTGCGAAACCAACGCATCATTTCGCCAGAAAAAAAATATATCCACAAAGTATTGGGTTTATGATTACATAATCGCTATGATAAAGATTAAATTCTCAACCAACGAGGTGTGTAATTATTTTCTTTTGAATCATCCACTCACTTAAGTAGTTTACGTCACTCTAAAATATATGTACAAATCAAGATGTGTCTTTTCCAGATCTGTTGTTTGACAAAGTCCACGGAGCTACAAAATGATGATGACTTGTGCCCTAACCAGATTATTGTGCGACAGTTGAGAGACAGAGGTGCGATTACTTTGAGAAACCAACGCATCATTTCCATTTAAAAAAATGTACCCACAAAGTATGATGTTCATGATTACATTATCGCGTTTCTACTTAGTAGTATACGTTTTAACACTGTACAGAAAATTATATACGGTGAAAAATGTATTTTGCACCAGATTTCACGTGATCAATTGTTTGTGCACCATATTTTAAAGTATAAAAGACGTAACACAAGTATGACGAAGGAGTCAAAATGATTATGACGTGTGTCTTCACCAGATTACTTTGCTACAGTTGGGAGTCTGAGGTCCCGTTACACTGCGAAACCAATGTATCATTTCGCCTCAAAAATATATCCACAAAGTATTAGGTTTTTGATTACATAATCGCTATGATAAAGATTAAATCCACAACCCACGAGGAGAAATATTATTTTTTATTAAAATATTCACTCACATAAGTGTTTTACGTCACTCAAATATGTATGTACTGATCAAGATGTGTCTTTTCGAGATCTGTTGTTTCACAAAAGTCCACAGAGCTAATAATGATGACGAGGTGTGTCCTAATCTGATATTGTGCGACGTTTGAGAGAACGAAGTATGTTTACACTGCGAAACCAATGCATCATTTCGCCAGACGAAAATATATCCACAAAGTATTGGGTTTATGATTGCATAATCGCTATGATAAAGATTAAATCCTCAGCCAACGAGGTGTGTAATTATTTTCTTTTGAAACATCCACTCACTTAAGTAGTTTACGTCACTCTAAAATATATGTACGAATCAAGATGTGTCTTTTCCAGATCTGTTGTTTGACAAAAGTCCACGGATCTACAAAATGATGATGACGTGTTCCCTAACCAGATTATTGTGCGGCAGTTGAGAGACAGAGGTGCGGTTACTTTGGGAAACCAACGCATCATTTCAGTTTAAAAAAAATGTATCCACAATGTATGATGTTCATGATTACATTATCGCGTTTCTGCTTAGTAGTATACGTTTTAAGTTACTGTATAGAAAATTATATACGGGTGAAAAATGTATTTTGCACCAGATTTCACGTGATGAATTGTTTGTGCACCATATTTTAAAGTATAAAAGACGTAAAACAAGTATGACGAAGTAGAAAAAATGTTGATGACGTGTGTCCTCACCAGATTACTGTGCTACAGTTGGGAGTTCGAGGTCCCGTTACACTGCGAAACCAATGTATCATTTCGCCTTAAAAAAATATATCCACAAAGTATTAGGTTTTTGATTACATAATCGCTACGATAAAGATTAAATACACAACCCACGAGGAGAAATATTATTTTCTCTTAAAACATTCACTCACATAAGTGGTTTACGTCACTCAAATATGTATGTACTAATCAAGCTGTGTCTTTTCGAGATCTGTTGATTCACAAAAGTCCAAGGAGCTAAAAATGATGACGACGTGTGTCTTAATCAGATATTGTGCGACGTTTGAGAGAACGAAGTGTGTTTACACTGCGAAACCAACGCATCATTTCGCCAGAAAAAAAATATATCCACAAAGTATTGGGTTTATGATTACATAATCGCTATGATAAAGATTAAATTCTCAACCAACGAGGTGTGTAATTATTTTCTTTTGAATCATCCACTCACTTAAGTAGTTTACGTCACTCTAAAATATATGTACAAATCAAGATGTGTCTTTTCCAGATCTGTTGTTTGACAAAGTCCACGGAGCTACAAAATGATGATGACTTGTGCCCTAACCAGATTATTGTGCGACAGTTGAGAGACAGAGGTGCGATTACTTTGAGAAACCAACGCATCATTTCCATTTAAAAAAATGTACCCACAAAGTATGATGTTCATGATTACATTATCGCGTTTCTACTTAGTAGTATACGTTTTAACACTGTACAGAAAATTATATACGGTGAAAAATGTATTTTGCACCAGATTTCACGTGATCAATTGTTTGTGCACCATATTTTAAAGTATAAAAGACGTAACACAAGTATGACGAAGGAGTCAAAATGATTATGACGTGTGTCTTCACCAGATTACTTTGCTACAGTTGGGAGTCTGAGGTCCCGTTACACTGCGAAACCAATGTATCATTTCGCCTCAAAAATATATCCACAAAGTATTAGGTTTTTGATTACATAATCGCTATGATAAAGATTAAATCCACAACCCACGAGGAGAAATATTATTTTTTATTAAAATATTCACTCACATAAGTGTTTTACGTCACTCAAATATGTATGTACTGATCAAGATGTGTCTTTTCGAGATCTGTTGTTTCACAAAAGTCCACAGAGCTAATAATGATGACGAGGTGTGTCCTAATCTGATATTGTGCGACGTTTGAGAGAACGAAGTATGTTTACACTGCGAAACCAATGCATCATTTCGCCAGACGAAAATATATCCACAAAGTATTGGGTTTATGATTGCATAATCGCTATGATAAAGATTAAATCCTCAGCCAACGAGGTGTGTAATTATTTTCTTTTGAAACATCCACTCACTTAAGTAGTTTACGTCACTCTAAAATATATGTACGAATCAAGATGTGTCTTTTCCAGATCTGTTGTTTGACAAAAGTCCACGGATCTACAAAATGATGATGACGTGTTCCCTAACCAGATTATTGTGCGGCAGTTGAGAGACAGAGGTGCGGTTACTTTGGGAAACCAACGCATCATTTCAGTTTAAAAAAAATGTATCCACAATGTATGATGTTCATGATTACATTATCGCGTTTCTGCTTAGTAGTATACGTTTTAAGTTACTGTATAGAAAATTATATACGGGTGAAAAATGTATTTTGCACCAGATTTCACGTGATCAATTGTTTGTGCACCATATTTTAAAGTATAAAAGACGTAAAACAAGTATGACGAAGTAGAAAAAATGTTGATGACGTGTGTCCTCACCAGATTACTTTGCTACAGTTGGGAGTTCGAGGTCCCGTTACACTGCGAAACCAATGTATCATTTCGCCTTAAAAAAATATATCCACAAAGTATTAGGTTTTTGATTACATAATCGCTACGATAAAGATTAAATACACAACCCACGAGGAGAAATATTATTTTCTCTTAAAACATTCACTCACATAAGTGGTTTACGTCACTCAAATATGTATGTACTAATCAAGCTGTGTCTTTTCGAGATCTGTTGATTCACAAAAGTCCAAGGAGCTAAAAATGATGACGACGTGTGTCTTAATCAGATATGGTGCGACGTTTGAGAGAACGAAGTGTGTTTACACTGCGAAACCAACGCATCATTTCGCCAGACAAAAATATATCCACAAAGTATTGGGTTTATGATTACATAATCGCTATGATAAAGATTAAATTCTCAACCAACGAGGTGTGTAATTATTTTCTTTTGAATCATCCACTCACTTAAGTAGTTTACGTCACTCTAAAATATATGTACAAATCAAGATGTGTCTTTTCCAGATCTGTTGTTTGACAAAGTCCACGGAGCTACAAAATGATGATGACTTGTGCCCTAACCAGATTATTGTGCGACAGTTGAGAGACAGAGGTGCGATTACTTTGAGAAACCAACGCATCATTTCCATTTAAAAAAATGTACCCACAAAGTATGATGTTCATGATTACATTATCGCGTTTCTATTTAGTAGTATACGTTTTAACACTGTACAGAAAATTATATACGGTGAAAAATGTATTTTGCACCAGATTTCACGTGATCAATTGTTTGTGCACCATATTTTAAAGTATAAAAGACGTAACACAAGTATGACGAAGGAGTCAAAATGATTATGACGTGTGTCTTCACCAGATTACTTTGCTACAGTTGGGAGTCTGAGGTCCCGTTACACTGCGAAACCAATGTATCATTTCGCCTCAAAAATATATCCACAAAGTATTAGGTTTTTGATTACATAATCGCTATGATAAAGATTAAATCCACAACCCACGAGGAGAAATATTATTTTTTATTAAAATATTCACTCACATAAGTGTTTTACGTCACTCAAATATGTATGTACTGATCAAGATGTGTCTTTTCGAGATCTGTTGTTTCACAAAAGTCCACAGAGCTAATAATGATGACGAGGTGTGTCCTAATCTGATATTGTGCGACGTTTGAGAGAACGAAGTATGTTTACACTGCGAAACCAATGCATCATTTCGCCAGACGAAAATATATCCACAAAGTATTGGGTTTATGATTGCATAATCGCTATGATAAAGATTAAATCCTCAGCCAACGAGGTGTGTAATTATTTTCTTTTGAAACATCCACTCACTTAAGTAGTTTACGTCACTCTAAAATATATGTACGAATCAAGATGTGTCTTTTCCAGATCTGTTGTTTGACAAAAGTCCACGGATCTACAAAATGATGATGACGTGTTCCCTAACCAGATTATTGTGCGGCAGTTGAGAGACAGAGGTGCGGTTACTTTGGGAAACCAACGCATCATTTCAGTTTAAAAAAAATGTATCCACAATGTATGATGTTCATGATTACATTATCGCGTTTCTTCTTAGTAGTATACGTTTTAAGTTACTGTATAGAAAATTATATACGGGTGAAAAATGTATTTTGCACCAGATTTCACGTGATCAATTGTTTGTGCACCATATTTTAAAGTATAAAAGACGTAAAACAAGTATGACGAAGTAGAAAAAATGTTGATGACGTGTGTCCTCACCAGATTACTGTGCTACAGTTGGGAGTTCGAGGTCCCGTTACACTGCGAAACCAATGTATCATTTCGCCTTAAAAAAATATATCCACAAAGTATTAGGTTTTTGATTACATAATCGCTACGATAAAGATTAAATACACAACCCACGAGGAGAAATATTATTTTCTCTTAAAACATTCACTCACATAAGTGGTTTACGTCACTCAAATATGTATGTACTAATCAAGCTGTGTCTTTTCGAGATCTGTTGATTCACAAAAGTCCAAGGAGCTAAAAATGATGACGACGTGTGTCTTAATCAGATATGGTGCGACGTTTGAGAGAACGAAGTGTGTTTACACTGCGAAACCAACGCATCATTTCGCCAGACAAAAATATATCCACAAAGTATTGGGTTTATGATTACATAATCGCTATGATAAAGATTAAATTCTCAACCAACGAGGTGTGTAATTATTTTCTTTTGAATCATCCACTCACTTAAGTAGTTTACGTCACTCTAAAATATATGTACAAATCAAGATGTGTCTTTTCCAGATCTGTTGTTTGACAAAGTCCACGGAGCTACAAAATGATGATGACTTGTGCCCTAACCAGATTATTGTGCGACAGTTGAGAGACAGAGGTGCGATTACTTTGAGAAACCAACGCATCATTTCCATTTAAAAAAATGTACCCACAAGTATGATGTTCATGATTACATTATCGCGTTTCTACTTAGTAGTATACGTTTTAACACTGTACAGAAAATTATATACGGTGAAAAATGTATTTTGCACCAGATTTCACGTGATCAATTGTTTGTGCACCATATTTTAAAGTATAAAAGACGTAACACAAGTATGACGAAGGAGTCAAAATGATTATGACGTGTGTCTTCACCAGATTACTTTGCTACAGTTGGGAGTCTGAGGTCCCGTTACACTGCGAAACCAATGTATCATTTCGCCTCAAAAATATATCCACAAAGTATTAGGTTTTTGATTACATAATCGCTATGATAAAGATTAAATCCACAACCCACGAGGAGAAATATTATTTTTTATTAAAATATTCACTCACATAAGTGTTTTACGTCACTCAAATATGTATGTACTGATCAAGATGTGTCTTTTCGAGATCTGTTGTTTCACAAAAGTCCACGGATCTACAAAATGATGATGACGTGTTCCCTAACCAGATTATTGTGCGGCAGTTGAGAGACAGAGGTGCGGTTACTTTGGGAAACCAACGCATCATTTCAGTTTAAAAAAAATGTATCCACAATGTATGATGTTCATGATTACATTATCGCGTTTCTGCTTAGTAGTATACGTTTTAAGTTACTGTATAGAAAATTATATACGGGTGAAAAATGTATTTTGCACCAGATTTCACGTGATCAATTGTTTGTGCACCATATTTTAAAGTATAAAAGACGTAAAACAAGTATGACGAAGTAGAAAAAATGTTGATGACGTGTGTCCTCACCAGATTACTGTGCTACAGTTGGGAGTTCGAGGTCCCGTTACACTGCGAAACCAATGTATCATTTCGCCTTAAAAAAATATATCCACAAAGTATTAGGTTTTTGATTACATAATCGCTACGATAAAGATTAAATACACAACCCACGAGGAGAATATATTTTCTCTTAAAACATTCACTCACATAAGTGGTTTACGTCACTCAAATATGTATGTACTAATCAAGCTGTGTCTTTTCGAGATCTGTTGATTCACAAAAGTCCAAGGAGCTAAAAATGATGACGACGTGTGTCTTAATCAGATATGTGCGACGTTTGAGAGAACGAAGTGTGTTTACACTGCGAAACCAACGCATCATTTCGCCAGAAAAAATATATCCACAAAGTATTGGGTTTATGATTACATAATCGCTATGATAAAGATTAAATTCTCAACCAACGAGGTGTGTAATTATTTTCTTTTGAATCATCCACTCACTTAAGTAGTTTACGTCACTCTAAAATATATGTACAAATCAAGATGTGTCTTTTCCAGATCTGTTGTTTGACAAAGTCCACGGAGCTACAAATGATGATGACTTGTGCCCTAACCAGATTATTGTGCGACAGTTGAGAGACAGAGGTGCGATTACTTTGAGAAACCAACGCATCATTTCCATTTAAAAAAATGTACCCACAAAGTATGATGTTCATGATTACATTATCGCGTTTCTACTAGTATACGTTTTAACACTGTACAGAAAATTATATACGGTGAAAAATGTATTTTGCACCAGATTTCACGTGATCAATTGTTTGTGCACCATATTTTAAAGTATAAAAGACGTAACACAAGTATGACGAAGGAGTCAAAATGATTATGACGTGTGTCTTCACCAGATTACTTTGCTACAGTTGGGAGTCTGAGGTCCCGTTACACTGCGAAACCAATGTATCATTTCGCCTCAAAAATATATCCACAAAGTATTAGGTTTTTGATTACATAATCGCTATGATAAAGATTAAATCCACAACCCACGAGGAGAAATATTATTTTATTAAAATATTCACTCACATAAGTGTTTTACGTCACTCAAATATGTATGTACTGATCAAGATGTGTCTTTCGAGATCTGTTGTTTCACAAAAGTCCACGGATCTACAAAATGATGATGACGTGTTCCCTAACCAGATTATTGTGCGGCAGTTGAGAGACAGAGGTGCGGTTACTTTGGGAAACCAACGCATCATTTCAGTTTAAAAAAAATGTATCCACAATGTATGATGTTCATGATTACATTATCGCGTTTCTGCTTAGTAGTATACGTTTTAAGTTACTGTATAGAAAATTATATACGGGTGAAAAATGTATTTGCACCAGATTTCACGTGATCAATTGTTTGTGCACCATATTTTAAAGTATAAAGACGTAAAACAAGTAGACGAAGTAGAAAAAATGTTGATGACGTGTGTCCTCACCAGATTACTGTGCTACGTTGGGAGTTCGAGGTCCCGTTACACTGCGAAACCAATGTATCATTCGCCTTAAAAAAATATATCCACAAAGTATTAGGTTTTTGATTACATAATCGCTACGATAAAGATTAAATACACAACCCACGAGGAGAAATATTATTTTCTCTTAAAACATTCACTCACATAGTGGTTACGTCACTCAAATATGTTGTACTAATCAAGCTGTGTCTTTTCGAGATCTGTTGATTCACAAAAGTCAAGGAGCTAAAAATGATGACGACGTGTGTCTTAATCAGATATGGTGCGACGTTTGAGAGAACGAAGTGTGTTTACACTGCGAAACCAACGCATCATTTCGCCAGACAAAAATATATCCACAAAGTATTGGGTTTATGATTACATAATCGCTATGATAAAGATTTTAAATTCTCAACAACGAGGGTTGTGTAATATTTTCTTTTGAATCATCCACTCACTTAAGTAGTTTACGTCACTCTAAAATATATGTACAAATCAAGAGGTGTTTCCAGATCTGTTGTTTGACAAAGTCCACGGAGCTACAAAATGATGATGACTTGTGCCCTAACCAGATTATTGTGCGACAGTTGAGAGACAGAGGTGCGATTACTTGAGAAACCAACGCATCATTTCCATTTAAAAAAATGTACCCACAAAGTATGATGTTCATGATTACATTATCGCGTTTCTACTAGTAGTATACGTTTAACACTGTACAGAAAATTATATACGGTGAAAAATGTTTTGCACCAGATTTCACGTGATCAATTGTTTGTGCACCATATTTTAAAGTATAAAAGACGTAAACACAAGTATGACGAAGGAGTCAAAATGATTATGACGTGTGTCTTCAGTTACTTTGCTACAGTTGGGAGTCTGAGGTCCCGTTACACTGCGACACCAAAATGTATCATTCGCCTCAAAAATATATCCACAAAAGTAGTAGGTTTTTGATTACATAATCGCTATGATAAAGATTAAATCCACAACCCACGAGGAGAAATATTATTTTTTATTAAAATATTCACTCACATAAGTGTTTTACGTCACTCAAATATGTATGTACTGATCAAGATGTGTCTTTTCGAGATCTGTTGTTTCACAAAAGTCCACAGAGCTAATAATGATGACGAGTGGTGTGTCCTAATCTGATATTGTGCGACGTTTGAGAGAACGAAGTATGTTTACACTGCGAAACCAAGCATCATTTCGCCAGACGAAAATATATCCACAAAGTATTGGGTTTATGATTGCATAATCGCTATGATAAAGATTAAATCCTCAGCCAACGAGGTGTGTAATTATTTTCTTTTGAAACATCCACTCACTTAAGTAGTTTACGTCACTCTAAAATATATTACGATCAAGATGGTCTTTTCCAGATCTGTTGTTGACAAAAGTCCACGGATCTACAAAATGATGATGACGTGTTCCCTAACCAGATTATTGTGCGGCAGTTGAGAGACAGAGGTGCGGTTACTTTGGGAAACCAACGCATCATTTCAGTTTAAAAAAATGTATCCACAATGTATGTTCATGATTACATTATCGCGTTTCTGCTTAGTAGTATACGTTTTAAGTTACTGTATAGAAAATTATATACGGGTGAAAAATGTATTTTGCACCAGATTTCACGTGATCAATTGTTTGTGCACCATATTTTAAAGTATAAAAGACGTAAAACAAGTATGACGAAGTAGAAAAAATGTTGATGACGTGTGTCCTCACCAGATTACTGTGCTACAGTTGGGAGTTCGAGGTCCCGTTACACTGCGAAACCAATGTATCATTTCGCCTTAAAAAAATATATCCACAAAGTATTAGGTTTTTGATTACATAATGGCTATGATAAAGATTAAATCCACAACCCACGAGGAGAAATATTATTTTCTATTAAAATATTCACTCACATAAGTGTTTTACGTCACTCAAATATGTATGTACTGATCAAGATGTGTCTTTTCGAGATCTGTTGTTTCACAAAAGTCCACAGAGCTACAAAATGATGACGACGTGTGTCCTAATCTGATATTGTGCGACGTTTGAGAGAACGAAGTGTGTTTACACTGCGAAACCAATGCATCATTTCGCCAGACGAAAATATATCCACAAAGTATTGGGTTTATGATTACATAATCGCTATGATAAAGATTAAATCCTCAGCCAACGAGGTGTGTAATTATTTTCTATTGAAACATCCACTCACTTAAGTTTTACGTCACTCTAAAATATATATGAATCAAGATGTGTCTTTTCCAATCTGTTGTTTGACAAAAGTCCACGGAGCTACAAAATGATGATGACGTGTGCCCTAACCAGATTATTGTGCGGCGCATTGAGAGACAGAGGTGCGGTTACTTTGGGAAACTAACGCATCATTTCAGTTTAAAAAAATGTATCCACAAAGTATGATGTTCATGATTACATTATCGCGTTTCTGCTTAGTAGTATACGTTTTAAGTTATGTATAGAAAATTATATACGGGTGAAAAATGTATTTTGCACCAGATTTCACGTGATCAATTGTTTGTGCACCATATTTTAATGTATAAAAGACGTAAAACAAGTATGACGAAGTAGAAAAAATGTTGATGACGTGTGTCCTCACCAGATTACTGTGCTACAGTTGGGAGTTCGAGGTCCCGTTACACTGCGAAACCAATGTATCATTTCGCCTTAAAAAATATATCCACAAAGTATTAGGTTTTTGATTACATAATGGCTATGATAAAGATTAAATCCACAACCCACGAGGAGAAATATTTTTTCTATTAAAATATTCACTCACATAAGTGTTTTACGTCACTCAAATATGTATGTACTGATCAAGATGTGTCTTTTCGAGATCTGTTGTTTCACAAAAGTCCACAGAGCTACAAAATGATGACGACGTGTGTCCTAATCTGATATTGTGCGACGTTTGAGAGAACGAAGTGTGTTTACACTGCGAAACCAATGCATCATTTTTCCAGACGAAAATATATCCACAAAGTATTGGGTTTATGATTACATAATCGCTATGATAAAGATTAAATCCTCAGCCAACGAGGTGTGTAATTATTTTCTTTTGAAACATCCACTCACTTAAGTAGTTTACGTCACTCTAAAATATATGTACGAATCAAGATGTGTCTTTTCCAGATCTGTTGTTTGACAAAAGTCCACGGAGCTACAAAATGATGATGACGTGTTCCCTAACCAGATTATTGTGCGGCAGTTGAGAGACAGAGGTGCGGTTACTTTGGGAAACCAACGCATCATTTCAGTTTAAAAAAATGTATCCACAATGATGTTCATGATTACATTATCGCGTTTCTGCTTAGTAGTATACGTTTTAAGTTACTGTATAGAAAATTATATACGGTGAAAAATGTATTTTGCACCAGATTTCACGTGATCAATTATTTGTGCACCATATTTTGATGTATAAAAGACGTAAAACAAGTATGACGAAGTAGAAAAAATGTTGATGACGTGTGTCCTCACCAGATTACTGTGCTACAGTTGGGAGTTCGAGGTCCCGTTACACTGCGAAACCAATGTATCATTTCGCCTTAAAAAAAATATATCCACAAAGTATTAGGTTTTTGATTACATAATGGCTATGATAAAGATTAAATCCACAACCCACGAGGAGAAATATTTTTCTCTTAAAATATTCACTCACATAAGTGTTTTACGTCACTCAAATATGTATGTACTGATCAAGATGTGTCTTTTCGAGATCTGTTGTTTCACAAAAGTCCACAGAGCTACAAAATGATGACGACGTGTGTCCTAATCTGATATTGTGCGACGTTTGAGAGAACGAAGTGTGTTTACACTGCGAACCAATGCATCATTTCGCCAGACGAAAATATATCCACAAAGTATTGGGTTTATGATTACATAATCGCTATGATAAAGATTAAATCCTCAGCCAACGAGTGTGTAATTATTTTCTATTGAAACATCCACTCACTTAAGTAGCTTACGTCACTCTAAAATATATATGAATCAAGATGTGTCTTTTCCAATCTGTTGTTTGACAAAAGTCCACGGAGCTACAAAATGATGATGACGTGTGTCCTAACCAGATTATTGTGCGGCATTTGAGAGACAGAGGTGCGGTTACTTTGGGAAACTAACGCATCATTTCAGTTTAAAAAAATGTATCCACAAAGTATGATGTTCATGATTACATTATCGCGTTTCTGCTTAGTAGTATACGTTTTAAGTTACTGTATAGAAAATTATATACGGGTGAAAAATGTATTTTGCACCAGATTTCACGTGATCAATTGTTTGTGCACCATATTTTAATGTATAAAAGACGTAAAACAAGTATGACGAAGTAGAAAAAATGTTGATGACGTGTCTCCTCACCAGATTACTGTGCTACAGTTGGGAGTTCGAGGTCCCGTTACACTGCGAAACCAATGTATCATTTCGCCTTAAAAAAATATATCCACAAAGTATTAGGTTTTTGATTACATAATGGCTATGATAAAGATTAAATCCACAACCCACGAGGAGAAATATTATTTTCTATTAAAATATTCACTCACATAAGTGTTTTACGTCACTCAAATATGTATGTACTGATCAAGATGTGTCTTTTCGAGATCTGTTGTTTCACAAAAGTCCACAGAGCTACAAAATGATGACGACGTGTGTCCTAATCTGATATTGTGCGACGTTTGAGAGAACGAAGTGTGTTTACACTGCGAAACCAATGCATCATTTCGCCAGACGAAAATATATCCACAAAGTATTGGGTTTATGATTACATAATCGCTATGATAAAGATTAAATCCTCAGCCAACGAGGTGTGTAATTATTTTCTTTTGAAACATCCACTCACTTAAGTAGTTTACGTCACTCTAAAATATATGTACGAATCAAGATGTGTCTTTTCCAGATCTGTTGTTTGACAAAAGTCCACGGAGCTACAAAATGATGATGACGTGTTCCCTAACCAGATTATTGTGCGGCAGTTGAGAGACAGAGGTGCGGTTACTTTGGGAAACCAACGCATCATTTCAGTTTAAAAAAAATGTATCCACAATGTATGATGTTCATGATTACATTATCGCGTTTCTGCTTAGTAGTATACGTTTTAAGTTACTGTATAGAAAATTATATACGAGTGAAAAATGTATTTTGCACCAGATTTCACGTGATCAATTATTTGTGCACCATATTTTGATGTATAAAAGACGTAAAACAAGTATGACGAAGTAGAAAAAATGTTGATGACGTGTGTCCTCACCAGATTACTGTGCTATAGTTGGGAGTTCGAGGTCCCGTTACACTGCGAAACCAATGTATCATTTCGCCTTAAAAAAATATATCCACAAAGTATTAGGTTTTTGATTACATAATGGCTATGATAAAGATTAAATCCACAACCCACGAGGAGAAATATTATTTTCTATTAAAATATTCACTCACATAAGTGTTTTACGTCACTCAAATATGTATGTACTGATCAAGATGTGTCTTTTCGAGATCTGTTGTTTCACAAAAGTCCACAGAGCTACAAAATGATGACGACGTGTGTCCTAATCTGATATTGTGCGACGTTTGAGAGAACGAAGTGTGTTTACACTGCGAAACCAATGCATCATTTTTCCAGACGAAAATATATCCACAAAGTATTGGGTTTATGATTACATAATCGCTATGATAAAGATTAAATCCTCAACCAACGAGGTGTGTAATTATTTTCTTTTGAAACATCCACTCACTTAAGTAGTTTACGTCACTCTAAAATATATGTACGAATCAAGATGTGTCTTTTCCAGATCTGTTGTTTGACAAAAGTCCACGGAGCTACAAAATGATGATGACGTGTTCCCTAACCAGATTATTGTGCGGCAGTTGAGAGACAGAGGTGCGGTTACTTTGGGAAACCAACGCATCATTTCAGTTTAAAAAAAATGTATCCACAATGTATGATGTTCATGATTACATTATCGCGTTTCTGCTTAGTAGTATACGTTTTAAGTTACTGTATAGAAAATTATATACAGGTGAAAAATGTATTTTGCACCAGATTTCACGTGATCAATTATTTGTGCACCATATTTTGATGTATAAAAGACGTAAAACAAGTATGACGAAGTAGAAAAAATGTTGATGACGTGTGTCCTCACCAGATTACTGTGCTATAGTTGGGAGTTCGAGGTCCCGTTACACTGCGAAACCAATGTATCATTTCGCCTTAAAAAAATATATCCACAAAGTATTAGGTTTTTGATTACATAATGGCTATGATAAAGATTAAATCCACAACCCACGAGGAGAAATATTATTTTCTATTAAAATATTCACTCACATAAGTGTTTTACGTCACTCAAATATGTATGTACTGATCAAGATGTGTCTTTTCGAGATCTGTTGTTTCACAAAAGTCCACAGAGCTACAAAATGATGACGACGTGTGTCCTAATCTGATATTGTGCGACGTTTGAGAGAACGAAGTGTGTTTACACTGCGAAACCAATGCATCATTTCGCCAGACGAAAATATATCCACAAAGTATTGGGTTTATGATTACATAATCGCTATGATAAAGATTAAATCCTCAGCCAACGAGGTGTGTAATTATTTTCTTTTGAAACATCCACTCACTTAAGTAGTTTACGTCACTCTAAAATATATGTACGAATCAAGATGTGTCTTTTCCAGATCTGTTGTTTGACAAAAGTCCATGGAGCTACAAAATGATGATGACGTGTTCCCTAACCAGATTATTGTGCGGCAGTTGAGAGACAGAGGTGCGGTTACTTTGGGAAACCAACGCATCATTTCAGTTTAAAAAAAATGTATCCACAATGTATGATGTTCATGATTACATTATCGCGTTTCTGCTTAGTAGTATACGTTTTAAGTTACTGTATAGAAAATTATATACGGGTGAAAAATGTATTTTGCACCAGATTTCACGTGATCAATTATTTGTGCACCATATTTTGATGTATAAAAGACGTAAAACAAGTATGACGAAGTAGAAAAAATGTTGATGACGTGTGTCCTCACCAGATTACTGTGCTATAGTTGGGAGTTCGAGGTCCCGTTACACTGCGAAACCAATGTATCATTTCGCCTTAAAAAAATATATCCACAAAGTATTAGGTTTTTGATTACATAATGGCTATGATAAAGATTAAATCCACAACCCACGAGGAGAAATATTATTTTCTATTAAAATATTCACTCACATAAGTGTTTTACGTCACTCAAATATGTATGTACTGATCAAGATGTGTCTTTTCGAGATCTGTTGTTTCACAAAAGTCCACAGAGCTACAAAATGATGACGACGTGTGTCCTAATCTGATATTGTGCGACGTTTGAGAAAACGAAGTGTGTTTACACTGCGAAACCAATGCATCATTTCGCCAGACGAAAATATATCCACAAAGTATTGGGTTTATGATTGCATAATCGCTATGATAAAGATTAAATCCTCAGCCAACGAGGTGTGTAATTATTTTCTATTGAAACATCCACTCACTTAAGTAGCTTACGTCACTCTAAAATATATATATGAATCAAGATGTGTCTTTTCCAAATCTGTTGTTTGACAAAAGTCCACGGAGCTACAAAATGATGATGACGTGTGCCCTAACCAGATTATTGTGCGGCATTTGAGAGACAGAGGTGCGGTTACTTTGGGAAACTAACGCATCATTTCAGTTAAAAAAAATGTATCCACAAAGTATGATGTTCATGATTACATTATCGCGTTTCTGCTTAGTAGTATACGTTTTAAGTTACTGTATAGAAAATTATATACGGGTGAAAAATGTATTTTGCACCAGATTTCACGTGATCAATTGTTTGTGCACCATATTTTAATGTATAAAAGACGTAAAACAAGTATGACGAAGTAGAAAAAATGTTGATGACGTGTGTCCTCACCAGATTACTGTGCTACAGTTGGGAGTTCGAGGTCCCGTTACACTGCGAAACCAATGTATCATTTCGCCTTAAAAAATATATCCACAAAGTATTAGGTTTTTGATTACATAATGGCTATGATAAAGATTAAATCCACAACCCACGAGGAGAAACACTATTTTCTATTAAAATATTCACTCACATAAGTGTTTTACGTCACTCAAATATGTATGTACTGATCAAGATGTGTCTTTTCGAGATCTGTTGTTTCACAAAAGTCCACAGAGCTACAAAATGATGACGACGTGTGTCCTAATCTGATATTGTGCGACGTTTGAGAGAACGAAGTGTGTTTACACTGCGAAACCAATGCATCATTTTTCCAGACGAAAATATATCCACAAAGTATTGGGTTTATGATTACATAATCGCTATGATAAAGATTAAATCCTCAGCCAACAAGGTGTGTAATTATTTTCTTTTGAAACATCCACTCACTTAAGTAGTTTACGTCACTCTAAAATATATGTACGAATCAAGATGTGTCTTTTCCAGATCTGTTGTTTGACAAAAGTCCACGGAGCTACAAAATGATGATGACGTGTTCCCTAACCAGATTATTGTGCGGCAGTTGAGAGACAGAGGTGCGGTTACTTTGGGAAACCAACGCATCATTTCAGTTTAAAAAAAATGTATCCACAATGTATGATGTTCATGATTACATTATCGCGTTTCTGATTAGTAGTATACGTTTTAAGTTACTGTATAGAAAATTATATACGGGTGAAAAATGTATTTTGCACCAGATTTCACGTGATCAATTGTTTGTGCACCATATTTTAATGTATAAAAGACGTAAAATAAGTATGACGAAGTAGAAAAAATGTTGATGACGTGTGTCCTCACCAGATTACTGTGCTACAGTTGGGAGTTCGAGGTCCCGTTACACTGCGAAACCAATGTATCATTTCGCCTTAAAAAAATATATCCACAAAGTATTAGGTTTTTGATTACATAATGGCTATGATAAAGATTAAATCCACAACCCACGAGGAGAAATATTATTTTCTATTAAAATATTCACTCACATAAGTGTTTTACGTCACTCAAATATGTATGTACTGATCAAGATGTGTCTTTTCGAGATCTGTTGTTTCACAAAAGTCCACAGAGCTACAAAATGATGACGACGTGTGTCCTAATCTGATATTGTGCGACGTTTGAGAGAACGAAGTGTGTTTACACTGCGAAACCAATGCATCATTTCGCCAGACGAAAATATATCCACAAAGTATTGGGTTTATGATTACATAATCGCTATGATAAAGATTAAATCCTCAACCAACGAGGTGTGTAATTATTTTCTTTTGAAACATCCACTCACTTAAGTAGTTTACGTCACTCTAAAATATATGTACGAATCAAGATGTGTCTTTTCCAGATCTGTTGTTTGACAAAAGTCCACGGAGCTACAAAATGATGATGACGTGTTCCCTAACCAGATTATTGTGCGGCAGTTGAGAGACAGAGGTGCGGTTACTTTGGGAAACCAACGCATCATTTCAGTTTAAAAAAAATGTATCCACAATGTATGATGTTCATGATTACATTATCGCGTTTCTGCTTAGTAGTATACGTTTTAAGTTACTGTATAGAAAATTATATACAGGTGAAAAATGTATTTTGCACCAGATTTCACGTGATCAATTATTTGTGCACCATATTTTGATGTATAAAAGACGTAAAACAAGTATGACGAAGTAGAAAAAATGTTGATGACGTGTGTCCTCACCAGATTACTGTGCTATAGTTGGGAGTTCGAGGTCCCGTTACACTGCGAAACCAATGTATCATTTCGCCTTAAAAAAATATATCCACAAAGTATTAGGTTTTTGATTACATAATGGCTATGATAAAGATTAAATCCACAACCCACGAGGAGAAATATTATTTTCTATTAAAATATTCACTCACATAAGTGTTTTACGTCACTCAAATATGTATGTACTGATCAAGATGTGTCTTTTCGAGATCTGTTGTTTCACAAAAGTCCACAGAGCTACAAAATGATGACGACGTGTGTCCTAATCTGATATTGTGCGACGTTTGAGAGAACGAAGTGTGTTTACACTGCGAAACCAATGCATCATTTTTCCAGACGAAAATATATCCACAAAGTATTGGGTTTATGATTACATAATCGCTATGATAAAGATTAAATCCTCAGCCAACGAGGTGTGTAATTATTTTCTTTTGAAACATCCACTCACTTAAGTAGTTTACGTCACTCTAAAATATATGTACGAATCAAGATGTGTCTTTTCCAGATCTGTTGTTTGACAAAAGTCCACGGAGCTACAAAATGATGATGACGTGTTCCCTAACCAGATTATTGTGCGGCAGTTGAGAGACAGAGGTGCGGTTACTTTGGGAAACCAACGCATCATTTCAGTTTAAAAAAAATGTATCCACAATGTATGATGTTCATGATTACATTATCGCGTTTCTGCTTAGTAGTATACGTTTTAAGTTACTGTATAGAAAATTATATACGGGTGAAAAATGTATTTTGCACCAGATTTCACGTGATCAATTATTTGTGCACCATATTTTGATGTATAAAAGACGTAAAACAAGTATGACGAAGTAGAAAAAATGTTGATGACGTGTGTCCTCACCAGATTACTGTGCTATAGTTGGGAGTTCGAGGTCCCGTTACACTGCGAAACCAATGTATCATTTCGCCTTAAAAAAATATATCCACAAAGTATTAGGTTTTTGATTACATAATGGCTATGATAAAGATTAAATCCACAACCCACGAGGAGAAATATTATTTTCTATTAAAATATTCACTCACATAAGTGTTTTACGTCACTCAAATATGTATGTACTGATCAAGATGTGTCTTTTCGAGATCTGTTGTTTCACAAAAGTCCACAGAGCTACAAAATGATGACGACGTGTGTCCTAATCTGATATTGTGCGACGTTTGAGAAAACGAAGTGTGTTTACACTGCGAAACCAATGCATCATTTCGCCAGACGAAAATATATCCACAAAGTATTGGGTTTATGATTGCATAATCGCTATGATAAAGATTAAATCCTCAGCCAACGAGGTGTGTAATTATTTTCTATTGAAACATCCACTCACTTAAGTAGCTTACGTCACTCTAAAATATATATATGAATCAAGATGTGTCTTTTCCAAATCTGTTGTTTGACAAAAGTCCACGGAGCTACAAAATGATGATGACGTGTGCCCTAACCAGATTATTGTGCGGCATTTGAGAGACAGAGGTGCGGTTACTTTGGGAAACTAACGCATCATTTCAGTTAAAAAAAATGTATCCACAAAGTATGATGTTCATGATTACATTATCGCGTTTCTGCTTAGTAGTATACGTTTTAAGTTACTGTATAGAAAATTATATACGGGTGAAAAATGTATTTTGCACCAGATTTCACGTGATCAATTGTTTGTGCACCATATTTTAATGTATAAAAGACGTAAAACAAGTATGACGAAGTAGAAAAAATGTTGATGACGTGTGTCCTCACCAGATTACTGTGCTACAGTTGGGAGTTCGAGGTCCCGTTACACTGCGAAACCAATGTATCATTTCGCCTTAAAAAATATATCCACAAAGTATTAGGTTTTTGATTACATAATGGCTATGATAAAGATTAAATCCACAACCCACGAGGAGAAACACTATTTTCTATTAAAATATTCACTCACATAAGTGTTTTACGTCACTCAAATATGTATGTACTGATCAAGATGTGTCTTTTCGAGATCTGTTGTTTCACAAAAGTCCACAGAGCTACAAAATGATGACGACGTGTGTCCTAATCTGATATTGTGCGACGTTTGAGAGAACGAAGTGTGTTTACACTGCGAAACCAATGCATCATTTTTCCAGACGAAAATATATCCACAAAGTATTGGGTTTATGATTACATAATCGCTATGATAAAGATTAAATCCTCAGCCAACAAGGTGTGTAATTATTTTCTTTTGAAACATCCACTCACTTAAGTAGTTTACGTCACTCTAAAATATATGTACGAATCAAGATGTGTCTTTTCCAGATCTGTTGTTTGACAAAAGTCCACGGAGCTACAAAATGATGATGACGTGTTCCCTAACCAGATTATTGTGCGGCAGTTGAGAGACAGAGGTGCGGTTACTTTGGGAAACCAACGCATCATTTCAGTTTAAAAAAAATGTATCCACAATGTATGATGTTCATGATTACATTATCGCGTTTCTGATTAGTAGTATACGTTTTAAGTTACTGTATAGAAAATTATATACGGGTGAAAAATGTATTTTGCACCAGATTTCACGTGATCAATTGTTTGTGCACCATATTTTAATGTATAAAAGACGTAAAATAAGTATGACGAAGTAGAAAAAATGTTGATGACGTGTGTCCTCACCAGATTACTGTGCTACAGTTGGGAGTTCGAGGTCCCGTTACACTGCGAAACCAATGTATCATTTCGCCTTAAAAAAATATATCCACAAAGTATTAGGTTTTTGATTACATAATGGCTATGATAAAGATTAAATCCACAACCCACGAGGAGAAATATTATTTTCTATTAAAATATTCACTCACATAAGTGTTTTACGTCACTCAAATATGTATGTACTGATCAAGATGTGTCTTTTCGAGATCTGTTGTTTCACAAAAGTCCACAGAGCTACAAAATGATGACGACGTGTGTCCTAATCTGATATTGTGCGACGTTTGAGAGAACGAAGTGTGTTTACACTGCGAAACCAATGCATCATTTCGCCAGACGAAAATATATCCACAAAGTATTGGGTTTATGATTACATAATCGCTATGATAAAGATTAAATCCTCAACCAACGAGGTGTGTAATTATTTTCTTTTGAAACATCCACTCACTTAAGTAGTTTACGTCACTCTAAAATATATGTACGAATCAAGATGTGTCTTTTCCAGATCTGTTGTTTGACAAAAGTCCACGGAGCTACAAAATGATGATGACGTGTTCCCTAACCAGATTATTGTGCGGCAGTTGAGAGACAGAGGTGCAGTTACTTTGGGAAACCAACGTATCATTTCAGTTTAAAAAAAATGTATCCACAATGTATGATGTTCATGATTACATTATCGCGTTTCTGCTTAGTAGTATACGTTGTAAGTTACTGTATAGAAACTTATATACGGGTGAAAAATGTATTTTGCACCAGATTTCACGTGATCAATTGTTTGTGCACCATATTTTAAAGTATAAAAGACGTAAAACAAGTATGACGAAGTAGAAAAAATGTTGATGACGTGTGTCCTCACCAGATTACTGTGCTACAATTGGGAGTTCGAGGTCCCGTTACACTGCGAAACCAATGTATCATTTCGCCTTAAAAAAATATATCCAAAAAGTATTTGGGTTTTGATTACAAAATGGCTATGATAAAGATTAAATCCACAACCCACGAGGAGAAAAATTATTTTTTATTAAAATATTCACTCACATAAGTGTTTTACGTCACTCAAATATGTATGTACTAATCAAGATGTGTCTTTTCGAGATCTGTTGTTTCACAAAAGTCCACGGAGCTACAAAATGATGACGACGTGTGTCCTAATCTGATATTGTGCGACGTTTGAGAGAACGAAGTGCGTTTACACTGCGAAACCAACGCATCATTTCTCCAGACAAAAATATATCCACAAAGTATTGGGTTTATGATTACATAATCGCTATGATAAAGATTAAATCCTCAGCCAACGAGGTGTGTAATTATTTTCTATTGAAACATCCACTCACTTAAGTAGTTTATGTCACTCTAAAATATATGTACGAATCAAGATGTGTCTTTTCCAAATCTGTTGTTTGACAAAAGTCCACGGAGCTACAAAATGATGATGACGTGTGCCCTAACCAGATTATTGTGCGGCATTTGAGAGACAGAGGCGCGATTACTTTGGGAAATTAACGCATCATTTCAGTTTAAAAAAAATGTATCCACAAAGTATGATGTTCATGATTACGTTATCACGTTTCTGCTTAGTAGTATACGTTTTAAGTTACTGTATAGAAATTTATATAGGGTGAAAAATGTATTTTGCACCAGATTTCACGTGATCAATTGTTTGTGCACCATATTTTAAAGTATAAAAGACGTAAAACAAGTATGACGAAGGAGAAAAAATGTTGATGACGTGTGTCCTCACCAGATTACTGTGCTACAGTTGGGAGTTCGAGGTCCCGTTACACTGCGAAACCAATGTATCATTTCGCCTTAAGAAAATATATCCACAAAGTATTAGGTTTTTGATTACATAATCGCTATGATAAAGATTAAATCCACAACTCACGAGGAGAAATATTATTTTCTCTTAAAACATTCACTCACATAAGTGGTTTACGTCACTCAGATATGTATGTACTAATCAAGATGTCTCTTTTCGAGATCTGTTGTTTCACAAAAGTCCACGGAGCTAAAAAATGATGACGACGTGTGTCCTAATCAGATATTGTGCGACGTTTGAGAGAACGAAGTGCGTTTACACTGCGAAACCAATGCATCACTTCGCCAGACAAAAATATATCCACAAAGTATTGGGTTTATGATTACATAATCGCTATGATAAAGATTAAATCCTCAGCCAGCAAGGTATGTAATTATTTTCTTTTGAAATATCCACTCACTTATGTAGTTTACGTCACTCTAAAATATATGTACGAATCAAGATGTGTCTTTTCCAGATCTGTTGTTTGACAAAAGTCCACGGAGCTACAAACTGATGATGACGTGTGCCCTAACCAGATTATTGTGCGAAAGTTGAGAGACGGAGGTGAGGTTACTTTGGGAAATCAACACATCATTTCAGTTTAAAAAAAAATGTATCCACAAAGTATGATGTTCATGATTACATTATCGCGTTTCTGCTTAGTAGTATACGTTTTAAGTTACTGTATAGAAAATTATATACGGTGAAAAATGTATTTTGCACCAGATTTCACGTGATCAATTGTTTGTGCACCATATTTTAAAGTATAAAAGACGTAAAACAAGTATGGAGGAGGAAAAATTTTTTTGATGACGTGTGTCCTCACCAGATTACTGTACTACAGTTGGGAGTCCGAGGTCCCATTACACTGTGAAACCAATGTATCATTTTGCCTTAAAAAAATATATCCACAAAGTATTAGGTTTTTGATTACATAACCGCTATGATAAAGATGAAATCCACAACCCACGAGGAGAAATATTATTTTCTCTTAAAACATTCATTCACATAAGTGGTTTATGTCACTCAAATATGTATGTACTAATCAAGATGTGTTGATAGGTGTCTAAAACACCTTGATATTTATCTATTGTTTATGCTTTCTTTGCTAAGTTTTCTTTTAAATTATGTATCTTATGTTTTCTTTTGAGTGTTTAGGTACTTTGGAGTCATTTGGAACAAAAGAAGAAGAAACAAGGCAAAAAGGTGCAAATGCTGTTGGAGGCAAAATTATGTCTCATTATTTGCTTTTATTTCTTCATCTCTGTCTGAAAAGCATGTCGGCTTTAGTGATGCAAATTTCTGTCTGAAAAGCACGACTACTTTAATGATGAAGAGATATTGAAGAGAAGAAGTGAATGTGATAAATAAGAGACGGTTGTTGTTGTTGGAGGAACTCGAAAGATGGAGAAAGCGTTCAACTGGAGCATTAAAGGGAAGAATCATCATTCCGCAGGCGAGTGACATGGGAGTCGAGCCAAGTCGACAAAAGGATGTTTGTGTGTGCCTAGAATCATTCTGGGTGCCCCTTATCCACTTCACTTGAGTGGGGTTAACCAGATTCATTTCATACACAAAACCTAAAAAGGTCAGACAATAATCATCTCCTCATAATTTTGTCGGTCTTCACTACACCTGAAATCGAGAGAGAAAGTGGAGGCACCTGGGAGTTGTAGATTCTGGTGAAATCAAGAGAAGAATTCAAGGAGATGATGGCGATAAGATTGCAGAGAAAAGAATTAGGGGTTGATGTGATTCAAAGGGTCAGTAAAGATTTGGGGATCTGTTGGTTCCTATCAAGAACATATACTCAAGGTTGCAGAAATCAGAGAGATTGGGTTGAAGAATTTGTGGTATTTACATGGGTTCGATGGTTGGTTGAGAGATATGGGTTGTTCTGGATATGAATCGAAGAGAAGAAATTGATGCTGCTGAGTAAGAAGCTGATGCCGTGGATTAATGGGTATCTGTGATGATTCTAAGGGTTTGTCGAGATGAAGTTCTGATGAAGAAGAGATGAAACTGGACATGGGTTTAGTTTGAATTCCAGTATGCAGGTCAAGAGCTGTGTTGGTTGATGAATGGTTCGGAGGAGTTACAGCTGAAGGTTGGTTTGTTAATTCAGTCAAGATTTGAGATGCTGCTGTATGAGATGATGTTATGCTGTGGATAACAAGAACAGGGTGTTTGAAGCTGAGGTCTGTTACATGGAAGAAGAGTTGCAGTCATTGTTGGTACTGTGATGGTGACTGAAGCTCAAGCAATGGAATAACAGGAGCTGCTTTGCAGGAAATGATATTGAATTCGAAGTTGCGACTTAACTGATGTCGCAGGTGGATATGAGATGGAACTGAGAAATATGGAGCTGGTGTTTGCAATTGGAGACAGCTAGGTCAAGGAGTTATGTGATGATTTGAGACAACAAAGATGATCTGAAATGGGTGTGATAGCTGCTATTGTGTGGTGGTACTGATAAGCACGCAAGTGCGACGCATTTTCACCCATAACTATATTATCTAGGCCTCATTTTATTACTATTAAAGTTGTTTTATGTCTTTTCAAGGAAATAAGCTCTTATGGAGAAAGTTGCTCGAAAAGTGGTCTTTGCACCCCGGAGGACACTTGCTAAACGGACCCCTACTTTGGATAAGGGGCACCTTAATTACTAAGGGGAACCCACTTACTATTCACACCCCATCAGAGGATAAGGGGAGGTCATCTTTAACAATTCAAGAAACTGGTCTCAGTGAAAAACAGATTAGGGTTCGGATTTTAGTCGAGTTTTAGAGAGATTCAATCCCTGCATTTTGTTGGGCTGGGTTCATTAAGACTAAAGAGGGTTTATATATGCAATGGATTCGATCAGAGTTGGCTGCAGAATCATGTTGGAGCAAAACAGGAAGATAAATATTCACGGGAAGTTTCAGGCATATTTTGGATACGAATTTCAAGGCTGTTTGGGAAAGATTCAATCGCTGGATTCAGTTTTGTTGGACCTGGTAACACTAAACATGATTGGTATAGTCATCGCATTCGAAAGAATTGGGATGGATAATTCAAATCAAATTTTTGCAGTGACCGGAAAAGTTAGGGTTCATGTTTTGGAGTTGTTAGAGGGAGACTCGATCGCTCAGATTAATTGGGTTTGTTCTTAATGTATAATCAGGTTTGGAGATAGCCTTTGATTCTACCAGAATTGGCTAGAATCGTGAATTTGAAGAAAATGGTATTCTTGGATTTACTCTTCTCTGGGAAATTCTATTCGGACCTGTGAAGAATTTGGGTGAGATTCAAGCGTGGATTTGGAGTAGTACCAGCCTGTTTCGGTAAATCAGGGTTGGTAAGTGACTTGGATTCGAGTGGTGAGGAATGTTACGTGGATTGAAACAAAACAGGGAAGTTTTCAGCAAAACAGAGTTTGAAGTATACTCGGGGAGGATTGGCTTGTGTTTTGAGCATGTTTAGAACACTATGGGACGTGTACACGACCATAAGACGTGTGAAAGGGATAAAATGGGAAGAAAATCCCGTAACATGGTAGGAAAAGAAAAAAATATCTCGGGAAATATTATCTCTTTACTGTGAGGATTATCAGCAGTTAACACGAAATATTTGAGACCTATCGAGTATATAAAGGGAGCTGGGATCACAGAGAAAGGGCATCGAGAGTTGGGGAGAAGAACAGAGGGTTGCAGAGCAGATTTCTTTGTTGCTGCAGAGAAGAAGAAGAAAAACATTTGATGCCTATTGAATGTCACAGAGAACTGTCGTTTATAAACAGTACTCGTAACAGTCAGTTTGGCACCCTTGTTTTTTATTTGCAACAACTCTTGTAACGGTGACTTCTGTAACGCCAATACAGCGTTGCAGATTCATTGTATTATTAGTTTTCTTCAATAAAAACACCATTTGAGCTATGAATTATCTTTTTGAGTGTGTTTTTATCATGAGAAGCTAAACCCCAACACTGGGTCGACGGAGGAAGCCGAACTTCACACATGGGTGAATTTGTATTATTTTTATATGACTTTTGCACTTATTTTGAATTGATTTATGATTCGAATTAATTAGTTATTATTTTATTAGATGGGTCATGCTTGCTTAAATGTTTGATGTCCCATGCTTACGATTTATAACTAATGTTTTGAGGATCTACTTTGGCAAAACAAGAGTCGATGTTTTATTTATTTATTGAGCGATAATTGTTGAGAATAAATAATTGATCCCTATGATATGAATGCGGTGGAATCCTAGTCCCAGTAACTCTCTCTTTTATTACTTTTATTAAACCTTTAAATTTAATCTTCACAAGTCTTAGAGTTCGAATCTTCATTACTACAACAATAAATTAAATTTTTTATCAGGTACTGAGACTGATAGACAAGGATCTGATGTTGCTATTGAAGCATTACAGGTATTGAAGCTGCAAAGTGGAGCTACAGAGTGGTAACTGAAGTAAATTGGTGGTTCGAATTGGAGGAGAATGGGTCAAGTTCTGAGCTCAATTTCAGCTGAAATATGATGCTGCTTTTATCGAATTTGTGTGATTGTTTTACAGGGTTTGAAATGGAGTCTGGTGTTGTTGGTGGATGATTGCAAGTGTGTGTGTACTGTGTATTGCAGTGCAGGTGATGGTAAGACTTCACGAAGAAGCTACAAGAAGTGATGTTGCAGGTTCCTTAGGAGTATGGCTCAATGAGTTGTGCAAGGAATTCTGAAGCTAATGGTGATGTTTGCGGCTGCAAGTTGAACTGTGAGGATGGAACTGAAGGGTATATGTGTTGCTTTGTGTGAAGCTACATAATTGCAGTTGTGGCTAAAGGAATTGGAGCTATAAAAGAGATGAAGGCAGCTACAGCAAGGGACTTGCTTGTAATCACTGAACCAGTTCCGTAGGAAACATCGCGGTGGTACTAGTTCCGGTTGTCGGATTTCGGAACTTGAAGCATGAATGATATTATTTCAGTGAATCATAAAGGTAGAACGTGTCGAATGCAAGAGTTAGCTGCGGGATATATGAGTTCGGAGTTGCGCTTTTGGGTATGTTTTCGCAAGAACAGGGGATTGGCTTAAATTTTTTTTTTTTGTGAATGCAGAGAGGTAGAGTTGAGATGCTGGAAGTATACAATTGCTTGGTGACATTTTCTGATCATTCGGGTGGCAAGAGACAAATTTCCGGTGACAAATTCCGCCAACAGTGACCGGATCCCGGCCGGTGATCCCAGTTTCACGGCGACCAGCTTTGGACAGAGATTTTCACATGGGTATTTCTACACATGGGCTTGGTGGACTTCTATCTATTGGACCTTTGAAGACTTGACCTAATAAGAAACATAAAAGGGAGGATTTCTACAACTTTGAGATCACGTATTTTTAACTTGGAGCTTTGGAGGAGAGCCGGATACTAGGGTATTCTTATTGTTTCATCTTCTTTAATTTAATATTATGATGATGAACTCCATTATTATGAGTAACTAAAACCTTTCGTTGATTAGGGCGATTTCAAAGCCCGGAGTATGAATCTATAATTGATATGAAATAACTCATTTTCTCGCCATTGTTTTCGTTATTGTTTAATTTCTACTATGCCAATAGTGTTTATGGATTATTTTGTTGATTGTTTAAGTTCGAAATTAAATAGTTTATTTGATAATCCTATTGCTAGTTTTGAATTCTTCGACCCGTAATTGTCTAGAAAGATAAACACAAGTAGTAATATATGGGTATTGATGATGAGACTTTGTTAAGTACCCATATGTAGAAATTGACACTAGTAGGTAATTCAAGCTTTTGAATTTATCACTAGGAGCAACCTTATCTCACAAAACTTAGAGAATTTTTTTAAGTCACACCTAGTAAGCGTACCTCTAGGAAACTTGACAAGTAGAATCCGGTAGTCGAGCGCTTCCGTATCCGGTGAGCTTAGGAGATAATAACGGTATAGTTGAGCGTACTAAATATCCTAGGGTTGTTAGTAACAAGATAATGTGAAAAACGTAGTTATATATCAATTTGGTTTATGTTCCGTTGTCTAAAATGAATCCTTAATCAATCTCATCTCATATTTGAATACAACTTTGTGATTTTCAGAATTTCTAGAACAAAAATCTTCTTTGATAGGAATATTTGCATAACAACTTTTGCTTCAGACCTCCCTTGGGACGAATCTGCTTTCATTATACTACTTGCTAGTGTAAAGAATAGTAGAAAAATATTATTTGCGAGTTGACACCTCGTCAAAATTGGCGCCGCTGCCGGGGAGGCAGTGGAAAGTTTAGTTGTTATTTTTATTCTTAGTTTATACTTTTGCTTTTATTTTCAATTCCAGTTTACTAATTCAATCTCTTAGAATCTGATTTTCAGGTACTATTTCTTTGGTGAATGCGTGGAGAGGGCAGACCAAGTCCAATTGGTATACGTCTTCGTTCGGGCACTTTACTAAAAGATTTGATTCGAGCAGTGAATACTCCACTTCCTTCTAGTTATACACCAAGTGAATTCTCGGAATCGGACAAAGAGGAAGACAACACAATGGGAGGTCGACCACCTTCTCCAAGAACACTCAAGGAGCTCACTTCTCCAAACATTGACCATCAGCCTTTATGTATTCAGCTGAATGGAACCATTGAGTTGAAGCCGCAATTGATTCACTTGCTTCCCAAATTCAGAGGATTAGCAGGAGAGGATCCTTATCGTCACTTACAACAATTCCATCATGTTGTGACTAGTATGAAGCAAGCAACTGTAGATGCCGATATGGATATGATGACAGTGTTTCCTTTCTCCCTTATAGATGGTGCAGGAGAATGGTTCTTTTGTTTACCCTATAGATGTATAACTACATGGAATGGAATGGAATGAAGAAGTTGTTCCTTGAGAAGTATTTTCCAGCATCAAAAGCAGCAGTGATTTGCAAGGAGATTTGTGGTATTAGGCAAATATCGGGAGAGACTCTCTATGAGCATTGGGAGCGCTACAAGAAGCTCTTAGCTAGCTTTCCACACCACCAAATCAGCGATCAACTTGTGATTCAATATTTCTATGAGGGGTTGCTTTCTAATGATAGAAATTTGATCGATGCCGCAAGTGGTGGTGCAATCACCAACATAACCGTTGCTGAAGCTACAAGCTTGTTAGAAAACATGGCTGCAAACACTCAAAAATTCTACACTCGAGGTGAATCAGTGGTTAGGAAAGTGAATGAAGTTGGTGATTCTCCACACATGGAACAAAGGATGGGTAACATGGAGAGGATGATGCAACAAATAGCAGCTGTCGTCATACCATCATCACACACCGAACATGTTGAGAAAGCAAGTGCTATGTACCAAAATCAACAAAGGCAGAGGTATGATCCGTACTCCAACACATACAATCCAGGTTGGCATGATCATCCCAATTTCATCTACACCAATAAGCAAGCTGCAGCAAATCCTACTTTCAATCAACAAGGAGGGTACCAATTCATGCAAAGACCACAACAAGAAACTCAAGGTACAAGTGTGGATGACAAGTTTACTCTTATGATGCAAAGTATGCAAGAGATTTCAAAGACAATGCAAGGGTTCAATCAATTCCAGCAGAAATCCGAGATGGCTATGAGAGAGGTGCAAAACCAAGTTAGTCAATTGGCTAATGATATGAATCAACTCAAGGCACAAGGATCTGGAAAACTTCCTTCGCAACCACTAAATCATAAGGAGAATGCCAATGCGATTGAGCTACGAAGTGGGAAACAAGTTGAGAAACCGAAATCATCACCGGTGTCCAATGAACATGATTTGGAGAAAGAAGAGGGTGAACTAGCCCCTAAAAAGGCTTACCCGGTAACAAATTCTAACTCTAAAACTCGTGTTTCTACTTATGCTACTCTTCCTCTTTTTCCTAGCAGGTTTGCAAAGTCGAACAAGGAGACATTGTACCAAGAGATTTGGGAGATCTTTAAGAAGATTGAAGTGAACAGTCCACTCCTTGAGGCGATAAGGCAGGTTCCTCGCTATGCATAGTTCTTGAAGGAATTATGCACTAACAAGCACAAATTGACCGGTATTGAGGTAATGAGTGTGGGGGAGAATGCTTCGGCATATCTTCAAAAGAAGCTCCCACCTAAGTTGAAAGATCCCTGTAGTTTCACCATACCATGTACTATTGGTAAACTCAGGTTTGAACGTGCTTTTCTAGATTTAGGAGCATCCATAAATGTTATGCCTGCTTCCATTTATGAATCCTTGAAACTTTGGTCCTCTTAAGAATACTGGTATTGTTATACAACTTGCTGATAGGTGTAATACTTACTCGACAGGGGTTATTGAAGATGTTTTGGTGCAGGTTAATCAACTCATATTTCCGGCGGATTTCTATGTTCTTGACATGATGGATGAAGATTCACCATCGTCTACTTCCTTGCTGTTGGGTAGACCTTTCATGCGAACCGAAAGAATAAAGATAGATGTTTTCAAAGGCGCCTTAACTATGGAATTTGATGATGAGATCATAAGTTTCAATATCTTTGAGGCTATGAGATATCCTAGTGATGTGCATTCATGTTTTTATATTGATATTATTGATTCTCTAGCTCAACAGATTTTTGAATTGAATGATGATGATGCTTTAAAAAACACCATAGTGGAAGGTTTAGGTTATGGAAAATACAAAGACCTTGAAACTGAATTGTCTATTTGTGATGAACTTAAAGAGGCTATTTTAGCTCTTAACTCATTACAAGAAGTTCCACAAAAGTATAATACATCTTATGTTTCCTTGCCGATTACTAATGAGAAACTTTTACCATCGATTGTGCAGGAACCTATTCTTGAGCTGAAACCTCTTCCGGATCCCCTCGAGTACATATATTTAGGTGATAAGGAAGAGTTTCCGGTGATGATTGCCAAAGACCTTACCAAGGTGCAAGAGGAGAAAATTATTCGAGTGCTAAGAGAGTACAAGTCTGCCATTGGGTGGACCATTGCCGATATCAAAGGAATCATCCCTTCCACATGTATGCACTGAATACTACTTGAGGAGGGGGCAAAACCAACAAGAGAAGCTCAACGTCGCTTGAAACCTCCGATGATGGAAGTAGTGAAGAAAGAAATCCTGAAGTTGTTGGATGTAGGGGTTATATATCCCGTATCCGATAGAAAATGGGTGAGCCCGGTTCAAGTCGTTCCAAAGAAGTCCGTAATCACGGTGGTGAAAAACGATGATAATGACTTGGTTCCAAATAGAATCCAGACCGGTTGGAGAGTTTGCATTGACTACCGAAAGATCAACTCTACCACCCGAAAGGACCATTTTCCCTTACCATTCATTGATCAAATGCTTGAAAGATTGGCCGGACACTCTCACTATTGCTTTCTTGACGGTTTTTCAGGTTATAACCAGATTGTAATAGCTCCGGAAGATCAAGAAAAGATGACGTTTACTTTTCCTTTTGGAACTTTTGCGTGTAGACGTATGCCATTTGGCTTGTGTAACGCTCCAACCACTTTTCAACGTTGTATGGTAAGTATATTTTCAGATTATGTGGAAAGCATCATATAAGTGTTTAGGGATGATTTTAGCGTGTATGGTGATTCTTTTGATAAGTGCATAGATAACCTTGCACTTATTCTTAAACGATGCGTAGAAACTAATCTTGTGCTTAATTGGGAAAAGTGTCACTTTATGGTGAATCATGGGATTGTATTAGGCCATGTTATATCCTTTAAGGGGTTGGAAGTGGACAAGGCTAAGATAGATTTGATTCGGAACTTACAGTACCCCACAACTGTGAGGGAGGTTCGCTCTTTTCTTGGTCATGCATGTTTTTATAGGAGATTCATCAAGGATTTCTCCAATATTGCAATGCCCCTGTGTAGACTTTTGCAGAAAGATGTGGCCTTTGATTGTGACAAGGAATGCAAGGAAGCTTTTGACACCTTGAAAAAGTTGTTGACTACCGCGCCAATTATCAAACCACCGGACTGGAGAAAGCCATTTGAGTTGATGTGCGATGCAAGTGATTATGCCGTTGGAGCCGTGTTGGGACAACAAGATGGTAAAGTTCCATATGCCATTTATTATGCTTCTAGAACTCTCAACGGAGCACAAATCAACTACTCCACTACTGAAAAGGAGCTGTTGGCCATAATATTTGCACTAGAGAATTTTAGATCTTACTTGGTGGGTACAAAGGTGGTTGTTTTCTTTGACCATGTTGCACTTCGATACTTGCTCACAAAGAAGGAGTCTAAGCCAAGGCTCATAAGGTGGATTCTTCTTCTTCAAGTGTTCAACTTGGAAATCAAGGACAAGAAGGGCAATGAGAATACCGTAGCGGATCATCTAAGCAGATTGGTTGTGTCCGAAGAAGCGATTCCTTTATATGATAGTTTCCTGGATGAGCAACTATTTGCGGTAGTTGGAACAACTCCATGGTACACTGATATTGTTAACTTCTTGGTGACGGGACAAGTACCTAGTTCCATGTCTACGTTTCAGAAACACAAGCTCAAGAAGATTGCCAAGCAATATATATGGGATGAACCTTATTTGTGGAAGCATTGCTCCGATCAAATGATCCACAGGTGCGTACTCGAATCCGAGTTCCAATCAATTCTGAATTTTTGTCACTCATATGCTTGTGGTGGCCATTTCGGATCCAAGAGGACAACCCTCAAGGTTCTCGAATGTGGTTTTTATAGACCTACATTGTTTAAGGATGCATATTTATTTTGCAAGGCTTGTGATAGGTGTCAAAGGACAGGCAATTTAGGTGCTAGAAACCAAATGCCGCAAACACCAATTCTCGATGTTGAGATTTTTGATGTTTGGGGTATCGATTTCATGGGGCCTTTTGTGAATTCCAATGGGAAATTTTATATACTTCTTGTTGTAGATTATGTTTCTAAGTGGGTGGAAGCTAAAGCCACCCCTACTAATGATTCTCAAGTTGTTTGCGAGTTTGTGAAGGAACATATCTTTTCTAGATTTGGTACACCTCGAGTGGTGATTAGTGATGGAGGGTCGCACTTCAAGAGATCCTTTCACGCTCTTCTAAAGAAGTATAATATTTCTCATAAAGTTGGCACACCGTATCATTTACAAACGAGCGGTCAAGCTGAAATTTCCAACCGGGAGATTAAGTCCATCCTTGAGAAGACGGTGAACGTTACAAGGAAGGATTGGAGTTATAGACTCAATGATGCTTTGTGGGCGTATAAGACAGCTTACAAGACACCAATCGGTATGTCTCTTTTTAGGATTGCCTATGGTAAACCTTTCCATCTTCCCGTTGAACTTGAACACAAAGCTTATTGGGCTATCAAGGTATGTAATATGGAATTAGATGCAGTTGGTGAACATAGGAAACTCCAACTCAATGAGTTATAAGAGACACGAAATGATGCATATGAAAGTTCACGCATTTATAAAGAAAATACCAAGCGTTTCCATGATAAAATGATTTCCCGAAAGAGTTTTGAAGTAGGGAAGAAAGTTCTTTTATTCCATTCTCGTCTTAAATTATCTCCGGGTAAACTTAGGTCCAGATGGGTTGGACCATTTGTTGCTACTAATGTGTTTGCACATGGTGCAGTTGAAATTATTAGTCCCAAAACAGGGCTGGTTTCCAAGGTCAACGACCATCGTTTGAAACCATACTATGAGCAGTTTGTGACGGAGAATGAGGATATGGTCACATTGAGTGACCCACTCCCTCTGGAGGAGTAATTGGAGCTGAAAGTCGGGCTGGCGATTTTAAACCAAGCGTTAAGTGGGAGGCAACCCACCGATTTTGTATCTTTATCTTTTTATTTTTATGCATTTTATCTTTGTTTTCTTGTTTTGCATATCATTTGCGAAATTTCCCACCTTGAACTTTTCTTTGAATGGCTAAATTTTACATTGAGGACAGTGTAAAGTTTAAGTGTGGGGGAGAATTTATATATTTTTAGAGTTTGTTGCCTTTAGTTAAAAAAAAATAGAAAAATAGAAAAAAGAAAAAAATTGCTTTATAAACTCCGAAATCTAGAAACTTGTGCCTTTAGGATGACACTACCAACATAAGTGGATGGAACCATCTTGGTTACAGGAGTTGAGGAACCCATTAATTAAAAGGACATGCAAAGCTCATGTGTTAGAAATAATATGATAGTTGTTACCATATCTTGGAATGTCACCATATCACCTTCTGTTTTTATTTTTGCAATATTTTCTTGTTTCTCTAAGTGATTTGGTGGGTCACTAACATCGAATTGTTATTACTGATAGGATGAAATAGAGTGATTGAGTTACTAAAAAAAAAAGACTAGACCAATTAGACCAACGGGAGTGTATGCAAAAAAAAAAAAGATGATTGACACTTTGATGCAATATGTGTGTGTTCTCACTGTCTCCGTCTCCTAAGCAAGCGTGGAACACAGGATCCATGGGAATTACCATGTAATCTGATGACAAGAAGCATGCGCTTGGATCCAAAAGATCTAATCATGTTGTCAACTAAAAAAAAAAAAAAAGAATTTTTTTTTGTTATTATTGTTCAATAAAATCGACTCCTGGTTCCCTTGTATATGCCAGTTGAGTTGATCTAGAATTAAGATTGTCGACCGCTGGTTCCCTTGTATATGCCAGCTGTGTTGACAATAGAATTCAGACCAGTATCTCAATCTAATAGGATTCATAGGTTCATCTTGGCGGTGACCTTCAGACAGATATGGGAAACATCGTTCAATTAGACAACATTTGCAAACATCTATTTATATATCCATCTTCTTAATCTATTCATGTGTGATTGTGGTTAGTCATATTCCGAGTATTGTGGTTTGTTCAACTTTCTGAGTAAAGTTAATTTACATATTCATTAATTTTGGATTTGCATCAGGGTACCTCCTCCAATAGCCATTTTGGATTCGTTCATAGATTTGTCACAGGTAGTTGGAGTTGGAAATATAGGTTTGGTAGGTAGACCTCTTGTAAACCTTCAAGAGACTATAACTCGTCCACTAGGGACACCTAGGGTTCAAAGGCCTGTTATTCATGCTAAGAGTAACCGTATCCTCGACGAGACGGAGTTGTATGTATGTTTTAGAATTATTTGGTTTGATTTGCTCGAGGACTAGCAAAGTCTAAGTGTGGGGGAATTTGATAGGTGTCTAAAACATCTTGATATTTATCAATTGTTTATGCTTTCTTTGCTAAGTTTTCTTGTAAATTATGTATCTTATGTTTGCTTTTGAGTGTTTAGGTACTTTGGAGTCATTTGGAATAAAAGAAGAAGAAACAAGGCAAAAAGGTGCAAATGCTGTTGGAGGCAAAATTATGTCTCATTATTTGCTTTTATTTCTTCATCTCTGTCTGAAAAGCATGTCGGCTTTAGTGATGCAAATTTTTGTCTGAAAAACACGACTACTTTAATGATGAAGAGATATGAAGAGAAGAAGTGAATCTGATAAATAAGAGATGGTTGTTGTTGTTGGAGGAACTCGAAAGATGGAGAAAGCTTTCAACCGGAGCATAAAGGGCAGAATCATCATTCCGCAGGCGAGTGACATGGGAGTTGAGCCAAGTCAACAAAAGGATGTTTGTGTGTGGCTAGAATCATTCTGGGTGCCCCTTATCCACTTCACTTGAGTGGGGTTAACCAGATTCATTTCATACACAAAACCTAAAAATATCAGACAATAATCATCTCCTCATAATTTTGTCGGTCTTCACTACACCTGAAACCGAGAGAGAAAGTGGAGGCACCTGGGAGTTGTAGATGCTGGTGAAATCAAGAGAAGAATTCAAGGAGATGATGGCGAGAAGATTGCAGAGCAAAGAATTAGGGGTTGATGTGATTCAAAGGGTCAGTAAAGATTTGGGGATCTGCTGGTTCCTATCAAGAACAGATACTCAAGGTTGCAGAAATCAGAGAGATTGGGTTGAAGAATTTGTGGTGTTTAGATGGGTTCGATGGTTGGTTGAGAGATATGGGTTGTTATGGATCTGAATCGAAGAGAAGAAATTGATGCTGCTGAGTAAGAAGCTGATGCCGTGGATTAATGGGTATCTGTGATGATTTTCAGGGTTTGTCGAGATGAAGTTCTGATGAAGAAGAGATGAAACTGGAGATGGGTTTAGTTCGAATTCCAGTATGCAGGTCAAGAGTTGTGTTGGTTGATGAATGGTTCGGAGGAGTTACAGCTGAAGGTTGGTTTGTTAATTCAGTCAAGATTTAAGATGCTGCTGTATGAGATGATGTTATGCTGTGGATAACAAGAACAGGGTGTTTGAAGCTGAGGACTGTTACAGGGAAGAAGAGTTGCAGTCATTGTTGGTACTGCGATGGTGACTGAAGCTCAAGCAATGGAATAGCAGGAGCTGCTTTGCAGGAAATGATATTGAATTCGAAGTTGCGGCTTAACTGATGTCGCAGGTGGATATGAGATGGAACTGAGAAAGATGGAGCTGGTGTTTGCAATTGGAGACAGCTAGGTCAAGGAGTTATGTGATGATTGAGACAACAAAGATGATCTGAAATGGGTATGATAGCTGCTACTGTGTGGTGGTACTGAGACTGATAGACAAGGATCTGATGTTGCTATTGAAGCATTACAGGTATTGAAGCTGCAAAGTGGAGCTGCAGAGTGGTAACTGAAGTAAATTGGTGGTTCAAATTGGAGGAGAATGGGCCCAGTTCTGAGCTCAATTTCAGCTGAAATATGATGCTGCTTTTATCGAATATGTGTGATTGTTTTACAGGGTTTGAAATGGAGTCTGGTGCTGTTGGTGGATGATTGCAGGTGTGTGTGCTGTGTATTGCAGTGCAGGTGATGGTAAGACTGCACGAAGAAGCTACAAGAAGTGATGTTGCAGGTGCCTTAGGAGTTTGGCTCAATAAGTTGTGCAAGGAATTCTGAAGCTAATGGTGATGTTTGCGGCTGCAAGTTGAACTGTGGGGATGGAACTGAAGGGTATATGTGTTGCTTTGTGTGAAGCTACATAATTGCAGTTGTGGCTAAAGGAATTGGAGCTATAAAAGAGATGAAGGCAGCTACAGCAAGGGACTTGCTTGTAATCATTGAACCAGTTCCGCAGGAAACAGCGCGAAAACGCAGTGACAATGGTGAGCTGGTGGTACTAGTTCCGGTTGTCGGATTTCGGAACTTGAAGCATGAATCATAATATTTCAGTGAATCATAAAGGTAGAACGTGTCGAATGCAAGAGTTAGCTGTGGGATATATGAGTTCGGAGTCGCGCTTTTGGGTATGTTTTCGCAAGAACAGAGGATTGGCTTAAATGTTTTTTTTTTTGTGAATTTATGAGGACTGCAGAGAGGTAGAGTTGAGATGCTGGAAGTATACAATTGCTTGGTGACAGTTTCTGATTATTCAGGTGGCCAGAGACAATTTTCCGGTGACAAATTCCGGCAACAGTTACCGTATTCCGTCCGGTGATCCCAGTTTCCCGTCGACCAGCTTTGGACAGAGATTTTCACATGGGCATTTCTACACATGGGCTTGGTGGAATTCTATCTATTGGACCTTTGAAACTTGATCTAAGAAGAAACATAAAAAGGAGGATTTATTTCTACAACTTTGAGATCACGTATTTTTAACTTGGAACTTTGGAGGAGAGCCGGATACTAAGATTTGCTTATTGTTTCATCTTCTTTATTTTAATATTATGATGATGAACTCCATTATTATGAGTAACTAAAATCTTTCGTTGATTAGAGAGATTTCAAAGTCCGGAGTATAATCTATAATTGATATGAAATAACTCGTTTTCTCGCCATTGTTTTCGTTATTGTTTGATTTCTACTATGCCAATAGTGTTTATGGATTATTTTGTTGATTGTTTAAGTTCGAAATTAAATAGTTGATTTGATAATCCTATTGTTAGTTTTGAATTCTTCGACCCGTAATTGTCTAGAAAGATAAACACAAGTAGTAATATATGGGTATTGATGATGAGACTTTGCTAAGTACTCATATGTAGAAATTGACACTGGTAGGTAATTCAAGCTTTTGAATTTATCACTAGGAGCAACCTTATCTCACAAAACTTAGAGCATTTGTTTAAGTCACACCTAGTAAGCGTACCTCTAGGAAACTTGACAGGTAGAATCCGGTAGTCGAACGCTTCCGTATCCGGTGAGCTTAGGAGATAATAAAGGGATAGTTGAGCGTACTAATTATCCTAGGGTTGTTAGTAACAAGATAATGTGAAAAAGGTAGTTATATATCAATTTGGTTTATGTTCCGTGGTCTAGAATGAATCCTTAATCAATTCCATCTCATATTTGAATACAACTTTGTGATTTTCAGAATTTCTAGAACAAAAATCCTCTTTGCTAGGAATATTTGCATAACAACTTTTGCTTCAGACCTCCCTTGGGACGAATCTGCTTTCATTATACTACTTGTTAGTGTAAAGAATAGTAGAGAAATATTATTTGCGATTTGACACCTCGTCATGTGTCTTTTCGAGATTTGTTGTTTCACAAAAGTCCACGGAGTTACAAAATGATGACGACGTGTGTCCTAATCAGATATTGTGCGACGTTGGAGAGAACGAGGTGCGTTTACACTGCGAAACCAACGCATCATTTCGCCAGACAAAAATATATCCACAAAGTATTGGGTTTATGATTACATAATCGCTATGATAAAGATTAAATCCTCAGCCAACGATGTGTGTAATTATTTTCTTTTGAAACATCCACTCACTTAAGTAGTTTACGTCACTCTAAAATATATGTACCAATCAAGATGTGTATTTTCCAGATCTGTTGTTTGACAAAAGTCCACGGAGCTACAAAATGATGATGACGTGTGCCCTAACCAGATTATTGTGCGACAGTTGAGAGACAGAGGTGCGATTACTTTGGGAAACCAATGCATCATTTCAGTTTAAAAAAAATGTATCCACAAAGTATGATGTTCATGATTACATTATCGCGTTTCTGCTTAGTAGTATACGATTTAAGTTACTGTACAGAAAATTATATACGGTGAAAATTGTATTTTGCACCATATTTCACGTGATCAATTGTTTGTGCACCATATTTTAAAGTATAAAAGACGTAACACAAGTATGATCGAAGGAGATAAAATGATGATGACGTGTGCCCTCACAAGATTATTGTGCTAAGTTGGGAGTTCGAGGTCCGGGTTACACTGCGAAACCAATGTATCATTTCACGTTAAAAAATATATCCACAAAGTATTAGGTTTTTTATTACATAATCTCTATGATAAAGATTAAATCCACAGCCCACGAGGAGTAATATTATTTTCTTTTGAAACATTCACTCACATAAGTGGTTTACGTTACTCTAACATGTATGTAATAATCAAGATGTGTCTTTTCGAGAGCTGTTGTTTCACAAAAGTCCACGGAGCTACATAATGATGATGACGAGTGCCCTAGCAAGATTACTGTGCGACGTTTGAGGGAATAATTAGCGGTTACACTGTGAAACCAATGCATCGTTTCCCTTTAAAAAAATATATATCCCCAAAGTATGAGGTCTATAATTACATAATCGCTACGATAAAGATTAAATGCACCGACATCGAGGAGGGTAATTATTTTCTTTTGAAACATCCACTCACATAAGTGGTTTACCTCACTCTAAAATGTAGATATATGTGTCTTTTCCAGATTTATTAATTTATAAAAGTCCACGGAGCTACAAAATGATGATGACGTGTGCCGTTACCAGATTATTGTGCGACGTTTGAGAGACTAATTTGCGGTAACATTGTGAAAACAATGCATCGTTTCACTTTAAATAAATATATCCACAAAGTATGAGGTTCATGTAATCTATGTTATTATTCATGTTGATTTAAGTTACTATACACAAATTCTTTACGGTTTACTGACTTAGTTTCGTCATCGTCATTCTTCCATTATCATCATAAATATTGCTGAATAATTGTATTTAAAAGTAACAAAGTTGCATCTCTGTCATTGTTTGGTTAACAAAAAACAAAAATATCCAAAGAGGAAAACACGACATCTGCCCAGTTGACCTTATTCTGTCCGCAATGAGGTGAGAAATCTCTGGAATTAATGAAGATCGGAAACAACCAATTAGGAAAACTCCTAGTTCCATTTGTATTGATCATCTTGGAACGAATGTTTACAGAATTTCATTTCACTTAATTACTAAGATAAAAAGGAACGTTACCAAAAGTGTGGTTGCTGTAAGAATATAATTTAGTAACTTTCTTTCAAAAGATGATGAAATCAAGCTTTCATTGGTAATTGTGATGCTTATGATAACATTAACACTATAAGCTGTGAGTACATATATATATATATATATATATATATATATATATATATATATATATATATATATATACTTTATGATTAAAATAGGAAGAATATGTCCAGCTTGTTCGGCATAGTTCTCTAATTATATTCAGATTATATATATAGAAACGTTTGCAAATGATGCAAAGATAATTTTGTATTTGCAAAGAAGACTGAATATCATACTAGTTTTTAAAATGAATGAAGTGAAAATAGTAGTTTGCACCACATTTCACGTGATCAATTGTTTGTGCACCGTATTTTAAGTATAAAAGACGTAACACAAGTGTGACGAAGGAGACAAAATGATGATGACGTGTGCCCCAATCAGATTATATTGCGACAGTTGAGACACCGAGGTGCGGTTATTTGGCGAAACCAATGCATCATTTCAGTTGAAAAAAATATATCCACAAAGGATGAGGTTTATGATTATATAATCAGTATTGGAAAGGTTATATCACATCCAACGAGGAGTGTAATTATTTTCTTTTGAAACAACCGCTAACATAAGTAGTTTACGTCACTCTAACATGTATTTACCATTCAAGAAGTGACTTTTACCAGAGCCGCTGCTTGACAAAAGTCCACGGAGAAGAAGGCTACAAAATGATGATGACATACGCCATCACCAAATTATTGTGCGACAATGGAGAGAATAATGTGCAGTTACTTGGTGAAACCAATGCATTAGATTGTCTTATTTTCCGAGTTAGATCTTCTTCTTCCAAAAAATGCTTGATTGTAATGCAGCACCACCACCATAGGACGCCATTAACGCTATTATAAAAAAAATCTTGATACCCATGCGAAAGATAAAAACCTAAAACCTAAAATCTTTGCAATTAACCAAGATTGCAAACAACCAACTAGGAAAACTCGTAGTCCCATTTGTATTTTCTTTTTAAACATCCACACACTTAAATAGTTTACGTCACTCTAACATGTGTCTTTTCCAGAGTTGTAACTTAACAAAACTCCACGGAGCTACAAAATAATGACGACGTGTGCCCTAACCATAGTTTTGTGCAATAGATGATAGAACGAGGTGCGTGTACCTTGCGACAGCAACGCATCATTTCATCAGACAAAAATATATCCACAAAGTATTAGGTTTATGATTACATAATCGCTATGATAAAGATTAAATCCTCAGCCAACGAGAAGTGAGTGCAATTATTTTCTTTTGAAACATCCACTCACTTAAATAGTTTACGTCACTCTAAAATATATGTACCAATCAAGATGTGTCTTTTCCAGATCTGTTGTTTGACAAAAGTCTACGGAGCTACAAAATGATGATGACGTGTGCCTATCCAGAGTCTTGTGCGACAGTTGAGAGACTGTGGTGCGGTTACTTTGCGAACCAATGCATCATTTCAGTTTTAAAAAAATGTATCCACAAAGTATGAGGTTCATGATTACATTATCGCGCTTCTGCTTAGTAGTATATGATTTAAGTTACTCTACAGAAAATTATATACGGTGAAAATTGTATTTTGCACCAGATTTCACGTGATCAATTGTTTGTGCACCATATTTTAAAGTATAAAAGACGTAACACAAGTATGACGAAGGAAACAAAATGATGATGACGTGTATCCTCACCAGATTACTGTGCTACAGTTGGGAGTCCGAGGTCCAGTTACACTGCGAAACCAATGTATCATTTCGCCTTAAAAAAATATATCCACAAAGTATTAGGTTTTTGATTACATAATCGCTATGATAAAGATTAAATCCACAACCCACGAGGAGAAATATTATTTTCTCTTAAAACATTCACTCACATAAGTGGTTTACTCTCTACTTTAATATTATGTGTATTCCGAGGGAAATGAGTGTTTTTTTTTTCACATCAGTATTTCAAGTGCAAATATCCATTTTCATCGATTTTCGGATACTCTCAGCTTTCCACCTCTCTATATCGAGAAAAAGATAGTTTTTCTATGGATTTTTTGAGTGAATTTGAAAATTGTTAACGACTTTGTAAGACGACAATATTTGTGCCCGGGCTATGCGAATTTCCATTATTATTATCAAATAAGTCCTGATGTACACAATCAACGATACAGATTTATACGCATACTAATAATATTTGCTCATACAACTAAATTATAAAATAAAACAATGCCTTTCCGATACATAGATTGAAATTTCCATAAATTCTGGGACTCCTCAACGTAAATTCTTCCTTTGATTACGTTGATCCATCATGTACAACCAGAACAACCAATGTGGTGTGAGAAATCCATCATGACACGGTAAGGATTTGGACCCATAGATTTGTAAAATCTATAGAATTGATATATTGTTCAGTACATCTTACAGATACAGGGGAGATATATTTATAACGACAGACTTAGACAGACTTGGAAAGGTCAAGTCAGTACGACTTGAATTGACTGAACCCTGTATTCCTAATAAGATTGATGTCTGCTTGACTGCTTACCCCTGGTCTATGCTAGGGTTTCTTCTCTTTAGATGACACGACAAGACCCTTCCAAGCATAGTACTTATTAAATATCAAAGTCGTAGTCTTCCCCCTGATCTTCCTAAAAGACATTTTCTTTTATCTCTCTTTTTCTTTTTCGATTTTCGCTAGTCCATGCCCTAGGAGAAGGGTAGCCTAGTATGTAAAGAGAATGATTTATCCACCGGAAATGATTTATACACTGAGTGGTGTGTGCACCGTGTGAGAGGAGGATGGGGCCCATTCCTTCCCCCTCCCTATCCCGATGTTCAGAGCCATTCCTAGACCGTCAGATTTCCCCGAAGTGCAATTCACGGTACTCTTCTACGGTGTGTGTAGCAAAGTTGTCCATCCACCAAAGAAGAGGGATCGTAGAGTGCATCGTGTGAGAGGGTGATGGGGCACACTTCTGCCCTTCCCTGCGATTGGGTCCGTGCGATCCCTCTCGGTGCCCACTCGGTGCTTAATATATTTTCGGTGGGTATAACAAAACTCTGTAACCTATCTAAGAATAGAAAGAGATCCATAGAAGTTGGATACCCTACAACTCTTCAACGGAACCTCACTGATACAATTACTTAATACAACTTAATATTTTCAATTGAAGGGCTCATCTCAACTTGGGATGGTTGTCCTAAGTTGAGACGCTCAGTTCATCTTAGGAGGAGATGGACAAACCCTTTTATTTAAGGGTTTCTACATCCATTTTACTTGTTTGTCCGTCCTACCGTGGATGTAAAATGGCTTGTTTGCACCCCATTGGAGTTGCTCTTACAATGGTGAATATTTTCGCCTTTATGGTGAAATACACTTTTTGCACTGTCTGTATAGATGCAATATCTTGTTTGCACCTGTTATGAATGAAATTCGCAAGGGCTACACCTAGTTAGCACAATATCTTTCTATTGATTGAGAGTTGAGACCAAGCACCTGCCATGGAAGTGAATATCCTTCTATTGTTTGAGACCAAACATCCACCGCGGAATAACTATGGCTCTTGCAGGAGGCTCATAAAGAAGTTTCTGCGAGAAAAGGATGGTCGGTGAGTTCTGAGCTTTGGGGCATGTATTTTGAGCTTGAGCTTGGTTGCACTGCTGCTGACCCAATGTCCCCAGTTCTTGTTCTTTCTCCTTGATCTATATACAACAAGGAATAACTTCATGATCAAGAACGTTCCTAGGTAGAAAATGAAAGATATTTGAATCCAACTAATGCTACCCCTTTATTTTATTAGAGATAGTAAATTACCTTCTCCCCTATAACGGTATTCTGCTCTTTTAAAGTTTTTTTCTGTCATTTATAACGACAACAATGTATATGCATGAGACATTTGTCACCTTTGATTAGTCAAACTATATAAAGCATGTTTTTCTGTGTGTGAGAGGAATGGAGAGGATAAACCTTTCCCTGAAGCTCAGAAATGCATTCATACAACAACTAGTTCTGTATAAAATAAATATGAAAAAAAATCGTATAAATAACTCAATACAGAGATACAAATTAGTTACCAAGTAATGTTTATTTGTATATACCTTTCTTGATTTAATGTTCTTCAGGGAAGTATCAAGTTCATGCTCCAAATTTTGTAGCTCTTTCACACTGAAGGATTCCAAATCTTCTCCCATCATATGCCTGTTGTATTCTCACGTTATTATATTAATGACCCCTTTACAATACTTTCGTACAAGTTTGTGTAATCTGTTTTCCCCCACCCTCACCCCCCACCTCCCCAAAAGAAAAAGTAAATCCTTCGTTATTTGAGTGTCAGAGTTCTCCGTTTTTTATTTTTATCGAGTTTCAAACTTAAATTGCAATCTAGTTACAAAATGCATATGTTTATTCCATTCAAAGGCGCTACAAATGAGATACATGCAACTCTACTGAACTTAGACATTTTAGATGATATGCAGATGATTCGTCTGCCACATGGTAAGTATAGTGTTTCATCTTACATATTAATATACATATCTAATAAATAAATACTTACCTTTGGTTTCTTTGCAGAAATTCAAATTTGGCCTTAACTGAGGTATATTCCGAGGACCAGTTGCGCTATAATAAGAAGCACCAATCAAGTTACAAGCTATATCTAGTGCTCTGAATTATTTATCACTGAATTAACTAATTTCACTATGCATGTTAGACCTTAAGGCATATGAAGAACCCTAACTATGGAGTCACAGTGATGGATCACTGATAAAGAAAATTAGATTAAAAAGGAGCAAAAGAGATGCATGGAAGAGATGCTTAAAATAGTTAGACATGCATCCAGTATGATAATTTCGTATTAATCCACCATTAATGCTATCAAAGAAGTAATATTCCATGCTGTTGTTATTTTTTCTTAAACAACTCGTATACTAAAATATACAAATGAGAGGAAAAATATATATGAAATCAGGGAATTTCCAACTCAATCAAAGATGTTTAACTAACTTGAACTTCTCCTTCCTTCCGTATCATTGATTCTAGGTGATTTTTCCTGACATGTTGTGGGTAACAATGTATATGGGTGAATTTCTTTTTACCTTATACAAAATTGAGATATGCCGAGCTAATCAGTTCAATCTGATTAGTAGGACGCTAATAAGGCTTATTGATTAGATCTTTTTCTTCGGAAGGAATGGCTTATTAATCTTAGCTTGAACTGAGCTTCATCTATAACAATGTGTATGTGGACATATCTTGTCATGAGCTTCAAACTATAGGTTATCAATGTGTATATATGCAATACTCACGTACCAGTAATTCTTGATCAGTTGCAACAAGCTCTTCCGCAACACAACATTGTCTTTCATATCGTTCAAGGATGGCGTTCATGCTGCGTTAATGTGCCAAAATTTAAGAGGTTAAAAGAAAAGAAGCAGTCGTACATGAACACAGAAGCTTAGATGGCGGAGCGAAATAATATTGAACCTTAGTTTACATGAATATGGACCACAATTTTGTTAAAAGTTTATTACAACTAATCCGGTCATAAAGAAGGAAAAACAATTGCTATTAGTTTTGGTCTGAGCGCTCCCTACTAAACATCATAAATTTTACTGTGCATTTTTTATGAAAAAATCATTTTCTCACTAAAAATAATAATAATCATGATAGTAATTAATGTTCGCTAAACCTGTCGATGCTTTCATGGCCTTAATGAAGGTTACATATGAGAAATTACAAGATTAACCAAAACATGTCATTTAGTTGAAGACATTAATAAGATTCCAAATTTCAATTTCATTATAGATTTATAGGTATGCATCTCATAAAGTTCAATATTTGCTATGCAAGTGATGCATCAGTGCATGCACCCACACAGTGCCAAGTTTTACGAATGCTAAACTAATACTATAATATAACTTGCCGACAGTAATTTTGGAATTAACATAATAAATATATAGAAATAACCTATTCGAGCTCCAGTGACATTGGCTACCTCTTTGGGGTTACATTAAAGACTAAACTGAAGCGATAATATGTTGAACCCACTGTAACACATCAGGTTTATTGCATGAGGTATAGCTACAACAACTCTTATCAAAAACAACCAAAAAAAAGTGTCTATTAATCTAGAAATAAAGGTGATTCTTTTAGTAAACCAAAATAGTAGTATTTTTTTTAACAACTAAACTTTTGTTGGAAAATATCTTCCTTCATTGTTATTCTTTTGGGAAAATTGTTTGAGATTTTTATCATCGATAGAATTCAGATATTCTCATGTTTATATAGAAGGTAACGCAGTGGATGATTTGTTGGGTAAATGCGGAGCTACTACAGGGTCTCAACGGTGGAATGAGCCACCATATTTTATACGAGTAGCTTTGGGTAGTGACAGATCGAGTCTGTCTTCTTATCGTTTCAAATAATCTGTAACATGTTATCTTCTTTTCTTTTTCTCTTTCTCTCCTTCTCCTGAGGTTTGGCCTAACCCCCCTCTTTCTGTTTTCTTTGCATTTTTATTAATAAAATATCCTCGTGAGCTTTGCCAAAAAAAAAAGATAGTTACACCTTATCGATCAGATTAAACAGATTACAACTACTGGCTAAATTACTTATGTAAAGGATCAACAGAAACCAATTAAGGGTAGTTAGGGTGGGGTGAAAAATCTTTTAAATATTGTCTTACTTATATAGTAAATGAATATTTTAAAGTCTCCAAACATAAACCCAGTAACAATATAAACACTCAAATAAAGAATCATCTTCTTTTGGTATTGTGATGATCAGCTTAAAAGTTAAAACCCTGTGTGGTAATATTTATATCGTTTAAATGATCAATTATTTATACAAAATTTCACTACATAATTTAAATTATCGCATTAGATCATGAACAAAACATAACATAACATTACATTACTACTTTTCTCTACCTATTAACATTGCATACTTGGGATAAATAGGATAGATCGAGGAAATAAGTAGATGGAGTACTGAGTACGTACCAAGCATCAGTAGGGTATTCAAATAGTTCTCCTTCCGGTGAAAAACAATCAGGGCAACTTCAGCATCACATAAAACAGAAATTTTATTAGCTTTATTAATTAAACCAGGCTTTCTCTTTGAGAAAGTAACTTGTTTATCGATCTTGTTTTCTATCCTCTTCGGCGGTACTCTACCTATTTTTCCCATTCTCTCTTCTTTTTATTTGATTCTTATAAAGGTAGGACTTAGGAGCAAATGACAAAACAAGATTAAGAAAAAAATCCTAGTATATCATTGCCATTACTAAAAAGAAGAAGGCAAAGAAACCCGAGTATGATAACAATCCAATATCACAACAATAACGAAAATGAAAGTTGAGAAGAAGCTTGAAACAAAATATAATAAGAAACATATTTTAGGTTTTTCCTTTTTCTCCACCTTCCTCCTCAATTTTTTGGAAAACAACCTTTTTGCATGATGCAGAACTGTAAGGGTCTGTTTGGCATGCCAGTTTTAGACATTGTGTACTGTATATATGTACCATGAGGGAAACAACCCCTTTTAAGCTTTTGCCATGTGCCCTATGCGTTGTTTCTATCACACACACCAGTGTTTCAGTTGCAAAACTATATTTTCACCTACTTTATATTGAGTAAATTATGAGTACAAAATTACTTTTCTAACATGTATTTGGAGTGAAACATTATGTTTTCACCTCCGCTAATTACCCTTAAGAACCTTAACCTACTCCCAGTAATAAGCTACATTAATTAATTAAACTACTCTTGATGATATCCAGGGAAGTATAATAACTGTTTTATTAATTTATTATTATTTTATTATTATTATTATTATTATTATATATTTTTTATAATTATTGGATAAAGAGTATCACATTAACTACTTGGAAGCCTAACAAGCTAAACTCTCCAACGACATACCACTACATTAATTGAACATGTTGTTGTGCTAGCCTACCAGCGAGGCTCATGGGTAACCTAACCAAGAGAGCAGAAGCGGATGGGGGGCTCAGGGCTGAGATTTTTATTATTATTATTATCATACCTTATATTATATTATGTGATGGGAAAGTACACTTGGGATAAGTGGAAGTTATTCTTTTCACGTCAGTGCTCACTTGAAAATTTGCCTTTTCACCTATCTTTCACTTTCATCAGTGTTAGGTTGTATCTTGCACTTCTAGTGCGAGGGAAGAATTCTATTTCTCACATGTATTTTAGGTAAAATACTGGCCGGACTGGGAATCGGATCTATAGAATTAGACAGGAAAAATGTAGAATCGTAGATCGTAAATCTCTGATGTGCGCCTGGCCCTAGTTACATCTCATTAAATCCTTCTAACTCTAGAGTTTAGTGGGTGTATGTTGTATACTCTCGAGACAAGAAGAGACGTCTGCTTTTCTTTCCTGAACTCTACTCCCGAAGTAGATAGGTTTGAGACTCGAGACTAGTTATTAAAAAAGGGTTGAGTGATAAGCAAACGTCTTTTCAGATGGATTTGTAAGCAGGAGTGGAGGGAGACTGGAAAGGGGTTTTTTACTTTGTTGCTCACATGCTAAGGAAAATCAATAATGATTAACCTACCGTGATTGTGTACCGCAGGATGCACCGTGTGAGAGAAGGGTGGGGCCTTCTTATGACTCACTCCTAATGTTTAGAGTCACTCCCGCCCCCCGGGACCGTAGGATTCCCCCTAAGTACACTCTGCGGTGCAGTTTTTCGGTGGGTGTATAGTCGTTGGAGGAAAATTGAACCTCTATGTCCTATAGAGTTTCAGAAAGTCTAGAGTTTACACCAATTCTGAAACAATTTTTAATAATACTAATAATTTAAACTGACCAGTAATGACCGAGCAAGAAATAATAATTACTAGTGATTGTAGCCGTAGGCATGTAGTTAACATAGGGTAGATAGGAACGAGAGACGGAGAGAGTAAAAAAAAATAGGAAAACATTTCTCGAAGAGCTAACTTCTTTTCTGATAAATAGTAACCTAGTAAGGTCAGTGATTTCAGTCGTAGCTTCTGAGTTTAGTGGCTACGCTTTTTTTTTTTTAATAAATAAACCAGGACTTAAGCCTGAGGTTACAACACGAAACATAACATAAAAACATTACACAGAGTGACTTCCAAACAGTACCAAAACTTCGTAACCAGAATCTTTTCGAACCAGAATCTCTTTGAACCAGAATCTCTTTACGCGAAGCTTCTACACTTCCCCCACTACCTTCCCCCATTAGGTGGCAGTGATCTTAGCCCTTGATACCTTGTATTTGAGTTAAAAGGGGGGCCCTTTTGTGTGGAACCACACCATTATCTTCATGACACCTCACGGGGGAAATGGTTGGGGGAAGACTATCATTTTCGGTGGTTACGTCTCACTACCTCTCGTTAGGTATCTAGAGTTTAGTTGGTCTATAAACTCTATACTCTCTAGACAAGACGATAAGACAAGACGATAATGGGACAAGACCAAACGAGACATATGCTTTTCCATCATGTCTCACTCTACCACATGCTTATACTGGTCCATAATTAAGAAAAGACGTTTGACTTCCCCTAGTTTTTACTGTCTAGTCTCGAATATCGACCTGTGTTACGTGATAATAAAAGTGTTTCTGCTTCTTGGCTAATAAAAGGTTTTACTCTATAGTCTTGAATATATATTTGTATTTGTATTGAGTATTATAATATATTAAGTGGGACCCTTTAGATATAAAAATATGGAAATGATTGACACACACCAAAACAAAGCACCGAGCGTCTGTACCATGTGAGAGGATGATGGGGCCCACAGCCACCCTTTCCATATCTCTATGCTAAGCACGCAAGGTTAGGTCCGTGCGATTCCCTTCGGGACAAAACGGAGTACAATACTTTGGTGTGTCTAGCAAGTTCCATAAAAATATGTAAAAATATAGTATTAAAAAACTGAAAAAGTAGGAGAAAAGGATATATATATATATATATATATATATATATATATATATATATATATATATATATATAATTACTCGGAGATAGTCTGACCATCGTTGGAGATGGTCTGACCTTCGTTGGATGGAAAGACCATCGAGCGATGGAATCTCTATCACTAGGCATATGAATGAGTTTGGAAGTTTGGCATACCCATAGTGGGTACATATACTAGTGATTATTTTCGCCTTTATGGTGAAATGCACTTTTTGCACTGTCTGTGTAGATGCAATATCTTGTTTGCACCTATTATGAATGAAATTCGCAAGTGAAACACCTAGTTAGCACAACATTTTCATATTAATCCACAGGTTTAGATAATTATTAACATTTATACAGTAGTTTTTCTCATTAAAATTTATACAATATTTTTTCTCAAAAAGTAAGGTGTAACATAGGAAAAGAGGTATTTGCTTAATAAGATACTTCCCTTCTCCGCCCATATAAGTTGGAGTGTCAGACCAGAATTTTCTATTTTAATATAATACTCTCGTTAAAATAATAGAATTTTCTGCTTTCGACTCTCGACTCGGGTCCTTAGTGCTTAAATAATAAGTTGGATAATATTAATATTATAAAATAATACATTCCAAAAATTTATCTTACACATTATTATGTCCCAACAATTATATAAAATAATAACTCAATTAGAAAATAAAAAATAATTTTCATACATATCAAAGTTAAGTCCGTTGAATCAAAGACTGCGTAAGCCTTTTCGCTCAAACGACCCTTGATCGTGGACATAAGATTCATAGATGCGTGATTTGTTACTTTCAGGTAGTTACCCCGATACTTATGTGGGTGAACAAACTTGCTATACACATGAGATGCTTCAAGTCAGTTTCTTCCAAGGATATGCAGCAACTACAATATTTTGAAGGGAGGAGGATTCTTTGACAAGGTTATTCTCAAATCATCTAACAATTTAAACACCAGTGTAGTTATAAAACGCAAATGCTAATGAATCTAAAAGACTAAAACTAACTTTTGGTAATATGTTCATCTTACAATCATCTACATTACTATTAAAAATTAATGCATCTCCAAATGGAAAACCTCATCATCTACAAAATTTACCAAGTGGTAAATGGTGGTGTTATTAGGTAATTCATTACCAGGTGCCTTTGGTAGTATCATAGAGCACTATAGGGAGAACATATTACCAACTAACGGATCTTCTCTCTTGAAAACTTATCTCTAAACAACACCCTGAAAGAAAAGACTTTATGAGAACGAATGAAAAAAACATACTATGGTTAGGTTCCTGATGAATAACATTCCGACGATTCAACAGATGCAAAAGCCGTCTCTAAAGATTCTTTGGAATTGACATCATCTTGGAGGTCAGTATCCTTTGAACCTCCAGCTGTGGTAGTAGACATCTTTCCCTAACACCATGGACAAATAATCAATTTACCATCACAACAATTCACTCAACTGCAGATATATAACAAATCAGGTTCATAATTTCAGTGAGTTTCGAGAAAGAAGAACTTCACATACTTAAGTTTGCAAAGAATTCTACATCCACTGATTCTTAATCCCAAAGGTGTCAAAGGACTAAAAATATGTATTTAAGATATATGGTTTTATAGGGTCAGTATCTGAAAGGAGAAACAGTTATCTTTTTCAAGATGTTGAACTAAACCATGGTCTTGACAAATTAAATTCAGCGATAAAACCTTAATTACCTTTCCTAATTGGGTCTCCAATTGTAAAATAAACAAATAATTAAGTATAAGCACGATGCATATGATTTTGAATATAACCAACATGACTATGTAGTAATTTATTATTTTCAGATTGAAATAACTATTATAAACCCATGGAACCACTTTACTGAGTATCAATAAGTTTAATGAAGAAGAATTTACCAGTTATGAAGCTTTTACCAGTGCCGAAAGCCCAAAACCCTGTACACAATAAAAGCAAAAGTTAGGAAAACACCCAAATTAATTGAAATCATCCGAGTAACGGTGAAGGACGGGATTGAATTTAGGTCACGTTTAATGAATTTGATGGCGAAAGCACTATTATGGGTATATTTTGCACCAAATGAACTAGGGTTTGAAGGCGACGCAGGGAGATACTCGCTACATTTCTCAAGAGAGAGAAATGGTATGATATCAGAGTATGCTTTTCATATTTATATGGCACATCCAAACGCGACATCAGTGCGACAATATTTGGGATACATCCGTCATTGGTTAATTAGATAGTATCCGGCTCGGGTATATTGGAAAACTCGTGGTGTGTTTCGTGAACTATTTGCAAGCCGTGGTAGTGGGCAATAATATACCCCTAAATGTGCCTTCCAAACACAATTTAACCCATTTATTTCAATCATTCTGTTTCATAGAAGAAGAAGAAAAAAGAGGAAGAAACCTCAAACTACTAGATCTAGCAATGAAATTCTTGTCTTTTCATTATTCACGTACATCATCACGTACTGTGAAGGCTAGGTGATAAGCACGTCAGTGCTACATTTTATACCCATATTTATATTAGTTAGGACTCGATACTTTGGCTAATAATATTTTTTCAGTGCTTTTATAGAAAGTAGAAACAATTCTGGTGATGGAAGGATAAATAGCCATATTACAAGCTTATAAGGCAGTTGAGACGAAAGTTACTAATGCAACCTCTCAAGTCAACAAAATGGAGAAAGAGCCCACTATCTTAACCTCTTGTACTTATTAGTCCGCACCACACTCACGGCCAGAAGTTAAGCAGGTGAAAGAAATGCTTTTATTTCCCTGATGTCGACCAGGTGAACTACATTTGGAGACATAAGAAAATTATTAGTGGGACGTGTTTTCGCAAAGACAAGGAGCTGATGATGTTAGTCATATGGGTTTTATTTATGGTGTGCCTGCGACTTCGAACAAATGTTGCTTGTGACCTGGAACGATCAGCTGAAGGTAATGTTAATAGAAGTTCTTGATGGCTGCTCAGGGAGAAGAAGATCGCAGCTTCCTGAGAAGAACTGATGTGTAGGTGATGAATCATTGAAAGCAACGAGTTGAAGAAGTGCAGGCGATGGCTGCTCTAAATTTGCAGAGATGAAATCGTATTGGCTGCTGCAATTGTTTCATCACCGAGATGGAGTCAGGCCATGGAAAGGATACAGACGAGGGAAGAAACGAATATACAAGGATTGTTAATGCAGACTGTGATTACTGCAACAGAAGTAGTGACTTTTGCCTAGTCTACTATGGGAGCTGGGTGTGTCGGTACAAAGAGAAGAGACGAAGTGGTGTTGTCCGTTTCGGCCCGAGATGATCTCGGTTAGTGATGGTGATTTCAAAGGGCATGCATGGAAAGGTCTCGATCAGTACAGACCTACAACATTGTGAAGTATTAAATTGCTATCAGCAGCTTAACAACTCTTTCAAGCCGTGAAGACAGCCGGTGGTGATGACTGAACTTAAAGAGAAATGAGGTATCGGCTCAAATAGGAGTTGGATTGGTTGAGCTGTTTTACCGGTGGAGAAGGCAATGGTGGTTGGCGAGAGATGGCGTTAGTAGCTCAGCTGAGATGTCAATGAGATGGAAACTTCATGGTACGATAGTGGAGATGGGAGAAAAGATGAATTCTCATGTGGTGTTTAGACGGCGTTGTAAACAGAATGGGGTTTTGCTGTCGACCTCGAATGGCAAGATGGACTTGGGTGCTGATGCTGTTGTCTCAACGGAGATGCAGCAGCTTATGGAGTTTGGGAGTTCATATATGGATTGAAACAAGGTTCATCTAGAAAGTGAAATCAGTGTCGGAGTGATGTACTTCTTAGTGCGTTGAATCAAAAAAGGAGTTGCATAGGTGCTGATCGAGAGAAAGTTGTTCTCAGCCAGAAAGGGAATGAAGAGGAGCCGTTGCCATTGATATTTTGGAAGTGAGCTGGTGATTGTCCGGCCAATGAATATTGAATTGCTTAGCTGCCGCAATCGATGGCAGAATGTGCTGTGTGTGCCAAAGGCAGTAAACGGAGCAAGAAGATGAAGGAGCTTGGAGAAGAAGAACGAGTGTTGGCTAATGATTGTGTACTCATTCTTATAGAGAGCTCGGACACAAAGAAGATAAAAAATGGAGCGAGTCTGATCCAGTATGGAAGAAGGATATAAAACGACGGCGAAGTCAGGGTTCTGTATGTTGCTGTATTTTTATATTAGAGGCAGTGCACGAGCTGTTGCTATTGGTGGCTAAAAGAACATGATATGGGAAATAAAACTGCAATCAGGTCAACTGGAGCTGTTCGCAAGAAGTGAAGCTTTGGTCATTGAAGTCACGGAATATAATGGAGGCTAGATGGACCGGATGGTTTGGGCCCATTGGGCAGTGTAATTGCTAGGTCTTAATTTGATTTCTGGCAACACTTGCATGAAAACAAAAAGAGAACAACTTTCGAAGGGAGGGAGCGGACGGAAGAATCTGGAGGGTTCTCTGTTAGTGACGGACAGAGACGGAGAGAAGCTTGGCGGCCGCTGAGGCGAGCAAAAGAACAAGAGACGACGGAGACAACTTGAGTTTGATCATTCCTCTTTTGTTATCATTTTCATGGGTTTTAAGAAATCCATAATCGTGTTTTGCTAATCTATTTGTAACTAGGGTTTTTATGGTTGAAACTACATGGGTGTTAGGCCATTTTTGATTGAATTGAATTATGAAGCAATAGACCATTATGATTTGAATTGATTAATTTTGATTATTGTTTATCAATTAATTGAAGTATGAGTTATTGCGTTACCGGTTTTATAAACCTTTGTGCGTAGTTGGATAGTTTTACAAATAGTTTTGGTCTCGTTATTTGATAGTCCATGCTTGGGTTGAATTCTTTGATGGGTTATACTTAGAAGAGCCAGATTCAATTTGTGAATCAATATTTTAGTTTCGTATGATTTTCTCGCTAATACAATTTGATAGGGCATGCTTGGGTTTAATCTTTTGATGTGCTATGCTTTTAGTATAGTAGTGACATTTGCGATACTATCGGTATAATAGGTGATGTCAATAGAACGAAAGATAAACACATATTCATAATTATGTTTCATTTCAGTAATTGAATAGAAATAGTAGTGGATAGCATGAAACCATGGTTACCGACTTTTCTTTTGGATCCATTTTATTAGTTTAATTTATTTTCTTTGTTTTTATAATTCTAAAAATCCAAAAACATCATTTCTGGTTAGTTTTATTAGGGATATTGATTACAATATTTCCACCGCTCCTCGTGGGAACGACCTGTACTTTCCATTGTTATATTAGTTAGACACCGTGCAATTGCGGTTTATATAAATAGGGTTCTTCCATAATCCTATCAATTTTTGGCGCCGCTGCGGGGGAGCGGTTGTGGAATATTGTAATTAGTATTTTTTTTTATTTTGTAAATACTTAGGTGTTTATTAAAAAAAAAATTGTACAATATTTTTATTTTTTAGGATTTCTTTTACCTTTTGACTTGTTTTGTGCTTCAGAATTTTATTTCATGAGCGTTTTTGAGAACGATGAGTGCTTTGCGCGAGACGTCGTCTATGACGCTTGGGGAATACATGTATGGGTCACGGTATAAGGAACTTCTTGCTTATAATCGTCTCATGTATGGAACTTGGAATCCACGTAATTTCGCTATGGGTGGTTATTCAGATGAGTATCAACCCCAATACCATGAGGGTGAAAAGGAACTTGATACTAGAAGTGATTTTAGGAATTATGACACCGATATAATATCTGAATCTATTGTATCTTACACAACTCATGATCTAACTGATTATTTGTCTATTCAAAAGGACGAGAGTTGTGTTAGAGATGCCATTTATTCAGATAATGATGATTTAGAAGAACATATTTATACAGAAGATACTATTGTTGATTCTGATGATTTAGAGACAGTAGACGTGCATAATGAGATATTTTCTAATCATTCAAATAATGAGTTTCCTATAAGTCACTTAGTTGCAGATAGTGATGAGGCGATTATTCATGATAATGTTGCTCCATTGCCCTCTTGTTTTTCTGACCCATCTTGTGATTTTCTGATTGCTGATGTGGATGTGGAGGCAATTGGTACTGATCAGGTAACTACTGATTTTGAACTAATCTCAGTTTGTTTAGCCCACTTTGCAGATTCCGATGATCCTATGCTTATTGACATCGTCAATGCATTGCGGTCTCCAATGGATAATCAAGGTAACTCAACAATGAAAGTTATTTCCGCGGACTTAGAGCCAGATTTAGGAGTTGCTGATTTTGATAAACTTGAACCATTGGATACAAGTTTAAACCATTGTGTTGAGTTTGATAAATCGGTACCTTTTTGCATTGTCAATACATTGCTTCATATGATCTCTAGTGAAGATAATGTGTCGACCGGATGTACTTCAGCTGATTTAGAACCTGATTTAGAGTGTGCTTCTCGAATAGAAACTAATGTGGATTCTATGTCGGTTGTCCATGTGAGTGATTTACTTATCTCGACTAAGGATTGTTTTCTATTAGGAATGGACTTACACATCTTTTTGGAGATTTATAATGTTTGCAGGTTCATATTCGTAGCTGAACTGATTTATTGGATTGATCCCCAACTTTTCAGACTTTATATATATGCTTTGCAGGGATACAAAGATTATGCTTTATGGGAGTCAACCCATACGATTTTGCTTCATGGGAGTCAACCCATCAGATTTGTTTTCTTTCCTCTATCTTTTATTTGTTTGCTTAAATTTCCCATCTTAATTTCTACGTTGGATGACTCAATTACATTGAGGACAATGTAATGTTTAAGTGTGGGGAGTGGCTCTTTCATTAGGAATTTTGATAAAAAATTTTTTTGAATGAATCACAAGCTGTTTAGCGGGTCTACATAAAAAAAAAAAAAAGATGATCAGCTGTGTAGCGGGTCTTTTAAAAAAAAAAAAAAAACTTTTCGGGTTATGACCAGCTGTGTAGCGGATCTTGTATATGGTATTTGTCATGACCAGCTGTGTAGCGGGTCTTTTCTAGGGTATTTTCTATGAGCTGTGTGGCGGGTTTTGTGTACGCTATTTCAAATTTTCATTTTATGACCAACTGTGTAGCGGGTCTAACTCTCTCTTATGATATGACCAGTTGTGTAGCGGGTCAATTATTTGTTTTGCTCGAGGCTTAGCAAAATATAAGTGTAGGGGTGTTGATAAACACGTCAGTGCTACATTTTATACCCAGATTTATATTAGTTAGGACTCGATACTTTGGCTAATAATATTTTTTTCAGTGCTTTTATAGAAAGTACAAACAATTCTGGTAACGGAAGGATAATTAGCGATATTACAAGCTTACAAGGAAGTTGAGACGAAAGTTACTAATGCAACCTCTCAAGTCAACAAAAAGGAGAAAGAGCCCACTATGTTAACCTCTTGTACTTATTAGCCCGCACCACACTCACGGACAGAAGTTAAGCAAGTGAAAGAAATGCTTTCATTTCCCTGATGTCGACCAGGTGAACTACATGTGGAGACATAAGAAAATTATTAGTGGGACGTGTTTTCTCAAAGACAAGGAGCTGATGACGTTAGTCATATGGGTTTTATTTATGGTGTGCCTGCGACTTCGAACAAATGTTGCTGGTTTATTTTGACTTTGAGCTCGATTTGTGCTGGTGACCTGGAACGATCAGCTGAAGGTAATGTTAATAGAAGTTCTTGATGGCTGCTCAGGGAGAAGAGGATCGCAGCTGCCTGAGAAGAACTGATGGGTAGGTGATGAATCATTGAAAGCAACGAGTTGAAGAAGTGCAGGCGATGGCTGCTCTAAATTTGCAGAGATGAAATCGTATTGGCTGCTGCAATTGTTTCATCACCGAGATGGAGTCAGGTCATGGAAAGGATACTGACAAGGGAAGAAACGAATATACAAGGATTGTTAATGCAGACTGTGATTACTGCAACAGAATTAGTGACTTTTGCCTAGTCTACTATGGGAGCTGGGTGTGTCGGTACAAAGAGAAGAGACGAAGTGGTGTTGTCCGTTTCGGCCCGAGATGATCTCGGTTAGTGATGGTGACTTCAAAGGGCATGCATGGAAAGGTCTCGATCAGTACAGACCTACAACTTTGTGAAGTTTTAAATTGCTATCAGCAGCTTAACAACTCTTTCAAGCCGTGAAGACAGTCGGTGGTGATGACTGAACTTAAAGAGAAATGAGGTATCGGCTCAAATAGGAGTTGGATTGGTTGAGCTGTTTTACCGGTGGAGAAGGCAATGGTGGTTGGCGAGAGATGGCGTTAGTAGCTCAGCTGAGATGTCAATGAGATGGAAACTTCATGGTACGATAGTAGAGATGGGAGAAAAGATGAATTCTCATGTGGTGTTTAGACGGCGTTGTAAACAGAATGGGGTTTTGCTGTCGACCTCGAATGGCAAGATGGACTTGGGTGCTGATGCTGTTGGCTCAACGGAGATGCAGCAGCTTATGGAGTTTGGGAGTTCATATATGGATTGAAACAAGGTTCATCTAGAAAGTGAAATCAGTGTCGGAGTGATGTACTTCTTAGTGCGTTGAATCAAAAAAGGAGTTGCATAGGTGCTGATCGAGAGAAAGTTGTTCTCAGCCAGAAAGGGAATGAAGAGGAGCAGTTGCCATTGATATTTAGGAAGTGAGCTGGTGATTGTCCGGCCAATGAATATTGAATTGCTTAGCTGCCGCAATCGATGGCAGAATGTGCTGTGTGTGCCAAAGGCAGTAAACGGAGCAAGAAGATGAAGGAGCTTGGAGAAGAAGAACGAGTGTTGGCTAATGATTGTGTACTCATTCTTATAGAGAGCTCGGACACAAAGAAGATAAAAAATGGAGCGAGTCTGATCCAGTATGGAAGAAAGATATAAAACGACGACGAAGTCAGGGTTCTGTATGTTGCTGAATTTTTATATTAGAGGCAGTGCACGAGCTGTTGCTACTGGTGGCTAGAAGGACAGGATATGGGAAGTAAAACTGCAATCAGGTCAACTGGAGCTGTTCGCAAGAAATGAAGCTTTGGTCAGTGAAGTCACGGAATAGAATGGAGGCTAGATGGACCAGATGGTTTGGGCCCATTGGGCAGTGTAATTTCTAGGTCTTAATTTGATTTCTGGCAACACTTGCATGAAAACAAAAAGAGAACAACTTTCGAAGGGAGGGAGCGGACGGAAGAATCTGGAGGGTTCTCTGTTAGTGACAGACAGAGATGGAGAGAAGCTTGGCGGCCGCTGAGGCGAGCATAAGAACAAGAGACGACGGAGACAACTTGGGTTTGATCATTCCTCTTTTGTTATCATTTTCATGAGTTTTAAGAAATCCATAATCGTGTTTTGCTAATCTATTTGTAACTAGCGTTTTTATGGTTGAAACTACATGGATGTTAGGCCATTTTTGATTGAATTGAATTATGAAGCAATATACCATTATGATTTGAATTGATTAATTTTGATTATTGTTTATCAATTAATTGAAGTATGAGTTGTTGCGTTACCGGTTTTATAAACCTTTGTGCGTAGTTGGATAGTTTTACAAATAGTTTTGGTCTCGTTATTTGATAGTCCATGCTTGGGTTGAATCCTTTGATGGGTTATACTTAGAAAAGCCAGATTCAATTTGTGAATCAATATTTTAGTTTCGTATGATTTTCTCGCTAATACAATTTGATAGTGCATGCTTGGGTTTAATCTTTTGATGTGTTATGCTTTTAGTATACTAGTGACATTTGCGATATTATCGTTATAATAGGTGATGTCAATAGAACGAAAGATAAACACATATTCATAATTATGTTTCATTTCAGTAATTGAATAGAAATAGTAGTGGATATCATGAAACCCTGGTTACCGACTTTTCTTTTGGATTCATTTTATTAGTTTAATTATTTTCTTTGTTTTTATAATTCTAAAAATCCAAAAACATCATTTCTGGTTAGTTTTATTAGGGATATTGGTTACAGTATTTCCACCGCTCCTCGTGGGAACGACATGTACTTGCCATTGTTCTACTAGTTAGACACCGTGCAATTGCGGTTTATATAAATAGGGTTCTTCCAGAATCCTATCACTAGGACGACATACTATTTTCACACTTGAAGATGTTGTTGGAAGTGCTCTAACCTTCTCTAAAAATAGTTCCATTTTTCTCACTCCATCCGGCGAGCAAGTACTAGCACGGAATGACAGACGAACATTGCTCAAAACCTTAGCATGTTTTAATAAAAAACTCAGAAGTTTGAGTTTAGCATCACATCCTTCCACATTGTAGAAAGAAACATCAGTGAGGCGAGACAACATCCCTGCGATGACAACCCTGCATCCCAATCATCCCCGACGTCCACTAAATTTGACTACATCAAAACAATCACAATAGCTAATAGGTCACTTGGTGACAAAGAATAATTGTACAAAATACGAAATCCTGCATACTCAAAGTTTCCAAAATTCTTCAAAAATTAAAGTCACCATGAGATGCATGATAAACATTGACGCTGTATTAGAATTTTCGGAACTACATCACAGGCCAGATCAATAAACGCAAAGGTTGGTTAACTGTTACCTGCTTGGAGTAAAGGAGTATACTCTGTACCCGAGGAGAAATCTTGAGCAAATACGTTATAGCCCACAAGCAACCTCTTGTAAACCGCATTTTCATCCAGAAAGATAGCATATTAAATAAGCAAGGTGGTTCAGAGTCTAATAATAAGTCAGGCGCTTCTGAGAGAACCTTGAGAAACAAAGAAATTTTTAAAATAATGTAAGAGCTAATAAATACTAATACTAGTTGAGAGCTCTGTTGTGTCAGGCGCTAGGCCAGGCGACAAGCCCTTCGCCTTGCGCCTAGGCTCTACTTTCCTTTGACATAATCGAGAGCTAATAACAAAAAAACCTCCATCATATTAGCCATACCTCGAGTAATCCATAGGATAACCACATATTTCTCACCATACAAGCCTCTCTTAGAAACTTCGTCATATGTTTAGCATATACCATTTCTTCATGTGAGAGAAAATTACAATATGCTTCTGTATTCTCACCTAAAACTCTTTCTTTGAGATCCAACTTAAAATTTACCTCGAATAGAAGAGAACAGTTTTCTAGAGAATATAATTGTGTCACGCAAGACATGCACTGGAAATATTTTAGATTTGGAGTAGTCAACTTGATAACATTGTCTGTACTACCAGGTAACCGCTTGTACACGAAATTCTCGAGGCTGAGAGAATTAACAGTCAAATTTGGTATGTCACAATGATATACGAATAACTTTTCAAGAACTGGGAAACTTGAAAAGATCCTTTTAGATAGTTCTTCATTGGGGATCGAAACTCCATGAATCCACAAAACTTTGAGCCGAGGTAAATCCATTGATTTTGGTAACATAGCATCTGTACATTTGAAACCAAAATTCACTTGCATTTCCAAGTGCACCAGTGACTTGCAATTAACAAGTTGATGGGGAATTTCAAGTGCTTCTGGATGACCTTGACTGATTTTCAAACTCATTTCTTTAACATTGCGCTTAACAGCTTGAACAATCCATCTATAAACATTTTTCATCACAATATCTTCACCTATAGCATATCTATACCGAATTATAGCAAATCGCTGAATATCAGATTTATTGCGAAGAATGAATACCATGTCGACAAAATGTATGAACCTTTGATCATGTTCTCTTCTTAGAGGAAATGAACTTCTCTTGATGCTTAGACATGGAACAGATTTCCGAATATGAATCCATCTTTTGGATAAAACACATGTTTGCATTACATCTCTGATATAATTAGAAGACATGATGCGGTGAATTATTTGCAATTAACAAATTATTAGGGATATTGATTACAATATTTCCACCGCTCCTCGTGGGAACGACCTGTACTTGCCATTGTTATATTAGTTAGACACCGTGCAATTGCGGTTTATATAAATAGGGTTCTTTCATAATCCTATCAATTTTTGGCGCCGCTGCGGAGGAGCGGTTGTGGAATATTGTAATTAGTATTTTTTTTTATTTTGTAAATACTTAGGTGTTTATTAAAAAAAAAAATTGTACAGTATTTTTATTTTTTAGGATTTCTTTTACCTTTTGACTTGTTTTGTGCTTCAGAATTTTATTTCATGAGCGTTTTTGAGAACGATGAGTGCTTTGCGCGAGACGTCGTCTATGACGCTTGGGGAATACATGTATGGGTCACGGTATAAGGAACTTCTTGCTTATAATCGTCTCATGTATGGAACTTGGAATCCACGTAATTTCGCTATGGGTGGTTATTCAGATGAGTATCAACCCCAATACCATGAGGGTGAAAAGGAACTTGATACTAGAAGTGATTTTAGGAATTATGACACCGATATAATATCTGAATCTATTGTATCTTACACAACTCATGATCTAACTGATTATTTGTCTATTCAAAAGGACGAGAGTTGTGTTAGAGATGCCATTTATTCAGATAATGATGATTTAGAAGAACATATTTATACAGAAGATACTATTGTTGATTCCGATGATTTAGAGACAGTAGACGTGCATAATGAGATATTTTCTAATCATTCAAATAATGAGTTTCCTATAAGTCACTTAGTTGCAGATAGTGATGAGGCGATTATTCATGATAATGTTGCTCCATTGCCCTCTTGTTTTTCTGACCCATCTTGTGATTTTCTGATTGCTGATGTGGATGTGGAGGCAATTGGTACTGATCAGGTAACTACTGATTTTGAACTAATCTCAGTTTGTTTAGCCCACTTTGCAGATTCCGATGATCCTATGCTTATTGACATCGTCAATGCATTGCGGTCTCCAATGGATAATCAAGGTAACTCAACAATGAAAGTTATTTCCGCGGACTTAGAGCCAGATTTAGGAGTTGCTGATTTTGATAAACTTGAACCATTGGATACAAGTTTAAACAGTTTTAAACTTTGTGTTGAGTTTGATAAATCGTACCTACCTTTTTGCATTGTCAATACATTGCTTCATATGATCTCTAGTGAAAAGATAAGGTGTGTCGACCGGGATGTACTTCAGCTGATTTAGAACCTGATTTAGAGTGTGCTTCTCGAATAGAAACTAATGTGGATTCTATGTCGGTTGTCCATGTGAGTGATTTACTTATCTCGACTAAGGATTGTTTTCTATTAGGAATGGACTTACACATCTTTTTGGAGATTTATAATGTTTGCAGGTTCATATTCGTAGCTGAACTGATTTATTGGATTGATCCCCAACTTTTCAGACTTTATATATATGCTTTGCAGGGATACAAAGATTATGCTTTATGGGAGTCAACCCATACGATTTTGCTTCATGGGAGTCAACCCATCAGATTTGTTTTCTTTCCTCTATCTTTTATTTGTTTGCTTAAATTTCCCATCTTAATTTCTACGTTGGATGACTCAATTACATTGAGGACAATGTAATGTTTAAGTGTGGGGAGTGGCTCTTTCATTAGGAATTTTGATAAAAAATTTTTTTGAATGAATCACAAGCTGTTTAGCGGGTCTACATAAAAAAAAAAAAGATGATCAGCTGTGTAGCGGGTCTTTTAAAAAAAAAAAAAAACTTTTCGGGTTATGACCAGCTGTGTAGCGGATCTTGTATATGGTATTTGTCATGACCAGCTGTGTAGCGGGTCTTTTCTAGGGTATTTTCTATGAGCTGTGTGGCGGGTTTTGTGTACGCTATTTCAAATTTTCATTTTATGACCAACTGTGTAGCGGGTCTAACTCTCTCTTATGATATGACCAGTTGTGTAGCGGGTCAATTATTTGTTTTGCTCGAGGCTTAGCAAATATAAGTGTAGGGGTGTTGATAAACACGTCAGTGCTACATTTTATACCCAGATTTATATTAGTTAGGACTCGATACTTTGGCTAATAATATTTTTTTCAGTGCTTTTATAGAAAGTACAAACAATTCTGGTAACGGAAGGATAATTAGCGATATTACAAGCTTACAAGGAAGTTGAGACGAAAGTTACTAATGCAACCTCTCAAGTCAACAAAAGGAGAAAGAGCCCACTATGTTAACCTCTTGTACTTATTAGCCCGCACCACACTCACGGACAGAAGTTAAGCAAGTGAAAGAAATGCTTTCATTTCCCTGATGTCGACCAGGTGAACTACATGTGGAGACATAAGAAAATTATTAGTGGGACGTGTTTTCTCAAAGACAAGGAGCTGATGACGTTAGTCATATGGGTTTTATTTATGGTGTGCCTGCGACTTCGAACAAATGTTGCTGGTTTATTTTGACTTTGAGCTCGATTTGTGCTGGTGACCTGGAACGATCAGCTGAAGGTAATGTTAATAGAAGTTCTTGATGGCTGCTCAGGGAGAAGAGGATCGCAGCTGCCTGAGAAGAACTGATGGGTAGGTGATGAATCATTGAAAGCAACGAGTTGAAGAAGTGCAGGCGATGGCTGCTCTAAATTTGCAGAGATGAAATCGTATTGGCTGCTGCAATTGTTTCATCACCGAGATGGAGTCAGGTCATGGAAAGGATACTGACAAGGGAAGAAACGAATATACAAGGATTGTTAATGCAGACTGTGATTACTGCAACAGAATTAGTGACTTTTGCCTAGTCTACTATGGGAGCTGGGTGTGTCGGTACAAAGAGAAGAGACGAAGTGGTGTTGTCCGTTTCGGCCCGAGATGATCTCGGTTAGTGATGGTGACTTCAAAGGGCATGCATGGAAAGGTCTCGATCAGTACAGACCTACAACTTTGTGAAGTTTTAAATTGCTATCAGCAGCTTAACAACTCTTTCAAGCCGTGAAGACAGTCGGTGGTGATGACTGAACTTAAAGAGAAATGAGGTATCGGCTCAAATAGGAGTTGGATTGGTTGAGCTGTTTTACCGGTGGAGAAGGCAATGGTGGTTGGCGAGAGATGGCGTTAGTAGCTCAGCTGAGATGTCAATGAGATGGAAACTTCATGGTACGATAGTAGAGATGGGAGAAAAGATGAATTCTCATGTGGTGTTTAGACGGCGTTGTAAACAGAATGGGGTTTTGCTGTCGACCTCGAATGGCAAGATGGACTTGGGTGCTGATGCTGTTGGCTCAACGGAGATGCAGCAGCTTATGGAGTTTGGGAGTTCATATATGGATTGAAACAAGGTTCATCTAGAAAGTGAAATCAGTGTCGGAGTGATGTACTTCTTAGTGCGTTGAATCAAAAAAGGAGTTGCATAGGTGCTGATCGAGAGAAAGTTGTTCTCAGCCAGAAAGGGAATGAAGAGGAGCAGTTGCCATTGATATTTAGGAAGTGAGCTGGTGATTGTCCGGCCAATGAATATTGAATTGCTTAGCTGCCGCAATCGATGGCAGAATGTGCTGTGTGTGCCAAAGGCAGTAAACGGAGCAAGAAGATGAAGGAGCTTGGAGAAGAAGAACGAGTGTTGGCTAATGATTGTGTACTCATTCTTATAGAGAGCTCGGACACAAAGAAGATAAAAAATGGAGCGAGTCTGATCCAGTATGGAAGAAAGATATAAAACGACGACGAAGTCAGGGTTCTGTATGTTGCTGAATTTTTATATTAGAGGCAGTGCACGAGCTGTTGCTACTGGTGGCTAGAAGGACAGGATATGGGAAGTAAAACTGCAATCAGGTCAACTGGAGCTGTTCGCAAGAAATGAAGCTTTGGTCAGTGAAGTCACGGAATAGAATGGAGGCTAGATGGACCAGATGGTTTGGGCCCATTGGGCAGTGTAATTTCTAGGTCTTAATTTGATTTCTGGCAACACTTGCATGAAAACAAAAAGAGAACAACTTTCGAAGGGAGGGAGCGGACGGAAGAATCTGGAGGGTTCTCTGTTAGTGACAGACAGAGATGGAGAGAAGCTTGGCGGCCGCTGAGGCGAGCATAAGAACAAGAGACGACGGAGACAACTTGGGTTTGATCATTCCTCTTTTGTTATCATTTTCATGAGTTTTAAGAAATCCATAATCGTGTTTTGCTAATCTATTTGTAACTAGCGTTTTTATGGTTGAAACTACATGGATGTTAGGCCATTTTTGATTGAATTGAATTATGAAGCAATATACCATTATGATTTGAATTGATTAATTTTGATTATTGTTTATCAATTAATTGAAGTATGAGTTGTTGCGTTACCGGTTTTATAAACCTTTGTGCGTAGTTGGATAGTTTTACAAATAGTTTTGGTCTCGTTATTTGATAGTCCATGCTTGGGTTGAATCCTTTGATGGGTTATACTTAGAAAAGCCAGATTCAATTTGTGAATCAATATTTTAGTTTCGTATGATTTTCTCGCTAATACAATTTGATAGTGCATGCTTGGGTTTAATCTTTTGATGTGTTATGCTTTTAGTATACTAGTGACATTTGCGATATTATCGTTATAATAGGTGATGTCAATAGAACGAAAGATAAACACATATTCATAATTATGTTTCATTTCAGTAATTGAATAGAAATAGTAGTGGATATCATGAAACCCTGGTTACCGACTTTTCTTTTGGATTCATTTTATTAGTTTAATTATTTTCTTTGTTTTTATAATTCTAAAAATCCAAAAACATCATTTCTGGTTAGTTTTATTAGGGATATTGGTTACAGTATTTCCACCGCTCCTCGTGGGAACGACATGTACTTGCCATTGTTCTACTAGTTAGACACCGTGCAATTGCGGTTTATATAAATAGGGTTCTTCCAGAATCCTATCACTAGGACGACATACTATTTTCACACTTGAAGATGTTGTTGGAAGTGCTCTAACCTTCTCTAAAAATAGTTCCATTTTTCTCACTCCATCCGGCGAGCAAGTACTAGCACGGAATGACAGACGAACATTGCTCAAAACCTTAGCATGTTTTAATAAAAAACTCAGAAGTTTGAGTTTAGCATCACATCCTTCCACATTGTAGAAAGAAACATCAGTGAGGCGAGACAACATCCTCTGCGATGACAACCCTGCATCCCAATCATCCCCGACGTCCACTAAATTTGACTACATCAAAACAATCACAATAGCTAATAGGTCACTTGGTGACAAAGAATAATTGTACAAAATACGAAATCCTGCATACTCAAAGTTTCCAAAATTTTCTTCAAAAATTAAAGTCACCATGAGATGCATGATAAACATTGACGCTGTATTAGAATTTTCGGAACTACATCACAGGCCAGATCAATAAACGCAAAGGTTGGTTAACTGTTACCTGCTTGGAGTAAAGGAGTATACTCTGTACCCGAGGAGAAATCTTGAGCAAATACGTTATAGCCCACAAGCAACCTCTTGTAAACCGCATTTTCATCCAGAAAGATAGCATATTAAATAAGCAAGGTGGTTCAGAGTCTAATAATAAGTCAGGCGCTTCTGAGAGAACCTTGAGAAACAAAGAAAATTTTTAAAATAATGTAAGAGCTAATAAATACTAATACTAGTTGAGAGCTCTGTTGTGTCAGGCGCTAGGCCAGGCGACAAGCCCTTCGCCTTGCGCCTAGGCTCTACTTTCCTTTGACATAATCGAGAGCTAATAACAAAAAAACCTCCATCATATTAGCCATACCTCGAGTAATCCATAGGATAACCACATATTTCTCACCATACAAGCCTCTCTTAGAAACTTCGTCATATGTTTAGCATATACCATTTCTTCATGTGAGAGAAAATTACAATATGCTTCTGTATTCTCACCTAAAACTCTTTCTTTGAGATCCAACTTAAAATTTACCTCGAATAGAAGAGAACAGTTTTCTAGAGAATATAATTGTGTCACGCAAGACATGCACTGGAAATATTTTAGATTTGGAGTAGTCAACTTGATAACATTGTCTGTACTACCAGGTAACCGCTTGTACACGAAATTCTCGAGGCTGAGAGAATTAACAGTCAAATTTGGTATGTCACAATGATATACGAATAACTTTTCAAGAACTGGGAAACTTGAAAAGATCCTTTTAGATAGTTCTTCATTGGGGATCGAAACTCCATGAATCCACAAAACTTTGAGCCGAGGTAAATCCATTGATTTTGGTAACATAGCATCTGTACATTTGAAACCAAAATTCACTTGCATTTCCAAGTGCACCAGTGACTTGCAATTAACAAGTTGATGGGGAATTTCAAGTGCTTCTGGATGACCTTGACTGATTTTCAAACTCATTTCTTTAACATTGCGCTTAACAGCTTGAACAATCCATCTATAAACATTTTTCATCACAATATCTTCACCTATAGCATATCTATACCGAATTATAGCAAATCGCTGAATATCAGATTTATTGCGAAGAATGAATACCATGTCGACAAAATGTATGAACCTTTGATCATGTTCTCTTCTTAGAGGAAATGAACTTCTCTTGATGCTTAGACATGGAACAGATTTCCGAATATGAATCCATCTTTTGGATAAAACACATGTTTGCACTACATCTCTGATATAATTAGAAGACATGATGCGGTGAATTATTTCATCAGGTAAGCTACTGATCCAATCTTTGCCATTAGAATATGGAGATTCGTTTCTTGTTTCTTCCATTTTTCTTAACCGACACTGAAAATAAAAAAATTAGTTTTTAAGATGAACCCTAATCTACAATTTGGCAACGAATCAATCAATCTGAGCAGAAACAAAAACCCCAAAATCCCATTTCGCAATGAGAAGAAACAAAAAAAACGTAGAATTCCAATTTTGCAGAGCCAATTAGAATTTGTAATTTAAAACCCAGAAATTAAAAGATGGAAGAGGAAGTACCTTTTGTTGTATGACGCAGTGGCTGATGAGTAACTCTTCAAGTGCAATTTTAAGTTCTTAATGTGGAAGAACATTAAAGTACCGATCTAGTAAAAAATGGAAGAGGAAGTACCTTTTGTTTAAAGACTTGAGGTGACGCTTCGTTTTCTATAAAAATATGTGAATGAATTACTGATACCTAGAAAATTCAACGGCTATAAAAAATATGTGATGACTTGCAATTTTGATGTGGGGCATGTGTGACAGCGTGTGAAGAATAGATAAAATGTACTCGTATTTGTTTTATCGAGGTGTTCGAATCTTTTGTGGATTGCACCTTTATAATCGAGGTGTTCGAATCTTGATGTGGGATGAAATACTTATGGTTTGATGATAAAAAAAAAAGAAAAATAATCTTGATGTGGGGCAATTTTGATGTAGGGCATGTGCGATTGCACCTTTATAATCGAGGTGTTCGAATCTTTTGTCTTGCACCTTTATATTTTTGTTTTATTCAGCTAGAAGCTTGCTAGAAGTAAGCAAAAAATGAAATATTTTTACTACTATCTAGTCCGTAGTCTCATTCTAGACCTTACTATATTCTAACAATCGTTTTCCCTCTTTTTAATACTATCTGAGATAATTTCTTTTAAGATACATCATGTACATAAATTACCTTCTTATTTATGCATCCATAGATGAATGTGGCATGACCCTATACTAGGATTCAAACATCCACTCACATAAGTGGTTTATGTCACTCTAAAATGTATGTACCAATTAAGATGTGTCTTTTCCAGAGCTGTTGGTTGACAAAAGTCCACGGAGAAGAAGGCTACAAAATGATGATGACGTGTGCCCTCACCAGATTATTGTACGACGGTTGAGAGAATAATGTGCGGTGACACTACAAAACCGATGCATCATTTCTCTTTAAAAAATATATATCCACAAAGTATGAGGTTCATGATTACATCATCACGCTTCTGCTTAGTATATGAATCAGGTAAATCTATGTATTATTTATGTTAATTTAAGTTACTATGCGCAAAATTATATACGATGAAAATTGTATTTTGCACCACATTTCACGGGATCAATTGTGTGTGCACATATTTCAAAGTATAAAATGATGATGACATGTGCCCTCACCAAATTATTGTGCTACAGTTGGGAGTACGAGGTCCGGTTACACTGCGATACCAATGCATCATTTCGTCTTAAAAAAATATATCCACACAAAGTATGAGGTTTATGTAATCGCGCTTCTGCTTAGAATGGGAATCAGGTAAATCTTTATAAAACAGATGATGACTTGGTTCTTGAAGCTAAATCTTCAGTCCTAGCTTGGGAAGCTGCAACAGGATACCACGTTCACTTGAATTTCTCAAGTTCTGTGCTAAATACCTGGGACTCCATTTTCATGAAGTCTATTGCTTTCTTATCTTCTACCTATGGTAGAAACTCCGTACATTCTTTTACTTGTTAATACAACTTCTCTTTTGATCAAAAAAGAGAGGTGAATCTCTGTTATTATTCATGTTGATTTAAGTTACTATACACAAAGTTCTATACGGTTTACTGAGTTTGTTTCATCATCGTCCTTCTTCCATTATCATCATAAATATTTCTGAATAAATGTATTTAAAAGAAAAACAGTTGCATCTCTGTCATTATTTAGTTAACTAAAAACAAAAACATCCAAAGAGGAAAACACGAAATCTTCCCACTTGACCTTATTCCGCAATGAGGTCAGTGATCTTTGCGATTACCTAGATCGGAATCAACCAACTAGGAAAACTCCTAGTCCCATTTGTATTGATCATCTTGGAACGGATGTTTATAGAATTTCACTTTACTTAATTACTAAGATAAAAAGGAACGTTACCAAACGTGTGGTTTTTTTTGTATGAATAAAATGGGAAAGGATCCGTTGACATGGTTATAATGACATAATATGTTGACATGGTTGTCATTTTTTCTACCAAACCCAACCGACAATGAATTTATAGCTAATATTTTGGTGACATGTTCCTCGTATAAAACTCTACATTCCTACTAAAAATGAGAGAATTCTGAAATACGAAACTTCACCATCCACAAATTTTAATTTCAACCGTTAATCTTCAAAGGTTGATATTCAAAATGGTATATGGTGGTCTTATACATCTCGGAATGCTCTTATTTTTGGTGGGAGTGTATAGACTTATAAGAAGAACATGTCATAAAAAAATTAGCCTCAAATTCATTGGCCGTGGGGTTTGGTAGACAAAATGACGTCAAAATGTCAAGATTATGTCATTATAACCATGTCAACGGATCCTACCCCGAATAAGATTTAGTAACTTTCTTTCAAACGATGATGAAATCGAGCTTACATTAGTAATTTTGGTGGTGCTTATGATAACATGAACATTATAAGTTGTGTGTATATATTAGGTCTGAAAGGACATGACATTTTAGTAGGATATTATATATATTATATATAATCGGGACGACCGAAGCGAGTCCCATCTATATTTAAATAGTTTACATCACTCAAAAATGTATACATATGTATATATATATATATATACTACAAGAAAATCTAGCTATTGCTACACCATATATTACCACACCTTCAATATAGGTGTTGCAAAAGCAAATTTGTAGTCACAGTACTTTTCAGCTGCAACTAAAAGCTATAACTAACTGATGTAAAATGAAACTTTTGCCACAAAACTGTAGCAACAATATGAAAAGAGTGTGGAAAAAAAGTGTAATCTCTGGCTGCAAAAATAAAGATTGGGTGCAACAATAGACTTCTTGCTATATAGGTTATCGCGACACTAGTAGGGGTTTATGCCATAACCACTGGGTGCTGCAATATATTAAGTTTTCTTGAAGTATGTACCAATCAAGATGTGTCTTTTCCAGATATATTGTTTTACAAAAGTCCACAGAGTTACAAAATGATGATGACATGTGCCCTAACCAGATTATTGTGCGACGTTTGAGAGAATAATTTGCGGTAACATTGTGAAACCAATGCATCATTTCACTTTACAAAAATATATCCACAAAGTATGAGGTTTATGTAATCTCGCTTCTGCTTAGCATCGGAATTAGGTAAATCTATGTTATTATTCATGTTGATTTAAGTTACTATACACAAAATTCTATACGGTTTACTGACTTAGTTTCGTCATCGTCATTCTTCCATTATCATCATAAATATTGCTGAATAATTATATTTAAAATAAAAACAGCTGCATCTCTGTCATTCTTTGGTTAACAAAAAACAAAAACATCCAAAGGGGAAAACACGACATCTGCCCACTTGACCTTATTCTGTCCGCGACGAGGTGAGAATACTTAGCAATCAACCAAGATCGGAAACAACCAACTAGGAAAACTCCTAGTCCCATTTGTATTGATCATCTTGGAACGGATGTTTACAGAATTTCACTTTACTTAATTACTAAGATAAAAAGGAATGTTACCAAACGTGTGGTGTATGAATAAAATTTAGTAACTTTCTTTCAAAAGATGATGAAATCGAGCTTACATTGGTAATTGTGGTGGTGCTTATGATAACATGAACATTATTAGTTGTATATATATATATATATATATGAAGAAAATGAGGAAAATAGGAAGAATATGTCCAGCTTGTTCTCATAGTTCTCTAATTATATTCAGAATATATATACAGAAACGTTTGCAAAGGATGCAAAGATAATTTTGTATTTGCAAAGAAGACTGAATATTATACTAGTTTTTAAAGTGAATGAAGTGAAAATTGTAATTTGCACCACATTTCACGTGATCAATTGTTTGTGCACCATATTTTAAGTATAAGAAGACGGAACAAAAGTGTGACGAATGAGACAAAATGATGATGACGTGTGCCCTAACCAGATTATAGTGCGACAGTTGAGAGAATGAGGTGCAGTTACTTGGCGAAACGAAAGCATCATTTCAATTTTAAAAAATATATCCACAAAGGATGAGATTTATGATTACATAATCGCTATTGGAAAGATTATATCCACAGCCAACGAGGCGTGTAATTATTTCCTTTTGAAACATCCGCTCACTTAAGTGGTTTACGTCACTCTAAAATGTATTTACCATTCAAGAAGTGTCTTTTCCAGAGCTGCTGCTTGACAAAAGTCCATGGAGAAGAAGCCTACAAAATGATGATGACATACGCCATCACCAAATTATTGTGCGACGGTTGAGAGAATAATGTGCGGTTTCTTTGTGAAACGAATGCACTAGATCGTCTTATTTTCCGAGTTAGATCTTTTTTTTTTTTGATCGGTCAAAAAAAATGCTTGATTATACAGCACCACCACCATAGGACGCCATTAACGCTATTATATAAAAAATCTTGATACCCATGAGAAAAATAAAAACCTAAAACCTAAAATCTTTGCAATTAACCAAGATTGCAAACAACCAACTAGGAAAACTCCTAGTCCCATTTGTATTTTGTTTTGAAGCATCCACACACTTAAATAGTTTACGTCACTCTAAGATGTGTCTTTTCCAGAGTTGTAGCTTGACAAAAGTCCACGGAGCTACAAAATGATGACGACATGTGCCTTAACCAGAGTTTTGTGCGATAGATGAGAGAATGAGGTGTGTTTACCTCGCGACACCAACACATCATTTCTCCAGATAAAAATATATCCACAAAGTATTAGGTTTATGATTACATAATCGCCATGATGAAGATTAAATCCTCAGCCAACGAGGAGTGTAATTATTTTCTTTTGAAACATAAACTCACTTAAGTAGTTTACGTCACTCTAAAACATATGCACCAATCAAGATGTGTCTATTCCAGATCTGTTGTTTGACAAAAGTCCACGGAGCTACAAAATGATGATGACGTGTGCCCTCACAGGATTACTGTGCTAAGTTGGGAGTCTGAGGTCCGGGTTACCCTGCGAAACCGATGTATCATTTCACCTTAAAAAAATATATCCACAAAGTATTGGATTTTTGATTACATCATCGCTATGATAAAGATTAAATCCACAACCCACGAGGAGTAATATTATTTTCTTTTGAAACATTCACTCACATAAGTGGTTTGCGTCACTCTAACATGTATGTACTAATCAAGACGTGTCTTTTCGAGAGATGTTGTTTCACAAAAGTCCACGGAGCTACATAATGATGATGACGTGTGCCCTAACCAGATTACTGTGCGACGTTTGAAAGAATAATTTTCGGTTACACTGTCAAACCAATGCATCGTTTCACTGTAAAAAATATATATCCCCAAAGTATGAGGTTTATAATTACATAATCGCTACGATAAAGATTAAATCCACCGCCAACGAGGAGGGTAATTATTTTCTTTTGAAACATCCACTCACATAAGTGGTTTACGTCACTCTAAAATGTAGATGTGTCTTTTCCAGATTTATTGTTTTACAAAAGTCCACGGAGCTACGAAATGATGATAACGTGTGCCCTAACCAGATTTTTGTGCGACGTTCGAGAGAATAATTTGCGGTAACATTGTGAAACCAATGTATCGTTTCACATTAAAAAAATACATCCACAAAGTATGAGGTTTATGTAATCTTGCTTCTGCTTAGCATCAGAATTAGGTAAATCTATGTTATTATTCATGTTGATTTAAGTTAATATACACAAAATTCTATACGGTTTACTGACTTAGTTTCGTCATCGTCATTCTTCCATTATCATTATAAATATTGCTGAATAATTGTATTTAAAAGAAACACAGTTGCATCTCTGTCATTGTTTGGTTAACAAAAAACAAAAACATCCAAAGGGGAAAACACGACATCTTCCCACTTGACCTTATTCTATCCACAATGAGGTGAGAAATATCTGCAATTAATTAAGATCGGAAACAACCAACTAGGAAAACTCGTAGTTCCATTTGTATTGATCATCTTGGAACGGATGTTTACAGAATTTCATTTCACTTAATTACTAAGATAAAAATGAATGTTACCAAAGTGTGGTGTTTGTTGTATGAATAGAATTTAGTAACTTTCTTTCAAAAGATGATGAAATCGAGCTTTCATTGGTAATTGTGATGCTTATGATAACATCAACACTATAAGATGTGTGTACATATATATATATACTTTATGATTAAAATAGGAAGAATATGTCCAGCTTGTTTTGCATAGTTCTCTAATTATATTCAGATTATATTTACAGAAACGTTTGCAAAGGATGCAAAGATAATTTTGTATTTGCAAAGAAAATTATATCATACTAGTTTTTAAAGTGAATGAAGTGAAAATTGTAGTTTGCACCACATTTCACGTGATCAATTGTTTGTGCACCATATTTTAAGTATAAAAGACGTAACACGAGTGTGAAGAAGGAGGCAAATGATGATGACGTGTGCCCTAATCAGATTATCGTGCAACAGTTGAGAGACTGAGGTGCGGTTACTTGGCGAAACCAATGCATCATTTCAGTTGAAAAAAATATATCCACAAAGGATGAGGTTTATGATTACATAATCGCTATTGGAAAGATAATATCCACAGCCAACGAGGAGTGTAATTATTTTCTTTTGAAACATCCGCTCACATAAGTGGTTTACGTCACTCTAAAATGTATTTTCCATTCAAGAAGTGACTTTTCCAGAGCCGTTGTTTGACAAAAGTCCATGAAGAAGAAGGCTACAAAATGATGATGGCATACGCCATCACCAAATTATTGTGCGACGGTTGAGAGAATAATGTGCCGTTACTTGGTGAAACCAATGCATTAGATCGTCTTATTTTCTGAGTTAGATCTTCTTCTTTCAAAAAATGCTTGATTATAATGCAGCACCACCGCCATAGGACGCCATTAACACTATTATATAAAAAATCTTGATACCCATAAGAAAGATAAAAATCTAAAACCTAAAACCTAAAATCTTTGCAATTAACTAAGTTTGCAAACAACCAACTAGGAAAACTCCTAGCCCCATTTGTATTTTATTTTTAAACATCCACACACTTAAATAGTTTACCTTGCGACAGCAACGCATCATTTCACCAGACAAAAATATATCCACAAAGTATTAGGTTTATGATTACATAATCGCTATGATAAAGATTAAGAGAAAATCCTCAGCCAACGAGGAGTGAGTGTAATTATTTTCTTTTGAAACATCCACTCACTTAAGTAGTTTACGTCACTCTAAAATATATGTACCAATCAAGATGTGTCTTTTCCAGATATGTTGTTTGACAAAAGTCCACGGAGCTACAAAATGATGATGACATGTGCCTAACCAGAGTATTGTGCGACAGTTGAGAGACTGGGGTGCGGTTACTTTGCGAACCAATGCATCATTTCAGTTTTAAAAAAATGTATCAACAAAGTATGAGGTTCATGATTACATTATCGCGCTTCTGCTTAGTAGTATATGATTTAAGTTACTGTACAGAAAATTATATACAGTGAAAACTGTAGTTTGCACCAGATTTCACGTGATCAATTGTTTGTGCACCATATTTTAAAGTATAACGTAATACAAGTATGACGAAGGAGACAAAATGATGATGACGTGTATCCTCACCAGATTACTGTGCTACAGTTGGGAGTCCGAGGTCCAGTTACACTGCGAAACCAATGTATCATTTCGCCTTAAAAAAATATATCCACAAAGTATTAGGTTTTTGATTACATAATCGCTGTGATAAAGATTAAATCCACAACCCACGAGGAGAAATATTATTTTCTCTTAAAACATTCACTCACATAAGTGGTTTACGTCACTCTAATATGTATGTACCAATCAAGATGTGTCTTTTCGAGATCTGTTGTTTCACAAAAGTCCACGGAGCTACAAAATGTTGACGATGTGTGTCCTAATCAGATATTGTACGACGTTTGAGAGAACGAGGTGCGTTTACACTACGAAAACAATGCATCGTTTCACTTTAAAAAATATATATCCCTAAAGTATGAGGTTTATAATTACATAATCGCTATGATCGATAAAGATTAAATCCATCGCCAACGAGGAGTGTAATTATTTTCTTTTGACTTTGTATCATTTCGATGGAATGCCAATGAATTTGTAAATAACAAGATACATTTTGTATCTACACAAATAATACGTAGAAACATTGAACTTGAGAGTGGCATTTTTCAGGTCAAATTTCCCATAGTAAAAGGAACAATAATTTTTGGTATTCCCGAGAGTATTACTTACATTTGCATAAAAAAGAAAAGAATATTATCCTAAAGAGGTTATCGGAACTTCTGTATATAAAATCTTCCTTACTACTTACACAAGCCATATCAGATGATACACATCATGTCTCCATCTGCTTACTACTATCACAAAGAAATTCTTCTTCTTCCTCCTCCTCCTTCTCTGCAACTCATTCATCCCTTTAATCCGAAACATATATTTCCATTTCCTCCTCCTTTATTACTCTTTCTCCCATTTAATCCCAAACACCAGTACTAATGTTTGGACTTGTTTTTGTTGTTGTCTTCTTGTTTGCTGTTGCGGCTATCCCCTTTGGAATAGGTTGACATATAAACTCCAGTACCAGAACTAGTATCATTAACTACTTCATGCTTATGATAACATCAACACTATAAGTTGTGTGTTCATATATATATATATATATTTACTTTATGAGTAATATACTCCCTCCGTTCCACTTTAAATGATGTTTTTGTAGTTTTCACGCAAATTAAGAAATGGAGAGAGATATGAAGATTTTCCATCTATAGCCTTGATAAAAGTTTTCAAACATTAATTGTTATTAGTGCATTTAAAAATAAACTTATAATTCCAAGACAAAATGTAAGGGTGTTATTGGTAGTTTTATGGATATGAAAACTTTCAAGTATTGTGGAATAAAAAAATATCCTAAAACATCATCTAAAATGGAACGGAGGGAGTAGGAAGTAGTAGTTACAAAAGTACTCAAAGCATGAAGTAGTTAATGATACTAGTTCTGGTACTGGAGTTTATATGTTGACCTATTCCAAAGGGGACAGCAGCAGCAACAAACAAGAAGACAACAACAAAAACAAGTCCAAACATTAGTAATGGTGTTTGGGATTAAAGGGGTGAAAGAGTAGTAAAGGAGGAGGAAATGAAAATATTGATTTTAGGATTAAAGGGATGAATGAGTTTCAGAGCAGGAGGAGGAGGAAGAGGAAGAGTTTCGTTGTGATAGGTAAGCAGATGGAGACATGATGTGTATCATCTGATATGGCTCTGCATTTGGGTTCAACATTGTAGAAAATTGTTGAAGGATGAAGAGGAGGAAGAAGGATGGTGATGAAAAAATTGTGCTGAAAGGGAGTATTTTGATGGTTGTAATTGTAGAGAGAATGTGAAGTGAAGTGAAGGTAAGGGAGGAGAGGAGAAATGAATTTACAAAGGAGACAAACAATGATACTAACTCTCAGTTGCCTTCCTTTGCAAATGAGGTCTGATTTTACTGATCAAGCAATACCAAACGTGTGCAACTTTTTGTTGCCAATGCTGCTGTTTGTACCGGGTAAAGTTGTCGAGAGTAAGGAAGAGTTTATATACAGAAGCTCCGATAACCTCTTTAGGATAATTTTCTTTTCTTTTTTATGCAAATGTAAGTAGTACTCTCGGGAATACCAAAAATTATTGTTACTTTTACTATGGGAAATTTGACCTGAGAAATGCTATTCTCAAGTTCAATGTTTCTACGTATTATTTATGTAGATACAAAATGTATCTTGGTATTTTACAAGGTCACTGGCATTCCAAAGATGTATAATTTTGATTTTTCCTTTATTTATGATACAAAGGAAAAATATACATCTTGCTACTTTCTATGCAAAACATCACTCTTATTCCTGCCATTTATGATATCTTCTTTGGACACTTACTCTCGGGAATACCAAAAATTATTGTTACTTTTACTATGGGAAATTTGACCTGAAAAAATGTTACTCTCAAGTTCAATGTTTCTACGTATTATTTATGTAGATACAAAATGTATCTTGGTATTTACAAGGTCATTGGCATTCCAAAGATGTATAATTTTGATTTTTCCTTTATTTATGATACAAAAAAAAAATATACATCTTGCTACTTTCTATGCAAAACATCACTCTTATTCCTGGCATTTATGATATCTTCTTTGGAAATAGAAGAAGCCAACCGACAAGGATTGAAGGAGCTAATAGTATATAAGAATGCGCTACACCTATTCAAAGATCTTAAAAGTCCCAAAAGATAAGTAAAAATAACACTTGCAAAGGTTCCTAGCTATTGCAATGGTTCCACCTATTTGCCACCCACACTTTTTCTATGTGCCACCATCTTAAAATTTCTAAAACTATTTCACTTTTCAATTGTACTTTTTCCTATTAACCATCTATAAAAAGAAGTCAAACATTAATTAAACAGATCAATTGGCGGGCAGAATTTTTACAAATCTAACACTGCCTCACAGCCAAGCATGATATTTGATCAACTTATTTGAAAAATCCGTATATCAGTGACCATTAACTCTGTTCCATCAAAGAAAAAAAATTCAATCAAGTAGTTATATCATAATGTGCACATAGGTGCAACTAAAAATGAAAAACCCAACTTAACAATAATAAGATTGTATGATTGAATTCATCACGGATCCATTTATGAACCACAAACAAGATTCAAATTTTGTCTCACTTGGCGTTCATCAAAAATAAGTATGCTTGATTTCCTTTTAAGAATTTTGTCTCCCTTGGCGATACACTGAGTGAAAAATGTTCGATTAAACAAAGTTGTATCAAACTCTTGGAACCCTAAATGGTTATACACGGTTCCCCTAAATATATGTACGGATTCTCAAAATCCATTTAATAGGTTATTTTCATTTGCTATTAAACTCTTCGTTTTGGATTTATAGGGTTGATCATAGTCGATCATTTATTTTTTTCTTTAAAGAATAAACGTAGCACACAGAAGAGATTGGGGAGAAGGTGACGCTGGTGGGAGAAGAAAAATATCGTTTTAGGGTTTAGTTTTTTTAGATAAAGAGTATTACATTAACTAGTTGGAAGCCTAACAAGCTAAGCTCCAACAACATACTACTACATTAATTGAACAGGTTGCCGTGCTAACCTACCAACGAGCCTCATGGGTAATCTAGCCAAGGGGGTCAAAGCGGATGGGGGCTGAGATTGTGTCACAAGGGAGCAAACTAACACTACTTTCCATGTTAATTCCTGCAATATTACGCCATTGGGGGATCGAACTTGGGACCTCCTGGAACACATGAAACTTTCGGAAACGGGGATGACCAGCTGAGATAAGTGCCCGTTTTTTTTTGTTTATAATTTGGGTGGTTCCAGTGTTGGGTACAAATAAAAAGTTAAAGAGTAACATTTAGGAAATATTATAGAATAAATGGGGGTGGCAATTAACATGAGTGGCAAATAGGAAAAGCGTGGGTGGCAAATTGTAGGACCACGATGAAAAGATGTGAGAGCATTGTTTTGCCGTGGTTTTTCCCACGGTCTGTTAAGATTTTCTGTTTTTTTATAACCAGTCAAACTCGTATTTTTTGACAGTTAGATATTAATAATTGTTTTATTTTTTGGTCCATGTTAGTTAGATTTTTTTTTTATTGATATCAGTTAGTGTTTTATAGATACATCTTTTGTTTATTTTATGATTGTATTGGTTTTATGCAATTTGTGTTAAAGTCCCACCATCCCCTTTATTTAGGCGTAAAAATAAATTTTTCTCTTACATAAAGGATAACCTAGGTTTTCATAATCTAATCACAAGTATATTTTCCCCATAATCCATAACCAACGTTCCTCAAAGAGGCTAACAACGATGAATGATCCTCCTCAATAATGGGCCTGAGCCAAATTGAAGGTACAGACTGAGCCCATTCTTACTAAATATAGATAACTAAGATAAGCAACTAAACTGGAAGAGAAAAACTTTAAAAACTAGGTTGTTTCTGCCAGAAAAACTGAATTTCTTTAGATATGTTCCGTTAATCAAAAGAAAAGCAAAATACAAAGTGTTAATCGGGTTAATGAAAAGAGCGAACAAGTTCGCCATCACCTGATTCACCTCAACCTAAGCTCTCAACATCAACGCCAACATCGTCTCTTGAGTTGGCAGTATCAGCAACAACGGGATTAGAGCCCTCCACAATATCGAAAGAATGATAAGAAAAAGATTCAGATGCGGCAAGCTGTTCTCGGGCATTATTCAACTTTTGAGTCAATTGTGAAATTTGATCTTTCAGCAGATTCTCATTACGCTCATACTCTCTACACTTGAAATTCAAATCACTTGCAAGTGTAGAGGATCTCAAATTACTCGCCCTTTCTAACTCAAGCCTGGCTTTAAACCGAACACACATAGTCCTCCAAGTTTTCATTGAAGTGGAGTCATCAGCTTGCTGCTCCAAGCGTTTAGAATGATGAACTCCTCTCGCGTCATTTGTCACCTACAAATAAAAATTAATTAGCAAATCATATCTGTCAGATCAATCAAAACACAAGTTATAGAAAATTAGAGGAATTGCTTACAGCTGCAATCTTTGAAGCCATCCTAGCCTCAGCTTCAGGAAGTTCCAATAGTGCTAATGACACAAGTTCAGCCGGTCGAGAAGCATTCAACAGAAATTTGGCAGCGTAAGCACCATCCGATTCAATGGAATCTTCTCTATAAGAATGGTCCATCAAAAATTGAGTAGATCTTAACTCAACAAGATCCTGGGAAGAAGAAACTTTACCCTTCTTCTCAGTTCGAGAAGAAGTACCGAGCTCAACTGCCTTCCTTTTACCTACAAAGGGGAAAAGCAGGACAACATGTTTAATCCAAGCACTAACAAAATTGTTCTAAGTGTATGTTTAAATGAAAACAAAAAGTATGAACAAATAACTGTTTTTTTAGTAATAAACAAATAACTGTTCATCAAACTTACACAGAAAAGGAAAAGCTTTCAGCTTCAGGGTGCAAGACATCTGACTATCACTCTCCCAATTTCCATAAAAATTAATGGGCACTTATCATTAAACTTGGTGCCATCCAATCCTTTAAACATAACTGGATCGTTATGCTCGAAACCAAGAGATAACTCTGGACTCCTGCAAAAGATGTTCTTTAAATAAGAACCAGGGATAGTTCGAACCTCATAGCTCGCAGAAAGCTTCGCAACAGTAATTCTTTGGAACTACGATTTTGGAACAATTTTTTTTGCATATAGTCGAAAAATTTAGATTCTAATTCGGCAGGAGAAAGGTCGCAATAAACGAGAAATTCCCGAACTTATGAGGGGATAGGCAAAATAAAGCCACACTGAAGATGTGACTCAGGAATTAAGAGTCCATCCCCCATTAAATCTGAAACTTCACACACATTAATAGTGTGGTGAAGGCCATCGAGCTTTCAAACCAACACTGGTGGGAAGATCATATAAATCAAAGACGGCATGTGAAGGACACGTAACTGGAACAATTATCTCAGACATGATTAAACCCCTAAAGTTACGGAAGAGCTAAAAAATGAGGTTGAACTCTGAACGCTAAAAAGTGAGAAGAAGAAAAATGTGGTTGATCTACACATCTCAAATTATATATATATATATATATATATATATATATATATATATATATATATATATATATATATATATATAAATAATCGGTCCTCCTACAACCGGGACAACAGTCTTTGTTCAAATCTGGAACATGAGGTGGCACGATCACTCGAGTATTACTCCCGCACCATTTTGAGGGAAGCTATCCCGATCCAACAACCTTGAATCCTTTAGGGGAAATACCACTCAGACACTCACTTAAATATATGTACCAATTAAGAAGTATCTTTTCCAGAGCTGTTGCTTACAAAATTCCACGAAGAAGAAGGCTACAAAATGATGATGACGTGTGCCCTCACCAGATTATTGAGCCACGGTTGAGAGAATAATGCGGGTTGTGCAAGGCTTGACAAGCTGGCGAAAAAACTATGTTATACTTTTATGAGATACTCTCTAGCCGACCTGGCACTTTCTACTGGAAAAGGCTTTGGATTTGGATTTGGATTTGGTTGAGAGAATAATGTGTCGTTACACCGTGACCGTGAAACCAATGCATCATTTCTCTTTATACAAATATGTCTACAGAGTATCTAAGGTTGCACGTGGGCCAGTACGGTCCGGGTTTCTTATGGAACCGGTCTCTGTACCTGGGAAAGTTCATGTTGATTTAAGTTCTATTATCATAATTAAATCTCTGTTCTATACGGTTTAGTTTCATTATTTTCATTCTTCCATTATCATCATAAATATTGTCGAATAATTGTATTTAAAAGAATAACAGTTGCATATTTGTCATTCTTAGGTGAACTAAAAACAAAAACATCCAACGAGGAAAACACGACATCTTCCTACTTAACCTTATTCCGCAATGAGGTCAGAAATCTTTGAGATTAACCAAGATCGGAAACAACCAACTAGGAAAACTTATGGTCCCATTTGTATTGACAATCTAACGGTAAAAAATCCGCTTGAGCGGGATAGCTTCCCGCAAAGGGGCAGGATAGCATTTGTCTTATTATTAAATCTAACGACTTAAAGGCCTAGACAAATCCCTAATGCTTACTGATTCTTAAAGTACGTTTTATGCTTTTGTCTCACGGTTAATCGCAAAGATTTCTGACCTCATTGGTTTTATTGAAATACCATCAAAATTCGCCTCTTAAATTATATCCTTATTCAATTTTTATAAATACCCACACATTCTGAAAAGTGGAAGATACTAACACAAGTTTCTTTCAGAAGTGGAGGCAACTAGCACAAGTTGCTTCCAATTTTTGGAAGCAACTTTCTCAAGTTGACTCCACTTTTTTTACCCCTATGGTGTATTTAAGGTCAACAAAATGGAGGGTACTTACAACATTCCCACTTTTGGGATTTAACCAACAAATATTTGAGAGCATCCTTTCAATTTTACTGCGTGATTCTATTGGTGTAAGTTGTCCTTTACACTATGCATGTTTATGAAAATAAAATCCTTCCCTCGAAAAATTAAAACACAACGATTTCTCTCAAAACACATATGAGAAATAAATTCTCTCTCTTAATGTACTTTATACTAATTATAATAGAACGGTGAAAAACGTGGTTTGCACTGGATACACCGAAGTGAAATGAACATTCACTCAAATCTGACCATCCAATATGAAGATACAGGAGCGGAGCCGCTAATTGATCGGTTATCTACCCTACAAGCAAGGCAATGTGTCTTGGGATTGATTTTAGATTTGGCTTTGTTTTTTTTCTTCTTCCATTTTTCAATTTCATACATTTAATCTTTATTTAGATTTTAGTTCATTAATAACGAAATAACAATACATTTTAATAAAAATAATTTACATTCACGCCAAAGATTTTAGTATATTAGCAACGAAATAATAAAAAAAATTTACAAAAATAATTTACATTCACCCCAAAAAGAGAAATATATTAAGTTATTAATTTCTTTTTTTACTGTCTTAATACCCAGCAGGTACCCAGGACTTCTAACAGGTCCTGTTCTGGGTCCACAAATTTAGGAACCAGATTCGACTTTTATAAGTAGGGTCCGGGTCTAGTGATACTCGAGAGGACCCGGACGCATTTCCAACCCTCCATCATTTCCGAGTATTTAAGGATTATACAGTAGAACCTCTCAATATTAATGCTCTTGGGAGTTCGCAAGATTATAAAGTGTAGAAAATTTTAAGTGAAGTTTATGTTTAATGTATTTATAGTTGTATTAGAGTTTTAAAATAAAATAAACGGTCCCTGAGTTATAACACCAAAGGTATCACTATCCATCCACAAAATACCCATCAAAACAAAAGTAACACAAAATCCCAAAACAAAACAAAATTAACACAAAAACCCCAAAAAACAAAAGTAACACAAAAACCAGAAAGAATTTTGGTTTCATCATAAAATTTGTTAAAACGAATTTTTAAATTCGGGGTTTTGTATCAATTTTTAAAAATTTGGGGTTTTTGTATCAAGTTTGTTTAAGATGGAGTTTTAATGGATCCCAACATTTGAATGTGGTTTTTGTACCACAGTTTGGTCACCTTGGGTTTTTATGACTAGTTCTGTAAAATAATGTTTTTGAACAACCCCTAACATGAACGATAACCTCAGTAAAACATGAAAAACACAAATAGATCTTGGTAAACCAACACCTAAGTTGAAATTTCCTTAAATTTTGGGTTTCCTCAAATAGATTCTGCCTTTAATTACGTTACATGACTTTGGGCTAATTTAAGGTGCATCATGTACAACCAGAACAACCAATGTGAAGTGAAAAATACATCATGAATCATGATATGGTAAGGATTTGGACCCATAGAAGAGATTAGAAATCCATCATGATGCAGTAAGTAATCCAAAGGATTTGGCTACATAGATTGATGTCCGCCTTCCCCGGGTCCATAGACTCGATGCTAGGGTGTCTTCTCTATAGATGACACGACAGGACCCTTCCAAGTTCCAAGCATATTATTTATTAGATTTCGTGGTAGTAGTCTGCCCTCTATGATCATAAGAAAAGACATTTGCTTTTCTCCCTCTCTTTTTGAGCAGCTTCAGAGTGAGTGGGGCCCCTGAAATGTCAACCTCAGTAGATGGTGGTAGTATTTGGTTCTGGGACATGGCTAATAACTACTAGGTATAGGATTTGACTGACTGTTAGATTAGAGAGAGAATCAAAGGCCTGGCTTGGAAGTTGGCACTACGTTTACTTGATTATCACTAAATTAATCTATCGTTTTCTACCTTCCAAAAAAAATTGTTTGATTGACACTTGACTTACATTACTAGTTACTACACCCTGTTTGTTCCGAAGATTCTTAAAAAAGATCGAATGAAGGTGGAAATACAATCCTTCACCTGGAATATAGGTGAAAAAAGAATTTTCCACACACATATGCTATCATTACTACCTTCCAAAAAAAATTGTTTGATTGACACCTGGCTTCAGCCAGGGGAAGACTGTGTGTGCATACCTACGCCCCTGTTTGTTCCGAAGATTCTTAATATTGATCAAATGAAGGTGGAAATACAATCCTTCTCTCTAGATGGCACGACAAGACCAAAAATTCTAAACATACCGTGGATTGGGACAATCTTAAAACCTCTAAGACACATGGTGGTTTCCATATGCTGAACCCCTGCAAATCTCCTGACGGCGGGGCCCACCCTCATGAGTCTGGGAGGTTTTAAAATTGTCTAATTTGACGGTTCGTTTAGAAGTATTCTGACAAGACCCTTCAAGGCATAATACTTGATTTCGAGGTAGTAGTCTGCCCCATATGATCATCCGAAAAGAAATTTGCCTTTCTCCCTCTCTTTTTGACCAGTTTCAGAGTGAGTGTGGCCGATGAGATGTCAACCTCAGTAGATGGTGGTATTATTTAGTTCTCGGACATGGATAATAACCACTAGGTCTAGGATTTGACGGACTATTATATTAGAGAGAGAATCAAAGGCCTGGCTTGGCACTACGTGTACTTGGTTATTACTAAATTAATCTATCATTTAATACCTTCCAAAACAAATTGTTTGATTGACACCTGGCTTCAGCCAGGGGAAGAATTTGTGTGCATCATATGCCCCTGTTTGTTCCGAAGATTTTTAAAACTGATCGAATGAAGGTGGAAATACAATCCTTCACCTGGAATATAGGTGAAAAAAGAAGTTTCCACATACTTATGCTATCATTTACTACCTTCCAAAAAAATTTGTTTGATTGACACCTGGCTTCAGCCAGGAGAAGACTGTGCGTGCATACCTACGCCCTTGTTTGTTCAGAAGATTCTTAATAAAAATCAAATGAAGGTGGAAATACAATCCTTCACCTGGAAAATAGGTGAAAAACAAAGTTTCCACACACAAACTCGATAAAAATGGTGAAGCACAAATTGCGCCAATAGAATAAATAACGGTATTATTACATACCGGAAGTGGAAAGATATTCCTACTATGCTATTCAATTGTGCAACAATGGAGTCCAACCACAATGGGACACTAGTGGGCGCATCAAAGAAATTGAAAGTCTCAAAAGGTTATTCTGCAAAGTGAAGTATGTTCAAAGAAATAGAGAGGCCAACAATATTGAAGATAAGTTTGCGAAACATGGTACTTTTTTACCCTGTTGGAGTCCAGTACTTGTTAGTAAATAATCTGCCTTAGCCTCTTGTTGGAGGAAAGCCTATCCAAAAAAAAGGATATTTATTTTTTATAAGGGGTATTTATTTTTATAGAATAATATATTATGGGGGATTTTTTTTTACCCCAAAACAAAAAATAAATAAATAACCCTTTATACCCAAGATTGCTAATAGGAGGGACCGGTTTGTTTGGGGTACCAAAATACAAATAAGACAAAACAACATTTTCCTTGGGGTTGGTAGTTGGTACAACCCAAGCAAATTGGTACCCCCCATCCCATTAGCATCCTTGCTTATACCCATCAATAATATAATTTATAGTATCAAACACCCATAGATAATTAAAAACAATGGGTTTTGTGAGTCCCACATCACTAGTTTCCGCGTAACGAACTTAAAATAAAATATGTATCAGACTGACTGTTCACATGTTCACTCGTGACCGAATGATTGGTCACTCGTATGACATGTACGTGGTGTGGACCGTGATCGAATGTCACCTGCACACCATGACCCACGTGTTAGGCCGAATGACTGGCCTTACAGGTGAGGGAGGGTGTGAAAGGACAATAGTCCCACATCACTAGTTTCTAGTCCCACATCACTAGTTTCTTTCTAGTCTCACATCACTAGTATCCGCATAATAAACTTAAAATATTCCGCATAGCTCCACTCATTCCCAATTGGTTTTGGGTTGACTGACTTTAACATGTTCCCTTTTAATTTCATACTCTAAAATTTTAGGTTATCAAGGAGAACTGTAATTTCCAAAACAACGCATAATGAACTTAAAATATAATAATATGGTAGCGCAACTCCACTCATTCCCAATTGGTTTTGGGTTCACTGACTTTAACAGGTTCCCTTTTAATTTCATGCGAGTAGAATTTTAGGATATCAAGGAGAACTGTAATTTTCAAAACAAGAACGTATTAAGAAGATCCTCTTTTCATAACAGTCTGTCATCTTCTCCGTTATTCTGTCGTTCACGCGTCTGTGGAAAGGGTTCACGTCTCGGTTATTGTGTCTAGTAAACAATGGAATTGTTGATAAATGTTTTGCTTTTGATGATAAATGTTTATGTAATTAAAGATTCCTTTTAGCCAAAACTATAATTGTTGATAAATGTTTTCATCTTTTTGACTTTTTGAGAGGAGGTTTTCATTTCCATATTTCTTCTTTTAGGAGTAGATATATATACGAAGAGGTGATGGGTTGCACGGATGCTCGGCTTTTGGATTCATGTCCGCGTCCGACTCACGTCGGACACAGGACACACGTTAGACGCTGACACAACGCGTGTCCGACACACTAATATGCGCGTCCCGCGCGCGTCTTATTTGGACGCACCGATGACTCGTGTTTTGGAAGAAAATTAATTTCATTTTCATTTAAACTTCTTCCTTTATTTTTACTATTATTAACTAAATGAAGAAATACAAACATTTAGATCAATCATTTAAGTCTTTATTAGAATTTTGTAATTGGAAATGACATCACATATATTTTTGGTTGGGCAGGTGTTGTTCGAAGAATGCATTTTGATTGTGCCATGTGTTTAGCAGTGATAATTGTTTGACCTTCGACGTGTATAAACAAACGATCTCTCATTTTCTTTTGAAATTTATACACATGTAGCATTGTTTTCTAAATTTTAGGATCGAAACACTTGACTTTGTTGTATAAATACATAATTGTATATATAAATAATATATAAATAAAATATGTATTTACGTGTCCGCGTCCTAGTTTTTTGCGAAATTTATAGTGTCTGGGTCCGCGTCGTGTCCGCGTCTGTGCAACCCAGAAGGGGTGCAACACACTCGTAAAGTCTAATGGACCCACTAGTAAAACATTTGGAGTGAAGATTATTTTGTCGCCGAAAATGATTAACACCGAAGAAGTGCAACTGAAATCTGTAAGAGGGTTTTGGGATAGTTTTTTTGGTCGGTTTACAAAGAGTGTTGTTCCATTGAAATATAATAGTGATAATGATTTTTGATGGGGTTGTAGTAGATATGATTCGTTTCAGACTTTTGAAGGAATGGAATTTTTAGATTAAAAAAAAAATATATATACAAAAATATTAACAATCGGCGAGAGGTACTGGGACTAAGGATTTGGCTGAATTCACAACACAAGGTTCATTCATATATTCTTTGACAAATAAAACTCAATAAAATTAACATAGACTCTGATTTTGCCAAGATAGATTCTTAAAACATTGATTGTAAGTCCTAAGCATGATGTATCAAAACAACTAAGCTAAGCATACATCATCAAATTAAATAACAACCAATTAATTCAAATCATATTTCAATTTTAGATTAATGCAAAAGTCATAAAAAAGAATAAAATAAATTACCCCAAGGATGAAATTCATCCTCCTCCGTCGTCCCAGTGTTGGGTTTAGCTCCTCATGATGAAAACACGCTCAAACTATATTTTTATAGGTCAAATGGTGTTTACAATGGAGAGAAAAGGAGAAAATGGTGTAAAAATGTAAAACACAAGTGATGCTGATGTTTAGACTGCACTGCGACCCACGGATGTGCGTCTTAGACACTGTTGATAAACAACTGTCCTTGCGAGTCTTTTCTTGGTGTTCTTCATCAGCACCAGAAGCAGAAACAGAGTTTCATCAACTCTTGATTTCTGCTTCTCTGGACCTTCTCTCGACCCCAAACTCCCGACACCTTTCTCCTCAACCCCAGCAACCTATTTATACTCAACAGGTCGACCAAATCTTTGTAATAACTTCAATATAATCTGACAGTGAAGAGAATATTTCCGATATATTTTTTTTATTCTTCTGAATTGTTACGGGATTTTTTTCCTGGTTTATCTCTTTCACGCGTCTTCTCTGAGCTGTTGAATTTGTTTCCAACCAATACAGTCGACCCATGCACGTATCTTTCATCCAAAAATTCCGAGAATAAAATATCTTCCATGTTTTGCATCCCACGATTATCCAGCCCAAATAACTCGATTCGAACACCCATACCATCCCTGTTAGGCTATAACAGGTCCAACCCAATGAAAACTATCCCTTGAATCTCCTTATATCACGTCCAAAATTTGCTTCAACAATTACGCAGGTGAAGAACTATTTTTCCCGCCAAAACTCGGTTCAAATGGTGAATAAACTGGTAGCCCCCTATCCAAAGTAGGGGTGCGAATAGAAGCTGCCTTGGGGGTGACCTGGGGGTGCCCCTTATTAATTAGGTTACCCCTTATCCAAAAGCGAGAGTCCGAATAACACTTGTCCTCCGGGTGCCAAAATCAACTTTTCGAGCCGAATTTTCCAAAAATGTTTATTTCCTAAAAATACATAAAAACACAATATTAGTACAAAAATAGAGTTCCAACAATACGGACATTGAGGATAAATTAGACACAAAAATGTGTCTATCAAATACCCCCAAACTTATTATTTGCTAGTCCTCGAGCAAATTTTTTTTTTGAAAAGATAAAAAGACTACACTTAGCACGTGCAGCAGGCCGTTAAACCGCTAGGTGGCCCTAGCGGCGGAGTGTTGTCTCCGGAGGGTTTACCAGAGGTGTACCCACAAAACCTTTACTCCTAATTGGTCACAAGTATCCAAAGAGCTATGAGGACAGACATATTCTCAACCTATCTCCAAGTAAGTAGAATGCCAGAGATATTAAAGGTGTCAGCTCTAAAGCTGACTGAAGAAAAGGGGAGACACATCCACACGACTGCTAGGTAAAGAGATATCCGCTACACATCTAGATAAACATTGTAAGATGCGTCCGCTACTTTACAACTGGATAAGATTAGGAGAGAGATAAAAATGAGAGAGACATCTGCTACACAGCTGGACTAATTACGTGTGATGAGTTAAACCAGTGCTAGAAAGATTTTGTGCCATATTGAAAGCAGACTAACAAAGTAACCAAAATGCATCTTTCTTCGACTCTCTCACAGTGCTCAGTAGAAACAACGCCTTCTTCGGTCTTCAACTGTTGATGATAAACTCTCGAACCTCATGGAACCTTGACAATTAACTCTTCTCTTCGATTTCTTGCTTGACTTATAAATTTCTTCTTCCCTATGGCCTTATTGAACAAAAAGAACGTAATGATGTTCCATTTTTTTTATTTTTTTTTTGTAAACAAAAAATTACAAGACAAAAATTTACATGGCCATGAGAGAAGGACTTTCAAAACTTGGATCTTCGCAACTTATGATGTCTTGGTATCATGGATTCTAAAAACTTATATCATTTGCTCTTATAACTTCAACTTTGATTTTTGAATTATTCTCTTCTATTGTTGCTTCTAAACCTAAAGAGTCTTCAACTTTCTTCATAGATTTTGATATCGCTCCGCTTGTTGATGATGATAAGTTTCTACTGAGAGAGAGTCGCAATCCAGTAACTAAGACTACATTGTGAGGTTGCTTTGTCTTTCTGGCATTTCCTGACCTACTTGCCTTTCCATCATGTATGGTTAGGTCCATCACGGTTACCCTCTAAAAGGAACAAGTTCTCTCCTGAATTTCAAGGATCTCAATATCTTTTTCTCTAATGTCTCAAAAGGTTGTTATCCCTAGCATTCCAATTTCTATCTTTTCGGTGAGAAACAGTATGTAAACTTAGCTAACCGGATATCATGTGACGCTAGAAGTTTCAAAAGTGCAACTAAAAAGTTCTTCCCCACCCCCAAACTTAAATCTAACATTGTCCTCAATGTTCTAAAGATAAAATTAAAAGCATATGAACAAGGAGAAATTGTTACCATTTGAAGCAAAAGAGTTAAGGAAAGATATTACCGTGTCGCATGAGATTGGGTTACCTCCCAAGAAGTGCTAAGTTTAAAGTCTTCAGCCAGACATCGGAAAGAATTAGTCACCTCATAGAATCAAAAAGTAACAGCTGAAATAACTGTGGGTCTTCAAAACTAAATAGAGCTGACCAAAGGAAACTACAATAACCCAAGAAAGTGAACAAGGATAGCATGCCCTTATCTAGTTTCCTGATTAAGATATTTATATCTAATTGTGGTTCAGGTTCAGGTTCTAAGAAAGGGTCTAAATAAAATATTTTCATTGGTTGTGTTTTTTCATAGGTGGGATCCGAATCATTAGGTCCTAGAGTCTGTAAAAACTCAAATATGATCTTAGAAGTGCATAATAATAACCTAAATAACTGAGGATCCTCTAAGTCAATAAGATTTGACTTACAAAATTGACCACAATGAGAGTAGTGGTCACTCTTAAGCAAATGTGTCGATTCTAATTTCCTAAAGCATTTAGGTTTAGTCTCACAACTTAATATTCGACACATTTGAAATATAAACATTCCCACATTTGGAAGAAAACTATTTGGTGGGAAAACAAAGTCAATCTGGGTATCATAGCCTGGGTAAACCACATCAACCAGAGGATGGGTTTCTAACGACTGAACTTCTTCCTGGACATCATTAGGTTCGGGAAAACGAGTATGAAGGTAATCTTGTAAAATGGTCGAGGCAGAGATATCAAGTCCAAAATGAGGGATCTCTGTAAGAGCTAAAGGTATGGCACAAGGAGAATGATAATCACCCCCAAACTTAGATTTTTGGGTATCTCTAGATAGACTAGCTACAATTTCCTTAATTTCTAGATCATTGGAATCCTGAAAATAGTCAATTTCTTCTTCAAGGTTATACTCAAGTGACGCATCCTCACTCATATTTAATAGCTCTACGAGTTCATTTTCTTCGTCTAAGACTATTGTTTCTAAGTCACTAGACTCTAAAACAACATTCTCAGAATAAACTCGTTCCTTTAAATCATTATCGGCTTTGTAAACAGGAAATACTACATCGTCTAAAATGAGGGTATCTCTAGTCAAATCCTCGTCCTTTTGAATAGGTGAATAATTATTAAAATTATTTGGATTTGAACTAGAAATAATATTATCATTGTAAAGCTCAATTGGAATAACCATTTCCTGATCACTATTCCTACATAAGTATGATTCTCCATCAACACTATCCTCATCATAATAACATGAAAAAGATCGAACCTCATCAAAACAAGTAATGCTACCAATTCTATCCTTGTTATCTTGATTATGTAAATAACTATCTTCATTCTCAAGGGTATTATTGGATACACTATATTGGCAATTCAAGTAATTTCGAGCAATTATTTCGTTCGTCTCAGCTATCCGCTTGAGGTGGTCTTCTAAAGAAGGTTCACTCATTATTGTAGTTCTTTCGTCTATAATTATACTATTCATCTCAGCTAACTTACGCGTCGACTCAGCTAACTTCCTGAGGGACTCTTCTAAAGGAGGAATAGGAACAGAGGGATCATAAAAAGGACTACTTTTCAATAGTTTGATTGTATCCTCTAGAGACGAAGAACTAGTACTATAATCTTCTTGCTCGTAAGACTGATGCATGTGTGGATAGTAATTGGGCTCACCAGGGTATGACCCATATCCTTCCAAAGGATGGCGTTCCCAACCACTATTCCCAACATGGTCATAAAAAGGATGATGTCCATATTCAAATTCAGGTCGATACTCATTGTATTGGCTTCTATCATACCAGTTCGACATTCTTAATTGCAAGGGAATTCTACACAATCACAAACAAGGCTGACTCGACCAAATCAAACCTATAGAATCTAGCAAACAAAAAGCATGATGGCTCCACTTAGATTGTTTTCTAGACCAGCTTCTATTCCTTCGAAAAGGAATTCGTTACAATTTGAGCACACCCCTCTGGAATCAATCCGAGCTAATGTAAGTTGAATCGAGGCGAGGGAAGCTCAGTGGAGCTTTGATACCCAAGCCTCACCGCTATACAAGGCGGCGCAGTCACGCATTCAACTTACAGAAACCATCAGAACTTGAAGTATGCTAAAAGAGTAACCAATATTTTTCGAAAGATTTTCCTACAAGCTCGTTACCCTATGTCTCGTTCTAATCAAATTTTAAGCTTAGGTTCGCGTTTGGTTTCGTTTTCCTAAAGCGGGCAAGAAGGGAGCGGTGATGAAATCCGAACCCTTATCTTGTATTGGCCAGGCCTTTCCCTTTACTAGGAATTTAAAAACAGTCCAAATTCGTCCTCAATCAATGAATCACCTTAAGGAATACAGTAACTCTCTTACAGGAGATTCGCGAGTGTTTCGATGGACTTACCTCCCGTACCAGACGGGGGATGAACCGCTGAAGTCGACTCGGGCCACGACTCCTATGTCATGTACGAACCCGAGGGGCCGAGACGATATAGTAATCGTCGTCATTCCCTGCACACAGTTTATATATAATTTTTTTTATATATAATCCTTCCGTAGGGTTTAAAATTAAAATAAATTGTCCAAAGTCCAGTCTAATGAAAAGAAATACAAAAAATAATAATAATAATTACAAAAAAAAATGGAAAGTCTCTTAAAAAATATATATATATATATATAATTCTCTCTCTCTTTGTTTTTTCTCTCTTTTTTCTTTATTTTTTTGCTTTGTCTTTTTTCCTTCTCTTTTAGCTTTAAGCTTTGATTCCAAGGTCTTTAGTATCCGACTTCAAACCTGTAATACAAAGACACAACCAAAGAGACATAAAAAGAACAAATGGAATAATAAAAATAATAAAAACCTAAAAATTCTACCTAAGCACAAATCCGCGTCGGCGGCGCCAAAATGATTATGGTTTTTGATGGGGTTGTAGTAGATAGGATTCGTTTCATACTTGTGAAGGAAATGGAATTTTTAGATTAAAATATATATATATATATATATACAAAAATATTTACAATGGGCGAGAGCTACTGGGACTAAGGATTTGGCTGAATTCACTACACAAGGTTCATTCATATATTCTTTGACAAATAAAACTCAATAAAATTAACATAGACTCTGATTTTGCCAAGATAGATTCTGATTTTGCCAAGATAGATTCTTAAAACATTGATTGTAAGTCCTAAGCATGATGTATCAAAACAACTAAGCTAAGCATACATCATCAAATTAAATAACAACCAATTAATTCAAATCATATTTCAATTTTAGATTAATGCAAAAGTTATAAAAAAGAATAAAATAAATTACCCAAAGGATGAAATTCAGCCTCCTCCGTCGTCCCAGTGTTGGGTTTAGCTCCTCATGATGAAAACACGCTCAAAATATATTTTTATAGCTCAAATGGTGTTTACAATGGAGAGAAAAGGAGAAAATGGTGTAAAACTGTAATCTGCGACGCACAAAAAGTGTCACAGAATGAACGATAAAACACAAGTGCTGCTGATGTTTAGACTGCACTACGACCCACGTATGTGCGTCTTAGACACTGTTGATAAACAACTGTCCTTGCTAGTCTGTTCTTCGTGTTCTTCATCATCAGCAGCAGCAGAAACAAAGTTTCATCAACTCTTGATTTCTGCTTCTCTGGACCTTCTCTCGACCCCAAACTCCCGACACCTTTCTCCTCAACCCCAGCAACCTATTTATACTCAACAGGTCGACCAAATCTTTGTAATAACTTCAATATAATCTGGCAGTGAAGAGAATATTTCCGATATATTTTTTTTTATTCTTCTGACTTGTTACGGGATTTGTTTCCTGGTTTATCTCTTTCACGCGTCTTCTCTGATCTGTAGAATTTGTTTTCAACCAATACAGTCGACCCATGCACGTATCTTCCGTCCAAAAATTCCGAGAATAGAATATCTTCCCTGTTTTGAGCATATCTTCCCTGTTTTGCATCCCACGATTATCCATCCCAAATAACTCGATTCGAACACCCATATCATCCCTGTTAGGCTATAACAGGTCCAACTCAATGAAAACTAGCCCTTGAATCTCCTTATATCACGTCCAAAATTTGCTTCAACAATCACGCAGGTGAAGAACTATTTTTCCCGCCAAAACTCGGTTCAAATGGGGAAGAAACTGGTAGCCCCCTATCCAGAATAGGGGTGCGAATAGCAGCTGCCTTGGGGGTAACCTGGGGGTGCTCCTTAGTAATTAGGTTACCTCTTATCCAAAAGCGAGAGTCCGAATAACACTCGTCCTCCGGGTGCCAAAATCAACTTTTCGAGCCGAATTTTCCAAAAATGTTTATTTCCTAAAAATACATGAAAATGCAATATTAGTACAAAAATAGAGTTCCAACAATACGGACATTGAGGACAAATTAGACACAAAAATGTGTCTATCAAATAACACCACTTATAAGAAGACACAAATTATACAATATACAATAATACATTGATACGTACGTACATACACTAGATTCAATTATTCAAGATTTGAAGTGCGTGTTCTATGTTCTATTGCACAACGAAATATCAATTTCTTCAATCATATAATTTCCGTTGTTGAGTTTGTATTTAGAAAGAAGTTAAAAGTTAAAGCTGAGTACAATAATCATCATTTACAAATTATTTTAAACAAAAGTTTCATTTATATTATAACGTTCGAAGAGCAGGTGACATTTAAAAGCAAAAACACTAGTACCAAAAAAGAAAAAAAAATCTACCTAAAGGATATGCAAAAGCACCAGAGAGGCTTGACCCGATCCACTACCCGGAACAACCATCCGCTACCCATTAACCTTAATGAAACCCGAGATCCTACATCTTCTCAGAGGATAAAATTTACTACAGAAGCGCAGTTCCGAGGAACAGTACATAAGTTGTGATGTTCACACATGAAATTAACATCAGCAAAAGACGAGGAGATGTAAATAGAAACAAAACAAAAAAAAATCAACCTATTAAATGTACCATCTCTCTTAACAAGAAGCGAAGGTTTTTTCTTGCTTTTGATATCTTTTTATCCCGGGAAGTCGAGAACAATCACTTTCCAGCATTTTTTTTTGCTACATCCAACAATATATTTCTGCATAAAGCAGCAGCAGCAATAATCCAAAAAACAAAAAACAGCAGCAGGTCAATTATACAAAATACTAAAGAAAATCACCACCATCCGACCGCCAATAACATTTCCATAACTAGATTCAAACTACCAAAAAAGAAACCAGTGCCTGCAGAAGTCATTGAATACTGTAGACACCACGAAAACAGCAAAAAAAAAGAAAGGCACCATAGGACAACCCAATAACATGAAGGAAACCAGCAACCACCAACCGAACCACACAAATGAGAAAAAATAAAAGCCTTACAAAGTAACAAAGAACTTCTAATTAAAGCCAACAGATAACATTAGGTCAGATTAAACTTGCTCGATTTGATCCTAGAGGGACCAAATCGAGCAAGAAACGAAGATCAAAGAAGAAAGTTTGGTTAGGCAAAAAGAAAACAGAGAACCCGGGAGAAGTAGTACCAACAATATTTTTTAACTAGTATTTATAGCCAGTGTTTGTGAACAGATATCTTGATCAGAACAGTGCAAGGAGGAGTTGATTTTGACCAGAAGTCGATCTTGGCCGTCTGATTAGCTGACCGAGCATACTAGAAAAACTAAAAATTCTCCAAGGACCGTTAAAAAAACCACTTGATAACAGTTAAATCAAATTTTTTGTTATGGTGGGCCCATAAGAAGCCCTTGCTATCCAACATCAGCGGGACCCATTCTTGATGGGAGACAACGGTTTTTGTATTGTTTTTTTTGGCAGTCCAGAAAGAATCAGTTATAACCAAAAATTAAAGATTATAAAATTACAATTAATATTTTAAAAATAATATAATTAAAAATAATGATGTATAGAAAACGTTATGACAACGTTATTGTAGTTGCAGGAAATCCTACACTACAACCCTCATATGATTTCATTAACACTCAACTCATTTTTAAATTAACAATCTTAATTTTATTGATGAATCTTTTACCAATCTTACAAGAAAAGATAAAGGAATCAAGAATAACCACTGCTCTAGATTTTCTCTCTCCTATTTACTTGTTTCTTACTCAAAAAAGATCTCTCCTTTCCTTTACAACTGAACGACTATTTATAGGGAAGTACCTAGTGGATGACAGCTAATCTGTCCTTTATTTTCGGATATGTCTTGCGACATTCTCGCAACCTTACAAATGTTAATCTCGCAAACTCTCTTATTTTCGCAGAATCATTACATTTTTCTCATGATTTTAGCTGACGTCGTTTATTATGTCACTTCTGAAATTGTTCTGCGACGCTGTTTGTTGTGTTGTTGATAATTTCGCTGAGGCATTATTGCTGCGAGATTCTGATCCTACATCTTGCCTCTTCTCATATCTTCTCTGCAAAGTAGAGAATGATGTGAGAAATGCCGCAGTTTCATCTCTTCATATTCTGCATTTATCACACGTATTCTTTCTTCCATCTTTTCTTGACACGTCTTCTGTAACCGCTGCTTTTCAACCGCTCACGTCTTTTCGTCTTAATGGTGTTTATTTCTTCGAGTAAAAAATCTTCTTTATATATTCTTCTTACTCTTCTTTCCATTTCTTTTTACTTTCTCTTCTCTTTTTATTCTCTCATCTCTCTCACTCTATTGTTCTTCCTAAGTTCTGCTACTGTAATCTTCCCTCTTCAATCTTCTTACTTTTTATTCATTCCCATACTCTATATTCAAATATGCCTCCAAGTGGCCATAAACATGAGAAAAACTTAAAAGACGTCCAAAAAGATCTTGGAGAAAGGTTTCACACTTTCTACCATTCCTGGTGAAAGTGCCAAGTCAATTCTTTCTATCAAACTTTTCTCTGATCAATATTGTGATGATCAATCAATCATAATTTCGCTAGGTCAAATTCTCGCAGGTCTCCCCATTCCTCTTTATGACCCAGATATTCCTCTGTTCTATGAAATTCTCGCTCACTCGGGATTTTCGCGAGCTATCTTCCAATTGAGTGGGGATTGCATCCGTCTGATGCTAGAGTTCGCTAACCGTGGTGCTGGTAAAGGATCTCTGTACTCCAAAGAACTTAGGGATCCTAAATTCGCAGACTTGGAGATAATTGCTGAGAAATACACAGTAGCGAGTTTCTTTGAAAATTATGAATTGATCTCCATGAAGAAAGAGAATACTCGCTGGGGTATTCGTTTGAAAAGGAAAGATAACATTGATGAAGCTAAAATACTCATGCAAGACATTGATTGGCATTCTGGTAAGAACACAACTCCTCGCCAATCCAAAGATGATAAATGGTGTGTTTTTCCCTTGATGCTAAAAGGACCTTACATTGCTGGGTCAAATGTTCTTCCTGAGAATCTCGCTACCTATCAACCTTGGGTATTCTCTTGGCCCGAGAAGGAGAAAGAGGTATGTTTCTTCCAGTTTCGCTCACTTTATATTTCTTTATTTGTCTTTATTCTTTTGTTCGCTGACTCTTGCGACATTCTACAGATCCAAAAACTGAAAGATAGTTATAACAGGACTGGGAAGACTAGTACCTTGTTAGCTCTTCGCTCATACACAGATGAGGTAAGAAATATTCTCTTATGATTTTAAACAGTATATGTTGCTTCCATTTCTTATTTCTATCTGTGTGTGAAGATTATTGCTGAAATAGAAGAACCTGCCAATGTTGCGAAGACTGGTGATAAAGGCAAAGGTGCTCTTCGCAGGGAAAAACCAACTGCTCCTCCTTCAAAGAAAAGAAAAGTCCGTTCTTCCTCTCCTTCAAATATTCCTTCTCATGAAAACTATGTGAATGATAAGGATGATGAGGATAATGAGGGCCTTGCTGCAAATGAAGATTCTCCATCTGAATCTTCTATGGCTAAGCTCTCTGGCCTCTTTTCTGAATCTTTGCAAGGAATGGGAGATAGTTAATTCTCTAACACTTGTAAAGCTCTCGCTACAATTTGCGATGTTCCTTTGTTGGATGGTGATAATTCTCTTCGCGGAGTTTCTAGATCAGTGACTCCCAATTTCCTACATTCTCTTAATAGTCTGGTATGCTTTCATCCTTTTACTTCTTCATTGTTGTAACTCCAAATCTCTTTCTATTTTAATGCTTTTTATATTTTCTCGCAGGCTGGAAAAGCTTCTTTCGCTGTTTCCACAGATCTAGAGAGGAGACTCCAAAATCTTGAAAAGAAGAATCTTCAATTTCGCACAAAGAATGAGGAACTGGAAGCTGAAGTCAAATGTCTTCGCGAGAAAAACAGACAACTAGAAATTGATTCTTCTTCATATAAGAACAAAATCTCTAGTCTTCAGCAAGCTAATAATCAGCTCTATGGTATGTTACTTTTCTCCTTTCCTTTCATTCATTCATCCTGTTGTTTTATCTTATTTAATTGATCATTTTTGCAGACATTTATTATCTTTCTGATGAAGCTACCATTCTTCGTTCATTTCCTAATGCCTTGGATAATGATACCCTTCTTGAGCGTCTTAATAAATCTTTAAATAGTTTCTCAAATGATAAAATTTCATCTCTTTCTCTGAATGAACTAAGATCCAAATTTCGCCTCTTAGAAATTGACCATAGATCTAGTTTAGGCTTAGCCAACCGATTTAAGCGTCTCCTTCTTAATTCTAAAGAGAAAATCAATGAGTTAAGAACCAAACTTAGCAGTATCATAGGTGATAAGGATCGCATCTCTGATCAAGGTGCTAAGGCTTTGGCGAAATTCCAAGAGACCCTTCTTGAAGTTCAACTTGAACGAGATGAAGCTAACCGCAAGAATACCGAGCTCTGCGAAAGAGAAAACCAAATTCGTTCTCGTCTTCTTATAAGTAATGAGGATGAATTCGCTTGGGCTGCGAAAATCTTAGACGATGCCAGAAAAGATTTAGGTGTAAATGTTAGTCTCCAAGTTGAGCATACAGCCTTGATTAGAGATATGATTTCTGACAGAGAAGGTTATTAACTGTTCTCCAATACTAATCTTTTGTTTCTCATGAATTTTCATCAAGTTATTAATTGATTGTCTTTTGCTCGCAGATTCTGAAAGTAGATATCGCAAAAGGATTGAGGAACTTGAAGCTGAAAAAGTGGAACTCGCAAAGAATCTTTCTTCTTGCAACGACAAGTATTCTAGATTAAAGAATCAAATCAAGATCACTGTTGCGAACTTTAAGAATGATGCTATGCATTTTCGCAATCAAACTATTCAAATGGTTTGTGATGACCATATTATTCCTCATTCTGATTATCCTTGTCTCTTGGAGGAGATCCCAAAGAACACTCCCAGTCTGATCATTTCTGATACCGAAGCTGATGATGAAGAATCTGATGGTGATGAAGGTTCTGATGGAGATGAAAGTTCTGATGCAGACGAAGAAGAGAACAAGTATGATGAAGATGATGAAAGATCAACTAAGAAGTAGTCTTTGTTTCTTTCTTTAATCTTCTGTAATATTTGTACATTTATTCCTCCTTTATGTATATTTGCGAATTCTTTTGGTTTTCCATATTCCTTAATATATGAGTTTCTTTCATTTTGACCTGCATTCATTAAAACAATTCTTCCTTGCAATATGGTTAATCAATATAATCATTAATTTTTTAATTTTTGCGTAAATCTATCATGTGGAGACAAATAACATTTTCTAATTTCATTCATTCCCATACTTGCCTCTGGTATTTGTATCCAAATGAGAGATTTTGCAGATTTTTCTTATTTTGTGCCTCAACTTCGCAGTTGTTTATTTACAATTTCGCAATCTTATGCGAAGTGAATTTTGATTCTTTTCAAAATCTCATTCCTGTGTGGTCTTATTTTTCCTTCCTAATTAAAGGTCTTATTATGCCACCTCTTGTCATTGCGACAAAATCGCAGGACGTTCTTGCACTTTCATGCAAAAACCCATTGATCTTGCCTTAACTTTTTCTTTTGTATTATGGCCTCTTCAGGAATGTTGCGACAATACGATAGGCCTAAATATTCTTGCGAAAATAAAGCCCCATGACATTGCCGTCTTGCGACGAAATCACAGGACATCTTCGCACTTTCATGCGAAAACCCATTGATCTCGTCTTATCTTTTTCTTTTGTATTATTTACTCTTCAGGATTGTTGCACAAATATGACAAGCCTTAATACCCTTGCGAGTAAAAAGTCTCATGACATTTCCGTCTTAAGACACTTATTAGCTCCCTAATGGAGGGTGCCGCCCTTATCTCCCTCCTGGTTTCCCCTTCAAGGAGGCGTACTTCTACCATACAAGGTTAGCTCTTCCCATCCGGTCTTAACAACAACCAGCTGTTTTCGCAGCCTCTTATCCCTTTTACCTATAGGGCTTATGGTTACGAGACTGCACCCTAAGTGGGGTTTTCTTCCGGCCGAGTGCAGTATAGGCCAAGATTTGTCAAGAATGACAAGGTACGCTTCAAACGACCCTGGCACTCTTGACTCAACCGTGTACCTCGGCGCCTTGATCAGATTCTGCACTCCTTGGGAGAGTCCTTATTACCTTAGTCGCCCAACCTAAATCATATGCTTAAGTTGAGAATCCAAGGTGCCTCTCTCGGATGTGCTTTATTGACCCCAAATCTCCATGACTCAGGTTCCGGTGGCGGTGTAGCCTTTCGATGAGCCATGCAACAGGTACCCCCTTATATGACGTACTTTAGGTCTTACATTTGCCTCTTGCGAAATTGTATTCGCGAACTAGGGTGTACGCCATAAAGGTTCGCCCCTTTCTCTTTTGTCATTGTTCTCTGATTGTCTTTTATAGAATTCATTATGTCTGCGAGATTCTTGCACATCATCATATTGTATTTGCATTTCGCAATCTCAATTTTGTCATTCAATAAAATGTATTTTTGAGAATTTTATTTATTGCAAGAGTGTCGCAACAAATCAATCATTCATACATTACCTTTGCTATCCTCTGCTTTTTTGTTATTTTCTGTTACTGTTTCCTTGGTAGTGGTATGTTTACCATTTTTTATTCTGAGCTAGCATTAGTTTCGCAACATCTCTTCTTCTTTTATTTCGATTGCATCCACCATCAACCTCTCACTTATTTGTGTCTCTTTGATTTTGTGTCGCCAATTTTCCTTCTTGTTTGCTCTTCCTTCGCAAGATTCTATCTCAGTTTCGTAACACCTCTTTCCTTCAACCCAATCTCCCTTTATGATTCCTATACCGCTGGGGTGAGGGAATTCGATGCACTGGTGGAAAGTTGAAGCTACACCTAGAATCCCATGTAGCCAAGGTCGACCAATTAATGCATTGTAGGGTGATTCTACATCAACGACACCGAATAGGATTTCAGAAGATATTCCCTTCAATGGAATTCGCATAGTAACCTCCCCTTTAGGCTTGTTGGAAGTACCATTAAAACCATATATCTTATATGTTGATGGTATAAGATCATCATCTCTTCCTCCCATAGTTTTATAAGTATGATAAAATAAGATGTTCACAGAGCTTCCAGTATCGATTAGAATCCTATTAATTGCTCATGAATCTTCAGCTTTATCATCCTCATCTTCTTTCGGTTTTCGATTAATTTCTAATTTTACTACCAATGGATTATCATGTACCTCTTCACCTTCAGGGATTTCTTTTGTGGTAAAAGAAATAATATGTTTCTACCATTCCTCTAGTGGCGAGATTTTCGCAATATTCATAATTTCTCTTCCATCATTATCTCTTGCGAACACTCTACTCAAAACATTGTCATGAAAATCTTCAATTGTCTTGTATGAATGTACGATAGAGTGACAGAATAGATTCTTTGATTTTGCACCAACTTCTATGAAGAATGTTTCCTTCTTTTTCATCGTGTTTACTTTATGATGTTTTGGTGGTGGTGGCAATGGTTGCGATCGTGGGTGCCCTACCAAAAAGTGGTTTAGTTTTCCTTGATCTATCATTCTCAGAATAATTCTTTTTACATTTCTGCAATCATTTGTAGTATGTCCATGAAAATGATGATAAGAACAAAACTCATGACTCCTGTGGTTTGGAGGTGGTTCTGTTTCCATGTTTCATGGTGTTGGTATATTCTCCATCAAAATTATAGCTTCCCATATTTTCTCCACACTTGTATTTAGAGGTGGCATCTTGATTTCTTCCCATACTACCTTGTGACCTCCTTGTCCTCTATTATAGTTTTGTCTTTGACCTCCATAAGTTTCTTGTGGATGATCGAGTCTTTGAATCTTTACTACCTTGTGAACTCCTTGTCCTCTATTATAGTTCTGTCTTTGACCTCTATAAGTTTCTTGTGGTTGATCGAGTCTTTGAATATTGTTATTTCCACCATGATTGTAGAAATTTCTTTCTCCTTCATACTCCTCTTGATCTCGGCTTCCCATAGCCACCAGTTTTTGTTGATTGTTACCCGTCACCTTCTCTTGTTGTACTTGCGAAGTATTCACTACTGTGTTTATTAGCTTGGGTAATAAGCTTGCATTCGCTGTTTGTGAACTGGTGTTCGCAACTGGGTATGATTCCATTTCATTTTGCCTTTCCTCTAGAGAAATATATTCTTCTTGAAGTTCTCGCAATTCAGTCATTGTGATCGTATTCTTGACTTTGAAAATTTGGACATACAATAGGTTGGTTGCAAACATAGCATTGATAAATGATAATATAAGATATCTCTCATCTACACGGACAGCCATTTCGCTACACATAGTCCTCCATCTTTTAGTTAGGTGCTTCAAACTTTCGCCAATTCTTTGTTTTAATCCAAACACGTCTTCAATACCAGGTCGCGAAGAATTATTACTTATATATGCCCCCAGGAATGTAGTCTGCAAATGATTGAAGGATGTTATTGTATTCTTTGGTAGACCTTCGAACCATTTTAACGCCTCCCCTGTTAAGCTGGATGCGAAATACTTGCATAATACATCATCATGATTTTCCCATTGCAACATGCACCTCACGTAGGATTTAATGTGTTGAATTGCACAAGTTGTTCCATCAAAAATGCTGGTTAATACGGGAAAATTGCATTTCGGTGGTATTCCTCCTAGTTGTACTTCCCTTGTAAATGGAGTTTTCGCAGCTTCTTCTATAGCTTCATCCAATTGTCTTCTGCCTACTTCTCCTCTATTATTTAGCATTCCTCTCATTTCTTCTAACTCTTTCAAGATTTGTTTATTTACACCTGAATTTTGATCCATTGGTCTTTTTAATTTCGCCTCCCTTCTTCTGCGTTCATGTCTTTCTTCTCTCGCGAAATTTTGCATTTCTTCTTCATTATCCTCATCTCGTCTTCTTCTGCGAGTCTCTTCTTCATCTCTATCTTGAATTCGCATATGATTATGTCTCTCATTTTCCCCTTCATGATTTTGTTCATTTCTTATTAATTCCATTCGCTGTCTTTCAACCATCCTCTGTATTCTATCATACTCTTAATTGATATTACCGTTATTCCGGTTTTGTGTACGCATTCTTTCTCGATTGTCGTGATTGTTCTGGCGAATTGTCTCCTGAAGCTCTTGTTCTTCCATTTCCGCTCTCAATCTTTCACGTTCGCAAATTAAACGTGCTTGTTCAGCATAATGTCTTTCAATTTCTTCCTCAATCGTATGTTGATTTCTTTGAGTTTCTCTTTCATGTAAAATTCTCCTTCCTTCCTCTCGATTTCCTTCGCCATCTTGGTCATTTCATCCCTGACGTTGTCCGTTCTCTTGATTTCTACCATTTTTCCTATCATCAAAAGTTTCATTTTCTGGAACGTAACGATCATCAGTTCTTTCTCTATTTTCGCGATATTCTTCATTAAAATTTGATATTTCTTCTTGAATATTGTTTCCAACATTAATTGTGGGTGAGTTTCGCCTCATTTCTCTTCTAGTCGATCTTGAATATAATCTTGTAATAATTCTCGATCTTCTACTCTGTAGTCTCATATTTTCCATCCTCAATTCGTGATTTTGCCTTGTTAAATTCGCACGTTCTTCTACCTCAGCTCTTCTTTCTTCGTGTATTCTTCGTCTCAACGTTTCTAACGCTCCAATTTCCTCATCTCCCTGAATTATTCCTTCATATTCTTCTTGATTTCTCTCTACCTGTCTATGGTTTCTGGTTTGTTGCTCTTCTTCTACTTCTTCTGCTGAATTTGATTGCCAAGTTATATACTCACCCTATCATAATCTGTATTCCTCCCTTGTACTAGTGTTTGTTGAACTAGTGGTTGAATTTGATTTTCTCTATTACTTCTCATTCTAGTAGATTCTCCCATTTCACTTCTTTCCCTTCCAGCATTTCTCTTGCTTCTTCTAATAGTAGTTGGTTGTTCTGATGTATTTCTTCTTCTAGCCATTTCTTCAATGTTAACGAATTGAAAGAAATTATGTAAAATTCTTAATCAATCACTCCAAATCTTCACAAATCTCAATATTAATCTTCAATTTTTTCTAGAATAATCTTCAATGTCCCCTGTTTCTAGTGCCATTACGTAGTTGCAGGAAATCCTACACTACACCCCTCATATGATTTCATTCACACTCAACTCATTTTTAGATTAACAATCTTAATTTTATTGATGAATCTTTGAACAATCTTACAAGAAAAGATAAAAGAATCAAGAATAACCACTGCTCTAGATTTTCTCTCTCCTATTTACTTGTTTCTTACTCAAAAAAGATATCTCCTTTCCTTTACAACTGAACGACTATTTATAGGGAAGTACCTAGTGGATGACACCTAATCTGTCCTTTATTTTCGGATATGTCTTGCGACATTCTCGCAACCTTACAAATGTTAATCTCGCAAACTCTCTTATTTTTGCAGAATCATTACATTTTTCTCATGATTTTAGCTGACGTCGTTTATTATGTCAATTCTGAAATTTTTCTGCGACGCTGTTGTGTTGTTGATAATTTTGCTGAGGCATTATTGCTGCGAGATTCTGATCCTACAGTTATTAGATACGTTATAACTGTTTTCACGCACGTTGTAACTGTTAGATAGGAATTTAAAACCATAATTCTTTTTATTCTATTTAACCGTTCTAACGCCCATTATTTTACAATAACGTATAAAAAACATCGCTTTTTTCCTAAATAATGTGTCTTTTGTCCGAAATGTGCTCATACCCGTCAAAACGCGTTATAACGGTACGCCCAGTGGCCGTGACCTCAGCTGTGACATGTTTTTCAAACCTTGGTCCAATCTCAGTAAACGAATGTTCTTGTTCGGTAAATGAATAACCTCCCCAAAAATGGAGGGTATTTACAACATTCTCACTTTTGGGATTTAACCAACATATATTAGAGCATCCTTTCAATTTACTGCATGATTCTATTGGTGAAAGTTGTATTTTACACCATGCATATTTATGAAAAATAAATCATTCCCTCGAAAAATTAAAACACAATGATTTCGCTCAAAACACATATGAGAAACAAATTCTCCCTCTTCATGTACTTTATACTAAGTATAATAGAACGGTGAAAAACGTGGTTTGCACTGGATACACTGAAGTGAAATGAAGAACATTCACTCAAATCTGACAGTCCAATATGAAAATATAGGAGCGGAGCCGGTAATTGATTGGTTATCTAGCCTACAAGCAAGAGAATGTGTCTTTGTAATGATTTTAGATTTGGCTTTGTTTTTTTTCTTCTTCCATTTTACATTTTCATACATTTAATCTTTATTTACATTTTAGTACATTGATAACGACATAATAATACTTTTTAATAAAAATAATTTACATTCACGCCAAAGATTTTAGTACATTAACAACGAAATAATAAATTTTTTTTACAAAAATAATTTACATTCACCCCAAAGAGAGAAAAATATTAAGTTTTTTAATTTCTTTTTTTAATGTCTTAATACCCAGGACTTTTAACAGGTCCTGTTCTGGGTCCACAAATTTAGGAACCAGATTCGACTTTTATAAGTAGGATCGGGGTCTAGTGATACTCGAGAGGACCCCTGACGCATTTCCAACCCTCCATCATTTCCGAGTATTTAAGGATTATACAGTAAAACCTCTCAATATTAATGCTCTTAGGAGTTCACAAGAATATAAAATATACAAAATTTTAAGTAAAGTTTAAGTTTAATGTATTTATAGTTGTATTAGAGTTTTAAAATAAAATAAACGGTTCGCGTGTTATAACACCAAAGATGTCACTATCCATCCACAAAAAACCCATCAAAACAAAAGAAACACAAAAACCCAAAAAAAAAAGAGTAACACAAAAACCCCAAAGAATTTTGGTTTCATCATAAAATTTGTTGAAACCAATTTTAAAATTTATGGTTTTTGTATCAATTTTTAAAAATTTGGGGTTTTTGTATCAATTTTGTATAAGATGGAGTTTGAATGGATCCTAGCATTTGAATGGGGTTTTTGTACCACAAGTTTGGTCACCTTGGGTTTTTATGAAATTGTTTTGTTCAACCCCTAACATGAACGATACCCTCAGTAAAACATGAAAAACACAAATAGATCTTGGTAAACCAACACTCAATTACCCTAAGTTGAAATTTCCTTAAATTTTGGGTTTCCTCAAATAAATTCTGCCTTAAATTACGTTACATGAATTTGGGTTAATTTAAGGTGCATCATGTACAACTTGAACAACCAATGTGAATTGAGAAATACATCATGATACGGTAAGGATTTGGACCCATAGAAGAGATTAGAAATACATCTTGATACAGTAAGTAATCCAAAGGATTTGGCTCCATAGATTCATGTCCGCCTTCCCCGGGTCCATAGACTCTATGCTAGGGTGTCTTCTTTGTAGATGACATGACAGGACCTTTCCAAGTTCCAAGCATATTACTTATTAGATTTAGAGGTCGTACTCTTCCCCCTATAATCATCAGAAAAGACATTTGCTTTTATCCTTTTTTTTTCAATTTTTGCTAGTCCCTGCCCTGCCCTATGCCGAGCCTGTAAATGAACTCTTCTTCCTAGGAAGCAGCTTCAGAGCGAATGGGGCCCCTGTGATGTCGTACAAATAAATTATAAAATAAAGCAATCATTTTCGATACATGGATTTTTCAAGTTGAAATTTCCATAAATTCTGGGTTTCCTCAACGTAAATTCTGCCTTTGATTACGTTAAGATCCATCATGTACAAACAACCAGAAAACCAATGTGTTGTGAGAAATCCATAATGACAGGGTAAGGATTTGGACCCATAGATTGATGTCTGCTTACCAGTTTCCCTTGGTCTATACTAGGGTCTCTTCTCTCTAGATGATACGACAAGACCCTTCAAGGCATAACACTTGATTTCGAGGTACTAGTCTTCCCCCTATGATCATCAGAAAAGACATTTGCTTTTCTCTCTCTCTTTTTGACCAGTTTCAGAGGGAGTAGGGCCCCTGAGATGTCAACCTCAGTAGATGGTGGTAGTATTTGGTTTTGAGACATGGCTAATAACAACTAGGTCTAGGATTTGAAAGACTATTAGATTAGAGAGAGAATCAAAGGACTGGCTTGGCACTATGTGTAGGAGAAGACTGTGCGTGCATACCTACGCCCTTGTTTGTTCCGAAGATTCTTAGTAATGATCAAATGAAGGTGGAAATACAATCCTTCACCTGGAAAATAGGTGAAAAACAAAGTTTCCACACACAAACTCGATAAAAATGGTGAAGCTCAAATTGCGCCAATAGAATAAATAACGGTATTATTACATACCGGAAGTGGAAATATATTCCTACTATGCTATTCAATTGTGCAACAATGGAGTCCAACCACAATGGGACACTAGTGGGCGCATCAAAGAAATTGAAAGCCTCAAAAGGTTATTCTGCAAAGTGAAGTATGTTCAAAGAAATAGAGAGGCCAACAATATTGAAGATAAGTTTGCGAAACATGGTACTTTTTTACCCTGTTGGAGTCCAGTACTTGTTAGTAAATAATCTGCCTTAGCCTCTTGTTGGAGGAAAGCCTATCCAAAAAAAAGGATATTTATTTTTTATAAGGGGTATTTATTTTTATAGAATAATATATTATGGGGGATTTTTTTTTACCCCAAAACCAAAAATAAATAAATAACCCTTTATACCCAAGATTGCTAATAGGAGGGACCGGTTTGTTTGGGGTACCAAAATACAAATAAGACAAAACAACATTTTCCTTGGGGTTGGTAGTTGGTACAACCCAAGCAAATTGGTACCCCCCATCCCATTAGCATCCTTGCTTATACCCATCAATAATATAATTTATAGTATCAAACACCCATAGATAATTAAAAACAATGGGTTTTGTGAGTCCCACATCACTAGTTTTCGCGTAACGAACTTAAAATAAAATATGGTATCAGACTGACTGTTCACATGTGCACTCGTGACCGAATGACTGGTCACTCGTGTGACCTGTACGTGGCGTGGACCGTGACCGAATGTCACATGCACACCCATGACCCACGTGTTAGCCGAATGACTGACCTTACACGTGAGGGAGGGTGTGAAAGGTCAATAGTCCCACATCAGTAGTTTCTTTCTAGTCCCACATCACTAGTATCCGCATAATAAACTTAAAATATTCCGCATAGCTCCACTCATTCCCAATTGGTTTTGGGTTGACTGACTTTAACATGTTCCCTTTTAATTTCATACTCTAAAATTTTAGGATATCAAGGAGAACTGTAATTTCCAAAACAACGCATAATGAACTTAAAAATATAATAATATGGTAGTGCAGCTCCACTCATTCCCAATTGGTTTTGGGTTGACTGCCTTTTAACAGGTTCCCTTTTAATTTCATACGAGTAGAATTTTAGGATATCAAAGAGAACTGTAATTTCCAAAACAAGAACATATTAAGAAGATCCTCTTTTCATAACAGCCTGTCATCTTCTCCGTTATTCTGTCGTTCACGCGTCTGTGAAAGGGGTTCATGTCTCGGTTGTGTCTAGTAAGCAATGGAATTATTGATAAATGTTTTTCTTTTGATGACAAATGTTTATGTAATTAAAGATTCCTTTTAGCCAAAACTACAATTGTTGATAAATGTTTTCACCTTTTTGACTTTTTGAGAGTAGGTTTTCATTTCCATATTTCTTCTTTTAGGAGTAGATATATCTACGAAGGGGTGCTGGGTTGCACAGACGGTCCGTTTTTGGAGTCGTGTCCGCGTCCGACTCGCGTCGAACAAAGGACGCGCGTTAGACGCTTACACGACGCGTGTCCAACGCACCAATATGCGCATCCCGCGCGCGTCTTATTTGGACGCACCGATGACTCGTGTTTTGGAAAAAAAATTCATTTTCATTTAAACTTCTTCCTTTATTTTTACTATTATTAACTAAATGAAGAAAGAAAAACATTTAGATCAATCATTTAAGTCTTTATTAGGATTTTGTAATTGGAAATGACATCACATATATTTTTGGTTGGGCAGGTGTTATTCTAAGAATGCATTTTGATTGTGCCATGTGTTTAACAGTGATAATTGTTTGACCTTCGACGTGTATAAACGAACGATCTCTCATTTTCTTTTGAAATTTATACACATGTAGCATTGTTTTCTAATTTTTAGCATCGAAGCACTTGACTTTGTTGTATAAATACATAATTGTATATATAAATAATATATAAATAAAATATGTATTTACGTGTCCGCGTCCTAGGTTTTTGCGAAATTTGTAGTGTCCGGGTCCACATCGTGTCCACGTCTACACGTCCGCGTCTGTGCAACCTAGAAGGGGTGCAACACCCTCGTAAACTCTGATGGACCCACTAGTAAAACATTTGGATTGAAGATTATTTTGTCGCCGAAAATGATTAATACCGAAGAAGCGCAACCGAAATCTGTAAGAGGGTTTTGGGATGGTTTTTTTGGCCGATTTACAAAGAGTGTTGTTCCATTGAAATATAATAACACCACTTATAAGAAGACACAAATTATACAGTATACAATAATACATTGATACGTACGTACATACACTAGATTCAATTATTCAAGATTCGAAGTGTGTGTTCTATGTTCTATTGCACAACGAAATATCAATTTCTTCAATCATATAATTTCCGTTGTTGAGTTTGTATTTAGAAAGAAGTTAAAAGTTAAAGCATAGTACAATAATCATTATTTACAACTTATTTTAAACAAAAGTTTCATTTCTATTATAACGCTCGAAGAGCAGGTTACATTTAAAAGCAAAAACACGAGTACCAAAAAAGAAAAAAATCTACCTAAAGAATATGCAAAAGAATCAGAGAGGCTTGACCCGATCCACTACCCGCAACAACCATCCGCTACCCATTAACCTTAATGAAACCCGAGATGCTACATCGCCTTAGAGGATAAAATTCACTACAGCAACGCAGTTCCGAGGAACAATACATAAGCTGTGATGTTCACACATGAAATTAACATCAACAAGAGACGAGGAGATGTAAATAGAAACAAAACAAAAAACGATCAACGTATTATATGACTATCTCTATTAACAAGCAGCAAAGGTTTTTTCTTGCTTTTGATATATTTTTATCCCGGGTAGTCGAGAACAATCACTTTCCACCTTTTTTTTTTGCTACATACAACAATATATTTCTGAATAAAGCAGCAGCAGCAACAATATCCAAAAAAAAAAAAAACAGCAGATCAATGCTACAAAATACGAAAGAAAATCACTACCATCCGACCGCCAATAACATTTCCATAACCAGATTCAAACTACCAAAAAAGAAACCAGTGCCAGCGGAAGTCATTGAATACTATAGACACCATGAAAACAACAGAAAAAGAAAGGCATCATAGAACAACCCGATAACATGAAGGAAGCCAGCAACCACCAACCGAACCACACAAAAGAGAAAAAATAAAATCCTTACAAAGTAACAAAGAACTTTGAATTAAATCCAACAGATAACATTAGGTCAGATTAAACTTGCTCGATTTGATCCTAGAGGGACCAAATTGAGCAAGAAACAAAGACCACAGAAGAAATTTTGGTTAGGCAAAGAGAAAACAGAGAACCCAGGCGAAGTAGTACCAACAAGATTTTTTAACTAGTATTTATAGCCAGCGTTTGTGAACAGATCTTAATCAGAACAGTGCAAGGAGGGGTTGATTTTGACCAGAAGTCGATCTTGGCCGTCTGATTAGCTGACCGAGCATACTAGAAAAACCAAAAATTCTCCAAGGACCATTCAAAAAAAATACAATTAATATTACAAAATAATATAATTAAAAATAATGATGTATAGAAAACGTTATGACAACGTTATTAGATACGTTATAACTGTTTTCACGCACGTTGTAACTGTTAGATAGGAATTTAAAACCATAAGTCTTTTTTATTTTCTATTTAACCGTTCTAACGCCCATTATTTTACAATAACGTATAAAAAACATCGCTTTTTTCCTAAATAATGTTTTTTGTCCGAAATGTGCTCACACCCGTCAAAACGCATTATAACGGTCACGCCCAGTGGCCGTGACCTGAGCCGTGACATGTTTTTCAAACCTTGGTCCAATCTCAGTAAACGAATGTTCATGTTCGGTAAATGAATAACCTCCCCAAAAATGGAGGGTCAACAAAAATGGAGGGTATTTACAACATTCCCACTTTTGGGATTTAACCAACAAATATTAGAGCATCCTTTCAATTTTACTGTGTGATTCTATTGGTGAAAGTTGTATTTTACACCATGCATATTTATGAAAAATAAATCATTCCCTCAAAAAATTAAAACACAACGATTTCGCTCAAAACACATATGAGAAATAAATTCTCTCTCTTAATGTACTTTTGTTTACGGGTGAAAACTATTCCTGCCGAATTTGGTAATTTGGGGTGTGTGGATGAGGAATGAATCTAAACCCTAAACAAATGCACTGCACGGGAGTGCTTTGTGATTCGAGAAATCAATCTGTACAATTCTGGCCTATACCAAGAAATGGCCGTTCCAGACTTGCTTCGGTCACAAAGTGAAGGAGATGGGTTGATATTAGGGGGGGAAGCGAAGAAGGTGTTGAGATTGTGAAGGTGTTGGCTATGTACAACTTGTATCAGAAAGCTGAACTGGCTTGCAGATATCTATCAGTTCCGGTGTTTGAATACGGTTGTATCAACACGTGCTTCTGTTGTCTTGTCTTGTTTGAAAATAGGGAGGAGAACGTATTTATACAAGTCATTGAGCCTAACCCACGTCTATCATGGGAAGTGGAGAAAGTGGAGTGGTGGAGTAGTAGAGTTGCGTGTGTTAGTGTTACACGATTAGTCTTGACCACTTCTCCTATCATCACTAACCGTCCATGACTTCCTGACACGTTCTTGTGATGGCGCGTTGTGCGCTTCACGCTGTAAACCGCCAGACCAATACCCCAGTATGTATCCCCCAGTTTGTGACATGATTGATGTCTCGAATGTGCGGATCGTGGGACCCACAAAAGGTAGCATGTAATTCTAGGTTAAACAACTAAGTTATTTGGGAATTTGATACTTGTAAAATATCACGTGAATTCTATGCATGTAATGCATCGAATATATTAAGAATGTATGAAGCATCGCTGTTGAGCGTCTTAAAATAGCATCATGTCCAGCCTACTTCATGTGATGGTTTGGAGGATACGCAAGCAAGTCCTCTCTTGGATGACCACATGGCATGGTAGAGTGGCGGATGGTAATCACCACGACACCTCATTAACCAACTAACTCCTGACCAGGGATGTATAACTAAGCATGTGAAGTTGAACAGACGAGATGATCTTTGAGACACTCATCTGCGACCGTTAGTGGAATTAGGGTTTATGAAGAGGTTCGCAAGCATCACTCTTCAGCTTGGTCGAATCCAAGCTTGGGACACGATTTTGGCAAGGCCGATTGGGCATGCGTGTAGACGGCATGCCGGTGTACTTGCCCATACCTCATTGTCTTGTGAAAGTGTAATTTAGATCGCTCAATTTATCCGGCAAAGAGGAGCAGCTAGGATTGATTTGCGACAGAGATTTTGTGTCGCAAAGGCCGCGCGTCATGCTAACTTTGGGCGCGCGTTGCGAGGCGACCGAGCCTGGTCAGTCTTGGCCGATTAGTCTGGTGTGCAGACGACGGGCTGGTGTACACGCCTGTATTTCATTGTCCCATAGAAACGTGATCTAAGCCACTCAATTTTTCCAGCAAAGTTGAGTGGTCGAGATTAGTTTGGAATTGGGAGGTATGACCATGCCTAGTTTGGGCGTGCGAATCGAGGCAACCAGGCATGATATGCCTTGCCCGATCAGGTGTGGAGATAGATGGGCCCACGGTGATCATGTTAATGCGCACCAGACCTGCCTAGTCTATTCCTGGACCCTTCATTCGTGTAGGAGAAAATGGACGCTCGTGATGTTCAAACCCTAATTAGGGTTTCACCGGCCGTGCGTCATGCCTTGTTTGGGCGCACGAACTGGAACGACCAACTATAGTTGGTCCTGACCGATCGGTCATGTATGTAGGCGGGCCCACAATGATTGTGTTGATATGCTTTGGGCCCTTTGAATCAACATCTACACCATCCATCTATGCCTGCGAAGATGGATGGTTGAGACTGCTTTGCGACACATGTAATGTGTCGCAGACCCTAAATTAGGGTTTCACGTCCGCGCTGATTTGGCTGGACGATTTTGCAATCCATGCTACCCTTTTGGGGAGGCCGACCATGCGGGCCCCGCATTGGGTAGGTGATGAATACTCCAATACCTGCCTGGGGGTTATGGATTCGATCTAAGCCATCCAATCATGTTGGTGAAATTGGATGGTCGTGATCATTTCTGAGACTGATACGGACAATCCAGATGCTCGATCGTGCTAGTATAACACTCCGAGAGTTATAGCCTGTACGGGTATTTCGTATATGCCTCCTTATTTAATGCTTGAAGATTCGTGTCGCTCTGCTGAGAGCGATCACTCAGTCGTTATGCCGCACCAATAATGAGAATAGAGTAGTGCAGGAAATACAAGGCTGGTCATGCATTAATTGGTAATGCTATAAGTTTAGAGTGAAGAAGTATTCTCCACTTTATCAGTGGCTTTATCCTTTGCAGGATGTTAGCGCATAGTTTTGGCTTTTATAATTTTAGCCTTAAATGAAAATCCACCATCGCACATAATGGTTACACTATTGTGGGGTAGGCATGAGATGGTGACAAATTTGTATAAGGAAATGACTAAGTTATAGAAATACGCATTTACCGCATAGATAGACATTTCCAGGTGGAGCTGGTCAATTTAGGGTTCGGGAGAAAAGCACGACTCGGTCGGCGTCGAGACCTCCGGATAAGCTCTGTTGTAGCTGATTTGGTCTTCCTATAGGGTTTCCTTCAACATTTATGCGGATTTTTACCCCAGCCAGGAATCGCAATAGATCACCTCCGAAGCTCTTGCGATACAGGATCCCTTCGTGAAATACGAACCGCTTGGCTTTTTGTTTTATCTTGACGGCATCATTTTGATTAGTGGGAGTTTCCCCGTCGCGGAGATAGCTAATGTACGGCTCTCTCCAGTCCTAGTGTGGTTCACACTAAAAACCTCCAATTGGTGTGGCGGCGCTTGACAATTTTAGCAGGACTTCTGAAGTAGTATGGATTGAGTCTCCATCTCTGGCCAGTAATAGCCCAGGCGTTGAAGTCGTCGGTAAAGCGTTACCACCAGTGATTGTCCGCAAATTTCATTATGAACACGGTTAAGCTGTTGTTGTGCCTCATCATCTCCAAGACATCTTGATAGAGAACCATCCGGGTTTCGATGATATAGCATACCATGAAGCATGAAGAAGTTCTGCAGGGTTTTGAAACTGACCTTTCCTTGGGATAGTGAGCTGCTGAGCTCCTGAATGATCGGCGTTCGCCAATCGTGATGCTCGGTGTCTTTGTATTGTGACAACCATGTTGATTCTATGGTTCTCCTCTTTACTGTCAGGGTTTCTTCAAAACCTTAGAACTTCAATTTGGAAGCCAGCGTTGCTAGGCAATCGGCGTGTTTGTTGTTGCTGCGACCAATATGGGTTATGGTTGCATCGGCAAAGTAGTTTAGTAACCTTTGTGCTTCTGATCGGTAAGGAGCTAACGTTACTTCATTCAATGCGTATACTCCATTCATATGATTCACAAGTAGTTTGGATTCACCTCTTATCTCAAGACGTGTGACTCCTGCTTGTTTGGCTATTGACGGCCCTATGAGGAAGGCTTCATACTCTGCTGAGTTGTTGGTGCATTGGAAGTCCAGCTTGAAGGAGTGTGAGAATACCTCCCCAGTCGGGGATACTAAGACCATGCCTGCTCCTCCGGTGTTACTGCTAGTGGTAGAGGAGCCGTCAAAATACAAGATCCATGCTTCTTCCTCGACAACAAAGATGTCTGGAAATTCTCCAGGAAGATCTTCTTGTATCCCCGTAGTGCCTTCTCCAGGGAATGCTACTAATAAGTCTGCGAATGCTTTCCCCTTGATAGCTTTAGGCGACGTATGTGTTATGTCCAACTCCGACATTTGGAGAAGCCACTTGGCCGTCCTTCCCATCAGGACCGGTTTTGAAAGCAAAAACTTCGCAGGATCATATTTAGATCTGAGTACCACCTTGTTGGACAGTAGGTAATGTCTGAACTTTGAATGGAATGGATTAGAGCTAAACATGCCTTCTCCGCCTTGGGATACCTGAGCTCAGCATCTCTTAATATTCGACTGAAGTAATATATGGTGCGTTCGATTCCCTCATCGCCTTCCTGGGAGAGTAAAGCCCTTACATCGGTATCGCTGAAGACGGTGTGGAGACATAGTGGCTTCCCTTGGACGGGAGACCTCATGATGGCTGGAGATGATAGTATTCATTGAATCTTTTGAAATGCTTCCTGTTGAGTTGTGGTACAAATAAAATTTGCTCCCTCTTCAGCAAGAGGGTGAATGCAGCGACAAGCTGGGCCAAGCCAGGTATAAAACGACGAATGTAGTTCACCTTGCCCATGAAGCTCTGAAGTTCCTTCACAGTTTGTGGTGGCGGCATCGTGAGGATGGCTTGAGTCTTGGACGGGTCTACTTTGATCCCTTCAGCAGTCACTTGGAATCCCAGAAATTTGGCTGAAGAGACACCGAAGGCGCATTTCAAAGGATTCATCTTCAATTTGTATTCAGAGCACCTTTCGAACACTTGTCGTAAGACTCCTGCATGATCTTCCCGAGTTCTTGACTTGATCAAAATATCATCCACGTAGTCTTCTGCTTACTTATTCATCATGTCATGGAAGATTGCCGTCATAGCGCGTTGATACGTTGCACCGGCATTCTTTAAACCGAAGGGCATAACAGTATAGTAAAAATTGTCAAGAGGGGTTTGAAAGGCTGTCTTACATGCATCATGTTCATACATCCTTATCTGATTGTAGCCACTGTAACCATCCATGAAGGAGAACATGTCGTGTCCGCTGGTAGCATCTACTAACATGTCGATGTTAGGCAGAGGAAATCGTCCTTGGGGCAGCACTTGTTCAGGTCTCTGAAGTCCACGCAGCACCGTATTTGTTCGTTTTTCTTCTTTATTGGAACCACATTAGATAACCAGGTCGGATGGTGAATAGGTTTGACGAAGCCAACAGCTAGCAACTTCTGAATTTCGGTTTTGATTTGCTCTTCCACTTCGTGTCTGAATTTCCTTGGAGACTGTTTGATCGGCTTGGATCCAGGTATGATATGTAGATGGTGAGTGACCAATTTTTCATCCAGACCAGGCATTTCCTCATACGTCCAGGCAAATGCGTCTTGATACTCCTTGAGAAGCTGGAGAAGACTCGCGCGTTCATCTGTGGACAAAGTCGAACTGATAAAGGCAGGCCTGGGAGATTCTTCATTCCCGATGTTAACAGTTTCGATCTCGTCAGTTGTGGAGTTGGTGCCATCTTGTAACTGTCGCAGAGCGTCCAATACTTCTTCTTGCGGCCCATCGTTCTTGAAGCACTCATCTGGGCGGAGACACTGGGTGCCAGTCTCTCCTGCTAATTGCTAACATCGGCGTCGGTATATTGTTTTCCCTTATGATCACGGCTTGCCTCGAAAGTTCGTTCCCTCTTGGTGTGAACGTGGGTTGAAGCTTCACTGGATAAAGATGGACGCCTCATCAGCAAAGGTGCATCGTGGTGCTTATCCCTTAGTGATGCAAGTCGGTCTTCTTACTGAATTGAAGCCCACGTAGGTAGTGGGGTGCACATGACTTTGTATGATCTTCCCTGCGGAGTTTCCTTTGGATCGAAAAGTTCCACTCCGCATATTGGTGCGTACGGAAACAATGATGCAGGAATACGGATGACTTCTTCATTTAGCATGGTCTTTAGACACTGGTGATACGTTGAAGGGATGACCTTATTGTCATGAAGCCACGGTCTCCCTAGTATCATATGATAGTCCGGCTCCTTCTCTATGAATTCAAATTTCACTTTTGATTGAACAGGCCCTACTGATAAATTCAGATTGACATACCCGTATGTGCTGGTCTGGTTTCCTTCGAAGTCTGTCATTGTGGTGGGATGTCGTACGATCTTGCATGGGCGAACCTTGGCTGTCATGAGAGTCTTGAGAGTAATTACATTCGAAGATGCTCATGTGTCGATGAGGGCCCTTCTGAACTCTGAACCATTGATGTGTGCGGTAACATGCAGGGCTCGGTTGTGACCTTCTTCTGCCATCATATCTTCTTCTTTAAATGTAACATTATTTACAGATGTTTCCGATGCGCTTAGGACCTCTGGACGTGAAGGAGCCAGATGTACGTCCAGGGCTATCTGGTTAATTGCAGCAAACGTCTCCGCCCGCTGATTCTTCGAGAGGTGTAAAAGTTCACACAAACTTTCCACTAGAGATGCCGCTTCCTGATCCACTGGTCTCTGGTTCGTAGTAAAGCTGTTGATTTGAGAGGGGCCAGTCCCCGGTGTGGAAGCCTCTGGAACGCTCATCTCTGATGTGATCTTTACGAGGAGGTCAAGTATGCCATTTATCGCTTCCTTGATCATCTCCATGTTCTTCGTGAGAATCTCCTGTACCCGCGCTAGTTCACTCAACGTTGGAAGTCTCCTGATTATACTGTGAGGTACGCCGTTGGAAGGAGGGGTATCTCCGTTGGAGGAATCACCAGGACTTGAGGCCGTTGAGGCGGTCCTAAGACCAACCATTTGAAACCGATCGCATGGTATTGAAGAAATTGACTTTACAACCGAGAGATTAACCTCCCGCTGTGGTCGCCAATTGTTTATGGGTGAAAACTATTCCTGCCGAATTTGGTAATTTGGGGTGTGTGGATGAGGAATGAATCTAAACCCTAAACAAATGCACTGCACGGGAGTGCTTTGTGATTCGAGAAATCAATCTGTACAATTCTGGCCTAAAGCAAGAAATGGCCGTTCCAGACTTGCTTCGGTCACAAAGTGAAGGGATGGGGTTGATCTTAGGGGGGGAAGCGAAGAAGGTGTTGAGATTGTGAAGGTGTTGGCTATGTACAACTTGTATCAGAAAGCTGAACTGGCTTGCAGAATATAAGCTATCAGTTCCGGTGTTTGAATACGGTTGTATCAACACTTTCTTTTGTTGTCTTTTCTTGTTTGAAAACAGGGGGGAGAACCTATTTATACAAGTCATTGAGCCTAACCCACTTCTCTAATGGGAAGTGGAGTAGCGGAGTTGCGTGTGTTAGTGTTACACGATCAGTCTTGCCCACTTCTCCCATCATCACTAACCGTCCATGACTTCCTGACACGTTCTTGTGATGGCGCGTTATGCGCTGCACGCTGTAAACCGCCATACCAATACCCCAGTATGTATCCCCAGTTTGTGACATGATTGATGTCTCGAATGTGCAGATCATGGGACCCACAAAAGGTAACATGTAATGCTAGGTTAAATAACTAAGTTATTTGAGAATTTGATACTAAATATCACGTGAATTCTATGCATGTAATGCATCGAATATATTCAACATGTATGAAGCATCGATGTTGAGCGTCTTAAAATAACATCATGTCCAGCCTACTTCATGTGATGGTTTGGAGGCTGCGCAACCAAGTCCTCTCTTGGCTGACCACATGGTGTGGTAGAGTGGCGGATGGTAATCACCACGACAACTCATTAACCAACTAACTCCTGACCAGGGATGTATAACCAAGCAGGTGAAGTTGAACGGACGAGATGATCTTTGAGACACTCATCTGCGCTTAGTGGAATTAGGGTTTATGAAGAGGTGCGCAAGTATCACTCTTCAGCTTGGTCGAATCCAAGCTTGGGACACGATTTTGGCAAGGCCGATTGGGCATGCGTGTATACGGCATATGCCGGTGTACATGCCCATACCTCATTGTCTCGTGAAAGTGTAATCTAGATCGCTCAATTTGTCCGGCAAAGAGGAGCGGCTAGGATTGATTTGCGACAGAGATTTTGTGCCGCAAAGGCCGCGCGTCATGCCAACTTTGGGCGCACATTTCGAGGCGACCAAGCCTGGTCGGTCTTGGCCGATTAGTCTGGTGTGCATACGATGAGCTGTTGTACACGCCTGTATTTCATTGTCCCATAGAAACGTGATCTAAGCCACTCAATTTGTCCGGAAAAGTTGATTGGTCGAGATTAGTTTGCAATTGGGAGGTGTGACCATGCCTAGTTTGGGCGCGTGAATCAGGCACGATATGCCTTGACCGATTGGGTGTGGAGATAGATGGGCCCACGGTGATCATGTTGATGTGCATCGGGCTTGCCTAGTCTATTCCTGGACCCTTCATTCGTGCAGGAGAAAATGGACGCTCGTGATGTTCAAACCCTAATTAGGGTTTCACCGGTCGTGTGTCATGCCTTGTTTGGGCGCACGAACTGGAACGACCAACTATAGTTGGTCCTAACCGATCGGTCATGTATGTAGGCGGTCCCACGGTGATTGTGTTGATATGCTCTTGGCCCTTTGAATCTACATCTACACCCTCCATCTATGCCTGCGGAGATGGATGGTTGAGACTGCTTTGTGACATATGTAATGTGTCGCAGACCCTAAATTAGGGTTTCACGCCCACACTGCTTTGGCTGGACGATTTGGCAAGCATGCTACCCTTTTGGGGAGGCCGACCATGCGGGGCCCGCATTGGGTCGGTGGTGATACTCCAATACCTGCCTGAGGGTTATGGATCCGATCTAAGCCATCCAATCATGCTGGTGAAGTTGGATGGTCGTAATCGTTTCTAAGACTGATACAGACAGTCCAGATGCTCGATCGGGCTAGTATAACATTCCGAGAGTTATAGCCTGTACGGGTATTTCGTACATGCCTCCCTATTTAATGCTTGGAGATTCGTGTTGCTCTGCTGAGAGAGGTCACTCAGTCGTCATGCCGCACCAATAATGAGAATGGAGTAGTACAGGAAATACAAGGCTGGTCATGCATTAATTGGTAATGCTATAAGTTTATAGTGAAGAAGTATTCTCCACTTTATCAGTGGCTTTATCCTTTGCAGGATGTTAGCGCATATTTTGGCTTTTACAATTTTAGCCTTAAATGAAAATCCACCATCAAAAACTTTATACTAGTGAAAAACGTGGTTTGCACTGGATACACTGAAGTGAAATGAAGAACATTCACTCAAATCTGACAGACCAATCAATGCTTACACAAGAGTAGTGTTTGTTGTGTCACCGAACGACTGAGGTACATCCATTTTTCTAACCGATGGCCATGATTTCCCCTCCCCTCCTTCCCAGCATGATGTGAATTTAGTTTTTTTTTTCTTTTTTTGTTAATGCATTTTCCGTGTCCCAGGTCAGACGCAATTCAAGTCATAACCCTCTCTCCAAATTCATTACATACAGAAACAGTTCATATCCCTTCTTTATTACGTATAATTTGTAACGCAAAAACCCTAGGAAAGGTTCATCCTTTAAAATTCCAATCGACCTCTGATAATTAGTCCTTACTCTTCTTGAAATTTTCTAGACATGACGTTACAAGAGAAACGCTCATCCCAACTTTAATCGTATTTTCTCCCTATATAATGTCTCATCCATTTGAAAACACCATCCGCTCCACCACCTTTGTAAGTTTTTCTTATCTCCTTGCTTCCATTTATATGCTCTGTCCATGAAAGTTTGCTTTCGACGAATGAAGTTTCGATTAATAAACTTTTTTATAGAGGATTTGATCTGTAACATAGCAAATACTTGGTTTGCTTTTTACATTTAATTTATATCTTCTGTTTTGGTGCAACTTCAATTATGCTTTCCTATGTGGTTTGTTTGTGGACTTTCCTATCATGATGCTACTTTTTGTTGGGGTTTACTCTCTGGTAACGGTCGACTTCTGGTGCTCTATCAAACTCTTCATAAGATAACCACCCCAAGAAGTGGGATGGAATACCTCACAACTCCATTGTCGATTCCATACTATCCTCCAAACGAGATCACCCTATATATACTCGATTAATACTTAAAGGTCAAGTATAATACTTGGTGACCAAGTTCAACTAGTTTCCTTAATATGGAAATACTACTAGTTTCCTAAGTATCGAATACTTGGATGCCAAGACTTACTCCGTTAAGTCCTGCTCCCTTGAAGACCAAGGAAATATTATTGATTATCGACAAATTAACTTCACAAATCTCCACCTTTGTTGATAACCCTTCGCTTCAATTATTTGTTCTTCCTTTCCCGTTAATTATCGCCACCACATTGTACCTTTCCTTTAGATATTGATCAAGTGCAAACCATGTTTGTACTTAATCCTTGGTGCCACCTTTGTAAGCATGTCTGTGAGATTATCCCTCCAGTAAGTCTTCCATAATGAAAACTCTCCACCGATATCTCGCACAAACTGAAACCGAACGTTGATATGTTTTACCCTTGCTTGAAAATATTAATGCCTGAAAAAATATTTTCGTCTCTTGGACAATCATAATGCACATATGCATTCTTATCTGACTCCAAAATATCCAATCAATCCTCGAAGCGCACTTGCTTCCCTCAAGGCGTCATTAACGTCTACCAATTCAGACTCCAATGTTTATTGAGCTCCAACTAATTGTAAAGACGACCTCCAGCTTATTGGACGACAAGCCACTGTAAAAACACCATCATCGGAATCTACTTAACCACAAAATTATGGCAGTTCTTGACCACTATACCGTTGGTACACCAATCCATTTCTACTATACCATTTAGATACCTTATATTCCTCATCTTAAGCTTTACACTCAGTTGAGACTCCACTTTCTCAATATCGAACATGCTCTTCGCAGCAATAAGCATATAATCCACTTATAGAAGAATAACCACTTGTTAGTTTATATTAAACTAACTTCTCATGTCAGATTCTAAGAATCTAACCATCATGTATATATCAAAGTATATTGAGCATGACTCCTATTACGCACCAAACACAATCAATCCATGCATGGATCTTTGTCATTTGTGCAAAAATCTTGAGCCGTCTCTACCATGAGTCTTGCTTTAGTGGAGTCCATCTCACCTTGAATCTTGATCTACGATCATACCTCCTCTTGAGTCTTACTCTTCTTAAAGCTCATCACTCCGTGAATAATTTCCTATTCGATACTTCCGTTACTTTGTATACATACTTCCTTCTTTGCAAAAACACCTTTGAGCTGAATTTATCTTACTCCGTAACTGAGTACTATTTAAGAAGTTGTCTTCGACTTGTGCACATCCACAGACCACCAACATAGTCAACAAGGTATGGATTTATGTATTCTTACCACCGTAGAGAATCTTCGTAAGCAATACCTTCCTTGTGCATAACCCTTGACTATCAATCTTCTTAACTACGCCGTACGCCTTTCGTACTCGGAATTTCTTCCTTCCACATGAAGACCCATCGACCTTCTTTCCACTGCAAACTTCTCCAACTGTAATGGAGACCTTACGTCATTGGGCTTCCGTTGTTCATCAGGAAATTTTCTTCTCGTTGTTGCTGAGATTCACCAATTTGAACCTCCACCTGATCTATATATAATTAAGATATAAATCACTTGTGGAATAAATTCCTACATACTCGTTTTACCAATCCTCCACCCAAGTTGAAGTTTCTTTGTTTGGATAAACAAAGACTTCACTTCACTTATTCTAGATGAATTCAACTTGACGATACAATTATTGGTAAACCATAATTGAGATGACACGCCCTTTTACACCAGCTCACAAAATTTTATTTACCTAAAAAATCTTTTAGGCAACATGCACCGTGTCTTCTCCCACCTTGAGATTTTTTTATCACTGCAATCCCATTGCTTTACTATGCATGAATCTGACAAAACTTCTTTATAGACTAAACACACATTGAATCCCACAGTTAATCAACTTAACTCGTCCTCGTCAGACTGGGTCTTCATCACCATAGTCTCTTGCACTTTATTTTTACAACTCTACCAATCATCATGGCGTACAACCACACTCTCCTTGATAAGTCGCCATACATTACGATAAAGAATCTTCATGCATGAATACTTTCGAAAAGTATTCCAACATATTTGAATGAATGCACCATACGTCCTCCCAGAACGCCCCCCCACCATACTTACCATATAATGAAAACCTTTCCAAACTCCTTTCCATAAACTCCACGTCCATAGACTTCAAGTTTCGCAAACACATCATTTAGCTTCTTCTCACTTATATGCCCCAGACACATATATATTAAGGTCTTGAAGAACTAGAATCAACATCGTTACTGATTCCCGCACAAGCTCCACCTACTACTGTACCACCATACAAGAGTCCAAAGAATGTTATTTCCCTTAATTTCCTTCATCGAACTATTGTTCGAAATCTCCGCTTGTTTCGATGCTCTCTCTAGCTTCACATGATCAAAAACTTTAATCATCGATTCTTCCAAGTCGACCGTACCGAGCCAACCATGGCTCTGATACCAATTGTTGGGGTTTACTCTCTGGTAACGGTCGACTACTTACGTCTGGTGCTCTATCAAACTCTTCATAAGATAACCACCCCAAGAGGTGGGATGGAATACCTCACAACTCCATTGTCGATTCCATACTATTCTCCAAACGAGATCACCCTATATATACTCGATTAATACTTAAAGGTCAAGTATAATACTTGGTGACCGAGTTCAACTAGTTTCCTTAATATGGAAATACTACTAGTTTCCTAAGTATCAAATACTTGGCTGCCAAGACTTACTCTGTTAAGTCCTGCTCCCTTGGAGACCAAGAAAATATTATTGATTCTCAACAAATTAACTTCACACTTTTCTCTTTTTAGTACCTAAGTAGTTGGGGTTGCAATGTTTCACTTGACCCAAAACGAATTTGCTGAATTTTAATTAGGTCTATGATGATTTTTTTTTCCTTCCAAATTGCCGTAAAAAAAAAATGCATCTTAGGTGACTTGCAAACCCCTGAAGGTATGATCCTTAGCCACCCAATCCAACTTTAAGAGCTTATGATCATAAAGGATGGAAATTCAATCGTTGTTACAGTCTTGCTAAACAGGAAGGTGCCTATATATATGGAGTAATTTTTTTGTTTTCTTTTCTCATAATGATTTTTCTAATCAAATTTTCAGACTAATGGTCAGTGACTTTTCTAAGTTAGGTGATCCATCCATAACGTGTTGTAATCTAAATCCAGTAATTGATGCATAAGTTCTTCTTTTCAGGAATGTGAAACATGGTAAAAGCGCAATAACAAAACTCTTGGACATCTTTGTTCATGAGGAAACCTATTACAAGTATGTCCCGAACTTGGTGAGCTTGATTTTTTCGGAAAAATGAAATAAAACAAATGTGCTCACTTCTTCAGCTTTTCCTTCCTTCCTTTTTTTTGTTTGAACTCTTATTCACCTGTTGCAAATTTTTATAAATTTGCCATTTGGTCTGTAGATATGGATTTTATACCCGCAAAATCCAAACACAGTAGGATGAAATACTGGCCTTAACATGTTTAACGAAACACAATTTTGCTCCCGGGGAATTTAGTTTTTTTTCCGGCTTACGTTCATCAATTGTAAGTAACATTTTCTATGCATCATCTTTACCAAAATATTGTCTTTAACATGCTTCGTAGTGTAGCTTTCTATCGGTCCGATTAATTTTTGATTCTCCCCTTTTGTTTTTCCATGTTAACATTTTTAAATACTAATTAACACATTCGCTAATATAGGGAGAGGAGCTATACGCCATCATTCCCAAGAATCGTATCTTGAGTTGGATAAGCATATACGGGAGGGTGGTTTGTGCTCTCTGGAGGAATCACATTCGACCACCGAGACACTTCCAAACCCAAGTTTAGGCAACCCAACAACCGAAAGAGGGCATTCTTTCCATGGAACACCACCATTGCCGCACTTGATGCTTATTATGTGTCCATTATTATATATAGTTTATGTTTCAGCCAGTTTGAAGACCTATAATAGAAGCTTCATAACATACACATTACAAGTTATTTGTATTGCACATATGTTGTTTTGGAAGTTATTTTTATCCATCAGTCCCTTAATTTTTAAACCTTCTGAATACAGATGTGGTTGGTTTTTCAAAAACGACCACCAACACCCAGGTGCTTCAGAGGCTCGGTGAGCAGCCTTGCCGAATGTGAGATCTCATCATTGAAAATCTCAGTTATAGATATCTTCCCGTTAAGTTTTTTTTTTTATTTGCCAGATTACCGCGCCTTTAATCTCTTTAATGCGTGAACCTAACTAGCCTCTAATTTACCGTGTCAAAGTTCCAATTTTACTTCAAGTGGGTTGAACCTGTATTCTATTACCTATCTCTTTGGTTCATTCAGTAAGTTCAACTCTTAAATATGTTGTTGCATGTTAATTTTTGTTATACCAGTATGATGATTTTTGGTATACAGCGAGATCAATAACATTGGCTGAAGCCTTTTATTTTTGTTATCATCCAATTCTGATTTCATATATCCGGTTTAACGTTGCAGTGTAGACTGGAGTAGTTACAATAACATTTGCAGAAGCACTGTGCTTTGGTTACTCCACTGAAAATTCCAAGGGCCATTACGACTTGGATTGAGGTATCTCTTTTTCCGTATTGGAACGAATTTTTTTTACATGACTAATTAATTTGTGATTTTTTTGGATTCCTAGCAATAGGACACCAAAAATGTGGTTTCTTCACTATGCACACTTTGCCCTTAATCTTCACTACGTTTAAAAGAAAAGTTTTTAGTTCACCATTAATAATTTTGGCATCATTGTTTATTTCTTATTGTCCTGCCTCTTTTGATATTTGTGTTGGAGAATAACAATTAAAATTGATCAAACAAATAAATAATAAAAGAGGCACTTATCTGATTTTCGTGTCTTCTCGTTAGCCAACTGTTGATGTCTTGAATATCCTGTTAAACAACATAGAAAGAAGAAACTCGAATGGTAGATTGAGGCGCATGTTCAACATACTGTCCTTAAGACGAGAATGCCCGGCTACACTCTGAAAAGATGATGCTATAGCCCTACGGGTACATCTGCCTCCAAGATACAACAATCTTAACAAAGTTTGAATAGCACATTCAAATTTGTCCTACTAGAACTTGGCAGCGGAAAACTCATGGAATCGTTAGCACTTAAACCCTCGAATCAAACATCGAAAAACAAAGAAGAAGTACTCAACCCCATGGGATATATAAGAGAGGTTTTTTCTATATATATCGGAAATAAAAAGAGGTTCTTCTTATATAAAACCCTAACCCAAATCCAAAAAATATATGGTAAACTTATCCCGTAAAAAACTAAGAGATAAATTTGGAAGGTGTTTTTTATTTTTGGAAAAACCTTTTTATTAGTAATTTTTATTCACATAAAACTGTATTTTTTCCAACAATCCCCCACATGAATAAAAATACGATAAAACACGGAAAACAAGAAATATCACGAATAGGCATAGGTGTCCATAAGGTCTTGAACCTTTGCTTAGTGAGAGGTTACCTGAACTACTTATTAGCCAGTGTCCATTAGGTCTTGAACTGTCTAACATTTGGTGTACTCGCTATAACAACCACACATGATATCTCCAAGGTTGCTGCCAAGCTCCGCCGTTGTGTCCATTTTGGCCCTGGACGTCTTGTTTCTCAGAATGCTCTAGAGAATCAGCTCATATTCTCATAGAAAGCGACCCACTTCCTCATTCAGATAGGTGAGTTCCATTAAGAGTGTTCACTGCTACACCCCACTTCAATCTTAAATTGAAACTATGGAACTCATTAAGACTTATTAAAAGTCATCCTTCACATGCAGTCACACTGTCACATCTACACCATAGGGAAGGGACAGAGAATATAATTCTCTGATAGTGTTTACCTTTACCCGCCATAAATTAGTTGTCTCATTCGAAACCTTGATCTTGGGATCTCCAGTCAACAAGGTTGAGTATCCTTCATGGCAAGTTTATTTTATATGAGCTTAAGTCCCATTCCCCCTCGATGTATAGTTACGAACTATCTCTTTAGAAAATCCTTTCGTCAAAGGACCACTAATTTTTCTGTTGACTTCCCTAAGTCTGTGAGGTTCTCTTTTGACTTTACATGTCTACTGAGACCTCTTTTTGACTTCACGAATCAACTAAAATTACTTCATTAAAGAGTATAGTTATCTTACCGAATTAGCCTTCTCCGAGTATGTCTAGACTTTGTCATTGCTCATTTACTTTAGACTCACATAGTCAATTGAGTTTCTGCAATGATGGCCACAGGCTTCGGTCACAGAGGAATATCTTCTAAGAAGCATCTTAGTAATTATTCGTCTTCCTCTTATGCTTGAATTAAAGCACATGAACTTTGATTTCTTCAATATACAAGTTCATCTTGTCTGTTTTAAGGACTTCCTTAGACAGACACTCCTTAAGAGGATACACACATAGGCTAAGATTTATCCATAGCCCGAAACAACAACATATCTTAAGGTCAGTACAATATGTATTACATACACAATTTAAGATGTACCTCAAGTATCGCAAATCTCTAATCAGATCATCTCAGTAATTCTCTTGAGATACAAGAAAATTTGTATACACCTGATATACTGCACATTTACAACACACATTAAATGCATCGAGTTTGACAAAGACCATTTCCTTCAGAATATATTCTGGTTCCCTTCGATCCTTTAGATCAAATCAACCAATTGGTCTTTCAGTCAAGTCGTAAATATCACATATTTCATAGGTGGTTGTAAAGCATATAAAAAATACATGTACTATTCAGTAGTACATTCTTTACATCTTCCTCAAGATTAATGTTAGTGCAATATATATCACATATGTGAAATTACATATGTACCTCATGCATTCCAATCTCTGATCCTTTAGTCAGGGCATCCCTGTGATTTCCCAGGTTAAACGCGGATATGCACATCTGTTTTGCAACACGTACTAAACACGTTAGACAGAAACTACAAAAAAAATATTTGGTTACCTACTGATCCTTTAGAACATGTCAACCGCATATTAGTTTCCTGTCAAATCTGAAGTGGTCCATAATCACGTGTCTTTCTCATATTCTTCAAGGTTGTTTTATGAATTCATCATATACCTCTCATCGTTGATGGATTGCAAGATCACATGTCTTATCCCCCACATTTAAATACTTCTCTTAAGAATTATTTAAGACTTACCTCTTGGTTTGAGCAAGTGCAAACCGACAGCAAGTACAAGAATTAAGCATGAATAGGTGATGCTCTTCCCCTGAAACGAGCTTCACTATACCTTTGCATGCTTATTCAAAAGAATTAGCAAATTAACTTTCTCATACCGACGAGTACCGTTGTACCTTTCGCATGATTTTATTGATGGAGAAAACACTTTGATTCGCACAATCTAGTGATTCCATTTCCCGCATACATCGCTTCGTCTTTGCACGTAAATTATTTCCCCTCTTAACAAACCCGATGAAAAACTTTACGCCGCTTAACACCATCACTGGCCATCATGAACGGTATTTTGGACTCCTCATCATGCTCGTGTGGTGCCAAATCTTCTACTAAAACGGAATAGGACCTTCTGGATCTCATCCATACGCTCATGAGTGTGTCTGACATCTAAGAAACCATGATTAGACGAGCTTCTTTGGAACTTCCACAACCATCCAATATGTAGTGGCATTTCTCCTCCTTGATCTCTCATACGACCCATTAGAATCTTCACAACATCTTTCCCAGACACGGTATTACGGTAACGATCTGAGGCAGTATACCTCTTCTGATCAATCTTGTACTTGATAACTCTTAACTTCACTACTGCAACCACAGGTCTATCTGTATCTGGTCAGCAAGTATGACAAGGTCATGTAACTCATTCTCTACACGTATAATTACCCCAAAGCTCGTGTCAGCAAGCATGACAAGGACATGTAACTCATAATCCCCAACTCTGGTGGTAGCTCCAGAAGTTACTTCAGAGATTCATGAATACCAGAAACAACCTTCACATGATCCTCGAGCTTGAAGTATTTGCAAACATATTTTTCATATGAAAAAACAATTCTGTAGTACGGATCTGGGTAAGGATATGCTCGTCCCGCAGCATGTCCGTCTTAATAGTTAGGAGGCATCATATACTCCACCCAAGATGATGCCACGCCAAGATGTAAGATTCCAGGTATTGGGGTGTCCAATATGTTGATTGTGTAGGTGGATTAACATTATCAAAATAAGAAAACCCAGAAAAGGTAAGAGCATCTGATCTGTATCCATTCCACCAAAAGGAAGTATATCACTCTCATACAAGTCGGTGTTTAAGGTTGCATCTATGACAGTCCATGACCATCAAATGATTCTGTAAGCCGAGGACGCTTCAACACCGATAATAAACACATGCTCCAACAGCTTTACTGACTTGCTTTATTACAAGCATTATCAGATTGACCCGCTGGCAATCGTAGGCATTCTCCAAGAGACGATCCCGAACTGGATTAGTCACCCTGAAGCACTCGACATGATATGCCGGATAGATTCCACCAACTGGTGAGACTCCCTCTCAGTTTATACTTTCATATCCAGTCTTCACTCTTCTCATGATAATCCACCCTGGTGAAGGTTTGTACTCAGAATTATAAGGCAGCAGCAGCATAAACAGAATCCCCTCTCCATGCATCAAGGACCTTAGAGTCTCCCATGCAGCAGCATGAGACTCCGGTGCAGAATTAGCCGTAGCATCTTCAAGATCTGAAGCTGCAATCCAGTCAATTGATGGCCCTATCGAACATGCAATACAGGTGTGCAAGAGGGCCTTCACAACAGACAAATAAGAATCTGTTAGGCCAATATACTTCCCGACTAGCGCTTTCCTGACAGAATTTTTTAGATTGTCAAAAGTCTCTGCTCTTGTAGTCCACTCCTCTAAGTTGGGGGGTATCGCATTGCTTAGGCAATCCAGTTGTTTTAGAATGTCTAAATGGCCATTTTGGTTCTGCAGCAAAAGAGGAACATGCCAGATGTTTGGGACATCATGGACATTAAGAATATTATCCACCGCATGACAAAACTGTGATAATTTCACTTTTGTGGCAACAACAGAGGCTAGAAAATAACTAAAATATATCAATTTTTTCCTTGCACCAATGACCTGAGCTGAGCGACATGCTAACAAATGAGGAGTCAATCCCAATGCCCGCAATTCTCGTACACTGTCAAACAACAGTTTCCTCCTTCCTTCGCTGCTAACAGCCAACAATCCCTTTAGCTCAAACTTATACTACCAGACCTTCACTTCCATTAATCATCCCATCACAACTCCATCAACAACCACTTCTAATGACTGCCAACACATACTGATGCTCTGAGGCACCATCGTTTATAAACTGAGACTCTCCAAACAGAGCTTCTCCTATCTTCTCCATCAACTCTGATGGTTACAGTTCTTGTGCGCATTCCTGTATGCCACCTGTTGTACCTGAATGGACTCCATAGAAGTGAAGGAAACAAGAAGCACTCTTGCTTCTGCAAACACCAGCTCATTCCATTCTTCATATGTCATCTCTTTAGCATGTGTATAAAGTCAGAACCCTCTTGTAGGTACTGGACAGGATGATAGCTTGTTGATGTCATCTTTACTCATTGGTATTAAGTTGTGAAGGTACCATACGTGGTATCTTTCTGCTGACCAAAAGTTGAACACCTGATTTAAGATCATGAGACTGATCAGAACTGGACTTATGACGCACCATTCAACCAACACAAATTAAATTTATGGTTTCAACTTTCAAATTGGTATGACTATATACAGTTTCTCATAAGCCAGGTACCAAACAACTATGTGACAAAGATTTTAGCTTTTACTTTATCTCATGATATCATGTTTTATGAGTCTGACAAGGATTACATCACATGCTTGGAGATATCAATATTGGTTTTGAATTAATTTTTTGTCCAGTAGACTGAATATTAAATCATAATCAATTATGCAATGCATATAAACTCAATCTTTTACATAATAATAAAGTTTCAACTCTAGCTCGATTCCATGTCTTGCTGATACACATATATAATCTACAAACCATGCACAAACTAATCAATCATGGATTCATCACGATCAAACAACAATAAGGTGATAAACCGACCAATATTCCGTGAACAACACCCAACTTCACTGCCCTAGTTATTAAACCAATTCTGTTATTTTAATTGTTATTGTAAAGATATTCTTGTCTTAAAATTGTTGGAGAATAACAATTAAAATTGATCAAACAAATAAATAATAAAAGAGGCACTTATCTGATTTTCGTGTCTTCTCGTTAGCCAACTGTTGATGTCTTGAATATCCTGTTAAACAACATAGAAAGAAGAAACTCGAATGGTAGATTGAGGCGCATGTTCAACATACTGTCCTTAAGACGAGAATGCCCGGCTACACTCTGAAAAGATGATGCTATAGCCCTACGGGTACATCTGCCTCCAAGATACAACAATCTTAACAAAGTTTGAATAGCACATTCAAATTTGTCCTACTAGAACTTGGCAGCGGAAAACTCATGGAATCGTTAGCACTTAAACCCTCGAATCAAACATCGAAAAACAAAGAAGAAGTACTCAACCCCATGGGATATATAAGAGAGGTTTTTTCTATATATATCGGAAATAAAAAGAGGTTCTTCTTATATAAAACCCTAACCCAACTCCAAAAAATATATGGTAAACTTATCCCGTAAAAAACTAAGAGATAAATTTGGAAGGTGTTTTTTATTTTTGGAAAAACCTTTTTATTAGTAATTTTTATTCACATAAAACTGTATTTTTTCCAACAACTTGCACTGTCGATTGGTTGTGCAGCGATAATGCCTTTGTTGTCAGCATTGCTGAGAATAGTTCATATGAGAAAAGACTTGGAAATCCAAATACTGCGCAACTATGACATACCAGTACAAGGCAATTACTTTGAGACAGATGCATCCAATTGCTTTAATAATCCTTATATTCGAAGTCGGGTGGTTCGTAATACCTAAGGTGTTCATTCTTAGATCCAGAATGGCGAGGGAAGTTAAAGATATCTGGAAGAAAAATGTTGAGAAATGTAACCAATACACATCTAGAACGATATTTAACAATAATTGCCACCGAGAACTTATATTTGGTAAAGCATGTCTTATGAGCTGAATCTATCACTAACACACTCACCTTGCTATGAATAACGTACTAATATGTATTACTATATGCCTGTTAATGCGTCGATTCACATTTTTACTCCAATGCAGTTAACTTGCATTTCCTATCTTGCAGGGAAGGGTAGGGGTTTTGTGATGATCTACTTTCAGGAAGCCTACGTTTCCTACCTTTGCCAAAACAAGGGTTGAGAGAAGTGTTCTCGATATAACAATATCTAAAGGTTTTAATGGATACATCTACAGGTAACTAATTTATGAATTGTCGTATTGAATATTTATATACATTTGGCTTTAGTAGCGGTTGAAAATTGTCCTTCGTTGGCATAGCAGCTATCAATGTCTTCAGCGAATCGGCCAGAAAGATCGATATGAGTGCCCCCAAAACATAGAAAAAGAAATTCAAATACAAAAACAAAATGAAAATGTATCAATTGGTGTTTAAAGAATGTTTAATACCCCATCTTAGGAAATATGAAATATCCCGTGAAGGTCAAGCTTCTCAGTTTGATCCCTTGACTCCTTGAAATTTTATGGAGTCAATTTAAAATGAAAACAAGCTTCTCAGTTTTCATCCTACCGAAGAACTTTGATGGTATTCAGTCAATTGAAATTATTGATTTGTCAATTGAATTGATGAACAATAGTGGAGGTTCTAACTAATCATTATATACCAACAAACCCCTCCATTATCTCCCATGCTTCCGATAACTATGCCTTCTAAAAATTGAACACATAAACTTTCATTGAAAAAACACGGAACTGCGTGGTTTGGGCGATAAAAATCAGAGGATGACACATAGAAGAAGTCAGAGGTGGTCCGACAACAAAAACACCCCAAAAGGAGACGGCTTGCGGCACGGGTCATTCCCTAGTATGATGATATAGGAACGGAACCGGTAATTGATTGGTTATCTAGCCTACAAGCAAAAGAATGTGTCTTTGTAATGATTTTAAATTTGGCTTTGTTTTTTTTCTTCTTCCATTTCTCATTTTCATACATTTAATCTTTATTAAGATTTTAGTACATTAATAACGAAATAATAATACTTTTTAATAAAAATAATTTACATTCACGCCAAAGATTTTAGTACATTAACAACGAAATAATAATACTTTTTTACAAAAATAATTTACATTCACTCCAAAGAGAGAAAAATATTAAGTATTTTGACTTCTTTTTTTAATGTCTTAATACCCAACGGGGTACCCAGGACTTTTAACGGGTCCTGTTATGGGTCCACAAATTTAGGAACCAGATTCGACTTTTATAAGTAGGGTCCGGGTCTAGTGATACTCGAGAGGACCCCTGACGCATTGCCAACCCTCCATCATTTCCGAGTATTTAAGGATTATTCAGTAGAACCTCTCAATATTAATGCTCTTAGGAGTTCACAAGATTATAAAATGTACAAAAATTTAAGTAAAGTATATGTTTAATGTATTTATAGTTGTATTAGAGTTTTAAAATAAAATAAACGGTCCGCGAGTTATAACACCAAAAGTGTCATTATCCATCCACAGAAAACCCATCAAAACAAAAGTAACACAAAAACCCCAAAAAACAAAAGTAACACAAAAAAACCCCAAAGAATTTTGGTTTCATCATAAAATTTGTTGAAACCAATTTTAAAATTTCGGGTTTTTGTATCAATTTTTAAAAATTTGGGTTTTTATATCAATTTTGTATAAGATGGAGTTTTAATGGATCCTAACATTTGAATAGGGTTTTTGTACCACAATTTTGGTCACCTTGGGTTTCTATGAAATTGTTTGTTCAACCCCTAACACGAACGAAAACCACAGTAAAACATGAAAAATACAAATAGATCTTGGTAAACCAACACTCAATTACCCTAAGTTGAAATTTCCTTAAATTTTGGTTTCCCCAAATAAATTATGCCTTTAATTACGTTACCTGACTTTGGGTTAATTTAAGGTGCATCATGTACAATCAGAACAACCAATTTGAAGTGAGAAATCCATCAAGATACGGTAAGAATTTGGACTCATAGAAAATATTGGAAATCCATCATGATACGGTACATAATCCAAAAGATTTGGATCCATAAATTGATGCCTGCCTTCCCCGGGTCCATAGACTCTATGCTAGGGTGTCTTCTCTGTAGATGACACGACAGGATCTTTCCAAGTTCCAAGCATAGTACTTATTAGATTTCGAGGTCGTAGTATGCCCCCTATAATCATCAAAAAAAGATATTTGCTTTTATCCCTCTTTTTTTTCAATTTTCGCCAGTCGCTAGTCCCTGCTCTACGCCGAGCCTGTAAATGAGCTCTGCTTCCTAGGAAGCAACTTCAGAACGAGTGGGCCCCTGTGATGTCATACAAATAAATTATAAAATAAAGCAATTCCTTTTCGATACATGTATTTTTCAAGTTGAAATTTCCATAAATTCTGGGTTTCCTCAACGTAAATTTTGTCTTTGATTACGTTAAGATCCATCATGTACAAACAACCAGAACAACCAATGTGTTGTGAGAAATCCATCATGACACAATAAGAATTTGGACCCATAGATTGATGTATGCTTGCCAGTTCCCCTTGGTCTATACTAGGATCTCATCTCTCTAGATGACACGAGAAGACCCTTCAAGGCATAGTACTTGATTTCGAGGTATTTGTCTGCCCCCTATGATCATCAGAAAAGACATTTGCTTTTCTCCCTCTCTTTTTGACCAGTTTCAGATGGAGTAGGGCCACTGAGATGTCAACCTCAGTAGATGGTGGTAGTATTTGGTTCTGGGACATGGATAATAACCACTAGGTCTAGGATTTGATGGACTATTAGATTAGAGAGAGAATCAAAGGCCTGAATTGGCACTACGTGTACTTGGTTATGACTAAATTAATCTATCATTTACTACCTTCCAAAACAAATTATTTGATTGACACCTGGCTTCATCCAGGGGAAGACTTTGTGTGCATCCTACTCCCCTGTTTGTTCCGAAGATTTTTAAAAGTGATCGAATGAAGGTGGAAATACAATCCTTCACCTGTAATATAGGTGAAAAAAGAAGTTTCCACCTACTTATGCTATGATTTACTACCTTGCAAAAAAATTTGTTTGATTGACACCTGACTTCAGCCAGGGGAAGACTGTGTGTGCATACATACACCCTTGTTTGTTCCGAAGATTCTTAATAATGATCAAATGAAGGTGGAAATATAATCCTTCACCTGGAAAATAGGTGAAAAACGAAGTTTCCACACACAAACTTGATAAAAATGGTGAAGCGCAAATTGCGCCAATAGAATAAATAACGGTATTATTACATATCAGAAGTGGAAAGATATTCCTACTATGCTATTCAGTTGTGCAACAATGGAGTCCAACCACAATGGAACTCCAATGGGCGCATCAAAGAAATTGGAAGTCTCAAAAGGTTATTATGCAAAGTGAAGTATGTTCAAAGAAATAGAGAGGCCAACAATGTTGCAGATAAGTTGGCGAAACATGGTACTTTTTTACCCTGTTGGAGTCCAGTACTTGTTAGTAAACAATCTGCCTTAGCCTCTTATTGGAGGCAAGCCTATAAAAAAAAAGGGGGGGGGGTATTTATTTTTTATATGGGGTATTTATTTTTATAGAAGAATATATTATGGGGTATTTTTTTTTACCCCAAAACCAAAAGTAAATAAATAACCCATTATACCCATCAATAAGATAATTTATAGTATCAAACACTTATAAATAATTAAAAACAGTGGATTTGTGAGTCCCACATCATTAGTTTCCGCATAACGAACTTAAAATAAAATATGGTAGCAGTCTATCAGGCTGACTGTTCACATGTGCACTCGTGTTAAAGTCTGCGGGCATCCAAATCAAAACCAATTGGCAATGAGTGGAGCGGACCTTCCATATTGAGTTTATATTTTTCTAGATACATTTTTGAGTTTATAAGAGTAACCTCCATATAAGAATATCTTTTTGTGGTACCTAAGATATACTATATAGAGAAAATTTAATAATTAATAATAATATCAGTTACTGTTCTCTTGCCTCTCAGAGTCAGACCGCCTCAACACGAAAGGTGATACTTGGTAGTTTGTTCCCAACGGTTGACGGTGTTGCCTACCAGTTGGCTCTTCATAATTTTACCCAGGTATGTGGTTTGCCTTCTACTTATTGCGTCGATCACTGCCCCCCTCCCCCCTCTATGCATTCCCTGGCAATCACTTATTTTGACGCAGTCAAGAAGCGAATCCATGTCCAGTTTACATTATCTGCAAGAGATCCAATGTTGTGGCAGTCAAACATGCTCAAGATTACCTTTTGGCTGTTCCCATAAGTGGGCTAGTCCAATGCCTTGGTCCCCGTGAATTCAGAGATGTAGTATGTTATCGTCTTGGTATTTCCTTATTCGTCGAAGGCGGGTTATGCTCTTGTTGCAATAAACCAATGGACATTTACGGTGATCATACGATTCATTGCGCTAAAGATGTTGGAATTAAGTTTCGTCATGACATAGTTCGTGATGCAGTTACTGACATCTGTTACAAAGTGAATGTGCATGCGTGCAAAGAAGCGGATTTGGGTATTTTATCAGATGATAACAATGATTTACGTCCGGCTGATATCCTTGTGATCAATTGGGAAAACGGCCAAGATGTGTGTACGGATGTCACAGGTGGCTCTCCCTTTACTGGTGATGAAGTTCGTGCCTTCATCCCAGGCCAAGCTATCTCGAGAGCAATTTCACGCAAACGTACTAAATATTTGTCTGAATGTAGTTCCCATGGTTATGGTTTGGGCGTCTTAGCCTTTACTACATTAGGGGAGCTTAGTGAAGATTTTATTTGTTTTTTCAAGCGTCTGAAGAATTGTTTAGTTAACAATAACGCTGGTAGTGGTTTTGGTAGTTTTATTTTCCATAGGCTGGGTGTTGTTATTCAGAAAGGGGTTGGTGCTCAGCTTGTTGTTCGGCTGCCAGCCAAAGGTTCTGTAATTTGATTTACCTTTTTAAATAAGCTAGTATTTTCTTTTAAAATCAGTTAATTAGATTGAAAAAATAGTAAATATTTATTTATCGATAAATAAAATAACCTCGTCAAAGGAATACTCCCAACTCCCAAGGTTATTATTTATGGAGGTTGGAGTCGTTGGACTATAAATGGAATGATATTAAAAGTTGCAGAAAAACCCTTTTAGTCTCCCAAAATAAGGGTCCTCTTCCTAGAAAAAAAATTTACAACGAAAAGTGAAAACTCTATTGAATTAAGCATTTTCGATTGAATTATGCACTCTATGAATGACAGCTAATGTGTGATTTTTGCTGTCTCTGTTTACGTCTCATTACTCTACTAATTCTATGACTCTAGGGTTTAGCTGGTCTATATACTCTCTAGACCAGAAGAGAAGTCAAGAACAAGACCAGACGGGAGTCATGAGTCGTTTGATTTTCCCTCCAGTCTCACTCACTCTACCCATGCTTATTGGTCCTTATGAAATGAAACGAAAATGTTTAGTGTACCGCAAAACGTGCACCGTGATTTTGGTGTGAGAGAAAAAAAAAGGTGGTGGATCCCACCTTTTACCCCACCCCCTGCAAATCTCCCCCAGGGCTGTCCTAACAGCCCTTGGATTTCTTCACGGTGCACATCGCGGGACACACCTTCGGTGTGTGTATCATCGCTGAAAGAAAAGACGTTTGCTTTCCCTATTCAGAAACCAAAACCTATGTTTTTTTAATTTTTTTTTATCCTGATCATTCCATCCCAATTTCATAATAGAAATTTTCAAAGTAAAATTTTCTTTTAAACTGGTAATTGCAAATTTTTTAATGAAAATGCCTGTTTCGTTCCACCGTCTGTAAAATTAAATAAAACATAACAAATTTTCATTCAAAGAGCCAAGAGCCAGAGTAGAAATATATATCACGTTCAGACGATTTAGCCTCAAGATAGCACAAAAATAAATAACTAAAAATAATCCAAAGTGCTTATCACCCTTTCTCTCGGTCATCTCATACTAATTTCAATACATAAAAACCGTAAGATGAAAGATCTCAAAAGGAAACAGGGACTGCATTTGTTCATCTATCATTAGATAGAAAAGAAGAAGAATCCTCTAGTAAAAGAAAGAAACAAAACCTTTGTTCATTAACACATAGAACGGACAAAAGGTTTATCAGGAAAAAAAAAAGCTGAAAGGATTGCATCACTAAAATCTACTAGAAGTAGTTCAACTAAAAATCAACTAACGAGGATTAAACTACGCAAGGCTGGATTTAAATTCCGCAAATTTTTGAGACACATCACTTGTTTGATCCCCATCTTCAGTTGAGTAATTTTCTAGCTGAACGAGTCTAGCCTCAGTTATTTTCAAGTAACTAATGATACGGTTATAGTTCTTGAAAAAATTCACGAGTTCAGTATCAATGTTTGTGACATGCTTTAGAACCAAATCCATTTGAGTAGATATTTCTTTAACCATGGTAAATAGAGAAGCTAACTTGTCTTCTTTCTCCTGTAGAGAATCTTGTGACTTTGTTTTCTCGAAAATGCGGTGCGGAAAGAATGTGCTTAGATCTATCTGTTCCCCAGAGTAAGAGCTCGTTGATGATATCATTTTCTTCCTGTGCGGTTCAATTTTTTGATAGTTCGACCTTCAGAACCTAATACAACACAATTTCATTTCTAGATTAGTTTTATAGAGCAAGCAGTGCACGGAAACTGTTAACAGCACCTGTGCCGTTGGATCATGCAGTATATCGGTGAAAGGATACTGAAAAAGAGGGGGTCTAACAACCACACCCAATATTTCGCTTAGCAATCTGTATGGACAAACTCCAATATACTTTCTAGAGAATCAACTAGACAGTCGGACTCAATCTAGATAAAAAGTATACCAAAGAGTTTATATCTCAATCTGTCGATTTGATTTTTACTCAAGCAAATAGAAATTTGCGAGTCTTTATCAAAGAGAGATAACTTGGATGGTACCAAATACCAATATCCAAGTGTCAATCAATTTAAATCAACAACCAAAAGGTCGGATATTCTTATTTATTGAACAACACACAACCTGTGATATTTCAATTATATAAACAAATATAATGCGGAATAGAAATAACACAGACACCAGAGTTTTGTTAACGAGGAAACCGCAAATGCAGAAAAATCCCGGGACCTTGTCCAGATTGAACACACACTGTATTAAGCCGCTACAGACACTAGCCTACTCTAAGCTAACTTCGGACTGGACTGTAGTTGAACCCCCAATCAGTCTCCCACTGATCCAAGGTACAGTTGTACTCCCTACGCCTCTGATCCCAGCAGGATACTGCACACTTGATTCCCTTAGCTGATCTCACCCACAACTAAGATTTCCTACGACCCAAAATCACAGGCTTTGACAATAAACAAATCTGTCTCACACAGACAAGTCTATCAAAGGATCAATCTGTCTCCTACAGAAAAACCTTAAAGTTTTTGTTCCGTCTTTTGATAGTAATCAAGGTGAACAGGAACCAATTGATAATCCGGTCTTATATTCCCGAAGAACATCCTAGATTAATCAATCACCTCACAACAATCTTAATCGTATGGTAGAGAAACAAGATGTTGTGGAATCACAAACAATGAGACGAAGATGTTTGTGATTACTTTTTATATCTTGCCTATCGGAGATATCAAATCTCAAGCCAATGAATATGATTGTACTCGTACGATAGAAGATGCAAGATCAGATCACACAACTACGATAAAAGTAGTATCGGTCTGGCTTCACAATCCCAATGAATTCTTTAAGTCGTTAACCTGGTTTTAGAAGAAGAAAACCAGAGGTTAAAGGAGAACCGACTCTAGTACACAAACTAGTATCACACGTAAGGTGTGGGGATTAGTTTTGCACAATACTAGATGTCTCCTTTATATTGTCTTTCAAATCAGGGGTTTGCCTTGGTAACAAAGCAATCAATATTCACCGTTAGATGAAAACCTGATTTAGATTCAAGCTAATATTTCTCAACCGTTAGATCGAAAACTTAGCTTGTTATACACAAATGAACTGCACGCTTATAGGTTTCTTAACCGTACCCAAACATGTACATTGTTGGTTCAACAATAATTAACCAAAAGGTTAGCCACATGAGCATTTCATATCAACCATGTTCTTCTTCACCATAACTAGTTCAAATGACTCAAATGAACTAGTTAGAGAGTTTTTCAATTACAAGGAAATCTTATGTAACTACATAAGACATAATTGAAGCAAAGATGATTTGATTCACTTGAATCGGTTCATGAACTTTTATAGCCACGGTTTGCAAATTGCATTCCTTAGTATTTTTAAGTTTAAGTTCAGAAATCATCTTTAGATATATAACCTTCTCAAGTTCGCAGACTAGGTTCGCGGACTTAAGACACCGGACAGAGTTTACAAACTCCAGCAGAAATTCTCGGGATGAGAACTTCGCCGGTTCGCGGACTGAGCAACAAGCCATTCTTCCGGTTTCTCTTGATCAACAAAGTTCGCAAACTTTGGTTCAAGGAATAGGACTTATACATAAATGTGTTTCCACAATAATGCTTATGTCCATCATTGGTTATGTAATCTAAAATCTCATTCCAATCATTGAAACATTCTTAGAGGACGTTATACAGTTGTTACACCATTTCTCGTCAAAGCAATTTTCAAAGTGATTGAAACATATCATGACTTTTGTCACTAGGCAAAGCTAAACTTGGTCGAAACGAAAAGCTTACCAACACATATTTCGAGATATAGATAGGCGAGGTATACTCGGCTCGAAATACCAAATGTGTATAATCTAAGTCTATATATATATAGTATACGATTTTTTGTCTCAATAAGTAGGAGATAGAGTAGATAGACTTTTGAGTGACAGATAAGTTCAAGTCTTCACATACCTTTTTGTCGAGAAGTTCCACCGGTTCCTTGAGTAGTTCTTCTACTTGTATGATGAATCGCCATGAAGTCGATGATCTCAACTACACTTTCTATCATAGTCAGAGACTTAGCTATAATAGACTAGAAATCAAGACTTATAGTTTTGATCACTAATATTGACAAACATGCTTGAGATAGCAACGCATGCGAGTTCGACCAAGTAATGCTCTAACAGATACATCCAATGTAGTCAAACACGGTCGATATATCGTTAATAATTGTCGGTTCTGGGATACGTGCAAATTAATTACCTCGTATTCAACCCGTATACACGTTAAAGGTCTCTAGCTTTTTCATATTCATATTCAATGCTTGTACTTATAAAAAAAAAGTGTATGTTTAATGTATTCATAGTTGTATTAGATGATGCAAATATATTTTTACTTTTCGATACACATGGAACTTGTTAGGCTACTAGTGAATTTTTGATGTTTTCTAGTAGAAGATAAATCGTCAATTTAGTTTCTTTCCAACAAATAAAAATGTTTGTTGTTAGGTAAATGACTTATATGAATGATTGAATGGTAAAATTCGCCTACAAGATCTATTATATACCATCGATTATTGATATATGGAGGAAAATTTCTTAGGGAGGATTAAAAAAACTTACTCTCTCCGTTCCACTTTAGAAGATGTTTTTAGAGTTTCACGCAAATTAAGAAGTGGAAAGAGATATGAAAATTTTCGATTGATATCCCTGAAAAAGTCTTCAAACATTAATTACTATTATTGCATTTGAAAATAGACAAATACAAAGGAGGATAAATATTTAGGTATATATCCTTTAAAATCGGACTACAGAATATCTAGCTTTGATTTTCTATTGGACAAGGTAACTTCTAGACTGCCAGGATGGAGAGTTCACTTTGTTAACTCTGCAGGGAGAACCATTTTGTCTAAATCAACCATTGCATCTATTCTAGTTTATTTTATGGGATTTTGTTTGCTGCCTCAAGGTGTTATTCATGAAATCGAAAAGATTCAAAGATTTTTCTGGTGGGGTCACTCAACCGAGGAAAGAAAGATCCACTTTATAAATTGGTCGAAGATGAAGTTAAGAAAAGAATCTGGTGGTCTGGGGATCAAAAACATAGAAGTGATGAATATTGCTTTAATATGCAAACTGGAATGGAGGTTTTTAGAAAACGATGATGCTATGTGGGTACAACTTCTGAGCGCAAAGTATCTTCAAGATTCCTCTTTTTGGCTAGCTGAAAGACCTAATAAATGTTCTGCGACTTGGAGCAGTTTACTGGAAGTTCGTCATATCTTGGAGAATATAATTTTCTGGCAAATTAATGATGGGAAATCAGTGCATATTTGGAATGATCCGTGGCTTCATCAAAATTTGGACCATCTTATCAGTAGGCCTACAACTCTGTCGATCAACATTATCAAGGTTTCTGACTTGTTGATCCCTAATACAAGGTATTGGAATGTCACCCTCTTGAATAGTCTATTCTCCCCATATATTGTTCATCTCATCACATCCGTCTACTTAAGTGAGGAAACTGAATCGAAAAATACAGTACTTTGGTCTTGTACTCCTTCAGGGAAATTCTCTACTAAATCATGTTATCATCTCCTGTCAAACAATTTACCTTCTTCATCAACTTTGAGTTCTTTCCCATGGAAGAAATTTTGGTCCTTCACCAAGCTGCAACTGAAAATTCATATATTTGTGTAGAAAGTACTTCACAATGGCATTGCAGTAAAAGCAAATATCGGAAGGTTTATCTCTTCTATTGATGTTAACTGCTCGTTTTATGGTCTTGAAGATGAGTCAATTGCACATGTCCTCTTTGATTGTCCAAAAGCAAAGTCAGTTTTTGATAAGGCCAACTTAGACATATCTTATCCTGCACCGGTGCTTAACATTCAATAGCTTTTAATAGACTGGATGGAAGTCGATATCAATAACTCTTTTATAATGAAAATTTGCATTATTTGGAATTTGTTGAGATGAGAAACGACATTGTTTTCTCTCAAGTGACTTTCTCTGAAGATCTGATTCTGAAGAATGGTACACAAGATTTTAATATGTGCTTTTATGGGATTTCACAAGATTCAAATGTTACTTCTCAGGACTTTCGATCTCCTCACTGGTCTCCTCCTTCTAACCCTTATGTTAAGATAAATGTTGATGCAACTTTTATTCCTAACAATGGTGCAGCTGGAGCAATTGCAAGAGATCATAATGGGATGTTCTTGGGCTGCGACACATATACTTTTGATTCTACTTCTTCATTATTAGCAGAATCTTTAGCATGTAAACTGGGAATGGAATTAGGGTTAAGATTTGGTTTCAAAGAAATTATTATTGAAGGGGACGCTGCTAACGTTACTTCTGTGGTGCTTGGAGAAGTCTCTCAAATTCCTTGGAGCATTAGATCAACGATTTTAGAAATCAGGAGTTTGATATCATCTTTTTTCAATGTAATTTTCGTTTCTGTTCCTAAAAAAGCAAACAGTCTGGCACATATATTATGCCAACATGCTATGCATGACAATGTAAATATGTGGTGGAATGCAGATTCTCCACCTCTTTGTATCCTTTCAAACCTCTATTCATGAGTTCCACTTTATTAACAGAGTTCCACTTTATTAGAGTTCCACTTTATATGTGGTGGAACTCAACAGAGTTCCACTTTATTAGACAAATGCTATCCCACACGATAGCATTAGACAAATGCTATTCCAATAAAGTGGAACTCTGTTGAGTTCCTTTTCTCTTCAAAAAAAATAGACAAATGCTATCCCACACGACTTTGTGGGATGGCTTCCCGAAAAAGCGGCTTCTAAGAAGTTGGATGAGCTTATAGTTCCAAGACAAAATATTAGGGTGTTATTGGAAGTTTTGTGGGAAAATATAAAAATCATCAAGTATTGTGGAACAAAAAAATAACCCTAAAACGTCATCTAAAAATGGAACGGAGGGAGTATTAATAAGATGTAGGGGTACAATTTGGTGCATTTTTTATTTATTGTTGCCCTTCCCAATCTTACTGGTCAAGGGGAAGCCTGTGTGTGCATACATTACACCCTATTTGTTCCGAACATTCTTCACCCTTGTAATGGTCGAATAAAGGTGGAAATACATCACCTAGAAGACAGGTGAAAAAAGAAGTTTCCCCACGAACTTTATGAAAATGGTCAAGCGCAATAAAATAAATAACGTAATGATTATACACCGTCTAACCTCAATAGTTGAATGTTTGAAAAACGAATAACTTCAAAAAATGAATGATTGTTGAATCCTACTGGGGCTTGAACCCAATAGAAATTTGAGGCTTGAAGTTCTAATTAGCATTGGGTGTCACTGTAGTACAGTGGTAAAGTCATTGGGTGATGATACCAGTGGCCTGAGTTCGAAACTCGCCAGCATCAAATTCTTTACCGATCAAAAGTAAAAAAAATCCAGTTAGCAATTCGGGATACGGCATACGTACGGAATGGGAAAAGTACGAGTATTATACGGATTCGTAAAAATTAAATTCGGTCAAAAATCCGGTGAACGATTCGTGATTCGGCAGTAGTACGGAACGTGATATGTACGTGTATAATTCGTTTTACTAATCTGAGTTCGGTATGGAAAATACGTAAAACATTAATTAATACAATAATATTTTAAGTATTGAGGGGTATGATTTGTGATCGAAAATGCAATATATATTTAATATACCAATGCCTAAAACTTCAACACACGGCTGGAGCAGGGGATGAAGCCTGAAGGTTGGTTTAGTATTATAGTAGGCAACAGTATTGTGTAGGTCGACTCTCCCCACTCCCATTTTTGCGAAAAGAAACCAGTAGGGCTAATATCCGTCTGTGGACTGTGGCCCTGTGCGGTGCGAAGTACAATTGGGCTTGTGAGAGTATTGGTTGGTGGGCTAGGAACTATAGTTTGGCTGCAAACTATACTTAGGCTAAACTTACAATCCAGCTGGCGAACCGAATATCGGAATGATTCGCGGATTCATAAATTTCCTCACCACATGCATATACAAGGGGAGGGGTTGTAGGAATTACTGGCTAGTTCAGTTCTAGCAGACCCAATTAATGGCTAGTACACCCGTGGAAAAGATTTACTCTCTAGTCCAAAAACTTCGTGAAGACTATAAAGTGTATTTTATAAATTCCTAAAACACCCTTCCAGATCTAATTAGTATCAACACATGTAAACTGCATACTAGTAGTATCAATACGGTGATACTACATATTAACATGTACTGTACTAGTAGTAACAAAAAAAAAACTGTTATTTATTGATACTACATATTTTACTACTAGTATACTAGTATACTACTATAGTATAGTATACTAGTAAACTAGTAGTAAAATATGTAGTATCAATAAATAACAGTTTTTTTTTATATGTAGTATCAATACATAACATACTACATATCAATATGTAGTATCAATATATAACATACAACAAATCAAACATACTACATATCAATATATAACATACTACATATCAATATGTAGTATCAATACATAACATACTACATATCAATATGTAGTGTCAATATATAACATATTACATATCAAACATACTACATATCAATATATAACATATTACATGTCAATATGTAGTATCAATACATAACATATTACTACTAGTATACTACATACTACATATGTTATTACTACATACTACATACTAGTTACTACTAGTATATTACATACTACATATGTTATTACTACATACTAGTTACTACTAATTACTACTAGTATACTAGTTACTACTACTACTATTATACTACATATCAATATATAACATACTACATGTCAATATGTAGTATCAATACATGACATACTACATATCAATATGTAGCATCAATGCATAACATATTACTACAAGTATACTAGTTACTACAAGTATACAACATACTATATATGTTATTACTACATACTACATACTAGTTACTACTAGTATATTACATACTACATATGTTGTTACTACATACTAGTTACTACTAATTACTACTAGTATACTACTAATTACTACTAGTATACTACATATATAGTATGTAGTAACATATGTATTATTATACGTAATGTTATATACTAGGGTTAGTAGAGTAATTTTACTCTTTTCAAAACTTTTTTGGCCTAAGGAGTAAATATTTTTGGCGCTGGACTAGTCAGTAACCCGGGTCAGGTTTTCTAGACTAAACAGTAAATCCCTCGAGGGGGTTACTAAATTTCCTCACCACATGTATAAGGGGAGAGGCTCAAGTTTTTTTAATTTAAGAAAATCATCATTTTTTTCCCATATTCTTAACAGGATTTCCCTACACAATAAATGGGGGTATTTAGATGAAAATTCATCTTGGAAACAACCCTTCGCCTATTTTCTTTTTGATAGGCTAAAGCCTACAGCCGAAACCTGATATAAAAAAAAGAAAAAAAAAAACTGGCCACTACCCAAATCCAGCCAGGTGGACTAGCCCCATTGCTAGACCCAACCCCGCCAAACCCCTCTGTACAACTAATTACTTACGAACCTCTACGGTGGGGATTGAACCCATGATTTCCTCCTTGCTGGAATTGATGGGATACCACTGAGCTATGCTCTTGGACCCACTGTGGTCTTTTTGATATATATCATGACACAATATGGGTTCGGAGTTTGGACACATAGATTGATGTCTGCTTTCCCCTTGTTTATACTCTATGTACTAGTAGTATACTAGGGTCTCTTCGCTCTAGACGAAACGACAAGACCCTTGCAAGAATAGGAGTACTGATTAGATCTCGTTGTCGTTTTCTGCAGTTTGCCCCTGTAATCATCAGAAAAAGACGTTAGCTTTTCTCCTCTTTTTTACTTGATTTTCGCTTGTCCTTACTCTACCCGGACCCTATAAATGAGCTCTGCTTCTTATGAGCTTTTTCAGAGTGAGTGGGGCTCCTGAGATGTTAACAGCAAAATAAGTTAACGAGGTAGGATCAATTGACATGTTACAATTATTATTTTAGCGTCATTTTTTCAATCCAACCCAAACTGCAATGAATTTGAAACTAATTTTTGGGGGACACGTTCTTCATATATTTCTCTATACTCTAACGAATAATGAGAGCCACCATGTGATAATAATGTCATTGAAACCTTGTCATCAGATCATTCCCTTCGTAAATAATGTAAATATGAGTCAATAGTAACAATAAGACAGCGCACTTAATGAAGGTGAAAACGCAATATTCCATTTAAAATACACGTGAAGGTTAATTTGCAACCGGCTCCCAATGCTATTTTTTATGATATTAGGACATGCATCCATGCTTATTTACCTTATCCCTCGGATTTAATTTTTTGCTTAGTCAGATGCCTGTCTCGCATTTCTTTCTATATCGCGGACTTGGTGGTATATTAGAAAAATAATTCTTCACTTCAAGTTGGTGCAACCATCGTGGTGGGCCAAATGAAGGGGACTAAAAACAATTTTTAGATATACTAGTGGACCAAATTTAAAATTAAGGTGGGATAAATATAAAATTTATAGTAAAAGTAAGGGGCTTCTTATGATTTTGTTGATTTTAGGGGGTGGATGGCGGCGGCTGGCTCAGAGGTAGTCTACCCTTGGCTCTCCCTGGAATCATGTATGTGAAGAATTCAAAATGGGTGAAAACTGAGTTTTGCACTTGGTACATTGGGGTGGAAGAAACTTCAAAATATCGGTGAAAAAAAAGAATTTCCCTCAAAACATCCAACGTAGTTAGTCGATCTCGTCATTTAACGACCACTTAGCCACTGATCGTTTCACTGTTTGCCGATATTTGTGCACATATTTGCTAATTATTACGTCTGAACGAGTACATATTTTTTGCCCCAACCCAACGTAAAATATTTTCGTATCGTTTAATATATTATGTATTTTTTGGGCCGCATAGGTATGTGAAAAGCATTGAACGTGAATTAACGAATTCCTGGTTTTCCCGTATTGCGCATATTTGACTTCGCATTTCACATGAAACATTTGCCGCGAAAAAAGAACTTTGCAACCAAAATATGACTATCAAAGTATCGATGGCCACAAAGAGATTACAATGATGATAATCTAGATATTACAACATGTGAACATACACAGCCAATTCCTTAAACATGCTACAATTATAACTTCTATTAACAAAATCAAACCCACCTAAGAAATTCTAATTCTATCAAATAGTTACTATATACAATGACTTCACCATTTTTTTTTGTTTGGAAGAAACGTTCACATTCAGAATCTATCAAGCGTCGCATCCTTACTGGTTTACGGAAGAAACTATTTCTCCGTAATTATGAAGCGTCGCATCCTTACTAGTTCATGGAATTCACCAGGACCCACCGCCGCCCGGGAATGGTTTAAGGTTCAAGAACCAATCTAGGATGGAACTGGAACCAGTCAAATCCAGTAAAAAGAAGAAAAATAAATTCGACCTAAACGCCATTGCCTATTACCAGCACCATATGAGCAAATCCACACTCTCTTATTATTTATCTTTCGCTTCCTCTGAATAATATGATTCATACCCTTCTCCTAACAAAAGTATCAGAGACGAGGGAAACTAGGGTGGCCAAATAATTGCTTAGCCCTCTTGTTAACAGATGATAAGCACATGCATTTCTATTTGTAAGTTTTTGATGCCTCAGATCTTATAAAAGACCCTTTCCAGGAACCTAGAATAAAATCTCACCGCTTTTAAATATACACACTATCTTCAAAGGGAACAAGCACTCATCCAAACCTTTGAAACGAGGATAATCCACAAGAGTTTTATGGGTAATGATATAATGTTGACACCAAGATTCTCCAGATCCATATTCTTGCATCACCCACACCTCTATGAGACTCGTTGGAACCTGTACACTTACACAAAGGTCCAAATCCATTACTCTGATATCCATCAAGACATGGCCTTGAACCCAAGATTTATTTGGTAGCTGCATCTCTTTGAAGACCTTTTTGTTGATATCCCACGATAAAACAAACTGAGAGGTCTGGACAAACATATTAGATACCCAATGGAAAGCACCATTAAGAAACATCTCACCACGGGAAGCATCGGTGATATCATATTGAACGCTTTGAGTGCTCCATGACTTTTCTCATAACCTGAAGATATGAAATGCTGAACCATCACCTTGAGCACACCTGCTCTCAGCAATTACCAGTTTAAAATTATCAGTCTTGCGATCATAACCGAAACTATGAGTTCTAATATCAAGGTAGTTGTATTCTTTTAGTGCATGCAATTCAGGTAATTTCATATACTCTGTTGTAGCGGGGTTCCAAAGACAGACAAAATATTGAGAAGGTATGTTATAATACAACAGGCAAACCAGACCTTTGGATGAACCCAACATAGTAATATAAAAATCCGAATTTTTGTAAGGGACATCTGATACAGTAATGTACTCCGGAATACTTGCGGATGCTAATACTGAATCATGAGCTACTGAGAAAATTGTTCTTGATACTGAGAATCCAGAAGGCATTGGTCTATTCCGTCCCAAGGAAAAATAAAGAAAATTCAGGTTGTTTTTCTGGATAGCACGACATGTGTGCATTCTAGCAAAATCGGTATCCGAAATAATGTCACACATAAACTTGGAGACGCACTTTCAAACAAATGTTGTTTCCACTGGAACCCTTGTAAGTATCTCAAACCATAGAGTTCGCGGAATGCTTGACATCGCTGCAATAGATGCTGTTGTTTCTGATTATGCTTCTACAGTTTATAGGAAAAAAAATCTGTAAGTTTTTCTTTTTGTTTGTTGAAGCCAAAAAACTGTAAGTTATGTGAGGAAGGAGATGGCAAGATTTAAGAAAATTACACAACCACCCATAGAACTTTAACCCTAATGATTAATGCACCGAAGAAATGCAACCTAAATCTAAACCGTGTGAGTGTGACTGGGGTGGTAAGACCAGCCACTCCTCCACACCCCTATCCCAATGTTTAGAACGCAAAGTTCAGATCGTCCGATCCCTCATGGTGGGTAACCCGGTGCAGTTTTTCGGTCAACCTAGAATCACTCCCGAGATAACCAATATCTATCGAGAGATTCTAGGTTGACCGCAATTTAACGCATGGATTGTACCGAGAGGAAATGAAGGGCAGAGAGGGCTGGCAACGGATAAATATCCGTCGGCTACTGGCAGTACCGATAAGATTAAGGTTAAGGATTATCGGATATCCGGTGTATTCCACGTGTTAAGGGCACAGATGTAAGCGTTCTTAACTTAGGATGGTGAATGGGCAGAAATTTATGAAGCGGGTTCCACCCTGGTGTTTCCTCACGGTGTGTATATCATTTTCCGTATCTTAAAGAGTTTAACCATTATTAAAGAGTTTGACCAATATCTTGATGCCACAAAGTTAAATTAGCATTTGTTCTTTAGGCCAGGCACTATGGCAAAACTATTTCGCTTAGTAGTCGATAGATAGCCGATTAAAAATGTTTTATAGTAAAATTTCGATAAATTAATATTTTTGGGACTTCCAAATTCTAAAAAGTAAGTGTGTCCACATCAACATGTATCCATATTATGTATATTCCGATAATAAGATTCCCATATTATGTATATTCCAATCTGGAAAGGAGCTCATCACTATTTGTGGGCAGACCGAGATTAACCACTGCTTGTAATTGTATGATTAAGTTTAAATTTAAGTTTAAGTTTAAAATGAAAAAAAAATTGTTTAAGTTTAAAATGAAAACTACTGACATACCCTCGATTTTATTTTCATAGTACATAATATTTGTGGGCATGAAAAAAGGTAGTTTTGGAAATTCAAATTTGCAGTTTCTACACGTGCAATGTGTCAATGGAGCCCGCTAACATAGGGTTCGACACTTATCGCATTTTATATGTTTGATGTTTAAATTTTAGACGGAAACTACTAACATGTCCTCATTTTTATTTATAACACATCGTTTGTGTGAGAATAATAAAATGGCAATTCTGGAAACTCAGAATTTGCAGCTTCAAAACACTGAACAGTGCCAAAGGGGTCCTCGTACGTGCTTTCCTTTCAGCCTCATGGGACCCACACACATGACCTGCTCTATATACTCTTGTTCTCTCCTGAGTCCTAGAGCATCCACAATGGTGCGACCAAAACCAAAGAGTAAAAACTAAAAAAATTGGTATTTTTTAGTTTATAGTCGGTGTTAAACACAACGGGGACGAGCAAATTATACTCAAACGCATGTATAACCTATGTCTTAAATGAAACGATCATATAATTTGCGCCTCACTCACGGACGAAGATTACAGGTATGTCTGACCCAGACGCACATTATAACTTCTTCTGAGAATGGATGAATCTTATATATTCGTTTAAAATGAAACAGACTCTATAAATACGCCTGGTCTTCAGACGTACATTTAAACTTCGTTCCATCGGGAGAAGATTTAAAAACTTCAGACAAACCAAGTTTATAAGTTGGCCCATCAACAAGCCAACTTTATACTTGCGCCCCATCGGACCAACATTATACTTTAGCCCCAGTGAAACGGACTTTATATCTGCGTCTATGCTTGGGGCGAGGTTTATATCTACGTCCCACTCCAAACGAACGTTTAATATGCGCCTGCAATCAAACGCATTTTTAACCTCCGCTCGACCAAATATAGTTTTGGTCGAGCTTTCAGGCCAAATATACTCCATTTTTTAGTTTTAGTCTAGATTTTTGGTTTTATTCAGTACCACTGTGATTGGCTTCTCGATCAAAATTATAGTTTTGGTCGTCCATTATGGTTTCTCAAAGACTCATAACTCTTTAATTCTGATTTATTTTTTCATTTCCACGTTTGGTGACCTTGGGGACGATACGGTTGAATTTTTAAAGAGATTGCATAATCACTTTTCTTGATTAACGCTAAGAGATGTAATTTCTTTTTTCATAGACTAGGGATTGTGATTCAGAAAGGGGTTGGAGCCCAGCTTGTTGCTCGGATTCCAACTAGTTTCATTCAGTCCTCCCTTGTTGTCGATGATGACGAGTTTTGAGGTTTGAACATAAATTATTAATCTTGTATTTATTCATTTTCAACCTTTTAGAGAAGTAAATCCGTCAATAGTCCAATCTGTCCCTAATTAATATCAAAAAGGTGGGTTCATGGAAACATCTGATAGGGGCAAAGCGGGAAACGGATTTTGCAGCTTCAACTAAGGGGAGTTCCCTTTATATTATATAATATATATATAGATATAGAATAGATTTCTATGACAGTGGTCTATGAAACTATTCAGCATATCTTCCTTTATGAACTATATCAAAACTGTGATGGTTTTAGTGACCATTCTTGTTCTTCCATCTTAAAAGAGCGTCGACAAACATAATAACGGGTGAATATACTTCTTCCATTCTTAATATTTGGTCGAGATTTAGTTAATGTTTATCAATTTTTTGGTTATTGTTTGAATATTTTGTAAGATGTGTTGAAATTAGTTAATGATTTTGTGTTAAAAGTGTTTAATTATTTAAAAATTACTTGAAACTTAGATGATTGATTCATTGCACTGATGAACAGATAAGAATCCATTATCGTATTTTGCTAAAGATTTTTTTGAGAATTAATTGTTGGTTCCAATATGTTAATTGTATAAGTGGCAAAACATATATTGATGTTATATAGGAAGCTAAAATTTGATTGAGTACTATTAAAACTATAACTAGTTGCTTCCAAAATATCAAAATTGTAAATTGCAAAATATTCCAAGGGTTTCGCATCATGTTCCTGATATGCTTTCAGGGAACTTAGCCTCCCCGATGGGTTCTTTCTTTTAAAAACATCACCTTCCTCGATAGACCTCTAGCTAATCCCCATAGTTTATATGTTTGTTAAGGGAAGAAAACTTAAACAATTACCATATGGGGTCGGTAGTGTCCGAATAGTGGATCTTTTGTGACTATTTTCCAATTTTCCCAATTCATTGGTTATCTATTGCTATTGTAGTCAATTTCAGTGACTCATACTATAGTTATTTTATAGAGCAATTGATGATTCTGGCTCCAACTTGTTGCAATATAAATAAGCCTTAACATCAGGTTTGACAAAATCCACTCATTTGATGATTAGCACATCAGTTCTTAGTTTCTTATGTTTACCTTGCTTTTAAACTTGCTTTAAAATTAGCCTAAGATTAGGTAATCGAATTTAATACTCACTATTTGTCGGTTTAGGCTGCTCCCATTTCGCTCACCGCATTGTTTCGAAAATGATGTCTACTTCTCCGGAGGAAGACCCAAATGCTGAAAGTCTGTATCCTGTGGATTCCACAAAAGAAATCCCCAATGTCCTTGTTTCCAAGAACATATCATCACCCTACGTATGCCTCGCGTTCGAGAAAAAGTCTAGAAATGACTATGCGGGGGAGGAAATTGAGGATCCAGGTATCTTAAAGAAATATAAAAGGGATCTGAACATTTTTATCTGGAAAAGGCAAGCCGACTCCTTTGTAGCTTTGCTTACTCAACGTATTTCATTCTGAAGTCTTTGTCTCATGATCGTTTGACTACGCAGGGGAAAACAGAAGGCAAGGGAACAGAAGAAAGGAAGGGACCTACGTCCAAAGTACTCTCCAGTGGATACTAATAAGGAAGAGCGGTTAGAGTGGTATGAATACGTCAGGTTACTTGGAGGAACATCAAAACCAAAATCCGACTGGTTATCAGACACGACAAGTATTTTGTTCTATAGTGTATGATCAAATTAGATTGTTTTTACGTGCCAACTTATTTGTTTGGAGCCACTTGTAGATCGTTAATTGCGTAATGCAATCAATGCGCAAAAATCTCGGATTCACGAAAAATACTGAGTGGACCACCGTCAGTAGTTATTTCGCTTTAAGTTATGAATTCACCTACATCTGGACTATATAAATACACGTTTTTTTAGTTTCTCACATTTTGTTGTACGTCGAACGGTAAAACAGCGTCACACAGGAGATCATCGAGCCTTGCACTTCACCAAATTACACATCGTGGGAAAATATGGCTTATATGGTAAACCATGGTGCAAGGTGAATTTGGGTTACGCTCCGGTACTGGTGAACGACAATCACTGGGTCGCAATTGCCATCAACTTGAGAAATCGATCGATTATCATCTACGACTCTTTACACAATCATCACAAACGCAAAAGATCCACCAGGACAGCAGGAATACCATCGGAGGTCACTGCAATCAGCAATGTTTTGAGGACAACGTATGAGGATGTAGAATGGTATTGTGACTATGCATAAGTGTTTATTCCGACACTCGCTAAAGAACAATAGAGGTAAGATAATCAAGACCTTGGAAGATGCTTTTCCTACATTCTTTACGGTGCAGATGGTATTTAACATACCTCACCTTTTTTTTTCAGGTTAGGTGATTGCGGAGTATATGCATTATGCTTCATCCTTTGTTTGATAAAAGGAGTTTCTTTAGACAGGTTCATGAACAAAGATAATATCAAAGCTTATCGGAGGAGATTTGCAGTGGAATTGTACAAAAATAAATGTTTCGCGGAAATTTTATGTGGGAGAGAATACTAAACCCTCTACATACGTTTCAACAAGGCCGATGAAATGACTCGCTTAATTTTCTGGCGCAGAAATCTACGCCATGAATTGGCCTCAATATTTTTGTCAATATTCATATATTAAATAAGATTAATTTAGTCATGTTAAAAATGTGAAAACTTAAATTCAATCTAAACTATTAATCTTAATCGTAGATCTTATGTTTTTGGGCTACAAATATATACAGTAAAAACTCCATATATTAATAAACTCTATATATTAATAAAAAAATCATGGTCCCAGCTTGGGCCAGTTACAAATAGTAATAAACTCCATATTTTAATATTAATAGATTTTTCTAGTCCCACCTTAATGAATGTGATTACTCATAAGTGCAACTGTTCAGTTTGATTACTCATAAGTATCTTTTAATCATTTCGCAAGATCTTTTTGTGTCCAATTTGGATGTGATTTTTTCTTTTCACACAATTGTAACAAATTTTATCACTCATATGAGTTCTTTTCCTAACATTGGATGACATTTTGATTTGGTTGAGAAGAAGAGAATATTAAAAATAATGAATTATCATCTAATATATCTAGTATTATTTATAGTGTAGAGAAAACTTTAAAAGTTCTTAATAGGATACATTATTAAATATATTAAAGGATATTCAATATATAATAAAGGATATATTATTCAATAGGATATATTATTCATAAAGGATATATTATTCAATAGGATATATTTTCAATATATTATTCATTTTTTTTTTGGTATACCTCCCTATATTAATAAACTCCATATATTAATAATTTTGTAAAGTCCCAAGATTATTAATATATGGAGTTTTTACTGTACTATTTTAATGACGGGTTTTTAGAAGAGAGAGGATCCATACATGGGTTACTCAGAAATTTCCACAATATATATATAAACCAAAATACTTTATCCAATCAATAATGCTCGTACAAAAAGTCATTTATTCTTAAGAAAATGCATCAGAAGTTGATTGTTTTTTCCTTACGCCTTGTTATAATTATATATATAAACTCAATACGACTTCTTTCAATCCTTAGGCATGTCCCTTTGGAGGGTGGTATAAAAGTTGTTTTGCCATTCTATGTGGCATGGCAAACTAGTTTCCCCACTATGGTAAAAGTGACAAATTCTGATAAACTAGTATATTTATTACTCCCTCTGTCCTTTTTTATCTGTCCTAATTTCTACTTTGGTCTGTCTTTTCTTATCTGTCGGCTCTGTTTATAGACATATTTTTCCCTTAAACTATCAAATATACAATTTATTTGTAATAATCATAAAATCATTTTTAATATCAAAATCTTAAATAATATCACCATATATAAAGGAAAAAACTTACTCAATATTTTTGTATTAATTGTCATTCCTTTTTTAAATACTATGTAAGGGAAAGAACTTACTCAATATCTTTGTATTAATTGTCATTCCTTTTTTAAATAAAAATTTAAGCTATCAAATTAAAATATTTCCTAAAATAATAATATTATCAAATTTAAGCTAATAATTTAGTCTTGGTAATAATATAACATTAAATAGGCTAGTCTAGGGCTAGTCATGATATTTTATAGGATTTCCTTAATATCTTGACAAATTCAAAGCGGACTCTTAATTTAGGACGGAGGGAGTATGTTTTATGGGACCCATATTAATAAAAATTATGTTTGTTTAGGTTTGCTGGGTCTTTATTAAAATTTTGGGATTGTATAATATTTTGTGGGATGTTTTTATAATAAAATCTGTTATAAAAACTAAAATGTAGGAGAGAAGAAAAAATATAACACTAAAATATTAATCAACCTCGATATTAGTAACCCAAATATGTACAATCTCAAAAATCATCATGTATGGTTATCCGATCTTGTTTTAGTTTCCATGACACAAAGCAGATCTTTTGGTACACTGCTAAATATATAGTCCCCTGATAGATATTACGAGTAATCATACACCAAACTAGGAAGGTTCACACTCCTCGGTCTTTATTTGATGTTGGGAAAAGCAGATTGTTATTGACCTGTTAAATATATAATATAGAGAAAGGTATAACGAGTAATCATATACCGAACAATGCATGTTTAAGTTCACACTACTCGGTATCGACATATATTCTGATCTTCCAGAATTGAGCAAAACATATCTTTTGGTACATTCCATAGATTTAGGGGCTCGAGGTAGATATTATGAGTAATCATATACCGAATGATGCATGTTTAGGTTCACACTGCTCGATATTATTGACTTTTAGGTTCACACTTATCGATACCTCCGTCATACATTCCGTTCTACCAGATATGGGACAAAACATATCGTTTCCTATATTCCTAGATAGATTAGAGTCTCGAGACATGTATTGTGAGTAGTCATAGACGCTTCCATGCATGTTTAGGTTCACACTGCTTGGTATTGAACTCTGTCGTACATCCCGATCTACCAGATATGGGACAAAGCATACATTTGGTATATTAACAGATTAAGAGTCATCTGGAAGATATTATGAGTAATCATAGACGTGATGAAGCATGTCTAGGTCACAGTATTCGGTATTGATCTCCGTCCTATATTCTGAAGTTTACAGATATTGGACAAAGCCCTAATATTTTGGTACATTCACGGATATTTTAGTCCATGATAGATGTTACGAGTAATCATTAACTCGACGAGGCATGTTCACGTCCACACTGCTCTGATTGGCCTCCATCATATATTGCGATATACTATATATGAAACAAAGGAGATCTTTTGGAGCAATGCTATATTTAGAGTCTCGAGGTTTATATTGTGAGTAATCATTGATGGAAAGATGCATGTTTAGTTTCAAACTGCTCCGTATTGACATTTGACATACATTCCAATCTTCCAGATATAGAGCAAAACATATCTTTTGGCATTCCCAGATTTAGAGTCTCGAGGTTGATATTATGATTAGTCATTGATGGATCGATGCATGTTTAGTTTCTTTTCCTAAATTTCCATATTTAGAGTCCCGGGATAGGTATTGTGAGTAGTCATAGACGCGGCGATGCATGCTTCGGTTCACACTGTTAGGTATTGACCACAATTCCGATCTACCAGATATGAGGAAAAACAAATCTTTTGGTACATTTCTAGATTCAGGGTCTCAACATAGATATATTAAGAGTAATCATAGACGCGACGATGTATGTTTAGGTTCATACTGCTCGATACTGACCTCCATCATACATTTCGATCTACCAGATATGGGACAAAACATATCTTTTGGTACATTCCCAGATTTAAAGTCTCGAGATAGATATTATGAGTAATCGTAGACGCGAAGATGCATGTCTAGATTCACAGTATTCGGTATTGGCATTCGACATACATTTCGATATTCCAAATATTGGAAAAAGTCTTAAGCCTTTGGTACATTGCCAGATTTATAATCGAGGATAGAGATTACGACTAATCATAAACGCAATGAGGCATGCTCCAGTTCACACTGCTCGGATTGACCTCCATCTAACATTCTGATATCTAGATACGAAACAGAACAAATATTCTGGTACAATACTATATTTAGGTTCTCGAGGTAGATATTGTGAGTAATCATTGACGGAATGATGCATGTTTAGGGTTACTCTACTAGGTATTGACCTCCATCATACATTTCGAATTTACCAGAAAAAACATATCTTTTCCTACATTTCCAAATTTAGAGTCCCGGGATAGATATTGTGAGTAATCATAGACGCGACGATGTATGTTTAGGTTCACACTGCTCTGTATTGACCTCCGTCATATTCCGATCTACCATATATGGGACAAAACATATATTTTGGTACATTCCCAGATTTAGAGTCTGGAAATAGATCTGACGGGCAATCATAGGCGCTTAAACACATGGATAGGTTCCCAGTTCTCGGTACTGGCATTCAATATACATTATGATCTTTAAGATATTGGACAAAGCCCTAATCATTTCGTATGTTGCTAGATTTATATTCCATGCTAGATATTACAACTAATCATAAAAGTGACGAGGCATGTTCCGGTTCACACTGCTCGGATTGACCTCCATCATACATTCTGATATACTCTAATAGATACGAGAACAATATAGATCTGTTGGTACAACGTTAGATTTAGAATCACGAGGTAGATACAAACCTAAAGGGGAAACCTAAATTAGAGTATAAATTCAAACCTAAAGTTGAAACCTTAGACTTTCTTTATTTCCTTTTCCCTTTTCCATCTGCGTTGCACACTAACTCTGTGAAGTACAACTACACTGAACCTAGGTCTCCAAATCCGAACCCAAGAATAATTCATAGAAAACCGATCGTCAGAAAATCTTAATCCATCTGTTATTCTCCAAATCACGAGATCTGAAATGGCTCAGCTCTGTTAAAAAATCGCGAAAACTAACAACAACAATTCAATCGACATCTACTGGTATTGGAACATGAGATTGTTAGTTTTTTTATTGATTTTTTTTTGTTTGGATGTTTCACTCATTTCTGGTTAGGGGTTTTAGTTTTGTGATTCTTTTCAGTTTCAGATGTTAGGTATTGCGTTCAAACGGAGTTTAATTTTACCTGATCACATTGATTGAATTCTGGTTCAAATTTACCCTGTCAAGTTGAATTCAGTTTCAATTTTACATACAAACATTAGGTTACCTGGTGGCACTGGCCATTTTTATAATCATTTTTGCCGAACGTCCCATGAATTGGTTAGACATTTATTTTTGTGAATGTTCTTTTGATCAAACTTATACTTTGGTTCTAATTATATGGGTTATATTAATAATGGTTATACTGCAAATGCAGGATACTATACAGGTGTTTGATCGGGATACAACCTGGTGTTGCTCTATCAAACAAACATGTATCGGGATCCTTCATCAACCTCAATTTTTTTGGATACCGGACAACTATGTATTAAATTTATTACAAACTGTTCTTCGTTAGAGTTGACTTGTTTTTACTTGTTTATTTGGATACTGGAAAACTATGTATTAAATTTATTACAAACTGTTCTTCGTTAGAGTTGACTTTTTTTTTACTTGTTGCAGTCGTGGTGACGAGATGAGAGTAACTGCCGAAAATTTTATTGGTTCAAATGGAAGGACGCTGTTACATCCGCTCCCGGCTTTGTATATCTTGAACCAAGATAATCTTCCGCAGTTTCACTCACTGCTGACATAAGAACTACGTTAAATCTTATGTGGAAAAACTACTGTATGTTGTTTTTTACTGGTGATTTGGAAATAATTCGCCTTTTCATTATGAAAAATGATTTATTATGTAGATGGTCACTTCGTTGAACGAAGTTTGTTAGTTACGTATTCGTTTTATAACTATATTATATTTTCCAGATAACATATTTGATGTAGAGAAAACAAATAATTACTTTCCCTACAATTACGGTTTGTGATAATTGATTTTTTTTTTTTGAATCACTCATTCTTTTTTGGTTTACACATCAAATCCCATAATCTCTTTTCTTTCCAGCAATTCCCTAGAGTGTTTCCCTTGCCTCTCCAGGTGTAATTGTACACAGCTAGTCTTTGACTTTGTTCTGAAATTTCTTAACCTCTATTAATTGTAATGATTGAGTAAATGTGGAAATACAAATCTTCACCTAACATAGGTGAAAAAATAAGTTTCCACACACAACCTTATAGAAATGGTGAAACACAGTGTAATCAATAGCGTCTTTATTACAAAAAATGGTGGAACACAGTGTAATAAATAGATGAAACGAAAATGATAAACTTACCGAAATATTCTCCCGACCATAATCCCGCAAGAGACGTGCAATGGGACCCACTTCAGGCTTTACCCATCGAGATGTTGAGAGGAGCGGCCCAGATTAAATTGGTTCCCATTCGGGATATCACTCGGGAGAATAATCGTTGAGTGTAGCAGCTCCCGAGATGATAGATGAGATGATAGTAGATGAATATAATAATGACGTATCAAAAGACGTTTGCTTTTTCCTATTTTTTACTACTCTAGTCTCGATCCATGTTTTCTAACTATTTCTCCTTCTAGGAGCAGACTTCGGAAGAGTTGCAACAAAACCTACGTGCATGGTGATTGAGAAGTCATGTTTTGGCGAAAAAACATTATAATGAAGTCGTATTTTTTTTTTGGTGGTGGCAAGTTAAATTGAGAAGTGACATATAAATATATCCGCTTAAAAGTAACAAAGTGGAAAAACATTATGATGTAGTATAGTCCGTATTTTGGTGGTGGAAAGGTTCATTGGGAATTGAGATATATATTATATATGCGCCATTACTTAGTTGATGGGTTGTTGGTTTACTGACGATGTGTATGGCTAATATTTTTTTATGTATCATGGATATTATTTTAGCTTACCTTGGACAGTTGGACTTGTTCCGAGACAAAAGGATTTTGGTTTTGGTTTTGTTTTTTTGGATATTATTTTGGCTTGAAAAAAAAATGGAATTGAAGTTTGATTGGCCGGGAGAAAATATCAAACGCAGCGTCGTTACAGCACTGGTTATACTTATATCCAAGTAAGGCCGGGAAAAATAAGACAATGCCTTTCGGATACATAGATTTTTTAGGTTGAAATTTCCATAAATTCTGGGTCTCCATCATGTACAACCAGAAAAACCAATGTGGTGTGAGAAATCCATCATGACACGGTAAGGATTTGGACCAATAGATTAATGTGTGCTTGCCAGTTCCCCCTGGTCTATACTAGGGTCTCTTCTCTCTAGATGATACGACAAGACCCTTCCATACATAGTACTTATTAGATAGATATCGAGGTCGTAGTATGCCCCCTATGATCATCAGAAAATACATTTGCTTTTCTCCCTCTTTTTTTTTTCGATTTCTACTTCCTAGGAGAAGCTTCCGAGTGAGTGGGGGCCTTGAGATGTCAACCTCAGCAGATAATGGTAGTATTTGGTTCTGGGACATGGCTAATACCTACTAGGTCTAGGATTTGACGGACTTTTAGAGAGAGAATCAATGGCCTTAACATCTTATCCTCTGCATTAATAAGGGATGATTATGTAAGCCTCCTCCATCAGTTCCTTAAAATGCTGCAAAGGATGATGGGAAGTTGGAACTTGCAGAGTCGGAGATCCACGTTCATCATTTCTGGGTTAAAAAAATGAAAGGGAAGAAAAGTAAATGATATACACACTTACATTATAATTTTACATTTGTATTTGATGTTTAATGTGCAAAATAAGCTAGTCACTTTGTATTTTCATGTGCAATATTAGCTAATCACTTCGTACTTTCGTAATATAGTAAAACATCTCCGGAAGAATACTCCACATAGGAATAAACTCCATATAAGAATAAAAATTTCCGGTCCCAATTTGGGCCAGTTATATTTAGGAATAAACTCCATATTAGAATAAGTCATTATTTTTTCCGGTCCCCTCCTAAGAAACCTACCTTCATATAAGAATAATTGACAGTATAACATAAATAATATAGGTCATGTAATACATCAAAGCTTAAGATGAAGAGATTCTTACAACCATTTTACATGATCATTTTGCTTCAAAGTGGCACCTATGCTTTTTTTTTGTACAACTTAATACAAATCTCTGTCAACTTAATAAAAGTTGAGTTGTATGTGGATTGATTTCATATATACATACATGTAAAATAAAATACTCATTTAAATAGTATTTATGTTTACATATATACATTTTTGGGTTTCCTATGCATATGTATGTATGTTCCGAAGTACATGTATGAAATTTTTTCTTCCGGTCTATTCAAGATAAACCTCCATATAAGAATAACCCCATATAATCTTTTTGTGGTCCCTAGGATATTTTTATGCAGAGGTTTTACTGTAATTGATGTGCACGTTAAGTTTTCCTCTTTGTAGGTATAGACTTTTATTAGCACGATTCATCCATATAGGACAAAAGGATCCCATGCAATCCTTAACCGTTAATCCTTATAAAAATCTAGCAATGAAGTCCATCAATTGAACCATTATCTTAATTAAATTTTCGTATAAGTGATTATTTTAATTAAATTTCAGTACAAGAGATACAGTCTAACCTCGATAAACGAATGTTAGACAAATGAATAACCTCGTCAAATGAATAGTTTGTCTCTGTTCCTACTTGGATAAAGGGGCTAAATGCCAAAATAATTGGGTAAAGGGTCTAAATGAATAACTTCGTTAAATGCATTAATGAATTAAAAAGAATTTACTCCTTAAAGGCCCAGTGAAAATATAAATGAATAATCACTAAATTTCGTATATATATATATATATATATAAAAACCAAAATACTTTATCCAATCAATAATGCTCGTATAAGAAGTCATATATTCTTAAGAAATTGCATCAAAAGTTTATTTTTTTCCCTTATGCCTTGTTATATCTGTAAAATTTCGGTATCTTTATATAAGTAAAATTTAGGTATTGACCAAAATTCCGATCTACCAGATATGAGACAAAACAAATCTTTTGGTATATTTCTAGATTCAGGGTCTCAAGATAGATATATTAAGATTAATCATAGACGCGACGATGTATGTTTTGGTTCACACTGCTCAATACTGACCTCCATCATACATTTCGATCTACCAGATATGGGACAAAACATATCTTTTGGTACATTCTAAGATTTAAAGTCTCGAGATAGATATTAGGAGTAATCGTAGACGTGAAGATGCATGTCTAGGTTCACAGTATTGGGTATTGACATTCGACATACATTTCGATCTTCCAAATATTGGACAAAGCCCTAATCCTTTGGTACATTGCCAGATTTATAATCGAGGATAGATATCACGACTAATCATAAACGCAATGAGGCATGCTCCAGTTCACACTGCTCGGATTGACCTCCATCTAACATTCTGATATACTAGATACGAAACAGAGCAGATATTCTGGTACAATGCTAGATTTAGGTTCTCGAGGTAGATATTGTGAGTAATTATTGACGGAATGATGCATGTTTAGGGTAACTCTACTAGGTATTGACCTCCGTCATACATTTCGAATTTACCAGAGAAAACATATCTTTTCCTACATTTCCAAATTTAGAGTCTCGGGATAGATATTGTGAGTAATCATAAACGCGACGATGTATGTTTAGGTTCACACTGCTCCGTATTGACCTCCCTCATATTCCGATCTACCAGATATGGGATAAAACATATATTTTGGTACATTCCCAGATTTAAAGTCTGGAGATAGATCTGACGGGTAATTATATGCGCTTAAACACATGGCTAGGTTCACAGTTCTCGGTATTGGCATTCAATATACATTATGATCTTACAGATATTGGACAAATCCCTAATCATTTCTTACGTTGCTAGATTTATAGTCCATGCTAGATATTACGACTAATCATAAAAACGACGAGGCATGTTCTGGTTCACACTGCTCGGATTGACCTTCATCATACATTCTGACATACTCTAATAGATACGAGAACAATACGAATCTGTTGGTACAACGTTAAATTTAGAATCACGAGGTAGATACAAACCTAAAGGTGAAACCTAAATTAGAGTATAAATTCAAACCTAAAGTTGAAACCCTAGACTTTCTTCATTTCCTTTTCCACCTGCGTTGCACACTAAGGGTCCGTTTGACACATAATATTTTGGACTACTTGAAGTTGCCAATGCAGGTAATTGCAAATACGCAACATTGAAATCACATGTAGTAAGATTTTGGTGTTTGACACGTTATGTTAAATATGAACCCTCTTCTTGTTTGAATACTTACTCCTGATAGTATCCAGTTCGATCTAATGAGTAGCAAATGTTCCTCAAAAAATTTATTTTTTCCCATTAATGGATCGCTGTTTATGTTTTCATTTTTAATATTAATGGATCGAAAGTGTTAGATGAAGAAAGAAATCACGACCATTTGATCAAACAAGAAATACCTTGATCTATAATTTTAACTGTTCCATCAAAACCCAAAACATAAACCTTCGATCTGGCTTTAATGACATAATTTACATCTATGATTACCAAGGAACAAAGAAGAAAGGAAGATCTAACCAGATCCACTGGAATTTAAGAAGATTTTGATAGTATTTTCCCAATAATGTTTATATCTTCTTTATTGTATGATTTGATTATGTTGTTAATAAAAAGTGTTCATATTGATTGTGACAATTTCTTTCAACCCAAAGTTGCAGACATTATTGAAGAAAAAGATGGTGAATTTTTGAAAATTTTTATGTTGGTCAAACTTAGTCAGGAGTGGTTTGACATAGGTAATAGAAGGCAAAAAAAGGGTGACATTGAATTACTTCCCAAATAGGTCTTCATTCTAATACATCCTTTGGAGGTAGTCGAACTACCTAGGTAATTGTTATGTCGTGTGTTTGGGGAATTCCAAACACCTAATCGATGAATCCAGACTCCAACTACCCCCTTTGACTGCACTCCCTCCTCCAACTATGCTTTGCCAAACGGACCCTAACTTTCCGAAGTACAACTGCACTGAACCTAGGTCTCCAAATCCGAACCGCAAAATAATTGGGAGAAAACTCACCATAAAATCTTGATCTACCTCCTATAATCCAAGCACTCAATATGAATTTCTTCAGGTCTGTCATGAAATCACGAAAACTAGCAAAACCGCAACTAACACTTCTGTCAACATCGGAAGGTGAGATTCTTAGTTTATCATTGTTAATTTTTGGGAAACTTTTTGATTTCTGATATTTGGTTTTTGTTGTGTGATTCTTTTCTATTTCTGGTGTATTTGTTTTTTCTTTTTTCTTTTTGGTTTTGAAACAGCATGCTGGGTTAAGGAGACCCATTCTATTTCTGGTGTAGATATTGGGTACCTGTGAAGTTTATTTTACCTTCTTGACCTAATCACCACCGACAATAACAGAGATCTGAGTTTTGAAGGTAATGAATCTAATGGCTTAACTATTTGTTATTAGGACGATTACGCAAATTGAATTCTGATCCGGTTGTTTTAAATCTTCCCAACAAGTTGAAATCGGTTTTCAATTGACGAGATAACCCTATACCCATTTCTGGAGTTGAACGACATTATGTAGAGTAGTTTCATAAATTTCAAATAAACCTGTACAGATAGGAACCAGTTTCCGGATTAGTTGTTGTCTAAACTGGAATAACTCGTCTTCCCCTTTGCAAGCACTAAGCTTTCATTTTCTTTTTATTTTTTTGCACATCCATTTGGGTTCTCTCATGTATACTAAGTAGCATTTGTGTTAGCATTACTACTTATTCCAGTTTTTGTATCGTATTTTGTTGAACATTTGCTTTGATTATTGTGTAGAGTGTTAAAATCACTTGCGTAGAAGGTGATGATTGTTGGTCACTTGATCCTAGATGTTCGCCACCATACCTCAAGGTAATCAAATTCAAAAATTTCTAAGGGAAATCAATGGAGCTAAATGTAATTAATCTCTTTCTGAAGTATGTCCGATCTCTTGAGAGTGTAACCATTGTAGCTTCTCTAAGGCTCTCCGAAGACCATCTGGAACAAAACAGTGTTATGAAGCAGCTTCTAATGTTTCCAAGTCCCCGAAATTGTGTGGTTAAGTTCTTCATAAGCTCTAAAGACACTTAACAGTTCTTCCAAAATGCCAATGTTGATAAGGTATGCGTCATTATTGTAGATGATTCTTTTAATTTATTATGTTGTTGTGAAAGTAATCAGTATGGAATTTTACAGTATCAGTTTTATTCTGATATGGTTTGACTGAATCTCAACAAGTGGTTTACTTGATTGTTTCATTTTATTTTTATGTTATTAGGATCTAAGAGAATACCACGGCTTAAAAACAATACCATTCTATTGTGACAGTAGGAAGAACATGTGACTTATTGTGGAATATGAGCGACACTTAAAATAGGATATAATAGGATATGAATGTCATTATAGCTTTTGTTGGGGTTTAAATGGACTATATCCGAGTTAGATGACTCAAAATGCTATTATATTAAGAGCTTCTCTAATGGTCATTGTCTGTGTTTCTTAGGTGGCAACACGAATAAGATATCCGCAATCTATATTTCCTTAAAATTAGGGAGAGAGAAAAATCCATCTCCAATAGTATTGTATTTAACCTCCTATTTTAATTAGTGTAAATTTTATTTTCCATAATTAAGATCTTATTAGATCTAAAAATGGTTAATTAATATACTAAAGTCAATTCAATTAAGTAAAAGCTGACTAGAATGGTAGACAATATCAGGGAAATGTCTAAAATTGGACATTCACCTTGACAATGTCTACCTAAAGATGACTAAGTTAGTAGACAATGTCCAGGAAAATGTCTAAACTAGACATTCACCTTGACAATGTCTACCTAAAGTTATCTATACATTGGTTGGTTTAAGACATCAGGGTGGAAGAATGATTTTAGAGAAAATGGATGTCTATCCTAGATGGATTTTGACATATATCTAATGATAGTGTCGCACATAAATTTAGGATACGAAAAGTATTAATTGGGAAGACACTACCCGGCTTGGGAAATTTCCAAGGATGCCCAATACCACTGCTTGGAAAATTCCCCAAGCCGGTTAGTATCTTTCTTATTAATACCTTTTGTATCCTAAATTTATGTCGCATTTGTATCGCGAAAAGCAGGTCATATATATTTGAAAAGCATGTAACATTTTCTTGTAAACCCGAAAAGGATAAATAAAAGGAATTCAATCATAATGAATAAAGAAGATACGATGAGAAGGATGGTCTTAAAAAATACCATCAAATATTATAACCAGCCAACAATTTATTGTCTTTGACGATAACACCAAAGAAGACTATAATTTTTGTCAAAAAAAAAAAGGTTGATGTGGGAGAGATAGTAGAAAGATTTTCTTTTCTAGACTGACCTCTTTCCAAATTTATATGGCCATAGTTGAACGTGATTATGATGCGACGGTAATTTGGGATATGCACGGTATTAATGATAAAGCCACTGCCCGACTAGGGGATTTTTCAAAGTGCTATTGTGGTATTTGAGGATATATTTATGCCCAATACCACGGCTTGCAATAGTTTGATAAACTAGCACAAGCTTTCCAATATACCCAAGCCGGTCAGTATCAAACTCATAAATACCAAGCGTATCCTAAATAAACCGTCGCAACACCATCGCGTAGAACTTGACCATATAAATTGGAAAATAGGTCATTCGAGAAAAATAACTCTCTCTACTATCTCTCGTTCCGGATGAGCCATGATTTTTTCAGACATCAATCATACTCTCGTTCCAGATGAACCCGCTCTGCATGTCCTTTCTACTGGTTGTTTGGTTAGATCAAGGTTCATAACTACAACTATCAATTACATTTTTCATTTTATGCCGCTAAAATTTTAAATCGATTCAAATCCCAAAATCGAAACCCTATGAAAGAACTCTAAAACCAAATCACCACAGGGAAAACTAGACAAAAAGTTTGAAAACCCTAATTTTTTCTCTGTCAAGTCCACAAAGACAAAGGTGGTTCTATGTCTCAGAAACCGTATAAAGGCAAAAAGAAAAGTCGAGGTATCTACATATGGACTAATTGCATAGACTAGTAGTTTAATTATCTGGTCTGTGTTTGAATATAATGTCTTTTTTGTTGTAATTAGAAGAAGAAAATCGGGGAATCATCAACCGTACAAGTTATACTGCTTATAATTCTCTTCATGCTTTACATATTGGTTGTCGTTTATTAAGGTATAGTGAGTACTAAAAGCGGAATTTGTATTTATTTTATCCCAATTCTATTGAGTCTGTAGATGCCTTCTATTCAATACAATATTAACAGTGAAATATTTTGTGCCAAGTTCTTCTATAACTCTTTTCTGTGTGAAAAGTTATTTTTGCACTCCTTTTTCACCCTTTCTGGAATGTCGTTTACTGAGTTATATGCTCTTATTGCCTTCTCCGTGTTTCTTAATATGCTGAGTTATGCTCTTGAGTATTTGCAGGTCCATCTGGGATTGTCAGATTGCCACTAGAACTTTTTCGAAAAAGCCGAGAGTGGACCAAATTGGTGTAACAATTTTATACACCATTATATTAGGATGTTAGGGGTCCCACTGGTGATTTAAAAAGCCCACCTCTACGAATCCTGCGGCACATACGAGTGCCACCTCATGGTCCTCCTTTGGTACACCAAGGATTGGTCCGCCCCTAGATGCTCCGGAACTTTTTCATCTATCTTAGTTCAGAAATTATTTTAATTCTGAATGAAGTCGGGGTAACAAACCCGCATGTCTGCAACATTCTTTCTTCGCCCTTTATCACGTGAAAACTTATTCTTGCACCCTTTAATCTATGATCTTTTCATGTGCAAAGTTCTTTTAACACTCTTTTTTATGTGAAAAGTTATTTTTGCACCCCATTCCCCCCCCCTTTTCTGGAATGTCAGCTTGTTAAGTTATATGCTTGTATTGTCATTTCCATGTTTCTGAAAGCTTGTTCAGTTATATGCTCATATTTCCATTTCCATGTTTCTGAATTAGCGTAGTTATGTTCTTGTGTATTTGCAGGTCATTCTGAGATTGTCAAGCTACCACTAGACCTTTTTCAATGGATGCAGGCATACTGGTAAACAAATTTGGAATACCTTTCGCTTGGATTACATTCTTATCATTTGTTGCATAATATTGCTTTCATTATAGATACCTTTACTAGAATTAGAGAAACAAATATTTCGAGAACTGTGAGAATGATATCACCCTGAAATTCCAACACAATAACTGGAAAGCGTCTAATGTAGAATAAATTCGTAAAACTCCATCTGAGAGTTGACAATTTGATTTTGTATATAAATAATCTAGAAACAAAAATAGCAAACATGCTTAATGGTGCAACTGTGATGAAAGAGATTAGCATTGATTGATATTATAGTAAAGAATAATAAAGACTGGATAACGCGATGCAAATTGGTATACATAGATTTGTTTAAAATTTTTGTTTCACAAAACCATGGGTCGATCATTTCAAGTACAAATTTTGTCTTCTTTGTTTTAGCATCTCATCTCCAACTGAGGCAACTTTGACCAGCTGATGTCAACATAAAACTGTGCCCAAAATACGCCAATGGGCATGGTTCGAAAAATAAAGATCAAAATGAACAAAATTAATAAAAAACATGGTTAAGAGAAAAAAAAATTATAATTTATAATTTTGGAGATCAGCTTGTCGCTAGGCTTCTAGATCCTTTTTATCAAGAAAAAATTTCAGTTATTTTATTTATAGAAGAAAAATGAGAAATTAGTGAGGCGGGAAGAAAAAAATTCATCTTTTAAACAAATCTAAAGACTTAAAGGCCTAGACAACAAAAGCCCCCACGTTAAACGGTGAGGAAACCCTCGCTTCCTATTGGCCGAAATTGGTCTTTTTTGAGTTTTGTGAAACAAGCGTTTTGGTGAGGACACTTGGCAACGTATAATTGGTTTAAAATTTTCTTAACTTAACGTGTTTGAAATTTTATGGAAGTCCAAAATCCAATATGGAAGTCGAATACCTACTATATTAGGACTCTTTTCCCAAATTAATACATACAAGAAAAAAAACACATATTTTATGCGAAAATAAAATAAAATAAGTGTATTCGAAAATAAAAAAGGAAAATTTAATAAAATTCGCACATATTTCCTATCTTTTCTCCACCTATTTAATGTAATATCCCCGTCATCCAAATCAAAAAAACATCGATACGGGGCGGGGCGAAGGCCCGAACACACCTAATTGAAATTACTTCCCACGGGGCGGGACGAAGCCCCGCGACTCACCAAGTTAATAGAGAAAAAATTCCCATTGCGTAACACGGGCACAAATCTAGTTCTTTTTAAAAGTTCTATTTTGTTATGGGATAAAAATTATTTGGGCTGGAAATCACATTAGCTACTTCTAGTTTCAGGTGGGCTCGACACAGATTTACTCACTTTTCCATACAACAATTTTGTTTGACCAAAAAGAGGGACGAGCTATAACCCGGGTTAGCCCCTTGCTAAGACCGTCCCTTACTTTCCGATTGCCAATTAGACATTAGGTTAACTTGATATAAAGGATAAGACTAAAGAATCTTGACTGGGCACTGGGTTCCAGTGTTCAATATGTTAACTTGATATCAGACCTAAAGACCATTCTGAACCATATAGGCTCCAACAAAGGAGAAATACAAAACCCTTACAAGAATATACACGAAACAATATGTTGATTATCGATTCTTGGTTTTTGATTTATCTCACTGCGTTTTGATTTTGCAGGTGAGAGTTTGGAGTTGTGAACCAAATAGCAAGCATGGTTTTTCAGATAAGACTCGGCTTATGCATCCATTAACTAAGTACGAGAACCTTGACTTCTTAAGTTTCATTAAGTCACTGCTTACGCGACTATTATAACTGAACAAGTTGAAGCTTACTGGTGTAACATTAAGATGCTACTTTTGTTGTTTCTTCTACTGTTGTTGTTTACTTTGATTTCGTGTTTCAACCAAGTAGAATTTGTCATTTGGAGCTCTCTTATATGCAAAAACATAAAGATAATTGCTTTGAAGGCGATATGCAACGGCTAAATTGCTTCTTTTCAAAATTATGGAATATAATTATAACTGTTTTTGGTATAAATTCTAGAGCTATGCGTTACAAGAGCGAACCTGTTGATATGAGGCTAACCCCAAATCAACATTGCATTAGGCATCAATTAGTGTGGACGAGAAAACCAAACATCAGCAGATCGATGTTACAAAATAAAAAATGAAAACCGTCATCATCCAACCCCCATCGTTCCAACATGCTGCACTACTAACAATAACATTGCCACCACTAGATTCAACGGCTACCAAGAAGAAACCCAGAGCCAACGGAAGTCATTGAATCCTGTAGACACCATCAGAAACAGGAAAAAAAGGACTTATGCCACAAAAATAAATAAATTGCGAAAGACACCAAGAAAAAAGTCACAGAAGAAAGTTTGCTTCTAACTATATTTGTACATCTGTTGCCCACATAAACACCCAACCACTATATCCACCCTCCTAACTATATTTGGGAGCATTGAATGAATTTTGTGACTTTGCACTCCCAAACCTTAAAAAAAAAACTTTTTGCAAACTTACAAAAGTTGCTTCCAGCATTTCCACCCGATTCACGGAATATAATCCTGCACCAAAAAAATACGTAAGTGGTATCATCAGCATCACTGTTGCTATTCACTTATACATGCACTTACCTCGATACTTGTATTGTTGTATAATCGAACAGCAAACCTCTTACGATAAGCTTTAATAATATCTTTGTCTTGGAATCGGTCTAGAGAAACTCCCTTTATCAAACACAGGATGAAGCACAATGCATACACTCCGCAATCATCGGAACTAACCCAATAAAAATAGAAGTGTCAACTTTAGATTACCAATTGCACCATCTAGGATATTGGTCTGCCATCTAACCAGATCTCAAAGAACTAACCTCGAGATTTGTTTAGGGACCACTTGATCAAAGTCTGCGTAGTCGCAATTCCATTCTCCATTCTCTAGGATTGTCCTCAGAACGTCGCAGATAGCGATGACCTCGGATGGGTTCCCTGCTGTCCTGGAGGATCTTTTATGCTTTTGATGATTGTATAGGGAATCTTCGATACAAATCTTCTGTGTCTTTAAGAGGATTTCAATTGCTACCCAATGATTGTCGTTCACCAGCACCGGAGCGTAAACCACGTCAACCTCGGACCATGGTTTACCATCAATGCCGTATTTCCCCGCAGTGTGCAATTTTGTATAATATAATTGTTGATTTTCTTTGGTCTTGGATCTCAATGTTTGATCTCTAGCGTGCCGCTGTTTTTCAGGACAATGTTTAATAGAACGTGATAAACCGCACATTACCAGCCATCGTTAACATGTACAAAATGCAAGTATGTTTATAGTGAAAATGTGATAAGTTTCATAGTTTTCATATAATACTCACATCGAAGTAACTACCAACTGTGGTCCACCGAGTTTTCTTCGTGAATTCAGGGTGTTTGCGCATCGAGTGCAATACACAATTAAAAATCTGCAAGGGTCTCAAAATAGATAAGATGACGAGTAAATGAATAAAATATCATGAACATAAACTATAATAAAACAATCTACTTACAGTGTCTGATAACCAGTCGGACTGTGGTTGTGATGTTCCTCCTAATAACTTGATATATTCATACCCTTTCAAACTTTCTTCTGTCTCTACAATCTCCTCCACCGGAGATTTCTTAGGACGTGGGTCGTTTGCATTCTAGGTTTCCTTTGGATCCACATTTTCCCTGCGCATTTTAACGATCATGAGACAATGACTTTCGAGTTAAATACGGTAAATAAGCGATAGACACTTGCCTTATCCAAATGTAAATGTTCAGATTCCTTTTACAGTTCTTTGAGATACCTTGATCCTCAATATTTTCCCCAGCATAGTCGTTTTTAGATTTTTTTTGGTAAGTGAGGCTTGCATACAGAGATAAGATCTGAGAGCCCACCTTTACGATTCTATGCCTCTTTAAGTTGGGTACGTCAGGGGATTCAGATGTTTCTACATTCGCACCCACTGGAGAATTAGATGTTTCATCTCCTATATCGGTTTCTTATTCTTCTTTTTGTTCCATCCCTTTACCGTCATCATCTGGAGTACTTACTTTCTTTACCGTCTCTTCTGATTTTAAAACTGCTTCAGTATCAATGACTGAGTCCATCTGTGTGGAAGCCGCTGCTGCGTTACCCCGATTTCCATCACACGATGTCTCCCCCGCTGCGGTGTTTTTATCCACATAACTAACGCCGGCTGGAGACAACTTTTCTCGTAAGAAAATAGCAAGCATATTTGTTAGCTGGGACTCCGTAAGAGTGTATAAAGTATCTGACCAAGGTCCTACGCCAACCTCCCGCGCAAATTCCTTGGTCGTTCCCGACCAAGAGAATTCATATACCTTGCTAGATTCTTTTGAAACATCATACGGTTCCACAGTATCCTCCAACATTTCCTTATCATCTACTATGCCAAGAAATATAAGGGAGTCACCATTGTACAGCTCGTACTCATCACAATCCACTATTATCCCCTGTCTCAAGGATACAAGTTCACTGTATCTCGGTTCGTTTGTGCGGGACACACGTTCCATGACAGTGCACCACCGACCGCAAGTATTCTTGGACACAACCCATCCACATAAACCCCTAATTGCAGGAATAGTTGTCAATGCCCAAGCCTGAAATAGCAGCAATAGTTAGAACTTGAACTGTACAAACTACAAACAACTCAAGTACACAAGATCCATTTAAACATAATATGCGAACTTACTGTCAGAGCGTATGACAGTCCATATACCCTGTAATGAGCCGGCAAGCCCAACCGACCACTTTTCTCTGGTTCCACGTCTTTCTTGACAACACTGGCTTTCTTAGTTTGCTTTCCATCCTTCACAACCAGAGTTGATCGAAAGATGCGGATGGTTTTTCTAAGACTAACATGACCCCATGGGAACTTGTTGAAGTTATTCAAGTTGTCCACCAAATGACAATATTCTCCCTTTACTACAGCTCTCGCCTGAAAGCCCAAAAGCAAAACGTGCACAAAAAAGAGAAGCGCCAACTTAGTGTTCTCATCATCAGTGCAGGTGGTCAAATCTCCTTCCTCAAATCGCGTCTGGAGTTTGCTTACAGTTACCCTTTTTTCACCAGGGAAATGAGTTTTCATGATTGGTGAATCCACGATACATTTTGGGAGTGGGTTATCTAGATCTTCCTTTGTTTCCGCTGTCAACTTGAAGTTAAGTCCCGTAGCAAGTGCAAATTATTTCATCCCAAACCTCAAGATATGCCATCCAACCCCAAAGATCATACAAAATGGATCACCATCATCTTGTCTCACAATTTTCCGTGAGAGTAGATAATGCAAAATTGTACTGCTGTTATGGGTTTCAGGCATATCCAGGAAGTGGCCAACTGCCATTGAAGCAAAGACTGCGTAAGCCTTTTCGCTCAAACGACCCTTGATCGTGGACATAAGATTCATAAAAGCGTGATTTGTTGCTTTCGGGTAGTTATCCCGATACTTCCGTGGGTGAGCAAACTTGGTATACACATGAGATGCTTCAATTTATTTTCTTCCAAGGATATGCAGCAACTACAATATTTTGAAGGGAGGAGGATTCTTTGACAAGGTTATTCTCAAACCATCTAACAATTTCAACACCAATGTAGTTATAAAACGCAAATGCTAATGAATCTAAAAGACTAAAACTAACTTTTGGTAATATGTTCATCTTAGAATCATCTACATTACTATTAAAAATTACTGCATCTCCAAATGGAAAACCTCAACATCTACAAAATTTACCAAGTAGTAGATGGTGGTGTTATTAGGTAATTCATTATCAGTTGCCTTTGGTAGTATCATAGAGCACTATAGGGAGAACATATTACCAACTAACGGATCTTCTCTCTTGAAAACTTATCTCTAAAAAACACTCTGAAAGAAAAGACTTTATGAGAACGAATGAAACAAACATACTATGGTTCGGTTCCTGATGAATTACATTCCGACGATTCAACAGATGCAAAAGCCGTCTCTTAAGATCCTTTGGAATTGACATCATCTTGGAGGTCAGTATTCGCTGAACCTCCAGCTTTAGTAGAAGACATATATACCTAACACCATGGACAAACAATCAATTTACCATCACCGCAATTCACTCAACAGCCGATATATAACAAATCAGGTTCATAATTTCAGTGGGTTTCGAGAAAGAAGAACTACACATACTTAAGTTTGCAAAGAATTCTACATCCACTGAGTCTAATCCCAAGGTGTCAAAGGACTAAAAATCTGTATTTAAGATATATGGTTTTATAGGGTCAGTATCTGAAAGGAGAAACAGTTATCTTTTTCAAGATGTTGAACTAAACTATGGTCTTGACAAATTAAATTCGACGATAATACCTTAATTACCTGTCCTAATTGGATTTTCAATTGTAAAATAAAAAAATAATTAAGTATAAGCACGATGCATATGATTTTGAATATCACCAACATGACTATGTAGTTATTTATTATTTTCAGAATTGAAATAACTATCAGAAACCCGTGGAACCACTTTACTGAGTATCAATAAGTTTAATGAAGAAGAATTTACCAGTTATGAAGCTTTTACCAGTGCCGAAAGCCCCAAACCCTGGACATAATAAAAGAAAAAGTTAGGAAAACACCCAAATTCATTGAAATCATTCGAGTAACGGTGAAGGACGGGATTGAATTTAGCTCACGTTTAATGAATTTGATGGCGAAAGCACTATAATGGGTATATTTTGCACCAAATGAACTAGGGTTTGAAGGAGACGCAGGGAAATACTCGCTGCAATTATCAAGAGATAGAAATAGTATGGTATCAGAGTATGCTTTTCCTATTTATATGTCCCATCCAAACGCGACATCAGTGCGACAATTTTTGGGATACATCCGTCATTGGTTAATTAGATAGTATCCGGCTCGGGTATATTGGAAAGCTCGTGGTATTTTTCGTGAACTATTTGCAAGCCGTGGTAGTGGGCAATAATATACCCCCAAATGTGCCTTCGAAACACAATTTAACCTTCTTTTTTATCATTTTCAAAATAATAATAAACCATATCTTATTTACAACAAATTTAAGTTTGCAACTCAAGTAACTCATTTTCATCCTCCCTTATACATCTCAAATGAGCTTAACTTTGTAACTCCACAAACTTCTATCTTTCCGTTTCAAGCTCTCTAGAAATATGGCCAAAAGACTTTTTTCCCCATTTATGCGAAGCTCTTCCCAAAGAAGCTAGATTATTCATTGTATTACCTTCAGCTCTTATCCAACTTGATTCAATAATATCTAAAAATTGGGGGTGAGCAATCCAAAAGTATTCAAGTTGGAACTGGACATGCTTCTTCTCAACTGCCAGGACATGATCACTTGAGATCCATAAATTCGCCTTCAAACGGCAGAACATAGAGATATACGAATCTCAACTATATACTTGTATCTTAATCCGAGACTGACTAAATGTAGACTAGAAATAAAGATATAGTTTTGATAACTAAATTTGACAACAAGCTTGAGATAGAAACACTTATGAATTCAACTGATTAATGCTTTAACAATCCCCCCCTTTGTCAATTTTTAGTGACAAAACTGTCAATACATATGGATTAAAAAATAAAGCTTCAAAACTCCAGAATCTACCATGCTTGATTTCCTTGGTTCTTCAACTCCTTTAATTCTTTGTTACTTCAAGTTGCAATAGTTCTGAACGTGTTTAACTCAGTATCGTTGTTGTTGAAGATCTGTAGCGATAACAACTCTGAAAAGCGATTTTCAATCGTTGTTATACAGAAACATAGTATTACATATTCTCCAAAGTTGAATTGTATCACAACTTCGAAGTAATAGTACGGTGATATGTTTCTCCCCCTTAGTCAATACTTACATCTTTTGCATAATAGGTGAAATATATAGATATTGATTCACCCCCCCTACATAATGATCTGTAAACCATGTGTATGTAGTGAGAAAATACTAATTAATTCTCCCCCTTTTTGTCAATAAAAATTGGCAAAGGTACGAAAATTATGGGATCGTAAGGAATTAAATCAGAAAATACTTCAAGATTTAAAGGAATTACATATCAAATTTTAATTTAGATGGTATCACAGAGTATAAAATACTTAGCGCTCATCTAGGAGATTTAAGATACAAGCATCCCTTGTAAGTTCTACATCTACTCTCCCCACAAAGATATAACAATTAAGCACAAGTTCATTTAAGAACTCTTCCCCATTTGACGTCATTCCCAAGAGAACAACATGAATGACCTTACTTTAATAAAAAAATGGCTTTTTACAAATCTAGGCCTGTTTTTTTTATGGTTTACAAAACTAAGCATGTTTTTTTATTTCTTACAAAACTAGGCCTTATTTGACCAAAAAAGGTGGATGGAAAGTTAGCTCAGTTAAGTGAACTTGAAATGACAGAATAGTCCTCTAAGTCGGGGTCAGCTAGGCTGACTGGTCTATTCTTCCAAGGCCTGAGCTATTGCACATGCGAAACTCACTGCTGCACCATCATGGTGTATCACAACTCCAGTTCCATCCATGATGGTGCAACATCACTTCCACCACCTGCAACATCTCAGCTCCATAGACTGCTATTCCAACAACCCTGCAAATATTCATTCACAGTATTCACCATGACTAATTTATCCATTTTTATCCTTGACAGCATCAACACATTGTTTTCCCTGCATTTTTAATTTTATGTACCACCTATTCAACCACTGCAGCAGAATACCTTCGCTGCATCTGAAGTCCCAGCCATCAACAATAAATAATGCACCATCGTCTAACTCCATTCCTTGTATATGAACTTCTCAGACCCTTAGCCAAATTCAACACAAAGCAAGACCCATAAATCATATCATTCTTCAAAACCCATTAATATCATTGAACCTTCCTTTTTCCTTTCTTCTCAGCTTCTCCTTCTCTAACCATCACAACCACTACTAATTCGAATTAACCCCAAGCTGTAAAGACCTCCTATAAAACTCACAGATTCATCACAACCACCAAAATTGCAGTAATAAGGAGCTACAAAAAATCATATTCTTTCCTTCCATGTCAGCCACCATAATCAACAACATCTATTACCCATTTCTCTCAATCGCTGAAAACACAATCCCAAAATTCTTACCTCCATCATTGATTCGAATCAAATGAAACCTTTTGAACACATCCCCTAGAACCTGCTCTCACTTCCAACTCTGTGATCTCTAATTGATGGAATCAACAACATCCGCATCTTTTTTCTAACCCCACTCAAATTCCTTTATCTGGTTCAATGGTTCCAGTTCTTTTGACACCAACCTATCTTCTCTTCTTCTCCATATCTACCACTAGAATCAGTTCTTCCCTGAAACTCAGATCCGAATAAGTTGTTGTAGGAGTGGATGCAAAACTTCTGCTAAATTAGAAATTTAGCTCAAAACTCAGAAATCAGCGTGTAATATCAATCCCTAACTCCAATGGTTTCCCATCAGTTCACTGCCATAATCAACCCAAGCTTGATAAGTTTAACCCACCGCAAACCCAGGTTTCCATTTCTTCTCAATATGTTCTTCACAATTTCTTAGTTCAAGACTCTCTTGATTTCTCCTCAATCTTCAGTAGCAATAATGAGCATCAACCTCTCACTATGATTCAATCTTCTCTGAATTCAACAGCATCATCACCAATTTCTCTTCCTTCTCTCAATTTCGAACTGAATCAGTTTGACTCGAGTCCATTATTTTCCTTGTTCTTCTCACAAACCATAGTTGCTTCCATTTCTTCTTTCTCCATTATCAAGCACCAACGTCAATAATAGCAGGTGATCTTCCTTGAAATATTTTCTCCAATTTATCTCACTAAAATCGATCCAAACTCAAATCTGAGTCGAACCCATTCTTTTAAACCCTCAAATTCTTCTCAATCTGTTTTAGATCAACACCACCAAACCCTAATTTCTTATATTATTCATCACAACTAACAACGAAAAAGTTCATTTTTTTTTCTCTATTTCGCACTCATCGCAAGTTCAATTCCTTATCATTCCTATGAATTTCTCCATCTTCAATCCTTTGTTCTTCTTCATCTCCACTGAACAAAACCCATCTTCTATTTCATCAATTAGAACCCAAAATCAGCATCGATCTTCTTTTTGTGCTATTGGGTAACAGGAACCACCATAGTTTGTTCACTAGTTCTAATCACTTTTGTTTCGGCTGGTGAAGAACAGAGATGGGGAAGAAGAGCAGAGATGGAAGAGAGGAACTGAATGAGGGATTTCAGGGTAGTGATGTATATTGGATATCATTGCCGTTCAAAAATCTTCGAGATTCCTGATCTTGGATTAGGGGTTCATATCCAAGCACGTGGGCGACAATAATTATGATACAGGTACACTAAAAAGAGGACATTTTAGTAATCTTATCCAGTTCACGAGATCTCTCTATATGAGATTTTTGAGAGATATTGACCCGTCAACACGAGATATTGACTGAGATAAAAAATTTGAATGAAATCCGTTTGATAGGCTTAGATCTGTAAGAAATAAAAAAAGAGGCTTAGATTTGAAAACGAGGGTCCAAAACAAGCCTATAAGTGTATATATTCCAATAAAAAAAAAGGATTTTGTCGGACATTAACAAATCACAAGGATTTGTATCCTGAACATCGACATCAATTAATATCAACTCCAGTTACGAACAAAGAGATAATTTTAATTGGTATGACTCAACACAAGAAAATCTTACGGAGTGTATAGTGTAGTAATAATAACACAAAAGTGTGATTAAAAGTAGATCGATATTGCGGAAAATTCTCACAAAGTTTGTTTTATTTTTAGTTTATAAAACATAATAGATTTAACTTCTGAGCATATACGAGATATCAGTTCAATTTACAAAAAACTAAAGGACACATATATCTCATAAGACTTTGCAATATATCAAACCAATAATGATTACATACTGCAAGTTCATCTTCCAAAAACTCTAGAATTTAAATAAATAAATCTAAAAACATGCAAGATGAATAACGTTGGAAATAGCTTGTGTAATAACAATATATGCTATACCAAACCCTAGATATCCTTCTTGAATGCAAGAATAGATTCTCACAAGAAGTTTTCTAGTACTTCAAATATTTAGACTTTATTTATTTCTTCATACCTTTCCAAAACTCCATCATAAAACGTATCACTGATGTCCTTAATTCGTTGAACCGTTGAGAGGCCATGCTCATGGGTTAAGACACCAGATTTTTGACTAACAATGCGAGCAAGTTGTCGAACTTTTGATCACTCAGAGATCAGCTTCTTCTGGTTTCATATCAGAACTTTTTTCTTTTCAAGGATTTTGGTTTGACCATCAATAACATGATTTATTTGCAATTGTAGATTTGCAACCTCAACCTTTGAGTCATTCTGAGAATGAGTTAGATCCTTGATATACTCAGCAACCCAGGAGTTTTGTTCTTTTCTTACAACCATCTTTTTTCAAAAGAGACCCTTGAAACACACTGCTTTCTTCTTTGACATCTTCATCATCAAGATCAATAGTTTCATGAGGTATTTTTGAGCTTTCCATCTTTTTAGAAAAATAGGACTCAACTATTTGTTAATAGGAACCCTAAATTCTTATTTATAGATGTATCTGTCTCTCTCTCTTTATCTTAGCCCTAGATAGGTACGTGAACAGTACGCAAACCAATGCGTGTGTTGAGTTCAAGTACTGAGGAATACAGAGTTTTTAACACATGATTTTTACTTAAATATCATTTAATCTCTTTAACAATGAATTCTTAGCTCAATAAATAATGATTTCCCGAGGGATACCTATTTAGAGCACAGGAATCATCAGCCCTTAATTCCTTTGAGGGTAAGGTAAAAGATCAATAAAATGTTAAGGAGCTAGGATCAACTAACATATTGTATGTTACTTTTGTAAATAAAGATGTAAAATTAACTACATAAGACTTGAGCACCTTATCATTCATACCAATATTGATATGAGGTAGTCCCTGTAACTCTCAAGTTAGTTTCAAGGACTCATGATATAACTTTAGGTAACAAAGTGAGACACAGTCTTACTAGATGTATCACGTGGTGATGCATTGAGGTTTATCATGTGTTGTTTTCTTTTTTTTCTTTCCTTCCTTCTAGTTCGTTTCTTCATATAAGATTCTGATCTTTTTTTCTTGGTTAAAAGGAGATAAGATGAGCTTTCTTGTTTCTTGGACCGATCAAGCACACTTGAATGTTTCACACAAGAAGAGTTTCTTGAAAAAAAAAGTCAGGGACCTCTCGCAATCCGATTCAAGAATTGTGAGTTACTTGGAACCCAATTCTTAGAGGTGGACATGCCCTCTTTATTAGTAGGAAGTCTCATACTAGAAGTGTTGTTAGACACTGTAGAGTGAGGATCTCTGGACCTACGAAAATTCCGAGACAATTTCTTATCATAAGTCTTCAGATTCAAAATTAAGATCTGTTAAAGTTGCTGACAGATTTTTCACTTCTTCAATTGAAAAAGTAGGAAATTTTGTAAGTTTTGTTATTTTTTTCCTACTAAAACACTTCAATGCAAGATGTACCTCTTGTACCGCAGTGTGAACAAACATGTGGAATATCAGAAAACATTATAAGTTCATGATATGTATCCAAGGGACTCTTTGTTTTTGGTTTTTTACGAAATCGTTTCTTACCAGCTTCCTTATCTAATATCGAATTCTGAATATTAGAAAATACCTTTGAAGATTCACAAACAATATTAGGTCTTGAGAATTTTACACTTATAAGAGTAGTATTATTCTTCTTAAAGAATTTAACATGTTCTTGAGCCAAGAGGAAATCGGATTCGACTTTTTCTTTTTCAATACGAAGTTCATTCATTTCTTGTAGGATCAGAATCTCGCACAAAAGAATATGCTTGCGAAATTATTAACAACACATCGCGAAGACATCACAGGATGATTTCAGAAACGACATAACAAATGACATCAACTTAAACATGAGAAAAGTGTGATGATCTTGCGAAAATTAGGAATGTTGCGAATGTTACATTTGTAAGCTTGCGAAAATACCGCAAGCCAGATCCGAAAATAGGGGAAATATGAAATGTCATCCACTATGTAAACACCTATATAAAGAGAAAGGCAAGAGAGAGAAAGGATATAGATAATCAGAAAGAGAGACACACTTTAGGAGAGGATACATTCTGTAGAAAGAAAAAGTAGAATTGATTGTATTATTATTATCTCCTTATTCTTCCTCCTTCAAGAACCTAGAGCTCCAAATACTCATTAATGGAGTCTCCATGTAATCAAGATGTAATTACAAATAATCATAGTAAAACCTAACCCCGTGGATGTAGATCAAATTGATCGAACCACGTAAACCTTGTGTCTCTTTACAATTTTAGCATTCTTATCATCATTTTTATGTTTAGATCTACAAGTTATTACAAGGGGTGTGTTGTAGGATTTCCTGCAACTACATTTTTGGCGCTAGAAACATGGAGGAGTAAAGGATTTATCCCTCCTGTAGCTTGTTGGTTCAAGAAGTTTCCATGAAGATTAGCTATTGTTCATATTTTTTTAGATCTACAAAGTTTAAGTTCAAAAATGGAAATTTCATGGAAGAAGTCACACTTTTAGGGAGTAAACATCATCAACAATTCAAAGACATGAAAAGAGTGAGAGAAAAAAATTAGTTGTTGTGGTGAAATTTAAGGAAAAAATGGAAGTTTCAGTGGAAGATTTTCATGTTCAGGAGAAAGCAAGAGGCATTTTGTGAAGAAACAAAGGAAAGATGAAGATAATGATAAGAGTCAGAAGTTGTGATTTCTGTCACAAACAGAAATTCGCACAGATGGTTCAAGGCTGAGCGAACAACAAATAGGTCACGGGTTCGAATTCGCAGAGACACATATTTTTCATTTTCTTCTCATTTGCATGGGAGAATAAAAGAATAAGGAAAAAAGTTATGCGTTAATTTCGCAGAGAGGTTCTTTCACAATTGGTCCAGAGAGCAGTATGTGCGTTCGTGGTCGCAAGTTCGAATTCGCCTGCGAACATAGTTTTCTTCTTTTTTACAGAGAGAGAAAAAAATGATAATTTCGCAATATTGTTTCATTATTTCGCAAACAAGAGGCAGCACAATTGGTCATCTGTGAAGTTAATGAGTTCATGATCGTGCGATCAAGACCCAACACAGGCGTGTTTTTTCACACATATATTTCTTTGATTATTTCACACAGAAGAGAGTTGATAATAATTTCGCAGAGATATTTCGCAAAGAAGAAGCTTGCACCGTTGGTCAGGAGGCATGAATGCAAGCAGTAGGTAACGAGATCAATTCTTGCTTCTCGCATGTTTATTTTTGTTACGCGAAATTTATACAGAATTGCCTCTCACACAGTTGGAATTTGATTACTTCACAAGAACTTTGATTATTTCGCAAGAGAGGGTTATCACAGTTGGTATGGTGTGAGAATATGCAAGTAGCAGGTCGCGGGTTCAATTCTTGCCTCTCGCATCTATTTTTGCTAAGCGACATTTATACTTCATGCAACGTATTTTTCGCGCGAGATTGACAACAACAGCGAATCACATAAAAGATAAGTACCACTTTCCTTGAACATTTTACTTTTACAGAAAATAAAAGATTTTTGATTTGATTTACAAAAGGCGGTATAATCGCAGAATTACAGAAATTTCAGAATTACAAAGATTCCACAATTACAAAAGAAATCGAGAAAAATCTCGCACAGATCAATTTATATATTTCTCTTGAAAATTTCCTTTGCTTCAAATGCGAATGATATCTAACATGGAGAGTAGTAGGAGGAAAAATAAGACCTTCCATCAACAGGCTGCATAAGACCTCAATAAGATCATTTCCATGAAAGATGTTTATCGGATGAGACAAAACAAGTTAAACAAAGGAAATCAAAACAAAGAAATACGATTTGAACTTGCAATTAAATGAAAATTTTTGATAAAAGAAATGTATCACAAAGATTTCACAACTACAAAGATTTCAGAATTACAATGTATTAGAATTTCTCTTGAATATTTATTTTGCTTCAAATGATATAATATTATGACAATGAAAGAATGAATGAAAGAGATGACAGAAATGAAAATATGAATGAGAGAATAAAGAAACGCGAACATTTCGCAGAAACAATGAGACGCAAATATTTCGCAGAAACGCGAATAAAATTTCGCAGATAGAGGCGAACCTTTATGGCGTACACCCTAGTTCGCGAATAAAATTTCGCAAGAGGCAAATGTAAGACCTAAAGTACGTCATAGAAGGGGGTACCTGTTGCATGACTCAGCGAAAAGGTTACACCGCCCCTGGAACCTGAGTCTTGGAGATTTGGGGTCAATAAAGCCCATCCAAGAGAGGTACCTTGGATTTTCAACCTAAGATTTTTCTTTAGGTTGGACGACTAGGGGTCTCTTCTAAGGAGTACAGAATCTGATCAAGGCGCTGAGGTACACGGTTGAGTCAAGAGTGCCAGGGGCGTCTGGAGCGTACCTTGCCATTCTTTACAAGTCTTGGCTTATACTGCACTCGGCCCGAAGAAAACCCCACTTAGGGTGCAGTCTCGTAACCATAAGCCCTATAGGTAAAAGGGACAAAAGGCTGCGAAAACAACTGGTTGTTGTTAAGACCGGATGGGAGGAGATAACCTTGTATGGTAGAAGTACTCCTCCTTGAAGGGGCAACCATGGGGGAGATAAGGGCGGCACCCTCCATTAGGGAGATGATAAGTGTCTTAAGACGCAAATATCATGAGGCTTTTTACTCGCAAGGGTATTAAGACTTGTCATATTTGTGCGACAATCCTGAAGAGGCAATAATACTAGAGAAAAAGATAAGACGAGATCAATGGGTCATTACATGAAAGTGTGAAGACGTCCTGCGATTTCGTCTCAAGACGGTAATGTTATGGGGCTTCATTTTCGCAAGAATATTTAGGCCTGAAACGTTGTTGCAACAATTCTGAAGAGGCAATAATACAAAAGAAAAATTTAAGGTAAGATCAATGGGTTTTTGCATGAAAGTGCAAAGACGTCCTGCGATTTTGTCGCAGTGACAAGAGGTGGAAAAATAAGACCTTTAACTAGGAAGGCAAAATAAGACCACATAAGAAAATGAGTAAGCAAGTAAGCTTGCGAGAATGATTATATGTAAGCAAACAAGCTTGCGAATATGTACATGGAAATGAAACTGAGGCAGTGAAAATGACGCAGACTTGATATTATGATCATACTGTTATGAGATACTAATAGTGCAGGAAAGAGGGAAGATGAAAAAAAAATAAGAACTTGTGAAGCACAATAACTACACGAAGAAGAATGCATACACTAAAGAAAAAGGAAGATAAATGAAGAATGGAAGCAATTTAAAGCTACGTCAATTTTAGACAGCAAAATGAGCTAAGTAACACAAACCTTAACTATACATTGCAATAGATAAGCATTCTAATCATACAAGCATCATACTCGCATCATAAAAGCATTGCATAAGCATTTCATGGCATAAACATCGCATACACATTTCATAACATAATCATCATATAAGCATTATGTTCGCATAAGTACTTTACAAAACTGTACGGAATAATATTGCATAATTTCGCAATAATATCACAGAATTTAACAAAATTATTCAGGATTATTCAGAATTTCACAGGATTATTCAAGAATTTTGCAAGATTATTCAAAACTTCACAGAATGATTCAGAATTTCGCAGAATGATTCAAAATTTCGTAGAATGTGTCAGAATTTCGCAGAATATGATTCTTCCGAATGATGTGATTATCTCGCTCAATTATTTCGCACAATTATAAGCAACTTGAAGAGATTATACTATTGCATGAGCACAAAACATAAGACAGAGGCAAAGATAAGAATAAGGAAACAATCCGCACATTCAACATTTTCTCAAGGATTCTACCCTCATAGATAAAGAACATAGGAAACTATGGATTACCAAGAAAACATTTTATGTTCTTTATCTCCTCGGAAAGAATCATTCCCAAAGTGGACGTTCTCTAATGAACAATAAGAATCCTCACCAAAAATGGAGTAATAATTTCGCACGAATAGAGGCAATACTTATTATTCAAGGACATATACTTCTTATTTACTTCGCAGAGTTCTTCTTATATTTAGAGGATTAAGTACTTTTTATACTTCATCAAGGATACTTCATACTTCGCATACTTCAAGGGTTGATACTTCTTATTTATTTCGCAACGTTCCAGAACTTCACAAAAGAATAGAGGCAAGTACGTACTTTTCAAGTCCGATATTCTTTCGCTCGTTCCTCCAAAAACTACAACAAGGTGGATTTTTTCTTAAAGATCGCTTTTCAAGCAATATTCAAGAAAAAAGAGGAAAGATGTAGGATCAGAATCTCGCACAGAAGAATATGCTTGCGAAATTATTAACAACACATCGCGAAGACATCACAGGATTATTTCAGAAACGACATAACAAATAACATCAACTTAAACATGAGAAAAGTGTGATGATCTTGCGAAAATTAGGAATGTTGCGAATGTTACATTTGTAAGCTTGCGAAAATACCGCAAGCCAGATCCGAAAATAGGGGAAATATGAGCTGTCATCCACTATGTAAACACCTATATAAAGAGAAAGGCAAGAGAGAGAAAGGATATAGATAATCAGAAAGAGAGACACACTTTAGAAGAGGATACATTTTGTAGAGAGAAAAAGTAGCATTGGTTGTATTATTATTATCTCCTTCTTCTTCCTCCTTCAAGAACCTAGAGCTCCAAATACTCATTAATGGAGTCTCCATGTAATCAAGATGTAATTACAAATAATCATAGTAAAACCTAACCCCGTGGATGTAGATCAAATTGATCGAACCACGTAAACCTTGTGTCTCTTTACAATTTTAGCATTCTTATCATCATTTTTATGTTTAGATCTACAAATTATTACAAGGGGTGTGTTGTAGGATTTCCTGCAACTACATTTCTGATGAGTGAGTCTCAATAAAATGTTTCTCTCGCATCGTTACCTGACAGTATCCTCAAGAATACTACCCTTATTAGTTTTTTGCATGAGTCTTTTGATATCGTCAGTGAGATAATTGATCATGTCAAAGAGATCATGCTCTCTATGTAGATACGTTGAAGTTCATCAGTATACTGAGCCTTTTCCTTTTCAATTTTTCCGATTCTAGAAGCTTGAAAATAAATAATCTCAACAGACTTTTTTAAGCTTCTGGTAAGCTCCAATTCAGATTCTGACATGGAATCATTTATGTGCTTGGGAGTTGTATCATCAAAGTCTGACAACATAAGCTTATCCCTTTAGATTGGGAAGAATCATTCAGAGGGTTAACCTTTGCGGAGAGTCCCAAACACTTAGTGTAATCAAAATAATTAAGAGACATGTTGGTACGTGAATAAAGATTCCTAAAGTGTTTCAAACACATACTTATTAGGTATTCCTCGTGTTTGCCTTCTCTGACACCAATTGAAAACGTGGGGGTACCAAAATACAGCACCAACTTTTTCTTAGGAAACTTCTATGGACTAAACTCGAATACAATTTCGAGAGCTCAACTTAATGAATCTCAATGGAATTATATAAAGAATTTCTTTCTCTCATAATCAGAAATTTTACAGAACCAAATCCGTGGATCTGATTATGTGTGAGAGTACTTGGACGATCTCAAAAATAAATATCCAAGAATCAATCAAGTTGTATCCAACAAACAAGGATGTATTATCTACTTTGATTGATTTACGTACAACCTGTGATATTTCAATTATAAATATAAATAATATAATGCGGAAAAAGAAATAACACAGACACCATAAATTTGTTAACTAGGAAACCGCATATGCAGAAAAACCTCGGGACCTAGTCCAGACTTGAACACTAAATTGTATTAAACCGCTACAGACACTATCCTACCATCATAACTTCGAACTGGAATGTAGTTGAGACCAAATTAAAGCGTCAAAGCAGTTCAGTTACAATCGTACTTCTTACGCCTCGTGAATCCCAGCAGGACTCTGCGCAAATGATTTCTTTAGCTTACGTCCCTTACATCCTAAGAGTTTATTCAACTCAATTGAAGACTTTAAACCAATCTGCCTCCCACAGATAAGCCTATATATGTGATTTACGTTTTGGTCAAAGATCAAGGTGAGGTAGTAAATCGATTGCAATATACAAAGTCTAGCAAATCTCAAAATTCGGTATTATGACTCCCGAAGAGTAGCTTAGATTATTATACCTCATAAGTCGAAACTTGTGGAATCACAAAGTCTGAGACGAATAAACTTAGTGATTTCTATCTATCTTGTTTGAGTGAGCAGCTCAACAATCAAAACAAGATCATACTCGAAGTATCAAGATAAAGATAGTTGGACCTGGATTCATGAATCCCCAAGTGGAGTCTTTTCTGTCGCTAAACCCTAGAAGGGTTTGAAGGAGAAGACGACTCTAGTTTACAATTGGGACACACAAGAATAGTGTCAGGGATTCAAAGATCCAAGTTATTTAAGGTTCTCCTTTTATAGACTTCAAGGTCAAGGTTGCTTTAGGTTTAAGCTAAGATAGCTAGCTTTGAAACCAAGAAATCAATAATCACCGTTAGATAAAAAACTTGACTTTGATTTAACATAGTAGAATATGCACTCTTGTTAGGATGGACCGTATCCGAACCGTGTACAATGGCATGTTCATGAAGGTTAGCCAAAACTATCCAATTGAACGATAAGCTTAACCATTTTCATATAACACTTTAAGACTTATTGAATCACACATATGATCAAAAATGTCTAGATAGTGTTTTTAGAGAATTGTTCAAATGTCGACTATCTCACATAAATAACTTTGATGCATCTGAAAACATTCGACAGGGTATATGTGTACCAGGTACGTGTACTCTACCTTGTTCGTGACTATTTTTGTCATGGTACATGTACTGGGTATGTGTACCCTTAAGACAAAAACGAGTTCAGGAACTCAAGGAACTTTCCGTTTTGCATACTAGGTATGGATACCACTCCGGTTTCAAAACCGACAGTTGAATTACGGTATGCATACTAGGTATGTGTACCATTCATGGTTCACGAGCAAGAGAATTTTTATGGTATGGATATCGGGTATGCGTACCACAAGATTGCTGCCGAATTATAGCTACACTGGTACGTGTACTGGGTACATGTACTGCGGCTCTGGACTTATAACAGTTCTCCTAGTATGTGAACTGGTATGCATACTATCATGTATCCAGATTAACAGTAGTTTTATATTTCTCTCCAAATCAATTTGAAACATTCCCAAATAACATGAATGACATATCACTGTTCCAGGCTATTTTTGAATGATAATCTCGAAGCATAATTAGGTTATAAACAATAAATTGTTCTAAACCAAATTCATCAAGTATGAACAAATGTTCTTAAGCTTAATTTCATATTTCGAGAAGATATTCAAGATAAACTTAACTCGAAATTTTCATTATGCATGTACTGTCTCATTTGGTCATGCGATAATGTCTCATACATAAAAATGGTTAAAACTTGAGATATTGGTGGTTCGGTCTTCACTTACCTTTTGATGTCGAAGTTCTCCAAATCTCCTGTTGATCTTCGCCTTCAAACGACAGAACGCAGTGGTATCCGAATCTCAACTACACACTTTTATCCTAATCCGAGACTGACCAGATATAGACTAGAAATCAAGATATAGTTTTGATAACTAAATTTGTTAGATAGCAACACTTGTGAGTTCGACCGAGCAATGCTCTAACACTGTGTTAAGTGGTGGTTGTCGTCTTTTCAAGTAGGATAATCCCCTTATTGCAGAAGCTTCTGGATTTCTACTTGTGATTCAGTTTGCTGAAAAAAATGATATAACCACATCATTATTGAAAACGACCGTCAAAGGCTAATCAACATTATTCTTAATGGGTATGCTTCTGTTATACTTCGGAGAATTTTAGGAACTATTGAAAGAATTCAAGATATTTGCTCCTCCCGAGGGGTTCCCTGGACTCCCCTATTTTATTATATTTTTCTGTTAATTGCCACTTTGTAACATATACAAGCGTTACTAATTTGCATTGTCACACTAATTCGTGTTACAGACAGACGTGTGAATTATAAATTGTTACTAAATATTTTGTAACAGAAATAAGTGTTAATCTAATAATCAATTTTAAAATATATTTTATCACCCGCCAATACTGATATGTCCCACCCAAACAAAATCTCTTGGCTCTGTCACTCCTCCCTATCAGACGTGGAGTTTAACTTTGTTCAGCGAGATGCAAATTCATCAGCTCACAAACTTGCTAACTTCCTATCAGATGTAGAGTTTAACTTTGTTCAGCGAGAGGCAAATTCATTAGCTCACAAACTTGCCAAATATGCTATTCAGCATAATGTTCATCGGAGGTGGATAGCTTCCCATATCTCTTACATTCTCAATAATGAACCGGCTACTTGAGTCACATAACCATTGTCATGTGAGAAAAAAAAAGACCTGTTAAGGTGACTCTTACGTCTTTTTAGCATCCTATACTTTAGGTAGAAGTACGTATGCACAACGCACATTCCCACTTGTTGTGTATAATTAACCTCTAGATAGTCTAGAGTCTTCAGATGCTAGACTACACTAGAATTGTTTTTTCTTGTTTTTTTTTGCTTGGTTAGTTCAGCGTTCACTTGTTTAAGGCCTTTATAAAATAAAAAGGTGCTTAATGAGTAAGTGGAAGACATGAGAGTAGTTCAACACTAAGCTAATTGGTTCATCTGTTGTGGGTATGTTTGACCTAATTCTATTAACATCCAAATAAACTCCATGACCATGCACTTGGAGTTTATAGTGTTTAATCACTCAAGTGCTTTAAGTCTCTTTTGACAAGGAAAATAATTAACTCTGGTGCTTTAAGTCTCTTTTATTCAAAAATTCTTCATATCCAACAATTACGATGGACTTATCTACTTTAATTGACTTATGTACAACCTGTGATATTTCAATTATAAAGATAAACAATATAATATGGAAAAAGAAATAACAAGGCACCAAAAATTTTGTTAACGAATAAACCGCAAATGCAGAAAAAACCCCGGAACGTAGTCCAGATTTGAACACCAAACTGTATTAAGCCGCTACAAACTCTAGCTTACTACCAATACTTCGGAATGGAATGTAGTTGAGGCCGAATTTATCTGTCACAATGATTCAGTTATAGTCGTGCCCCTTACGCCTCTTGAATCCCCCAAGACTCAGCGCAATTGATTCCCTTATATGACGTCCTTTACATCCTAAGAGTTGCTTCAACTCAATTGAATACTTTAAACCAATCTGCCTCCCATTGATAAGCCTATATGTGATTTCCTCTCTGATCAAAGATCAAGGTGCGATAGGAAATTGTTTGCAATAGACAAAGTCTAGCAATCCTCAAAATACGGTACTTACGACTCCTGAAGAGCATCCTAGATTATTATTCACCTCACAAGTAAATACTTGTGGAATCACAAAGTCTGAGACGAAGAACTTTGCGATTTCCATCTATCTTGCATGTTGGATATAATGTATCAACAATCATTATTAAGATCAAGATACACGAACTATCAAGATAAAGATAGTTGGACGTGGCTTCACGAATCCCTGGGTGAAGGTTTTTAGTCGCTAAACCTAAAAAAGTTTAAAGGAGAGGACGACTCTAGTTTACAACTAGAACACACAAGAATAGTGTCAGGGATTCAAAGATCCCGGTTGTTTGAGATTCTCCTTTTATAGACTTTCAAGATCAAGGTTGCTTTAGATTTAAGCTAAGATAGGTTTGGAATCAAGCAATCAATAATCACCGTTAGATGAAAATCTTTACTTAAGATTAACATAATAGAATATACACTCAGATCAATATCAAATGAAAGTATCGGATTAACAATTGATAGTCCAAGAACGAATTAAAGTATTGTACATAACTCGACTAGGGATTGTAAATTTGTAAGAAACTAAATAACTAACTCGGCGAGTCATACTGAGTCACAACACGCACATGGTTGTTACCTTTTGGATGAGTTCAATTATTTTTGTACCTTTACTGAGAATGGGTAATTTCCTTTAGCTTTGCTCGTTTTAGATTTCATTTTCCCAAAAAACTTCTTCAAATATATAATGGCTATGTGTGGTGCACGTTTTCTCTTCACAACCATAAAATGTAGTACCTTTTATAAATACATAGCCTATATTACGAAATAAGTCTTTTTTGTTGGTAAAATCACATTTCAATTCATTCAAATGAAAATGATGGTTACATGATTGCTTACAAGATTGTTTGAGGCAAAAACTGATTATACTGTTTTTGGTAAATTTGGAGTTAGAGTTCGATTAAACCTCTGATTTTCAATGGGTATTTGTGATATGGATAGAGGAAGACATTTTGGGTGTTAGGATCGATCATAATTGGCTGGAATTATCGCAATCAAGAAATCAGGAAGCACGTTCAAGAAATGAATATCACACGATCACATCAAATTTAGACGTGTACTCATGTGTTTGGAGAGTGTTGAGTCAATTCTACAACGTGTAAGATCATGTTTGGAGTGTTTATACATCATTTCAGCGCGTGGAGAGCTAATTAAAGGAAGAAAATATCCAAAAAAATATTTTCTCTTTAAGCCGAGTAAAGAGAGAATTATCTTGAGTTATGACGTGATTAAATGAGGCTGAGGAGTATAAATAGATTTCTGGTATCACAGAGAAGGGGTGTTGAGAGTTTGGGGTCGAGAGAAGGTACAGAGAAGCAGAAATCAAGAGTTGATGAAACTTTGTTTCTGCTGCTGCTGCTGATGAAGAACACCAAGAACACGAAGAACAGACTCGCAAGGACAGTGGTTTATCAGCAGTGTCTAAGACGCACAGCCGTGGGTCGCAGTGCAGTCTAAACATCAGCAGCACTTGTGTTTTATCGTTCATTCTGTGACGCTTTTTGTGCGTCGCAGATTACAGTTTTACACCATTTTCTCCTTTTCTCTCCATTGTAAACACCATTTGTTTTTTTTGTTTTTTTTTTTGATGAACAAAAAATTACAAGACAAAAATTTACATGGCCATGAGAGAAGGACTTTCAAAACTTGGATCTTCGCAACTTGTGATGTCTTGGTATCATGGATTCTAACAACTTATATCATTTGCTCTTATAACTTCAACTTTGATTTTTGAATTATTTCCTTCTATTGTTGCTTCTAAACCTAAAACGTCTTCACTTTCTTCATAGATTTTGATGTCGCTCCGCTTGTTGATGATGATAAGTTTCTACTGAGAGAGAGTCGCAATCCAGTAACTAAGACTACATTGTGAGGTTGCTTTGTCTTTCTGGCATTTCCCTGACCTACTTGCCTTTCCATCATGTATGGTTAGGTCCATCACGGTTACCTTCTAAAAGGAACAAGTTCTCTCCTGAATTTCAAGGATCTCAATGTCTTTTTCTCTAATGTCCCAATAAGTTGTTATCTCTAGCATTCCAATTTCTATCTTTTCGGTGAGAAACAGTATGTAAACTTAGCTAACCGGATACCATGTGACGCTAGAAGTTTCAAAAGTGCAACTAAAAAGTTTCTCCCATACCCCCAAACTTAAATCTAACATTGTCCTCAATGTTCTAAAGATAAAATTAAAAGCATATGAACAAGGAGAAACTGTTACCATTTGAAGCAAAAGAGTTAAGGAAAGATATTACCGTGTCGCATGAGATTGGGTTACCTCCCAAGAAGTGCTAAGTTTAAAGTCTTCAGCCATACATCGGAAGGAATTAGTCACCTCATAGAATCAAAAAGTAACAGCCGAAATAACTGCGGGTCTTCAAAACCAAAAAGAGATGACCAAAGGAAACTACAATAACCCAAGAAAGTGAACAAGGATAGCATGCCCTTATCTAGTTTCCTGATTAAGATATTTATATCTAATTGTGGTTCAGGTTCAGGTTCTAAGAAAGGGTCTAAATAAAATATTTTCATTGGTTGCGTTTCTTCATAGGTGGGATCCGAATCATTAGGTCCTAGAGTCTGGAAAAACTCAAATATGATCTTAGAAGCGCACAATAATAACCTAAATAACTGAGGATCCTCTAATTCAATAAGATTTGACTTACAAAATTGACCACAATGAGAGTAGTGGTCACTCTTAAGCAAATGTGTCGATTCTAATTTCCTAAAGCATTTAGGTTTAGTCTCACAACTTAATATTCGACACATTTGAAATATAAACGTTCCAAAATTTGGAAGAAAACTATTTGGTGGGAAAACAAAGTCAATCTGGGTATCATAGCCTGGGGCAAACCACATCAACCAGAGGATGGGTTTCTAACAACTGAACTTCTTCTTGGACATCATTAGGTTCGGGAAAACGTGTATGAAGATAATCTTGTAAAATGGTTGAGGCACGTATGTCAAGTCCCAAGTGAGGGACCTTTATAAGAGTTAAAGCACATGGATGATAACCACCCCCAAACTTAGAATTTTGGTCTCTAGATAGACTAGCTACAATTTCCCTAATTTTTAGATCATCAAAATCCTGAAAATGGTCAATTGCTACTTGTAAATTATACCCAGGTGATGCATCCTCACTCATATTTAAAATCTCTACGAGTTCATCTTCTTCGTCTAAGACTATTGTTTCTAAATCGCTAGACTCTAAAACATTATTTTCGGAATAAACCCGTTCCTCTAAAGCATTATCGGCTTCGTAATCAAAAGGAAAAACTACATCGTCTAAAACGGTGGTATCCCTAATCAAATCCTCGTCCTTTTGAATAGGTGAATAATCATAAAAATTATTTGGATTTGAACTAGAATCATTATAAAGCTCAATTGGATTAATAGATTCCTGATCACTATGCCTACACATTTCAGATTCTTCATTACTATTATCCTCATCATAATAGTACGAAGATGATTGAACCTTATCTAAATAAGTAGTGTCTTTTATTCTAACCTCGTCCTCTAAATTAGGCAAATATTCACTATTGATATCAAGGGTAGAATTAAAAACACTATTTTGGAAATTTAGATCGTTTCGAGCAGCATTAGCTAACTGTTCATTTTCTGCCTCTAGACGTGCCTGAATTTCACTGAGCATAACACTTATACATTCACCACTCTCGTTTATCATCTCAGAATATCGTGTACACTCTTCTTTTGAACTATTTATTGCAACTAAACGTTTATATGTCCTTTCAATCCGTTTTTGGGTCTCTTCTAGAGATGGAACAGGTTCAGAAATATCATAATCAGGACTAGTTTCCAAAAACGAGTAACCAGTACTACAGTGTTTCTGATTTTCTTGCTCGTAAGACCAATTCGCGTGTGGATCGTAATTGGGATCACCATGGTATGAACCATAACCTTGAAAAGGTTGGCGTTGCCAACTACTATTCCCACCATGGTCATAAAAATGATGATGTCCATATTCAAATTCAGATCGATACTCATTGTATTGGCTTCTATCATACTAGTTCGACATTCTTAATTGCAAGGGAATTCTACACAATCACAAACAAGGCTGACTCGACCAAATTAAATCTATAGAATCTAGCAAACAAAAAGCATGATGGCTCCACTTAGATTGTTTTCTAGACCAGCTTCTATTCCTTCGAAAAGGAATTCGTTACAATTTGAGCACACCCCTCTGGAATCAATCCGAGTCAAAGTAAGTTGAATTGAGGCGAGGGAAGCTCAGTGGAGCTTTGATACCCAAGGCCTCACCACTATCACAAGGCGGCGCAGTCACGCATTCAACTCACAGAAACCATCATGAACTTTGAAGTATGCTAAAAGAGTAACCAATATTTTTCGAACGACTTTCCTACTAAGCTCGTTACCCTATCGGTCTCGTTCTAATCAAATTTTAAGCTTGGGTTCGCGTTAGGTTTTGTTTACCTAAGGAGGGCAAGAAGGGAACGGTGATGAAATCCGAACCCTTATCTTATATGGCCAGTTCTTGCCCTTTACTAGGAAATTAAAGCAGCCGGTTCAGTCCTCAACATATAATCACCTTAAGGCAGACAGTAAACCCGCTGACAGGAGATTCGCGGGTGTTTAGAAGTTTACCTCCCGTACCATACGGGAGAAGAACCGCTGAAGTCGACTCGGGCCACGATTCCTATGTCGTGTACGAACCCGATGGACCGAGACGATATTGTAATCGTCGTCCTTACCTGCAAATAGTTTATATTTATTTTTTTTGTATATAACCCTTCCGTAGGGTTTAAAATTAAAATAAATTGTCCAAAGTCCAGTCCAATGAAAAGAAATATAAAAAATAATAATAATAATTACAAAAAAAAAACATGGAAAGTCTCTTAAAAAAAAGACAAATGGTGTTTACAATGGAGAGAAAAGGAGAAAATGTGTAAAACTGTAATCTGCGACGCACAAAAAGCGTCACAGTTAAAACAAAAGTACTGCTAATGTTTAGACTGCACTGCGACCCACGGCTGTGCGTCTTAGACACTGTTGATAAACCACTGTCCTTGCGAGTCTGTTCTTCGTGTTCTTGGTGTTCTTCATCATCAGCAGCAGCAGAAACAGAGTTCCACCAACTCTTGATTTCTGCTTCTCTGGACCTTCTCTCGACCCCAAACTCTCGACACCCCTTCTCTGTGATACCAGAAATCTATTTATACTCCTCAACCTCATTTAATCACGCCATAACTCAAGATAATTCTCTCTTTACTCGTCTTAAAGAGAAAATATTTTTTGGATATATTATTCCTTTAATTAGCTCTCCACGCGCTGAAATGATGTATAAACACTCCAAACATGATCTTACACGCTGTAGAATTGATTCAACACTCTCCAAACACATGAGTACACGTCTAAATTTGATGTAATCGTGTGATATTCATTTCTTGAAAGTGCTTCCTGATTTCTTGATTGCGATGATTCCAGCCAATTATGATCGAACCTAACACCCAAAATGTCTTCCTCTATCCATATCACAAATACCCATTGAAAATCAGAGGTTTAATCGAACTCTAACCCCTTCAAAAATCGATCGACCCAACTTCCAGTGAGAAGAAATATTTTCCCGCCTTTTTCCAAAATTTGAATTATGAGAAGAAGAGTATCCTCCCCCTAATATTGTACGGGTGTCCCTTTAGCAATTGGGGTGGAAATAGTAATTTTGGGGTGGAAATAGCAATTTTTCTGGGTTCCTCCGGTACATATCTGGGACGCTTCCGGTGCATTTCTGAGGTGCCTCCGGTACATTATCCTGGGGTGTAAAACACTACTTTTCGAGCTCATTTCGCCGCAAAGGCTTATTTCTCTAAAAACATCTACAAAAACACAAAATAACACAATAAGTACTTAATCGAGTCTAACAATACAGAATATTGAGAACAAAATAGACACATAAATGCGTCTATCAGTTCACCCACTACTCTCATTACTATTAACCGTCCGTCTTTCCTGACACTTTTCATAATGGGCGCGTTGCACTCCGCACGCTGTAAACTGCCAGACCAATACCCCAGTGAGCATCCCCCAATTTGTGACATGTTTGATGTCTCGAGTGAATGGGTCAAGTCATGTGACTTGCCGCTAAAATTAGCACGTAGTGCTTTTAGGTCAAATAATAAATTATTTGTAAAACCGATATTTATAAAGCATTGCTTATAATCGATGTATGTAAAGCATCACTTTCGAATAAGCAGCTGAAAATAATCGATGTGTTAGAAGCATCGCTATTTTTTGAGCTCAATCGAATCAGTCACGGATTGAGCGTCTTAAAAGTAGCACGACCGACCATCTTTGGGTAATCGTTTGAGGACCCTATGGTCGAGCTGTCTCTTGGTCGATCACTCCCTGTGGAGGAGAGATGGCTGGTGATGACAATGTTACTTTGTTGGTTTTCTAAAAATAAATCTACACCATCCAACTAGGCTGGAGAAGTTGGATGGACAAGATGATTTGCGGCAGTTGTATACTACTGTTGACGCAACTTTAGGGTTTAGGGGGCCACGCGGCCAACCCTCTTTGGGCGTGCGATTCGAGGCATCGGGGGTTAGATCGAGCAGGCCGGTTGCTCACGTGTAAAGGTGAGCCGACAGTGATCACGTTGACATCTTCGGGGCTTCCTGAAATTAAATCTAAGCCTTTCAACTAGACCAGCGAAGATGGATGGTTGTGATTGATTTACGACAGTAGTGTGTTGCCGCGAACGCCAATTAGGGTTTAGAGACGGCCGCATTCTCCCTAGTTCGATCAAGCTGTTTGATGTGTCATTGACTTCCCTTGGGCAAGTCGATCGAGTAGGAATAGAATTGGACCGGTGGTGAAATCATATGCACCTCCCTGATCGTCTGAAACATGATCTAAGTCGTCCAACTTGGCTGGCTAAGTTGGACGGATGTGATCGATTTGTGACAGTAGTATCCCGCCACAACCCAAAATCTAGGGTTTTGAAATAACGTGTTTGCTCGAGTTTGGGAAAACAATTTGATACTCTCTGGTCTTGCCGTGGACAGGTCAATCGACCAAGGGAGAAGTTGGGCCAACGACGAACACGTTGACACCTCTTTGATCGCTTGAGATGCGATCTAAGCCGTCCAACTAGGCTGGCTAAGTTGGATGGACGTAATGCGTTTTGAGACCCTTTTTGTCGGTCTCAGCTCGTTCGATCTATTTTTAAGTAGCGCTAACACCCATGTTTGGGCTAACGTTTGATACGCTTGTGAATGAAAAAAATAGGGTTCGATCGACTAGGGCACTAGTGGGCCCACCGGTGGTCAACACGGTGATTGCCTAGTTCTGCTAGGAGTAGTCCAAGCTTGTTAAATCGCGCGGCCAAATCATGTGGCCGTGATTATTTTTTGAGACTGACATGAACAGTCTAGATTTCCCTTAAGGAATTTAAACACGTTCGATCGCGCTAATTTTTAATTAAAAGGTGTGTAAACACGCTAATCCCTTTGTCAGAGAGGGTGTGTCATGTGTGAGTATTTTCATGTAGATTCCCAATACTGACACTTCGGGAGATTCACGCTACTCTGTTGAGAGTGAACATTAAATCGTCATGTCATGTCAATATCGAGAGTTCGTCTGGGAACATAGCATGGAAAAATATCAAGCAGGTCAATGCATTAGTAAGTAATGCAGCATGTTAAAATTTACAGAATATCTGGGATTGTTGCTTCGCGCACCATTCTGATAAATTTCATAAATATGTTGAATTGCTGAATACATACGTAAGTAAAGAGGTTTGAACACTCATTAATTTTAAATGGCCTTTATTCCTTTGCAGGATGACAACACTAAATATTGGGTTTTACAATTTTGACCATGAATTGAAAACCACCGTCAACATTAAGTCCCCTGCTTAGCACGTAATGGTGACACTATTGCGGGGTAAGCACTATATGGTGACAATAAAAGACATTCTCAATAAGAGTTTTAGCGCACATACCAGGATAGAGCTTGGCTCGTCCCTTGAGCAAGATACATTCCTTTTCAGCGCACGTCAGTTGTATTCAGATACATAAGTATCTATTTGATTGTTATCATGCATCTGGAGCCTTCATACATGGCAAGTTGAGACTCCTTTTCTTCCCGGCTGAGATCTTGCTGGTTTGTGGAATAAAAGGAAGACGCTGGATCTTTTATCTCATCGCATAATTGCTTTTCTTCTTCGTTCCAAGTATTGCTTCACGTTCATCATGCAATTTGATTTTAAATTGATGATGATTTTTTTTGTATCTGCTGTTGATATATAATCATAACGCCTTTTCGGAGTCAACAAACCCAAGGCTAATGCGTTCGAGGAGGTAATGGCTAAAATAGATTCTCCGTTTCGTGAAGCTGGTCGTGCCATACAGGGAATGTCTCTTCTGCACCTACGTCTCGTTTGGGAGCGTGTTCAGGCTTTCTTGGCTTCAGTCGGCATGGAGGAATGGAGGCGCGATGAAGCGTCTCAGCCGCCGAGAGCGAGAGATGAAAGGTTTTCAGCTCGGCTAAAGCGGCGAAGAATCGAGCATGAGCAGCCTTCCAGTGAAAACAAGCATGATTAACCTATCCGTAATGGAATCATAATTCTCGATTCTGACGTGGACGAACCGGAGCATCCTCAGAAGGCTGTTGGGGCAGTTCCTGAGGAGGAGGTTGAAGTAGCTTCCATAGAGGATATTGAAGCGACTGTTGGAGGGGACACTGAAGTGGCTGCTGAGGAGATCATGGTAGCGGCATCTGGAGAAGATGTTGAAACAGCTTCCAAGAAAGATGTCGACGCGTCTCCTGGAGGGAATGTTGAAGCGGCTATTGAGAGAGGTCTTGAAACAACATCAGAAAGGGGAGTCGATGCGACTTCCAGAGAGGATGCAGTAGCGACCCGTGGTGAAGGTGTTGAATCAGCGCTTCTGATGACGGCTCCAGCGAATACACTGCTGATCCTTCTAATGACTAGACTTTCTTTTACTGCTTTCATTCACAGTTGAGCACTTTCCATAGTTTGTAGACATTTTCTTCTTATACTCAGTAATTTTGCGTTTGAGCCTGTTTTTTCATTGAATGATTTTTTTTATTCACATACCTGGGAACCCTAGTTGTAGCACTCCCAGTAGGGTTGCGATAGAATCTCTCAATTCCATCAAATCGTACAGCCATAGAGAACGCGAGTGATGATGCGTCTGTATGTGACCATATACTGTCTTCATGATGATTGCATGTAACCCTAAAAACAATGAAGGGGATGAAATAATGAAAACCATAGGTTAACCAAAAACATGTTTTCCCTCCAATTGATGACGTGTTGCAATCCGCCTAACCGTGTGGCGATCGAGAGGTCGTTTTATTGTTGGAGTAGAATGCTTTTCAGAGTACGAAGTGCTTGCCCTGATAATCATACGGTTCCTTTGCCCCTTTTCTTCTTTCAGCACGTATCCCTTCAATGTTTCTCGAATGAGATGTTTCTTCTTAGGGTTTTGTCTTTCTGGTTTGAACTGATGGGTGATGAAGAGGGTTTAGACCGGTTCAAGACTTTGTGTCACGATTCAGAGGTAAAGAGATTTCTAAAACGAAATAATACTTTGATTAATTGACAAATTGGAACCCTAATAATTATGATTGCAAGCAGTGCAATCATTTTGGAGGAATTACAAATATTGCATGAAATGGGAAATTGTTGGAAGAAATACTAAGGAAAACGCTGGAGAAAAAGGTAGCACATCGTTTTAGGTATGGAGAACGCTGGAGGAAAAGGTAGCATATCGTTTTAGGTATTGTAGGGCTTGAGCCATCGTGAGTGAATCGTCACGCCTTCCAGTTTTTCAGCACTGATGAGCTTGCAGTAACCGTACAAGATAACATCGGCTACCAGGTATGGTTCATATTCCCTTTCTGTAGGCAAATCATACTGAGAGGTCATCTTCACTGTCATGTCTCCAACTCCAAAAGTGGTCACCTTCACTACCATATTTCCGATTTGAAATGGGTTTGGGCGTTGTACAACTACTTGATTCTGGGGCCCATTGTTTTTGACCGAGACAGCTTCTAAATTTTTGACGAAATATTTGAAAGGACCAGCATCCCACTCACATCTCCTAGTGGCAGCAGGGTTGTTGATCAAAGCGAGTCCCCGAGCCTTAGCCGAAGGGGGAGTGACTGATTGCAAAAAGGGTTGTTCAATAAGACTTACTTGGGCTCGGAACCTTCGAAGGTATGCTGAAGGGCTCTCCCCAGGAAGTTGCGTCACATTTGTGAGTGGTTGATACGACAACAAGTAGTCATCGGGATTGGATGGCTTGTTGGATATCCTCTCAGGTATAGACACCGGCAAAGGACTGTTTGAGGGTGAAAACTGTTTCTGTTGGTTTTGGCAAATTTGGGTGTGTGTGTGGATGAGAAACGAATCTAAACCCTAAACAAATGCACTACACGGGAGTACTTTTGATTCGAGAGATCAATCTGTACAATTCTGGCCTAAACTAAGAAATGACCGCTCCAGACTTGCTTGGGTCACAAAGTGAAGGAGATGGGGTTGATCTTAGGGAGGGAAGTGAAGAAGGTGTTGAGATTATGAAGGTGTTGGTTGTTTATGACTTGTATCAGAATGTGGAACTGGCTTGCACAATGTAAGTTATCAGTTCTGGGTGTTTTCTGGATACGTTGGTTACAACACTTGGTTTTTCTATGTTGTTTGAAAATAGGTCGGAGAACCTATTTATACAAGTCATTGAGGGAAACCCTCATCTCGTAGGAAGTGGAGGAAGTGGAGTGACGGAGTAGTGGGGTCGTGTAGGTGATTGTCACACGATCACGTCTTTGCCCACTTTCCTCATCATCATTAACCGTCCATTCCTCCTGACATGTTCCCGTAATGGGCGCGTTGCACGCCCCACGCTGTAAACCGCCAGACCAATACCCCAGTAAGTATCCCCCAATTTGTGACATGTTTGATGTCTCGAATGAGCTAGTCAAGTCGTGGGACCCGCCGCAAGGAATAGCATACGGTGCTTTTAGGTTAAATAACTAAGTTATTTATGAAATTAATATTCATGAAATATCATGCATGCTCGATGCATGTAATGCATCATTCTTTAAGCAAGCAGCTCAAAGCAATCGATGTGCCTGAAGCATCGTTGTTTTAAAGCTTAACTGAGTAAGTCGTGGATTAAGCGTCTTAAAATGGCAGCACGTTCAACCATCTTCCAGTGATCGTTTAGAGACCGCATGGGCGGGCCATCATCTGGTAGATCACTCCCTGCGGAAGAGTGGCGGATGGTAATCATTAAGGCGCTTTATTGATCGCCTAATTTTTAATCCAAGCCGTCCGACCAAGCTGGCAAAGTTGGACGGACGAGATCATTTGAGGCACATATTTTCTGCCGTTGATGGATTTTTTTAAGGTTTTTAAGAGGTGCGCAAACACCCCCCTTTGGCTTGATCGAATTCACACATGGGCGTTAGTTTTGAGTGAGCCGATTACCATGCTTGAAGACGGCTCATTGACGTGCATGCTTTCCCCTCTAAGTCCCACAAATATTTGATCTTGGCCACTCAATTTGACGTTAAAGATGGGTCGTGATCGATTTGCGACAGAAACGTGTTGCCGCAAAGAGATTAAAGGTCGTGTGACATGCCACTTTGGGGGGCGCGTTTCGAGGTGCCGGGCCCTAGTCTGCATAGGCCGTCCGGTCACACACAAAGGTGGGCCCACGGTGAACACGTTGACATCCTTGGGACCTCTTTAGTATATATCTACACCGTCCGTTTAGGCTGGTGAAGATGGATGGTCACGATCGATTTACGACATATGTGCATTGCCGCAAACCATAATTAGGGTTTTGAAATAGTCGCACCCTCACGATTTTGGCCAAGCGGTTTGGAGCGCTAGGGACTCCTTTGGGGAGATCGATCATGTGGGGTTGATGTTGGGCCGACGGTGAACACATGTGTACCTTCTTGATGGTCCAAAATGCGATCTAAGCCATCCAAATAGGCTGGCTAAGTTGGATGGTCGTGATCGATTTAAGACGCTAGTGGACTTTCGCGACCCTTGAAAGCATCACGCTCGCCACGTTTTGAGAAAAAGTTCATTGCTCCAAGACCATGCCGTGAGAAAATCGATCGGAAAGTGTAAAGTGGGCCCGCCAACGTGTGTGTTAACGCTTCCCCGATCATTCATGGGATGATCTAATCCGTCCATCCAGGCTGGCGAAGTTGGACGGTCGTGATGTTTTAAGACTGCCCTGAACAGTCTATGTTCAATCGAATCTCCACAAAGCATCTCCACAAAGCAACACTGCCACCCTACTTAGGGTTGGCGTTTGACGATGCTGGGATGTATTCATGTGATGTCCGACCGGCTAGGGCATAAGTGGGCCCGCCAGTGGTTATTATGACAATCTCCTATTCTTGCCAAGGTTTGGCTAGGCTTGTTAAATTGTGTGGCCAACTTGGATGGTCGTGATCGTTTCGGAGACTGACATGGATAGTCCATATTTCCCTTAAAGAAATTAGACATGCTCGATCGAGCTGTCTTTATTTAAAAGTGCGTCGACGCGAGACTTTGTTTGTCAGAGAGTGTAATGTAGCCATTATGGGGATTTCCATGCAAATCTCAATATTGGCACTTCGGGAGATTCATGCTACTCGCTGAGAGTGAACACTTAATCATCATGTCATGTCAATGATGAGAGTTTGGATGTGAACATAGCATAGAAAAATATCCGGCAGGCCAATGCATTAGTGATTAATGTGATAGGTTGAATCTTATAGAATATCTGGGATCGATGCACCATTCTGATAAAATTCATAAATATGTCGAATTGCTCAATACATATATAAGTAAAGAGGTTTGAACACTCGCTACTTTTAAATGGCCTTTATCTCTTTACAGAGTGATGGCGCATTAAATACAGGGTTTTAAATTTTAAACCTGACTTAAAAACCACCATCAACATTAAGTCCCCTGCTTAGTACGTAATAGTGACATTGTTGCGAGGTAAGCACTAGATGGTGACAAATAAAGATAAAACTTATGAGACAAAGTTAGATGTTACTAGGAGATATCGGTCGGCTTGTCCTTAGAACATGTCACGTTCAAGAAGCGTCCAAGTAAGCGTTCCCCTAGCACGATGTCGGTTGGCCTCAGGTAGATTAGGCATACGTTTGATTTGAATCTCAAACTATTTATGACGGTGTCATAATCCTCGACTCTGATGTTGACGAGCCTTATCACGAGGAATATCCTTAAAAGGATGTTGAAGCAATTTCTGAAAAGATGTTGAAGCAGCTCCCAAAGAGAACATTGACGTAGCTTCCGAAAAGCGTGTTGAAGCGGCTCTGGAGGATGTTGAAGCGGCTTCTGGAGAGGATGTTGAAGCGGCTTCCAGAGAGGATGTTAGTGAAGGCGCCCTTGGCCCTGGTGTTGATGACAGTTCTTTTAAGTCTTTGTTACATGCGGCTGGAGCCAGGGCTTGATCGAATAATATTCCCTCATTCATGTTGTAACTTCCATTTGTTATATCACGTGTGTTGTGCTTCTGTGAACAGGAGATCCAGGAGTCGTATTTGTTAGGTGCGGAGGCTCGATCACCAATTAATAGTGCGTGTGATGTGATTGGACACATCTGAAGAAGTAATTGCAAACTGGGAGTACCGCGTGCACTAGATCGCTGCTTCCGTGAAGGGATTTTCCAAAATATGAAAATCATAGATGACGAAACTTCTTTCTGGGATATAGGAACAATGAGATGGTGATTGAGAGGTTGTTTCGCCATTGAAGAAGCAACTTTTCAGGGTACGAATGATGCTTTCCCTAAGAAGCGTGTACTGGCTGGTTGATGATTTCTTTCAGTCATCTTGCTCCTTCTGATTGAAATGATGATATGCTGGGGATGTTTGTATGGGCACAATCCTCCTTAAGTGAAGTAGACAAGCTGAGAGGCGTTCTGTGGACGTGCTGCTATCAAGTCTTCAAGGACTTCGTTTCAAGCAACATCCTTTGAACTGTCTTCTGGATCTTGGATGGTTGTATGGAATGGGATGCGATGATCAGTCCCCAGTTACACTTCAGAATCGATGGCGTGGATGGACACGTGAAAACATCTCCGATTTATACTTTGGAGTCATTGATGCACATGTACGTCTTCATGTTAAGAATTTTCTGCGGCTCGTAAAGCTTCAACAGTGATGATTGCTGATAAACCGGTTGAGGGGCGTGAAGGCATCATGTGCTGGCAGTCCCCAGGTGTAATTAACTCTGAAAAAGAGGGGGTCTAACAACACCACCCAATATTTCGTTTAGCAATCTGTATGGACTAACTCCGAAATACTTTGCTAGAGAATCAACTAGACAGTCAGACTCGTTCTAGATAAAAGTATCTCAAGGAGTGAATATCTCTCTCTTGTTTTTGATATTACTCAAGCTAATAGAAATCAGCGAGTCCTAATCAAACACAAGGAATACTTGGACGGTACCAAATACCAATGTCCAAGGATCAATCAATATCAATCAACAACCAAAGGTCGGATTTCCAATTGATGATCACAAACGCACAACCTGTATTATTTCAATTATATAAAAAATATAATGTGGAAAAGAAATAATACAGACACCAGAAGTTTTGTTAACGAGGAAACCGCAAATGCAGAAAAATCCCGGGACCTAGTCCAGATTGAATACACATTGTATTAAGCCGCTACAGACACTAGCCTACTCCAAGCTAACTTCGGACTGGACTATAGTTGAACCCCAATCAGTCTCCCACTAATTCAAGGTACAGTTGTACTCCCTACGCCTCTGATCCCAGCAGAACATTGTGCACTTCATTCTCTTAGCTGATCTCACCCACAACTAAGAGTTGCTGCAACCCAAAATCGCAGACTTGATAATAAACAAATCTGTCTCACACAGAAAAGTCTATCAAAGGATAAATCTGTCTCCCACAGAAGAACCCTAGGTTTTTGTTCCGTCTTATAATATGAAATCAAGGTGAACATGAACCAATTGATAATCCGGTGTTATATTCCCGAAGAACAGCCTAGATTAATCAATCACCTCTCAAAAGACTTACTTGTATAAACAAGAGGACGTCGAGGAATCACAAACAGTGAGACGAAGATGTTTGTGACTTCTTTATCTTGCCTATCGGAAAACTCTCACGATCTCAAGCCAATTAATAAGATTGTACTCGTACGATAGAAGATGCAAGATCAGATCACACAACTACGATAAATGTAGTATCGGTCTGGCTTCACAATCCCAATGAAGTCTTTAAGTCGTTAACCTGGGTTTAGAGAAGAAAACCAAAGGTTAGAGGAGAATCGACTCTAGCGAGCGCACTAGTATCACACAGAAGTGTGGGGATTAGTTTTGTCCAATTCTAGATGTCTCCTTTATATAGTCTTCAAATCAGGGTTTTTCCTTAGGTACAAAGAAATCAATATTCACCATTAGATGAAAACCTTATTTAGATTAAAGCTAATATTTCTCAACCGTTAGATCGAAAACTTAGCTTGTCACACACACTTGAGATATACGTTTACTGGATTTGAGGAAACTGTGCCCAAACGTGTATGTGTATGTTGGTTCAACATAGTAACCCAAAAGGTTAACCATATGAGCATTTCATATTAACCTTGTTCTTATTCACCATAACTAGTTCAATTGATTCAAATGAACTAGTTAGTGAGTTGTTCAATTGCTATGAGATCTTATGTAACTACACAAGACACAATTGAAACAAAGATGATTGGATTCGATTTGAATCGGCTCATGAACTTTATAGCCACGGTTTGCATACTGCATTCCTTAGTAATTTAAGTTTCATGTTCAGAGCACATCTTTAGATCATAACCCACTCAAGTTCGCAAACAAGTTCGCAGACTTAAGGCAACCGGCAGAGTTTTCCAAACTCAGCAGAAAATCTCGGCAAAGAGACTTCCGCCAGTTCGCGGACTAGGTTCGTGGAATGAGTTCGCGGACTAAATACGCAAACGAGTTTTTGGAAATCCCAGCAGAAATTCTCGGTAAGAGAACTTCCATCAGTTCGCGAACTTGGCAAAGCCAATTCCTCCGGTTTATCTCAATCAACAAAGTTCGCAAACTTCGGATTAAGAAATAAGACTTATGCACATATGTGTTACCACCCAATGCTTATATCCATCATTGGTTATATTGACCTAAAATCTCATTCCAACCATTGAAACATTCTTAGAGGACGTTATATAGTTGTTACACTATTTCTCGTCAAGGCGATTTTCAAAGTGATTAAAATATTATGACTTTCGTCATTAGGTGAAGATAAACCCGATCAAAGCGAAACGCTTTACCAACACATGATTTCGAGATATAGATAGGCGAAATATACTCGGCTCGAAATATCAAATGTGTATGATCCAGTCTATATAGCATACGACTTTTGTCTCATAAGAAGTAGGAGATAGAATAGATATAGACTTTTGAGTGATAGATAAGTTCAAGTCTCCACATACCTTTTTGTTGATGAAGTTCCACGGTTCCTTAAGTAGATCTTCTTCGTTGTATGATGAATCGCCATGAAGTCCTTGTGCTCAACTACACTTTTCTATCCTAGTCCGAGACTTAGCTATGTAGACTAGAAATCAAGACTCATGGTTTTGATCACTAACATTGACAAACATGCTTGATATAGAAACGCATGTGAGGTCGAACGATCTATGTTCTAACAATCTCGAGTTTATTTTCTCTTGAAAGACGTACTTCCACTGCATTTGCTGGTAAGGTGTTGAAGCGTATTCAGCCTCTGAAGAAAGCGCTGAAGTGGCTTCGGAAAAGAGAGCGTCGAAGCGGTTTCTTCCGGAAAGAGCGTTGAAGCGGCTTCAGGAGAGAGCGTGCGTTGAAGCGGCTTCTCCTTCAGTTTGATCTTCCCTTGCAAATTACATTCTTCTTGATTGACCGTCTCTTTTGTGTTGAAGAAGTCCTTGACTGACAGTGAAGTAACTTCATGTTGATTCTCAGTCCCCAAGCGTGAGTGACATGGATCTATCTTGTATGGTCGGTGGGTTTACCATAATAAAGATATGCCCATCTCGTCTCTGTACTGGTGACTTTATTACTTCTCCATGGGAAAGCAAAATATGCAGAAGTTGGGATTACCTCTGTCCGTAGTGGTTGTTGTTATGGTGAAGCTCTGGCGAACAACGATTCTTGGCAGCAGCTGTGATCATAAGAGACTGGCAGAGAGAGGTATGGTAGCTACTTGCACGAACTTGACAGTCTTCATATAATGGTAGAGATCGTCTAGTTATTAGAGGGAGAATCTGATGATGTAACTATAGCTTCCTTGATGTTTCCTCATGGAATGGAGAAGAGGGAGACAGTCCAGTTGATGAGGATCGTACGAGTTGTTGATCATGAGGCCGTCTTTGCGTTTCCGTTGCGTTTCATAGACGTCCAGGAAAATCACTGGTTTTTGACAATGCGTCTGCTCTCCTTGAGTATGTCCTCGTCTTTGGACATCCTGGAATCATAACGATAGCGTGCTTGCGTCTCTCTAAATTCAGCATCTTTGAGATTGATGGTTGTTTATGGGTGAAAACTATTTCTGCCGGTTTTGGTAATTTGGGGTGTGTGGATGAGAAATGAATCTAAACCCTAAACAAATGCACTGCATGGGAGTGCTTGTGATTCGAGAAATCAATCTGTACAATTCTGGCCTAAACCAAGAAATGGCAGTTCCAGACTTTCTTTGGTCACAAAGTGAAGGAGATGGGGTTGATCTTAGGGAGGGAAGCGAAGAAGGTGTTGAGATTGTGAAGGTGTTGGCTGTTTTATGACTTGTATCAGAAAAAAAGAACTGGCTTGCAGGATGTAAGCTATCAATTCTGGTGTTTGAATACGATTGTATCAACACTTGGTTTCTGTCTTCTCTGTTTTTTTGGAAATAGGGAGGAGAACCTATTTATACAAGTCATTGAGCCTAACCCACGTCTCTCATGGGAAGTGGAGGAAGTTGAGTGATGGAGTAGTGGAGTTGTGTGTTAGTGTCACACGACCAGTCTTTCCCACTTCTCCCATCATCACTAACCGTCCATGTCTTCCTGACACGTTCTTGTGATGGCGCCTTGCACGCTTCACGTTGTAAACCGCCAGACCAATACCCCAGTATGTATCCCCCAGTTTGTGACATGTTTGATGTCTCGAATGTGTGGATCGTGGGACCCACAGAAAGTAGCATGTGATGCTAGACTAAATAACTAAGTTATTTAGGATGTCGATATTTATGAAATATCATGTGTATTCTATGCATGTAATGCATCGAATATATTCAGCATGTATGAAGCATCACTGTTTTGAGGCTTAATGGAGTAAGTCACGAATTAAGCGTCTTAAAATAGCATCACGTCCAGCCATCTTCGAGTGATCGTTTGGAGGTTGTACAGGTAAGCCTTGACTTGGCCGATCACTTTGTGTGGAAGAGTGGTGGACGGTGATCGTGGTAATGCCTGACTGGTCGCCTAACTCGTGTCTTAGGCTGTCCGTCCAAGCTGGAGAAGTTGGACGGATGAGATGACTTGCGACCCACATCTGCGACCGTCGGATTAGGGTTTAGGAGGTGCGCAAGCACCCCTTTTCATCTTGGTCGAATCCAATCATGGGAGAGGCTTTTGGCAAAACCGATCGGGCATGCGTGTAGACGGCTTGCCAGCGTTTGTGTCTGTACCTCACTATCCCATGGAGATGTAATCTAAGTCACTCAATTTGTCCGGCGAAGTTGAGTGGTCGAGATCGTTTTGTTATTGGGACCGCACGACCATGCCTAGTTTGGGCGCACAAATCTAGGCACCTAGTCATGGTCGGCCTTGGACGATTGGTCACACATGTAGACGGGACCACGGTGATTGTGTTGGCATGCTATGGGCCCTTTGAATCTACATCTACACCCTCCATTTATGCATGCGAAGATGGATGGTTGAGAATGATTTGCGACACATGTGATGTGCCGCAAACCCTAATTAGGGTTTCACGTCCACGCTACTTTGGCTGGACGAATTAGCAAGCAACGCTCCTCTTTTAGGGAGGCCGACCATGTGGGGCGCACGTTGGGCCGGTGATGAACACGTCAATACCTGCCTGACGGCTATGGGTCCGATCTAAGCCATCCAATCATGCTGTTGAAGTTGGATGGTCGTGATCAATTTGATACCTTTAGTGGAATTTCCTGTGACCCTTTAAGCTTTCACGCCGGCCCAACTTCGGGCAACCGTACATGGTTCTGTAGCTAGGTCGGGGGAGGATCGATTATGCAGGCGTGAAGGGGGGCCGCCGGTGTGCAGGAAAAGCTTTGTCCAACCGGTCATGGGATAATCCATGCCGTCCAATCATGCTGGTGAAGTTGTACGGTCATGATGAATTTGAGACTGCCGCATCGGTCTTGTGCGCACAAGCTTTTCCAAGCTGCTCCATACCAGCCCAACCATCCCATTCTAGGCTGGTGTTCGGTGGCCGTTTGGGAGGCGTGGTATGTATTCGACCGACCATGGCATAAATGGGCCCGCTGGTGGTCATTAAGGTGATAGCCTGCTCCTGCTGAGGATCGTCTAGGCTGGATAAATCATGCGGCCAACTTACGTGGTCGTGATTATTTCTGAGACTGATATGGACAGTCCAGATTCAAATATGCTCAATCGGGCTAGTACAACACACTGAGAGATGTAGCCTGTACGGGTATTTGGTGTATGCTTCATTATTAACACTTGGAGATTCGTGTTACTCTGCTGAGAGCAACACTCAGTCGTCATGCCGCACTAATAATGAGAGTTCTGCGGGAACAACACAGGAAATACAAGGCTAAGCATGCATTAATAATGTTATAAATCGACAGGGTACATGGGATTGTTGCCACATGCTCCATTCTAGGTAAATTAGCAAAGTGAATAAGTATTCATCATTTTATCAGTGGCTTTATCCTTTGCAGGATGTCAGCGCATAAATTTGGTTTCACAATTTTAGCCCTGACTTAAAATCCACCATCAACAATGGTGTTGAGCAGTCCCCAGCCACACTCCTTTGCCTTTATCATCTTTGGATCGTGTATTTGAGGAGTAGGGAAGTTCCCTCATGCGGATGACTTAACTAACATGTTGTGAAAATATAAAGAAGCTCTTGACACGGAGAGTTCGTGTGTACCTCTTAAATCCCGAGTGCGACCTCCTTCGGTAATGCAACTACTTCTTCTACGGGAGACGAAATTATGAAAGCGTCTCACCGATTTTGTTGCCATCAAGCCAGATATGGTATATCTCAGACATTTTTTTGTCATTGTGATTGTTAGAGCATAGATCGGTCGACCTCGCATGCATTGTTATCTCAAGCATGTTTGTCAATGTTAGTAATCAAAACTATGAGTCTTGATTTATAGCCTACATAGCTAAGTCTCGGACTAGGATAGAAAAGTGTAGTTGAGCTCAAGTACTTCATGGCGATTCATCATACAACGACGAAGATCTACTCAAGGAACCGTGGAACTTCATCAACAAAAAGGTATATGGAGACTTGAACTTATCTATCACTCAAAAGTCTATCTCTTCTATCTCCTACTTCTTATGAAACAAAATTCGTATGCTATATAGACTGGATCATACACATTTGATATTTCGAGCCGAGTATATCTCGCCTATCTATATCTCGAAATCATGTGTTCGTAAAGCGTTTCGCTTTGATCAAGTTTATCTTCACCTAGTGACGAAAGTCATGAAAAGTTTCAATTACTTTGAGAATTGCTCTGACGCGAAACGGTTTATGAATAACGGCTATATAACGTCCTCTAAGAATGTCTCAATGATTGGAATGAGAGTTTAGATTACATAACCATGTATTCCTTAATCCGAAGTTTTCAAACTTTGTTGATTGAGAGAAACCGGAGGAATTGGCTTTGCCAAGTCCGCGAACCCAGTCCGTGAACTCAGTCGACGAACTGACGGAAGTTCTTGTACCGATAATTTCTGCTGAGATTTTCCAAAAACTCGTTTGCGTGTAAGTCCGCGAAATCAGTCCGCGGACCTAGTCCGTTAACTGGCAAAAGTCTCTTTGCTGAGATTTTCTGCTGAGTTTGGAAAACTCCACCAGTTGTCTTAAGTCCGCGAACTTGTTTGTGAGCTTAAGTGGTTATGACCTAAATATGTGCTCTGAACATGAAACTTAAATTACTAAGGAATAAATTATGCAAACCGTGGCTATAAAGTTCATGAGCTGATTCAATCGAATCGAATCATCTTTGTTTCAATTGTGTCTTGTGTAGTTACATAATATCTCATAGCAATTGAACAACTCTCTAACTAGTTCATTTGAGTCAATTGAACTAGTTATGGTGAAGAAGAACAAGGTTAATATGAAATGCTCATATGGTTAACCTTTTGGGTTACTATGTTGAACCAACATACACGTACGCATTTGGGCATGGTTTTCGCAAACCCAGTAAACGTCTACACAAGTGTGTGTGACAAGCTAAGTTTTCGATCTAACGGTTGAGAAATATTAGCTTGAATTTAAATCAGGTTTTCATCTAACGGTGAATATGGATTGCTTTGTAACTAAGGCAAAACCCTGATTTGAAGGCTATATAAAGGAGACATCTAGCATTGCGCAAAACTAATCCCCACACGTCTGTGTGATACTAGTGCGCTCTCTAGAGTCGATTATACTTTAACCTTTGGTTTTCTTCTCTAAAACCAGGTTAACGACTTAAAGACTTCATTGGGATTGTGAAGCCAAACCGATACTACTTTTATCGTAGTTGTGTGATCTGATCTTGCATCTTCTATCGTACGAGTACAACCTATTGATTGGCTTGAGATCGTGAGAGTTCTCCGATAGGCCAGATAAAGAAGTCACAAACATCTTCGTCGTCACTGTTTGTGATTCCTCGACAAACCGCATGTGTAGTCAGGAAGGATTGTAGAGAGGTGATTGATTAATCTAGGTTGCTCTTCGGGAATATAAGACCAGATTATCAATTGGTTCCTGTTCACCTTGATTTCGTATCTTAAGACGGAACAAAACCTAGGGTTTATCTGTGGGAGACAGATTTATCCTTTGATAGACTTTTATGTGTGAGACAGATTTGTTTATTATCAAGTCTGCGATTTTGGGTTGCAGCAACTCTTGGTTGTGGGTGAGATCAGCTAAGGGAATTAAGTACGCAGTATCCTGCTGGGATCATAGGCGTAGAAGGACAACTTTACCTTGGATCGGTGGGAGACTGATTAGGGTTCAACTATAGTCCAGTCCGAAGTTAGCTTGGAGTAGGCTAGTGTTGGTAGCGGCTTAATACAGTGTGTATTCAATCTGGACTAGGTCCCAGGGTTTTTATGCATTTGCGGTTTCCTCGTTAACAAAACTTCTGGTGTCTGTGTTATTTCTTTTCCGCATTATATTTTATATAATTGAAATAATACAGGTTATGCGTTCGTGATCATCAATTGGAAATCTAACCTTTGGTTGTTGATTGATATTGATTGATCCTTGGATATTGGTCTTTGGTACCGTCCAAGTTATTCCTTGTATTTGATAAAGACTCGCTATTGTTTTTGGCTTGAGTAAAAATCAAATCAAGAGAGAGATATTAACTCCTTGAGATACTTTTATCTAGATTGAGTCTGACTGTCTAGTTGATTCTCTAATAAAGTATTTCGGAGTTAGTCCATACAGATTGCTAAGCGAAATATTGGGTGGTGTTGTTAGACCCCCGCTTTTTCAATTGGTATCAGAGCAGGCAAACACGTTAAAGACCTCAAAAGTCTGTGTTTGTGGCGATCTGACTATATGGACCGTAAAGTCTCAATTGACGCTTCACCAGGTGTAAAAAACAACCGCAATAAAAGGTCTGACAAACTGATATCTCTTCAAAAAGGGTTGGATGAGAAAATCCGGATCAACCGTGGTCTTGTTGCAGAAATTGCAGTTCTTAAGGATTTGATATCTGGAAATACTCCCTTTGAGAATTTGAAAAATCTCAGTTGTTCCTCTCTCAAAAAATATCATAAGTCAGATAGTAATCAACGACAGGATGTTGAGAAAACTGATAAGACAAGGAACCAGTCAGACAATCTTCAAAGCATAGGTTCATGTTGTGATCCATCCGATCATATACAACAAGCATGTATGTCTTTTCAAAAGATTCTTAACGTTGCAAGTAATCTTTGTAAGAAATCTAAACAACTGTATGATTCTCTAAAATCTCATAGAACGCTACCAGGAAACTCTAAATCGAGAAGTCCTAGTAGTATGGGTGCCTTTGCTTTAAGATCTACATCTCCCTTTCAATGGTTTCTTGATAGTGGATGTAGTCGACACATGACAGGAGACCTTACGTGGTTTGTTTCGTTTGTTGACTATGAAGGAGGACGTGTAACATTCGGAGATGTAAGTTGTTGCTACATCAGCAAAAAGGGAACGATCAAGCTACCCGGTGTTCCAGAAATCCATGATGTGGTATACGTTAAAGGTATGACTGCTAATCTTCTTTCTATTAGTCAAATTTGCGACAAGGGACATCGAGTTATCTTCAATGCGAATGGATGTGACATTGTTGGCAAATCTGGGAAAGTAATTTTCCAAGGAACTCGTGGTAAAAACAATTGTTATCTTCTTGATACTCAGTTTAGCAACCGCTGCAATTTGACTAAGGTGGAATCTACACATCTTTGGCATGAGCGTTTTGGTCACATCAATTATCGCCTTCTAACTAAGATCATTAACAAAGAACTTGTTAGAGGCATTCCCAAAATTAATGCAAAGATTGAAGGTGTATGTGGTGCCTGTCAAAAGGGTAAGCAAACAAAAGTTCACCACAAATCATCTCGAGATATCCTCACTAAAGCTCCACTTGATTTAATTCATATGGATCTATTCGGACCAATTCAACAACCCACAGTTTCCGGTAAGATGTATGATTTAGTTATGGTAGACGATTACACCAGATTTACTTGGGTTGCATTCTTATCTCATAAGAATGAAACCCTTGGTGAATTCAAGATTATTATTAAAAGAATCCAGAACGAACAAGGTCGCAAACTAAAGAAAATTAGAAGCGATCGTGGCACTGAATTCAAAGACACCAAGGTATTTGAATTCTGTGACGAACTGGGGATCATTCAACAATACTCACCACCGATTACTCCTCAAGCTAATGGAGTTGCTGAAAGAAAGAATATGAACATCCAGGAAATGGCCAGGGTAATGCTCCACAACAAAAACTTACCTTTAAGATTTTGGGGAGAAGCTGTCTTTACAGCATGCTACTTGGTCAACCGTGTGTATTTGTGGTCTAAAACCCTTAACACTCCTTATGAGTTATGGTGTGGAAGGAAACCCAACCTACACTATCTCAGGGTGTTTGAAAGTAAGTGCTATATTCTGAAAGATCGAGAACAGAGAGGGAAATTCGACACCAAGAGTGACGAAGGTATCTTTCTTGGATATGCGTCTGATAGTCGTGGTTTTCGAGTTTTTAATCTCAGAACACAAGTCATGATGGAATCTGCTAATGTTATCATCGACGACATTAGTAATTTTCGTCAAGATAGTTCTCCTGCTGAGTTGCCTCCAACAGAGACAATTGAGAAAGTCAAAGAAATTCCAGAATCAGTTGAAGTTATCCTAACTGTTAATGATCCTGACATTTCTAGTGACGAGGAGAACAGCACTGATCAAGCCATTACTGATGAACAAGAACGTGTCCCTCCACGACATCTATGGGTTCAAAGGAATCATGACCCCAACGGTATCATTGGGGGAAGGGACTCTACAGCCAAAACAAGGGGTCAACTTCAAAATATATGCAATTTTGGTTGTTATCTTTCGCAGGTGGAACCAAGGAATATTGATGAAGCTCTGAAAGATCCTTTTTGGGTCAATGTGATGCATGAAGATTTAAATCAACTTGACAGAAAAGATGTCTGGGAACGTGTACCTTGTCCTCCAAATGTCAATATTGTCGGTACCAAATGGATATTCAAGAACAAGTCTGATGAATTTAGCACAATTGTCAGAAATAAAGCTAGACTTGTCGCTCAAGGATATTCACAAATTGAAGGAATCGATTTTTACGAAACCTTTGATCTTGTGGCACGTCTTAAGTCCATTCGACTTTTATTGGCCTATGTCTGCTTTCTCAAGGTTAAGTTGTTTCAGATGGACATAAAATCAGAGTTCCTGAATGGAATTCTAAAAGAGGAAGTCTTTGTTGCTCAACCTAAGGGATTCGAAAATCCTGATTTCCCAGATCATGTGCTGAAGCTCAAGAAGGCATTATACGGATTGAAACAAGCACCAAGAGCCTGGTTCGAGAAACTTATTACTTCTCTTATTTGAAAAGGATTTTCAAGAGGAGGAGCTGATAAAACATTGTTTACCAAATGGAGTGGGAAAGATGTTGTAATTGCTCAAATCTATGTAGATGATATCATCTATGGATCAACTTCTGAGAAATTCGCAAAAGACTTTCAAGTCTCTCTTGCTAAAGAATTTGAAATGATCAATGTTGGTGAATTAAGATACTTCTTAGGATTACAGATTCAACAACATACGGAGGGAATTTACTTATCCCAGGAGAAATACGCACAAAATCTTGTGTCAAGATTCGGTCTGGATAAGTCATCTCCTAAGCTGACTCCCATGCCTACTACTGGTAAATTACACAGGGATGAGAAAGGATCAAAAGTGGATCAAAAACTATATCGATCCGTTATAGGTAGTCGTTTGTATCTTACAACTACTAGACCTGATATTTCCTTCAGTGTTGGTTGTTGTGCCAGGTTTCAGGCAGATCCAAGAGAATCTCATCTCGCAGGTGCAAAAAGAATCATATGATATATAAATCACACTGTTGGGTATGGTCTCTCGTACACTTTTGATACTAACACTGACCTTTCTGCTTATTCTGATGTTGATTGGGCAGGATGTGTAGAAGACAGAAAAAGTACATCAGGGGGCTTCTATTATGTGGGTCTCAATCTTGTAGCGTGGCATATCAAGAATATAAACTCTCAATCCCTGTCTACATGTGAAGCAGAATACATTGCTGCCGGATCATGTTGTACTCAACTCCTATGGATGAAACAAATGCTTGATGATTATGGAGTTGATACTAGAATAATGAAGATCTTTTGTGATAACTCCAGTGCGATTCGAATTACTGAGAATCCTGTTGAGCACTCAAGAACAAAGAACATTGACATAAGATACCATTTTATTCGTGATATTTATGAAAATGGTATCATTGGTATGTAATTTGTGCCTTTCGAACAACAATTGGATGATATTCTCACCAAACCCTTAGACACTGCAACTTTTCAACACTTGCGGCAGTCTATTGGTGTTGTTTTGGTTCATTAAATCGTTTCGATGATTCTTGCCCCTATACTTATTCTTATCTTTTGGGCAATTGAGTGTGAAACTCCAGTAGGTACGTTCCAAGTTCAGTTTCTGTAGGATTGTTGTCATTTATTTTAGTATCTCTTTTGTGCTTCAAAATCCTTCTTTTCTTTCGAAATTAAGGTCGCTCTTGTTAATCTTTCAGGAATGACATCAAATGTGGGAGAGTTCTTTTGAACTTGTGCTTAATGGTAATATCTTGCGGGGTGTGCGGCTGTGGAATTCTATAGGGATTATATTGTATCTTAAAACTCCTTGATGAACGCATTTAGCTTCGGCTTTATGATTGTATCTAAATTAAGTTGGTATGTATTTTTCTTTTAGTCTATGAAATGTCTCTTGTGGAAGTTTCATTATGATCCCGTTCTTGTGCCTTTGCCAATTTTATTGACAAAAAGGGGGAGAAATATTGTAGTTCACACTACAAATACATATAGTTTTCGGATCATTGTGTAAGGGGGAGTGGTTTCCATAATCGAGATGGGGTATTGACTAAGGGGGAGTGATACATATCACCATAGTATTATTGTTAAAGTCGTGATGCAATTGGACTTTGATGTTACATAATAATATTATGACACTGTATAATAATGATCGAGAATCTCGATTTCTCTCATTGTTATAGCTACGGATCTTCAACAACGGTGATGCTAAACTTACAACCTTTGGGATCATTGGATTACTTGGAAGGACGAAGATTTCAGGGAACGTTGAAGATTAGACTATGGAATATGAGCCACTAAAGTTTATCTTTTTTGTATTCCAGATGTATTAATAGTTTTGTCACTAAAATTGACAAAGGGGGAGATTGTTAGAGCATAGCTCGGTCGACCTCGCATGCGTTTCTATCTCAAGCATGTTTGTCAATGTTAGTGATCAAAACTATGAGTCTTGATTTATAGCCTACATAGCTAAGTCTCGGACTAGGATAGAAAAGTGTAGTTGAGCTCAAGGATTTCATGGAGATTCATCATACAACGACGAAGATCTACTCAAGGAACCGTGGAACTTCATCAACAAAAAGGTATGTGGAGACTTGAAATTATCTATCACTCAAAATTCTATCTCTTATATCTCCTACTTCTTATTAGACAAAATCCGTATGCTATATAGACTGGATCATACACATTTGATATTTCGAGCCGAGTATATCTCGCCTATCTATATCTCGAAATCATGTGTTGGTAAAGCGTTTCGCTTTGATCAAGTTTATCTTCACCTAGTGACGAAAGTCATGAAAAGTTTCAATTACTTTGAGAATTGCTCTGACGCGAAACGGTCTGTGAATAACGGCTATATAACGTCCTCTGAGAATGTCTCAATGATTGGAATGAGAGTTTAGATTACATAACCATGTATTCCTTAATCCGAAGTTTTCGAACTTTGTTGATTGAGAGAAACCGGAGGAATTGGGTTTGCCAAGTCCGCGAACCCATTCTGCTGGGATTTTCCAAAAACTCGTTTGCGTGTAAGTCCGCGAACTCAGTCTGCGAACCTAGTCCGCGAACTGGCGAAAGTCTCTTTGCCGAGATTTTCTGCTGAGTTTGGAAAACTCCACCGGTTGTCTTAAGCCCGCGAACTTGTTTGTGAGCTTAAGTGGTTATGATCTAAAGATGTGCTCTGAACATCAAACTTAAATTACTAAGGAATGCATTATGCAAACCGTGGCTATGAAGTTCATGAACCGATTCAATCGAATCGAATCATCTTTGTTTCAATTGTGTCTTGTGTAGTTACATAAGATATCATAGCAATTGAACAACTCTCTAACTAGTTCATTTGAGTCAATTGAACTAGTTATAGTGAAGAAGAACAAGGTTAATATGAAATGCTCATATGGTTAACCTTTTGGGTTACTATGTTGAACCAACATACACGTACACGTTTGGGCATGGTTTTCACAAACCCAGTAAACGTCTACCCAAGTGTGTGTGACAAGCTAAGTTTTCGATCTAACGGTTGAGAAATATTAGCTTGAATCTAAATCAGATTTTCATCTAACGGTGAATATGGATTTCTTTGTAACTAAGGCAAAACCCTGATTTGAAGGCTACATAAAGGAGACACCTAGCATTGTGCAAAACTAATCCCCACACGTATGTGTGATACTAGTGCGCTCGCTAGAGTCGATTATCCTTTAACCTTTGGTTTTTTTCTCTAAAACCAGGTTAACAACTTAAAGACTTCATTGGGATTGTGAAGCCAGACCGATACTACTTTTATCGTAGTTGTGTAATCTGATCTTGCATCTTCTATCGTACGAGTACAATCTATTGATTGGCTTGAGATCGTGAGAGTTCTCTGATAGGCAAGATAAAGAAGTCACAAACATCTTCGTCTCAGTGTTTGTGATTCCTCGACAAACCGCCTGTTTAGTCAGGAAGGATTGTAGAGAGGTGATTGATTAATCTAGGCTGTTCTTCGGCAATATAATACCGGATTATCAATTGGTTCCTGTTCACCTTGATTTCATATCTTAATACGGAAAAAAACCTAGGGTTTATCTGTGGGAGAAAGATTTATCCTTTGATAGACTTTTCTGTGTGAGACAGATTTGTTTATTATCAAGTCTGCGATTTTGGGTTGAAGCAACTCTTGGTTGTGGGTGAGATCAGCTAAGGGAATCAAGTGCGCAGTATCCTCTTGGGATCAGAGGCATAGGAGTACAACTGTACCTTGGATCGGTGGGAGACTGATTGGGGTTAAACTATAGTCCAGTCCGAAGTTAGCTTGGAGTAGGCTAGTGTTTGTAGCAGCTTAATACAATGTGTATTCAATCTGGACTAGGTCCCGGGGTTTTTCTGCATTTGCGGTTTCCTCGTTAACAAAACTTCTGGTGTCTGTGTTATTTCTTTTCCGCATTATATTTTATATAATTGAAATAATACAGGTTGTGCGTTCGTGATCATCAATTGGAAATCCAACCTTTGGTTGTTGATTGATATTGATTGATCCTTGGACATTGGTTTTTGGTACCGTCCAAGTTATTCCTTCTATTTGATAAAGACTCGCTATTGTTTTTAGCTTGAGTAAAAATCCAATCAAGAAAGATATGTTAACTCCTTGAGATACTTTTATCTAGATTGAGTCTGACTGTCTAGTTGATTCTCTAGCAAAGTATTTCGGAGTTAGTCCATACAGATTGTTAAGAGAAATATTGGGTGGTGCTGTTAGACCCCCGCTTTTTCAGTGATAGTCGTGCATGTGGTATTGAGGTTGGAGTTGGCGGTTTTGGACGCGCATGATGTTTTATCTTGGTGGTTTTCCTCTTGCCTCTTCAGTGAAGCTGCTTACAGAAGGCTAGAGTTTGTATCGTCTGCTGGTGAGATGTATGCTTCCACAAATATCATGAGGATCTTCATTCCTGGAAGGCCTGGTTCTTTCTAGCAGGGAAGGCGTTGTTGTAGTCGAGCGTTTAACTGCTTCACGAAGTTCATCCATCCTATTAGTGCATAATTCCACCGATCGTTGTTCAACCATATTTGGATCGTGACAATCCAGTGCCTGGATTTTGAACCTCTTGACAAAATCATTTGGATGCTCATTGTTTCTTTGGGACATCCTCCCCAAATCTGAAAAGGTGATTTGCTCGGATACGAAGAAACACTTCTTGTAGAAAGCGGTTGGCATCTTACACAAGTTGGATACGTTTTTTGGTGGTGTACACTCTCCCGGTAAGCGACTTTGAGAAATCCTTCATGTGGAGGACATGAATGTATTCGTGCTCTCCTAATGACTCCATAAAACGAGAGTTGTGTTCACGAGCATTACTAGTTCCGTTATAAAGGAAAATTGAGGAGAGGAGTATCCTCTCGGAAGAGAAACTCTTTGCTTATCAGGGGGATAAGGAGGTTGATGCCGGTGCAAGGTCTACCGGGATTTCCTTGTCTCGATACTGGAGAAGTCGATCCTCACGCGTGATGAATTTGGACGGCTGATTCCTTTCCCTTGAGCAATCAGGAGCAACACGAATCTCTTCATCTATGAATGCACGCCCTCTTTCTGAGTTGTATCCATGTACGTCTGAGCATTAGCGAGAACTTATCTTCTTTCCATTAAATCAACAATGGTGATAGGGGTTTGGCCTCCTCTTCTCCTCTGGTCTTTCGTCCTGATGAGGAAGTGGAAGTAGCTCTAATAACGACCGGGGTGTTATTCTCGAAGAAATATTGGTGGCGACAGCGGCACTGGCTCTGGTGATCGGAGGTGTCACATCTAAGGGAGTGTCTCGCTGTTGTTGACATAATAGGCGAACCCTTTATGATGATTTGAAGATGGTTCAAGACTCCTTTGTTGTTGTGTGTGTACGAATTCTTGGAATTACTCCATGTTCTAGATCTACATGTTTTGTTGATGAAGTGGTAGCGGATATTCCTGACTTTAAATTGGTAGCAGTGGTGGAATAGAGATAGAACTTTTCTTTTGTGATCTCTGCAGGTGTCTCCTCAGGACTCCAATGGTGTTGAGATTTATTGTCGACTATCTCCATACTGGAACAACAGCTACGCGAATCTTCACTTTGTCTTTCTAGGTGTGGACCCTTTGAGGCATTTCTGGCTTGCTCCATACAACACTTGTGGTGTTTGCAGAAGAGGTGGTTGCTTCATCCGGATCTCTAGAGAAGTCGTTGCGTTCTTCTAAGAAGTAGTCACTTCTTGTGTCTCAACGCAGCTTCCTGGTCCTTTCATCTGAGAGATTTACTAGTGCTCATCCATCCAAGACATTTCTAGTAGCATTGCTTGAAAAGACACTTTTGTGAAGCTTCTTAGCGAATGGGACACCGGAATTGAAATTGGTTATCGAACCTAAATTGAATTTAATGATTGAATTTAATCTAAGATCTACCCTTTTGAAATTCAGAAAACTGGAATGAATATTGAGAAACTGATTTTGCAACCGAGAGATCAATCTCCCGCTGTGGTTGCCAGTTGTTTGAGGGTGAAAATTGTTTCTGTTGATTTTGGTAACTTTGGGTGTGTGTGTGGATGAGAAACGAATCTAAACCCTAAACAAATGCATTGTAGGGGAGTACTTTTGTTCGAGAGATCAATCTGTACAATTCTGGCCTAAACCAATAAATGGTCGTTCTAGACTTGCTTCGGTCACAAAGTGAAGGAGATGGGGTTGATCTTAGGGAAGGAAGCGAAGAAGGTGTTGAGATTATGAAGGTGTTGGCTGTTTATGACTTGTATCAGAATGTTGAACTGGCTTGCACAATGTAAGCTATCGGTTCTGGGTGTTTTCTGGATACGTTGGTTACAACACTTGGTTTTTCTGTGTTATTTGAAAATAGGTCGGAGAACCTATTTATACAAGTCATTGAGCGCAACCCTCATCTCGTAGGAAGTGGAGGAAGTGGAGTGATGGAGTAGTGGGGTCGTGTAGGTGATTGTCACACGATCACGTATTTTCCCACTTCCCTCATCGTTAACCGTCCATGCCTCCTGACACGTTCTCGTAATGGGCGTGTTGCACGCCGCACGCTGTAAACCGCCAGACCAATACCCCAGTAAGTATCCCCCAGTTTGTGACATGTTTGATGTCTCGAATGAGCGAGTCAAGTCGTGGGACCCGTTGTAAGGAATATCATACGGTGCTTTTAGGTTAAATAACTAAGTTATTTATGAAATTGATATTCATGAAATATCGTGCATGATCGATGCATGTAATGCATCATTCTTTAATCAAGCAGCTCAAAACAATCGATGTTCCTGAAGCATCGATGTTTTAAAGCTTAACTGAGTAAGTCGTGGATTAAGCGTCTTAAAATGGCAGCACGTCCAACCATCTTCGAGTGATCGTTTAGAGGCCGCATGGGCGGTCCATCATCTGGTCGATCACTCCCTGCGGAAGAGTGGCGGATGGTAATCATTAAGGCGCTTTATTGATCGCCTAATTTTTAATCCAAGCCGTCCAACCAAGCTAGCAAAGTTGGACGGACGAGATGATTTGCGGCACATATTTGCTGCCGTTGATGGATTTTAGGGTTTTTAAGAGGTGCGCAAACATCTCCATTTGGCTTGATCGAATCCATGCATGGGCGTTTGTTTTGAGTGAGCCGATTAAGCGTGCTTGAAGACGGCTCACTGACGTGCATGCTTGCCCCTCCCGGTCCCACAGATATTCGATCTTAGACACTCAATTTGACCGGTAAAGATGGGTCGTGATCGATTTGCGACAGAAACATGTTGCCGCAAAGAGATTAAAGGTCGTGTGACATGCCACTTTGGGGCGCGTGTTTCAAGGTGACGGGCCCTAGTCTGCATAGGCCGGATGGTCACACGCAAAGGTGGGCCCACGTTGAACACGTTGACATCCTTGGGACCTCTTGAGTCTATATCTACACCGTCCGTTTAGAATGTTGAATATGGATGGTCACGATCGATTTACGACATATGTGCATTGCCGCAAACCCTAATTAGGGTTTTGAAATAGTCGCGCCCTCACGATTTTGGCCAAGCGGTTTGGCGCGCTGGGGACTCCTTTGGGGATATCGATCATGTGGGGCCGACATTGGGCCGATGGTGAACACATGTGTACCATTCTGATGGTCCCAAATGCGATCTAAGCTATCCAAATAGTCTGGCTAAGTTGGATGGTCGTGATCGATTTAAGACGGTAGTGGACTTTCGCGACACTTGAAAGCATCACGCCCGCCACGTTTTGAGCAAATGTTCATTGTTCCATGACCATGTCGTGAGCAAACAGATCGGGTATGTGTAAAGTGGGCCCACCAACGTGTGTGTTAACACTTCCCAGATCATTCATGGGATGATCTAATCCGTCCAACCAGGCTGGCGAAGTTGGACGGTCGTGATGTTTTAAGACTGCCCTGAACAGTCTATGTTCAATCGAATATCCACAAAGCAGCACAGCCACCCTACTTAGGGTTGGCGTTTGACGGTGATGGGATATATTCATGTGATGTCCGACCGTCTAGGGCATAAGTGGGCCCGCCGGTGGTTATTATGACAATCGCCTATTCTTGCCAAGGTTTGGCTAGGCTTGTTAAATTGTGTGGCCAACTTGGGTGGCCGTGATCGTTTCGGATACTGACATGGATAGTCCAGATTTCCCTTAAGGAAATTAAACATGCTCGATCGAGCTATCTCTATTTAAAAGTGTGTCGATGCGAGACTCTCTTTGTCAGAGAGTGTAATGTATCCATTGGGGATTTTCATGCAAATCTCAATATTGGCACTTTGGGAGATTCATTCTACTCGCTGAGAGTGAACACTTAATCGTCATGTCAATGATGAGAGTTTGGCTGAGAACATAGCATAGGAAAATATCCGGCAGGCCAATGCATTAGTGATTAATGTGATAGGTTTAATTTTATAGAATATCTGGGATCGATGCACCATTCTGATAAAATTCATAAATATGTCGAATTTCTCAATACATATATAAATAAAGAGGTTTGAGCACTCGTTACTTTTAAATGGTCTTTATCTCAGAGCGATGGCGCATTAAATACGGGGTTTTACAATTTTAGCCCTGAACTAAAAACCACCATCAAGGACATACTCCTAGCCTCGCCTTGTTGTCGTGTATCCACGAGCGCCTCAGGACCAGATCATAACTCGGGTGCTCTTTAACTATATGAAATTTAGCGTGTGTTAGAGCATCTCCCACCTTAATTTCAAGATCGGTGTACCCGTAGGCATTTCTGGCTTCTCCTTCTGAATTTTTAATTATGGTTGGGCTGTGAACAGCTTCCTGTTTTGAAACTTTTGCAGATCTCAGAGTCTTGATGGTGACAATGTTGAAATCCGAGGTTGCACTAATCAGTGTGTTGTCGAACTCGACATCCTTCAAATGAGCGACGGTTAAGAGTCCCCAGTTGCATTTATTAGTCGCGCCTTCTAGGAAAGATTGGGGTTTGGAAACGACTTCCTCGACTGGAAACAAACGCTTGCCTAATAAAATGCGGTTGAGTGCTGCAAATATGTCTTTACGTTGTGCCTTGGTGAAATACAGGATTTCACATAAATGCTCCATCATAGACTTTACAGTTTTGTGAATGGAGTCCCCAAAAATCATGCAGCTCCTGACAGGAAGAGAATCCCTATGAATACCTTCATTTCCTAATTGGAGTTCTCCTGTGTCCACCTTTTCTCTAAAAATGCGCTTTAACTTGCTGTAGTCACTGGTTGGGTGATTGACGAACCTATGGTAACGGCAGTATTTGGGATTTGCCATTTCTTCCTCGGTTGGTGGACCTATGAGAGGAGGCAGTTTGATAGCATCATCTTGAATCCACGCTTCTAAGAGTTCTATGAATTCGTTCACTGGAAGTGGGAAATCTGGAGCAGCATCCCCAGTTTCTTGCGCGGGAGTCTTAGCGTCTTTCTGGGATGGGGTTGTCTGTACTGGTGTCGTACGCTTGGGTTGTTGTTCCGCTGCTAGAGCTTTCATCTTTCCTCCTTCACCTACCACGCTCACAGAAGGGTCGGTGTTATATTGATTGTTGATGAGACGTTTGTTTCCCCGAGTTTTGCGCGCATCTTCACCTCTGGACGGTCTGGCTCTCTCTAACAGCGTTGGCGCGGTCGTAGCCGAACGCTTGGCGGCTTCATGGAGTTCGGAGAACGTCTGGAAACGCAAGTTTTCCAATAAAGCACGATAGATAGGAACCATACCATTAATGCAAGATTTCACCAACTGATGCTCAGTTACATTTGGGTCGTGACAATCCAAAGATTGAATTCTGAATCTCTTGACATAATCGTTTGGATGCTCATTGTTTCGTTGAAACATTCTTCCTAAGTCTGAGAAAGTGATTTGCTCAGACACGAAGAAATATATCTTATAGAAAGCAGTGTCCATCTCACACCAGTTGGATATGTTATTTGGTGCGATGTTATTGTACCATGTGTATGCTCTTCCAGTAAGTGACTTTGAAAATTCCTTCAGGCGGTGGACATGGTTGTATTCATGTTCCCCCAAAGATTCCAGAAAACGGTACATATGCTCACGAGCATTACCAGTGCCATCATAGAGGTAGAACTGAGGAGAGGTGTATCCTCTCGGAAGGGGAACTCTTTGTACATCAGGAGGGTACGGAGGTTGATGCTGGTGCATGTCCACTGGATTTTCTTTGCCTCGATTTTGGAGAAGCCTCTCCAGATCCTCACGAGTGATGAAATTTGACGGATGATTCCTTTCCTACGGTCTCTCAGGAGCAACACAGACTTCTTCATCCATGAAGATTCTCCCCGTCGAAGTGCTTGCACCAAGAGCATTAAATGTAGTCCTTTCCGGGTCCGCAGGTTGACGTGGCTCTTGTGGTAACCGCTCCGTCAGTGTCTTGATGAAAGTAAGTGCCTCCTTATGAGTTGTAGCCATGTCTGGCTGGGCTTTCGCGAGAACTTGTTGTCTTTCCATCAAATCAGTGATATTAATAGGGGGTTGATTTACCCTAGTTCCTCCAGCCTCTCGTCCTGGTGGAGGAGTAGCAGCTGCTCTGGTGACTGTCGGAGGAGTTACACTTGAAGAAATGTTGGGGTTTGCATCGGTTATGGCTCTGGTGATAGGAGGTGTCACGCCCAAAGGATTCTTCCTGCTCCGCTGGTGTTGGTGGTAGAGGATGTAGCACCACGAGAGGAATTAATCGTATTTGTAGGTTACACAGTAGTGCCGCTGACAGGAACATCAATACCAAGAGTGTTGTCAGTGCTAGTACCATCTGAATTAGTTGCTGATCCAGACCTAAGATCCACCATTTTAAAATTAGGAAAATTGAATTGGGTATTGAAAAAATTGACTTCAAAACCGAGAGATTAATCTCCCACTGTGGTCGCCAGTTGTTTGAGGGCAAAAACTGATTCTGCCGTTTTTGGTAAATTTGGGATATGTTGATGAGAAACGAATTCAAACCCTAAACAAATGCACTGCACGGGAGTACTTTTGATCTCGAGAGATCAATCTGTAAGACTCTGTCCTAAACCAAGAAATGGGCGTTCCAGATTCAATTCAGTCAGAAGGTGAAGAGAAGGGTTGATCTTAAGGAGGGAAGCAGAGAAGGTGTTTGAGATCAGAATGTTGAATTATGAAGGTGTGGTTGTTTTATAACTTATATCAGAAAATGGTTTCTAGTTTCTTATGTTGATAACACTTGTGTTGTCTCTGTCCGTTTGAATAGGTTGAAAACCTATTTATAAAAGTCATTGAGCACACCCTGATCTCTTAGGAAGTGGAGGAAGTTAAGTAGTGGATAAGTGGGTTTGTGCGGAAGGTGGTGATCATCATGTTTCCGTTATGAGGGAGGACTGATCACATGTTCACTCATTACTCTCATTACTTTTAACCGTCTGTCTTTCCTGACACTTTCTCGTAATGGGCGCGTTGCAAACCGCACGCTGTAAACCGCCAGACCAATACCCCAGTGAGCATCCCCTAGTTTGTGACATGTTTGATGTCTCGAGTGAATGGGTCAAGTCATGTGACTTGCCGCTAAAATTAGCACGTAGTGCTTTTAGGTCAAATAATAAATTATTTGTAAAACCTATATTTATAAAACATTGCTTATAATCGATGTATGTAAAGCATCGCTTTCGAATAAGCAACTGAAAATAATCGATGTGTTAGAAGCAACGCTGTTTTTTGAGCTCGATCGAATCAGTCACGGATTGAGCGTCTTAAAAGTAGCACGACCGGCCATCTTTGGGTAATGGATTGAGGACCCTATGGTCGAGCTGTCTCTTGGTCGATCACTCCCTGTGGAGGAGAGATGTTCGGTGGTCACAATGTTACTTTGTTGGGTCTACACCATTAAACTAGGCTGGCAAAGTTGGATGGACAAGATGATTTGCGGTAGTTGTATACTGTTGTTGACGCAACTTTAGGGTTTAGGGGGCCATGCGGCCAACCCTATTGGGCGTGCGATTCGAGGCATCGGACGTTAGCTCGAGCAGGCCGGTTGGTCACGTGTAAAGGTGAGCCGACAGTGATCATGTTGACATCTTCGGGGATGCTTGAAATTAAATCTAAGCCTTTCAACTAGGCCAGCGAAGATGGATGGTTGTGATCGATTTGCGATAGTGGTGGGTTGCCGCAAACGCCAATTAGGGTTTAGACACGACTGCATTCTCCCTAGTTCGATCAAGCGGTTTGATGTGTCATTGACTTCCCTTGGGCAAGTCGATCGAGTAGGAATAGAATTGGGTCGGTGGTGAACTCATGTGCACCTCCCTGATCGTCTGAAACACGATTTAAGCCGTCCAACTTGGCTGGCTAAGTTGGACGCATGTGATCGATATGTGACAGTAGTATACTTCCACAACCCAAAAATTAGGGTTTTGAAATAGAGTGTTTGCTCGAGTTTGGGCAAACGATTTGATGTTCTCTGGTCTTGCCGGGGACAGGTCGATCGACCAAGGGAGAAGTTGGGCCAACGGAGAACATGTTGACACCTCTTTGATCGCTTGAGATACGATCTAATCCGTCCAACTAGGCTGACTAAGTTGGACGGACGTGATGCGTTTTGAGACCCTTTTTGTCGGTCTCAGCTCGTTCGAGCTATTTTTAAGTAGCGCGAATACCCATGTTTGGGCTAACGTTTGATGCGCTTGTGAATGAACAAAATAAGGTTCGATCGACTAGGGAACTAGTGGGCCCTCCGGTGGTCAATACGGTGATTCCTAGTTCTGCTAGGAGTAGTCCAATCTTGTTAAATCGTGCGGCCAAATCATGTGGCCGTGATTATTTTTTGAGACTGACATGAACAGTCTAGATTTCCCTTAAGGAAATTAAACACGTTTGATCGCGCTAATTTTTAATTAAAAGGTGTGTAAACACGATAATCCCTTTGTCAGAGGGTGGTGTGTCCTGTGCGAGAATTTTCATGCAGATTCCCATTACTGACACTTCGTGAAATTCACGCTGCTCTGCTTAGAGTGAACATTTATTCGTTATGTCATGTCAATATCGAGAGTTCGGATGGGAACATAGCATAGAAAAATATCAAGCAGGTCAATGCATTAGTAAGTAATGCAGTATGTTAAAATTTACATAATATCTGGGATTGTTGATTCACGCACCTGTTGATGGTGCATTTTAGCTTAGGGTTAAAATCGTAAAACCTTGCATCTGATGTGACGTCACTCTGCAAGGAAACGGTTCTGTGAGTGCTAAACTCTGCATCAACATATTTATTGAGCCATTTAATGTTTTTACATGAAATTATCCAGACTGGCGAATGTAGCAACCATCCCAGATGTTCTGTAAATTTCGGCGCCTCGCGTATATTCACTTAATATAAGTTCCTTTGAATGCCTTCTATGCTATGTGCTCCGGATGAACTCTTAATGTTGATATGGCATGACGATTTGTGTTCACTCACAGCAGAGTAGCACGAATCTCCAAGTATCAAGGATAAGGTCTTTGCATAAGGTATTCAAATTAGAAAAGCATGCTGCTCTCAGGCAATGAACTTAAAAGAATTCTGTGTAACACATAGAATTCAATCAATTGTCCTGACTAACTTGCAGAACTTAGGGTTTCGCGCCTCGCGCATTATACCGGACCTGACTAACTTGCAGAAGTTAGAGTTTCGCGCCTCGCGCATTATACCAGACCTTACTAACTTGCAAAAGTTAGGGTTTTCGCGCCTCGCGCAGTATACCAGACTTTACTAACTTGCATAAGTTAGGGTTTCGCGCCTCGCGCGGCATACTAGACCTTGCTTGTCAAAAATTAAGCCTAGGCAAACTAGGTAATTAATCCTCCATGGATTAGCAGGGGAAAGACCTCGCCTAGAATCAGAAAAAACAGGGAGCCGCAGCAGCAAAGAGAGGCGTGGCCACGCTTTAGTCCAGCTGGCGCCACTGGTCACGCCCCATCCTAAACCGGACCTATTTTCCTCGACCAATCAGGTTGCTTTAAACTCGCTACAGTGCACTGGAAGTATGGCCACGCCCTAGCTTGCCGGCCCCACTTCCCATCGACCAATTAGGTCGCCCTAAATGCGCCACACGCATTCCGAATGAGGCCGACCCCCTATTGCTTGTCGTACCCCTTTCCATCGACCAATCAGGTCGCTTTAAATCCGCCACAGCGCACTGGAAGTGTGGCCACGCCCTAGCTTGCCGCCCCCTACTTTCATTGACAAATTAGGTTGGTCCAAACCTGCCGCAGCCTCAAAAGAGGTCGCCATACTAAGTTGGCTTCCCAAAACGCGCCAACTTCCCAAAACGCGCCAACTTCCCAAAACACGCCAACATGCCGCACGCGCATGCCGCACATGCCAGACGCGCAGGCCACACGCGCATGCTGCACGCGCATGTCAGACGTGCATGCCAAACGCGCATGCCAAACGCGCATGCCAGACACGCACGCCAGACGCGCATGCCAAACGCGCCACTGACAATTAAAGATAGCCATGATCGATGACTACCTTTCCTCCTGAGATGCAATCTCATCCATCCAAGTTCGCCAACAAACTAACATGGTTTGTGGCAACTTTTTAGCGACCATGACGCCAAACCCTAAACTAGCACGTCGCTATGCCACGGCTACTAGCACGTCGTTATGCCACGGCTACTGGCATGCCACCATGCTACAACCACTAGCACGTCGCTATTCCACGGCTACTGGCATGCCACCATCCCACAGCTACTAGCACATCGCTATGCCACGGCTACTGGCATGCCACCATGCCATAGCTACTAGCCCGTCGCTATGCCACGGCCACTGGCATGCCACCATACTACACATAGAAACCTGCTACACGTTTTCCAGAAAAACACTCGAGACATCAAAACATGTCACAAACTGGGGGATACTCATCAGGGTATTGGTCTGTCGGTTTACAACATGCGGCGTGCAATCCGCCCATTACAAGAAAATGTCATGAAGTAGGGAAATTAGTGGTGGTAAAAGTAACGGGGTAACCAATTCATTTCCTTCATCATGGAAGCATAATGACTGACGGTTACACGAATTCACTTCCCTCATCATGGAAGCATAACGCCTTACGGTTACACGTTACTCTTTTCTTCCACCACTCAAATGTTTCCACTTCCTACGAGACCAGGGTACGTTTTGTTACGACTTGTATAAATAGGTCTCACCTATTTCCACCAAAAAACAAGTTCTGGTCAGGAGAACAATACAACTTCCAGAAATCATCTGATAGCTTTCATCCAGCTAGCCAGTTCAACTTTTTTATACAAGTCACGAAACACCCACACTTCCAGAATCAACTATTCTGGTCTCAACACTTTCTTCGCTTCCCTCCTTAAAACCAACCCTTCTCCTTCACTTTGTGACCGAAGCAAGACTGTTTCTTGGTTTAGGCCAGGATTGTACAGATTGATCTCTCGAATCAAAAGTACTCTCGTGAAGTACATTGTTTTGGGTTTAGTCTCGTTTCTCATCCACACGCACGAAATTACCGAAAACAGCAGAAATCGTGTTCACCCACAAACAATTGGCGACCGCAGTGGGAGATTATTCTCTCGGTTACAATATCAATTTCTCAATTCCCGATTCTGATTTTAAATTCCGATCTCAAGATGGTAGAACTCAGGTCCGGATCAGCAACAAACCCTGAGAACACCGACGCTAAAATCATCCCCGGTACTAATACTCCTTACAGTGGCATTAATACGCCACCTACCAATACCAGCGGCGCCCAAAGCGTTCATTCAGGTGTTACACCTCCGATCACCAGAGCCAGAGCCGCTGCCTCCACTCCTAACATTTCGTACCTCCAACCGTCACTAGAGCCACAGCTGCTCCGCCATGAGGACGAGAGACTGGGGGAGCCCGAAGAAGACAAGAGGTTCTCGTAAGGCTCAGACAGACATGGCTACAACTCAGAAAGAGATGCCTATTTTCCTCAAGACACTAACGGAGCGTCTACCACAAGAGTCACGTCAATCCCAGATGAAGCTGACAAGGAATACTTTTAACATCCGGCGCAGGCACTTCAGCAGGACGTTCGTTTATAGATGAAGAGGCTCGCATTGATCTTGAACGCCCAGTAGAAAGGAATCAGCAATCCAATTTCATCACACGTGAAGATCAGGAACGACTTCTACAAAATCGAGGCAAAGAAAATCATCAACCCTCCTGAGTTCACAGAGATCCTCTTCCCATCAGGAGCTGCATGATTTCTGGGGACCGCCAACAAAATCGGTGCAGTCTATGATGAAACATTCATGTGAGATTCTATACCTCTCCAAGGCACAGCGTCAATACATATTTACAGCCCTCAACCGCATTGCATCAGAAAAGCAGTTGTTTCCAGCCAGGGAAGCCGTTCCCAAACCCAACCTTTCCTAGAAAGCACGATTGATAGATGGAACTGGGGACTCCTAACCATTGTTCACTTGAAGGATGTAGAGTTTGACAGCACGTTGATTGACGCGGCCTCCGAATTCAACATTGTAATCGTCAAGGCTCTGAGAGTTGCAATGGAAAATCAAACAGAAGAAGCGTATTCTTTTCCATGAGGAGAAAAACACGACTTACCGACCAGAACTATTTGTGACGTCTTCATGTGCCATATCGTATCAAGTCTTTTTTTCGAAGTCAAGGGTTAATGGCGCCCTCACTTGAGTTTTCCCCATGAGCCATTTCGACGTTTCTCTCCAGGAGCCGCTTCAACGTTCTCTCCAGAAGTCGCTCCGCTTCAACGTTCTCCAGCAGCGGCTCCACTTCAACGTTCTCTCCAGAAGTCGCTCCGCTTCAACGTTCTCCAGCAGCGGCTCCGCTTCAACGTTCTCTCCAGAAGTCGCTCCGCTTCAGCATTCTCTCCATAAGCTGCTCCAGGATCCGAAGCCGAAGCTTCAGCGTTTTTCTCGATAAGCTTCAACGCCCTCTCCAAGAGCCGAAGCCTCTTCAACGCCTCCTTCCTACCAAGGTTCGGGTCGTAGCCGCCATACTTCTTCCTTCCAAGGTTCGTGCCGGTAGCCACCACACTCCTCCCTGTCAAGGATTGTGATCACAGGCAGCCAAAGTTCGTAGTTATGGACACTTTTTGATCCATTTTCCAAAAGCTCGTGGTCGTGAACAGTTTACTCGCTTACGCATCCAGCCAATCCCTTTGCTTCCATGGACGCCCATGCAATTCCTGCCAATTTATTTTGTTTCCACGACAATGTAGTCTCTTTTGATCACGTCTGTTGCCAAGAACTGTTGCTGCTCTTTTATTGATACCAGTAAGAGGTTTACCGTAGCAACGATCACCACAAAGAAACATGTAAACCACACTTGGGGACTGAGGATCTACACGGGATCCCTTCACTGTCAACCAAAAAGTCATAGCCACGAAAAGGTCATCCACCCATCAAAGGTGTAGCGTAAGAATATTAGCACCTCTATGTCTATAAGGCGCCTGCAACACTTTACGAGGCCGCGGCGGATCCCAATCCTACTCAGAGAAAACAACTTCAGTCACCAATGAGAAGTGCGACTGGGGACTGCTCATCGCGGTCCATCCCCGACAACAATCAAGCATTCATGAGATAACTCCAGAGATGCGGCTGAAACATTTTTCTTGAAGAGACAGAGGGAGACACGATTAACGACATGACTCTCTCACTTCTACTTCTTTGTTATCCAGAATGTTTCGTCCATGTGATATTCCAAGCATCCCAGCATCATATCCAGGAGAGTATGATAATATTGTATCAAATCCCATAGGCGTGGATTCAAGGCGATGCAATTAGAGTGGGCTACACCTGGGGACTGAAGCCTCTTTCATGTTTAGAAGCTTAAACGCAGTCACCACCTTACCATTGAATGCCGCAAAATGCATCTTCCACGATAAAATAGTCTCAGTATAATTACACATGGGAACCCCCAGAATGGGTTGCCTTCACTGCCCTCAACCAGGTTATTCCCGATTTCAACATCATCGATGTCGAAGTTTTACGAGCCGCAAGAATTTCTCAACATGAAGCCGTACACGTGCATCAAAGACTCCAAAAGCACGCCACAGAGATACATTCACATATCCGGCCACACCATCAGATCTAACAGAAGTATAACCGGGCAGTGCTCACTGCATCCCATTTCATACAATAGTCCAAGGTTCAGAAGATGGTTCAAAGGATGTCGTTTGGAACGAATTCCTTGAGGACTTGATAGCAACACATCGACAACGTAATGTCTCTTAACTCATCTACTTCACCTAATGGTCCCAAAATATTTCGACCATACAAGCATCCACAACATATCATCATTGCAATCAGAAAGTTTAGGTACCAAGTAACCTAAAGTAAAGGATGAACCAACAACGCAACCAAAATCTCCAAGATTAGCCCTGACATTATTTCATCCATCCATCCCAAGAGTGCAATGGAGTTTGGTAAATTTTTGAAATCCACTGGAGAGGTCAGATACTCATTCTTCTGGAGTTAGAACCTTATTACACATTCTGGAGAAGAACGATGGTCCTGTTGGGTGGATACGTGCGAGAGCACCTACCTTGAGTTCTCCTGGCTCGCCTTGCTGCTGATTATAACTATTGGAGATTGCTTTGTTACCATTAATGCTCTCTCTACCACCGCTAACAAATGACGGAGAGGAGCCAGATATTGCAGATGAAAGCATTGAGCTGGACGAACAACAAAAACAGAAGAGGGTCGATACCCCTTTTCATACGAACGTAGTTTCTAGAGTTTGAACAGAATAATGATTCCTTACTATTCCATGAACGGGAATAGATGACTGGGCACACCACACTCATGCTCCATTTCCGAACAAGTAGTGTGCCAATATCTCAGCTCCATGACCGAACCAGCAGCGCGCCAGAACGAGGAACACCAGTCGCTCAACCTACAACTCTCCATGGCTCCAGCACTCCGTTGTCGAGCCAACTCTCCATGACTCCAGCACTCTATGGTTAAGTTAGCGCCAACGCTCCAACATTTCGTGATCCAGCCAGCAAGCCTTCCAAGTGCCATTTCCACGGACAGAAGCTATCAGCGCCACCATCACCATTCGAAACCAAAGTTCCAGCGCCATGTTTCCACCATTCCATGGACTGAAACCAGTTTCCACCATTTCATGGACTAAAGCCAGTTTCCACCATTCCATGGACTGAAGCCAGTTTCCATCATTCCATGACCTAGCTAGCGCCATCTTAGTCGTTCAAGGAAGCGTCATCCCCACCAGCCAAGAAAGCGCTAGCTAGCCGCGTGATGAGTGCTAAAAAGTGCATATTTCTATATATTTTTCTTGGCATTTAACTCATCTTCTGTGCATTAATTCTACATTTTATCCCATATTCTGTATTTTCATTGTTTTCAAGAATAAATATTTTTATTAATTAATTTTGTATTTTTAGGTACTAAATAAAGCTTGGATGAATTGTTGAGCGAAAAGAGCAAAGAAACGGTCAAGACTCCCGCAGGAAGGCAGCAAAGAATGATGTTTGCAAGAGCCGGATAAACTAGAAGTGGGATTGAAGAGGAAGAATTGTTCTTAAAGAAGATACGGGCTTGGCATACCCAAGGCCCAAAACCCTTACCCAAATCCATTTCCAATATCCATACCCATTTCCATGAGAACCGTCAGATAGGATCCATCACATCATCCTACGGTCGCCTCATCATCGTGCATCAAACTCTGAAGTTCCTGTCAAACATCATAGTACCTAACTCCAATCTAAGCCGTCAGTTTTGATGTATCATATATCCAACGGTCGCTCCAAGCGTGCTTCCATCTTGCCGTTAGATCCATTTCAGAAGTGACAACCCAACGTTTATCCTCGTTGTTCATCAACATTTGCTACACCCTCCTAACACTACAACACCAAACCCACCTTCACCTAATCGAACCAAACACACCCTTCTCCCAAAACCATCGAATCCATCTTCTTCCCCTCTCCGTCTGCAGAACCCGTACGCCATCACCACCACCTTCTATCCCAACCAACCCGTACGCCATCACCACCACCTTCTTTCATTTTTTTTTTACCTTCATTGCTCACTGTTTGTTTTCCCCTCATGCTCACAGTGGTGTCTTAACACCACAATCTTTATTTGTTTCACTCACTGTTTACTGCCCCCATTCAGCTCTCATACATCAGTCCATTCAGCTCCATGTTAGCTTAGGAAGCATCTAGAGAAGCTAGAAAACAACATTTGCTCCCCCTTGTCCCTGTGGACTTTCCCTTTCTTCCCATTCTAGCTACAATTGACCCTGTATACTTGCAGGTCAATTTGTAGGTTGTTTATAAAACCCATCAAGTTTTTGGCGCCGTTGCCGGGGACTGGTGCTGTGTTGAAGTTGTTTTCCTGCTTACATTTCTGCATCATAACTTGCATATTCATCTTTGCATTGCATTCCTGCATGAGCATTTAGTGTAGCATCTAGTGTAATTTTCCTGTTCTTTGTAGCTTGCTCTTAACTGATAACTTTGTTGAGTAACAGGTGCCTTATCCAACTGACCTGTTGCTTGCCAAGGACCTGTTGCTGCTTTACCTGTGCTCAACCCTTGGTGCTGCTGCCAACCTGAGCTGCTGTGGCTCCTGCTGCTACTGCTGCTGCTGAGTGCTGTGTAGCCCTGCTGTTGCTGGTGCTACTGTGCTGCTGAGGGGAAAATCACAAGCCCAACTGGGCCTGCTGAAGTTGCTGCCAAGCTTAACAAGTTGAGCCAAGCCCAACTGGGCCTGAACAAAGACAAAAGCTTAGGATGATCCAAAGCCCAACTGGGCTTTTGCAACCAAACTGAGCAGCTGGGATGTGCTTAAGCAAGTAAGCCTAAACCCATTAAGAGAACCCAACCTGTGGGCTTTCATTTTTAATTTGTGGGCTTGTAATAATTTTTTCCATTTTTCTGTTAGGTTTGTAATTAATTTCTTGTGGGCTTGTTTGTTTAATTTCTTGTGGGCTTGTGGTTTTAGATTGATTTGGGCCTGTTGTTTAAATTAAAGAAAACTGAACTTTTGAAAGCCCAGTTGGGCCTCATATTTTAGTTAGTAGCTAGCCGAAGCCCAACTAAATTTCTGGGACTGTGGGCTTAACATCCATTTGAAAACTAAACATTTACACTGTGGGCTTGACCCAAAAACAGAAAACGTTTTCAAAGCCCAGTTGGGCCTCGACCTTTGGCTATTTAAGAGCCCAAATTTCAAATTGTTACCTGGGCTTGTTTCTGAACTGTGGGCCTGAACCAAAGTTCAAGTGGGCCAAAATTTCAAAATTCCAAAAACCAACAGTGAGCTTTACTCACCATCAGTGGGCCTGCTTTTCAAAAACGTAGCTGGGCTTCGCAAAACCCAACAGTGGGCTTGGTCTCCTTATCCCATTAAAAACCAAAATTTTTCTTTTTCCCTAAAAAACCAAATTTTATTCCAGCAACCCATTAAAACCAAAAGGCCTTGCTCCCGATTTTAAAACCAAAATTTTTCTTTTTCCCATCAAAACCAAATGTCTCCCGACAAAACCAAATTTTTCCCAAAAAGTCCAATCCCATTAAAAACCAAATTTTCTTGTATAAAATTTAGTAGATAGTTTCTTAGTTAAATATTTTGTTTCTTTTGTATCTACAGTGCTAATCCAATATGATATCGGCTAAAAAAATGTTGGATTTTTTCCTTGAATAACGGAGTTCTAATCTTGCTTTCGCCAAAATCGGGTATTCTCTTTCCTTTTTCTCTACTCAGCATAATCCTCTCCATATGTTGTATTATAATTCTTTACATCTTTTGAAACATTGAGGACAATGTTTAGTTTAGGTTTGGGGGTATAGAGTAGATACCACGATCACATGCCATAATTGAAAACAAGAACTCCTTCTTTTTGAACTCTTCCTTTTTGAAAAAAAGAAAAAAATCAAAATTAAAAATTAAAAAATTAAAAAATCATAAAAATGGAGCTCATTTACCTTGAAATGTTGACTCTTGTGCAAATATGTAATTATTAGGAGTCTTAGTCTAGATATTTAGGCACCCTGATTCTAGCACAATTCACATAGTGATAAGAAACTTGCACGCGCACGATCTACCAATACATGTATAGCCTCATCCTTGAGGTGTTCTATCGGAAGTTTTAGTTGCCAATCACTTTAGAATACTGAACGAAACTTGACTAGCTTGTTCTTTGGTTGGTTGGGATAGAAGGTGGAGGTTACATTAAGAAAAACAACCATCGAATTTAACTGGGTGCATCAAAAAGGGCTACCTTTTGCAAAGTGTCATGTAATTTTTTGTTTCTTTTTCCTTATGTATCAAAAGTGTTAAAAAAAAAAAAAATCAAGTATTTATCAATTCCATTCTCTCTTGTTCCAAAAATAAAAGAGAGTAGTCAATGTAAATAAGAGTCATGTAAAGAGTCATTTTGTTGTTTCATTGTAATAAGAAAGGAGGGTGTATGTCATTGATGTACAACGCGAGTAATTGTGAAATACCTCCAACTCATTCACAATTCTCGTAAAGTCCGGACAGCTAGCTAGATTTCGACCTCGGTTCTTATCCTGAGAAACTATCTCTTGGTGATTAGTAGTCATAACATCTGATCTTTCTTTACACATGTGTAGATACACTTTACACTCTTATCACATGTATTTATTTGTTATCAGTGCTAGGATTGTGCCTTAGATAGCTAGATTGACATCTCCATTTTGTTGTGAGCTTAAACTGTCTTGCACATGTCACATTTCATGGAATCTGAGCTTATATTTTGTCCTAAAACTTTGTAGGTACGTTCTAAGCAAACCTTCACGAGACTTCACTCGTCCACTAGGGACACTTAGTGGTTTAAAAGGCTTAGTGCATACGCTAAATGCATTCGAGAGACCAGCGACAGTGGTATAGGTAGCATTCCCTTAGTTTTGTTTTACTTGAGGACAAGTAAAATTCAGGTTTGGGGGTATTTGATGAGTGCTAAAAAGTGCATATTTCTATATATTTTTCTTGGCATTTAACTCATCTTCTGTGCATTAATTCTACATTTTATCCCATATTCTGTATTTTCATTGTTTTCAAGAATAAATATTTTTATTAATTAATTTTGTATTTTTAGGTACTAAATAAAGCTTGGATGAATTGTTGAGCGAAAAGAGCAAAGAAACCGTCAAGACTCCCGCAGGAAGGCAGCAAAGAATGATGTTTGCAAGAGCCGGATAAACTAGAAGTGGGCTTGAAGAGGAAGAATTGTTCTTAAAGAAGATACGGGGTTGGCATACCCAAGGCCCAAAACCCTTACCCAAATCCATTTCCAATATCCATACCCATTTCCATGAGAACCGTCAGATAGGATCCATCACATCATCCTACGGTCGCCTCATCATCGTGCATCAAACTCTGAAGTTCCTGTCAAACATCATAGTACCTAACTCCAATCTAAGCCGTCAGTTTTGATGTATCATATATCCAACGGTCGCTCCAAGCCTGCTTCCATCTTGCCGTTAGATCCATTTCATAAGTGACAACCCAACGTTTATCCTCGTTGTTCATCAACATTTGCTACACCCGCCTAACACTACAACACCAAACCCACCTTCACCTAATCGAACCAAACACACCCTTCTCCCAAAACCATCGAATCCATCTTCTTCCCCTCTCCGTCTGCAGAACCCGTACGCCATCACCACCACCTTCTCCCCTGCCATCTCCACCAAACGCCACCAACAACTCTCTCCACCAAATCAAACAAAACCCATCATCACCCTACCTTTCCCTAGCCTTCTATTTCATTAATTTCCCCTCTTTTCTCTCTGAAACCCTAGATGAGAAAATGATGAAATAGGTGAAGCTAGAGGATCAATTGAGGCATGGGAATGGAGCAGGAGAGTCAGAGGAAGAATGGGTCGACGCATGAGGGAGAGATTGTGCCATCAAATTAGGTAAAGTCGAACCCTAATTTCAACTGCCAATTTGGGGGAAAATTGTAAACCCTAAAATTTGGGTATAAATAGGATGTATGTTGTGTTGTAGAAGGTATGCCTGGACTAGCCAGTGCACCACCAAGAGGACTGGAATAGCCAGTTCCTCAATTCCTCAATTCCTCAAATGTTCTGTTTTTGTTTTTGTTTTTGTTTCAATTTCAATTACTCTTTATGTTTATCATGTTTTTAATTACTGTCAACATGTTCTAGTTCTTCAGTTAGGGCTTAGATGAAGCCTGAAGACCTTGTTGGGTAGCAAAATCTTAGTGAACACTCTTGTAGGCTTAACTCAATTAGGATGTTAGTGTTCTTGGTCATCAAATGCACCTGTGATTGAGTGTGCTGTAAGAAGACACTCAATGCTAGGGGTGAACTAGAGAATTTAGGGACTTAACCATCCACATTTAACTGAAGTAGGGAAGTAATGAAGCTTAGGGATCAAACATCACCTGTGATTGAGTGTGCTGTAAGAAGACACTCAATGCTAGGGGTGATGCTAGTGAGCTTATCTGATTAACTTTCCATCTATGTATGCCCTGGATTATAAGGAAGGCATGAGCCTCCACCTTTGTCCATTAGGGACAAGAGCATAAACTAGATTGATGCTGCCTAGCTAGGCCATAAGGTGAATTCAAATCCCCTAGTGCATTTACTGCTTAGCTTCTTTGCCTTATCTCACTGCCTTTGTTTCTTTGTCACTGCCTTTGGCTCACTGCCACTGATTTTTCTTGTTAACTGTCACTTGCTTCATCACTTTAATTCACTGCCTTAGTTTACTGCTTAGGATAATCTTAGCTTAGGAAAGTAGGAAACCTTCAATCACACACACCAAGTCTCTGTGGATCGACTCGCACTTGCACATTAGCTACATCGACGCCGTGCACTTGCGGTATTAGTTTGTGACTCTTTTAGAGAGCCACCACCGCGCCATCCGCTACTCCAGCTAGCCGCGCCATCCTCCCTGCCAAGCTAGCCGCGTCCATCCTCTACTTCAGCTAGCAGCGCCATCTCCACCAGCCAAGGAAGTGTTATCTTGGTCGTTCAAAGTAGCGCCATCTCCATATATTCTGTGACCTAGCCAGCTAGCGTCATTCACTGATTCACGGACCAAATTGCAATGCCATCTCTACGAATCAGTAGCCAAAATTTCAGCGCTGACGCCAACACCCTATGGCCAAGTCGGAATAACATAGGCCTCCAACACAAGGATCACGAATTCCTCGTGCCTTCCACCAAAAGTTATTGCAATTTCCTTGGCAATCTCTTCACGTCTTGCTCTTTCGATTTTACTCTTGTCAGTCACCATCTCATGCTTACTCAGCAACAATACCGCTGTTACGTGCTAAGCAGGGGACTTAATGTTGATGGTGGTTTTTAGCTTAGGATTAAAATCGTAAAACCTTGCATCTGATGTGACGTCACTCTGCAAGGAAACGGTGTCGTGAGTGCTAAACTCTCCATCCACATATTTATTGAGCCATACAATGTATTTACATGAAATTTATCCAGACTGGCGAATATAGCAACCATCCCAGATGTTCTGTAAATTTCGGCGCCTCGCGTATATTCACTTAATATAAGTTCCACTGAACGCCTCCTATGCTATGTTCTCTGCCTGCACTCTTAATGTTGATATGGCATGACGATTTGTGTTCACTCACAGCAGAGTAGCACGAATCTCCAAGTATCAAGGATAAGGTCTTTGCATAAGGTATTCAAATTAGAAAAGCATGCTGCTCTCAGGCAATGAACTTAAAAGAATTCTGTGTAACACATAGAATTCAATCAATTGGCCGACCCCATGTTGCTTTCCGGCCCCCTTTCCATCGACCAATCAGGTCGCTTTAAATCTGCCACAGCGCACTGGAAATGTTGCCACGCTCTAGCTTGCCGACCCCCTACTTTCATTGACCAATTAGGTTGCTCAAAACCTGTCCCATCCTCAAAAGAGGTCGCCATACTAAGTCGGCTTCCCAAAAGCGCCAACTTCCCAAAACGCGCCAACATGTCGCACATGCCAGACGCGCATGCCAAACGCGCATGCTGCACGCGCATGCCAGACACGCACGTTAGACGCGCATGCTAACCACGCATGCCAGACGCACATGCCAAATGCGCCACTGCCAATTAAAGATAGCCATGATCGACGGCTACCTTTCCTCCTGAGATGCAATCTCAGCCATCCAAGTTCGCCACCAAACTGACATAGCTTGTGGCAACTTTTGAGCGACCATGATGCCAAACCCTAAACTGGCATGCCACCATGCCACAGCTACTAGCACGTCGCTATGTCACGACTACTGGAATGCCACCATGACACAGGCACTAGAACGTCGCTATGCCACGGCTACTGGTACGCCACCATGCCACAGATACTAGCACGTCGCTATGCGACGGCTACTGGCAGGCCATCATGTCATAACTACTAGCACGTCGATATTCCACGGCTACTGGCATGCCACCAAGACACAACTACTAGCACATCGCTATGCCACAACTACTGGCATGCCACCATGCCACAGCTACTAGCGCGTCGCTATGCCATGGCCACTGGCATGCCACCATACCACACATAGCAACCTGCTACACGTTTTCCACAAAAACACTCGAGACATCAAAACATGTCACAAACTGGGGGATACTCATCAGGGTATTGGTCTGGCGGTTTACAGCACATGGCGTGCAATGCGCCCATTACAAGAAAGTGTCATGAAGTAGGTCAATTAGTGGTGGTAAAAGTAACGGTGTAACCAATTCATTTCCTTCATCATGGAAGCATAAGGACTGACGGTTACACGAATTCACTTCCCTCATCATGGAAGCATAACGCCTTACAGTTACACGTTACTCTTTTCTTCCACCACTCAAATGTTTTCACTTCCTACGAGACCAGGGTAAGTCTTGTTACGACTTGTATAAATAGGTCTCACCTATTTCCGCCAAACAACAAATTTTGGTCAGGAGAATAATGCAACTTCCAGAAATCATCTGATAGCCTTCATCCAGCTAGCCAGTTCAACTTTCTAATACAAGTCACGAAACACCCACACTTCCAGAATCAACTATTCTGGTCTCAACATTTTCTTCGCTTCCCTCTCTAAGACCAACCCTTCTCCTTCACTTTGTGACTGCAGCAAGCCTGGAACGACCATTTCTTGGTTGAGGCCAGGATTGTACAGATTGATCTCTCGAATCAAAAGTACTCCCGTGCAGTACATTGTTTTGGCTTTAGACTCGTTTCTCATCCACACACACGTATTTACCGAAAACAGCAGAAACCATTTTCACCCACAAACAACACCATTCTAATAAATTTCATAAATATGTTGAATTGCTCAATACATACGTAAGTAAAGAGGTTTGAACACTCATTACTTTTAAATGACCTTTATTCCTTTGCAGGATGACAGTGCTAAATATTAGGTTTTACAATTTTGACCCCGAACTGAAAACCACCATCAACAACGATTATCAAAAACACCAAAATCCAAGAAAATCAAAACCCAAATACAAAGGATGACACCAATTGCAAGTACATCGCGAGAAAAAAGAGCCATGAACCGCCTGACTTTTGTAAATGTAGTCGTGATGAATGATGGTGTGAACCGAAATCAACTCCGGCCATTTAAAATGGTTATTTTCTTAAATAAGAGATGCTCCAAATGAAATGGAGTATTTTGCCTAAAATCTTGTAGATCCATAGGAATCCGGGTGCCATAAATCCCTCTTGTTGAAGATGAATCCAAAACGACGCCGAGCAGAACCGTTGATGTTCTTGATGAATCGAGAAGAGAAATCCAAGGAACACCACAGGGATTTGAAAGAATCGCTATTAAAGCGAAGAGAAAATCGTCCAAAAGACGAAGAAAAAATCGCACAAACGATGAAGAAATTTGTCCATAGACACCAAAACCAATAAAAACAAAAACTAAAAACACAAATTAAATTATTCTTATCGGGACGACCGAAGGGAGTCCCTTCTATACTTTTACTACGGGGGCTAAAAATGCATTGCTTGTAACGCCTTTTTTCATTTTTTATCGGTTCAATTGATGGGTATTGGTCGTTTTTCCCCGAAATTGGGTCGGCAATCAGAAAGTCATCATCCTTGACTACGGTTATGAGGGATGAAACAAATGGAAGTCGATCCGGGTGACGGTTATTACGGCATGAAGATGACAAAAAAGGATTGAAGCTGTGAATGATTTAGGGGAGGTTCATTCATTGTATCTGGGTGGTTTTAATCCAATTACAAATTCAAGGGCTTCTGTACTTTCTCATGCATTATAAGATCATGTGTTGGAATATTAGAGGGCTTCGGCAGGATAATAAAGTTGCTGCAATCAGAAATGATATTTGGAAAACCAAATTACAGTTTGTTAAATCATGGAATCGAAAAAAGAAAAGGTTGATGATGTTCCTATAAGGTCGCTTTGGGGAAATGTCAGATGTAATTATCTATATCAACCTTCAATTGGTGCTTCTGGGGGTATTATAACTATGTGGAAGGAGGGTGTTCTGTTTATGGAAGATCTTCTCATGGGTGCTTTCTCTTTGTCAATCAAATTTAGGAATGCAGCTGACAACTTCACTTGGTTATTCACAGTTGTATGTGGAGTTTCAGATGCAGGTGATTATAATTCACTTCAAATTCAGGAACACAACTGCTTATGTGGAGTTTCACTTGGAAAGAACCATCAGACATTAGGATTCTTTTTGAGGAGCCTTGGCTTGTGGGAGGTGATTTTAATATTATTCTATCACAATCTGAAAGGAATCTTCCTGGTGGTAACATAAGGAATAGAAGATCATTCAAAAATTTCATAAATAGGCATGAGTTAGTGGATTTGCCAATGGTCGGAGTTTTTTAGGAAGCAAATTTGGATTCTTTTGCCTTTCGCCATATGGTGGACAGTGTGGAATGAACGTAATGGAAGACTTTTCAGAAACCAAATACGGATTTTGGACCAGATGATTATTTCCTCGAAATGCTCTTTGTTTAGTTGGTTTTTAAATTCAAATTTGTTTCAAGGCTACTCATTGAGTACCTTAATTTGTAATTGAGACGTTGTAATTCACAGATAGCCTCGGCTATCTCTTTTGTTCAGGTTGATTTCATCACTATAATGAAGTTATACCTCTAATAATACTTTGCCCTTTTTCAAAAAAATAAATGAAGATGACAAAAACACCGTTACCTAAACTATTAATTTTTATCTTGACCGTTGATTACCAATAAAATTCAGCCATCGGATCTATAACTGTTAAAAGAATTGTTACAAGACTGTTACAAAATAAGTGCTAAGCAAGATATTACTCTTAGATGTTGCAAAATAAATGTTACCAAAAATGTTACAAACATTGTTACGAATAGTGTCACAAAAACCAGCCCTACAATTCCACTGAGCCGCTAGACACTCCAAATTCCGGTCTGTCCAATACCGTTCAACAGTCATAAAAAATGTAGAGGGTAGATCTGTGAGATGGAGGAGAGATCTACAATGGATAGACTATGATATAGGCATGTCATAGGACCTGGTATGGTGACTTGCGCCTTTTTAGCATCGTATACTTTAGGTAGAAGTACGTATGCACAACGCACATTCCCACTTGTTGTGTACACACTAGACTACACTAAATTTATTTTTTTGCTTGGTTATTTCAGCTTTCACTTGTTTATAAGACCTTTAAAAATAAAAAGGTACTTAATGAGTAAGTGGAAGGCATGAGAGTAGTTCAACACTAAGCTAATTGGTTCATCTGATGTGGTTATGTTTGACCTAATTCTATTAACATCCAAAAAACTCCATGACCATGCACTTGGAGTTTATAGTGTTTAATCACTCGAGTGCTTTAAGTCTCTTTTGACAAGGAAAATGCTTCAAAAAAAAAAAAAGACAAGGAAAATAATTAACTCTAGTGGGTCATATTTAAGATTTAGGAAATCTTTAGATGTTTACTTTCATCTCTCTAATGTAATCAATAATCAACAACAACTAGCAAGTAGTAGTACTAATAGTAAATTATCAAAGTAAGGAGACAAAATCTATCTAATCAGATCTTAGCCAATATACACTAATTATGACTAATTGAACTTAATAATTGTGTAAGTTTAGATTTATTAGCTAGCTAGCTTAACAACCACCATAAACATTTGGAAATCCATCATTCATCCTAACAGTGTAGAAAAGTATGATTATGTTGAGATAATTAATTAAAGTTAGGGTAGTTCCAAAATTAAAATTCTTCACTTCCAAGTTTGCTTTTTTTTTCCTTCTTCTTTTAAAAGCCCCACCAGGGATTTTAAATGGCGCTTAATCTGTCGTTGAGTAGAACTTAAACCCATGACTCTGGAACAGTTTTCATATTGTCTTTAGCTTATGTGTGGCTTTAGGTAATAGTATTTGTATACAGTTCTTTGCCTACCCGCCTTTGAAATCCGCACTTACCATGCATGGCTGCTAATGGGGTGACAAATTATTGGGAGGGTACAAAACATATATAGGACAAAAATCATCTATTCTATATAGGTTTTGGTACCCTTTTCAATAATGCGGCATCCCATTAGCAATGTTGCTTACCATGCATCAGTCAGTGTATTTTTTTTTCTTTTCTTTTTTTCAGAAGCAATCAGTGTATTTGTATTACTCCTCTCCTATTAACGAAGTAGAACATTGTCAAGTGGTTATAAGATGGATAAAGAGGCAGCATTTGATGACAAATGAAATGACATTATCTTTCGAAAACTATCCAAAGAAAGAGATTAAGAAGCAATTAACCAACTCAAACGCATAACGTCTATGCAGAACATAGTCGATACATAATTGAGAGATTCAACATTAGAATGATTCTGTTATTCACCTTTGGAATACTCCTTACTTTTTAATAGGCCAGTTTCTATAAATAAATATTTCAAAAAAATATGTCAGTTTCCTAATTGGGAAAGTCAAAATGTCAAATGTTACTTTAATTTTCTGGGACCATTTTTCTTTTAATTTCTTTTGATGACAAGTGTTATGTGGGTCATTTCACTTATTTCTTTGACTGACAAGTGTCATGGGAACCATTTCACTTCACTTCTTTTATTGACAAGTATCTAGAGGACCACTTTCAATAATTAGTTCTCTTAATTTCCTTAATTTTTTCAAAAAGAGAAAATGATCTATTAAAAAGTAACGGAGGAAGTAGATAGCTAGAGACTTCTTCAGCCATTAAGTTTTGAAGGCATCTACGGTGTCGAGAACATCTGCCATGCTATCGAGGTTCATTCATTAATAGCGACCCAGTAGTACTAAAGCACAAAAGTCCATGGCCCCGTAATACCACACAATCTAAGTACTTGATAAAGAGCTTTAGAAATTCTACTTTTCTATTGGGTGTTTTCGTCGTGTAAAAGCAAACCATGTCGGGGGTTTAAACTCTACTGAACTATCTATCTATCTATGATCTACCTGTTTATTGTTCTTCGAGGGGAAAAGAAAGTGATGAAAAGACGGAGAAAAGAGAAAGTGTTTGATCAAAAAAGTTGATCCAAAGATAGGATTTGCTTTTTCGCAAGAAAATCCTCATGTGTGAGTGAAAGTTCACTCGAAAGAAACAAAAATGTGGTGGGACTAAACAAATGTACTTGGATGTTGAAAGGCCTTTCGTTCATAGGGTCCAAAGTCCCCTACATTACTTGATGACTTTTAAGCACTTGCAACATATAAGTTAGTTGGAGTTGAGTTGCTATTGGGACACACATCGCATAACAAACAACGAAGCTTCTTTATTAAAAAAAAAATAAAAATTGATCCAAATCTTTTGTACCAAAAGAACAAATACTACTACATGATGAAATCAAACCTCATCTAAGAAAAATAAAAATGAAATCTCAAATTATATATAAAAACTATTAAAAAGTATCCAATCTATGTGACATTTCTATTTTGTAAGCTGTTGGCAAAGTGAGTGAATACCCCACTTTGTAGGACTAGTGTTGCACCAACAACAAGCTATCCATACATTTTCCTGGAGGACACTCATGAAAAGGTTTGTAGTTTGGAACCCGACCACAGTGTCAGAACAGAGAACCCTAATTCACATGTTAATACTAAAGCAGTGATGATTCTCGTGGTAGATACTATGAAGCATGATAGATATATTTCAAACTAATTGCTAATGTGGGACTTTGGCTAGCTAATAGCAAGCTACAACAAACAAATTGTCCTTTCATTTAATCTGTCAGCATGTCCATTCATCCTCTTGGTTCTCATATCTGCATTATTTTGGAAATTGTTTTTCACTCTTTGCCGACGAAGGTAAATTTGATTAAAAAGTACGCAACGTTTTTTCTTTTTGATTGAAGTTAAAAAAAAAGTACACAAAATTCAGGTACAAGCCGATACAACCAAGCAAATGCACGGTAGAAAAACTAATCATGCCCATGAATAGACAATTAAGTTTTTCAAAACAGTGTCAACAGTTGCGTAACATTACGAACAAAGAAAAAAAGCTAAAACCGGAACAATTATCATGGACTAAATCTGGGATAATCAATCCAGACCTTTTGATCACCCTACTCCCAATCTCGATAATAGAGTCATTACGAACTATAAGAGCAAGCACGGTGATTTAACGTTGTGGCCAGATTGCAGAGAAGAGCTAAGCCATAGTTTTGGAAGACTACACTTCTACAGTACCTGTAAGACATGACTTAGCTCGTGAAAACTAAGTATTCGGTGTGCGAGGAATCCCAATATTCATGGCGAAAATCTAATCTCCATGTAGATTTTATTATTTATATGCCTTAGTTCGATGTTGTTGTGTAAATACAGTGATTTATTACTTTGGTGGAAACTTAATCTCCACGGGTACCCTTAATGTGGAAAACTGGGTTTCTAGCTACAATTAGCCAAACACCATAGGGGATGGTATTTTCTTTCCTCCTAATTTAGCTAGATTGTAGAAAAATTGAAATGCAAACCAAGTATCATACTGCTTGCTCTAAGGCCAGTTCCAATGGGCATGGTAAAGTCATGAGTTTGTCACTTTTGCACCCACTATGGGCATGGCAAAGTGGCAAATTTGCCACTGACCCAGGCCAGGTCAAGTTTCTACCGGGCGGTCGAGTCTCGACCGCTCGGTCAAAACTACACCAAACAATCTAGTTTAGACCGGTAGCGGCTGAGACTCGACCGCTCGGTGGAAACCAGACCGTCCACTAGATCTAATCCAACGAACATAAATTCATCCGTCTATAAATACTCAATTCTAATTTCATTTCAACTCACACCTTCTTCCCATTTTATTAGCTTTTTCAATTTCTCAAAATATGAACGCAACTCAGTTCATAGAAGAGCAACATGCTACCGAAAATCAAAGAGTTGAACATCGAGCTAATGTGCAAAATGAAATAAGAAGTATAAGAACTGCACATCAGCGCAAATTAGTACGTTAGAAGATGAATGTATCTGCAGGAATTATGTTTTCTTCACTATCATCCAATTGTTGATGGTGCATTACAGGCCATTCCGTTTTGGGGACGCGTTTTATAGAAATTTGAAGAAAAAACAACGAACCTCAACAATCGTGATTCGATGTTGTTGAGTGCTCGGTTCTTCATAATTTCTAAGAAAGTTAACAAGTATATTGCTATGATAAGGGAAGTGGACCGAAACATGAGAAATCTGAAACCCTGCTGGACATTGATCAAAGGTGTCGTTCGGAGTGGCTCCGTGACAACGGAAAGGAGTTCCGCTATGGAAGTTGTTATGAAATCTTAAAAGTGTTGCCAAAATTTAATATGATTTATATGTTTTAAGTTCTTTTTAACTTAAGTAGAAAACTTTAAAAGAAGATTTTTATTTATCAAACAAAATTGAAATTACATTAAACCACGATTCAAAGTAACGATTAACATCTATCAAACTAAAGATTTCCAAATACATATTCCCTTATGCATGTTTGATCCTCCGAAAACTCACTAGTTTGAGTATAAGATGGTGGTTGAGTAACATCATGCGATTCATAACCTTGATATGGTACCAGAGATGGTTGAATTGGATGAGCATGTGCTTGAAATCTTCGAAATGCTGAAGTACTTGTTGGGGTATAAATTGCGGATTACCTAATTAAATGCATCCATATTTACGCCACCACCAGGAGTAAGTACATGACCTTGGGGGCATGAGACCAATAGGAGACTAGAACCGATATCCGTCATCTCCACGTCTGCTGCTGCTGTTGCTCCTGTTGTTGTTGGTAGTTGAGTCTCTTTCACCATAGTTGAAGTAGAATGATGACTTCTACGACCCCCACGACTTCCACGAATTAATACACTACTATCACCAGGGGAAATTCCATCACAATCTAAACCTATTTGAGAACTTGACCCTAATGGAGTCTCAGGCATTTTGTAACTCAAATTCTCCCTCTGTATCTGCATTTTTCTCAAGTGAAAACTCTGAAATTCATCGAAAAGAAGCGTTAAAGGGTTCAAATGGTTCTGATACTCTACCGGTGATGCCACCACACCGTAGTATCGATACCTCTGATGCAGACCTTCATTACTAAGTGGAATTGTAACAATATCTCCACCGGGTGATAAAGTCTGGACTTCCCAAGATATTTGAGGTATATTTGACGACCCCGTTTGACTAAAGCTAGGATATGTATATGCTTCGCCCGTCAGCTGTGGAGGTTGGGATGGAAGATTTGTAAGTGGAAAATTTCCAATTGCTGGAAAGTCAACACTACCTAATTAGTTTTGTGGATGAACAACAATATTTAGCTTGCATACCTTTTGAAACCAACTTGAGTAATCAAATTCATCATCTGGGGTTTGGATCAAATCTTTAGTTTCTTCCCAAGGTTGTCCACTATGTAACAACGTGATCCAATCATTCTGTAAAATTATTGAAGTTGGAAACATGTTGATTTCTTTTACCTTTCTGCCTTGTAGCTGAAACATATGTCTTTCTCCGTAGTATTTGTTTATGGGTGAAAACTATTTCTGCCGGTTTTGGTAATTTGGGGTGTGTGGATGAGAAATGAATCTAAACCCTAAGCAAATGCACTTCACGGGAGTTCTTGTGATTTGAGAAATCAATCTGTACAATTCTGGACTAAACCAAGAAATGGTCGTTCCAGACTTGCTTCGGTCACAAAGTGAAGGAGATGGGGTTGATCTTAGGGAGGGAAGAGAAGAAGGTGTTGAGATTGTGAAGATGTTGGTTGTGTATGACTTGTATCAGAAAGCTGAACTGTCTTGCAGAATGAAAGCTATCAGTTCTGGTGTTGGAATACGATTGTATCAACACTTGGCTTTTGTCTCGTTGTCTTCTTCTGGAAATAGGGAGGAGAACCTATTTATACAAGTCATTGAGCCTTACCCACGTCTCTCATGGGAAGTGGAGAAAGTGGAGTGATGGATTAGTGGAGTTGGGTGTGTTAGTGTCACACGATCAGTCTTGCCCACTTCTCCCATCATCACTAACCGTCCATGTCTTCCTGACACGTTCTTGTGATGGCGTGTTGTGCACTTCACGCTGTAAACCGCCAGACCAATACCCCAGTATGTATCCCCCATTTTGTGACATGATTAATGTCTCGAGTGTGTGGATCGTGGGACCCACAGAAAGCATGTGATGCTAAGTTAAATAACTAAGTTATTTAGGAAGTCGATATTTATGAAATATCGTGAGCATTCTATGCATGTAACACATCGAATATATTCAGCGTGTATGAAGCATCGCTGTTTTAAGGCTTTACGAAGTAAGTCGCGGATTAAGCATAGCATCACGTCCAACCATCTTCGAGTGATCGTTTGGAGGTTGTATAGGTAAGCCCTAACTTGACCGATCACTCTGTGTGGAAGAGTGGTGGACGGTGATTGTGGTGATACCTCACGGGTCGCCTAACTCCTGTCTTAGGATGTCCGTACAGGCTGGTGAAGTTGGACGGACGAGATGACTGCGACCTTCGGATTAGGTTTTAGGAGGTGCTCGAACACCAACCTTCAGCTTGGTCGAATCCATGCATGGGACACGTTTTTGGCAGGGCCGATTGGGCATGTGTGTAGACGGCATGCTGGTGTAGGTGTCTGTACACGTCCCATGCCGGTTGATTTGCGACAGAAATCCCATGTCGCAAAGGAATTGAAGACCGCACGTCGTGCCTACTTCGGGCGCGCGTTTCGAGACGACCAACCATGGTCGGTCTTGGCCGATCAGTCAGGCGTGTAGTCGGCAGGCCAGTGTACACGTCCGTACCTCACTGTCCCGTGAAGATGTGATCTAAGACACTCAATTTGTCTGGAAAAGTTGAGTGGTCGAGATCGATTTGCAATAGAAAACGCGCGGCCATGCCTAGTTTGGGCGCGCGAATCGAGACGACCAACCATAGTTAATGTTGACCGATTAGTCATGTATGTAAGCAGGCCCACGGTGATTGTGTTGACATGCTCTGGGCCCTTTGAATATACATCTACACCCTTCATCTATGTCTGCGAAGATGGATGGTTGAGACTGATTTGCGACACATGTGATGTGCCGCAAACCCTAATTAGGGTTTCACGTCCACACTGCTTTGGTTGGACGAATTGGAAAGCCACGCTTCTCTTTTGGGGAGGCCGACCATGTGGATCCCACGTTGGGCCGGTGGTGAACACGCCAATACCTGTCTGGTGGCTATGGGTTTGATCTAAGCCATCCAATTATGCCGGTGAAGTTGGATGGTCGTGATCAATTTGGGACCTTTAGTGGAATTTCCTGCGACCCTTTAAGCTTTCACGCCGGCCCAACTTCAGGCAACCGTACATGGTTCTGTGGCTAGGTCAAGGGAGGATCGATTATGCAGGCGTGAAGGGGGCCCGCCGGTGTGAAGGACACGCTTGTCCATCCGGTCATGGGACGATCTATGTCGTCCAACCATGCTGGTGATGTTGGACGGAAGTGATGATTTTGAGACTGCCATAGGCGGCCTTGTTCGCACGTCTCCTCCAAGCCGCTTCATACCAGCCTGGACATCCAACTTCAGGCTGGTGTTCGGTGGTAGTTTGGGTGGCATGGTAGATATTCGACCGACCAGGGCGTAAGTGGGCCCGCTGGTGGTCATTAAAGTGGTAGCCTGCTCCTGCTGAGGATCGTTTAGGCTGGTTAAATCATGCGGCCGACTTGTGTGGTCGTGATTGTTTCTGAGACTGATATGGACAGTCCAGATTCAAATATGTTTAATCGGGCTAGTATAACACACCGAGAGATGTAGCTTGTACAGCTATTTCGTGCATGCCTCATTAGTGACACTTGGAGATTCGTGTTACTCTGCTGAGAGTAACACTCAGTCGTCATGTCGCACCAATAATGATAGTTCAGTGGGAACAACACAGGAAATACAAGGCTGGCCATGATGCCATAAATTCATAGGGTATATGGGATTGTTGCTACACGCTCCATTCTAAGTAAATTAGCGAAGTGAAGAAGTATTCATCATTTTATAAGTGGTTTTATCCTTTGCAGGATATCAGCGCATAGTTTTGGCTTCACAATTTTAGCGCTGTTGCGCCTGCTTCGCTCGATCGTGGGACTCATCATGCGCATGCTTGCTCGAACGTGGGCTTGTTAAGCCTGCCTTGCTCGAACGTGGGACCCTCCGCGTGCCTGCTTTGCTTGGGGTCGGCTGTGCTTGCTTCAACCAATCTGGGATGGCTGTGCCTGATCAAGCGGGACCCTCCGCATGTCGGCTTTGCTTGGGTCCGGTTGTGCCTGCTTCGACCAATCTGGGCTGGCTGTGCCTGATCAAGTGGGACCCACCGCGTGCCTTCTTTGCTTGGGGACGGTTGTGCCTGCTTCGACCAAACACCATACCTGTTGCCTCACCCCAACACCATACTTGCCCCTTGACCAACACCGGCCTTGCTGATTTGACGAACCCCGACCTTGTTGACGGACATCGCTGCTTCGATCGACACCAGCCTTGCTGTCTTATTTCGTTCGGCCTTCTGACCTTGATCAACACCGGCTTCGTGGACTTGACCAACACCAGCTTTGTTTGCTAACGCGACTCAATACCAGCCTTGTTTGCTGACGTGGACCAATACCAGCCTTGTGACCTTGATCAGCCTTGACCAATTCCGTCCTGACGTGACCCAATACCGTCCTACTTACGTGACGTGATATCAGTCTTGCTTGCGTGACGGGATATTAGCCTTGCGATCTCGACCAACACCGGCTTTGAGGACTTGACTAAGACCGGCCTCGTTTGCTGGCGTGGCCCAATACCAGCCTTGTTTGCTTTGCCCATCCTGGTGTATTTTAACTTGAATGTATGTCATGTCGTGCATAACTACACATCCCATGAGTTTTCATACAAGTACTGACTCCCCCGCTTTAATTTTATTGTAGGATGAACAAAAGGGGTCCTGCTAAGATGTCTTCTGGGGATAATGTTGATGCCAAGTCAGGGAGTGTTGACAGCTTCAAAGATATGCCGAACATAGATGATGAGTTGTTCACCACGCCCTTTCAACTATCTGAAAATATCTGTTCCACAAGATAACCCTTCTCCTATCGGCTTCAAGGTTTGTTATGCTCCGCTGGGCCCTTATGAAGGATGGATGAGACGTATGTTGAACAATGAGTACATCAAAGATAACTTGACCAAAGCGCAGATTATTGATGTAGCTTGCGTGTTGAAACGACTTGAGAGGATGTTAAAGTGGCTTCTGGTGCAAACGTTGAACCGTCTCTTGGAGAGAGTGTTGAAGCAGGATTCTGAAGCGAAAGTGGGTCCAGAAGAGAGCGTTGAGGCGTCTCTTGAATAGACCATTGAAGCAGCTTCTGAAGAAAATTTGTAGGTGGCTCCTGGAGAGAGCATTGAAGCAGGATTCTGAAGCGAACGTGGGTCCCGGAGAGAGCGTTGAGGTGGCTCTTGAATAGACCATTGAAGCAGCTTCTGCTGGAGGGAGTGTTGAAATGGCTTCAGTTTGATTTACTTTTGTGAACTCCATGCTTCTTGATTGACCATCTCTCTCGTGTTGAAGAAGTCCTTGACTGACGATGAAGGAACTTCGTGCTGAACCTCAGTCCCCAAGTGTGGTTTACATGGTTCTATCTTGTATGCCCGATGGGTCTTTTGTACGTAATGGTCGTTGATATGGTGAAGCTGTGGATGGTATCAATCGACAAGCAATAACAGTCTTGGCAGCAGTTGTGATCAGAAGAGACTGGCAGGGAGAGGCGTGGTGGCAACTTGTACGAACTTGGCACCCTCTTAAGTCCCATGTGCAATCTCCTTTGGTAACAGAACTACTTTTTCCACGGGAGACAAATTCTGAAAGCGTCTCTCATTGGTGTAGTTACCGTCGATCCAGATATGGAATATCTTGGATGTTGTGTCATTATTGCGGCAGTCGTGCATGTGGTACTAGAGTTGAAGTTGGAAATTTTGGACGCGCAGGATGTTGTATCTCGGCGGCTTTCCTCTTGCTGCTTCAGCGAAACTGGTTCTTTCTAGCAGGGCAAATGTTGTTGTAGATGAGCGTTCAACAGCTTCACGAAGTCCAGAGGATGACCAAAAGCGCAGACTCTCCAACATAGCACGATAGACATGCATCATCGTCTGATAGAGTGACTTGCCCGGATTTTTCTCTACATGACGTGTGGACATTGTTATCTTTTTGAGGAGGCTCTCTTGAGGTATCGGCTCCAGTGGAAGATTGCCTTCATAGAGCGTTGATACGTTGCACCGGCATTCTTTAAACCAAATGGCAGTACAGTATAATAAAAATTTCCGAGAGGAGTTCGAAAAGCTATCTTACTTTCGTCATGCTCGTATATCCTTATCTGGTTGTAGCTGCTACATCCATCCATGGAGGAGAACATGTCGTGTCCGCTGGTTGCATCTGCTAACATGTTGATGTTAGGTAGAGGAGAATCGTTTTTGGGGCGGCATCTGTTCAAGTCTCTGAAATCCATGCAGCACCTGATCTGTCCATTTTCCTCGTGTCTGAACTGCAACCGGATCCGGTTATGACATGTAGATGATGGGTGACCAATCTAAATCTGGCATTTCTTCATACGTCCAGGAAAATATGTACTGGTATTCCTTGAGAAGTTGCACAAGTATCGTGTGTTCCTCCGCAGACAAGGTCGAACTGATGGATTTAGGCCTAGGATATTCCCCATCCCCGATGCTGACCACTTAAAGCTCATCAGTTGTGGAATTGGTACCGTCCTGCAGCTGTCGTGGAGCATCCGTTACTTCCTCTCATGGCTCCTTGATGTAGTAGGCTTCCGTACGACCTTTCCTTGGCGAACCTTGGATGTCCTGAGAGTCTTGAGAGTAATCACATCCGAAGACGCTTCTGTGTTGATAAGGGCCCTCTTGAACTCTGAATCCTTGATGCGTTCGGTGACATGTAGGGCACGGTTGTGACCTTTCTCTGGTTGATTGCAGCAAAACGTCTTCGCACGCTGATTCTTCGAGAGGTGTAAAAGTTCGCATAAACTTTCCTAGAGAAACTGATCCTGATCCGGCCTATGGTTCATAGTGAAAATATTGACTTGAGGAGGATTGTTGTGAGGATCAGTCCCCGGTGTAGGAGTCTCCATGATATGACCGCTCATATCTGATGTTGCTTCTTTGATCCGGTCCATGTAGGCCTGCGCCGCTGAAGTACCTTCTCCGGGTGCGTTGAACGCGTTCCTGTTGGCTCCAGGGGCTGTCGCGGCTCTTGTGGCAATCGATCAGTTAATGTTTTAAGAAAAGTGGGCACCCCTTTCTGAGTTGTATCCATATCCATCTGAGTCTTAGCAAGAACTTCCTGCCTCTCCATCAAGTCTGCGATGGTAATGGGAGATGGTCCTCCTCTCGTCCCTCCGGCTCCTCGTCCTGACGAAGGAGTGGAATCTGTTGCTCTGGTGACCACCGGAGGCGTTACAATTGAGGAGATGTCAGGATTCACGGCTGCTCTGGATCTGGTGATGGGAGGCGTTACACTTACTGGAACATCTCCTGCTCCGCTGAAGTTGGTGGTAGAAGTGACGGCTCCAAGAGATGTATTGACCACAGTAACTCCACTGACAGGTACATCAATACCGATAGTGTTATCCACACTAGCTCCATCGGAATTGATTGTTGATCCAGACCTGAGTTCTACCATCTTGAAATGGATTGATGATTGAATTGGTCCTAAGATCTACCCTTTTCGAAATTGATAAAGTTAAATCGGATTTTGAAGAAATTGACTTTACGACCGAGAGATTAACCTCCGTCTGTGGTCGCCAATTGTTTATGGGTGAAAACTGTTTCTGCCGGTTTTGGTAATTTGGGGTGTGTGGATCAGAAATGAATCTAAACCCTAAACAAATGCACTGCACGAGAGTGCTAGTGATTCGAGAAATCAATCTGTACAACTTTGGCCTAAACCAAGAAATGGCCGTTCCAGACTTGCTTAGGTTACAAAGTGAAGGAGATGGGGTTGATCTTAGGGAGGAAAGCGAAGAAGGTGTTGATATTGTGAAGGTGCTGGCTGTGTATGACTTGTATCAGAAAACTGAACTGGCTTGCATAATGAAATCTATCAGTTCTGGCGTTGGAATACGATTGTATCAACACTTGGCTTCTGTCTCGTTGTCTTCTTCTGGAAATAGGGAGGAGAACCTATTTATACAAGTCATTGAGCCTTACCCACGTCTCTCGTGGGAAGTGGAGTGATGGAGGAGTGGAGTTGCATGTGTTAGTGTGACGCGATCAGTCTTGCCCACTTCTCCCATCATCACTAACCGTCCATGTCTTCCTGACACGTTCTTGTGATGGAGCGTTGTGTGTTGCACGCTTTAAACTGCCAGACCAATACCCCAATTTGTATCCCCCAGTTTGTGACATGATTAATGTCTCGAGTGTGTGGATCGTGGGACCCACAGAAAGCACGTGATGTTAGGTTAAATAACTAAGTTATTTAGGAAGTCGATATTTATGAAATATCGTGTGCATTCTATGCATGTAACACATCGAATATATTCAGCGTGTATGAAGCATCGCTGTTTTAAGGCTTAACGGAGTAAGTCGCGGATCAAGCATAGCATCACGTCCAACCATCTTCGAGTGATCGTTTGGAGGCTGTATAGGTAAGCCCTGACTTGACCGATCACTCTGTGTGGAAGATTGGTGGACGGTGATTGTGGTGATACATCAAGGGTCGCGTAACTCCTGTATTAGGTTGTCCGTCCAGGCTGGTGAAGTTGGACGGACGAGATGGCTTGCGACCCATATCTGCGACCGCCGGATTAGGGTTTAGGAGGTCCTCGAACACCAACCTTTAGCTTGGTCGAATCCAGGCATGGGACACGTTTTTGGCAGGGCCGATTGGGCATGCGTGTATACGGCATACTGGTGTAGGTGCCTGTACCTCACTGTCCCATGGAGATGCGATCTAAGCCACTCAATTTGTCTGGCAAAGAGGAGCGGCTGAGATTGATTTGCGACAGAAAATCCCATGCCGCAAAGGAATTGAAGACCGCACGTCGTGCCTATTTCGGGCGCGCGTTTCGAGACGACTAACCATGGTCGGTCTTGGACGATCAGTCAGGCGTGTAGTCGGCAGGCCAGTGTACACGTCCGTACCTCACTTTCCCGTGAAGATGTGATCTAAGCCACTCAATTTGTCCGGCAAAGTTGAGTGGTCGAGATCGATTTGCAATTGAAAATGCGCGGCCATGCCTAGTTTGGGCGCATGAATCGAGACGACCAACCATAGTTGGTCTTGACCGATTAGTCATGTATGTAAGCGGGCCCACAGTGATTGTGTTGACATGCTCTGGGCCCTTTGAATCTACAGCTACGCCCTCCATCTATGCCTGCGAAGATGGATGGTTGAGACTGATTTGCGACACATGTGATGTGTCGCAAACCCTAATTAGGGTTTCACGTCCACGCTGCTTTGGATGGACGAATTGGCAAGCCAGGCTTCTCTTTTGGGGAGTCCGACCATGTGGGGCCCACGTTGGGCCGGTGGTGAACACGTCAATACCTCCCTGGTGGCTATGGGTCCGATCTAAGCCATCCAATCAAGCCGGTGAAGTTGGATGGTCGTGATCAATTTGGGACCTTTTGTGGAATTTCCTGCGACCCTTTAAGCTTTCACGTCGGCCCAACTTCAGGCAACCGTACATGGTTCTGTGGCTAGGTCAGGGGAGGATCGATTATCCAGGCGTGAAGGGGGCCCGCCGGTGTGCAGGACATGCTTGTCCATCTGGTCATGAGACGATCTATGCCGTCTAACCATGCTGGTGATGTTGAACAGAAGTGATGATTTTGAGACTGCCATAGGCGGCCTTGTTCGCACGTCTCCTCCAAGCCGCTCCATACCAGCTTGGACATCCAACTTCAGGCTGGTGTTCGGTGGTAGTTTGGGTGGCATGGTAGATATTCGACCGACCAGGGCGTAAGTGGGCCTGCTGGTGGTCATTAAAGTGGTAGCCTGCTCCTGCTGATGATCGTTTAGGCTGGTTAAATCATGCAGCCGACTTGTGTGACCGTGATTGTTTCTGAGACTTATATGGACAGTCCAGATTCAAATATGTTTAATCGGGCTAGTATAACACACCGAGAGATGTAGCCTGTATAGGTATTTCGTGCATTCCTCATTAGTGACACTTGGAGATTCGTGTTACTCTGCTGGGAGTAACACTCAGTCGTCATGTCGTACCAATAATGAGAGTTTAGTGGGAACAACACAGGAAATACAAGGCTGGCCATGATGCCATAAATTCATAGGGTACATGGGATTGTTGCTACATGCTCCATTCTAAGTAAATTAGCGAAGTGAAGAAGTATTCATCATTTTATCAGTGGCTTTATCCTTTGCAGGATATCAGCGCATAGTTTTGGGTTCACAATTTTAGCCCTGAACTAAAATCCACCATCAACGGTACCAAATACCATGACCCGTAATAGGACCGTAAAACACAAGTCGTTTAAGGCTTAACTATACGTAGCATGCTCTGTGTTATTGGTTCATTGTACTCGTTAATAGAAGTATACGACATTAACCTAATGTTGATACTTGTTCTGCACACTTGTTGCATCCTTTGAATAGCAACGACATTTTGACCGTCATTAATTTGACCAACCGAATTATCAGCTTTGTACTTGTACACGATTGGGAAAATTAACCGTGTTTCGTGAAGCTCAGGTTCGCAGACCTTAAAGTAAGCATTCCACCAATACTGAAAAGTAACATCGACGAACATTGTTGTGTTAGTACATTCACTACCAGTTTAACAATTAACTTGATAATGAATCAAATAATAAAAATGGATTGTGGTTCTTACCTCCAATACGACCCAAAATCTATTCAAGCTATCTTTATCGTTACACGAGCATTCACCAAGACTTAAGTATAGTTCAGCTAAAATTGCAGATCCCCAATCATAATTTGGGATTTTAGTTAAATCATCTAAAGAGTCGAGAAAACTAATTAATGCCACTGAGCTAGCATTGGGGGAGAAACTTGGCCTAACACCCATACCACAAAAATACGTTCAAGCTCGGGATAATCTTCAACTCTGTGTATCCCCTTACCATCATAACGGTTCAAAAAAGCATTCAACTCAGATACCCTTAATGCATATGGATGTAATTGTCTGGAGTCTGGCTTCCCTTCAGGTCATTTGAGTATAAGGGAAGTAGTTGTTTCCATCTTCCTTCTGATGTCCACTTTAATTGGTTAATTATACTATTTCATCCTTACATATTATTCCCGGAAACATATACAAATGTAACGGTGTGAACTCTAAAAGCAACATGGTCATAAAATTAAAATTTGTATGTAAAACTAAAATTTGAACCAAACTAAAAATTTGGATCTCTAAAAATTAAAGTTTGTATCTAAACTAAAAATTAAACTATTGAATGGAAAAATAGAACTTACCACACTCGAAATCCTTGAAAAATAACGTATTTGAAGTGTTCCACCACGTTCTACTATAACTCGCACAATTTGAGTCTTGTGGTTTTTGCCTTTCATGAAATATAAACACTTCCAAGGATATCTTCGCAAGGATTGTTGAACGGCTTCGGGGAGGAATCCAAACACTTCAGTTATCTCAGACCACCCACCTCTTAGTTTAGGTAAACCAACTCGTTCGGGATGGTTAGATAAATGCGTAGGTAATACACCAGGTCCAACTAGTTGCCTAACATTTGTGAACTCTTTTTCTTTATCCTGGACCCAGACGATATCACTATCTGCAGTATATTTTCCTTTGTCTTTTCTGTTTCTTTTTCTTTATCTATTTATATTGAAACTCATTTTTAAGCAAAAAATTGCTCTGGTTTGCTCTCTAGAGAATGGAAGAAAAAAATTTGTAAACGAAAACTGAAGAGGATGGTGATATTTATACCCGGTAAAGCACCGACCGCAGGAGGTCGAGTTTAAATCACTGCCGATGCAAACTCGACCGGAATGTCGAGTTGAAGTCACAGTCTCGACCACTCGATAGAGACTAGATCGCTTAACGCTTTTCCCATAGTGGCGCAACCAGTTTGTCTGGCCAGCTGGCATGACATATGAGGGGATTATACCCGTCTAAAATCATTTCGTTCTTGTATTATAAAAAAATCTACTAAAAATAATCAATCGTGCTAGGTGAACAGCCGGTTGACAGCAGAATAACAGCTGATCTTAGGTGGCCTCCGATTTGGCGGACAAAAGTGACGATTCCTCAAAACCACGTCATCAGGAAAAACCAAAAATAAAATAAAATGCCATACTTTCTTATTTGATTCTGAACGAAATTTTTATCTTTTGATACATGAAAAGAAAATTTTCTCATATAATCTTGAATCACCGCCATCGAATCGACGCTTATATATGATTTCGATCTTCCAACCATTTATTTTCTTCCCTAATTTTGAGTTTTATGCCTTCACATGTAATCTTGAATCACATCTATCAAACTACAGGAGACACATCACATTATTCTCATATATAGAGCTAATGAATAGAGCTTTTTATGAAATTCAAACTCAATCGTTATCGATGATATTTGTTCTTCAAAGATTAACAATCATTTTATATCAACCTTCTCGTTTCTCTTCAAGTAAAAGAAAAAAAACCTTAATTTATGCAATGAAATTCCAGCATAACAAATCAATTCAGTGTGGAATTCTAGCACAACAGATCAATTCTTAAATTAACTTTTACCGACCGCAGTTTACAGATTTTTGAATAGAATTACAAAAATTCTTCCCTAATTTTCCATGTGAAATTTGATATGAAGAAACATCACTGCAGAAAAAGGAGGAAGACGTAGAAATCATTTCAATTCATAGATGTTAACAACCTTGAGATTTTCATGGATATGAAATTTGAAGTATTAGAAAGATGTATCAGTTCTGAGAATGAAAATTATCAGAGAAGATGATAGAAGATGGTTAATAATTTTGTTCTTACTTATTTTCTCATGACATGCCAATAATAAAACCATCTCTTTCCGCCAAATCTCCTGCCACATTGAAATCAGCTGTTAGATGGTTGGTCAAATAGCATTTTTGAAAAATAATATTCTGTTCTTTTCAAAATAATAGGCTGATTTCATGTGCATTTCACACAGGTTGATTTTATATAAATTTTACACTTACAATCAACATATTTTTTTGAAACGGAACGAGTAGACTTTAACCTTTGGTCTGGTATTGCGAGGACATTATTCCTTTTGCGTGGTATTGGATCTAGGACCCGGAAGCGCATTGATTTGAAACTCAAATTTATACGGCAAATCTAACTAGATAGAAAGTACTTTATAAAATCTCGATGAACAATGAATCGCATAGGGATCACTCAAATCAAACAGATATAGTGACGATCATAGATTTACTTACTTCGAATCACTTGGATACCTATTGGTCGATCGAATGATGGATGACGTGACATAACATTAGTAGTGGGTGGTAGGCTCAATTGATTAATGAAATGAATCATCCTAATATATGTAAACATAAATAGATCTAGCTAGCTAGCTAGCTAGGTAGGATTAGGACTTAAAAGACATGTTGATTAAGTAAAGTTTAAAAAACATACTAATTTTTTTCTTTTTATTGTTTTAAAGAACCATATACTAACTTTATAGATTGGGTTGCCGGTAGGAAGGAAAGGATATCCAAAGATCTCTCTAAACACACTCCGAAGTTTGGTTTTAAGTTTTAAAATGATTTTTCATGATTTTTTTTTTTGTAAATGTGGTTTGGTTTTGTTTTTAGACTGAGAAATGAAATCAAGAAAGAAGGAAAACGTCAATCACGGTGTGATCGTGGGAGACATTGGCATCATCCAATGGAAACTAAAACCTCATTCAGCTCTTGGAGTGTATGAGTGGCCGACACTCTCTATCTCAAACACATATCAGCCCAAAGGTAAAAACATTTTCCTTCTTCTCACACTTCAAACAAGTTTGTGATATACGCTTAATAATTGGTAAGTGATTTGATGCAAATTAGCACTGCAGTGCGGTCTGTCCAATTGACGTCTTATACAATTTTGCCTTGGAACGCCGTTTACTGGTCAAATTACTAATTAGATATTGGTTAAACTCCATTTAGTAGTGGGAAAATTAGACTATGGCCCCACCCATGAGTTACCCTTAATATTTTGATTTAAGAATTTTAAGTCGCACATTTAGGATTCCGCCGATTTTTAGTAAAGTTACAACTTATAATTATCCAATTAAATTTCGTACTTGGTATATCTAACTAATTTTCTAAGTTTTTCTATATAACATTTCTAATTCATTGTGGTAGTAAATGTAATCAATTTAAAAGTAAATTTGAAATGGAGGATCAAAAATAACCACGGTCCATTTTTCATGTCAAATTAATTCGTAAGAGTAAGAAGTGACATATAATCCGTAAGAGTAAGAAGTGATATTTAAAATTTAAGGTAGAATACCACGGTCAATTTCTCACGTCAAGTTATACTTTGCAGGAGTAACTGACGTCCAATATCCAAATATCAAAAACATTATTTAGCGCTTGGAAAAATATTAAAACATAATATCATACGCACACCGTTTGAGTAATATAGTATAGGCTTTTTTTTCTTGAAAAGCCCCAAGTCATAAATCAATTAAACCAATAGTTACATGGGTATATTTGCCTTTTACTAAAAGGGATACAACATTGAAATACCAAGAAGATCAAAATACTCAATTACAAATTGAAAACCAGATTTCTTATGGAAAATAAAATCGAAGATTATATCGATTAAAAAGTAAATAACATCAATCGTCTGATAAGAGGTTCTTTCGTCTCCTGCTATGCTTCCTTTTACTTGATCCACCGCAAGCTCCAACCCAAGTGATAAATCTATCAAGATAGTGAGAAATACATATTCCAAAGAGAAAATGATGCCCCATGATTGATCTCGTGCCCTTCGAAGAGGCTTCCATGACCTAGACCTAAATAATATAGGTTTAAATTTAGGTTTTCTTGCTCACCCAAACCAAAATCGGCCAAGTGTATTTATATGGTGTCAAATTTCATATTCACCTTAATTCGGAATCTCATGATTGATTGACATGGTTAATGAATTTGTAATATTTCGAAAGATAAATCTAAAAATATTTAATAATATGCTTTAAAATAATATTAAAATCAATGCAGATTTTTAATTTGCATTAAGAAAAAAACCATGCTTAAACAGACGTGACTTGGATGGAGAAGTACTTGCCTGGATAATCCAATTTAGTTTCTTTACCAGCACTAGGTATAAAATAGGGTTATTTTGTTTTTGGTACTCAGATTTTGTCCAGTTTTTGAGTTTGGTCTAACATTTGTCCAGCTTGGTGTTTGGTACTTGAAAATAACGTTGACCCACGTTGACTCTCGACTTCTGTTTAAGATTTATTAAAATTAATATAAAATCTAATATTTGACTGAATTTACTATTATGCCCTTCATTTTAAACTGAAGGGAGTAAAGTTTACCGTATGTTTCCACCGAGTGTACATGATGTGTCGTCCGCCTCTCGCCATCCCATCCCATCACCGCCTCCGCCGCCACCACCACCACCACTCTACCGCAATTATCACCATCAAGTTATAATGAAACCTTTTAAGGCATACTAAAATTCAGTTACAACCCTACCAATCACTACCAAATCATTCCTACCATCACCCATCTCACATCGTTTCAGGAAATCAATTAACACATTCAAGATCCGCAAAACAAAAATCAAAACTTAAAATTTCAACTCCTAAAGCAAAAAAATACAATTGAATCGAGATCCAAATTACAACAGCAACTCACTACCATTTGCAGCTTAAGTTCACCTACACCATCGGGCAAATTCACTTAGACCACCTCTGCAATACTATTACCACCACCAATACCCATCATAAATCAATCACACACAAACCAAAATCAAATCTGTAACCCAATTTTTTAATCAACAACACCAGCGTCTTGTTCTTCTCAATCTCAATTTCATGTTCTAATTCGTCACAAACCCTAACCTTCATTCTTCCTATTGATTTAGAAACACCCACTTTTCTGCTCTGTAACTTCAAGAATCATCTGTTGAGTTTAATTTCTTGTCGTAGAACTAAATCCGACAACCTATAATCGATTCCATTAAAACCATCTCCTCTCTGTGTTCTTGGATTGCATAAACCATCATTATTACCACCTGTATCTTCTTGTTACTTCGATTCTTATCTTCTGTTCTTCAATTTCATCTTCATTCAACCAACAACAGCTTCAATCTCCCTGTTAATCTCTGTTCTTGATCTCCTTTCATAATTCCACTCGATTTCTCATCATAAATCTTCCCTCTCTCAATCTCTCTCTGTGTTCTCGATTTACTCTGTTTTGATCTAAGTTAACAGTAGAGGCGGAATAAACGAAGTGAAAAAATGAAAATAAAAAGTTAGGGTTAATAGATTGATCACGACCGTAGACTAAATGGGTTTATTAAAACCGTTGGATCTAATGTAAATATTAAGAAAGTGATGGGTATGATAGTAAACTCATCTAATAATTATATTTTTACCATTTGTCTAAAAATTTATTTATTAATTCATTAAAAGAAGTCAAGCTATAACTGAGTCAATGCGGGTCAACGTCTTTTCCAAGTACCAAACACCAAGCTGGACAAATGTTAGACCAAACTCAAAAGTTGGACAAAACTTGAGTACCAAAAACAAAATAACCCTATAAAATAAGTCTATATAAACATCATAAAAACACTCTAGAACCATTAAAACCTAATATAGACAGTGAGGACCATTGTTAAAATAATGGGTCTCACGCGACAGTGGCAGGCCCGTTAAAAACCAAGATATTTAAGAGTAGGTTTTTAAAATATATGTTCTCTCGTTTTGCCGAGAAAATATTTGTTCTCTTGTTTTGCTGAGAATTATTTTTAGTTATGTTTATTTCATTACAGTGCGCTTATGTATCTTGTATTTGAAAATCTCGTAATGTACATCGTTTGAGTATGATTTTATGTATATAATCCTAGTATTACAGAATATCGTCCGAAATTGGTAATTAATCAAAAAAATTGTCTACAATATTTGAAGGCTGCGCAATTGAAGTTTTCACTCATCAATATAAAGGGTAATGGTGACAAATATTATGACAAAATCAAGAATATATGTTATTTCTTTAAATTGGTGGTCTGATCCCCTACTATCGTTCAAGTTGTAAAGGGAAATGATAAAGACGTGCTTTCTACTTTTAGATTTCGTTGGAGGTTTTTATTTTTTTTTTTCCTTTTGAAGGTTTGGTTATGCCCGGTCCACTTTTTGTTATATTTTTCTTTGATCAATTAAATGCATGGGAAAAATTTTGCTTAAAAATAAATATTTTAAAGAATTTAAAACAAACGGGTGTAAAAAAGAACAAAATAAATGTTTGTTGATGTTTAAATTTGAACAGTTACAAAGTAATGATCAACATGCCTTTTTTTTTGCCGAAAAAAACCCCCTCAATTATATTAATCATAATTCTCTGATTTGGGATCAAAAATGACTACATGTATGACTCCGAAGTGTCCAACATATATATAGATTTCAGACAGACCACAAGAACAATCAAACTACTTAGTTAACATCATAGTTACATGATCTAATCAGAAAAAGAATTTGAACCATTCCTAACCGATTCCAAGTTAACATGAAAAGTTTAAATGGTATTTGGTTGGATCAATAGTAACAATCCAAACCAAATAAAAAAAATATAAACAGTAGAAGTAGGTACCAAGTACACCATAATCTTTTCGATATCAACATATGCAAGACACACCTTGTATAATCTAGATAATATAAAAACGGATTGTCAAGGAGATTACTTAAACACGATGTACACTTGGTATATAAAGTAGTTCGACCCTGAACCAATTTATGGGATCAAACCAAGTGTTAATTAATATACAATGCTATTACTTTAATTATAACTACAATAATGATTGTAATACGGAAAGTAAAGTAAAGCCACATAAAAAAAATTGTTAACGAGGAAAACTGCAAGGTAGAAAAACCCCGGGACCTAGTCTGATTTTGGATACTTTCATAATAAGCCGCTATATAAATTGACTACAACAACTTCGTATAGTTGAGGCCAATTAAACTAACTCCAAGTTACTCAATTTCTTCGATATCCCTGCGCCTACAACCAATCTAGTCTACGCACGTTAATTCTAAGATAGAGTTCACTATCTCAAGTTGCTCCATTCATTGTGAAGTCTTTCATCACTCAACTCTTTTGGATCATAATCCGAAAAAGTTAAGGACTAATCTGTTTCAATATAAGCTCTATCAATCTCCAAAATCAATAAGTTAATCAAAGATAAGTTGAGTATAAAGGTTCTTACATTTAATCAGTATAAACTTCTTTGTCAGTTAGATCAACTAAGATAAAGACTATCAAAATAATAAATCTTAGTTTTAAAATCTATTAAAGTAGATCTCAAAGAAAAACACTTACAGACTGTCGATCTATACAATAAGCTTTAAAATTCCATTCGAGATAAACAACTTGGTGGATCCCAGTCAATCAAGTGTGAAATAAGTTATCACAAAGATCATAATACCGAGAAAAAAATCTTCTAGTCTTCAGTCTTCAAGGTACCTACACAAACATCTTGATTCCGCTAATGAACGATCACGTACAAAACGAAGTCTGTTAACAATGGATGATCAAAAGTCATATGTTCAGATCTAGATGCAATAGAATAAATCTGATATCATCAATCCTTTAAATAATTTGAGTGGCCTAATCTAAGAAGAGAAGTATCACAGAATAAAATAACTAGATTTGTCAAGGTTCCACTTTACCATTAGTCAATCAAATAAATATTCAAAAACTTAAATACATTACGATTCTTAGTTTTCAACAACAATACTATTAAAACTTTTTTGATCCTATAGAAGTCTTTAAACGAAGTGCGTAAGAGATTTCACCTAATTAGAACACTATTCTCTCCAATGAGTATTACAAGAATACTACTAGTGGGATTCCCACACCAACAGTTAAGCAACCTGTTCAATGGGTGAGTTTGTAAGAATACAAACTCTACTATTTATAGTGTAATAATCAAGGTTTTTTTGGACAACAGGGAACTACCAAATCAAAAACTACTAAAGATACACAATAAATGTTTATTTTTGGTTTTATTCTCTGCCAACTGTAACCCAACTTTCATACCGAAATCCCTCTGACAACTAATATCGGATAGCATACAACATATGCTTTACTAATATAACACAAGGGATATGCTTATCCTATGGGATATGAGAATCATATACATGAATATCTAAAAGGTATTTAGAATTTCGGTTTGGGATCTCGCCTTGAGTTTCAAGGAAAATGCTTGAACGTTGAGTAATAAGAGTTTAGCACATGTTCAAATTATTATGTTGACATCTTGTGAAATTTCCTTTTTTAACTAATAACATTTTCGGTATCTATGCACATCCTAAAGTAATAGACAAATCGCAAAAGCGAACTTGGTTAACTAAGGATCGGTTCTACAATAAATCCATAGGATCGGTCCTAGTAGAGATCCTTGAGACCGTTCCTAATAGAGATCCTTGGTAAGGGGATATCGCTCCTACTAGAGATCCTTAGGACTAGGCCTAGTAAAGATCCTTGTTTAAGGGACCGGTCCTAGAATAGATACTTTGACTCCATTTTAACTACGAAACAAGTTTTGCAAGTCTACTTTCTTAAACTATGAGAACATAGTTTTCGAGGTATGGAATCAACCCGAAATTTCACTAAATAATAACGAATTACTAAATAGTGGTTGGTCGAATATACGAAGTGCAATCAATAAACTATACTCCTTCGTAACTCCATACACCAAAGTTGTATGAAACAACTAGTATATCTTTCCTTGACACTTTGACCATAGTAAAATGATCAAGTCACTAATACTATATACACGTAAACAAACTTCGTATGTCATGTTTTCAATATAAACGACTTGGAAAAAAAAAACGTAAATGTAAATGGGACAAGTCAAGTCTGTATTACTAACCTCGATCAAAAGGATAATGTGTTCGTTGATGCCGATACATCTTCAGGTTCTTCAGAGTAACACGAGCTTCGAGTTTTGGAACTAAAATATAAAAATTAAACATGGCATACCAACGTTTCGGGGTTCAACCGAACAATGCTCTATAGTAAGATCCTTAAATCCAATCATTTATTAGAGAGCAAGGGCTATGGAAAGAATATTATAACTAATTCACTACCAAATCTAATGTGAGACTGGGTGAAAAAGTGCTTTTTATACCATGAAATAGTGAGGAAAATATACTAAGAGGCTGAACATCAGCCGTTTCATAAAATATTTACTTGGGTGGATGGTAATTAGCCGTCCATGTTTTTCAATAATAAAATTAGCATGTGATCTACTTTAAAAAGTTCTTTTTTAATTATTTTTTTTGAAATAATGCTTGAGAGGCTGAACATCAGCCACCGCCTTCCAAAATACCCCTCTCTCTCTCTCTCCCAGAATACAGAGATAAGAAATACCCCTTCACCGCTTTCTAGGGTTTGCTCTGATTTTCTCCATGGAGCGAATCAGAGCAAATCAGCTCCTGTCAATCTTTTCTCTAGTACTCTTAATCCTCTTACAGGGTTTTTCAATGATCTTTTTATAGTTAGATCTTGTTTTTTCTCGGATTTAATTTCTAGATCTAGAAATTTCTCTTTTGTTCTTTTAGTTTCATACCAGGGTACTGTTTTCTCTCAAGATGAAAGGTAGGGTTTTGTTCTTCTGCTTCGAAGAAAGCAACACATATCATCATCTTCTGTGCTCATGTGTGAGTTAAAAGAAGCTTCAACATCAGTTTTTCTGTCGGCATCTTCCCGATCTATGTTCTACAGTTGGGTTTTTGTCTCTAATGTTGTTGCAGATCGGATTTTATTTGGTCTTGTTCTAGTTCCTGCTAAAGGCTTGTCCAGCTTCTTTAACAGGGGTTTCTCTAGTTCATATTTGTTTTTTAAAGGTGTAATAATTGTGATTTGCAACAACCATTTTCTTCACGGCAAGCTACTCCGGCAGGTACCAGATTTGGATGAAAGTCAAGATCTTGTTGTATCAACTAGGGAAGAATGTTGTGTTGTAATCGGTGATTGTTATCTCCGGGAGGTACATGGTTTACCAACTAGGGTTAATGATTTGTTAGATCTTGTGATTGTGTCTGTAATTTTGATTGTATGGGTTGTTTGTAAATTGATGATTTTATGCTTTAAGTTTGGTGATGATCTTCTTCTGGAGACATATTACCCCATCTTTGGTTTGCATTTTTCTGGCCGGTGGAGGAGCTCTGACGAGTGGAATCTGCACGCCGTGCGAGGAATGGATCAGTTTTGGCTTTTTAGCATCTCTCCTTGTGGAGGAGGGGTTGTCAGTTGTATTGGAAAAAAATTTCATCCGAGTTTGATCATGCACCAACGATCAGCTCTCCCGTATAGAGTTGCGGGTGTTACTGTTACCGTCACTGTTACCGTTCGATGGCCCGGTCACTATTATTGGATTATGGTTACAAGATTCTGGTTACGAGATTCTACTATTTGGAAATCGTATAGCGTTGTATTTACTGATTTTGTGTCTGTTCTGTAACTTCAGGGTTTTCCCTGTTTTCTTATTAAAAAAAAAGGTTGAACATCAGCCGCTCAAAGTTTTTTATTTCCAAGCGGCTGAAGATCAACCTCTTAGGCTCCACTGTCAGCCACTCCCTCACTTGAACGAGTGTGTGAATGAGTTTGGATGAAAATTGACCTTTCCATTAGCGACAGTAACACCTAATTTGATTAAAATTCTTTATTTTGAATGAGAGTTCTTACCCATAGCAATTTCTCTTAAGAGTTTTCTCAAAATCATATAGAAACTAAGGACACAAGAAGGGTCCATACATCTAACCATTCGTTGATGATGTTTTTCAAAGCAACCATAACCCTACTAATATTAAAAAATAAATAAAACATAAATGAGTTATCATAGTGTGGAAACAGTTTGGCTCCTTCTAGGTCTGTATCAAAATCGAACTGGAACTTTTGGTTGCTGGTATTTTCGGTGCCATTGTAGTTGTCGTGTCAGAATCTTTGTAAATTATGCTATCGCTGGTGTGTGAACCCATGTCGGAGTCTGCATGATAGACTAAGCACCCTCTTTTCTCGTATATATCGGAAATCTACAAATTATACATTCTGTTACCAATATGATATTTTGAATTCGATGGAAGTGTATCAAACACTTTAGTTTAGTCTTCAAAATTAGTCCGTTCAATTATAAAAATATAGATCTCAATTAGGAATCTCATGCAACCATGTTAAGTTCCAACCCAAAAGACACGAGTCAGACGACTCACGGGAGTCCCCAATTGAAAAATAAAATAAAATAAACTATTGTGGAGCAACTGGTTATAGACTTACACCATGTTTGTTTACTCCTGACTCATCTGAGTCGTCTGGATCTGAATTATCTGGATCTGAGTGAAATCACCTGACTCATCTGGATCTGAGTCGATATGTTTGTTTTGAGTCAGATCTGACTCATCTGACTCGGGAATAAGTGAGTCAGTGGTTTGGTCCCATGAGTCAGGGGTATTTTGTTACCTGACTCAAATGAGTCCGAGTCAGGGGTTATGTCTGAGTCAGAGATCGAGTCAGATCTGACTCAAAATGGAAAACAAACGGTCTGACTACTGACTCGGTCCGAGTCAGGGGTTGACTCAGATTCAGACGCCGAGTCAGCTGCAAACAAACAAGTTCTTAGTAGCCATGGTCGACTTTGTAGGTTTCTACAAAACTAAATGGTTACTATCTTGGATTAATGCGTTTTATCATTTAAGAAATGATGGTACTTTACTAATAATTTATGTATTTATTATTGTATTCAATAAGTTATTTGTTAATCAAGTGATTATCCACTTAGGTTTAATACTCAAACTATTAATAGGCATTAACATAATTAACATGATAGGTACGCAACTTATGACACTTAATTTGTGGTCGCTATAGTTATCATTATATTTTGAATTATCATAATTATAAACTCTGCGAATTAGCAATATAAATTTATAAGGTTGCTACATGAGTTATCAAATTCTAAGAAAAACCTGCTGACCCAGCAAAAACCACCCTTCAACCACAGGAGTTTCGACAACTCTGTGACACCCTTGCAAATTTAATCTCCTAAATTTTGTTTTTGAAACTCTATGGATTCAACTTCAAGTGTTGCTTTCAAAGGATGAAATTTATGATAATTCATCAATAATATAAGTGATGGTTGCTAGAAGACACACTACACATTGAGAAGAAAGAATTTGTTGTGGAGAAGACATTCGGGTGCTACGGATAAAGCAATAATGTGGACCATCACATGGAACATTATGTTATGATGCACATATCCACTCAAATTATTTATTTTATTTTCGATAGAAACATATTTTTTTAATAAATGAAATTTCTATGAAAATGTCCTAAAATAGAGAAAAATATAGAAAAATCATTAAAAGAAGATAGACAACCTTAAATTTACCATTGGATGTATTTTTTCTCCCCGTCTTCATCGGGCTCTTTCAGTGCAACTCGAGAGGATAGATACTTTCACCTGAGACTTTCAAACATTAATCGTAAAATTGGACCAAAATCATTACAGGCTCCTTAATGACAATAAATACCCCCTAAATAAAATAAAATAAAAACACTTTACTCTTGTACTTTTATTTAAAACGATACTTTTAAGGGCATTTCAGTCAGTTAAAATTATTACAACTTTTTTCATTCTTATATATATTCCCTATAGATTAAGGCAATGAAAATCAAACTGTAAGTTTAGTTGTATACTTTGAGGTGAAAAATAATATTTGGAGAGATGGCAGAGAGTTCAATCCCAATTTCATCCAGTTCAACATCGCCGGACAATTCAAACCGGAGACCTAGTTCGGTTCTTAAACTCTTCGGGTTCTCGGTCTCCGAACAAGAAGAAACACAAAACTTGTCGGAAAATAGAGATAACAGGAAATTTGAGTGTCAATATTGCCGTAGAGAGTTTGCGAATTCGCAAGCATTAGGTGGACACCAAAATGCGCATAAGAAAGAGAGACAAAGGGCGAAACGAGCGCAGTTTCAAAGTATTCGAAGGTTTTCAAGCGGATCACCGATACTTACTTCACATGGAGTCCGACCAGGACCATTCCTTTACTCAAGTGGTGGTGCACCTGCCGGTATGAACCCCGGAGCAGGCGGTGGTGGCGCTCCTCGGTTTCATACACCCATGTCAACAGAATACTATGCACCACAATCACCTCATCTACATAATCATCAAATGTTTCCATCTTCTGCACCTCAAGCACCTTCTTGGTTCTATGTTCCTCATCATCGGCCGCAAACGTATATCGTTGTTAATGAGATTGATACCGGTAACTATAGCAGCAACACGATGCTTTCTTCGTCCGGAAATGAATTTGCTGGAAGGAATTCAGAAGTGATTGATGTTGGAATTGATTTGCATCTTAGTCTCGGTCCTTGTACTCCTCGATGATGAACTAGCTCTTTTTTTCTCCTTCACATCTTCTATTTAATTAGATAGTACAAATATTATTTTATATTTTTCTTGTAATACTTTGAATGTAAATTTTATTCTTATTTTTTTCGAGTATTTTTTTTAGGTAGAGAAGAGATTGTTTTTATGTTTCGATTTTAATAGTACACATTTCGTTTGAGAATTTGCCTCACATTATAGTTTCCCGAGCAATAAATTTATGTCCTCTCATAGTCTATTCTAAATGAGCTTTCAAATTGCAAATTAGCCGGCTAAACAACACATCTACATTAATTAACAGACCAAGCGTCATGGAACAGAAACTATGTGTCCGCTCCACCACTTGAGAGAAGTGCTCAACTTCCAACTGTTTCTCTTTGTTCTTGGCTTCCCAGCACAAGAATCAGGAATTATCCCTGTAACATTGGTATGTACTACTGGGGACTATTATCACTGTACTAGTATCACTTTCGATAAGCAAGGACTTGGAATTCAATCGTCATTAGCTAGTGTGGTATGCCACACATGCATGCGTAGACTAGTATACTATTTTAAGAGGGGCGGACTGGAGTATTGTCATTGTTTTGTTATTGTTAAATGAAAGTAAGTGGAAGTACATGATCTCATGTTAACACCGAGTGACTGAAAACTAGGGGCACGCCGCGCTCTTCTTAGCCAATGAAATGAGGGTCCACTGCTTAGTGGAAAGCAAGCACCACAATGCTGTCCATTGGACAGTTTTCGGTAGCTAAGCCCTGGTAGATCTTGCCAACGGAATACCAAATTCTTTGTTATCCGTAACTGGACTGGAGTTTACATCTCAATTCCTTTTTCTTTTTGAATTGGAAACGAGAATTTTATTCAAGAAAAAAAGACTCCAATACATGTTTCTGTTCTCGGGTATTAAGAGAAACCAACCAGTCAGGAAGATTATGTTATGGGAAAATTAGGCGCATGCCCAATAAAATAATATTTTTATTGCTAGGTCCACAATTAATTTTAGGTACCGTCATACCCAAAATTATCTGAAATTATTAAGAATCAATACATAACTCGTTATGCATAATATTTTTCAGGCATAACTCGTTATGCAGCCTAATTTTTCAGCGGTATAGTTGGCAACGCAACTTGGATATAAGATATCTAAAAATCAGCGCCTTGGAATTTTACAAATTTTATATCATTGGAAATCTTTTTAAGAGAGCTTCACAACGAGTACAAACAACAATATTAAATTTTTATTTTTCACGAAAAAATCGGAGGTGATCATAATTTTAGGGAAGAATTTCGAAAACTGACTACATATTCGTTATGCAGACTCCAAAAAAGATGCATAACACATTATGCAGACGCATCACGAGTTACGCAACCATTTTTTCTTCTGCGTAACAAGTTATGCATCTATAACACGTTATGTAGCCATTGTTTTGGTTGATTTTAGTGCGTACAAAAAAATTGATGCATAAGGCGTTATGCAGCCATATTTAAGGATGCATATCAGGCTATGCATCTATTTTTCGATGCATAAAATATTATGCAACAATTTTCTCGATGCATAATGCATTATGCAACCGTATTTTGGATGCACATCAGGTTATGCATCCATTTTCTCGACTGCATGATGCATTATGCATCAATTTTCAATTTCACACAAAATAACAAAGATGCCGGATAATGTGTTATGCATCCATTTTATCACCAACTCCTTTGCCATGTCATTCCACATTCATATCACATGAACTTCTGCCATCAAATCAACTCTGCATTTGCAATCCGTACCTGCAGTTCCCCATAATTTCAGCTACCTTCACTGCACCATTTCCTGCATCACAACACCACTAGTGTACAACTACCAATTTCAGTTCCCTTTTTCATCGTCTCTCATCCATACCACCCGAATCACCATCTTCCCATCTGCAACAACACCAGCTAGTCCATTACAACAGCAACACAGACTCCGTCAAAAACCCATTTTACCAGCAACCATTTCCATCTCAAAACAACATCCGTAACAGCTTCATCTTTGCACTCTCAGCTGCCAACAATCAACAACTCATTCATGATAAAACCTAAAACTAAATTTCCGATGAAGAAAAAAGCAAAAATTCAAACAACAAGTAAAAATCAACAAACTTCTACATTTTTGACTACAAAGTATCCAAAAAAATATCACTAACTCTCAACAAAAACAAATCAATTAATCTCCAATAACAACCGAATCAATAATTACATCATCGATTACAATCTTCAATTACAGAATTACAAAAATATAAATATTTGAAAAGAATCCAAGGAAATAAGACATACCGACTCCAGGATCTGTATCGATGATGATCTTATCAAGTTTAGAAGGAAATCCCAAGCATCTCAAAACACCATATAAACTAAATCTTCAGAGACATCTCAAATATTTTGTAATCTCTCAAATCATCAAACCCATCTCCTAAGTCAAACAGATTCCTCCATCTTCATACAGATTCAAACCCTAAATTCCAACTCAAATCTCCCCCATCGTCTTGAATCGATAACAGTTAACATCATCATCTCGATCAATTTCTGACTAAATCATTATCTTCATCTTCTCAGTTTCATGAATCTGCCAAAACCCCCTTCAATTTCTTTTCGAATTGCTCTCGACATTCATCAGCTCTAACCCTCAGGCGCCTTTATCTTTTCTCTTGGTTTCAGCTGAGGTAAAACTAATGATAAAAGAGCAATAACAGAGAAAAGGAATTGAAGAAGAAGAAGAAAAAAGAATGAAACAAAATTTTATAAACTATGGGTTTGTGAATAATTTTCTTCTAGAAAATGGGTGCGTTCTGAGCGTGGGTTTCACAGTGGAAAAATCTGGGAGAATGGGTTTCCCTGTAGTTTTCACTTATGTTGATCTCAGCAGACACTGCCCGGTTCTGAAGGGTGGCTCCCTGGGCTCGAGCACAAGGCGGATTTTTGGTTTGTTGGGCTATAGTTTTGGTGGCCCAATTTTTTTATCAGCAGAAAAGTTGTACATGATCGATCCTAATCATTTTTTTTGATACGAAAACACCTTATGTTAAGCAAACTTAATTTGCATAACTTAAGCTGATAGATTGTTGATCCTCCCAGAGAACTTTTCTGAAATTTTCTGGGATATTACAAGAGTATTCAAAAGAGGATCTATCAGTTTTAGAAGTTTTAGCTATTAGATGAGCAGCATTATTAGCTGTTCTCTTTACATGACTTGCTAAAATCTAAGAAAAGCAAGAAAATCTGGAGAGTAGATGCCTTATATCTTCAATGATGCCAAAATTGTTCCACTGAACTGAAGAGTTTGTGCTGTTGATAGAGTTAATTACATTCAGATTGTCACTTTCCAAAATAACTTGTTGAAGATTGCAATGTCTAGCCCATAATATAGCTTCTTTCATGGCAAGACATTCTGCATTTTCTGGATCTATTCCTCCATTAAAGTATCTCCCTCTGATGGCTCTGCAACTGCTTGTTGAATCACGAATGATTAGCCCAATAGCATATTCAGAAGTGTCATAATCAAAAGCAGCATCAATATTGATTAACGCCACTGGATGGTGGAATCCCCACTTGCTTCTTTTTCTGTTTTTCTAAAGAAGTAACAGCTACACATTGATTTACCATGTACTTGATTGAATGAAGCGTAAAGAGAAGATTCTGATTTTTGTTCTCAAAAACTTTAGCGCGTCTATTCTTCCAGATAAACCATGCAGTAGACATAAGAGTTATGACCCGATGATTCCAAGAAAATTTATCTATATCATTAGTGAAGTTAAACCAGCTATATATCCAGTCACCCACTTCGATATTTCGACTTTCTAAACTAGCAGTATTCACATTCATCGCAAGCCATAGAGATTTAGAATGATCGCATTGAATAAACAGATGTTGCAGAGTTTCCTCGGCTTGAGAACAACGTGGACAAATTGGATCTATACCAGGTTTATATTTGCTTAACTCAACTCTAGTTGGTACAATTCTCTTCAAATACTTCCATATGAACAATTTCACCTTGTGTGGAGCTTGCAATTTCCATAGTTTAACCCAGTTAGTATGTATAGTACTTCTAGTACTTGAGTCTGAGTCAGGAGAGTCGGTTAAAGCTCTATAAGTATCTTTAACTGTGAAATCTCCAGTTCTACTAGGCTCCCATATTAACTTATCTGAACCATGCTGACTTACATACATTCTCAAGATTAAGAACGCAATATCATCAGTAAATAAATCCACTATGAGTTGTTCATTCCATCTTCTTGGATTTTGTAACATGAGATTTGAAACATAAACAATCCTAGTAGGTTCCCTAAAGGAGTCTCTTGGAGTTGGAGGTGAATCAAGACCTATTACCTACTTATCATACCAAACTAAAATTCTTTCCCCATTCCTTACATCCCACCTGTGAAATTTTTTAACATAATAAAGTCCTAATTCCAAACCTTTCCAGATCCAAGAAGAATTGTAAGGAGACTCTTCAAGATGTAAGAAGCTACAGTAAGGAGAATATTTATCCTTCATAATTTGCACCCACTGCCTGTTATCTTCAGTACAAAGTCTCCAAGCAAGTTTAACTAAGAGTGCAATATTAAACTTTTCTAAGTTTCTGAATCTCAGTCCTCCTTCATTCATAGAAGAACAAAGAGAATTCCAAGACACCAAATTTGCTCCTCTGTTAGACTTATGACCCCACCAAAATTTTCTCTGAGCAGAATCTAATTTACTAATTAATGTTTTAGGTAGTTTGAAACTACTCATATAATGTGTCGGAATCGAGTTCAGAACAGACTTTACTAAAGTCGTCCTTGCAGCTTGATTCAGAGTTTTCGAACACCATCCCTGAAATCTATTATCATAAGAATCCTGAATAGATTAAAAGGAACTTGTTTTTGAATACCCAAAAGAATAGGCAGACCAAGATATTTATCTGAGGAATTTAACTGTTTAACTCTTAATTTCTCTCTGATAGCTAATTTTGCTTCATCTGACATAATCCCTGTAATAAAGGCTGACGGTTTTGAAAAATTTATTAACTGACCAGAGAGCTCACAAATTTTTTGCAAACAACACTGAATCTGTTGGATACTATCATTATCGGCACGAAAAAACAAGATGCAATCATCAACAAACAAAAGATGATTCACCGGTAAAGAGTTTTTCGTTACTTGTACTCCATGAAATAAATTATGCAACTCAGCATTCATTAGTGATCTAGCTAGATATTACATGGATATTATGAATAGGTTAGGAGAAATAGGATCCCCTTGCCTAAGTCCTCTAGTTGGGGTATACGGCTGACTGATACTTCCATTTAACCGAATTGATATAGTTGTTGTCGATACACATTGATTGACTAGAGTCCTCCAGTCTTCACAAAAACCCAAAGAGGATAACATTTTGTCCATAAAAGACCAGTCTACTCTTCGAAGGCTTTCGACATATCCAACTTAAGAGCCACAAAACCTTGTTTTTTCTTAGACTTCTTCATTGTATGAATTAACTCATGTGCCATTACTATGTTGTCATTTATGTATCTCTTAGAAACATAGGCAAATTGAGTTGGAGATATTATATTCTCCATTAATGGCTTCACCCTTGTAACCAAAAGTTTCGAAATTATCTTATAGATTATGTTACACAAACCAATTGGTCTGTAATCACTTAGAGTTGTTGGATGTTAAGACTTGGGTATTAAACAGGTAACTGTGTGGTTGATATTGGATGACATAGACTTGGTGATAAAAAACTGTTGCACTAAGTGAACAATATCACCGCCTACAGTAGACCATTGAGATTGAAAAAATCCTGCTGGAAAACCATCTGGACCCGGTGAGTTCCAACTAGGAAGACTTTTAACCACAGTATAGATCTCCTCTTCAGAAGGAATTGAGATTAACATATCATTTTCTTCCTGAGTAATGATCGGAATAATTATATCAAACGAATCACTCTGAAATTGAGGATTAGAGGTTTGAGATATTTTGGAGAAATGGTTTATGAGAGGATATTCTAGCTCTTTATGAGTGTGGAACCATTGCCCTTAATCATTCCTTAAAGCAGATATGTGATTTATAGCTCTCCTTATATTTGCTAAAGAATGAAAGTAGGCAGTATTGTTATCTGCATCTCTAATCCAGCGATCACCTGACTTTTGCTGCCAAAAATTAGCTTCAACTTTCTTCCAGTAATGCGACTGTTGGATAGTTTGATGTATTTTTTCCGAATTTACATCACTATATTGTTGATTCTGGAAATAAGATAACAGATCTTTTAAATATTTAATATGATTTGCAGTCTTTCCAAAATGATGTCTATTCCATTTTGAAAGCTTACTCCTAGCATTACAAAGTTTCTGAGATATATTCTGATTTCTTTCAGAAGAAGCCCAAGAATTTGTAATGATATCAGCACACTGAGGGTCTCTAAGCCAGCATCTATAAAATTTCCAAACATTTCTTGGCTTAACAGACTACGATTCAGAAAAAAATAGAATAGGACAATGATCTGATCCTAGGAATGAAAGATGCAAAAGTTTTGAATCTGGATAATCTCTGATCCAATGAGCATTGCAGAGAGCCATATCAATTCTAGCTCTCTTATAACCTTTTCCATTAATTTTATTAGACCAAGTGAATTTACTACCTGAAAAACCCAAGTCCATGAGACCAGTATCATTAATCAAATTACTTACCCATTTATCTAGAGAATTAATACTAGAAGAAGCTTCCCCTTTTGACAAATGAATGTTTAGATCACCCAAAACTACCCAAGGTTGAAGAACATTTTCACCTAGTTCCTTAATAAATCCCCATTGTTGTTGTTTTAAGTCATGATATGTAGATCCATAAACACATGAGAGGAGCCACTCTTGCTTAGAAGGATTAGACTTGATCAATAAATGGATCATATTATCCTTACTACAAATAACTTCACAAGGAAAACCATCTTTCCACAATAATATTATGCCTCCAGCTAAACCTAAGGAACTAATAAAATGAAAATTGGGGTAGTTGTATCTCTGAACTAAATTTTGAGCTTTGCCTATCCCAATTTTAGTTTCAACCAGAAAAATAATATCTGAATCATGCATCTTAATGATATCCCACAGATAATCTCTAGTGTCTTTACCCAACAATCCTTGCACAATCCACGATAAGACTTGTTAGAGCATTGCTCGGTCGAACTCGCATGCGTTGCTATCTCAAGCATGTTTATCAATGTTAGTGATCAAAATTATAAGTCTTGATTACTAGACTATTAGAGCTAAGGTCTTGGATTAGGACAGAAAGTGTAGTTTAGCTCAAGACTCCATGGAAATCATCATACAAGACGAAGGACTACTCAAGGAACTGGTGGATCTTCGTCGACTAAAAGGTATGTGGAGACTTGAACTTATCTGTCACTCAAAAGTCTATTTACTCTATCTCTTACTCTTGAGACAAAAGTCGTTTTGATGACTTTCATTATACTCATTTGATATTTCGATCCGAGTTTATCTCGCCTATCTATTTCTCGAAATGTGTGTTGGTAAGCTTTCGCTTTAGCCGAATTCATCTTTACCAAGTGAAGAAAGTCATGTTATGTTTCAATCACTTTGAAAATTGCTCTGAAGAAAAATGGTATGTGAATAACGGCTATATAACGTTCTCTGAGAATGTTTCAATGATTGAAATGAGAGTTTAAATTACATAACCATTGGTGGATATAAGCATTGTTGTGGAAACACATATATGCATAAGTCCTATTCCTTGAACCAAAGTTTGCTAACTTTTTTGATCAAGTAAAGTTGGAAGTGGCGTGAGCCAAGTTCGCGAACTTGCGGAACTTCTCGGCCCGAGATTTTCGACTGGAGTTTGTGTACTCCTTCTATGATCTTAAGTCCGCGAACCCAGTCCGCGAACTTGAGCAGGTTATATCTAAAGTCGGTTGTTCTTGAAGTAATGTTTAAATAAACTAAGGAATGCTTTTGAAAACCGTGGCTATAAAGTTCATGAACCGATTCGAGTGAATCAAACCGATTTTGCTTCAATTGTGTCTTGTGTAGTTACATAAGATTTCCTTGCAATTTAGCAACTCTCTAACTAGTTCATGTTAGAGTTATTTGAACTAGTTATGGTGAAGAAGAATAAGGTTGATATGAGAGTAATCATATGGCTAACCATTTGGTTGACTTGTTGAACCAACAAATGTTAATGTTTGGGTACGGTTCATAAACCCAAAATTGGACATTTCATTTGTGTGTGACAAGCTAAGTTTTTGATCTAACGGTTGAGAAATATTAGCTTGAATCTAATCAGGTTTTCATCTAACGGTGAATATTGAATGCTTTATTACTAAGCTAACATTGATTGCAAACCATGATTTGAAAGTGTATATAAGGGAGAACTCTAGCAACTGGGAAAACTAATCCCCACACATTGTGTGTGATACTAGTTGTGCTAAGCTAGAGTCAATTATCCTTTAACCTTTGGTTTCTTCTTCTAAACCAGGTTAACGACTTAAAGACTTAATTGGATTGTGAAGCCAGACCGATACTACCTTTATCGTAGTTGTGTGATCTGATCTTGCTGTTTCTATCGTACGAGTACAATTGTAATAATTGACTTGATATTGATATCTCCGATAGGCAAGATAGAAAAGTAATCACAAACAAACTTCGTCTCATCATTTGTGATTCCGCAATGTCTTTTTTCGTTGCGTCGATTAAGATTATTGTGAAGTGATTGATAATACTGAGCTGTTCTTCGAGAATATAAGTCTGGTATTATTGATTGGTTCCTGTTCACCTTGATTTATCAAAATACGGAACAAAACTCGTAGATATATTCGTGTGAGACGGATTTATCTATTATCGTAGACTTTTCTGTGTGATACAGATTTGTTTATTAAAGTCTTCGACTTTGGGTCGTAGCAACTCTTAGTTGTGGGTGAGATCAGCTAAGGGAATCAAGTGCGCAGTATCCTGCTGGGATCAGAGGCGTAGGAGCATAACTGTACCTTGGATCAGTGTGAGATTGATTGGGGTTCAACTACAGTCCAGACCGAAGTTAGTTTGGAGTAGGCTAGTGTATGTAGCGGCTTAATACAGTGTGTGTTCAATCTGGACTAGGTCCGGGGGTTTTTCTGCATTTGCGGTTTCCTCGTTAACAAAATTCTGGTGTCTGTGTTATTTCTATTCCGCATTATATTTGTTTATATAATTGAAATAATACAGGTTGTGCGTTATTCAATAAATTAGTATATACGACCTTTAGGTTGTTGATTTAAATTGATTGACACTTGGATATTGGTCTTTGTTACCATCCAAGTTATCTCTCTTTGATAAAGACTCGCAGATTTCTATTTGCTTGAGTAAAGATCAAATCGAGAGATTGAGATATAAACTCTTTGATATACTTTTGTTTAGATTGAGTCTGACTGTCTAGTTGATTCTCTAGAAAGTATATTAGAGTTTGCCCATACAGATTGCTAAGCGAAATATTGGGTGTGGTTGTTAGACCTCAGCTTTTTCAATTGGTATCAGAGCAGGCAAACACGTTTAAGACCTTACAAGTCTGTGTTTGTGGCAATCTGAGTGTGTGGACAGAATCTTTTACACGCATACCAAGATGCCTTCTTAAGATTTTAACTATTCCAAATGTCTTGGAAATACCTCAAAGGATCACTCCTTAGCAGATTCTTCCGAATCCCGAGGTAAGAAGGTTGTCCCATCGGGTGATGACATATCTCTCTCTGATGAGACATTGGGCACTATAGTAAAAGCTGAAAAGGAGCTCACCAGAATCTCAAAAAACACTGCTGAGATTATTGATTTTCAGGATCATGATCATTTTATTGATGAATTTGAAAAGTCTCTTGATCGAGAACATGAACTCTACAACATTATTGAGTCTTTCTCTAAGAATATTGAAAAACTTCTCCGAGAAACTACTCAACAGCGTGAAAAGATTAGTGTTCTTGAAGATATTGTTAAGGAAGACTCAATTAGAGAGAAGCGTTTGATCGAGACTCATTCATCAGATCTTAACAGACTTCGTGTTGAAAAAAAGAAACTAGAAGCATCTCTTACTCTAGCTCATGAACAGTGTAAATCCTTGGAAAAGGAAAACTCTGTCTTAAAGAGAAATTTTTTTGTACATACTAACTCTCATGAATTACAGTACATGACGAAATGTTCTCCAGAAGAAGATTGTGTCAAGAAAAGTTTGTATAACTTACAATCTTCTCACATGGCTATGAAGTTAAAACAGGTGCCAATTGTTGATTCTCCTCCACGAACCTGTACTTTCTGTGGGAAAAAGAATCAGTATGCTATCCATTGTTTTGCCAGAAAGAAACAAATTTCTAAACGTCATGTCAATGGGATAAATAGTCTGTCGACTACTGCAGTGAATCGCATGCCCACAGAAAACCAGATACCTTATAAACGTGATCTCTTTCTTAGAAATCATCACAGGAATCATATGCTTTCTAGTAGTATAAATTCTTGTACTGCTGACAAAAGCATTCCCTGTGTTTATAAGAATGTTTCTGGTGAATCTAAGTCTAGAAAATGGATTCCTCTATATTCTGATCCTCTTGAACCAATTGCAAGAGGTCCTAGATTTAGTCCTCAGAGAAACCCTTCTGATGGATATGTTAACCACACGGTGTCTTACTCTTCTGGGATGAAGGTTAACCAAAGAAAGGCGAAGAACACAAAGATCAACCTACCAGATGATATGTACAACTCCTTTCTCGATGATCATAGTGGGATTAATATCCACTCTACCACCTGATTCCAGGTATTCTTTTCCTTGTTTCTAACTTTAGAGGTACAAGGAAAATTATTGAAAAATACTCAAGTATGTTGTATATGATTTTCTTTCTATTTTAAGTTTTCTTTGTATTGACGGTCCATAAACGTCCGCGTCCTCCTCCTGTGAGTTCTTAGGGTTTCCAACCTGTGTTTACAAACACATTTATATTACTTTGTTGGGTTTTCCTTCCCTTAACAAAAATAATATGGAAAACTCTGCAAAATCTCAAGAGATTGTGCATCTTGATATGGAGGAAGACACTCAAGGACGTGAGTCAATTCAAGAGCTGTTTCTAAAGAAGATGCTTGAAAGAAAGGATCACAACTCCTGGATTGATGATTCTGTCAAGGATTTAACTCGTTTTCAAAACGATTCAAAGGTCGAGTTTACAAATCTACAACTGCAAATAAACCAACTCCTAAATGGCCAGGCCAGAATCCTTGCAAATCAGAATATTCTGATACGAAATCAAAAGAAGCTCATCATGGACTGCGTCAAAGCTAGACAACTTGCTCTGGTTGTTGATCGCAAAGTTAGTGTTCTAACTCACGAACATGGTATGTCTACAGTCAAGAGAATAAAGGAAATCAGTGATACCTTCTTTGACGGATTCATTGAAAGATACGATGTCCTCAGTGAACTCTGATTTTTCCTTTAGTTTGCCTAGTAAATCTTCTATTTTTCGGTTTTTGTTTAGAAGAATAACTAGAGGATGGAATATCCATTATTGTGATTACACATAGCTATGTCCAACGTTTTCATCTTCATGTTTTTATATTTATTGGTTTAAATTCTAAATTGTTTGGAAGATGATTTTTGCAGTATTAATCTTTATGGTTTTATATTGCAATATTATTATGTGATATGTGTGTTTGCGTCCGTGAACTTGATTGTCCCATATCTTGTCAAAAGTAAAGTCGTTCATGAATTGATATGCATGTATTATTGAAAGAATGAATGGACTTTTGAAAAATACAAAAGTTAAGCCTATATTGTCAATTATTGATGGAAGTTGGTTAAAATCTTTTGTTTGCAAGGATTATGTCTATTAAATGTCGTTATGCAAATAGTGATGGAAAATAGGATGAATCCTTGTAAATTCCACAGTAATTGATCTTCCCTGATCCATATTTTATGTATTATTGTGTGGCTCCGTAATGTTTCTTATGTTGAGCACAAAACAACCAAGTTGATTATTTTTTTGATTATCCTTGTTGTTGTTCCGTAAGGTACTTTATGTTGAGCATTTTGAACTAAATTAATCATCTTGTTTGGTTATTTAGTTATGACTCCATAAGTCTTCTTATGTTTGAGTGTGTTTAACTTAGTCATTGCTCCATAGACTCTCTTATGTGAGGATGACCAATTAAATTGATTACTTTTGTGGTTAATTTGGTTGTGTATTTCGATTAGATTAATTATGGGTTTACTTGTGATTAATCTAATTGAGCGCTCTTAAGTCTCCATAAGTTTACTTGTGTTGAGCATTTTCGGTTAAATTAATCATGAACTTCTCGTGGTTAATTTAATATTTTGGATTCAAATTCATACTTGTATGTGATTTGTTATGTCCAAAGAAATCCTTCTTTTCTTTCGAAATTAAGGTCGCTCTTGTTGTACCCTTGGGAATGACATACTATGGGGGAGAGTTCTTTTTGAACTTGCACTTAATTGCAAAATCTTTATGGGGAGTGCGGCTGTGGAATATTATAGGGGTTATCTTGTATCTTTAAACTCCTTGATGAATGCATTTAGCTTTGGCTTTATGATTGCATCTAAATAAGATGATGTGTGTTCTTTATTTTGGTCATGAAATGTCTGTTTCGGAAATTTCATTAGGATCCCGTTCTTGTACCTTTGCCAGTTTTTTTAATGACAAAAAGGGTCAGAATTAATATGTAGTTCACACTACAAATACATATGGTTTTCGAATCATTATGTAAGGGGGAGTGGTTTCCATGTGAGATGGAGTATTGACTAAGGGGGAGTGATACATATCACCATAGTATTGTTGTTGAAGTTGTGATACAATTGAACTTTGACGCTGTATAATGATACTATGACACTGTATAACAATGATTGAGAACTATTGTTTTCTTGTTGTTATAGCTACGGATTTTCAACAACGATGATGCTAAACTTACAACCTTTGGGATCATTGGAGTACTTGGAAGTGACGAAGATTTCGAGAAATGCTGAAGATTAGGCATGTGGAATAGGAGCTACAAAAGTTAATTTATTTTTTGTATTCCATATGTATTAATAGTTTTGCCACTAAAATTAACAAAGGGGGAGATTGTTAGAGCATTGCTCGGTCGAACTCTCATGGTTGCAATCTCAAGCATGTTTGTCAATGTTAGTGATCAAAACTATAAGTCTTGATTACTAGCCTATTAGAGCTAAGGTCTCGGATTAGGATAGAAAGTATAGTTGAGCTCAAGACTCCATGGAAATCATCATACAAGACGAAGGACTACTCAAGGAACTGGTGGATCTTCATCGACTAAAAGGTATGTGGAGACTTGAACTTATCTGTCACTCAAAAGTCTATTTACTCTATCTCCTACTCTTGAGACAAAAGTCGTTTTGATATATAGACTTTCATTATACACATTTGTTATTTCGAGCCAAGTTTATCTCGCCTATCTATTTCTCGAAATGTGTGTTGGTATGCTTTCTCTTTAGCCGAATTCATCTTTACCAAGCGACAAAAGTCATGTTATGTTTCAATCACTGTGAAAATTGCTCTGACGAAAAATGGTATGTGAATAACGGCTATATAACGTTCTATGAGAATGTTTCAATGATTGAAATGAGAGTTTAGATTACATAACCATTGGTGGATATAAGCACCTATTCCTTGAACCAAAGTTTGCTAACTTCGTTGATCAAGTGAAGTTGGAAGTGGCGTGAGCCAAGTCGCGAACTTGCGGAACTTCTCGGCCCGAGATTTTCTGTTGGAGTTTGTGTACTCCTTCCATGAGCTTAAGTCCGCGAACTTGAGCAGGTTATATCTAAAGTCGGTTGTTCTTGAACTAATGTTTAAATTAACTAAGGAATGCTTTTGCAAACCGTGGTTATAAAGTTCATGAACCGATTCGAGTGAATCAAACCGATTTTGCTTCAATTGTGTCTTGTGTAGTTACATAAGATTTCCTTGCAATTGAACAACTCTCTAACTAGTTCATTTGAGTCATTTGAACTAGTTATGGTGAAGAAGAATAAGGTTGATATGAGAGTAATCATATGGCTAACCATTTTGTTGACTTGTTGAACCAAAAAATGTTAATGTTTGGGTACGGTTCATAAACCCAAAATTGGACATTTCATTTGTGTGTGAAAAGCTAAGTTTTCGATCTAACGGTTGAGAAACATTAGCTTGAATCTAATCAGGTTTTCATCTAACGGTGAATATTGAATGCTTTGTTACTAAGCTAACATTGATTGCAAACCCTGATTTAAAAGTGTATATAAAGGAGAACTCTAGAAACTGGGAGACCTAATCCCCACACATTCTGTGTGATACTAGTTATGATAAGCTAGAGTCGATTCTCCTTTAACCTTTGGTTTCTTCTTCTAAAACAGGTTAACGACTTAAAGACTTCATTTGGATTGTGAAGCCAGACCGATACTACTTTTATCGTAGTTGTGTGATCTGATCTTGTTGTTTCTATCGTACGAGTACAATAGTAATAATTGGCTTGAGATTGATATCTCCGATAGGCAAGATAGAAAAGTAATCACAAACAAACTTCGTCTCATCGTTTGTGATTCCGCAATATCTTTTTTCGCTGCGTCGATTAAGGTTATTGTGAGGTGATTGATAATACTGAGATGTTCTTCGGGAGTATAAGTCTGGTATTATTGATTGGTTCCTATTCACCTTGATTTATCAAAAGACGGAACAAAACTCGTAGGTATATTCGTGGGAGACGGATTTATCTATTATCGTAGACTTTTCTGTGTGATACATATTTGTTTATTAAAGTCTTCGACTTTGGGTCGTAGTAACTCTTAGTTGTGGGTGAGATCAGCTAAAGGAATCAAGTGCGCAGTATCCTGCTGGGATCAGAGGCGTAGGAGCATAACTGTACCTTGGATCAGTGTGAGATTGATAGGGGTTCAACTACAATCCATACCGAAGTTAGTTTGGAGTAGGCTAGTGTCTGTAGAGGATTAATACAGTGTGTGTTCAATCTGGACTAAATCCCGAGTTTTTCTGCATTTGCGGTTTCCTCGTTAACAAAATTCTGGTGTCTGTGTTATTTCTATTCCATATTATATTTGTTTATATAATTGAAATAATACAGGTAGTGCGTTGTTCAATCAATTGGAATATCCGACCTTTAGGTTGTTGATTTGAATTGATTGACACTTGGATATTGGTCTTTGGTACCATCCAAGTTATCTCTCTTTGATAAAGACTCGCATATTTCTATTTGCTTGAGTAAAGATCAAATTGAGAGATTGAGATATTAACTCTTTGATATACTTTTATCTAGATTGAGTCTGACTATCTAGTTGATTCTCTAAAAAGTATATTAGAGTTTATCCATACAGATTGCTAAGCGAGATATTGGGTGTGCTTGTTAGACCCCTGCTTTTTCAAAACTTTCATTTTAACAGGACTAAGAGAATAAACAGAAAATTAGGGGAATGAGAATTCTCATCCAAACTAACTTACCTGGCCATCCTGGTTTAAATAAGTTGCTTTGAGCCTTTTGGCGAGGTTTTTTGCTCAGACACTGTCCCATGAAATGAGGAATATGAATTAGGGGAAGGAGAATGCTCATCCAAAGTAACTTGTTCATTACCAGATAGATCTATATTTTGATCATTAGCATTATGACTAGATAAATTGTCCTCAAAGTGAGAGATTAGAGCTTGAAGAGACTGGGAGTAAGCTTTTGATGGATGGATTGAATCTGGACCTATGTTAGCCACATTGAAATCATCGAAAGAAACATCCAAGTCTCCTAGAGAAATATAGTATTTTAAAAGATCCATATTCGAACCCATTCCACTTTCCCGACCCATTACAAATTTAATATTGGTAGTATGTTTCTTCCCACTCTCAATTGGCATACAAGCTAAAACAACACTTTCCTCAATGTTGTGACTAGGACCGTGATCTAGTTGTTTGGAAAAGCTAGTTTGACCTTCCTCAAGCCTGATACGCTTTCCTTGTCTTTGGACTATACTCTCTTTCTCAGTAGTTTTGCTAGAATTAACACAAAATATACCTTGAGCATTACAGCCGACTACTGGCACTTGTGAATAAGAAGACAAAGGAATGTTATCTTCACTTTTGTCTCCACCTTGTTCATTAACTAATGATTTTCCTTTTTTGTATATCCACTGAAGTTTGAGCTATGTTGACAGACGAATCTTCTGCATGCGTGGCTATAAAATGATTAACCAACTTATCAACTTCTTGGTTATGATAAATAATAATTTGAGTATTATTAGCTGGACTACTTTTACCTTGTTGAGTGACTGCATGTTGATCTTCTTGTTCGTGTTGATGAATTGAGTTACCAGCCTTAGTTCCTCTTGTATCTGGATGGGTCCATGAGGGTGGATCATAGATGGAAGTAGAAGAGAGATACCCTCTTTGTTGTTGAAGAAGATAAGCAGCAATCGTAGCACATTCAGTCTCCTTGTGATCAATAGTATAACAGTATCCACAGAGATTGAAAGGATGCTTTTCATAGAACAATCTTATCCAAACTTCTTCTCTAGCAGCATTCTTCATCCAGAATCCCCTTCTGAGTGGATCTCGAACATCAATAAGTACTAGGACCTTTTGTACTTTTCCTTTTGGAAGAATACAATCAGGTGGATCAAGTTCCTTAACAGTACCCATTGCAGAAGCTATATCGTCAACTATAGCAGGATTAGCGAAACCCGATTGCATGTTATAAAGCCTCAACCAAAATAGTAGTTTCGTTAAATCCACTGAGGATTTTGGAATTTTGGGGTTCCAAGGTTCCATAACAAGCAGGTCGCCATCTAAAAACCAAGGTCTAAATTTAAGAACGACTTCATATTCATCCTGAGTGTGAAACTTGATAAGAAAGCAGTCATCCTCTTTTTTAATAAAGATATCCTTACTCTTTGTCCAAAGTTTTTAAGTTCCTTATCCAGTTCAGCTACTGTAAATTTTTAGCCGAATAAGGTTTTCCCAAGAAACTAAACTTGAACTGTTCAACCCCCCAAATCAAATCTTCAGTAGAGATTTGAGGTTCTTTCAGCGCTCTTAATCTATCAGTTATAGAAGTAAACTCCATTTTCTTTTGAACTTGATTTACCTCGGAGTCCATTAGAATAAAGTAAGGATGTAAAAATAGAAGATGGGAGAAAATCATGAGGTACAAAGAAATTATAAACAAGTCTGTACCGCAGCAGTGATCCATGAATGTTGTACACCTGTTGAAATACTTCTTACATCTTCTTAATTGAAAAATCAGCACTTTAAAGAGGCGGTTGCTTTGTTTTTCTGCTCTAAAAAAACCCTCAGAATTAATAACTTGTCTGAATCCCTTATAATGATGAAGTAATGAAATTTCAAACAGTATTAAATATGCCAACGCGTGTAGGAAGAGAATCAAAAGTAACTCCATAATCAGGACTTGAAGATAGGGACAATTAGGCAAAACCACTCCAATCGCTCCGCAACCTTCAAACACAGCGGCCAAACCTAGTGAGAATCACACAGATAATTCATTAATATATCAGGAGAGATTGTAAATGAATTAATTTGAGAACTTGATGATTTCCATAACCAAATTCTGCAATTATAATTCAGTTTGAAGGATTGGAGTTTTCCGAGTCATGCCGATTTTATCGCCGAGTTGATCGCCCGATTCATCCAGAGAGTTCTATGCTTCCATAAACTTCAATTCGATCGATCCTAATCATTTAATAGTTAAAACTGTTTCCTCAAAACAGAAACATATATCAAAGTTAGAGAAAATCCTGGCTATGAAGGAATACTTAATCATTAAAAAAGTTCAAAAAAAGGGTGCTCCTTTATATACCCCCTAAAACACTAATCACTAACCATTCCCCCAACTGTTAGTTATGTTAGTTATAATTCTGTTAACAAGAAAATTCTTAATTTTTTTGAAACTTTTTATACGAATACCCCTCTATAAAGTTTGCAGAAAACTGAGGATAAGTTGTAGTCTTGAGTAGCCATTAAGCACTAAACGTTATTTAATTCATCTCAAACTTCTGATCCATGTCCATAAGACTAAAATATTCTATTACGTTTGTGACATTTCAATCACTACTAAAGTCAACAAGTTAATTTAAGGAGTTCAGACTAAAACAGAGTTACGAATTGCTACTGTTCCCTTGTTTAAGATCAGCCAAACAATTATTGATCATTGGATCAAGTTGATGATTACCTTTTGATTCCTTCACCATTCTCTCCGTAGATTTCTTGAAACACAATAATGAAAGGTTGTGTCTAGTAGTAGTTTAGATAATTAGATTCCTTCTTCATTATCTTCTAGCATCCCCTGGTGATTATTATTGTTTTTACGATACATCTGCTTGTACCGTTCATCAATAGCTTGGGCCATATTTCTAAATTTTCAAATAAACCACAAGAACCCTACCTCTGTTTTTTTCTTTTATTTTCTGAATCGTGAATAACCCTAACCTAACCCTAACCCTGTTGGTTGTATTAATATCGATGATGTTGTCGTTGGAGTTGTTGTGAACATTAAACCCAACATATTGATCAAAAACTCTAACAGCCAATGAACCGTTGAAACCGGCTCCAAAAACCATAGGTGGCGTTGATTTGAAGATAGATAATACTGATGGTTCACGGGGGTACACACACTTCATATTTTTGATGGGTAGGAAGATTAACTTAGTGGGTACATGGATAAAGGGGTATCATTAGTATTTTTAGGGGGTACATAAAGGAACGCCCAAAAAAAATCAAATTAAAGAAAAACCTAGCTGATCACTCAAAAGGAGTTTGTAAAGATGCATCAAACTACTTATCCAAAGCCCGTGAAAAACCTTACTTTTTCTGGGAAAGCTAACAATATTGGGAAGCATATCTCTACCGTCTCTACAAGTGCTTTTCCTACAATCAAGAAGAATCAGAAGAAATTTGTCAAGTCAATGGTTTTTGTTCCTCCGAAAGATGGAATGGTCATTAACATGGATTTATTGCTTAATTAAGAAGGATTTCTTTCCTAAATAGATACTGATGATACCAGACTTGAAAAAGGCTTAGAACTGATGAAGAGTTAGTTCTTATCTCATCTCATTCCGAGAATTCTCCACACAACATCTCTAGTGCCAACATAGACACTCAGACAACTCACAGGGTCACAACCAGAGATAAACAATCTTCTAGCACTGAAAGGGAGAATCAGGTACAAACTACTCTTTATACTTTAAAAATCTGCATCAATACTCAGTTGTTAGGCATTATAGTTTTGATAAATACTTAGTTTATTTACTTATTTCTCTTTCAACATCTATTTTGTCTTTTTAATTTTTTTTTGTTTTTTATAAGCTTTTCTTTAGGTATCACTTCATTTTAATCATCGTCACTGGTGTTCTATATCTTTACATTATTGAACCCACGAAGATCATCTCTTGGAATGTTCAAGGGTTCAAATTCTCTGTTACTAGGAATCATCTCAGTGATTTGATAATTGACCAAAATCCTGACATAATTTTCTATGTGAAACCAAAATTAGTCAAGATAAAAATAAACCTCTTCTCAATCAATACAAATATCCTAATAGTGCCTTCATTGAACCAGTAGGTCTTTCTGGTGGTTTAATATTATTATGGAAGAATGTCTTTCAATGTGATATTTTATGCACTGACCACAATATGTTCAATGTTTTAGTTCAAGAAGACCGTAGTAAACCTGAATTTTTACTCACTTGCATGTATGGTCTTACTTGTTACACTAAGAACAAAGAACAATGTAACTACATAAATCAAATTAGTACAACCAATAGTTTTCCATGGATTCTTCTAGGTGACCTTAGTTTTCATTTATTGGATGATAATAGTGGAACCTCTTCCTCTAGTGATGGATGGGTCAACAATATTATCTTCAACAGTGGTCTTGAGGATATTGGGTTTGTCAACAAAGAGTATACTTGGACCAGTAATAATATAGGAACTGGAACTAGGAGATCTAAAAATAGACTTTTCTCTTGGTAATGGAGAGTGGAGTGTTCATTTTCCTAACTCTAAACTCATACATCTTAATCAAGTAGGTAGTGATCATACTCCAATAATGCTTGTAACTGATGCTTCTTTCTCTACTTGTTGGAAACCTTTCAAGTTTTTCTTCACTTGATTAAATGATGAATCATGTGATTCTGTTATATCCAATGCTTGGAAAATTAATGTCCAAGGTTCTCCTGGGATTCAACTGGTTAAGAAATTGCAATCTGCAAGGAAAGAATTATCCATTTGGAACATGCAGCATTTTGGTAACATCAACAAAAATATTGATTACTTGCAACAAGATTTAAGTACTATTCAAACTCAAGCTCCAGAATCAGTTGATCAAGACAAAGTTATCTTTATTAATAAGGAGTTAAATAGTTGGCAAAAAGTTCAAAGTGAATTCTATCAACAAAAGTCTAGAGATCACTTTATCAAGGATATGGAAAATAATACTAAGTACTTTCATATAATAACAAACAGGAAAAAGAAGAGAAACAATATAGACTCTATACAAGATCATAATAATCAATGGCCTCATACTAGAGAGGATATTGCTTCTCATCTCACCCTTCATTTCAAAGATATAAGTAGTTACATCAATCCTACTCTTGAAGAAGGGTTTCTTCAGGTTCTGCCATCAATTATTTCAGTTGAAGATAATATGCTTCTTACAAGAACTCCTTCCAGTCAAGAAGTTTATAACACTCTAAAAAGCATGGAAAATTGGAGTGCTCCAGGTCCAGAAGGGTTTCAAGCTGGTTTTTACAAATGTCAGTGGATTTTAGTTGGTGATGGTATTTGTACGATGGTCTTCAGATTTTTTGAGACTAAACATATAATAAAGCAAATCAACAAAACTTATATATCTCTCATTCATAAGAAGAAGAAATCCATATATGTATCAGATTACAGACCCATTGGGTTATGTAATATTTCGTACAAGATAATCTCCAAAATTTTAGTCAACAGAAATGAAGCCATCAATGGAAAAAATTATCTCCCCTTATCAAGCTGCTTCTGTCTCAGGCAGACTCATTGGTGATAATACAATACTTACTCAGGAAATAATTCATTCCATGAAGAAGAAAATGAATTCAAAGGAAAAGTACATGGGCTCTCCTCTTATACTTCGTCACTAAAAAAAAGAATCCTTTAAGTCTATTGAGGAAATTTTTTGCAATAGATTATCCACTTGGTCTTCTATTTCACCCACTCAAGCAGGTAGAAGCACAGTGATCAAACATGTCCTTAATTCTCTTGTTGTATATCAAATGGGTGCTTTCAAGCTTCCTAATAACCTTATTGATAAGCTTACTTCCATTCAAAGAAAGTTCTTTTGGGGTCATACTTTTAATAGGGAAATGAATCAAAAGAAATGGGTGGTCTTTCTTTTAGGGATCTTGAAGAGATTAATATAGCTTTACTCACTAAGCTAGCATGGAGACTATAAAATAAAAAATATCAACTTTGGGTTCAATTTATGGGTAACAAGTATTTTAAAAATGGAAATATAATTCATCAAGTTATAGAAGCAAAGAACAATTTTTATGTCTGGAATGGAATCACCAAAGGTCTTCAGGTTATACAACGGAATTATTTCTGGAAGTCAACGATGGTAAAAGGACTAAAATATGGATGGAAAAATGGGTCCCTGGAATTGATCATACTCACATTGTAGTTAATAAATTACACAGATTCTATCAAGATGTTGATGAGCTAATCAATCCAGAAACAAATACATGGAATGTAGCTCTTCTTAATCAGTTATTTGATGATGACACTTCAAGAATAATTTAATATTTGTTTATCGATTCCTCAAAAGAAGATGTTCTAATTTGGACTCCGTCCGAAGATGGGAAGTTCAGTGTCAATAGTGCCTATAATCACCTGACTAAATGATCAAGACAAGTGCAAGTTAATGGAAGAGTAATCCACTATTCTGTGTGGAAATCTCTATGGAGCTATAACACTTCCCACAGGATTAAATTATTTGCCCAGAAATGCATTCGAGATATTCATCCTACAAGAAGCAGACTTGCCAACTATAACAACGATATTGAAATTCAATGTGGTGATTGTGGTCAGGGAGAAGAAACCATTGAGTATTTACTGCTAGAATGTAAACATGCCAGAGCAGTCTGGAGGAGGATAAATGTTAACATAGATGCAGTCAGAAGTCAGTGTGTAAATGTTTTTGAATGGGTCACTAGTTAGTTTACTCCTTCACGAGAAAACTCTGATGATAAATGTCTTTACTCTTTGATGATTGGATCCTAGGTAATCTGGAAGGATCGTTGTGATGCAGTTTTTCAGGGAGTATCTCTGAATCCTTTTAATTTTGTTAATAAAATTCATTACCATTTATTGTCCCATCTGCATGAAATTATGTTAATAAAATTCATTACCAGAATTTCAAATTGGTTACCCCTGTTCAAGGCATTACCAAATTTAATGTTGATGCCTCGTTTGATCATGACACTAATCAATTAGGAATTGGTGTTGTTTTTTGGGACCATATAGGTACATGTGGTGGAGTTAGGGGAAGCTACTCAGATGGAATCCTAAGTCCAGAAACAGGAGAGTGCATGGATGTACACGAAGCTCTTATCTGGGTAAAAAAATTGGGTTTATAGAATATTCATGTCGAAGCCGATGCAATGTTAGTCATTCAAGATATCACCGGAGATCCAACAACTATATAATGGGAGAACCGGAACCTATTAAAATAAATTCTATTTCTTAGAATTACCTTTATAGTTTACAATTTTTCCTTCATAAGCAGAGATGATAATCAAGTTGCATATGTTTTAGCCAAATCTATCAGGGAAACAGATAACACAGTTTTTCAATTTGAGAACTTTCCTTCTGCTTTATATAGTCTTTTAGCAAAAGACCAAAACAATTCTCATTCTTAATCAATAAATTTCTTATTTATCCAAAAAAAAAAAAAACTAGCTGCGAAGGAAACCTTAATCATTCAATAGTTAAAAAAAATTCCTTGAAATAGAAACATATATCAGTTTTGGTGACATTCATTCAGTGTTCTTATTTGGGAGGTCAGATTTTATTTATTGTACTAAATACCAACCCAATTAAATACGGAGATACCATGTTTACGACGTTTTGGTCGACTAACCGTGTTAGTTCCTGTCAACAATCGAATGAACTTGTACTTGTTGATATATATGAACGTGTGAGAATATAAAGAGTTAGAAAAATAGGGAAATGAAGCGAGGTGTTAGTTCCTGTTAAAAATGGAATGGAATTGTACTAGTTATTATGATTGGGACTCATAATTCTCTGTATATATATGGTTGGTTTGTACAATCTTATAAAGCTTTTAAGATAATACTCTAGTATGAATAAGGGATGTCTCAATTGTGATGTACAAGAATAGTGTGTGAAAATACGAGGGTACACAAATACACCACAGTCTTTTAAATATTAACCTATAAGTCCGGTATCTTAAGTAATCGTCTATGGACTAAACTTAGGAAAATAACGATCTGAGTTCTTTCGGGGAGCAAACTTAGACAATTCGTTTGATACAAAAGAAAGTGCATCTTGCATATTACGAACTTTGCATCCCATTGCAGTGTCTTTTATTACCATAAAAATATCAATGTTTAGTAACCTTTTTGTGGATCCACTTTCAATGGAGCTCGACGAGTTTTCTTCTTCTTATTGTCTTTGTTCAGCATTGTTGTTCTCTTGACATTAGCAGAAGTTAGTTCTTTGATGGATGCACTTGAAGTTTCTGGTTGAACATGATTCTTTGGCATGACAGGCTTTTCTTCTTTACAAGAAATAGGAGCATCTTTGATATCAGTGGAAGCCTCTGGTTGAGAAGAATTTGTAGCTTCGACAAATTTTACCTCTTTGCTAATATTTGAAGCATCTATTCCCTTATAGTCCAATCCTCTTATATCACGATGATTTTACTTGTTTCTAGCATTGAGGTTAAATTGTTTGAGCTATCAATGCGCTTTTTCGAGTTCAAATTTTCTTCTTCCAACAACATTATTTAATAAAGAGCATTTGCCAAATCAGCCTTAAGGTGTTTTTCTCGAGAGAGAGATATATTCCTTATTTCTCTTCAAAACTTACTTGTGGAGAGTTAATCCTTGCTTCAGATTTATCAAGTTTCTTTTCCAACAAATAGACTTTTTCAAGAGCAGCATCACGATCTTTCTCTAATAATTCCGCTCGAGAAAGACTAGCACTTATTTTGTCTTCAAGACTTCCAAAACCAAAAAATTCTCAAGATATTAACACTAAAGTACCTAATTGGGGTTTTCCTATTTCTAATTAATCACCAAACCATAATTCCGAAAACTCCCTTAGAAAACTTCTATAATTATTCTAGCACATTAACTAATAATATTTTCCAGAGGATATGATTTAATTGCTGGTAACTAAAGCATATATTATGAAAATCACAATTAAATGCTTTTCAATTTTTCGGTATGGGATCACTTTGAGTATCAAGGAATATCTTTGAACAATTAATAATAAGAGTTATGTATGTGTTCAAATAATGTAGACATCAAGAGTTTTCTCAGCAAACCCTAATTCAAAGCTTCACACAAAACATAAAGAGATATGTGAATATTGGAAACTCAATTTTTCTCCTTGGGATCGGTTCTACCATGACTCACAATGTAAGTTGTGATCGGTTATACCATGCTTCCCAAACAAGGTTGTGACCGTTACACCTTGCTTCCCAGAGGTAGCTTGTGATCCATTACACCTTATTTCCCGAGTTAGCTTGTCATCGGTTACACATTGGTTCCCAAAGTAACTTGTACCCAATTACAACTAACTTCTCAAATTAGCTTGTGATCACCTTGCTTCCAAAAGGTAGCTTGTGACCGATTACAACTAACTTCTCAATGTAGCTTGTGACCCGTTACACCATGTTTCACAAAGTAGCTTGTGACCGATTAACACATGCTACACAATATAGACTATGACCGGTATACCTCAAATCTCAACTATTTAAGATAGATTCTACCTTGTCATCTTGTATTGGCCATTCAAATGATACTCAATAAAGAACCTGACCAATCATGATTTCCTTTTGATTATGAAACAAGTACATATATGTACTTCCTTTAAACAAATATTATAAAATATTGTTTACTAGGGTGAAATCATACATATATCTTACACATAATCAGTTAACTAAATACAAAGATTATGTTGATGTCGTATTTACGAAGTTCCAAAAGATAAGCGTTTATAATTCGTAATTCATAAGTTCCTTGACACTTTGATCATAATGATATGACCAAGTCAACCCACTAGAGTATTATATATACAGCTTCGCATGTTATGTTTTCAATATAATCCGACTTGAAAGATACGTTAGGAATGGAAACAAGATCAAGTCAATATTACTAACCTCAAGTGGAAGGATGATGTCCTCTATGTAGTCGTTACTTCTTCACATTCTTCAGGTTTTCAGAGTAATACTTGTACGTCTCAACATTCCTAGACTTTCTAGTCTAAGCTAAACGCAGTTGACTCTAGTATTTAATCAAGCGACTATATATGAGTTTTGATACTAAAATATGACAACCAAACTCGACATATCAATGCTTGGTGGGTTCAACCGAGTTATGCTCTAACAGTGCGAGTTATCTTGTTTGAGTTTTTTTCTTGCTTTAATACTGGTATCTCTAAAACTACCTAGAGTGAGAAAAGTTCTCAACTTCTTCTTGGACGATTAATAGAATCGGTTTGTTTTCAATTCTAATTGAAAAGTCCTCAACTTCTTAATTTTCTTATCATATATGTGAGAGAAATTTCAGATATTTTATGTTACCGTATGTCCATATATTGAGGTCTTCATAAATACATTTTTACCGATTCTAGTCTCTTTAGCTAATATCTCAGCATATACATTGCTTTAGCGGGAGACCTGACTACACATTGATGACTCGAAAGTAGATAAGTTGACATCCTACTATTATAGTATTTAAAGTCTATCTCCTTAAATATGGATTTGCAATCCGTTTTTCATTTGCCCAAATAATTGCTACTAGTGTTGCTTTAGGTTTGAAAAAGCGGAGGTCTAACAACCACAACAAATATTTCGCTTAGAAATATGTATGGACTAACTCCAATAGACTTTCTAGAGAATCAACTAGACAGTCAGACTCAATCTTAAGAAAAGTATATCAATGAGTTATATCTCAATTTCTCAATTCAATCTGCAATCAAACAAATAGAAATTTGCGAGCCCGATTGAATATAAGAAATAACTTGGACGGTATCAAAAACCAATATCCAAGTGTCAACAAATTTAATCAACAACCAAAGGTTGTATTCACAATTGATTGAACTTGCGCACAACCTGTGATATTTCAATTATATAAACAAATATAATGCGGAAAAGAAATAACACAGACACCAGAAGTTTTGTTAACGAAGAAACCAAAAATGCAGAAAAACCCTGGGATCTAGTCCAGATTTTAACACCACATTGTATTAAGCTTCTACAGACACTAGCCTACTCCAAGTTAACTTCGGACTGGAATGTAGTTGAGCCCTAACCAATCTCACACTGATCAAGGTACAGTTGCGCTCCTTACGTCTCTGAATCCCAGCAGGACTGTACGCGCTTGATTCCCTTAGCTGATCTCACCCACAACTAAGAGTTGCTACGACCCAAAGTCGAAGACTTAATAAACAAATCTGTCTCACACATAAAAGTCTATTGAATAGATAAACCTGTCTCCCACAGATAAACCTATGAGTTTTGTTCCATCTTTTGATAAATCAAGGTGAACAACAACCAATTGATATACCAGACTTATATTCCCGAAGAACATCCTAGAAATATCAATCACCTCACAATAATCTTAATCAGAGATGTTTGTGACTACTTTTTATCTTTCCTATCGGAGATTAAATCTCGAGCAAATCTTAGAGAAGATAATACTCAATCACGATAGAAAACAACAAGACCAGAACATGCAACTACAGAGAAAATAGTTGGGTATGGCTTCACAATCCCAATGAAGTCTTCAAGTCGTTAACCTACATGATTTTGGAAAAACCTAAGGTTAAAAGAGAATCAACTCTAGTCGCAACTATTATCACACAAGAGGTGTGGGATTAAGTTTCCCAGTTGCTAGAGTTCTCCTTTATATAGTCTTCAAATCAGGGTTTGCAATCAATGTTACCTTGGTAACAAAGCATTCAATAATCACCGTAAAATGAGAACCTGATTAGACTCAATCTAATATCTTTAAACCGTTAGATCGAACTTAGCTTGTTACAACAAATGAAAAGTGACTTCATTTAGATATGAGTAACCATACCTAAACGTGTACACCTTTGTTTACTCAACAATAGTTAACTGAACTTAGCCATATGAACACTTTCATATCAACCTCATTCATCTTAACCATAACTAGTTCAAATGACTCAAATGAAACTAGTTCTAGAGTTGTTTAATTGTTTATATTCTCATAGAAGTATACAAGACACAATTGAAGCAAAATCGATTTTGATTCACTCGAATTAAGTCATGAACATTATAGCCACGGTTTGCAAAAGATTGTATTCCTTATTATATAAATGTATTAGTTCATAGACAAACCGATTTTTGAACATAATCCTCTCAAGTATGCAAACGGGTACGCATACCTTAGTAGCCGGACTAAGTTTGGGTTCGCCAATATGCGAACGGGCACGCATACCACCAAACTCAGTAAAGTCTCGGAACTTGAAACTCACGCCAGTATGCGTACCGGTATGCATACTTAGTTCCCGGACCTCTACTAAACCAATCAGTACGCATACGGGTATGCATACCATGGTTCCCGGACTTGAATCACACATATGCAAGTACGCATACTTTGCTTATATCCAATTGTTCTAAACTCTCATTTCAACCGTTGAAACATTCTCGGAAGACGACAATAGTTGTCTCACACAAACTATTAGCTTCAAAGAAATTTTCAAGTGATCGAATGATCAATATGAAACATTCCAAGTCTACATCAAATGATTGTCTCACACAAATCATGTAAGATGTTACCGGGCGATTTTCACATGATCATCTTTTGAACTTCGTCAAAAATATAAGATGAACTTGGTTAAAGAGAAAGCTTACCAACACATATTTCGAGAAATATGTAAGCGAGTTAAACTCAGCTCGAAATATCAATGTGTATAATCGAATACTATATAGTAATACGACTTTTGTCTCAAGAAGGGAGATAGAGTAGAAAAATACTTTTGAGTGATAGATGAGTTTCAGTCTCCAGATACCTTTTGTTGATGAAATTTCACAAGCTCTCCTTAGTAGTTCTTCGTCTTCAATCGATGAACACCGTGAAGTTTAAAGCTCAATTACACAATCTATCCTAGTCCGAGACATTACTATAAGTAGACTAGAAATCAAGACTTATAGTTTTTATCACTAAACTTGACAGACAAGCTTGAGATAGCAACGCTTACGAGTACGACCGAGCAGTGCTCTAACAAGGTTCAGCTACTTCAGTGTCCTTTGCATCTCCATATATGCTTGTTGCTCCTTTGCATCTTCCTAAAATATCAAATATTATTATTCCTAGATCCACATTTGTTTTTTCTTAGAACTAAGAGGTTTCCTCCCTGGCATAGATTTCTTAGTTGATGCTTCCTTCCTTCTGGCTTGCAGTATCAAATTATATTCCTCAAGTATGTGATAGATTGTTGGATCTGTCTCGCTAATGTATCCATCTGCAATAATACATTATAGAAGATTATGGCACATCTTAGTTTCCAGGTGTGCCATAATATGAAACCAGCATTCAAAATTACATTTATAGTATGTCCATCGTGACTAGTAACCCAACATATAATGAAATCCATTAGATTCCTATTAGCCACAGTACAAGACAAATTTTGGTCAATTTCAGACCAAATCCTTTTAATAACTCCTGTTAGAGCATTGCTCGGTCGAACTCGCATGCGTTGCTATCTCAAGCATGTTTGTCAATTTTAGTGATCAAAACTATAAGTCTTGATTTCTAGTCAATTATAGCTAAGACTCGGACTAGGATAGAAAGTGTAGTTGAGCTCAAGGACTTCATAGCGACTCATCATACAAGTAGAAGAACTACTCAAGGAACCGGTGGAACTTCTCGACAAAAAGGTATGTGAAGACTTGAACTTATATGTCACTCAAAAGTCTATCTACTCTATCTCCTACTTCTTGAGACAAAAAGTCGTATGCTATATATATAGACTTAGATTATACACATTTGGTATTTCGAGCCGAGTATACCTCGCCTATCTATATCTCAAAATATGTGTTGGTAAGCTTTTCGCTTCGACCAAGTTTATCTTTACCTAGTGATGAAAGTTATGATATGTTTCAATCATCTTGAAAATTGCTTTGAAGAGAAATGGTGTAACAACTATATAACGTCCTCTAAGAATGTTTCAATGATTGGAATGAGAGTATAGATTACATAACCAATATTGTGGAAACACATTTACGTATAAGTCCTATTCCTTGAACCAAAGTTTGGGAACTTTGTTGATCAAGAGAAACCGGAAGAATGGCTTGTTGCCAAGTCCGCGAACTGCCGAAGTTCTCAAACCCGAGAATCTCTGCTGGAGTTGACAAACTACTTGCGTGAGCTAATTCCGCGAACCCAGTCCGTGAACCCGCGGAAGGTCTCTTGACGAGATTTTCTGCTAGAGTTTGTAAACTCTGCCAGTTGCTTAAGTCCGCGAACCTAGTGTGCGAACTTAAGAAGGTTATATATCTGAAGATGATTTCTGAACTTAAACTTTAAAAAGACTAAGGAATGAAGTTTGCAAACCGTGGCTATAAAAGTTCATGAACCGATTCAAAGTGAATTAAATCATCTTTGCTTCAATTGTGTCTTGTGTAGTTACATAAGATTTCCTTGTAATTGAACAACTCTCTAACTAGTTCATTTGAGTCATTTGAACTAGTTATGGTGAAGAAGAACATGGTTGATATGAAATTCTCATATGGCTAACCTTTTGGTTAAATATTGTGAACCAACAATGTACATGTTTGGGTACGGTTAACAAACCTAGAAGCGTGCAGTTCATTTGTGTATAACAAGCTAAGTTTTCGATCTAATGGTTGAGAAATATTAGCTTGAATCTAAATCAAGTTTTCATCTAATGGTGAATATTGATTGCTTTATTTCCAAGGCAAAACCCTGATTTGAAAGACTATATAAAGGAGAAGTATTGTGCAAAACTAATCCCCACACCTTACGTGTGATACTAATTTTCGTACTAGAGCCGTTTCTCCTTTAACCTTTGGTTTTATTCTTCTAAAACCAGGTTAACGACTTAAAGACTTCATTGGGATTGTGAAGCCAGACCGATACTACTTTTATCGTAGTTGTGTGGTATGATATTGCATCTTCTATCGTACGAGTACAATCAGATTGATTGGCTTGAGATTTGATATCTCCGATAGGCAAGACATAAAAAGTAGTCACAAACATCTTCGTCTCATTGTTTGTGATTCCACAACATCTTTTTTCGCTACCATACGATTAAGATTGTTGTGAGGTGATTGATTAATCTAGGCTGTTCTTCGGGAATATAAGACCGGATTATCAATTGGTTCTTGTTCACCTTGATTATTATCAAAAGACGGAACATAAACTTTAGGGTTTTTCTGTGTGAGACAGATTGATCCTTTGATAGACTTGTCTGTGTGAGACAGATTTGTTTATTGTCAAAGCCTGCGATTTTGGGTCGTAGCAACTCTTAGTTGTGGGTGAGATCTGAAAAAGCGGGCGTCTAACAACACCACCCAATATTTCGCTTAGCAATCTGTATGGACACACTCTAATATACTTTTTATGAGAATCAACTATACAGTCAGACTCAATCAACAAAAAGATATATCAAAGAGTTTATATCTCAATCTCTCAATTTGATTTTTACTCAAGCAAATGGAAATCTGCGAGTCTCTATCAAAGAGAGATAACTTGGACGGTACCAAAGACCAATATCTAAGGATCAATCAACTACAATCAAAAACCAAAATTTGGATCAGTTGATGATCTTAACGCACAACCTGTATTATTTCAATTATATAAAATATAATGCGGAAAAGAAATAACATAGACACCAGAAATTTTGTTAACGAGAAAACCGCAAATGCAAAAAAAACCTGGGACCTAGTCCAGATTGAATACACACTGTATTAAGCCGCTACAGACACTAGCCTACTGCAAACTAACTTCGAACTGGACTATAGTTGAACCCCAATCAGTCTTCCACCGATTCAAGGTACAATTGTACTCCTACGCCTCTGATCCCAGCAGGATACTGTGCACTTGATTCCCTTAGCTGATCTCACCCACAACCAAGAGTTGCTGCAACCCAAAATCGCAGACTTGATAATAAACAAATCTGTCACACAAAGAAAAGTCTATCAAAGGATAAATCTGTCTCCCACAGATAAACCCTAGTTTTGTTCCGTCTTTTGATAAATCAAGGTGAACAGGAACCAATTAATAATCCGGTCTTATATTCCCGAAGAACATCCTGGATTAACCAATCACCTCTCTACAATCCTTCCTGACTACACAAGCGGATTGTTGAGGAATCACAAACAGTGAGACGAAGATGTTTGTGACTTCTTTATTTTTCCTATCGAAGAACTCTCACGATCTCAAGTCAATCAATCGATTGTACTTGTACGATAGAAGATGCAAGATCAGATCACACAACTACGATAAAGTAGTATCGCTCTGGCTTCACAATCCCAATGAAGTCTTTAAGTCGTTAACCTGATTTTAGAGAAGAAAATCAAAGGTTAATGGAGATCGACTCTAGCGGGCGCACTAGTAGCACACAGACGTGTGGGGATTAGTTTTGCACAATGCTAGATGTCTCCTTTATATAGCCTTCAAATAAGGGTTTGCCTTAGTTACAAAGCAATCCTTATTCACTGTTAGATGAAAACCTGATTTAGATTCAAGCTAATATTTCTCAACCGTTAGATCGAAAAACCTAGCTTGTCACACACATTTTGGTAAACGTTTACTGGTTTCGTGAAAACCATGCCCAAACGTGTACGTGTATGTTGGTTCAACATAGTAACCCAAAAAGGTCACCCATATGAGCATTTCATATTAACCTTGTTCTTCTTCACCATAACTAGTTCAATTGACTCAAATGAACTAGTTAAAGAGTTGTTCAATTGCTATGAGATCTTATGTAACTACACAAGACACAATTGAAACAAAGATGATTCGATTCGATTGAATCGGCTCATGAACTTTATATCCACGGTTTGCATAAAGCATTCCTTAGTAATTTAAGTTTCGTGTTCAGAGAACATCTTTAGATCATAACCTCTTAAGTTCACAAACAAGTTCGCGGACTTAAGTTAATCGGTTGAGTTTCCAAACTCAGCAGAAATTCTCGGAAAGAGAACTTACGCCAGTTCGCGGACTTAGCACACAAACGAGTTTTGGAAAATCCAGCAGAAATTCTCGGTCGAGAACTTCAGTCAGTTCGCGGACTGGGTTCGCGGACTTGGCAAGCCAATTCCATAATCCTCCCGATTTCTCTTGATTAATAAAGTTCGAAAACTTTGGTTCAAGGAATACATGGTTATGTAATATAAACTATTATTTCAATCATTGAGACATTCTCAGAGGACGCTATGTAGCCGTTATCACAGATCGATTCACGTCATAGCAATTCTCAAAGTGATTGAAACTTTTCATGACTTTCGTCTCTAGGTGAAGATAAACTTGATCAAAGAGAAACGCTTTACCAACACATGATTTCGAGATAAAGATGGGCGAGATATACTCGGCTCGAGATATCAAATGTGTATGATCTAGTCTATATAGCATATGACTTTTGTCTCATAAGAAGTAGGAGATATAAGAGATCGACTTTTGAGTGATAGATAAGTTCAAGTCTCCACATACCTTTTTGTTGATGAAGTTCCACGGTTCCTTGTATAGATCTTCGTCGTTGTATGATGAATCGCCATGAAGTCCTTGAGCTCAACTACACTTTTCTATCCTAGTCCGAGACTTATCTATGTAGGCTAGAAATCAAGACTTATAGTTTTGATCACTAACATTGACAAACATGCTTGAGATAGCAACGCATGCGAGGTTGACAGAGCTATGCTCTAACAATCTCCCCCTTTGTCAATTTTAGGGACAAAACTATTAATACATATGGAATACAAAAAAGATAAACTTTAGTGGCTCCTATTCCATAGTCTAATCTTCAACGTTCCTTGAAATCTTCGTCCTTCCAAGTACTCCAATGATCCCAAAGGTTGTAATTTTAGCACCATCGTTGTTGAAGATCCGCAGCTATAACAATGAGAGAAATCGAGATTCTCGATCATTATTATACAGTGTCATAGTACTATTATGTAACATCAAAGTCCAATTGTATCACGACTTTAACACTAATACTACGGTGATATGTATCACTCCCCCTTAGTCAATACATGGTTATGTAATCTAAACTCTCATTCCAATCATTGAGACATTCTCAGAGGACGTTATATAGCCGTTATTCACACACCGTTTCACGTAAGAGCAATTATCAGAGTAATTGAAACTTTTCATGACTTGCGTCACTAGGTGAAGATAAACTTGATCAAAGCGAAACGCTTTACCAACACACGATTTCGAGAAAAAAATAAGTAATGAATACTCAACTCGAAATGTCAAATGTGTATGATCCAGTCTATATAGCATACGACTTTTTGTCTCATAAGAAGTAGGAGATAGAATAGATAGACTTTTGAGTGATAGATAAGTTCAAGTCTCCACATACCTTTTTGTTGATGAAGTTCCATGGTTCCTTGAGTAGATCTTCGTCGTTGTATGATGAATCTCCATGAAGTCCTTGAGCTCAACTACACTTTTCTATCATAGTCCGAGACTTAGCTATAATAGACTAGAAATCAAGACTCATAGTTTTGATCACTAACATTGACAAACATGCTTGATATAGCAACGCATGCGAGGTCGACCGAGCTATGCTCTAACAATCTCCCCCTTTGTCAATTTTAGTGAAAAAATTATTAATACATATGGAATACAAAAAAGATAAACTTTAGTGGCTCCTATTCCATAGTCTAATCTTCAACGTTCCATGAAATCTTCGTCCTTCCAAGTACTCCAATGATCCCAAAGGTTGTAAGTTTAGCACCACCGTTGTTGAAGATCCGTAGATATGAGAGAAATCGAGATTCTCGATCATTATTATTAGTGTCATAGTATCATTATGTAACATCAAGGTCCAATCGCATCACGACTTTAACAACAATACTATGGTGATATGTATCACTCCCCTTAGTCAATACTCCATCTCGATCATGGAAACCACTCCCCCTTACAAAATGATCCGAAAACCATATGTATTTGTAGTGTGAACTACAACATTTCTCCCCCTTTTTGTCAATAAAATTGGCAAAGGTACAAGAATTGGATCATAATGAAATTTCCACAAGAGACATTTCATGACCAAAACAAAAATACATACCAACTTAATTTAGATGCAATCTAATAGCCGAAGCTAACAACATTCATCAAGGAGTTTTAAGATACAAGATAACCCCTATAAAATTCCACAGCCGCACTCCCCGCAAGATATTACCATTAAGCACAAGTTCAAAAGAACTCTCCCCCATTTGATGTCATTCACGAGAGAACAACAAGAGCGACCTTCATTTCGAAGTAAAAGAAGGATTTTTAATTGGACACCAAAAACCATAGGAATGATTTTCTATATCCAAATCTCAATCAAATTAATCACAAGTAAACCCATGATTAATTTAATTGGAATACGCAACTAAATCAAACCACAAAAGTGATCAATTTAATTGATTGTGCTCAATATAAGTAAACTTACGGAGCTACGATACGGAGATGACTAACTTAATCGTTCACATACTCAACATAAGGAAAACCTTACGGAATATTACATTAACCAATAGAACATGATTAGTATAGCCGTTCATATACTCAACACAAGGACTTGTGGAATATATGAATACTCAACTAGACTAATTACAAGAGATCATATAATTAATCTAATTGGAAAACACAACCGAACTAATCACCGAAGTAATCAATTTATTTGTCAATTGTTTTGCTCGACAAAAGAAGACTTTCAGAGCAAATAACTAAATAACCAACCAAGATGATTAATTTAATTCAAAGATGCTCGACATAAAGTACCTTACGGAACAATCAACAAAGTTAATCACAAAATAATCAACTTAGTGTATCGTGCTCGACATAAGACACATTACGGAGCCTCACGGTAATACAAAAAGAACGGATCAATGAAGATCAATACCGTGGATAACATACAAGGATCTATTCTATTTTCCATCATAACGACATAATAGACTTTATCCTTGTCGAACAAAATATTTTATTCTATTTTCCATCAAATACATGAATGCATAGGCATAACTTTTGTATATGTCAAAAGTCCATTCGTCCTTTCATTAATACGAATACCGATTCATGAACGACTTTACTTTTGATCGCAATATGGGACCTTCAAGATCACATATGCAAACAATACATATCCCATAAAAATATTGCAATATCACAAACCACTAAAATACTGCAATAAACATCATCCTCCGAAAAAAATTAGAATTTAATAACCAATAAACCTAAAAAAAATAACATAAGAAGATGAAACCAAAAATAGTTATGTGTAGTCACAATCATCGCTATTCAAAGCACTAGTTATTCTTCCAACTAATCCAAAAAGAAGACATCCTAGGCGACAATGCCTTTGAGAAATTCAGCATCATTCCCGAACTCCTTGTTGTCAACAGCCATTGGAACATACGGTTCAAGAATATAGGAGTTTATATCAACGAACTATCTTGGCTGATTATGTCGTACCAGGGCTCTCTGAATTTCTAAGGACTTTGACACAAAAGCCTTTATTTCACGAATATCCTTTCTTACTTCCTTCAACTCATCAAGAACATCGGAAAACTTCTGAGAGTTAGAAGGCACAACCCTGGGATTTCTTGTATTCCTTCTTTTTCTTTTCAGGGACTTAGAAACAGGAGATTTTTCTTTTTCCTTAATTGAAGATTTAACAATCATGTTGACATCCTTTCCATCTGACATGGTGCTTTGAGAACAGTTATAAACAACTAGATTTGTGTGATTGAATCACTTAACTCAACAAGAAATCTTATATAAGATGTCAAAAAGGAAAAAGGAATGTAGGGTTTGAAACCTATTGACAGGTTCGTATACGTCCAACTCTAAAATCCTATAAAGAGTAGAATTGTCGATAATAACCCTTTATTTTATTTGATAGACAGAAAATAACAAATCTAAGAAAAGAAGGAAAAACTTTACTGAAGCCTGAATCATCACTCAATCTTGTCTCTTTTCAATCAGGCACATGAGACAAGATTTTCCAAACAACACAATCAAGTTGTGTTGCGATGAACAACGATTTGTCCATCTTTTTCCTCAAGGGAGGAATCTTCAGACTTCTGTCTATCAAAACGATTCGACCATACTTTCTTTTCAAATGGTCTTACTCTATCCCTGGAAACCAACTTCTTAGACAAAGATAAGATCCTACATACCTCGGCGGTCTTCTGAGCAAGTTTCAGCTTCCTTACTAATCGATCTGCTCTTCGTTAAAGTTTGCTGGCTTGCCTTATTTTGTGCTTGTACTTGTAACACCTTGATAGATCGTGTCCCTTCATCGAACAAAACGATCACGTCAAACTTGGATAGTATTCAGGCATCTAAGATGTGCAAGCAGCTAGACATACAGTAGATCTTGAAACATTACTGACAGGGTTCCCAGTTAGAGAATCTTCCAGCTTGATTGGATTCCTTCTTCTCCGAACCCATTGAGGTTGATATATGTATTGCTACAAGTATCAAAATCGATGTTTTCACCAAGAAACCATACACTTGATTTCCTATCTTCATCGAATCATAGGTTTTAGACATTTCATCAAGTGTTACAGCTAGACCTTTGTTCCCAGTGTATTTTCTACGATTTGGGCATTCGTTAGCAAAATGGCCAAAACCCTTACACTTAAAGCACTGAGGCATGTCCTCGTCATCAGCCTCGTCAGCATCCCTGTTTTTAGGAGGTACGCGACCGTGAGGTTTGTCTGATGACCTAGGTTTGTCTCTTGAAAACCGTTTACTTCTCTTCAACAGAAGATCCCTAAAATTTCTTGTGGTGAAGGAGACCGACTTGTCAAGGTCTTCATCTGAAAAATCATTCTCAGACTGATCATTCTCAGAGACATGAACACTTTTACCTTTGGCAAGTATTTCAATGTTCTTCTGTGCTTTAAAGGCAACATCCTTACCAACTTTGGATGTATGCTCATGGTAAAATATCTTTATCTTCCCAACCAGGATGTTTCTGGAAAGATTATTGAGGTTATTCCCTTCAACGATGGCATGCTTCTTAGATTCGTATCTAGATGGCAGCGATCTGAGAATTTTCATCACAATGTCCTTTTCAGGAATAGTCTTACCCAATGCCAAAGATGCATTAAAAATTTCAGACACTTTATGATTAAACTCATCAAATGTTTCTTCATCTGCATACGAAGGTCCTCCCAATCGGAAATAAGGTTTTGAAGCCTAGCTTCCTTTTCAATGGAGTTTCCTTCAAATACGGTTTATAAGATATCCCAAGCATCTTTAGACCTAGTGCAATTAGACACATGGAGTTGAAGACTTGGGGAAATGACATGTATGATAGCATTTAACCCTTCAGAATTCTGCTTCGCAGCAAGAATCTCGGCAGCATTATATTCACCAATATTCTTGGGAACAGTACCGTCTCCAGCTGCAACAACGGGCGCATCATAACCATTCACGACATGTACCCATGATTGAAAATCACGCGATTGAAGAAAAGCTCGCATAGCAATTTTCCACCATAAGTAATTGGATCCATCGAAGACTGGTGGTACGTTAATAGAGATAGCATCTCTGTCCATATAGTCAGATCGCTACAAACACGGACTGATGAGGTCTTAAACGTGTTTTCCTGCTCTGATACCAATTAAAAAAGCGGGGGTCTAACAACACCACCCAATATTTCACTTAGCAATCTGTATGGACAAACTCCAATATAATTTTTATGAGAATCAACTAGATAGTCAGACTCAATCAATAAAAAGATATATCAAAGAGTTTATATCTCAATCTCTCAATTTGATCTTTACTCAAGCAAATGGAAATCTGCAAGTCTTTATCAAAGAGCGATAACTTGGACGGTACCAAAGACCAATATCCAAGGATCAATCAACTACAATCAACAACCAAAAGTTGGATTAGAGAAGTTGATGATCTTAACGCACAACCTGTATTATTTCAATTATATAAAATATAATGCGGAAAAGAAATAACACAGACACCAGAAATTTTGTTAACGAGGAAACCGCAAATGCAGAAAAACCCCGGGACCTAGTCCAGATTGAATACACACTGTATTAAGCCGCTACTGACACTAGCCTACTGCAAACTAACTTCGGAATGGACTATAGTTGAACCCCAATCATTCTTCTACCGATTCAAGGTACAGTTGTACTCCTACGCCTCTGATCCCAGCAGGATACTGCGCACTTGATTCCCTTAGCTGATCTCACCCACAACCAAGAGTTGCTGCAACCCAAAATCGCAGACTTGATAATAAACAAATCTGTCTCACAAAGAAAAGTCTATCAAAGGATAAATCTGTCTCCCACAGATAAACCCTAGTTTTGTTCCGTATTTTGTTAAATCAAGGTGAAAAGGAACCAATTGATAATCCGGTCTTATATTCCCGAAGAACAACCTAGATTAATCAATCACCTCTCTACAATCCTTCTTTACTACATAAGTGGATTGTCGAGGAATCACAAACAGTGAGATGAAGATGTTTGTGACTTCTTTATCTTGCCTATCGGAGAACTCTCACGATCTCAAGTCAGTCAATCGATTGTACTCGTACGATAGAAGATGCAAGATCAGATCACACAACTACGATAAAGTAGTATCGCTCTGGCTTCACAATCCCAATGAAGTCTTTAAGTCGTTAACCTGATATTAGAGAAGAAAATCAAAGGTTAATGGAGATCGGCTCTAGCGGGCGCACTAGTAGCACACAGACGTGTGGGGATTAGTTTTGCACAATGCTATATGTCTCCTTTATATAGCCTTCAAATAAGGGTTTGCCTTAGTTACAAAGCAATCCTTATTCACTGTTAGATGAAAACCTGATTTAGATTCAAGCTAATATTTCTCAACCGTTAGATCGAAAAACCTAGCTTGTCACACACATTTTCGTAAACGTTTACTGGGTTCGTGAAAACCATGTCCAAGCGTGTACGTGTATGTTGGTTCAACAAAGTAACCCAAAAAGGTCACCCATATGAGCATTTCATATTAACCTTGTTCTTCTCCACCATAACTAGTTCAATTGAATCAAATGAACTTGTTAAAGAGTTGTTCAATTGCTATGAGATCTTATGTAACTACACAAGACACAATTGAAACAAAGATGATTCGATTCGATTGAATCGGCTCATGAACTTTATAGACACGGTTTGCATAAAGCATTCCTTAATTTAAGTTTCATGTTCAGAGCACATCTTTAGATCATAAGCTCTTAAGTTCACAAACAAGTTCGCGAACTTAAGTTAATCGGTTGAGTTTTCCAAACTCAGCAGAAATTCTCGGAAAGAGAACTTCCGCCAGTTCGCGGACTGGGTTTGCGGACTGAGTTCGCGAACTTAGCACACAAACGAGTTTTGGAAAATCCAGCAGAAATTCTCGGTCGAGAACTTCCGTCAGTTCGCGGACTTGGCAAGCCAATTCCACAATCCTCCCGATTTCTCTTTATCAACAAATTTCGAAAACTTGGGTTCAAGAAATACATGGTTATGTAATCTAAACTCTTATTTCAATCATTGAGACATTCTCAGAGGACGCTATGAAGCCGTTATTCACAGAACGATTCACGTCAGAGCAATTCTCAAATTGATTGAAACTTTTCATGACTTTCGTCACTAGGTGAAGATAAACTTGATCAAAGCGAAACGCTTTACCAACACATGAGTTCGAGATATAGATAGGCGAGATATACTCGGCTCGAAATATCAAATGTGTATGAGCTAGTCTATATAGCATACGACTTTTGTCTCATAAGAAGTAGGAGATAGAAGAGATAGACTTTTGAGTGATAGATAAGTTCAAGTCTCCACATACCTTTTTGTTGATAAAGTTCCACGGTTCCTTGTATAGATCTTCGTCGTTGTATGATGAATCTCCATGAAGTCCTTGAGCTCAACTATACTTTTCTATCCTAATCCGAGACTTAGCTATGTAGGCTAGAAATCAAGACTTATAGTTTTGATCACTAACATTGACAAACATGCTTGAGATAGCAACGCATTCGAGGTTGACCGAGCTATGCTCTAACAAGATCATCTAAGGGAATCGAGTGCGCAGTATCCTGCTGGGATCAGAGGCGTAGGGAGTACAACTGTACTTTGGATTAGTGGGAGACTTATTGGGGTTCAACTACAGTCCAGTCCGAAGTTAGCTTGGAGTAGGCTAGTGTCTGTAGCGGCTTAATACAATGTGTCTTCAATCTGGAGTAGGTCCCGGGGTTTTTCTACATTTGTGGTTTCCTCGTTAACAAAATTTCTGGTGTCTGTGTTATTTCAATTTCCGCATTATATTGTTTTATCTTTATAATTGAAATAATACAGGTTGTACGTTAGATCAATCAATTTGAGAATCCGACCTAACGGTTGTTGATTGATATTAATTGACACTTGGATATTGGTCTTTGGTACCATCCAAGTTATTCCTTGTATTTAATTAGTACTCGCAGTTTCTGTTTGAGGAAATCAAATCAAGAGAGAGATATAAACTCGTTGATATACTTTTAATTGATTGAGTCTTGTTGATTCTCTTAAAAGTATATTCGAGTTTGTCCATACAGATTGCTAAGCGAAATATTGGGTGGTGTTGTTAGACCCCCGCTTTTTCAACTCCACAATCCAACAACAAATGTTGAACATATTCTACTTCCTGGTTGCAAAAAGGACAAATATCATTGATATTTGGTAAGTGTTGATTAATCTCTGTTCTGCAAGAAGAAAGTTGGTAAATCATTTCCACGAAAAATGTAGTATTTTTTGGGGTAGATTAGTTTTCCAGAATTGGTTCCATGGAAAAAAGTTCTGGTTGTGGTTTGTGTTAGAGCACGGCTTGGTCGAACTCGCAAGTTTTGCATCTTAAGCTTGTTGTCAATATTAGATGCACAAAACCATATCTTGATTTTTGGTCTACTAAAGTCAAGTCTCGGACTGGGATTAAAGTATGTTAGTTGAGTATCAGACATCACCAATTACCCTTGAAGATTGATGACTGAACGACAACGACTTCATCAATGAGGACTACATCAACACAGATATGTGGAATCTGATTTTATTTGGAACTCTTGTTTCAATTTGTGTTGGAATCTATCGAAACAAGTGCTCACTCTATGGAACAATTCCTATGACGGTAAATACACATTTACGTATATACTCGAGGATATTCGAGCCCAACACTCTAGTGAGAATGACCTTTATCCCTGAAGAGGTCCTCATGTTGTAGTGAATGAGAATATGAACTCAGTGAGCTAAGAATCACTCAATTCCAAGTTATGAGTGATTTATTAAAGCAACACTTATTATGTGTTGCTAATATAGTTCGTGAATAGATAATAATTCCACAAAATTTCTGTAACGGTTCACGTATTAAACCGCGAAAACGTGACTAGATGCATTTTTTAGTCAAGTTTTTGATGTTTCCTCTTCTAGGAAAAATGACTATTCTTCCGCACACAATTGATTGCTATATTAACGTGTTTGTGATGTTTTATACACCTTCATGAGTTAAAACGTGAATTATCTTATTTTTAAGAGACAATTACAAAAATACAATTTACGCTAAGCAATTATTTATGCTAGAGTTGTAATTTTGGGAAGACTCTCAAAATAAGGAGAGTCTTAAAAAAGAAAAAATAGCTCACGAACTTGCTTAGGATTTAAGCAACCATTCATTATAAATAATTGGTTCATGTAAGCTACACAAACCATCCCTTGGAAAGTTTGTGTGTGCTTCATAAGGTTGTTTTCCATTACTTCTGTTATTCAAGAACAAGAGTGAAGCGACAAGACTTTGCTTGGGATCACAAAACAAACGTTGGTAGTAATCTTCTTAGATAGTTACACAACTTATATCTAGGTCAATTCAGTAATCCTTGTCTATTATAAGATCCTTTTCTTCTGATATAAGGTCATTCAAGGATTGTTGATCATAAGCCCTAGATTTGGAATATTTCAATCTAAGATCGTATATTGACACTAGTTGGTTGAAATCTGGATTAGAAAGAAAACTTTATATCAGGTGTCTCATAAATTTTTTAAGAAGTTTTACAAGATATCTCTAGATTTATTCTGGTTGTTGTTGTTGTAGAATATATTGGGTATCTCTACAAGTTTTGAAGAGTATAAAATCTTATTCTACGAGTTTGGTTTGATATCTACTTTTTACCTAGTAGTTATCTGAAACAAACATAAGATTTCAAAAACCTTGATTCACATATGAAGATAAATCAAACAGGTTTTTTGTGAAAGCAGAATATCAAAAACACAAGCTCTCCTCTCATTATGATCGAAGCATCTCTAAACGTCCATTATTGGTTTAGGCGAGTTCCATACGATTTTGATCTCTCAAACTCACATAACTACCTCTACTCTCAGTTTATTTGTTTTATACCTAAAACAATAATATATGCAGCTTCCTATTGATTAGGTCTTAGTATTTTCTATTCCGACAACTTTGTTCCCCACTTCCCCATTCAATGATTTCCTCCCTTGTTCTCTCTTGGTTGGTAATATTTAATTTCTTATTGATAATGATTTAGTATTCGTATTGTTGAATATTTAATTTTTGGTTGTTGGAAGTCCTCGAATATTTTACGTTATTCTTGTTACTATAATTATTTAAACTTTTAAAAATTAAGATACACTACTCTTGTTGAATATATACCTTTTTTTTTTTTTGCTTTTTTAAATCTGTCAATTACTTGCATCTGATACCCTCATCCGCTCGCGGATGTTAAATCCAGTGGCTAATAAATTAGACATAGGTGGAGATCTCAAATCCACTATTTATATGGATTGAACGTGAATAATACCAAATTTTCATCCACATATCCTTTACCCACCCTAACTTTTGGGTCCAATATCAAGTTTTGACTCAAGAAGACCAGTTACTCAAAGCCGAAATCCAAGCCCAGTAAGTTTGAGTCAAAACAGATACTGGCTGGCAGGGACGTAGTCAAGATTTTCTAACAAGAGGGGTAAACTATGAGTATTATTTTTTCGCGCAAATCTATACCACTGAATATTAACCCAAAACTATTTCAACTTCACGATTATCAAAACGTTACACGGCGTTTTCGAAAGACACGAAAATCATTAAAAATTGAATTTATGTTAAACTTTGTATTTACTTCTTTTTCAATTTTCACAACCAAAGAAATAACAAGGAACTTAACACCTATTTTGCGGCGAAATCTAGATTTTTCCAATCCATTTGTAATTTTGTATGAAACATTTTTTTTTACGTATAATAATCTGGGTTAGTCATATAAAATTGAACAAAATTAAATATATGATGATACAACCTATAATAGTTTGGTGTAGTCTTTTGTAGTGGTCTTCACTACAATTGGATTATCAGTGATAGTTGGTATCTCTATGGATAAAGATAAATTGGGGTAGATAGAGGGAATTAGAGGTTTAGAGTAAGAAATAGACGAATCAGGGTGATAATGAGAAGATATTGTGAGACAAAGAAGTTGCAGAAGCAATTAGAGAAGAAGGTAAGTTTTACATAATTCATTATCTACCTTAAGGAGGTGTACAACAGTCCATATATAAGGCTGGATGACACACTACTATTGTGCACAACACGAGCCACTCACATGATTAACAATAACTAGAACTACTAACGGCACCTGGCTCATAACTAGATAGGTCCTACCCATAACCAGGATGGTCTGCCTCATGTAGGTCCATGAAAAATACCCACTCCTCCAAATTATCCTTTTCCTCAAGGATGGAAGGTAGAAAATAAGCAAGGTGGATGAAAAACACTGTTGTTGTAGCTTCTTCTCGAGCACAGTAAGAATTGCGACCATTCTCATTTTTAACACCAAGGCCCACCACAACTGATCTGCTTGTGAACTGTAAGGAACAAACTTGGTCATTATTCCCACTGCAACAACAATCAATAAACTGCTCTGTGTTGTGTTTATTTTTCCAAATTTTAAAATATCAGACTAGAATAACACTTGCACTGTCTATCCAGATTTCAGTTATTTCCCAGGCCCACAAGGGTTGAACTTCTCCACCACCAGCTCTTGCTACACCTGAAGCACAAGCTGATATTTTCCCACTCTCATCACCAGCACTAAATGACCTTCCTTCTTCCAACTGTAGACTTGAATAACAGTAGCTTCAGAGAGCACGATTTTATAGACTTGAATAATACTTGCACTGTCTATCCATATTTCAGTTATTTCCCAGGCCCATAAGGGTTGAACTTCTCCACCACTAGCTTTTGCTAGACCTGAAGCACAAGATGATATTTTCCCACTCTCATCACCAGCACTAAATGACCTTCCTTCTTCCAACAGCTCTTGTATTTTGCTCTCATCGCCATTCAACACTATGAGTATCTCCATGATTCCCACCACTCATAAAAGTAAGTCCTTCCATTCGGAACACCATCTATTACCCCCACAGCGCATAGAGCTAGGTACTTCCAGATAAAACTCAACAATATTCAGTATATAACCACTGCCAATTCCCATACTTCATAATCCGAGAAACAACACAGTGAAGCCAAACTGAGATGAGAAAACCAAACAATTATACTTCCTTAGAATGATCAGCGTCCACACTAGAATTATAACACCGTCTTTTGAGAGATTCTCTACCTTCATGAATACCATCCAGGCCACGATCATATATACAAGAGAGTTGCAATCATCCACCAACAGTTGTGCACTCAGAAGCTAATGCTGCAAATCTAAGAACCCACGAAGAATGGTAGTCAGCATCTCGATTGAAAGAAACTTGCACTTCAATTTCTCTACAAGAAATCGATTAAAATTTTCCTGTGCATTGCCATACTCACCTTGCCTTGACATCTGAAAACTCAAGTTAGTGGTCAGGAGACTATCACATTGTAGCTGCATTTTGTAAGACAGCTTTCTAGCAGCACCACTACCACCATCTTCTGCACTCAAAATTACCATTAAACTCGCAAACAAAAATTCGAGTAAGTACCCAAGTTTAAGAATAATTTCATATAAAAATTTCCAATCATAAGTATACCTTAGAACCGATATACTAAGAGCTACTATCCGAGAAGTAAGAATAAAAGCACAAAATGCTGAGCTGATGCTTGCATAATAAGAAGATCTCCTTCTCAATCCAAACATCCTTCCTCTATCAATTACTCTTCCAGTAAAAATAAGGATACAATAAGAGCATTCTTCCCTACCAGCACACATAAGAACCAACCAACATTCGATAACTCTCGTATAAGCCTGATGCTGATATATATTTGAATAATAGCCATCTAAACACTCCGACAAGGAATTCCAAAACCAGGTTTCAAACATTTTTCCTCGATCAAACAACATTCGGCTAGAAACATAATTGGTGATAACATCTCTCTGTGGTATTTTCACAATTAGTTCCCTAACATAAAAACAGTCTCCCTCTTTGATAAATACACACTCAGTTGAATTAGTACACATTGAATATAATTTATACCCCTGTTGAAGAACAAGGTCATAAACAAATTTTCCATTGAACTCAAATTTACTTTGAACATAATAAGAATACCTTATAATACCTTCAAGGCCCTTTCCACGATCAAATAACATACGAGTACAGTTGAGACACGGGTAACAATACTTCTTGGACTCATACTTTTTTTTGCAATTGTTGCATCACTACAATCCAGTTTCCGGTACTCCTATGAAATATTTTACCAAACATTTGCCAAGCACTGCTAGAAACCCCGTTATTGGCTAACATAAAAGCAATTGAATCAGTAGACAACTTGTAAGCAGATCTAATGGTCAGGATTAGTTTAATTAACAGATACGTGACAACCTGTCTTTGCTGTACGGATCTTCTATGTTGCATTTATTGCTTAGTCACATGTTTTGTGTGTAAGTATGATAGGTCTGTGTCTATACAAGGTCTTTGTCTTGTACTATTCTTTTTATCTTTTGTCAATCAATATAACACAACTCTTACATGGTATCAGATACCAAAAGAGAATTCCAACTTCTCTCTGATCCTTTTACCTTTTCCACAATTAAACCTGAAACTTTTTCTTTACAATGACGAGAACTACTCAAACAACTCAAGCTTCTTCTGCTGTTTCACATCAACAATCTCACCTTCAGGAACAACATCATGGTATTTTTCACCTTTATCTTCTCCGAGTAGATCACAACCACCTGTATTCTCTTCTCAACCTTCTACATCAACTCAACCACCACCATCACCACCACCATCTTCATCTCATTTACCTTCTCCTCCACTTACATCTCAGACTTCACCTATTGGTTCTCAACGATCACCACATTTTCTACATCATACACCGATTCAATTACCCTCTTATACTTCAGCTTTTCATACTTTTTCTCAGCAATACAAATCTTTACAACAAGCGATTCTAAATCCGGTTTCTTATTACCAATCACAACCTCAACCACAACAATTTCCTTTTCAACCACAACCTCAACAACAACAATTTCCTTTTCAATTTCAGCAACAAACTTACAATCCTTTTATATTTCAAAGCAAATTTAGCATTCCTTTTCCTAATATTGCAAATTTTATTTATGAAAAGCTAAACAGTTCAAATTATCTAGTCTGGAAAGATCATATGGTTTCCATCTTGATTTGTAAAAATCTCTATGGTTTTGTTGATGGTTCCATTCCTCCGGAACAACATGTGATTCTACTCAACAATACTCAAGTTCCAAACCCTAACTATATTGAGTGGTTACAATTTTACAAGTTTGTTGGTTCGTGTATCAATGCTTTTATTGATAAATCGTTATCTTCAGAACTTCTTGATAAAGTCTCTGCCAGAGAGAAATGGCTACATCTTGCGAAATTATTTACTGAGCAGTTCTTTGCTAGAAAATCGATGCTTCGATCTCAATTATATTCAATCAAGAAAGGTTCATCTTCAATTGGTGACTTTTTACATCAGCTCAAGCATATTTATGATTCTCTTGCAGAAATCGGTGAACCAGTACCAGATGCAGACCTTATCATGTATGCCTTAAAAGGTCTAGGAAGGGAATACATTCACTTTATGGTAAGTGTTCAAAATAGAGAATCTCCTCTTCCCTTTTCTGAATTGAGATCTCGATTGATTAGTCATGAACAATTTCTAAAAGAACAAGAAACAAATTCTTTCTCTTCTCTTGTTTCTGATCCAACAAACTCAGCCTTTTATGTCAAAAAACAACATCCTTCTTACAATCCTTCATTTCGAAAACCTAGTACACCTTCGGGCTTTAACTACTTTACCATATCTCCTTCATCTTCTACTTCCCCATCTCATTCTTCTTCGTCACCAGCTGGTTTCAAGAAGATTGAATTTAATCCATCTTAGAAACAAAATGTTGAGATTCCTTGTCAAATTTTCCTCAAGATTGGTCATCTTGTAAATAGATGCAGATTTAGATACATGAATTCCAAGAATAATGGCCCACCTCCTCAGAAGGCCTTTCTTGGACTTGATCTCAATGCAGGCAGTAGTTTTGATTCTACTCCTTGGTTTCAATATGAGTTTGATTACAATGTTCAACTTACTGCAAATTTTGAGTCTGGTGGTTATTGGGGACATAGTCCTTCTGGTCCTGTGTGGATACCAGACTCTGGTGCTTCTAGTCATATGACTAATGACTCATCCTTGTTGAATCAACCATCCTCCTACTCTGGACAAGATCAAGTTATGATGGGTGATCGTAAGCTTATTCCTATATCTGTAACAGGTTCTTCTGTTTTGTCTACTTCAAGTAATAACTTGACTCTCAACAAGGTTTTATATGTTCCACATATCCAACACAATTTACTATCTGTTGCTAAGTTCACAAAGGATAATCAATGGGCCTTTATCTTTTATCCATGGGGCTATGAAATAAAGTCTTTGAAGAACAACCATATTCTGGATAAATGCAAAGTACAAGCTGGCTTATATCCTATCCAGACTGCTTCTACTTCACATGTTGCTCTCTCCTCAGTTGTGGTTGCACCATCATTATGACATTCAAGATTAGGTCATCCTGCTCCAAAGATAATTCAAAAGTTGTCTAATACTGCTGCAATAAAACTATAAACTTGCTCATACAGTTTGTGCTTCATGTCAGTTAGGAAAAAATAAATGTCTCCCTTTTCAGTCTACTGGAACTATATCTACTACCCCTTTTGTACTTGTTCATTGTGATATTTGGGGACCACCTTCTATTCAATCACATCTTGGGTTTAGATATTACATTCTCTTTGTAGATGACTATACTAAATTCATCTGGATGTACCCTATGAAGAATAAATCAGATTGTACTTAGTGCTTCAAAGCGTTTAAATCTCTTGTGGAAAATCTGTTTGATGCCAAAATTAAACATTTTCAGTGTGATGGAGCTCTTGAATTAACTAAAGGACCTTTCAGGGAATTCATTGACTCATGTGGCATTGACTTGAGAATATCTTGCCCTTATCTTCACAACAAAATGGCTCTGCAGAAAGAAAACACAGACACATTACAGAGGTCGGCAATACTTTGTCCTTTAATGCTTCTATATCAAAGAAGTTTTGGTTTGACTCATTCTTAGCTGTTGTGTTTCTTATCAATAGATTACCAACTAAGGTTTTGGATTATAAAACTCCATATGAGTCACTTTATCATTGTCATCTTGATTACTCTATTCTCAAGGTTTATGGTTATTTATGTTATCCCAATCTAGTTCCATATAGAAAAGACAAACTAAGTCCCAAATCCACAGCTTGTGTGTTTTTAGGCTATAGTATTCATCACAAAGGGTACAGATGCATGGATTTGAAAACTCAGAGGATATATGTTACAACTAATGTAGTTTTTGATGAAAGTAATTTTCCTTTTGCTTCCATTACTACTCATATTTATTCACAACCCTCTGCATCAGATGTTATTGTCTCTCCACCTGCTTCAAGTGCAGTCTCTCTTGCCAATCCTACTCCATCAGCTGAGTCTTGTTCTACTTCAGGAATGGCATCTCCATCACCAGATACTTCTATTTCTACTTCAGGAATGCACGAAAGGCCCAAGTAAGGTATTCACTTACCTAAAACTCTCTCTAAGGATTTTGTAGCTAATTGTGCACTTAAACATCTAGTTCCTTTTGCTCTTCTTAGCAAAGAGGCTTCATCTTCTGATCCCAAGACTTTTAAAGAAGACATTGAGAAACCATTTTGGGTTAAGGCCATACATAATGAATATGAAGCTTTACAAAATAACAATACCTTTGTGCATATTCCTTATGATCCCTCTATGAATGTTCTTGGTTGCAAGTGGGTCTTCAAAACAAAATACAATGCAGATGGAACTGTTGAGAGATGTAAATCTAGGTTGGTATCTAAAGGATATCATCAAGTTTATGGCCTTGATTTTGAGGAGACTTTTAGTCCAGTTATTAAGGCTACCACCATTAGATGTGTTCTTGTTTGTGGGTGAAAATCGTTTCTGCTGATTTTGGTAATTTCGGGTGTGTGGATGAGAAACGAATCTAAACCTTAAACAATGCACTACACGAGAGTACTTTTGATTCGAGAGATCAATCTGTACAATCCTGGCCTAAACCAAGAAATGACCGTTCCAGGCTTGCTTCGGTCACAAAGTGAAAGAGAAGGGTTGGTCTTAGGGAGGGAAGCGAAGAGAGTGTTGAGACCAGAAGAGTTGATTCTGAAGGTTTGGTTGTTTATGACTTGTATCTGAAACTAGGACTGGCTAGCAGAATGGAAAGCTACCAGGTGATTTCTAGATACTGTATTATTGCCGACCAAAACCTATTTTTTGGTGAAAATAGGTGAAGCCTGTTTATACAAGTCATATTGAAACGTATCCTGGTCTCGTAGGAAGTGGAAACGATTGAGTGGTGGAAGAATAGAGTAACATGTAACCGTCGGTCATTATGCTTCCATGATGAAGGAAGTGAATTAATTTACACCGTTACTTTTTACCACCACTAATTGTCCAACTTCATGACACTTTCTTGTAACGGGCGCATTGCATGCCGCACGCTGTAAACCGCCAGACCAATACCCTGATGAACATCCCCCAGTTTGTGACATGTTTGATGTCTCGAGTGTTTTCATGGAAATCATGTAGCACTTTGCTACATGTGGCAAGTCAAAGTCAAGGGACTTATCGCAGGAAAATAACATGTAATGCTATTAGGCTCGTTTTGGCTAGTCGTCTAAAACTTGCCACAGGTTTTTCAGTTCGGTGGCGAACTTCGATGGCTGAGATCGCATCTCATGAAGGAGGGTAGCCGTTGATTATGGCTACCTTGTGTTGGCGCCTGATAATGGCGCGGTGGCGTTTTGGTGTACGCAAGTGGCAATGTGGCATGGCTGGCATGGATCGTGTATGACAGTGGCACGATGATGCAAGTGGTGCCTGGTGTAGCCATGGCCACTAGATTTAGGAAGCTGGTCGCCTGAAACTTGCCACAAGTCTGTCAGTTCTGTGGCGAACTTGGATGGCTGAGATTGTAATCCAGGGGAGATGGTGGCCGTTGATTATGGCCACATTCTGTTGGCACCTATTAATGGAAAAATGTCATAGCCGCGCTTGTGACGCTGTAGCATGGCCAAAGCTAGGATTTGGCTCCGTGGCCAAAATTAGGGCTCGGCGGCGTGGCAAAGGCTAGGATCTGGCGTCGTGGCCAAAGTTAGGGCTTGGCGGCATGGCAAAGGCTAGGATTTGGCGCCGTGGCCAAAGTTAGGGCTTGGCGGCGTGGCCAAGGCTAGGATTTGGCGTTGTGGCCAAAGTTAGGGCTTGGCGGCGTGGCCAAGGCTAGGATTTGGTGTCGTGGCCAAAATTAGGGCTTGGTGGCGTGGCCGAGGCTAGGATTTGGCGTTGTGGCCAAAATTAGGGCTTGGCGGCGTGGCTAAGGCTAGGATTTGGCGTCGTGGCCAAAGTTAGGGCTTGGCGGCATGACCAAGGCTAAAGTGGCTCGTGGCATGTTACTGCGACAGAGTAGCATGTTGGCATGCCGATTAATATGTTGTTGTGGCAGGGCGCGTTTGGCTTGCCAGTTAGTATGGTAGCGCGGCAGGCACGATTGGCATTTAATGTATGGTGGCGAGTTTAGAACGACTTGATTGGTCAAGAAAAGGGTTCGGCCAAACATAAGGCGCGGCCACATCTCTAATGCTTGTGGCGCATTTTAAAGTGACCTGATTGGTCGGTAGGAAGGAGAGGGGCCGACCAAGCATGGGCGTGGATACACTTCTGGTGCGAGTGTGGAGGCTTTATAGCGACCTGTTTGGTCGATGGGAAATAAGGTCGGTTTAGGATGGGGCGTGGCCAATGGCAAGTGGCGCCAGCTGGCCTGAGGCATGGCACACTTCCCTTTGCTGCTGCGGCTCCTTGTTTTCTGATTCTGGGCGAGGTTTTGTACCTACTAATCCATGGCGGATTAATTTCCTAGTTTGCCTAGGCTTACTTTCGACAAGCAAGGTCTGGTATACTGCACAAGGCGCAAAAGTAATTTATTGAATTATATGTGTTGACACAGAGTTCCTTAAGTTCATTTCCAGAGAGCAGCATGCTTTCTGATTGAATACCTTATGCAAAGACCTTATCCTTGATATTTGGAAGTTCGTGCTACTCTGCTGCGAGTGAACACAAATTTTCATGCCAACATTAAGGGTTCAGCCGGGGAACATAGCATATAAAGCATTCGAAGAAACTTATATTAAGCGAATATAGGCAAGGCGCCGAAATTTACAGCACATCTGGGATGGTTGCTACAAGCGCCAGTCTGGATAAATTTCATGTAAATATATTGAATGGCTCAGTAAATATGTCAGTGGAGAGGTTAACACTCATGGCTCCGTTTCCTTACAGAGCGACGTCACATCAGATGCAAGGTTTTACAATTTTAACCCTAAGCTAAAAACCACCATCAAAATTAAGTCCCCTGCTTAGCACGTAACAGTGGCGTTGTTGCAGGGTAAGCATGAGATGGTGACAGAAAAGAGTAAAATCGAAAGGGCAAGACGTGAAGAGATCGCCAGGGAAATTCGACTAACATTTGGCGGAAGGCATGAGGAATCTGTGATCCTTGTATTGGCGGTTTTGCATAAATTCGGCTTGGCCATGGGGTATTGGCATCAGCGCTGCAGCTTTGGGTATTGATCGGCAGAGGTGACATTGCAACTTGGTCCGCGGAACGGGCGTTGTTTGGCTAGGAAAGGTAGATGGAGTTGTTGGCTTTGAATGATGGATGAATGATGGACAGCGTTGCTTGCTTGGCTAGATCGATGGAATGGTGCTGCTGGATAGATCCGCGGAGCAGCGCTGTTGGCTAGGTCCATGGAGCGGTGTTGTTGGCTAGGTCCGTGGAGCGGTGTTATTGGCTAGGTCCGTGAAGCGGTGGATGGGACTTGTCTGGCTAGATCACGGAGAAGCAGTGATGGCACGGCTGGCTCCTGATTCGTGGAACGGTGGATGAGCGCTGCTTTGGACGGCCAAGATGGCGCTTCCTTGGCTGGTAGAGATGGCGCTGCTTTGAATGGCTAAGATGGCGCTAACTAGGTCATGGAATAGTGGAAACTAGATTCAGTCCATGAAATGGTGGAAACCAGCTTCAGTCCATGGAATGGTGGAAACTGGCTTCAGTCCATGGAATGGTGGAAACTGGCTTTAGTCTGTGGAATGGTGAAACTGGCTTCAGTCCGTGGAATGGTGAAAATATGGCGCTGGAACTTTGGCTACCAAACGGTGATGATGTCACTGGAACTTTTGCTACCGAGCGATGATGATGGCACTGGAACTTTGGCTACCAAACGGTGATGATGTCACTGGAACTTTGGCTACCAAACGGTGACGATGGCACTGGAACTTTCGCTACCAAGCGGTGATGATAACGCTGGAACTTTCGCTTCAAATGGTGATGGTGGCGCTGATGGCTTTAATCCGTGGAACGGTGGAAATGGCACTTGGAAGACTGGCTGGCTGGATCAGGGAATGCTGGAGCGTTGGCGCTAACTTAACCATAGAGTGCTAGAGTCATGGAGAGTTGGCTTAACCACGGAGTACTGGAGCCATAGAGAGTTGGCTTGACCATGGAGTGCTGGAGCCATGGAGAGTTGGCCTGACCACGGAGTGTTGGAGCCATGGAGAGCTAGCTTGACCACGGAGTGCTGGAGCCATGGAGCTTTCGTAGGTTGAGCGACTGGTGTTCCTCGTGCTGGCGCGCTGCTGGTTCGGTCATGGAGCGGAGATATTGGCACACTACTTGTTCGGCTATGGAGCATGAGTGTGGTGCGCCTAGTCATCTATTCCAGTTCATGGAGCAATAAGGAACCCTTATTCTGTTCAAACTCTAGAAACTGCGTTCATATGAAAAGGGGTATCGACCCTCTTCAATTTTTATTGTTCGTCCGGCTCCGTGATTTCATCTGCAGCATCTAGCTCCTCTTCGTCATTTGTTAGCGGTGGTAGAGCGAGCATTAATGGCAACAAAGAAATCTCCAATAGTTATAATCAACGGCAAGGCAAGCCAGGAGAAATCAAGGTAGGTGCTCTCGCATGTATCCACCCAACAGTACCATCGATCTTTTCCAGAATGTGTAATAAGGCTCTGACTCCAGAAGAATGAGTATCTAACCTCTCCAGTGGATTTCAAAATCTACCAAACTCCATTGCGATTTTGGGATAGATGGATGAAATACATGCTCGTCAATGATCATGTCAAGAACTAATCTTGGAGATTGTGGTTGCGTTGTTGGTCCATCCTTGATTTTAGGTTATTTGGTGCTTGGACTTTCTGATTGTGATGACGATATGCTGTGGATGCTTGCATGGTCGAAATCTTCTGGAGCCATTGGGTGAAGTAGACGAGGTGAGAGCGCTCCGTTTCCGATGTGCTGCTATCAAGTCTTTAAGGACTTCGTTCCAAGCGACATCCTTTGAACCATCTTCTGAATATTGGACTATTGCATGGAACGGGATGCGGTGTGCACTCCCCAGTTATACTTCTGTTAGACGCGATGGCGTGGCCGGATATGTGAATATATCTCTGTGGCGTACTTTTGGGGTCTTTGATGCGCGTGTACGGCTTCATGTTGAGAAATTCTTGCGGCTCGTAAAACTTCGACAATGATGATGTTGTAATAGAAAATAACCTTGTTGAGGGCAGTGAAGGCATCCCATTCTGGTAGTCCCCATGCGTAATTATCCTGAACCTATTTTCTCGTGGAAGATGTGCTTCTGTTGCATTCACTGGTAAGGTGGTGACTGCGTTTAAGCTTCTAAACATGAAGGAGGCTTCAGTCCCTAAGTGTAGCCTACTTTAATTGCATCGCCTTGAATCCACGCCTATAGGATTTGATATAATTTTATCATACTCTCCTGGATGTGATGCTGGGATGCTTGGAATTATCACATGGACAAAATATTCGGGATAACGAAGAGGTAGAAGTGAGGGAGTTATGTCGTCAATCGTGGCTCCCTCTGTCTCTTCAAGAAAAATGTTTCAACTGCGTCTCTGGGGTTATCTCATGAATGCTTGATGGTTGTCGGGATGGACCGTGATGAGCAGTCCTCAGTCGCACTTCTCTTGGTTATTGAAGTTGTTTTCTATGAGTAGGCTTGGGATCCGCCGCGGCCTCGTAAAGTGTTGCAGGCGCCTTCTAGATGGAGAGGTGATGATATTCTTACGCTACACCTTGGAAGGGTGGATGACCTTGTCGTGGCTATGATTTTTGGTTGGCCGTGTCTTCTGAGATTTGACAGTAAAGGGATCCCGTGTAGAGCCTCAGTCCCCAAGTGTGGTTTACATGTTTCTATCTTATATGGTCGGTGAGTTGACCATGATAAAGACATCATCTTGCATCCGTACTAGTGACTCTATTACTTCTTCCATGTGAAAATAAAACATGGAGAAGTATGGATTACCTTCGAAGTGGTTGTTGCTATGGTAAAGCTCTGACAAACGAGCATCAACATTTCTTGGCAGCAGATGTGATCGGAAGAGACTACATCGTCGTGGGAACCAAAATAGGTTGGCTGAAATTGCATGGATGTCCATGTAAGCAAAGGATTGGCTGGATGCGTAAGCGAGTAAACTGCCCACGACCACGAGGTTTCGCAGGATGGATCAAAAAGTGGCCACAACTACGAACCTTGGCTGGATGTGATCACGATCCTTGACAGGGAGGAGTGTCGGCTTCTGGATAAAACGTTGAAGTGGAGCGGCTCTTGGAGAGAAACGTTGAAGCGGCTTCTGGAGCGAAGTGTTGAAGAAGAGCGGCTTCTGGAGGTGAGACGTTGAAGAGGAGTGGCTTATGGAGGTGAGACGTTGAAGCGGAGCGGCTTCTGGAGCGAAAAGTAGAAGCGGCTCCTGGAGTAAAACGTTTAAGAGGAGCGGCTTCTGGAAATAACGTCGAAGCGGAGCGACTTCTGGAGCGAAAAGTAGAAGTGGCTCCTGGAGGAAAGTTCGAAGCGCCAGCGCAACACGGCTGAAAGCTTGAAAATGTATCTCGGCGCTGCACCTTGGAGAAATAAAAAGTCTCACACACATGCTCCGTCATAGATTATATGGTTTTGTGAACAGAGCCCCCAGAAAGCATTAATGCATAACTCCACCAATTGATGTTCGGTCACATTTGATTTATGACAATTAACGCCCGAATTCTGAATCCCTTGACTAATCATTCGGATGTTCATTGTTTCGATCCTTTTGAGTTGTGTCCATGTCTGTCCGAGCCTTAGCAAAAACTTCTTGTATTTCCATCAAATAAGAAATGGTAACAAGGGATCGGCTTCCTCTGTCTCCCCCAGTCTCTCGTACTGATAGTGGAGTAGCAGCGGCTCTGGTGATTATTGGAGGTGTCACACGGTGACGGCAGCGGCTCTGGCTCTGGTGACTGGAGGTGTAACGCTTGAAGGAACGTTTTCCGCGCCGCTGGTGTTGACATGTGGCGTATTAATGCCACTGGAAGAAACGTTAATACCAAGAGTAATCTCAGCGCTAGTGTTTTCAGGATTTGTTGCTGATCCGGACCTGAGTTCTACCATCTTGAGATCGAGATTGAAAAAATGAAATTGGAAATTAGTATTCCAACCGAGAGATTAATCTCCCACTGTGTCGCCAATTGTTTGTGGGTGAAAATCATTTCTGCTGATTTTGGTAATTTCGGGTGTGTGGATGAGAAATGAATCTAAACCCTAAACAATGCACTACACGGGACTACTTTTAATTCGAGAGATCAATCTGTACAATCCTGGCCTAAACCAAGAAATGGTCGTTCCAGCCTTGCTTCGGTCACAAAGTGAAGGAGAAGGGTTGGTCTTAGGGAGGGAAGCGAAGAAAGTGTTGAGACCAGAATAGTTGATTCTGAAGGTGTGGTTGTTTATGACTTGTATCTGAAAGTAGGACTGTCTAGAAGAATGGAAAGCTACCAGGTGATTTCTAGATACTGTATTATTGCCGACCAAAACCTTTTTTTTTGGTGAAAATAGGTGAAGCCTATTTATATAAGTCATATTGAAACGTACCCTGGTCTCGTAGGAAGTGGAAACGATTGAGTGGTGGAAGAATAGAGTAACGTGTAACCGTCGGTCATTATGCTTCCATGATGAAGGAAGTGAATTCGTTTACACCGTTACTTTTTACCACCACTAATTGTCCTGCTTCATGACACTTTCTTGTAATGGGCGCATTGCATGCCGCACGCTGCAAACCGCCAGACCAATACTTTGATGAGCATCCCCCAGTTTGTGACATGTTTGATATCTCGAGTGTTTTCGTGGAAAACATGTAGCACTTTGCTACGTGTGGAAAGTCAAAGTCAAGGGACTTATCGCAGGAAAATAGCATGTAATGCTATTAGGCTCGTTTTGGCTAGTCGCCTAAAACTTGCCACAGGTTTGTCAGTTCAGTGGCGAACTTCGATGGCTGAGATCGCATCTCATGAAGGAGGGTAGCCGATGATTATGGATACCTTGTGTAGGCGCATGATAATGGCGCGGTAGTGTTTTGGTGTACGCCAGTGGAAATGTGCCATGGATGGCATGACTCGTGTATGCCAGTGGCACGGTGGTGCAAGTGGCGTCTGGCGTAGCCATAGCCACTAGATTTAGGCGATTGGTCGCCTGAAACTTACCACAAGTCTGTCAGTTCGGTGGAGAACTTGGATGGCTGAGATTGTAATTCAGGGAAGAGGGTGGCCGTTGATTATGGCCACATTCTGTTGGCACCTGTTAATGGCATAATGGCGTAGCCGCGCCTGTGACGTTTTGGCATGGCCAAAGCTAGGATTTGGCTCCGAGGCCAAAATTAAGGCTTGGAGGCGTGGCCAAGGCTAGGATTTGGCGTCGTGCCCAAATTTAGGGCTTGGAGGCGTGGCCAAGGCTAGGATTTGGCGGCGTGTCCAAAGTTAGGGCTTGGCGGCGTGGCCAAGGCTAGGATTTGGCGGCGTGGCCAAAGTTAGGGCTTGGCGACGTGGCCAAGGCTAGGATTTGGAGTCGTGGCCAAAGTTAGGGCTTGGCGGCGTGCCCAAGGCTAGGATTTGGCGTTGTGGCCAAAGTTAGGGCTTGGCGGCGTGGCCAAGGCTAGGATTTGGCGCCATGGCCAAAATTAGGGCTTGGCGGCTTGGCCAAGGCTAGGATTTGGCGACGTGGCCAAAATTAGGGCTTGGCGGCGTGTCCAAGCCCTAGGATTTTGCGTCGTGGACAAAATTAGGGCTTGGCGGCGTGTCCAAGGCTAGGATTTGGCGTCGTGGCCAAAGTTAGGGCTTGGTGGCGTGGCCAAGGCTAGGATTTGACGTTGTGGCCAAAGTTCGGGATTGGCGGCTGGCCAAGGCTGGGATTTGGCGTCGTGGCTAAATTTAGGGCTTGGCGGCGTGGCCAAGGCTGGGATTTGGTGCCGTGGCCAAAATCATGGCTTGGCGGTGTTATGTTGTCGATGTTTTAGGAAGATTCTAGAGTATTCTAGAATCGTCTAGGTGTTTCCTTAATTTAGTATAGCTAGAGGTTTCCTAATTTAGTTAAACTCAAGGTTTCCTTTTGTAGCTATGTTTAGGTTTCCTAATATAACTCATATACTTGGAAGACAATTTTGTAACCTATATAAATAGGTGTACAAGTTTTAAGGGAAAACACACAACACAATTCAGATAAGAGTTCTCATAACTAGAGAATTTTAGGGTTTAGAACGTTTGGTTCATAGAGAATTATTTAGGGTTTGTGAATAGCATCCTGCTGGTCATAGTCGTGGTTTATTCTCTGTAATTCGTTCTAAAATAAGAGTTGATCGTAGTCGTTTGTGGACGTAGGCATATTGCCGAACCACGTTAAATCTTGTGTCTTTCTTTGTTTCGTTTAGTGCATCTTATTTCTGTTTTCTTTAGTTCTACATTGATCCAAAGAACTATTAGTGTATTGTGAGGTTAATCCTAAGGCATTAATCCTAACAAGTGGTAGGGTGAAGGTGGAGAGGATCATAGTTGGAAGTGAAGATGTCTAGTTCTACATCAAGTGGAAGTTTTTCGAAGGTGCTTGAATTTGATATTATCAAATTAAACGGGAAGAATAATTTTACATCATGGAGAACTGATGTTAAAGATATTCTTGTTAGTATGAAACAAATCAAAGCGATCAAGGACAAACCAACAGCGTTACCAAAGGAATGGAGCGATGAGAAGTGGGATGACCTTGTTTTGGAGGCGTGTTCAACTATTCGGTTATGTTTGTCAAGGGAGATCACTCATAATTTTTCAAGTGAAACCTCTGTAAAGGTGTTGTGGGATAAGCTAGAGAAGCTCTACTTGCAAAAGGATTTGAATTTGGATCTTTACTTGAAGCGCAGGCTTCATGCCTTTCGGATGGCTTCAGGTAAGCCTATGGTTGATCATATTAACGAGTTTAATAAGATCTGTTCTGATTTATCTAACATAAGTGTCTGTTTCTGATACGGACAAATCTATGATATTATTATGTTATTTGTCTCCATCATATGATGCTTTCGTTGACTACTTGCTGAGTGTGAAAACCGAAGGAGACAATAAGTTGGTTTTCGATGATGTGGTCGTTGCTTTACAAGCTAAGGCATTAAGGAAACAAGAGTTAAGCGGTGAAGCACAAGTCGAGGGGTTTTTTTTTTGATAGAGGAAAGAATAGTAATAAAAAGCAGAAGTCGAAGAATCGTTTCAAGAAGAACGATATTGAGTGTTATTATTGTCGTAAAACTGGTCATATTAGGGATGATTGTCTCAAGTTTAAGGCAAGAGATGAGAAACGTGAGAAATCAGATTCGAAGAATGTTGTTTCTTCGGTTGCGGAAGGCAGTGAAGTTTTAGAAGACCCAATGTGTGGTTTTGATGAGGAAGTGTTGACCGTTACATCAAAGAGTTATCTCAATGATGGTTGGATGCTTGATTTTGGTGCTTCGTATCATATGTGTCCTTCAAAGGATTGTTTCACTACTTATAGAGAGGTGAATGGTGGTAATTTTATGATGGGAAATTCTAATGCCTGCAAAACAGTTGGATTTGGTACGGTACAGGTTCGTTCGCATGGTGTTATCATAACACTTTCAGAGGTTAGACATGTTCCAGATTTGAGGAAGAGTTTGATTTTGTTAGGAGTACTTGAATCATTTGGATACAAGTATGTTGTTGAATATGGATTCTTGAAGGTATACTACGACGGTAGTTTGAATATGACCGGTGAAAGACATGGTAATTTATATTTATTACAAGGATATATAGTTTGTGGTGGAGCTATGGTTTCTCAATCAATTGATGAGAAACAGGTGGAGTCAACACGTTTATGGCATATGCGTCTTGGGAATATGAGTGAGAAAGGTATGTCCGTGTTGAGTAGTAAAGGCTTGCTTGGAGGTGAAAAGACTTTCAAGATTGATTTCTGTGAGCATTGTATCTTCGGAAAGCAATGTAGGAGCAGTTTTGGTACCGTTGTACATCAAACGCAGGGTATGTTAGATTACATCCATTCGGATGTTTGGGGGCCCTCTCGTACAGTTTCTAAGGGAGGTGCTAGGAGGTTTGTGACCTTTATTGATGACTTTTCGAGGAGAGTTTGTCTTTACACCATGAAGCATAAGAATGAAGTCACCGAGGTGTTTAAGAAGTGGAAGACCATGGTAGAGAAACAACTTGGTTGTGTGATTAAGAAGATACGTTCCGATAATGGCGGTGAATACATCGAAGACCCATTGAAGGAGTTTTGTGAGGAACAAGGTATCGTTAGGCACTTCACAGTCAAGGGTACACCACAACAAAATGGAGTAGCGGAAAGAATGAATCGAACGTTACTTGAGAGAGCACGGTGCATGTTGTCAAACACAAGTTTAGACAAGATTTGGTGGGCTAAAGCAGTTAATACGCCGTGCTATTTAGTGAATCGATCACCATCAACAACTATTAAGTGTAAGTCACCTATGGAGGTATGGACCGGTAATCCCGTCAATTATACTAATTTGAAGGTGTTTGGTTGTCCAGCCTATTTTCATGTGAAAGAAGATAAGTTGGGTGTTAGGGCTAAGAAAGAAATGTTCTTAGGTTATCCATTAGGTGTTAAGGGGTATCGTCTATGGTTCCCAGAACTGAATAAGTTTATTATCAGTCGTGATGTGACCTTTAATGAGAAAGCGAGCTTGATTCAAAGAAGTTCACTGATTGGGACTCTCAAATTGAAAGTGAGAGTAGTAGCGGTGTTGAAGATGATTCGATGCAGGTGGAGAAAAGGGTTCCTTGTTCATCTACTATAGAAGAAGAAAAAGAAACTCTTGTAGAAGATGAAGTTGAGTTTGAGGTTCCTAGTGAGGAATCTACACAACAACAAGTTGAGAATATTCCGTCCTTGATGTCTCAACGTGAGAGACGTGCACCAGTCCATTATGGTTTTGATGAGTTTGCATCTTATGCGTTCTCTGTTTTTGAGGATGAACCGTTTACCTTTGAGGAGGCAATGAGTAATACTCATGTCGTTGAGTGGAAAACATCCATGGATGAGGAGATGAAGTCTCTTCACAAGAATCTCACTTGAGAGCTTGTTAAGTTGCCTAAGGGTCGAAAGAAGATTGGGTGCAAGTGGGTCTATACGATAAAGGATACAATTCCATATTCCAAGGGTGTCGTTAGTGGTGTACGATACAAACCAAGATTAGTAGCTAAGGGATATGCACAAATGGAAGGTGTGGATTATAATGAAGTTTTCTCTCTGGTAGTTAAACACACTTCTATCCGAGTCCTTTTAGCATTTGTGGCGCAGTTTGACTTAGAGCTCGAGCAATTGGATGTCAAAACAACATTATTGCATGGAAATTTGGAGGAAGACATTTATATGTCACAACCCATTGGTTATGAAGTTGTTGGTAAGGAAGATTATGTGTGTTGACTTGAGAAAGTATTGTATGGTTTGAAGCAATCGCCAAGATAATGGTACAATAGGTTTGATACATTTATGTTGCAGCAAAAGTATACTCGTAGTAAATACAATCAGTGCGTGTACTTTAAGAAGTTTCCATATGGAAGTTTTGTTTATCTTTTACTCTATGTGGATGACATGCTCATAGATGCAAAGAGCAAGTCAGAAATTGATGCTTTAAAGAAATAATTGAGTTTAGAGTTTGAGATGAAGGATTTGGGTCCAGCTAAGAAGATTTTGGGTATGTAGATTACTCGAGACAGATCTAAGGGAAAGTTATGTCTTACTCAGAAATCCTATCTTGAGAAGGTTCTTCGTCGCTTTGGAATGCATAACTCCAAAGCTATTAGTGTTCCAATTCCGCCTACAGTTAAGTTATCAAAACAGTTGTGTCCTACTACAACTGAGGAGAAAGAGTTTATGTCAAAGGTTCCCTATGCTAATGCGGTAGGTTCTTTGATGTATGCTATGGTTTGTACTCGCCCGGATATTTCACAGGCAGTTGGTTTAGTTAGTCGTTATATGGCTAATCCTGGAAGAGCACATTGGTATGCGGTGAATGGAATTTTGAGATATCTTCAAGGGACCTTGGATATTGTTTTAGTGTTTGAGAAGGAGCAGAATTTGAAGGTCTGTGGATTTGTTGATTCTGATTATGCGGGTGATAGGGATAAGTGTCGTTCTACTTCAGGGTATTGTTTTACATTGAGTGGAGGACCTATCAGTTGGAGGTCTATGTTACAACCAATCGTAGATTTGTCTACTACAGAGGCAGAGTATTTTTGTGACGGAGGCTGTTAAGGAAGCATTATGGCTTCGTGGTTTAGTTAAAGACTTGGGGATTATACAACGGAGTGTTGTTGTAAACTGTGATAGTCAGAGTGCTATTCATTTATCTAAGAACCAAGTTTATCATGCACGCACCAAGCATATTGATGTTCGTTATCATAAGGTACGAGAAGTTGTTGATAACGGATTAGTACAACTATTGAAGGTTGATACTGAAGATAATCCAGCAGACATGTTGACGAAAGTCGTTCCGAAATCAAGTTTGAGAGGTGTCTCAGCTTGATCAATACTGCTCGTTGTTGAGGCCCTAGGGGCATTTGAGGCTACGGTTAACTTGAGAATATCAAGCTCAGTTTGGTGGAAACATCGGCAACGTGGAGAATTGTTATGTTGTCGATGTTTTAGGAAGATTCTAGATTATTCTAGAATCGTCTAGGTGTTTCCTTAATTTAGTATAGCTAGAGGTTTCCTAATTTAGTTAAACTCAAGGTTTCCTTTTGTAGCTATGTTTAGGTTTCCCAGTATAACTCATATACTTTGAAGACAAGTTTGTAACCTATATAAATAGGTGAACAAGCTTTAAGGGAAAACACACAGCACAATTTAGAGAAGAGTTCTCAAAACTAGAGAATTTTAGGGTTTAGAACGTTTGGTTCATAGAGAATTATTTAGGGTTTGTGAAAAAGATCCTGTTGGTCATAGTTGTGGTTTATTCTCTGTAATTCGTTCTACAATAAGAGTTGATCGTAGCCGGTTTTGGACGTAGGCATATTGCCGAACCACGTTAAATCTTGTGTCTTTCTTTGTTTCGTTTAGTGCATCTTATTTCAGTTTTCTTTAGTTCTACGTTGATCCAAAGAACTATTAGTTTCTTGTGAGGTTAATCCTAAGGCATTAATCCTAATAGGAGGCGTGGCCAAGGCTAGGATTTGGCGTCATGGCCAAAATTAGGGCTTGGCGGCGTGGCCAAGGCTAGGATTTGGCGCCGTGGCCAAAGTTAGGGCTTGGCGGCATGACCAAGGCTAAAGTGGCTCGTGGCATGTTACTGCGGCAGAGTGGCATATTGGCATGCCGATTAATATGTTGTTGTGGAAGGGCGTGTTTGGCTTGCCAGTTAATATGGTGGCGCAGCAGGGCGCGTTTGTCCTTTAATGTATGGTGGCGAGTTTAGAACGACTTGATTGGCCAAGAAAAGGGGCCGGCCAAACATAAAGCAGGACCACATCTCTAATGCTTGTAGCACATTTTAAAGTGACCTGATTGGTCGGTAGGAAGGAGACGGGCCGGCCAACCATGGGCGTGGCTACACTTCTGGTGTGAGTGTGGCGGCTTTAGAGCGACCTGATTGGTCGATCGGAAATGGGGCCGGCAAGTATGGGCCCAGCCACAACTTATGTGCGTGTGGCGAGTTTAAAGCGACCTGATTGGTCGAGGGAAATAGGGCCGGTTTAGGATGGGCGTGGCCAATGGAAAGTGGCGCCAGCTGGCCTAAGGCATGGCCACGCCTCCCTTTGCTGCTGCGGTTCCCTGTTTTATGATTCTGGGGGAGGTTTTGCACCTACTAATCCATGGCGGATTAATTTCCTAGTTTTCCTAGGCTTACTTTCGACAAGCAAGGTCTGGTATACTGCGCAACGCGCAAAAGTAATTGATTGAATTCTATGTGTTGACACAGAGTTCTTTAAGTTCATTGCCAGAGAGCAACATGCTTTCTGATTGAATACCTTATGCAAAGACCTTATCCTTAGTATTTGGAAATTCGTGTTACTCTGCTGCGAGTGAACACAAATTGTCATGACATATCAACATTAAGGGTTCAGTCGGGGAACATAGCAGAGAAAGCATTCGAAGAAGCTTATATTAAGCGAACATAGGCAAGGCGCCGAAACTTACAGAACATCTGGGATGGTTGCTACATGCGCCAGTCTGGATAAATTTCATGTAAATATATTGAATGGCTCAATAAATATGCCAGTGGAGAGCTTAACACTCATGGCTCCGTTTCCTTACAGAGTGACGTCACATCAGATGCAAGGTTTTACAATTTTAACCCTAAGTTAAAAACCACCATCAACAGTTCTTAGTCTTGCTTTGTCTCAATACTGGTCTATCAAACAATTGGATGTAAGCAATGCTTTCTTACATGGAAATCTTTCTGAAACTGTCTACATGGAGCAACCACCTGGATTTGTTGATCCTCACCACCCCACTCATGTTTGTTTGCTTCAGAAGTCTCTTTATGGTCCCAAACAAGCACCAAGGGCTTGGTATGAGAGATTTAGTCAGTATCTTCTTCAATATGGCTTCTCAAATTCTGCTTGTGACACCTCCATGTTTATCTATCACAAAGGGACTGCAAGAATGATTCTTCTTGTTTATGTTGATGACATTATTTTAGTGGATTATTCATATGCTTTGCTTACTACATTCATTACTTCTTTAAAGTCTGAGTTTGGTATGAAGGACTTAGGCCCCTTACATTATTTCTTGGGCATAGAGGCCACTTATGATTCTAAAGCTCAGAAGTTATTGTTGACACAAAATAAGTACTCTCTGGATTTTTTAAAAAAGCATGGCATGATGGGATGTAAACCTTGTAAAACTCCAGTTGCTCAAGGACAAAGGGCCTCTATCTGTGACGGCACAAATTTATCTGATGTTACTTTTTACATAAGTTTGGTAGGTGGTCTTCAATATCTCACTCTTACCAGACCTGACATAAGTTTTGCAGTTAACTATGTCAGCCAGCTTTTGCATAAACCAACAGATGTTCATCTTCAGCTGGCTAAACGAATTTTAAGGTATATCAAGGGTTATCTAGGTCAAAGGATTACTCTTACTTTTGGTAACTGCTTTGAGCCACAGGATTATAGTGACAGTGATTGGGCTGGCTGTCCAGATACTCGCAGATCTACTTCTGGGTATTGTATTTTTGTTGGTGGTAATCTAGTCTCTTGGTCCTCTAAGAAACAACAAACCATTTCTCGTTCTTCCACAGAGGAAGAGTATCATGGTTTAGCTAATGTAGCTGCTGAGATTTTACGGCTATCCTACTTATTTGAAGAATTGGCATTTCATCTTTCTCTGCCCTGCAAATTATTTTGTGACAATCAAGGTGCTGGGAGTCACACTGCAAATCCAATTTTTCACGCTCGGACTAAACACATTGAAGTGGACTATCATATGATTAGGGACTTGATCAAGTATGGATTCTTACGAGTTTCCTATGTTCATACATCTCACCAGATCGACTTATTCACTAAAAAATCGCAGTTCAGTGCTTTGTGGGCCAAACTAATGCCTCCTGTACGGACATCAGTTTGAGGGGGGATGTAAGCAGATATAATGGTCAGGATTAGTTTAATTAACAGATATGTGACAACCTGTCTTTGTTGTACGGATCTTCTCTGTTGCATTTATTGCTTAGTCACATGTTTTATGTGTAAGTGTGATAGGTCTGTGTCTATATAAGGTCTTTGTCCTATATTATTCTTTTTATCTTTTGTCAATCAATACAACACAACTCTTACACAACCCATATGATTGATACTCATTTTTGATTATTATCTCATGAACACAATTGCGACAGTAGTTGGCCATTAAAATTGAACAAACATAGAGTGCAAACGAGCAGGAAGTAGTTGTATCAAACCCGAATTCATAAACACCAACCAAATAAGAAAACCTCTTAATGAGTTTGAATTCCTTTACCTCAGCATTTGTAACCTTTATAACTTGAGAATTCAAAACAATATTAAGAAAATTATGTTCAGAAATGAAGGGTTTACCCTCTTGATAATCCAGGAACATCGAAATCCCCTTGTATTTCTGAACTTCATTAACAACACTAGATGAAACAATTATTGGTGTAGATCGAAATTTACCTTCATCTGTTGCCCTTGGAGTTGAAGAATTTTGAATTGATTCTCTTACTGAACTTAAACCAACGGAGTCAAGTGAAATTAATTTCAATTCAACGTCAGTTGCATTCTCGGTCATCTTCAACTCCGATTCACCAGATCTGTGAGAGCAATTTGTTGTTGCGGTAGAATCTAAAACTCCAGCTCCCACTAAATCATAGTTATCTTTAGTCATGTACTCCAATTCCTCAATATTAGTTTCTACCTGCGAGTCAATAGTTATGCCACCGATCTCATCGTCGAAGCTTGGTGGTGATCTGCCCTGATGATAGCTTTTCCATGTAGCCAAGAATAATTTAGTAAAAGCTTCACAAAAACCTTTAATAATCTCCGGCGAAGACCTGTTGTGATTTTTCATCAGTAACTTGTGAAGGTAATCTTTTTTTACTGAAATTTCTGCTTCTACTTGTGAAACTCTATTTGTTGCAGCGGCCATCGTAACAGTCAGAGAATTGACCGTCTGATACCACTTGTAGTGGTATTCACTACAATTGGATCATCAATGATAGTTGGGATCTCTAAGGATAGAGATAAATTGGGGTAGATAGAGGGAATTAGAGGTTTAGAGTAAGAAATAGACGAATTAGGGTGATAATGAGAAGACATCGTTAGACAAAGAAGTTGTAGAAGCAATTAGAGAAGAAGGTAAGTTTTACATAATTCATTGGCTACCTTAAGGAGGTGTACAACAATCCATATATAAGGTTGGATGACACACTACTATCGTGCTGAGCACGAGCCACTCACATGATTAGCAATAACTAAAACTACTAACGGCACCTGGCTCATAACTAGATAGGTCCTGCTCATAACCAGGATGGTCTGCCTCATGTAGGTCCATGACATCTTTTCTTCTCCCTAGATCACTTCTCTTTATATTCATAAAGTATTAGAAAAATCTAACCCCTTAATATATCAATAAAATTATGCTAAGGCCCCACCCATAGGTTACCCATAATATGGGGCCCTTAATTAAAAGAAGTTTAATTCTAGGTCCCAAATTATTAAAAGACATTCATGCCCTTAGATATATTATCAAGCCCCTACTTAAATAATAAGTCCAAAATTATTAAATATAGTAAACATGATGTCACACCCGCCTGTACCACCGACCGCCACCACCACCGGCCACCAACAACCACCACCACCGCCTCCGAAGACCACCACCACCGACAACCATCGCCCCCGACTACCACCAGTAACTACCACCACCACCTCCGACCACCATCGCCTCCCACCACCACCACCTCATCCGTCCACCGCCTCCCATCAACAATACATGGATGTGTAATCAGAAGTTACACATGCACATGACATGTGTATCCAGAAGTTACACATCCATATGACATGTGTATCCAGAAATTACACATCGATATGGCATGTATAATGAGAAGTTGCACATTAATAATTTGACATCAAAAAGAAAACACACAAAAAATACAATTATTACTTTAATATTCATTTACAATAATTTCTTAGCATGTGTAACTAGAAGTTATACACGCATCTGTCTAGTGTAATTCAGAGTTACATATGCATCTATCTAATGTAATTGAGAGTTACACATGCATCTAATTTGTGTATTCAGCGTCAACTCCAATTCCATCGAACCATTACCACATTCAAGCAATTAGCTTTTATGAAGTTATCTGAAACCTGAAACATAACAACAAGCAATCAGTATTTATAAGATTAAAATGAACAATACATACAAAAATGTATATTCAGTTTCACAAGCATCTGACTAATGTATATTCAGTTTCACAGTATAGCAGTTACACAAGCATCTAAATTGCGTAACTGAGAGTTACACATGCATATAACGTGTGTAATTAGGAGTTACACATTCATATTGGTATGTATATCCAACAGTTAGACACACATATTTTCATGTAAAGATGAAACATACAATGGCTTATTCATATGTATATATATAAAGCACAAATATTAAATCAAAAAAAGTATATAGTGCTTGTGCCGAGCGGTACCACTATATACACTATGGCTTCCCTCAACAAAATGTAAAAGAAGTAAAAGGACAACAAAAAGTAGTAGTTGGTAATCTAGAAATCATCAATTGCATGTTACAAACTTCATTAGCCAAGCCATCAAAAAGCATTATTCAGAGGACCACATTAAAAAAGGATCAAAAATCCAAACATAATAATCCAAAATAGGTTCCAAAACAATCTAATGTATACTAATACTCTGAATTCAAATTAGTGGGGACTTACACATTCAAATTCTAGGAAACACTATCAATCAAACTAGTAAATCATTCATAAATCCCATATGGAATGAAAACATATGAACATAATAATCATCTCATATAAAGGACAAATGATTAAGTCAACAGGGTTGAGATTTTACCTCTGAAGTGGCGATGACACATTATTCCTGGGAATATGAATCCCATATTTCTTATGAAATAATGCATCAGGCTGAAAATTACAACATAGTAGTCAGTACCAAAGTGAAAACCAAAATCAATATTTGAATCCAAAAGCAAGGAAAGAAAACAGAGATGGAAAGAATTCAGCACCAGAAACAACCACTACTTATGGTTCTGGTTCTACTTCTACTTCTTCTTCCTTTTTTTATCACAGTTTCATTAGAGTTCACACTGAATCTAGCAAAATCATCAACATCTTCCTAGTGTAATTGGTAGTTACAGATGCATTTCCCAAGTGTAACTAAGAGTTACAGATGCTCACATAATGTTGACCAGTATGTGTAAATTAAGAGTTACAGATGCATTTTCCAAGTGCAACTAAGGTAGCCAAATTAACCAGCATGTGTAAGTAAAAATTCCACATATAATTAGCATGTGCAATTAGAAACTACACCTCTATTTAGCTTGTGTAACTAGAAGTTCCACATACACTTAGCTTGTGTAAAGGAACAAGCTAGATTTTAAAGTAGAGATGAAATCTAAATATTTCAGAAACAATTTCCCGAAGAAAAAAGGAACAAGCTATATTTATCATGCAATATATGAAGTCAGCTCTCTCACCAATTGCATTGTTGCCTGATTTTTAGCAGCCAGTGGATGCATTGCTATTTGTCTCTTCTTTTCCCTCCTAAAGGCCCCAACCAAAGCAGCTTCAAACTCCTTTTTCTGTAACATATATATATATTTCAACCAGATGTTAATATTTTAGGGGATAAAGTAGCGCCAACAAATCTAATACATGAGGCTTCTTTCTATCACACGTTAGTGGAATAAATGATCCATGCAATCCTTCCCACTTAAAGGAGCCTGTATATCCGAAAAGGATACACTCGGAAAATCAACTTCCTGGTTCTCAGTTCTTTCATTAACCAAACTCCGCAATTTCTTTACCTCTTTCTGTATATAAACCAAAATCAGAAATGAGCATATCTCTAAGTCAATAATAGGACGTAAGAAAACGCGATAAATTTGGTAAATTAATAATGTGCCATTAGAAAACTAATAGCTCAACTATTAAAGGTCATTGTTAAGTTTTTGATATGATTCAAATCCAATGTATACATGAAAGATATATTAGTAACACGAAGGCAATTTAGGATGGTCGAACACTAGAGAAGTTTTAGTGAACCATCAATCTAACACCTAATAGATATAACATCAATCCAGTACTTTGGTGAATGTACAAAATTCAATCATGTCAAATTAACTTATGTTAAAAACTATGGGATAATCTCAAACCTAGAAATGAGCAGCATCTTTGTCCTTATCAGTGAAAACTACAGTTGAGCAACCAATGTATCCAGCTCCAGTTTCAGCCCAAAGGATCTCTACAGGGTTTCTGCAACCAAAACACTGTTCCAGTTGACACAACTCAATCATATGAGCATATGTATCTATAAGTTACACATCTAATTATCATGTGTAACTAGTAGCTACACTTTCATTTTGCTTGGGGTACCTAGAAGTTACACATCTAATTAGCATGTGTAACTAGTAGTTGTACATCTTGTTAGAGCACTGCTCGGTCGAACTCGCAAGCGTTGTTATCTCAATCTTGTTTGTCAAGTTTAGTAATCAAAACTATGAGTCTTGCTTTCTAGTCTACTTATAGTAATGTCTCGGACTAGGAAAGATTGTGTAGTTGAGCTTTAGACTTCACGGTGTTCATCGATTGAAGACGAAGAACTAGTAAGGAGAGCTTGTAGAACTTCATCAACAAAAGGTATGTGGAAACTGAAACTCATCTAACACTCAGAAAGTATTTTTCTACTCTATCTCCCTTCTTGAGACAAAAGTCGTATTACTATATAGTATTCGATTATGCACATTTGATATTTCGAGCTGAGTTTAACTCGCTTACATATTTCTCGAAATATGTGTTGGTAAGCTTTCGCTTTAACCAAGTTCATCTTATATTCTTGACGAAATTCAAAATATGATCATATGAAAATTGCCTGGTAACATCTTACAAGATTTGTGTGATACAGTCATGTGATGTAGACTCGGAATATTTTGTATTGATTATTTCAATAACTTGGAAATCGCTTTGATGCTAATAGTTAGTGAAAACGACTATTGTCATCCTCTAAGAAAGTTTCAATGCTTGAAATAGAGTTTAGAACACTTAACCATAATTATATTATAGACATAGTATGCATACTTGCATATATGTTGATTCAAGACCGATATAGTATGCGTACCCGTATGCGTATTGGGAGGGTCAGGTAAAGTATGGAAGCCTTGGTATGCATACCCGTACGTGTACTGAAATAGAGTTTAGAACACTTAACCACAATTAGATTATAGACATAGTATGCATACTTGCATATATGTTGATTCAAGACCGATATAGTATGCATCCCGTATGCATACTGGGAAGGTCAGGTAAAGTCCGGGAGCCTTGGTATGCATACCCGTACGCATACTGGCGAACTCAGTTGAAGTCCGGGAACTTTTGTATGCATACCCGTACGCATACTAATTCAACTGTTGTTTTAGGACGTGCGATAGTATGCGTACCCGTTCGCATACTGTGAGACACAATCCAAGTCCGACTACTTAAGTATGCGTACCCGTTTGCATAGTTGAGTGGGTTTATTCATGAACTAATACATTTATGTATTAAGGAATGCAATCTTTTGCAAACCGTGGCTATAATGTTCATTACTTGATTCGGGTGAATCAAAATCGATTTTGCTTCAATTGTGTCTTGTATACTTCTATGAGAATGTAAACAATTGAACAACTTTATAACTAGTTTCATTTGAGTCATTTGAACTAGTTGTGGTTAAGATGAATAAGGTTGATATGAAAGTGTTCCTATGGCTAACTTCGGTTAACTATTGTTGAGCCAACAAGGTGCACACGTTTAGGTACGGTTACTCATATCTAATGGAAGTCACTTTTCATCTGTGTGTAAAAATCTAAGTTCGATCTAACGGTTGAAAGATATTAGCTTGAGTCTAATCAGGTTTTCATCTATCGGTGAATATTGAATGCTTTGTTACCAAGGTAGCATTATTGCAAACCCTGATTTTGAAGACTATATAAAAGAGAACTCTAGCAACTGGGAAACCTAATCCGCACACCTCATGTGTGATATTAGTTGCGACTAGAGTCGATTCTCCTTTAACCTTAGGTTTATCACGAAACCCTTTAGGTTAACGACTTGAAGATTTCATTGGGATTGTGAAGCCAGACCCAACTATTTTCTCTGTAGTTGTATGTTCTGATCTTTCCATGTTATATCGTATTGAGTACTATCTTCTCTAAGATTTGGTCGAGATTGATTCTCCGGTAGGCAAGATAAAAAGTAGTCACAAACATCTTCGTCTCATCATTTGTGATTCCACAATATCTTGTTTCGCTACCATACTATTAAGATTATTGTGAGGTGATTGATATTTCTAAGGTGTTCTTCGGGAATATAAATCCGGTATATCAATTGGTTTCTGTTCACCTTGTGTTGATGGTGGTTTTTAGTTCAAGGGATAAAATCGTAAACCTTGTATTTAATGCGCTATCATCCTGCAAAGGAACATAAGCCATTTAAAAGCAATGAGTGCTTAAGCCTCTTCGCTCACATATGTATTGAACAATTCAATATATATGTATATATGAAATTTACTCAGAATGGTGTGTGCAACAGAAATCCCAAAATATTCTGTGAATTTTATCTTCCACCATCATTATTCACTAATGCATGACTTTACTAGTATTTTCCTATTCTATGTTCCCAACCGAACTCTCAATATTGACATGACATGACGATTAAATGTTCACTCTCAGCAGAGTAGCATGAATCCCCCAAAGTGTCAGTATTGAGATATGCATGGAAGTACTCACACAGGCTGCATCACTCTCTGACAAAGAGAATTTTGTATCGACGCACTTTTAAGTTAGCTCGATCGAACACGCTTAAATTACTTAGGGAAAATCTAGACTGTTAATATCAGTCTCAAAAATGATCACGGCCACACGATTTGGCCGCGCAATTTAACAAGCTTAGACAACTCCTAGCAGAACTAGGCAATCACCATAGTGACCACCGGCGGGCCCAATAGTGCCCTAGTCGATCGAGTCCTATTTTTCTCATTCACAAGTGCTTCTGTAGATGGGGAAAAACGATTTGCGGGTTTTTAAGGAATTGAGGAGACGACCGTACGGAGGAGACTCCTCGAACCGAGCGAAATGTTAAACCTCACACAGATGCACCGCTGCAAAGGGGGTGCTTTAGATTCGAGAGATCAATCTGTAGTACTCCGGCCTAAATCAAGACAATGACCGTTCCAGAGTAAATTCGGTCACAAGAGAGGATGGGTTGATCTGTAGGAGGGAAGCTGAGAAATGTATGGAATGAATGGTAATCAAAGATTGTGGGTGTGTGAATTCCAAATACGATAAGCTCTGAGTGATTGAAATTGCTCAATTGAGAGTAGTTGCTCAATTGATGAGTTGATGATCTCGTGTTGTCGATGAGACGTGAGATTGATGATACCGTTGATGATGATTCAATCATGATTCAGAGACTTATTTATATTGCTGGAATTGTAGACACCATGATTCCATGAAGTGTGACAGTTGATGGAATCAAGGAGTGGGGAAGTGGAGATCGTGTTTGAAACCAGTTGCTCAACGTGTGGAGACTTGGTCGATTTTCCACCCACTACCTCATGAATTCCTTCAACTGATTGCACGACTTGCTCACATTCCATCGTGTGTTTGAACACACGTGCCGTAGACCGCCAGACCAAAACCCTAAGTGATATCCCCCCAAGTGACACGATTGACGTCTCGTGGTTTGTTATTTAATTGATGACTTCGTGGTTTGATGGGACGATGAGACAATAAGCTCGGGATAATTACACCTGGGGACTGCCAGTACAGGATGCCTTTACGTCCCTCAACAGGTTTATTTCTAATATCAGCAATCATCACTGTTGAAGCTTTACGAGCCGCAGAAAATTCTCAACATGAAGACGTACATGTGCATCAAAGACTCCAAAGTACAAATCAGAGATGTTTTCACGTGTCCAGCCACACCATCGATTCTGAAGTGTAACTGGGGACTGCTCATCGCATCCCATTCCATACAACCATCCAAGATTCAGAATACGGTTCAAAATATGTCGCTTATAATGAATTCCTCAAAGATTCACGACACATCGTCCATCCGTCTACCTACCTAGCCGGCACGCCACAAATCTTCAAGAAGCGTCTAGTCTGCAAGGGGAATATTAAACAAAAGAATGGGAGAGATCGGATTGCAAAATCATACACACATGCTCTACTCTAACCTTACCGAGGAGCGCTACGTCTAAAGTTTCAAGCATGAATGAGGGATTATTATTCGATCCATCCCTGGCTCCAGCCACATGAAACAAAAACTACTAAACATCAAAGAAGTTTCATCAACGCCAGGGCCAATGGTACCTTCACTGGAGTCCTCTCTGGAGCTGCTTCAACATCCTCTTCGGAAGCCGTTTCAACATCCTCTCGAGTCGATTCAACATCCTCTTCAGCTTCTTCAACATCTTTTCAGAAATTTCTTCAGCAGCCTTTTAAGGATATTCCTCATGATAGGGCTCGTCCAGATCAGAGTCGAGGATTATGGCATTGTCATAAAAAGGGCATTCATGTTTATCCAGGAATTCATGTTATGCTCCACCCTCCTTCACTTTAGCCGTGCATCAAACCTTTCAGCCCTAGCACTTGTTAGCTGAGATGCTTCATCGCGCCTCCACTTTTCCTCCATGCTAACCAAATCCAGGAAATCTTGGACACGCTCTCGAATGATACTCAGATGTACAAGGGACTTGGAATGCAGTTTGAGATCCCAACCAACAGTATGCCTAATCTACCTGGGGCCAACCGACATCATGCTAGGGGAATGCTTACTTGGACACCTCTTGAACGTGACATGTTCCAAGGACAGGCCGACCCATCTCTCCTGGTAACATCTAACTTTGTATCATAAGTTTTACCTTTATTTGTCACCATCTAGTGCTTACCCCGCAACAATGTCACTGTTACGTACTAAGCATGGGACTTCATATTGATGGTGGTTTTAGTTCAAGGGAAAAAATCGTACACCCTGTATTTAATGCGTTGTCATCATGAAAAGGAACAGAAGCCATTTAAAAGCAATGAGTTCTTAAGCCTCTTCGCTCACATATGTATTGAGCAATTCAATATATCTGTATATATGAAATTTACTCAAAATGGTGTGTGCAACAACAATCGCAAAATATTCTGTGAATTTTATCTTCCACCAGCATTATTCACTAATGCATGACTTTCCTAGTATTTTCCTATGCTATGTTCCCAACCGACTCTCAATATCGTCATGACATGACGATTAAATGTTCACTCTCAGCAGAGTAACATGAATCCCCTGAAGTGTCAGGATTGATATCTGCATGGAAGTACTCACACAGGCTGCATCACTCTCTGACAAAGAGAATTTTGTATCGATGCACTTTTAAGTTAGCTCGATCGAACACGCTTAAATTCCTTAGGGAAAATCTAGACTGTTAATATCAGTCTCAAAAATGATCGCGGCCACACGATTTGGCCGCGCGATTTAACAAGCTTAGACAACTCCTAGCAGAACTAGGAAATCACCATAGTGACCACCGGCGGGCCCACTAGTGCCCTAGTCGACCAAGTCCTATTTTTCTCATTCACAAGTGCTTTTGTAGATGGCTTAGATTTAATTTAAGATGGCCCAGGAGATGTCAGCATACTCAGTGGCGGCTCATCTTCACACATGGCCAATCGGCCTGTTCAAATTAGCGCTCAGCGCTTTGGTTCGTTTAACCAAACTAGGGTTGGCCGCACGGTTTCCAAACCCTATATCAACGGTAGCAAACATCTTCCGTAAAAACTATCTCGTCTGTCCAACTTCGCTAGCTTGGTCGGACGGCTTGGACCAAATATTAGGCGATCAATTAGGTACCTCATTGATCACCGACCACCCCCTCCTGCAAGGAGCTATCGACTGAGCTACGGCTCTCCCGTGCGATCCCGGACGATCGCCCAAAGATTTCCCTTTGCGCTGCTTCAACAGCAGTCACTAACTGCCGCAAATCGTCTCGACCACTCAACTTGGCCAGCCGATTTGAACGATCCGGATCTAAATTAGATCATCCGGTAGGATTTTAGAATGGATACCATCCGCCACTCGCCTACAGGGAGTGATCGACCAAGCAGTAGCTCATCCATAGAGCTACCAAACGATTTCCAAAAGATGTCCGGTCGTGCTCTTCTTTTAGGACGATGAACTCACGACTAATTTAGACAAGCTTAAAAACAGCGATGCTTCTTACACATCGATTATTTTTAGCTGCTTATTCAAAAGCGATGCTTTACATACATCGATTATAACCAATTCTTTATAAATATCGATTTTACAATTAATTTATTATTTGACCTAAAAGCATTGTGTGCTGCTTTCAGTGACGAGTCCCACGACTCGAGCCACTTACTCGAGGCATCAAACATGTCACAAACTGGGGGATGCTCACTGGGGTATTGGTCTGGCGGTTTACAGCGTGCGGCATGCAACGCGCCCATTACGAGAACGTGTTAGGAAAGAACGGACGGTTAACAACAATGAAATAGTGGGTAAAAGTGTGACCAGTTTCCCCTCGTAGTGGAAATGCGGTGATGACCACTCTTTACACAATTCCACTCCTCAATTTGCCTAATCACCTCCACTTCCTACGAGATCAGAGTGTGCTCGAACATGACTTGTATAAATAGGATTTTCAATCTATTCAAACGAAGAAGACAAGTGTTATCACCACAAGTATCCAGAAAACACCAAGAACTCATAGCTTACATTCTGCAAGCCAGTTCCACATTCTGATACAAGTCATAAACATCCACACCTTCATAATTCAACATTCTGATCTCAAACATCTTCTTCGCTTCCCTCCCTAAGATCAACCCCTTCTCCTTCACTTTCTGACCGAATTGAATCTGGAATGACCATTTCTTGGTTTAGGCCAGAGTCTTACAGATTGATCTCTCGAATCTAAAAGTACTCCCGTGCAGTGCATTGTTTAGGGTTTGAATTCGTTTCTCATCAACACACCCAAATTTACCAAAAACAGCAGAACCGGTTTTTACCCTCAAACAATTGGCGACCACAGTGGAGATTAATTCTCGGTTACAAGATCAATTTTCGATTTCATTTCAATTTTCTCAAAATTCAAGATGGTGGATCTTAGGTCTGGATCAGCGACAAATCCTGATGTTACTGGCGCTGACAACACCCCTGGTGTCCACATTCCTGCCGGTGACACCAATGTACCGCCTACCAGCACGATCAACGCATATCGCGGTACTACATCCTCAACCACCAACACCAGCGGCGCAGAAGACACTCCCTTAGGCGTGACACATATAATCACCTAAGCCAGAGCCGCTGCCGCCACCAATATTTCTTCGAGCGTAACGCCCCCGGTCGTTACTAGAGCTACTGCCACTTCCCCATCAGGATAAGAGACCGGAGGAGCCAAAGGAGGCTAACCCCCTATCACCATTATTGATTTGATGGAAAGACGAGAAGTTCTCTCTAAGGATTAGAAGAACATGGTTACAACTCAGAAAGAGGTACTCACTTTCCTCAAGACGCTAATGGAGCGACTATCACAAGAGTCGCGTCATCCCATAGAACCAAAGAGGAGTACTTTCAACACTTTTGGCGCAAGCACTTCAACAGGGCGTGCATTCATAGATGAAGAAGTTCGTGTTGCTCCTGATCGTTCAAGGGAAAGGAATCATCCGTTCAATTTCATAACGCTTGAGTATCTAGAAAGACTTCTACAGCATCGAGGAAAGGAAAACTCGGTAGACCTGCACTAGCATCAACCTCCTTATCTTCCTGATGTGCAAAGAGTTCCTCTTCCGAGAAGATACTCCTCTCCTCAATTTTCCCTTTATGACGGAACTGGTAATGCTCGTGAACACATATCTCGTTTTCTGGCGTCATTAGGAGAGCACGAATACAATCATGTCCTCCGCTTGAAAGAGTTCTCAAAGTCACTTACTGGGAGTGCGTACACCTGGTACAACAACATTGCACCAAATAGCGTATCCAACTGGTGTGAGATGGTAACCTCTTTCTACAAGAAGTATTTCTCCGTATCCGAGCAAATCACCTTTTAAGATTTGGGTAGGATGTTCCAACGAAACAATGAGCAATCAAATGATTATGTCAAGAGGTTCAAAATCCAGGCACTGGATTGTCACGATCCAAATATGATTGAACAACGATTGGTGGAATTATGCATTAATAGGATGGTACCCATCTATCGTGCTATGCTGGAGAATCTGCAGTTTCAGACATCCTCTGAACTTCGTGAAGCTGTTAAACACTCGGTTACAACAGCACCTGCCCTGCTAGAAAGAACCAGGCCTTCCAGGAATGAAGAGCCTCATGATATTCGTGGAAGCATACATCTCACCAACAAGCAATACAACCTTCAGCCTTCTGTAAGCAGCTTCACTGAAGCAGCAAGAGGAAAACCACCGAGATACAACATCCTGCGCGTCCAAAACCGCCAACTCCAACCTCAGTACCACATGCACGACTAACACAATGATAAAACAACGTCCGAGATATACCATATCTGGCTTGACGGCAACAAAATCGATGAGAGACGCTTTCAGAATTTCGTCTCCCATAGAAGAAGTAGTTGCATTACAGAAGGAGGTCGCACCCGGGACTTAATAGGTAGATACGAACTTTCCATGTCAAGAGCTTCTTCATATTTACACAACCTCTTAGTTAAGTCATCCGCATGAGGGAACTTCCCTACTCCTCAAAGACACGATTCAAAGATGATAAAGGCAAAGGAGTGTGGCTTGGGACTGCTCAACACTACCCATCTCAAATATGCAAGCAAGCTATCATTATGATTCCAAGATGTCCAAAAACGAGGACATACTCAAGATAGCATACGTATTGTCAAAGACCAGCGATATGACTGGACGTCTATGAAACGCAACGTAGACGCAAATACGGACTCATGATCAGTAACTCGTACGATCTTCATCAACATTGGGTCCAACTCCAACTATCTTCTAAAGTATATCTTTTAGAAACCCAGCGCAACTATCAAGTTGAAAGCTCAATAGATACTCGTGGGCAGGGGACTGTCTCCATCTTTTCCGTTCCATGAGAAAACATCAAGGAAGCTATCGATTCCATCATCAGCTTCTCCCTCTAATAACGAGACAATATCTACCATTATATGAATTCCGCCAAGTTCGCGCAAGTAGCTACCACGTCTCTCCCTGCCGGTCTCTTTTGATCACAGCTGCTGCCAAGAATCGTTGTTGCTCACCAGAGCTTCACCATATATATCAACAACCACTACGGACAGAGAGCCATGTAACTCACGATTGGGTACTGAGGCTCAACACAGAATCCCTTCACTGCCAAGGACTTCTTCAACACAAGAGATACGGCCAATCAAGAAGCATGTAATTTGCAAAGGAAAATCAAACTGAAGATCGGTCGAATCCTTAACCATTATTGTTATCTCCCCTATTTCGAATTACCGGAAGAGAGCGTTGCATGCATTGAGATGTTACAATAGAAACGGTATTCTTTCCCATGAGGAGAAAACACGACTGTCGGCTAGCACTGTTTGTGTGTCGTGCTCCCATCTTCCATATCGTATCGCCTCAGAAGAATTGGAAGAACTCATTTTTCGAAATCAAGGGATAGGGGCGCCCTCGCTGGAGTTCTCTATAGAAGCCGTTTCAACCCACACTCCAGAAGCCGTTTCAACGCACGCTCTCTCCTGAAGCCGCTTCAACGATCTCTCCAGAAGAAGCCGCTTCAAAGCACGCTCCAGAAGCCGCTTTAACGCACACTCCTGAAGCCGCTTCAACTTACGCTCTCTCCTGAAGCCGCTTCAACGCTGTGTCCAGAAGAAGCCGCTTCAACGGACGCTCTAGAAACCGCTTCAACGCATGCTCTCTCCTGAAGCCGCTTCGACGCTCTCTCCAGAAGAAGCCGCTTCAACGCACGCTCTAGAATCCGCTTCGACGCATGCTCTCTCCCGAAGACTCATCAACACTCTTTCCCGAAGCCACTTCAGCACTCTCTTCAGAGGCCGAAGCCGCTTCAACAACTTACTAACAAATGCAAGGGAAGTTCGTCTTTCAAGAGAAAATAATCTCGGGATAATTACACCTGGGGACTGCCAGCACAGGATGCCTTCACGTCCCTCAACAGGTTTATTTCTAATATCAGCAATCATTACTGTTGAAGCTTTACAAGCCGCAGAAAATTCTCAACATGAAGACGTACATGTGCATCAAAGACTCCAAAGTACAAATCGGAGATGTTTTCACGTGTCCAGCCACACCATCGATTCTGAAGTGTAACTGGGGACTGCTCATCGCATACCATTCCATACAACCATCCAAGATTCAGAAGACGGTTCAAAATATGTCGCTTAGAACGAAGTCCTTAAAGATTCACGACACATCGTCCATCCGTCTAACTACCTAGACGGCACGCCACAAATCTTCAAGAAGCGTCTAGTCTGCAAGGGGAATATCAAACAAAAGAATGGGAGAGATCGGATTGCAAAATCATACACACATGCTCTACTCTAACCTTACCGAGGAGCGCTACGTCTAAAGTTTCAAGCATGAATGAGGGATTATTATTCGATCAAGCCCTGGCTCCAGCCACATGAAACAAAAACTACTAAACATCAAAGAAGTGTCATCAACGCCAGGGCCAATGGTACCTTCACTGGAGTCTTCTCCGGAAGCCGTTTCAACATCCTCTCGAGCCGCTTCAACATCCTCTTCAGCTTCTTCAACATCTTTTCAGAAATTACTTCAGCAGCCTTTTAAGGATATTCCTCATGATAGGTCTCGTCCAGATCAGAGTCGAGGATTACGGCATCGTCATAAAAAGGGCATTCATGTTTATCCAGGAATTCATGTTATGCTCCACCCTCCTTCACTTTAGTCGGGCATCAAACTTTTCAGCCCTAGCACTTGTTAGCTGAGATGCTTCATCGCGCCTCCACTTTTCCTCTATCCTAACCGAATCCAGGAAAGCTTGGACACGCTCTCGAACGATATTCAGATGTACAAGGGACTTGGAATGCAGTTTGAGATCACAACCAACAGTATGCCTAATCTACCTGGGTCCAACCGACATCATGCTAGGGGAATGCTTACTTGGACACCTCTTGAACGTGACATGTTCCAAGGACAGGCCGACCCATCTCTCCTGGTAATATCTAACTTTGTCTCATAAGTTTTACCTTTATTTGTCACCATATAGTGCTTACCCCGCAACAATGTCATTGTTACGTACTAAGCATGAGACTTAATATTGATGGTGGTTTTAGTTCAAGGGATAAAATCGTAAACCCTGTATTTAATGCGTTGTCATCATGCAAAGGAACAGAAGCCATTTAAAAGCAATGAGTGCTTAAGCCTCTTCGCTCACATATGTATTGAACAATTCAATATATCTGTATATATGAAATTTACTCAAAATGGTGTATGAAACAGTAATCCCAAAATATTATGTGAATTTTATCTTCCACCAACATTATTCACTAATGCATGACTTTCCTAGTATTTTCCTATGCTATGTTCCCAACCGAACTCTCAATATTTACATGACATGACGATTAAATGTTCACTCTCAGCAGAGTAGCATGAATTCCCCGAAGTGTCAGTATTGAGATCTGCATGGAAGTACTCACACAGGCTGCATCACTCTCTGACAAAGAGAATTTTGTATCGACGCACTTTTAAGTTAGCTCGATTGAACACGCTTAAATTCCTTAAGGAAAATCTAGACTGTTAATATCAGTCTCAAAAATGATCACGGCCACACGATTTGGCCGCGCGATTTAACAAGCTTAGACAACTCCTAGCAGAACTAAGCAATCACCATAGTGACCACCGGCGGGCCCAATAGTGCCCTAGTCGATCGAGTCCTATTTTGCTCATTCACAAGTGCTTCTGTAGATGGGGAAAAACAATTTGTTAGTTTTTAAGGAATTGGGGAGACGACAGTACGGAGGAGACTCCTCGAACCGAGCGAAATTTTAAACCTCACATAGATGCACCGTTGCAAAGTGGGTGCTTTAGATTTGAGAGATCAATCTGTAGTACTCCGGCCTAAATCAAGATAATGACCATTCCGGAGGAAATTCGGTCACAAGAGAGGATGGGTTGATTTGTAGGAGGGAAGCTGAGAAATGTGTGGAATCAATAGTAATCAAAGATTGTGGGTGTGTGAATTCCGAATACGATAAGCTCTGAGTGATTGAAATTGCTCAATTGAGAGTAGTTGCTCAATTGATGAGTTGATGATCTCGTGTTGTCGATGAGACGTGAGATTGATGATACCGTTGATGATGATTCAATCATGATTCAGAGACTTATTTATATTGCTGGAATTATAGACACCATGATTCCATGAAGTGTGACAGTTGATGGAATCAAGGAGTGGGGAAGTGGAGATCGTGTTTGAAACCAGTTGCTCAACGTGTGGAGACTTGGTCGATTTTCCACCCACTACCTCGTGAATTCCTTCAACTGATTGCACGACTTGCTCACATTCCATCGTGTGTTTGAACACACGTGCCATAGACCGCCAGACCAAAACCCTAAGTGATATCCCCCCAAGTGACACGATTGACGTCTCGTGGTTTGTTAGTCAATTGATGACTTCTTGGTTTGATGGGACGATGAGTCCATGTAGTCGTTGAGTTGAACATGATGTTCTGAAACTCATGAATTGAACATGTCATGAGACAAAGGTATAGTTCTTACGATGAAGTGAGCAAGTATCGCTCATTCGATGGATCGTTGAATACCGATTGTTGAACCAATATTCTTTGGTTGGAGAAAATATTCTTCATCTGAGTAAATGTTGCTCATGTGATGAATTACTGAATATTTGATCGTCTGAGCATGTGTTGCTCATCTGATGGATTATTGGCAGCGTACTAAAAATATTAATTAAAGTACGGGTTGTTGAACCGAGCATAATTAATAAGATTAATGACTATGAGGTCGTCGTAAAATTATTAAGGTTGGAATCTGGAATGATGATCCTTGGATTCAGAAACCCTAATTTGATCAATTGATGATCAATTCACGGTTCGTCAGAATTTTAACCATGGGACGAAGGAGGGAGCGACTACATGGGACCGTGGATCAACCATGTAGTGTCCATATGATCACGTGAGAAAATACGAAGAACTCTTGAAGAGTTGACGATTTGTTGGTGGAAGAATGATTAAATGCTGGCTTAATCATTTATTCAAAAATGCTCGTCTGAGCCTTAGGTGAGAAAACCTAATTAATTATGACGAGGCGAGGGGTCGACCATGGAGTCATGAAACCGGACCTGGGTTGTCACGTGACCGCCTGACGATCACTTCATGAAAATCCAAAGTGTTTGGAAGACATTTGGACCTAATACGAGCAATTGTGCAAATTAGGTCAAAACTGTGAAAATTGATGGGACCGGATTCCGTGAGCCAAAGAGCCAATCTTGGTCGGTCAAGATAGCGTGCTCGTGTCCCCAAGGCGTCCGCGTCTCAGTCCTGAGAATTTTGATATTTTCTGGTGTGCAATTGAGCATCCATTCGAGAAAATATGCCAAAATTAGGGTTTCGACGAAACTGAGGAAAACACCATGAGATGATGAAAAATAATTATAAAATAAGGAATGAGGAGGCGTGGGACCGCCATGGTCAAGGCATGGTCGTCCGGTCGTGACCACGGTCCCGTGGTGCCTTTTCCTTAATTTTATAATATTTTGATGATTTTATGAAAAATTCATGAATTTTGAGAAATTTGATGAATTTAGGAAGTTTTCATGAATTGAAGGAGTTTTCATGAGTTCAAGGAAGAAAAAAATATTAAAATAATAAAAACAAGGGCGTGTGGGACCGTGGAAGGCATGGTCGGCCGGCTAGGGCCCGGTCCCACGAGTTTCCCTATTTTTTTAATATTTTTAAGTATTTTGATGATTTGAGGGAATTTTTCCTAATTTGAGAGAAATACCATGAAATCAAGGAATTTGATGAATTCAAGGAAAACTAATAATAATAAAATAATAAAACAAAGGGACGTGTGGGACCGGCTAGAGCATGGCCGTCCGGCCAAGGCCCGGTCCCACAAGTTTTCATAATTTATTTATTTTATTATTATTTGATGATTTGTGCAAAAATACCATGAAATCAAGGAGTTTTTCATGAAATTAGAGAAATAATAATAATAATAATAATAATAATAATAAAATAATAAGGAACCGTGGGTGTGGGGCCGGTTGGGACCAAGGCATGGCCGGTTGGCCAATGGTCACGCCCCACACTCCTTTCCTTAATTTTATATTATTTTGTATGGAATTTATGGAAGTACCATGAAATCGAGGAGTTTCCTCGAGACGAAGGAAATTTGATAAAATGAGAGAATTTTCATCAAATCATGAAAAATAATAAAAATGCATTAAAAATATAAAACTGGCATGGGATTGACCACGACACGGTCGGTTGGTCGTGTGTCCGTGCTCCCAGCACCCTGGTCAATATTTTTAATTATGTATTATTTTCTTCTCTATTTTGCATAGGTTCATCGTTTCGTTGTATTTTTGAAATACTCGTTTGTGTGGTGACTGTTAGTGTATCATCGTTGAATACACCTTCACCATTTGAATCGGGGCTTACTTAGAGGTAGCTCAGATGCCCGGTTGTTGATTATTTATTACTAATTGTGGAATTCGGTAGAGAATAATTCACAAAACTGAGCAATAAGATGTTTATTATTAATTCATAGGATCAGCTGAGGATTCGACTACGAATTCAAAATAATAAAGTGATCATTACCATTCCACGGTATCATAGATTCGACCATAGAATCGGATTAATTAAGATTTATCTATTAACATTTATGAGACCAGTTGTGGATTCGATCATGAAATCAAAGTAATGAGATAATATAGTTATTGCTATTCTATGAGATCAAGCTGTGGATTCGATCATAGAATCAAAACAATTGTTATTGCCATTCCATGGGACCAGTCGTGGATTCGACCATGGAATAGGAGCAATTAGGAATAATTAACTTTGTGGCTCTATACTAGCAGAGCAAGCTGTCTAGGAGCATTAATTATCCCGATATGAGCTTGTCGGTAAGTCATATCCTTTATATAGTCAGGGTAAACTCGTTGTTCGTTCCTGAAGACGTTATCACTCTATACTAGCAGATCAAGTTGTCTAGGAGCCGTCCATCACGTGATGCTATATAGAAATAATCACTGAAAGTATTCAGTATTCATGAGATATGTCGTTGTCCACTCGTGAGACTACATATCCACATGTACTCTGAGAGAAGGTACTCTCCGTTGAGAATTCGATGAGAGACCCGTGTTTCGATACTCGCGTCTAATTGCTGAATCAGAGCTTCGTATAATTATGAGTTTACGAATTTAGCCTTTGTAGAAAATCCACCATCTCCATTAAGTCCCCTGCTTACTGAGGAAAGCTGTGTTCCTCAGTCAGCATTAAATGGTGATTTTCCGGCCATAAATAATAATACCAGTAATTGAACTTAGTCATAAGTTGAGACGTTACCGGATTTAGAGAGCATGAGCAAGCCACGACTTGATGAAGGCTTCAATGTCATGATTGGAGCGTCGTTTGATGAGCATAAATTGGTGTTGAACCGCTGGTTTGGACGACGAGTCCGTGGTCAGTTAGGATTCGCGGGTCGGGCCCAATAAGGAAATCCTTAGGAAATTAGGTTTTGCAAATAAAAATTGATATAAAAGGGATTAATCCCTCTTTTATTTTTATTCCTCCCTCACACGAACAACACCTTGATCAACTCTTCATCTTCATCACGCCAGCAGCAGGAAGTCGCCGAGTTCCAGTGTCGCCGCCTGCCGCCGTTGCCGCCGGCCAATTTCCAGCCGAACTTTCCAGGTGCGTTTCTTTTTTTTGATGTTTGCTGATTCTATGACCTTCATGAATTGTTCATGCTTTGACCATGATGAAATTATACATGTGTGTATATTAGTGTGAGTTTTATGAAAAACCCTCGTTTTTTGAAAACATATGTTCGTTCGATTGTTAGTTTTGTAAACTAATTATAATCCCTGATTTAGGAGATTTTTTTTTTTTTTTAGTATATGAACCTAGGTTCAGTGATAAAACTTAGTTTATGAGCTTTCATGTGTACCAAGGTTTTATCATAAAAGAAATGAATTTTCATGAAATCGGAATAATCCTTCGTTTTAAAGACAAATAACGATGACACGAAGGAAAATATGTATGATGAACTTGTGTCCAGTGATAAAATTTTGCTTATGAGATTTCATGTAAATACAAAACTTTATTATATCTATGAGATGTGAGCTTTCACAATATTTTTTGAAATAAACCTTCGTTTTAAAGATAAATAACAACGCTACGAAGGAAAAAAAATTTTATATATATATGTAGACATGACATATATTGTGTAAAATATGATGGAATATTTTATTTGCATGAATTTGTTTTCATTGGATAAAATTCTTGAGAATTTATGTAAGCAATGTTGCATTAATTGCTGTTTTTTTTTTTAAATCAAAACGTGGGTTTTGAGGAACCTTCGAAGATAGACAATATATTTATGATGAAATATTTTATTGTTGTAAACTTCATAGGTCAGTTGTGTGAATGTTCACATTATGAAAACTGTGTCCGTGATTTCATGAAAAATCAGTTTCAGAAATTAAATAAAGTTTCGTTCGTTTTTGCAGTTTTCGAAGAGACGAACGATTTTTAGGTGTTAACTCTAGCATTACTATCACTATTGTTAGTGGAAGTATAAAAGGTAAGAGTTAAGAGTTACCATTTTTGCTTGTATTTCCTTGATTTATATCTGGACGGCATACTGAAGTAGAATGTAGTGTGAACCTTTTCAGCTACTTAGCAAAGATGTCCAATTCTGAAGCTGACGACGCCTCGAGGGAAGAGATGTGCGTTGATGATGGTATCTCCAGAGATGAGACATGCATGGATGAAACTTCCGTTGGGGGAGACGAAGACGAAATCCTTGGGATTAAGAATGTCTCGAACATAGATGATGCATTCTTTGAGAAAGATATTCCAGGAGCTGAGCAACATTTGAAATCCCCAGTGTATCGTCTTTTGATAAATCCCAGAACTGTTACTCAGAAGAAATTGGTGACTCCTAAGACGGTGATTCGATTTTTTCTTGAACGAGGGGTCTTCGCCTCATCAATCATAGAGTTTGAGCTTTCTCGACGACCTTTGGAGAAATTTGTCGGCTGGGCGAGGCATATGTTGGGTTTTCCTCATGTGAGGACTATGCTCGACCAGGCGCAGGTGACGAGAGCTATTCAAGATTCTGGAGAGTTGTTCATTTATCATGACGCAAATGGTATTGTGGCTCTGTTTTCTCGCTGGTGCATTCCCACTCACACTTTCATATGCAGATGGGGAGAGTTTACCATTACCTTGGAAGACGTGGCGGCTCTGATGCATCTCCCGATCACGGGCAATCTTCCTGGGGACCTTTCAGATGAGGAGACCGCCGTTTCTCATGTCTTGACAGCTGCAATGGAGAAAGCGAATAAGGCTGGTAGTAAAGGATGCTATGCTTCCTAGTTGACACACTAGTGGCCCAAAGACGAGGTTTTTGATAAACCCATTGATGGTATGTTACCCATTGCTGCTTTCTTATGTTTATGGTTGTCCAGAGACGTTTTTGAAGACAGTGGAAACTTGTTGAACCCTTTTGTGATTCCCTTTGCTATTAAGATGGCTCAAGGTGAGCAACTTCCGATAGGTAGTTTATTCTTAAGCTCCTTGTATTACAACCTGGACTCCTTGATTATAGACTCCAGTGTGTCGAACGGCTCTATGAAGATTGAGTGTTATGCCAACACGATGTTTCTTCAAGCTTTGATGTGGGAGCATTTTAAGAATTATGCACCTACTCCATGTAATGTTCTGCAAGGACCGGATACTGATGCGCGCCATACTTTCCCTGAGAAAGATAATGCTAGGATCATGCGTTGCTCCACAAAGCAGCCTCGTTCTAAAATACGCTTTATTGACGTGTTAGATGAAGAATCTGAGTTCAATTTTCGCCCGTAGGTGTCAGTCCTTGATTATGTTTCTCAGCCGATGACTTTCAATACTGGAGAATGCACGAGTTTGACGTCTGGTGCGCATCTGAGTGATGGCGAAAGATCTTTCATGTTGAGTTGGACTCCTGATCATTTGCTATCAGTCACGTTTGGAGAGCTTTTAGTGGAGGAGTATAACATTGATAGAGCAGCTCGACAAATGGGTATGGATCAGTGTGTTCCAACCATACGGAGGAGGAAGCCATTAGTTGAGCAACTCAGGACTCATTTGGATCATACTCACGTGGATGGGAGTAGCTACTGGTTTCCTGGTTCTGATAGATTCGCCTATGTAACCCCAGGTTATGTAGAATTCTGGGATCAGCAACTTGGGCGTTTGCGTGGCTTTGTAAGATTTCCCAGACCTCCATTCAAGGATCTTCCTTCGGCTGAGATGATTTCCAGTCGACCAAGATTGAAGTATCTTTCTGGTGATAAACGAAAGTCGTCTCCAGGATGCTCTCAGGTATGTTTTTTCATATAATCTTCACGAAATTATAAGAACTGTATTCTGATTATATTACTGGATTTCACCACAGGACGGTCGTAATATACGACCTCGAATCGGTGTAGATTTCTCAGAGACTGAGGCGGTTATTCATGGCGGAGAAGGCAGGCATAAAGGTTATAAGTTGTTACCCAATACCGTAAAGTCCCCAGTTGGTGCTTTGGTGAGTTCCCAATATTTCTCACGTGACTTTCATTGCTATTAACATTAGAATCATGAAGCCAATGTTGTTAATTTTGTTGCAGAATTTTACTCCATCGAGTCTTGAAGGTCTTCAATTTTCTGCTACTGAACAAGCAATCGCTGATTTGAGTGACGAAGAAACTGTAAGTATTTCTTCACATGTTCAAATGTGGTGCTTCATAGATGAAAATATTGATTGTAAAGGACGTGTACAGGAGGATGTCGTCATGGAGATGGAGAATTCTGGAACTCAATCATCCTCTGGGAATGGGAATGGAGGTAATTCCCAAGATTCGGAGCCGGATGGAAGTGATGTTCCTCTTGTCGTTGATGTGGACAATTCCAACCCCTTGGACACTTTGGAGACTCCTCAAGTAAGTATATATCCTGTATATTCTTCATAGAAGTATAAAAGTGCTGACTTGTGAATGAATGAATGAGAACCCATGTGAATATATGAAAACTTAGTCGAATTTCGTCGTCAGAAAATTCAGAACCCAGCTTTTTAATAAACGCTGTAGAATCTTCGTCCGGAGTCGGATTTTGATGATCTGCATGTGCAAATTCAAGCCCGGAAAATTTCCAAGCTTTAAAGAAGATTTTTAAGTTTTGAGCACGTTCAGAGCCTGAAAAAGGCGAAATAGTAAACTTCCAGGAGACTTCCAGAACTTTTTCAGATTGCGCATCACTTGATATTTTGGCCACATCTACTCGCTCGTTCATCGGATTGTCATGAAATTTTGACATGTCATAGAGGACATCCATACGAAGAGAATGGCATATGACCCATCCTCGGATTCCTTGTTATTGCTCCCAGTTCTCCTAGTACAGGGCAGAGTTCAGTTTCTTCAGACGGACTCATCGTAAAATGTGTTTTCATGACTTTCATGTTATTTGCTCGTGCCTTGAATGTAGTATGATGAACCTTGATGATTTGCCTTGCTGGTATGTGTTTCATAATCTCCTTTGGATTCGTGACTCTAACCTCATGTAATCTTCGTATTAGGTGCTAAATACCGAAGTTGAGGATACTGGAGCCAACGATGATAACTCTAACCATTCCGAGTTATTGATGAAGAGACAACCATCCCTATTTCAAGGCCATGAGAAGGTCGCTACTGTGTTATGGAAACCCAGATGGTTGTTGCCTCAGTGATAGAAGAAACCGAGACAGCAGCGGAGAATACCGAAGGAACTGTTGCTTTAGTCGTGGGAGCCACTCCAGTGACCGAGAACCGTATAATAGTGTATGAATATCCAACTGCAGGGGTCGCTTTCGATCCTCCCTTTAACACTTCACTCCCGTATCATGAACTGGTCGGTGGATTCAGCGTTCCCATTGGATATGCACGCTTGTATGAGACGATATGGAAGAAGTTCGGCCATGATCGTTGACAGGAACCCTGGGCGTGCTTATGCTTTAACCATGCAAGTAGGCGTTATCTTGCGTGTCGTGAGTGATATGCATACGAGACCCAGGAATACCGTGACTCCAGATATACTCTTTGATTGGGAGTTTAACTTGGAGAATTCAGAAAGACTTGGCCTCAACGTGAAATGGCTTCGTAAGCAAATAAACGTTATCAAGGATTCATGTGAGAAGAACATACCCTTTCCAACGATGTGTGAAGGAGAAGGAGGACAAGATTCCAAGCTGACCGAGGAGTTGAACAAGGAGAGGGCGGCTTTGCAAATCTTGAAGGATGCTGATGAGCGAAAGCCTTTTCTTGCTGATCTCTTGAACTTCTGAACTTCTGAGAGATGTGAGGTTTATACTTGGGTTTTGATATTTAGATGGTTTTGGATTGACTGATGGTTGAGGATTTTCTTGTAGATTTGATAGAGATTTCTTTTACGAAATATGAACTGAATTTTGATAAATTGCTGAATTCAAATACTGATTGCAAGTATTGCAAATGTTTTGGAGGAATTGAAATACAAATGAAAGAAAATCCTAAATGTTAAATCCCAACCATGAGTGCTTCAAACGCCCAATACCTTAAATGTCCAATAATTTCAGATAAACGCCTTGAGCCAATTTTCGTGAATTACTGGTAGGGTTCTGCCATCTGTGTTGGTCAATTTGTAGTATCCTCCGGCCACGGATTCAGCGACCATGAATGGTCCTTCCCAATTGGAGTTCCTTGTAGAATGAAGACCGCGTGAACTGCTTTGAGAACCAGGTCCCCTTCATGAAACTTGTTAGGCTTGGTCGATCGTGCCTTGAATATCTTCCGCTGATTCGGAATTCCCTGTTTGATGGAATTCCTCGATTGTGGCCCGTATGGACACTCGCGCGGAAGAGAGTATCCAGCATAGTGTTGATCATGCTTAGCCAAGTCTTCAGCAATAAACCTCTCGATGGAGTGACCGATTTGAAGAAGTTCTGAACCCAACCATTGAGTGTAATATTGCTGAGGTGAAGTTACCCACTCGTAGCTTTTGATGACTGCTAAATTATTCATGGGGAGAAGTCCTGGACCATAGTAGCGTATTTGAACATTGGTAATATTGGAGCAAGAGGAGGAATAAGACTTGCCTGAGCTCGAAACCTTCTGACAAAGGTGTGCGGATTATCTCCAAGTTCCTGCGTAAGTCCCATCAGAGTTTTTACTTCTTCCAGATGCTCAAACGGTGGTGCGTCCTCTGCTTCGTCTTCCGACTCGGAATCCTTGTCGATGACAGGATGTGTTGAAGGCATCGTTGTCCTTTCAGCATGAATCCAAGTTCTCCCAAGGACCATGTCGTATCCAGGGTCTTCCCGGATTATGAAAAACTTGGCCTCAGTGCAGATCGATCTTTCCGTAACTTTGAGAGTGATGAAGCCGTATGCGTTTCTGGAGATTCCTTCGTGGTCCCTGATTGCTATGGGAGCGTGGGTGGCTTCCCGTCGAGTAATACCAGCAGCTCTGAGAGTTTTCAAAGGGATGATGTTGACGGGGTACCAACATCGATGAACGCCCTCTTGAACTCATTTCCTTTAATGTGCACTGTGGTGAGCAGTCCCCAGTCATACATTTCTGTGTCGGTGGCTGAAGGTCCGGTGGTAGTCTCTTGGATCAGCGGACGTCTTCCGGACACGATGTGGTTCAGTGCAGCAAACATGTCTTTCCTTTGAGCTTTCGAAAGATACAACAGCTCGCAGACATGTTCGATCAGAGATTGGACCGTTTCCTTGACAGGAGGTTCGGAGATGGTAAAAGTTCTGACTGGGAGGGGTTTTTGTGCACCCCTCAGTCCCCAGGTTGAGCTCTCCTGATTCGACCTTTTCTTTGAATATGCGCTTCAAAATTTTGCAATCACTCGTGGGATGGCTGACGTATCTATGGAAGCGACAATACCGAGGATTTTCCATGGCCTCTTCAGTTGGTTCCTTCTTGACATAAGGCAATTTGATTGCGCCGTCTTGAATCCAGGCATCGAGTAGTTCATTAACTTCTTCCATTGAACAGGGAAAATCAGGTGCTTCTGGATCTTCCGTATGCTGAGGAGGGATTTTCGAATTCTCCTTCTTGTGTGTCTTTGAAGGGGTGGAGGAAGTCTGCTTGTGTTGTGGTTCTGCTTTTCGCTTACTCCCTTCCGCGACAGCATTTGTTGAAGGTTGCAGGTTATACTGCTTGTTGATCAGACGCCTGCTTCCTCGAGTGTCTTTTGAATCTTCAGTCTTTGTAGACTTTGCTCTTTCCAAAAGAGCGGGTGCAGTGGTTGCCGACCTCTTCGCAGCTTCGTGAAGCTCTGAGAAAGTCTGGAATCGAAGGTTTTCTAGCAAGGCCCTGTAGACCGGGAGCATGCCATTGATGCACAAGTCCACCAGTTGTTGCTCCGTGACGTTTGGGTCATGACAATCCAGGGCTTGGACTCTGAACCTTTTCACATAATCATTGGGATTTTCACTGACCCTCTGAAACATTCTTCCAAGGTCGGAGAGGGTGACTTGTTCTGACACGAAGAAGTATTTCCTGTAAAATGCGTTAACCATTTCTCCCCAATTGTTGATGGTCCCTGGTGTGATGCTGTTATACCAGGTGTATGCCCTGCCTTTCAGATTTTGAGAATTCCTTGAGACGGACGACATGATTATGTTCATGTTCTCCCAAGGCTTCGAGAAAACGAGAGACATGTTCCCGAGCATTGCCAGTTCCATCATACAAGGTGAAAGTTGGAGAAACGTAACCTTTGGGGAGTGGAATCCTCTGCGTAGCGGCAGGATAAGGAGGTTGATGACGATGGTCATGCGATGTCTTGCCTTTTCCATGGTTCTCCAAAGGTGCTCCAGATCCTCGCGAGTGATGAAATTCGTGATCCCTTCGCTGATGAGTTGTCTGCAGCAGTTTTGTGGACTTCGTCTTCTACTGTATGGATTGGAATTACTTCAGGACCGTCGTGAGGATTTCTCCTTCTCCTTTCCCTTCTCTTGAGTCTTCTCTGACATCTTGTCAGTAAGAGTTTTGAGATAATTACACAGCTCCTTCTGTGTAGCAGCCATGTCAGTGGTTCTTTGCAAGAGTCTCCTGCGCTTTGATAAGATCAGCAATGGTAGGCGGTGGATCTCCTCTGACTTCTTCAGGGTGTCGTCCGGACAGTGGATGACCTTCGTGAGGAGGAGGAGTAGTGTCACCACCATCAGTGTTGGAGGTCGGAATTGTCTCCGGGATATTCTGATTGTTGTTGTTGCTAGTGCTAGCACGGTTTGTGTTAGGATTCGTAACTGAACCTGACCTGAGATCAACCATCTTGTGAAATTGTGAGATTGCAACCGAGAGAATGATCTCCCACTGTGGTCGCCAATCTGTAGATGGGGAAAAACGATTTGCTGGTTTTTAAGGAATTGAGGAGACGACCGTACGGAGGAGACTCCTCGAACCGAGCGAAATGTTAAACCTCACACAGATGCACCGCTGCAAAGGGGGTGCTTTAGATTCGAGAGATCAATCTGTAGTACTCCGGCCTAAATCAAGACAATGACCGTTCCAGAGTAAATTCGGTCACAAGAGAGGATGGGTTGATCTGTAGGAGGGAAGCTGAGAAATGTGTGGAATCAATGGTAATCAAAGATTGTGGTGTGTGAATTCTGAATACGATAAGCTCTGAGTGATTGAAATTGCTCAATTGAGAGTAGTTGCTCAATTGATGAGTTGATGATCTCGTGTTGTCGATGAGACGTGAGATTGATGATACTGATGATGATTCAATCATGATTCAGAGACTTATTTATATTGCTGGAATTGTAGACACCATGATTCCATGAAGTGTGACAGTTGATGGAATCAAGGAGTGGGGAAGTGGAGATCGTGTTTGAAACCAGTTGCTCAACGTGTGGAGACTTGGTCGATTTTCCACCCACTACCTCGTGAATTCCTTCAACTGATTGCACGACTTGCTCACATTCCATCGTGTGTTTGAACACACGTGCCGTAGACCGCCAGACCAAAACCCTAAGTGATATCCCCCAAGTGACACGATTGACGTCTCGTGGTTTGTTAGTCAATTGATGACTTCGTGGTTTGATGGGACGATGAGTCCATGTAGTCGTTGAGTTGAACATGATGTTCTGAAACTCATGAATTGAACATGTCATGAGACAGAGGTATAGTTCTTACGATGAAGTGAGCAAGTATTGCTCATTCGATGGATCGTTGAATATTGATTGTTGAACCAATATTCCTTGGTTTGAAAATATTTCATCTGAGCAAGTGCTCATGTGATGAATTGTTGAATATTTGATCGTCTGAGCATGTGTTGCTCATCTGATGGATTATTGGCAGCGTACCAAAAATATTAATTAGAATACTGGTCGTTGAACCGAGCATAATTAATAAATTAATGACCATGAGGTCGTCGTAAAATTATTAAGGTTGGAATCTGGAATGATGATCCTTGGATTCAGAAACCCTAATTTGATCAATTGATGATCAATTCATGGTTCGTCAGAATTTCAACCATGGGACGAAGGAGGGAGCGACTACATGGGACCGTGGATCAACCATGTAGTGTCCATATGCTCACGTGAGCAAATACGAAGAACTCCTGAAGAGTTGACGATTTGTTGGTGGAAAATGATTAAATGCTGGTTTAATCATTTATTCAAAATGCTCGTCTGAGCCTTAGGTGAGAAAACCTAATTAATTATGACGAGGCGAGGGACCGACCATGGAGTCATGAAACCGGCCCTGGGTTGTCCCGTGACCGCCTGACGATCACTTCATGAAAATCCAAAGTGTTTGGGAGAGTTTTGGACCTAATACGAGCAATTGTGCAAATTAGGTCAAAACTGTGAAAATTGATGGGACCGGCTTCCGTGAGCCAAAGAGCCAATCTTGGTCGGTCAAGATAGCGTGCTCGTGTCCCCAAGGCGTCCGTCTCAGTCCTGAGAATTTTGATATTTTCTGGCGTGCAATTGAGCATCCATTCGAGAAAATATGCCAAAATTAGGGTTTCGACGAAACTGAGGAAAACACCATGAGATGATGAAAAATAATTATAAAATAAGGAATGAGGAGGCGTGGGACCGCCGTGGTCAAGGCATGGTCGGCGGTCGTGACCACGGTCCCGTGGTGCCTTTTCCTTAATTTTATAATATTTTGATGATTTTATGAAAAATTCATGAATTTTGAGAAATTTGATGAATTTTGGGAGTTTCCATGAATTGAAGGAGTTTTCATGAGTTCAAGGAAGCAAAAAATATTAAAATAATAAAACAAGGGCGTGTGGGACCGTGGAAGGCATGGCCGGCCGGCTAGGGCCCGGTCCCACGAGTTTCCCTAATTTTTTAATTTTTAAGTATTTTGATGATTTGAGGGAATTTTTCCTTTTGAGAGAAATACCATGAAATCAAGGAATTTGATGAATTCAAGGAAAACTAATAATAAAAAATAATAAACAAAGGGCGTGTGGGACCGGCTAGGCATGGCCGGCCGGCCAAGGCCCGGTCCCACAAGTTTCATAATTTTTTTATTTTATTATTATTTGATGATTTGTGCAAAATACCATGAAATCAAGGAGTTTTTTCATGAAATTAGAATAATAATAATAATAATAATAATAAAATAATAAGGAACCGTGGGTGTGGGGCCGGTTGGGACCAAGGCATGGCCGGTTGGCCAATGGTCACGCCCCACACTCCTTTCCTTAATTTTATATTATTTTTATGGATTTATGGAAGTACCATGAAACCGAGGAGTTTCCTCGAGACGAAGGAATTTGATAAAATGAGAGAATTTTCATCAAATCATGAAAATAATAAAAATGCATTAAAAATATAAAACTGGCGTGGGATTGACCACGACACGGTCGGTTGGTCGTGTGTCCGTGCTCCCAGCACCCTGGTCAATATTTTTAATTATTTATTATTTTCTTCTCTATTTTGCATAGGTTCATCGTTTCGTTGTATTTTTGAAATACTCGTTCGTGCGGTGACTGTTAGTGTATCATCGTTGAATACACCTTCACCATTTGAATCGGGGCTTACTTAGAGGTAGCTCAGACGCCCGGTTGTTGATTATTTATTACTAATTGTGGAATTCAGTGGAGAATAATTCACAAAACTGAGTAATAAGATGTTTATTATTAATTCATAGGATCAGCTGAGGATTCGACTACGAATTCAGAATAATAAAGTGAGCATTACCATTCCATGGGATCGTAGATTCGACCATAGAATCAGAGTAATTAAGATTTATCTATTACCATTTATGAGACCAGTTGTGGATTCGATCATGAAATCGGAGTAATGAGATAATATAGTTATTTATTCTATGAGATCAAGTGTGGATTCGATCATAGAATCAGAACAATTGTTATTGCCATTCCATGGGACCAGTCGTGGATTCGACCATGGAATAGGAGCAATTAGGAATAATTAACTTTGTGGCTCTATACTAGCAGAGCAAGCTGTCTAGGAGCATTAATTATCCCGATATGAGCTTGTCGGTAAGTCATATCCTTTATATAGTCAGGGTAAACTCGTTGTTTGTTCCTGAAGACGTTATCACTCTATACTAGCAGAGCAAGCTGTCTAGGAGCCGTCCATCACGTGATGCTATATAGAAATAATCACTGAAAGTATTCAGTATTCATGAGATATGTCGTTGTCCAGTCGTGAGACTACATATCCACATGTACTCTGAGAGAAGGTACTCTCCGTTGAGAATTCGATGAGAGATCCGTGTCTCGATACTCGCGTCTGATTGCTGAATCAGAGCTTCGTATAATTATGAGTTTACGAATTTAGCCTTTGTCGAAAATCCACCATCTACATCTTCAAACGCCGACCCAAACATGGGTGTTCGCGTTGTATAAAACAAGCTCAAACGAGCTAAATCCGACAAAAACGGTCTCAAAAAACCATCACATCCGTCCAACTTAGCCATCCTAGTTGGACGGCTTAGATCGTATCTCAAGCGATCAAAGAGGTGTCAACGTGTTCGCCGTTAGCCCAACTTCTCCCTTGGTCGATCGACCTGTCCAAGACAAGACCAGAAAGCATCAAATCGTTTCCCCAAACTCGAGAAAACACGCTATTTCAAAACCCTAAATTTTTGGTTGCGGCAGTATATTATTGTCGCAAATCATCACATGCGTCCAACTTAGCCATCCTAGTTGGATGGCTTAGATCGCATTTCAGACGATCAAGAAGGTGCACATGAGTTCACCACCGTCCTAATTTTATTCCCAATTGATCGACTTGCCCAAGGGAAGTCAATGACGCGTCAAACCGCTTTATCGAACTAGGGTGAATATGGCCGTCTCTAAACCCTAATTGGTGTTTGCGGCGACATGTTACTGTCGCAAATCGATCACGACCGCCCATCTTCGCCAGCCGAATTGAATGGCTTAGATTTAATTTAAGATGGCCCAGGATATGTCATCATACTCACTGGCGGCTCATCTTCAGACATGGCCGATCGGCCCATTCAAATTAGCGCTCAGCGCTTTGGTTCGTTTAACCAAACTAGGGTTCGCCGCACGGTTTCCAAACCCTATATCAACGGTAGCAAACATCTTCCGCAAAAACTATCTCGTCCGTCCAACTTCGCTAGCTTGGTCGGACGGCTTGGACCAAATATTAGGCGATCAATGAGGTACCTCAATGATCACCGACCACCCCCTCCTGCAAGGAGTGATCGGCTGAGCTACGGCTCGCCCGTGCGATCCCGGACGATTGCCCAAAGATTTCCCTTTGCGCTGCTTCAACAATAGTCATTAACTGTCGCAAATTGCCTCGACCACTCAACTTGGCCAGCCGATTTGAACGATCTGGATCTAAATTCGATCAACCTGTAGGATTTTAGAATGGCTACCATGCGCCACTCGCTTACAAGGAGTGATCGACCAAGCAGTAGCTCATCCCTAGAGCTACCAAACGATTGCCAAAAGGTGTCCGATCGTGCTCTTGTTTTAAGAAGATCGACTCGCGACTAATTTAGACAAGCTCAAAAACAACGATGCTTCTAACACATCGATTATTTTTAGATGCTTATTCGAAAGTGATGCTTTACATACATCGATTATAAGAAATGCTTTATAAATATCGGTTTTACAAATAATTTATTATTTGACCTAAAAGCACTGTGTACTACTTTCAGTGACGAGTCCCACGACTCGACCCACTTACTCGAGACATCAAAAATGTCACAAACTGGGGGATGCTCACTGGGGTATTGGTATGGCGGTTTACAGCGTGCGACGTGCAACGCGCCCATTACAAGAACGTGTTAGGAAAGAACGAACGGTTAACAACAATATTATATTTTTCACTGTATAAAGAGGGTCGTAGTTTCACTGTATTATATTTTTCACTCTTTTAATCATATTTTGAGCATCAAATATTTATTTTTGGAACATGATTATTATGAGTAGCTAAACCCCATTAGCCAAGGCGACGGAGGAAGCCATTGTTCCACATTAATTGGTATAATTCTAATTTTACTATTTATTTGCAATATTATTATTATTTGATTATTTGCATGGGATTGAATTGAAATATTAGTTCTTATTGAATAGTTGTGAATTAATTTGATGAAGCATGCTGGGTTTTAAATACTTTTGATGTTTTATACTCGTTGATTACAACTATTACTTCAAGAATATATTTGAGGCAAATATTAGAATTATTTTTAAAGATAGAATGCAATGATTTTTATTTAGAGTTTATCATTAATGGATCAATGGTGGAATCCTAGTCTTGGTATTTTTTCCTCCAAAGTTTGAACTATTTTTTATTTGGCATGTTTTAATTTAAATCTATAAAAATTGTTTTCTTCACAAGTCTGAAAAGACCCAGTTTTTACCACTACTACAATCACTATTTGAAAACCATCAATTTTTGGCGCCGCCGACGCGGACCTGTGTTTAGTTAGCATTTTTTTTTAGATTTTTATTATTTTTATTATTTTTGTTCTTCTTTACGTTTTTGGTTTTTTTTTGTTTCCTTGCGATTTTTGAAGTTGGAGCGAAAAGCAAAGCTAAGGAGCGAAAGAAGAAAAATTTTATTTATTTATTTATTTTTGATAAAAAGAGAGAAAAAAAAAAAGAGAGACATTTTTTTTGTAATTTTTTTTTATTAGACTTTCTTTCTTTTGTATTTTTTTTTTTATGGACTTTGGACATTAATTTTGGGACATTTTATTTTTTTTTTTTAACCCTAACGGAAGGGTACCCTTAATATAAACTGTTTGCAGGGAAGGACGACGATTACGATATCGTCTCGGCCCCTCGGGTTCGCACCGGCATAGGAGTCGTGGCCCGAGTCGACTTCAGCGGTTCTTCGCCCGTCTGGTACGGGAGGTAAAATTCTAAACACCCGCGAATCTCCTGCAAGCGGGTTACTGGACTCCTTAAGGTGAATATATGCTGAGGACTTGAATTTGGACTGTTTTTAATTTCCTAGTAAAGGGCAAGGCCTGGCCAAATCAAGATAAGGACTCGGATTTCATCACCGTTTCCTTCTTGCCCGCCTTAGGAAAACGAAACCTAAGCGAACCTAAGCCTAAATTTGGACTAGAAAGAGACCTATAGGGTATCGAGCTTAACAGGAAAATCATTTCGAAAAATATATTGGTTACTCTTTTAAGCACACTTTGAAGTTCTTGACGGTTACTGCGAGTTGAATGCGTGACTGCGCCGCATTGGATCGGTGAGGTTTTGGGTACAAAGCTCCACTGAGCTTCCCTCGCCTCGATTCAACTTGCTTTAACTCGGATTGATTCCAGAGGGTTTTGCTTAAATTGTAACGAATTCCCTTTCGAAGGATTAGAAGCTGGTCTAGAAACAATCTAAGTGGAGCCATCATGCTTGTTGTTTGCTAGAAATCTTTAGGTTTGCTGTGGTAAAGTCGAGTCAGCCTGCTGTGTGTTTGCTAGAACCTTCCTGTTAGGATTTTTATTTCTTTTTGAATTCTTTTTAGTGTATGCCCGATTTTGTTAATAGGGCTTGGAAAAGAGATACTCTAGGTCGATTGATTAGCGAAAAACCTAGTAGTTCTTCTGAATTAAGCAGGGAGCTCGAAGACTCTTCTTTGGAGAGCCCTGTTTTTGAAAACTTCAGTTTTGAGAATTTATCTCTGAGTGACAAAAGTACCCCTAATACTCCAGTTGTGCCAACGATGGCAACTTTGAAAGATTACATGTTCCCAACTAGGACCAACCGAGCTTCATGCATTAAATTGCCAGCCACTACGGCTAATTTCGAGATAAAACCTAGTATTCTTCAGATGATCCCTATATTCTTAGGAAAAGATGATGAGAACCCTTATTTCCATATTAGGGACTTTGAGGAAATCTGTGGGACAATTAGAATAAAAGACCTTACTGATGAAGTCTTGAAACTTAAGATGTTTCCCTTTTCTTTGAGAGATAAAGCCAAGACCTGGCTTAACAACCTACCGTCTGAATCCATAGAAACATGGCAGGAACTTATCGCTGCCTTCTATATGAAATTCTACCCTAAGCATAAAACTGCAGCTGTTAGGCAGAAAATTAGTGCTAGTGTGCAACAAGAGGGAGAGTCTCTTTATAGGTTTTTAGAGCGATTCAATGATCTCCTATCCCAGTGTCCTCACCATGGATTTGATAATATGAAACTTGTACAGATTATTTATGATTGGTTTAGACTATTCGACCAAAGCCATGGTTGAGTCTATGTGCGCTGGTGAGTTCACTAGTAAAACTGCTGATGATGCTTTTACCTTCCTAGGAGCTATCGCTGAAAATCCCAACAGTGGGAATCTTGTGTTGAACCCCCTAAAAAGACTCTGGTCATAGAAGTAGCACCAATATGGTAGATACGGGTTTTGCGTCAGATGCTAAGTTTGCTGCTTGTCCAGAAGGTTAGAAGCTTTAGAATGGGTCAGTCTAAAAATAGGTCCCTTGTTGAACCTAATAGAGCCTCTCAAGTCTCTAGTTGTGGAATAGAGCCCAATAATTCATTTTGGGAAGGTCAAGTTAGTGAAGAACAAGCCCATGCTGTCTATAACAACTCTAGGTTTGAGAACAGTCAGAAGTTTGACCCATACTCAGAAACCTACAACCCTGGTTGGAGAAACCATCCTAATTTTCTCTTGGTCTAAGGGCCAGAGTCAAGCCAGTCTAGCAATTCTCATCTCACCTCCCCCAGGTTTGGTTTAAGAACTCTTCAGGTCACACCCAGTTTCAGAACACTTCCGAAAAAATCTCTACCTTAGAGGATACTCTCACTATGTTAGCAAATACCATGAAATGCTATCAAAGAACCACCTTAGCTTTCAACAAGAACTAGACAAGAGTTGAAGAATAATTCCCAGAGTCTTGCCAATTAGAACTTCAAGTAGGACAAATAGCTAAGTTCATAAGTGAGAGAGAAGATGGAAGGTTCCCTATCGTACTGATCCCATCCCAAAAGGAGAGAAATCGTACAATCATGTGAATGCTGTCACAACCCTAAGGAGTGGAGAAGAAAGTTGACAACAAGGTCGCCATGTGATAGTGAACATGCTGTAGTTCACCCTGCTGAGCCAGAAAATGAGGAGACTGATAGAGTCTCCAAAGAGACCAATGAGGGTCCTGTTGAGCCTCACTTGTTCCCAGAGCCCGTTTCCACAGCTGCTAGTTCCGACTAAGAGGGAGTCCAACTTTAATGATATATTGGAGGTTTTTAAGCAGGTTAATATCAACCTTCCATTATTAGATGCAATTAGGCAGATTCCCTCTTATGCCAAGTTCCTTAAGGACTTGTGTAACGCGAAAGCGTAAGCTCAGTGTCCAGAAGAAGCCTTCATAGCTAGTCATGTGAGTTCTATATTCAGAATACTACTACTCCTAAGTATAAAGACCCAGGGTCCCCTACCATTTCTTTACAATAGGTAAGTACCGTGTTGAGAAAGCGTTGCTTGATTTAGGAGCCAGTGTGAACTTACTGGCCATACCATGTACCTCAAGCTAGGACTTGGTGAGATGAAAACCTACCCAGATAACACTCCAGTTAGCTGATAGTCCGTTAAAATCCCTCGTGGTGTGATCGAGGATGTTCTTATTGAGGTCGATAAGTTTATTTATCCGTGGATTTCGTGGTCCTAGATACCCAACCTGTGCCCGACCCAGAGAACCAAATACCTGTGATTTTAGGTCGCCCATTCTTAGCTACGTCTAATGCGATCATAACTGTCGAAATGGTATTATGAATCTATCTTTTGGTAATATGACTATTGAGCTGAATATTTTTAATGTAACAAGCTACATTCTGAGCTAGATAGCACATGTATTGAAGAGGTGAACATGATAGGAACCTTAGTTCAGGAGTCATTACCAAACATCGTATCGGAAAATACATTGGAGAGTTGTTTATCCCATTTTAGCCTGGATTTCGACGATAATAGTAACATTGAACAAGTTAATGCTCTGTTGGATTCTATTCCTATGTTAGATACCGATAGATGGAAATCTAGGTTTGAACCATTACTAGCTACCGAATCTACCTTAAGCCCTTATTTCGAAGAGCCTAAAGATCCTCCTAAGTTGGACCCCAATTATGCATTTGTAGGCCCATCTGAGATTTTGCCTATAACTTCCAATTTGGATAGTGATCATGAGATTAGTCCAGAAACCGTGCTTCAACACAATAAGGAAACTCTAGGGATGACCATAGAGGATATGAAACATATAAGTCCTATAGCTAGTATACCTCAAAAGAATTTAGAGGATGAACCACCTGATTTTAACTCAGAGAAAGCAATTGACCTTTTTCAGGAACCGGATGGTCTAGAAATTAGGAATATTGTGACTAGTTCATCTAGAGACACCCAAAACTCTAAGTTTGGGGGTAGTGAACTAGAAGAAGCTTTAGAGTATTTTAATACTCTCCGGATCCGGAAATTCAAGCCATAGTTAAAGGTCTTACGGAGAATAGTGATTACCCTAAATTTGGGTAGAGATTGTCAATTATCCCCAATAGAAGTCCCTAACTTGGGACTCAAGCCTAGTGCATCTGAGGTATCGCTTGAGTGTATTCAGACTCCACAACCTGATCCGCCTGATAAAGTCCAGGAAAAAATCCATATGTTAGAGGCCCGTTTTTCGGATGAATCTGTTTGCCGAGACACTCATATGAAGCCCAATTGGGCACTCCAGATAAATCCAGTTGTCTTGCGAGAAACTTTAGATCAGGTTGTGCTCTTTCTGCTCATTTTTCTGATCTTGACCATTTGTCTCCTATTAGTGGCAGTTCTATTTGGTCTTATGGACCCACAATTGTTTCGACTATTGGTATACGACTTTAGAAGGTGAAAATTCTTTTTGAGGTATTTGATGTCTAGCTAATGACTATAAATTTAGCATTTACTGGGAGGCTCCCGCGTTCATGTGATACGGTAATATCCTTCCTTTTTTCTTTTTCCTCCAGTGGTAATAGTTTCTCCTTGTTCATTCTTTTAATTTCATCTTTAGAACATTGAGGACAATGTTAGATTTAAGTTTGGGGGTGGGGAAGAAACACGAAACACTTTTTGTCACATTTTTTCAATAAATAAACTCCAGAGCCTAGAAATTTATGCCTATTGAGGATTGCACTAACTAATCTAAGTGGATGGAAGCATTTTGATTGTAGGAGTTTGAGGAACCAATCTGATTAGATGGAAACATCTAAAGAGTCTATTCATAAAAGCACAGAGCTCAGGTGTTAGAAATAACATGATAGTTTCACCATATCTCGTTGAGTCCTTTTCACTTCTATTTTTATTTTATTTTGTTTTTAAACTATGTTTCTCTAAGTAATAGGTGGGGCCCACGATTCAAGTTGTTACCAATGCTAGGGTGAATTAGAGTGATTGAGTACCTTCACCAAAAAAAAAAAAAAAAAAAAAAAAAAAAGTTGAAAAAAAAGAAAGTTGAAAAAGAAAAGAAAGATGAAAAAAAAATGGTAGTTACCAAAAAGAAAAAAGAAAAAAAAAATGAAAGAAGAAAGAAGAAAGAAATTGAGACCAGACCATTTGACCAAAAGGAATAAATTCAATAAAGTCGACCACTGGTACCCTTGTATATGCCAGTTGTGTTGACCTAGAGTTAGGTTATCGACCACTGGTACCCTTGTATATGCCAATGTGTTGATATTAGTCAGACTAGTATCTCAATCCATTAGGATAGGTTCATTTTGGCGGAGGCCTTCAGACAGATATGGGAAACGTCGTTCACTTAGTAAACATCAAAACCATCTATGTTTTTCTATATCCATCTTCTTGATCTAACCATGTGATTAATTTTGACTCCGAATATGATGTCCATAGTGCAACTATCTGAGTAGAGCTCTGTCACTTTATATGAATTTTAGTATGCTTGAGTGCAAACTCGTGTACAGCAATTGGAATTTCGCATCAGGGTACTTCTTCCTGTAGTCAATAAGTATGCCAACCAAGGAGATTCTTTAGTGCCTTCCAAGGTTCTGCGTAGATAGCTAAGGTCTGGAGTACAGGTTTTGTGGGTATATCTCTGGTAAGCCCTCCCGAGACTATAACTCGGCCACTAGGGCCACCTAGGGGTTTAAAGGCTTATTGCATACGCTAAATGCAATCGACGATGCCTGCGACAGTGAGTTAGGATTTTATTTTGTAGTTTTGATTTGCTCGGGACTAGCAAATAATAAGTTTGGGGGTATTTGATAGACGCATTTATGTGTCTAATATATCTCAATTGTATATAGTGTTAGCACCCATTTTTGTACTTATTTGGTTATTTTATATATTTGTAGGTGTTTTCAGAAGAATAAGGATTTGCGGCGAAATTGGCTGAAATGCGGCGTTTGAACCTCCATTGATAGAGTGCCGGAAGCGCCCCAGAAGTGTACCGGAAGTACCCCAGAAATACCCCGGAGGAACCCCGAAAAAAGTGCGGAAAATGCCCCAGAGGACACTTGCTATACGGACCCTTGATTTTGGATAAGGGGTAACCTAATTACTAAGGGGTGACCCATTTCCAGGCAGCTGCTAAAGGGACACCAGGACTGGTTAGGGGGTAACCCATCTTCAACATTTGAAACGTAAAATTTGGCGGGAAACTAGTTCTCTCGCCTGGAAGATTTTCGATATAATTGTTTGGGTAGTTTTAAGGAGATTAAAGGGCTGGAAATGTTTGGGCTTATTCTATGGACTTATAGGAAGCTAACAGGGGTGATTTGAAGGACCAGAATTGATCGTGTGGAGCAAAACAGAGCCGTGAGTCATTACGGGTTCTGTTTGATTTTAGTTATAGAAGTTACGTGGCCAGAATATCTTGTATTAGATTGCTGCTCTATCTTAGGGAGTTTTACAACCAACAGCCGCGTACGGAGAGTTTGGAAAGGGTCAGCAGCCGTGTAGAAAAGAAAAACCGTAACTTGGCAGGGAGGAAAAAAAGAAAAAGATTTCTCGAGATTTATGGAGCTGTGGAGTATATAAAGATTGAGACGAGTCACAGAGAGGGGGATGAAGAGGTTTGGGGTCGAGCAGAGACCAGAGAGAGGCTAGAGGAGCGAAGAACGGGAGCTGCAGGAAGGAGGAGTTCTGCTGCTGCTGCTGCCATTAAAGAGCACGAAGAACACGAAGAACAGACTCCAGAAGACAGTCGTTTATCAACAGTGACAACGACTTGCTTCTGTGGGTCTTAAAACAACAGTGCAAGCAGCAGCACCAATCTGTCGTTTTACAACAGCAGCCTAGTGCTATCGTTCTTTTCTGGACGGATTTTGTGAGTCTCAGAACTACAATTTTATAACTTTTGACTCTTTTAATCACACTTTGAACTTTGAATTAATATGTTGAGTGTGTGATTCATATGAATAGCTAAACCCCAATACTGGGATGATGGATGAAACCATTTTTTATGCATGAATAATTTTTTATTTAATTCTTTTATGACTATTTGCATTATTATGAATTGAATTATGATTTTTTCTTTATTATTTGTGATTTCATTTGATGGTTTATGCTTGGGACTAATCCTTTTGATAGGCCATGCTTAAGATTTACACTTAATATTTTTAAAATCTATTTTGGCAAATAAAGAGTCGATGTTTAGAAGCTATAACTGTTTAGAATAAATACATGAATCGCATGAGTATAAGAATTGGTGAAATCCTGAGTCCTAGTATCTCTTGATCCTGTGACAATTTTGTATATATTTTTGTTTTTAAATCTATTCAAGTCCGAGCAACGAATTCTTATTTACCGCAAAATTAATACTGCAACAAGTCCCACGACTCGACCCACTTACTCGAGACATCAAAAATGTCACAAACTGGGGGATGCTCACTGGGGTATTGGTATGGCGGTTTACAGCGTGCGACGTGCAACGCGCCCATTACAAGAACGTGTTAGGAAAGAACGAACGGTTAACAACAATGAGATGGTGGGTAAAAGCGTGACCAGTTTCCCCTCGTAGTGGAAACATGGTAATCACCACTCTTTACACAATTCAACTCCTCTATTTTCCTAATCACCTCCACTTCCTACGAGATTAGAGTGTGCTCGAACATGACTTGTATAATAGGTTTTTCAACCTATTCAAACGAAGAAGACAAGTGTTATCTCCACAAGTATCCAAAAAACACCAAGAACTGATAGCTTACATTCTGCAAGCCAGTTCCACATTCTGATACAAGTCATAAACAGCCACACCTTCATAATTCAACATTCTGATCTCAAACACCTTCTTCACTTCCCTCCCTAAGATCAACCCCTTCTCCTTCACTTTGTGACTGAATTGAATCTGGAACATCCATTTCTTGGTTTAGTCCAGAGTCTTACAGATTGATCTCTCGAATCTTAAAGTACTCCCGTGCAGTGCATTTTTTAGGGTTTGAATTCGTTTCTCATCAACACACCCAAATTTACCAAAAACAGCAGAACCAGTTTTTACCCTCAAACACCTTGATTTATCAAAAGACGGAACAAAACTCATAGATTTATCTTTGGGAGAAAAAATTATCTATTCTATAGACTTTTCTGTGTGAGATAGATTGGTTTATTAAGTCTTCAACTTTGGGTCGTAGCAACTCTTAGTTGTGGGTGAGATCACCTAAGGGAATCAAGTGCGCAGAATCCGACGTGGTTCTAGAGGCGTAAGGAACGCGACTGTACCTTGATCAATGTGAGATTGATTAGGAATCAACTACATTCCAGTCTGAAGTTAACTAGGAGTAGACTAGTGTCTGTAGAGGCTTAATACAGTGTGGTGTTCCCGGGGTTATTATGCATTTGCGGTTTCCTCGTTAACAAAACTTCTGGTGTCTGTATTATTTCTTTCTCGCATTATATTTTGTTATATAATAGAAATATCATAGGTTGTGCGTTAAGTTCAATCATTTCTTGAATCCAACCTTTGGGTTGTTGATTGAATTGATTGACACTTGGATATTGGTTTGTGATACCGTCCAAGTTATTTATCTTATTCAATCGGCCTCGCAAATTCCTATTTGTTTGATTGCAGATTGAATTGAGAAATTGAGATATAACTCTTTGATATACTTTTATTAAGATTGAGTCTGACTGTCTAATTGATTCTCTTGAAAGTATATTGGAGTTAGTCCATACAGATTGCTAAGAGAAATATTGGGTGTGGTTGTTAGACCCCCTCTTTTTCAATTGGTATCAGAGCAAGAAAACACGTTTAAGACCTCATAAGTCTGTGTTTGTAGCGATCTGATTTTATGGACAGTAATGTTATCTCTGATAAACGCATCACCATAGACAAAAGTTATGTTTCGTTAAAATCTATTAAAGATAAAAATTCGTCTATCTCGAATTTAGATGAACATTATGTTCAAACGAAACAGGATTGCGCTGATACCTGTTTTCCCGATTACCTTTCGAACGGGTCTAACTCTGTTGAAGAAAGTAATGCAGCCAAAGAGAGTAGATTGATTCTAAATCTTGTTGGAATCCATGCTGATAGATTCAATCGGTTGGGAAACAATGTCAATGCACTCATCGGCAAGGTAGTCAATATCGGTTGTACATGCCGATATTACAGGTTTTTGTCGAATATCGGAAAATACCTATACGATATCGAAAATATCGGCGATACAAAGACAAAATGATATTATCGGTTGTACAGGCCGGTATAGACTGATATATTGGTTTTACTTGTACATCGATAATATCAGTTTCGTGAATAAATTTTTCATCAACATGCATCTAGTCTTTACATACAAGTACAATGTCAATTGGAGAAGGTAAAAATCCCTAATATATTTATAATATAAAATCAATGACTATATGGTAGGATATAAGATGGAAACCATATTTCGATTGAAAGGCGGAGAAATATAAAAGATAAATATGAAGGATAATAAAAAGATTTACCGGCATAATGGGACGACAATCACAACGTTGGCTAATAAACCACCTTGTATTCTGGAAATTTGAGATATGTGTATGATTCTTATTATTTTTTTATTATGGTTTTATAATTATTTGAAATTCTATATTAAATGATGTATCACCGATAAGAACCACTATTATCTTTTATATAGGTGTATCTGACCCGGCCGATACGAGACCGATACGCGATATTAACTACCTTGCTCATCGGTATAGTAAAAGTTTGTGACTCCAATTTAAAGGATCTTAGCGAGGAAAACAGCAAAGCTTTCTCCTCACTCGAGGCAAAACTCAAAAAGGATGCCTTGAAAATTGAACATCTTTTGAGTAAACTCTCTATTCGAGGATGTTCTAAAGAGTCCACTATACCAATCGCTTCTACCCCAACTGAAAATTCAGTTCCAGAAGCTAAATCGCAATCCCTTCCTATTGGAAAAGATGTGCATGTATCTTCCTCTAATCAGGGAATCTCCACGTCACACGGAAGGAAGAAATCTCCCAATGATTGTGTTATGTATGTTCACTCTAATCACTCTGGTGATCAGAAAGTGTGTCTCTTTTATGATTCAAAAGGACATGTTGAACTAATGAGGAAATCGAGGTTGAATAACAATTTTATTGACCGACTTCAACACACCTTAGATTTAATTCTCAAAGTTGTAACTGACATTTGTATGTCTAAACCAATTGGTTTTAGTACTCACCCTGTGAATCCTACCAAGAAAGTCAGTTCGATTTGTTCCTCGAATGTTCATGCATGTAACCCAACAATTCGTTTGGAGATCTGAGAGGACTTACTCCAATACACTTTATAGAGAATCAACTAGACAGTCAGACTCAATCTAGAATAAAGTATATCAAAGAGTTTAATATCTTTAACTCTTAATTCAATCCGCAATCAGCAAATAGAAATTTTGCGAGCCCGATTGAATATAAGAGGAATTACTTGAACGGTACTAAAGACCAATGTTCAAGTGTCAATCAATGTAAATCAACAACCAAAGGTTGGATATTCTAATTGATTGATCTTAACGCACAACCTGTGATATTTCAATTATATAACAAAATATAATGCGGAAAAGAAATAACACAGACACCGGAATTTTGTTAACGAGGAAACCACAAATGCAGAAAAACCCGGGAACTAGTCCAGATTGAACACCACACTGTATTAAGCCGCTACAGAGACTAGCCTACTACCAATTAACTTCGGACTGGACTGTAGTTGAACCCTAATCAATCTCACACTGATTCAAGGTACAGTTGCGCTCCTTACATCTCTGATCCCAGCAAGATACTACGCACTTGATTCCCTTAGTTGATCTCACCCACAACCAAGAGTTGCTACGACCAAAAGTCGAAGACTTTATAGACAAATCTGTCTCACACAGAAAAGTCTATAGGATTGAATAAATTTGTCTCCCACAGAAATACCCAAGAGTTTTTGTTCTGTATTTTGATAAATCAAGGTGAACAGGAACCGATTGATAACCCGGACATATATTCCCGAAGAACAGCCTAGAATTATCAATCACCTCACAATAAACATAATCGACTAGCGAAACGAGTTATTGTGGAATCACAAACGATGAGACGAAGGTGTTTGTGATTACTTTTCTATCTTGCCTATTGGAGATATAAAATCTCGAGCCAATTATTTCAATTGTACTCAACACGATAGAAACAACAAGATCAGATCACGCAACTATAAAGATAATAGTTGGGTCTGGCTTCACAATCCCAATGAAGTCTTCAAGTCGTTAACCTACAGGGTCTCGAGAAGAAACCTAAGGTTAAAGGAGAATCAACTCTAGTTATACAACTAGTAACACTCATGAGGTATGGGGACTAGGTTTCCCAGTTGCTAGAGTTCTCCTTCATATAGTTTTCAAATCAGGGTTTGCAATCCAAGTTACCTTGGTAACAAAGCATTCAATATTCACCGTTAGATGAAAAACCTGATTTAACCAAGCTAATATCTTTCAACCGTTAGATCGAACCTAGCTTGTTACACACAAAAGAAATGTACCCTCATTTAGGTTTATGTAACAGTACCTAAACGTGTACACCATGTTAGTTCAAAAATAGTTAACTGAGGTTAGCCATATGATTACTCTCATATCAACCTTATTCATCTCAACCATAACTAGTTCAAATGACTCAAATGAAAGTAGTTAAAGAGTTGTTCAATTTCTATAGAAAACACAATTGAAACCAAATCGGTTTGATTCACTTGAATCAATCATGAACATCATAGCCACGGTTTGCAAAGATTGCATTCCTTATGATTTAAATGTTTAAGTCCATGCACTGACCGATTTGACAAAGTAACCATCTTAAGTACGCGTACGGATATGCGTACTTAAGCAACCGAATTTGAGTTTGTTAAGTTTCCAAACTCAGCAGAAATTTTCGGTTCGAAAACTTCCGCCAGTATGCGTATGGGTGCGCATACTTAAGGTGACTAGTTTAGGAGTTTGTAATTCCCAAACTCAACAGATATTTTCGGTTCGGAAACTTCCGCCAGTATGCGTACGGGTACACATACTTATCTTGTCTCCTTCACCAATTTGGTATACACACATATGCATACACTTGGTTCCTGGTTTGTGGATTTATACACTAATGTGTGAACACACTAGATATGCTTATATCCAAACATGGTTACATTCTCAACTCTTTATTTCAATCATTGAAACATTCTTCTATAATGGCAATAGCCGTTTTCACACACTATTAGCATCAAAGCAATTTTCGAGATATTGAAATAATCATTATCGAAATATTCCAAGCCTACATCAAATGATTGTATCACACAAACCATGTAAGATGTTACTCGGCAATTTTCTCATGATATAAGATGAACTTGGTCGAAGCGAAATCTTACCAACATATATTTCGAGAAATATATAAGCGAGATATACTCAGCTCGAAATATCAAATGTGTATAGAGAAAACTATATCGTAACACGACTTATGTCTCAATATAGGAGATAGTAGAAATAGACTTTCCGAGTGATAGATGAGTTCAAGTCTCCACATACCTTTTGTCGAAGAAGTTCCACAAGATCCCCTTAGTAGTTCTTCGTCTTCAAATGATGAACTCTGTGAAATCTAAGCTCAACTACACTATCTATGTCCTAGTCCAAGACATCTATAAATAGGCTAGAAATCAAGACTTATAGTTTTGATCACTAACATTGACAAACATGCTTGAGATAGCAATGCACGTGAGTTCGACCGAGCAGTGCTCTAACAACAGTAATCTGAACACAATTCGTCCAAGAAGAGTCCAAGGATCTTCTTCAGCTAAAAAGGGAGATACTGTTGTTCTTGACGCGAATAAGGTTTCATAAGAAGGAATGAAAAATGGAGGTATGAAAGACAATCTAAATTTGTTAATTGAAGGATACAAAGAACTCATCAACAGGCTGTCGAATCCCTCTGGTCAAAATCCTTCAGGTAAGAATCCATACTATGTGTCATATTTTGATGATAATAAGTTTTATGATAACTTTTCGCATCAAAACGGTTTTCCTCCAAAGATTAAGGAAAAAAGGGTTAACCGAAAACAACATTCATTTAATGAGCTCAAGGCTCACACTTGTGCCAATTAATCACAAGGTTGAAATCTCACTCACACAAAAAATCCTGGTTGAGTGAGATATGATCAGGAATACTTGCTGTCAAAATGTTTTCTGATTATCTAGTTATTCTCTTATCGTTTTTAGCTGGGTCATCATTCACGAATATTTTTACACAAGTATTTGTATTTGATTTTATCACTATTCTTCGTCTTGAAGTTTTTAACGTGACTCAAATACTACTCCCATGCTCTAGATTTTGTCTTATGAGAATATAAAAACTATTGAACCAAGTTTTGTGAAAATATTCACTTAGCAAAATATTGCTTTCCAAATAGTTTTCTTGGTTTGCATTTATGTTTGATTTTTCCACCCATGGGTCATGTTGTGTTCGTACGGGTACCCGTATTACATGTCACGAATCAACTTTGGAAACCCTAAAAGTTACCTTCCCTATGAAACCATTTAAATACCAAACCTATTGAGTCAAGTACGCGTGCTCTAGGTTATTGTCGTTTTGTCAAGAATGTCTTCATCTTCCCACTCTGGAGGTTTTTCAAGAGGTTTTCTTGATAAAGGTATTGGTTTCGAGTCCAAAGGGAGAAAGTAAAGAACCCTAGTAGAAGATGATGATCAAAATACTAAAGCCTCATGTTACTATGCCTATACTCATCGGGATATTGAGAATGAGGATATGGTTTCTGCTGAAGTGGTTCATGACTTTCTTAAATACTTTGAGGAAGAAAAACTGCAACTCGTTGATACTATGAAGGGTCTTGATGTGTTGACAACTGAGTTGAAAAAGGTTAATTCAGACCTTGTTCTCATGAAGACACATGTTAAAGATCTTCTCAATGAGGATATCCTCTCTGAAGAAGCAGTGGATGTTGTTGATCATAAGCTCAAAGGATTCAAGACTCGTGGAGTTTCTGAAAGTGATGTTTGATTTCTGTTCATGATCGTATTTTGTTGGTTTAGTAGTCTTTTGATATTTGCTTGTTATTTTTCTTATTATCTAGGAAACTTCTTATGAGAATTTATTCTTGTGTTTAAGAAGGATAACTAGGGTTTGGAATAGCCATTATTGTGAGTACACATAGCTATTTCCAACGATTTTCATCTTGCAATGTTTTTAGATTTGTTTATTTAAATTCTAAAGTTTATTTGGAAGATGATTTGCAGTATTAATCTTTATTTCATATATTGCAACTTGTTATGGGATATGTGTGTTTGCGTTCGTTAACTATGATTGTCCCATACATGTTAAAAGTTGAGTCTTTCATATGTCAATATTGATAAAAGATTGAATGAACTTTTGACAAACAAAAGTTAAGCCTATTATGTCATTATGCAAATATTGATGGAAGATAGGATGAACTTTTGTTTACAAAGATTAAGTCTGTTATATGTCTCTATGCAAATAGCGATGAAAGATAGAATGAATCTTTGTCTATTCCGCAGTATTGGTCTTCCCTGATCCACATCTTTGTGTAAATACCGTGTGGCTCCGTAAGTTCTCTTATGTGAGCATTTCCGATTAAATTAATCATGGGTTCTCTTGTGGTTAATTTAATTGAGTATTTTAGATACAAATTCATATTTCATGTAATTTGTTAATGTCCAAAGAAATCCTTCTTTTCTTGTGAAAGTAAGGTCGCTCTTGTTGTTCTTTCGGGAATGACATTTTATGGGGGAGAGTTCTTAATTGAACTTGTGCTTAATTGCCAAATCTTTGTGGGCAATGCGGCTGTGGAATATTGTAGGAGTTATCTTGTATCTTTATAAACTCCTTGATGAATGCATTTAGTTTCGGCAATATGATTGCATCTAAACAAAGTTGATATGTTGTTCTCTTTTGGTCATGAAGTATCTCTATGGAAATTTCATTAGGATCCCACTAGTTTTCGTACCTTAGCCAATTTTATTGACAAAAAGGGGGAGAATTAATGTGTAGTTCACACTACAAATACATATGGTTTACGGATCATTATGTAAGGGGGAGTGGTTTTCATGTGAGATGAAGTATTGACTAAGGGGGAATGATACATATCACCATAGTATTGTTATCAAAGTTGTGATACAATTGGACTTTGATGTTGTGTAATAATACTATGACACTGTATAACAATGATCGAGAGCAACTGTTTTCTCATTGTTATAGCTACAAATCTTCAATAACTATGATGCTGAGTTGAACACCTTTAGAATCATGGAGTACTTGGAAGTGACGAAGATTTCGAGTAATGTTGACGAACCAAGGAGATCAAGCATTTGGATGAGAATCTACAAAGTCTATTTATTTTGTAATCCATATGTATTCATAGTTTTGTCACTAAAATTAACAAAGGGGGAGATTGTTAGAGCACTACTCGGTCGAACTCGCAAGCGTTTCTACCTCAAGCTTGTTTGTCAAGCTAAGTGATCAAAACTATAAGTCTTGATTTCTAGTCTACTTATAGTAATGTCTCGGACTAGGATAGATTGCATAATGAGCTTTAGACTTCACGGTGTTCATCGATTGAAGAAGAAGAACTACTAAGGAGAGCTTGTGGAACTTCATCAACAAAAGGTATGTGGAGACTGAAACTCATTTATCACTCAGAAAGTCTTTTTCTACTCTATATCCCTTCTAGAGACAAAATTCGTATTACTATATAGTACTCGATTATACACATTTGATATTTCGAGCTGAGATTAACTCGCTTACATTTTCTCGAAATATGTGTTGGTAAGATTTCGTTTTAACCAAGTTCATCTTATATTCTTGACGAAAGTCAAAAGATGGTCATATGAAAATCGCCTGGTAACATCTTACGTGATTTGTGTGATACGGTCATTTGATGTAGACTCGGAATGTTTTGTATTGATTATTTCAATAACTTGAAAATTGCTTTGATGCTAATAGTTAGTGAAAACAACTATTGTCATCCTCTAAGAAAGTTTCAATGATTGAAATAGAGTATAGAACACTTAACCATAATTAGATTATAAACATAGTATGCGTACTTGCATATATGTTGATTTAAGACCGATATATTATGCATACCCGTATGCGTACTGGGAAGGTCAGGTAAAGTCCGGGAGCCTTGGTATGCATACTCGTACGCGTACTGGCGAACTCAGTTGAAGTCCGAGAACTTTTGTATGTGTACTTGTACGCTACTAATTCAACTGTTGTTTTAGGATGTGTGATAGTATGCGTACCCGTTCGCATATTGTCGGACACAGTCCAAGTCCGGCTACTTAAGTATGGGTACCCGTTTGCATACTTGAGTGGGTTAAGTTCTAGAATCGGTTTGTTCATGAACTAATACATTTATATATAATAAGGAATGCAATCTTTTGTAAACCATGGCTATAATGTTCATGACTTGATTCGGGTAAAGAAAAATCGATTTTTATTCAATTGTGTCTTGTATACTTCTATGCGAATATAAATAATTGAACAATTGTATAACTAGTTTCATTTGAGTCATTTGAACTAGTTGTGGTTAATATGAATAAGGTTGATATGAAAGTGTTCATATGGCTAACTTCGGTTAACTATTGTTGAGCCAACAAGGTGCACACGTTTAGGTACGGTTAATGATATCTAAATGAAGTCACTTTTTATTTGTGTGTAACAAGCTAAGTTCGATCTAACGGTTGAAAGATATTAGCTTGAGTCTAATTAGGTTTCATCTAACGGTGAATATTGAATACTTTGTTACCAAGGTAGCATTGATTGCAAACCCTGATTTTGAAGACTATATAAAGGAGAACTCTAGCAACTGGGAAACCTAATCCTCACACCTCATGTGTGATATTAGTTGCGACTAGAGTTGATTCTCTTTTAACCTTAGGTTTTTCACGAAACCCTGTAGGTTAACGACTTGAAGACTTCATTGGGATTGTGAAGCCAGACCCAACTATTTTCTCTGTAATTGCGTGTTCTGATCTTGCCCTGTTCTATCGAATTGGGTACTATCTTCTCTAAGATTTTCTCGAGATTGATTCTCCGATAAGCAAGATAAAAATTAGTCATAAACATCTTCGTCTCATCGTTTGTGATTCCACAATATCTTTTTTTTCTACCATACGATTAAGATTATTGTGAGGTGATTGATATTTCTAGGTTGTTCTTCGGAAATATAAGTCTGGTATATCAATTGGTTCCCGTTAACCTTGATTTATCAAAAGACGGAACAAAACTCATAGGTTTATCTGTGGGATACAGATTTATCTATTCTATAGGCTTTTATGTGTGAGACAGATTGGTTTATCAAGTCTTCAACTTTGGGTCGTAGAAACTTTTAGTTGTGGGTGAGATAAGCTAAGGGAATCAAGTGTGCAGAATCCGACGTGGTTCTATAGGCGTAAGGAACGCGACTGTACCTTGATAAGTGTGAGATTGATTAGGGCTCAACTACATTCCAGTTTGAAGTTGTGAGTGGGGAAAAAACGATTTGCTGGTTTTTATGGAATCGAAGAGTGGACCGTGTGGAGACTCCTTGAACCGAGCAGAATATTGAACCTCACACAGATGCACTGCAAGAAGGGAGTGCTTTAAGTTCGAGAGATCAATCTGTAAGACCCCGGCCTAAACCAAGAAAAATGGCCGTTCTAGAGTCAATTCGGTCACAAGAGAGGATGGTTTGATCTGTAGGAGGGAAGCTGAGAAATGCGTGAGATCAATGGTGATCTGAGATTGTAGGTGTGTTGTGAATTTAGCGTGAAAATTCTCTGAATTTTTCCCAATTGAGAGTAATTTCTGTGAGTTCGTGCGGACGAAAGATTGTTTTATGAACTTTGATGAGAAATTGCTCGTCTTGGCGAATATTGTTCGAGTGTTCGAAAACTTCTTTTCTTCAATCAGGATTAAGAGACATTTTATAATGCCGGAGTTAAAAACACCATGATCCCATGAAGTGTGACAGTTGCTGGAATCAGAGAATGGGAAATGGGGAAATCATGTTAAAACCAATTACTCATCGTGCGGAGACTTGGTTAAATTTCCACCCACTACTTTGCGGACTCTTCCAACTGATTGCACGACTTGCTCACATTCTCATCGTGGGTGAACACACGTGTTGTAGACGCCAGACCAAAACCCTAGTTAGTATCCCCCCATGTGACACGATTGAAATCTTGTGATTGTGGAGTCAGTTGCTGACTTTATTGGACGGTGAGTCCATGTATTGCTGAGTTGAACATGATTAGCAAATGTTTCAAAACTCATGAATTTAATGTGTCTGCTGAGACGAGGTATCATCATAACCTAAGACGAGAAAAACTATGTTGCTAAATTTTTGAATATTGATAGTTGAACCAATATTCTTTGATTTGAGCAAATATTGCTAGTCTGAGCGAATATTGCTAATTGAGTAAATATTGCCGATTCGAGCAAATATTGCTAGTTTGAACAAATATTGTTCTTTTGATGAATTGTTGGTAGCTGGACCAAATAAAATGTTAATTTAAGTTACTGACTGCTGAGTCGAGCACAATAAATATGAATATCAATCATAGAATCAACATAAAATTATCAGAGTGTTCGAATCTGCACAGAATCACGTTTCTGCAGAGCTCTGGATTCAAAACCCTAATTTTACCGAAATGATGATTTATTTCAAATCAACACGGGACCGGCTACATGGGATGACGGGTTCACCATATAATGCCCAAATGCTCGAATGAGAAAAAATACCAAAGTCTCTTGAGGACCAGTTGTTGAAAGAATGATTAAATGTTGATTTAATCATTTACTGAAATAATGCTCGTGTGAGCAACAAATCATAAAACCTGATGTAGAAAATATGAGGGGCCGACCAAGAGGTCATGAGACCGGCTCTTGATGGTCGTGCGACCATTAGATGGTCGTTTGAGCGAACTTCCAATTGTTTGGAAAGAGTTCGAACCTAATATGAGCAACTGAGTAAATTAGGTTAAAATCATTAAAACATGCGGGACCAGCTGTTTGCAAGCCTCAGGGTCACCCTTGGTCCGTCAAGGGGATGTGCCCGTGTCACCATAGTGTCTGTGCTTCAGTCCTGAGAATTTTGATATTTTCTGATGCACGTTTGAGCAACATTTGGAGAAAATATGAAAAATCCATGGTTTTGCTGAAACTTGGAAAAATACATGAGATGATGAAAATAATAAATAAACAAGGAATCACAAGGTGTGGGACCAGCCACGGCTAGGGCATGGCCGGTCGGCTGACACGCGGTCCCACATGCTTTTCCCAGTTTTGTGTGATTTTATGTATTTTTCTCTGATTTAAGGGAAATTCCATGAAACTGGAGAGTTTGGCGAAATTAGGGAACTTCCATGAGATGAGAGACATAAATTAAAATATAAAATATGGAATGGGAGTGTGGGACCGGCAATGGTCGTGGCATGGCCGGCCGGCCAATGGGCGCGGGTGCCAAGGCACTCTTCCCAATTTTATGTAATTTTGATGATTTTAGATAATTTTCATAAAATCAAAGGGATTTGTTGAAAGCCAAGATATTTTGTTGAAATCAGGGAGTTTAAACGAAATCAGGAAACAAAACACCAAATAACAATAAAATAATGGGCGTGTGGGACTGTCTAGGGCATGGCCGGCCGGCTAGAGCCCGTTCCCACAAGTTTTCCTAATTTTTAATATTTTCCATGATTTTAGAGAAAATACATGAAATTAGGTAATTTTAGGGAAAATTCATAAAATCAAGAAATTTTCATAATTTGAGAAGGAATAATAAAATAATGGGACGTGAGGTATGGGACCGGCCATGGCCAAGGCATGACCGGCCGGCCGGCGGTCCCACGACACCTTTCCCTAATTTTATTATTTTTTGATAAAATCATGTGATTTAGTTAAAAATACATGAAATTAGGTAATTTTCATGATTTTAGAGAAAATTCATAAAATCAAGGAATTTCATAATTTGAGAGAAATAATAAAATAATGGAGACGTGAGGTGTGGGACCGGCCACGGCCAAGGCATGGCCGGCTGGTGCTCGGTCCCGCGACAACTTTCCCTAATTTTATTATTTTTTGATAAAATCATGTGATTTAGATAAAAGTACATGAAATTAGGTAATTTTCATGATTTTAGGGAAAATTCATAAAATCAAGGAATTTTCATAATTTGAGAGAAATAATAAAATAATGGAGACGTGAGGTGTGGGACCTCCCACGGCCAAGGCATTGTCGGCTGGTGCTCGGTCCCGCGACACCTTTCCCTAATTTTATTATTTTTTGATAAATCATGTGTTAGATAATTTCTTTGAAATAAAGAAAATTCGCTCGAACGAGAGGATTTTCATGAGATCGTGAAAATAGTAAAAATATGGTAAAATATAAAATTAGGCGCGGGACTAGTCACGGCATGACTGGCCGGCTGGTGAGCCTAGTCCCCTGGCGCTTTTGTTTAATATTTTATTATTATTATTTTCCCTTCCTATTTTGCATAGGTTCCTCGTTCGTTCACATTTTTGAAATGCTCGTTCGTGCATTCAAAATGATGATCTGTGCATTATCTGCTAATTACACTTGCACCATTTTTGTCAGGGCTTATTCGATGCTCAGATGCCTGTTACGTTGAATATTTATTACTAACCTGTGGAATTCTTCTGGGAAGAACCACAGATTGAAGTAACGAAACATAACGAGGAATCGTAGAATATTGCTGAATATTCAGGTGATTAATTGACGACTCGTAGAATATTGCTAGATATTCAGACGATGGCTCGTAGAATATTGCTGGATATTCATACGATTTAAGATAATTAGTTGTTGGCTCTATACTAGAAGGGCTTCCTGTCTAGGAGCATTAATTATCTGAGGGTTGAGAAATATGAACTTGATGGAGTGTCATATTCCTCTTGCATGGTCGGGGAAAATATGGTTACATCCCGAAGACGTTGTCGCTCTATACTAGTAGACATGCTATCTAGGAGCCTCCCAATCTTTCGATTCTATACAGTATGAGATGTGTCGTGGCCTCAGCTGAGAGACTGCACATCTTCATCTTCTCCGAGAGACTTTCTCCATCAGAGGTGGCATGAGCTTTCATGCATAGAGACATGAGTCTCGATACGCATCTGATTGTCGGATCCAAAGTAATTACTGAAATTGCTCAGTATTCATGAGATGTGTCGTGGCCTCAGCTGAGAGACTACACATCTACACGTACTCTGAGAGACAGCCTTCTCATTCAGAGATTTATGACATGAGCTTTCATGCTTTAATGAGAGACATGAGTCTCAATACTCATCCGGTTGCCGAATATGGAGTATAGTTTAACAATTCTACCCTTTGTCGAAAAATCCACCATCTACATTAAGTCCCTTGCTTAGTGAGGAACAATCATGTTCCTCAGTCAGCATTGAATGGTGATTTTCCAGGTACATACAAAAATAAGTAATTGAACTTAGTCATAAGATAAGATGTTACCGGATTTCGACTGAATGAGCAAACCATGGTTTTAGCGGAAACCTATGTGGCATAATAGAACATCATCCAGTGAACATAAATTGATGTAGCCGCTGATTCGATGGTGGAACCTTGGTTGGTTTAGGATTCACGGGTCGGGCCCAAAAAAGGAAATCCTTATGGAATTAGGTTTTGGAAATAAGATTAGGTATAAAAGGAATTAATTCCTCTTTTCTTTTTTATTTCTCCCACAACCGACCACCACCTTCACCTCCCTCTCATCTTGACACCGAGCAAGAGCAGCAGGAGAAAATTCGCCGGTCTTCCACCCGCCGGCGCCGTTAGCTCGCCGTCCGGCCAAATTCCGGCCGACGCTGACCAGGTACGTGCAAAAAAAAAAAAAAAAAAGTTTGCTGATTTCATGAGATGTTCATTCTTCCATCATGTTAAAATTATATACATGGGTATATGTTGATGTGAGTTTTGTGGAAAAACCTTTATTTATTAAACGTATGTTCGTTCGATCGTCAGTTTTGAAAACTAATAATAATCCCTGATTTAGAAGGAATTTTTTATATGTATGTGGACTTAGGTCCAGTGACAAAAATTAGTGTACAGCTTTCATGTGAACCAAGATTTTACCTTAATAGATGTGAGCTTTCACAAAACCGAAATAAACCTCGTTTTAGAAAATTATGCTCATTCGAGGAAAATAGATACATGTAATTTTATGTATGTAAATTTATGTCCAGTGATAAAACTTTGTTTATGAGCTTTCATGTGAACTAGTATTTTATCACAAGAGGTGTGAGCTTCCACAAAATAGCATAAACCTTCGTTTTTAATAAAACACTAATAGGAAGGAAAATAGATTTTTTTATATATGTAGCCGTGACATATTTCACGTGAAACATGATGACGTATCTTATTCACATGGACTTGTTCTTATTAGATAAATTCTGAGAATTTATATGAACAAATTGCATTAATTATTGTTTTGTAAAATCAAGACATGGGTTTTGAGTAACCTTTAAACTATACAACTTATTTGTGATGAAGTCATGTCTTATTGTAAATATCATAGTTCAGTTGTGCGAATGTTCACATTATGAAAATTATGTACATGATTTTATGAGAAAATCATTTTCCATGAACTAATGAAGTGTTGTTCGTTATTGCAGGTTTCAAGGAACGAATTGATTTCGTGTGTTAACTCTTGTATTGCAACCACTATTATTAGTGAAATTGAAAGAGGTAAGATTCAAGAATTACCATTTTGTGGATGAATTTATCTGCATGTCGATAACTCCATGCTCCTGGTTTCAGAAAATGCCGGCTTCCAGCAGTCATAGTTATTCCTCCGGTTCTGACAAAGATCCCAAAGCTCCCATAGCTAAGCCGAGATCCAAGGTAATTCGCGATGAGGGAGCAAAGCCCAGTGTACCATCGAATGAGCGGAGAGTTACTTTCGCCGAACTCATGAAAAGAAAATCCGAAGACGATGAGAAAGATGCTCGTCAGCGCACAAAGGATCGAATCCGGCGCAAAATACAGAGAGTTGAGGAAAAACGCCAATTCTTGGACGGGGTACCCTCTGATTCTGATGTTGATGCTTCTGAAGAAGAAACCGCCTGGGGTTTGCCTGATCAGTGTGCCAAAGAATTCGAAAGTCCCATGAACATTGCAGCTGAATAGTCATGACAGTGATTCCGAAGAAGAGGATTCTGAGAAGGATAGTGATGATGAATCTGACAACTCAGATGGATCTGACGAGTAGCTTTATTTTCGATCTCTTTTTTCTTTTTAGTGTTTGAATACTCTCAATCTTCGTAGTAGATGTCTCCATTCGAACAACTTTATTGAAGTATTTAGGTCTTCCTTTTGAACGAGAGATTTTATTAATGCAAGTTCTTCTTGATTGAATTAAGCAAACCGGGCCATTCTTCATGTCGAACTCATTGTAATCTTCCTTAACCCTTGTGGTTCTTCATTTTATGAAAATATCCAAACATAAGCTGTATAGTACATGGGGTCGTGTGACTTGTCGATCACAATTAACCTTGGTCAGTTGATAGACGCATTTATGTGTCTAATATAGCTCATTTGTATATATTGTTAGTGCTCGATATCGTACTTATTTGGTTATTTTATTTATTTGTAGGTGTTTTTGGAAGAATAAGGCTTTGTGGCGAGATTGGCTAAAAATGCGGCATTTGGACCTCCGTTGATAACTACCAGAAGCACCTCAAAAGTATGTTGGAGACACCCAGAAATACCCCGGAGGAACCCCGAAAAAGTGCGGAAAACATCCCAGAAGAATTGCTAAAGGAACCCCTAAGTTGGATAAGGGGAACCCATTTTAGGGCATGTACTAAGGGGACATCAGGATTGGATAAGGGGGACACCTTCTTCACGGTTTAAAATAAAAATTGGCGGGAAATGTTGCTGCAGTGAAGAACAGCGAAGAGTTCGAATCATTGGGCTGTTTTTAGGGAGATTAAATCGTGGGAATCAACTGGGCTGGACTTCATAGAGGATAAAAGACCATGTACATGTGTTTTGATCGAACGTATTGGGCTAGACAAGCCGGAAAAAGAAGACAGAGTCGTGATATTTCACGGGTTCTGTTTGGTTCAAACTGTGGAAGTTACATGGCCAGTTGGGTAGAGAATATATTCTCTTTGATTGTTGCTATATCATAGGAGAGTTTGGTGGCAATTTAACAGCTCAGATGACGCATACGAAGAGATTGAAAAGTTTCAGCAGCCGTGGAGGAAAGTTTGGCAGCGAAGAAAAAAAGAAAAGATTTTCTCGAGATTTTCTCGAGCTGTGGTGTATAAATAAGTTGTTACGAGTCTTAGAAAAGGATATCAAGAGTTTGGGGTCGATCCAGAGCTAGGAGGAGCGAGAAAATGGAACTAGCAGCAATGTTCACCTGCTGCTGATGCTGCCATTAAAAAGCTTCAAGAACACGAAAAACAGACACTTAAAGACAGTCGTTATTCAACAGTTCCAGCAGCGGAAAGGAAGTGTCGTTATTTACAGCGCTCAGGTTCTATCGTTATTTTACAGCAGTTTAGTTCTATCGTTTCTTTCTGGACGCCTTCTGTGAGTCTTAGAATCATTGTTTTATAACTTTTGACTCTTTTAATCATATTTTGAGCATCAAATATATATTTTTAGAACATGATTATTATGAATAGCTAAACCCCATTACTGGGATAATGGAGGAAACCATTCTTTATGCATGAGTAATTCTATTTAATTCTTTTATGACTGTTTGCACTATTATGAGTTGATTTATGATTTTTCTTGATTATTTGTGATTTTATCTGATGATGTATGCTTAGTCTAGGAACTCTTGATGCATCATGCTTATGATTTACATCTAATACTTTACAAAATCTATTTTTCGCAAAGAAAATAGTCGATATTTGTTATCATTATAAGCTATAATTGTCTAGAATTAATAGTTGATTCGCATGAGTATAAGAATTGGTGGAATCCTGAGTCCTAGTATCTCTTGATCCTGTGACAAATTTTGTATATATTTTAATAGTAAAAATATTTTCAAGTCCGAGCAACGAATCCTTATTTACCGCAATCTAAATACTACAACAAAATGGCGCCGCCGACGCGGACTTGTTTATAGATTTGTTTTTAGGTTTTTTTTTTTTACTATTATTTGTTCCTTTTTACGTTTCTTTTTGTGTCTTTGATTTACAGGTTCGAAGTGGAATACTAAGGACTTGGTCAGTCCCCAGTGCACTATTTTACTTCCGCATCTCCAGTTTGACCTTGTTCAAGACTTAGGGTTTCAGTAAAACTCGTAACTGAATCGGAAATAAGTGCCTGCCATATCTAGTATATATCTTTGTAGATTTAGGGTTTATCACTTGCGCCAATATTTCCTCCATTCCTAAGTTAGTTTCATCACAGAAGAAATTTCGATCATCATACCTCTCATATCATGTCTGCTGATAATATTTCTTCTCAAAACGGACTTCAGTCGAAACATGGAGAATCAGTTAAGTTGCACATCTTTTCCATCTTGGTAAGTTGCACATCTTTTCCATCCCATTCAGTTGAGGTTACTGATCGTAGAAGATGATTTTTTTCAGGATAACCAGAAGAATCTTTCTTCTCACAATTCAAGGCCCAAGCGGACTGCTAGAACTCCTGCCTGATATAGGTCGGCTCCTGCTGAGACTGGATCATCTGTAAGCAATCTTATAATTCTTGAAATTTTACCATGTCTAATTCAGGCGAAATTAAACACTTCTCCGTTCATCACAGGCGGATGTTCGTGTCGTTGTTGATGCTAGAAGGAGAAGGAGTGGAAAGTACGTGACTGTGGTCGAGGTTGAAGACAGTGGCAATCAAGCATGTGAAGATTCTATAGAATCCGTGGAGACAGAAGACAGTGTTCACGCCTGTGAATACCCGACAATTGGGCTCTCGTTTGAATCTCCATTGGTTAACACTTTCCCAACCAATGAGATGGTTGGTGGATTTGTCATTCCCAAGTTCCATGCACCTCTGTATACCAAGATCTGGAAAAAGTATGGGCATATTGCTACTACGGAAGTGTGGAAAGGTTTCCTACCCACTCTCTTGACTACAGTTGCAGAGCTGCTACCGATCATTGAAGAAATGAACCAAATGCACCTGCGAGACGCCAAGAATCAGAAAATGCACAAGTGGGATGAGATGATTTCCAATTGTGAGATATTGCGATTCAACGTGAGCTGGCTTCGCCGTCGTATTGAGATAATTAAGATCCATAAGGCGGCGGAGGCTGCTGATGCGATTTCCATGACCACTGCTTTACTGGAGGAGGAAAAGGTACTGGCTTTGGAGTCAGCGAGGATTGATAAGGAGGTTGAGGATCTGAAGGCAAAGACTAGGATCTTCCAGAATAAACTCGACAGGGTTTCCTATAGGGATTATCCATTGCTAGATGGTTTGCTCTGAGTGAATATTTAGGAGAGTTGTAATGTAGGTTTCTGACAAGGTAGAATAATCTGATAGCATGAGGAGTTTTATTCAATTGATGAATATTTGATGAACGAATGAGCATTTTGCATGCTCTTTGAAGGAAATAAATTACATTTTAGATGTATTTGAAATAAAGGTTAATTATCTGCTGTTGATCAAGCGTAATAGGCTTTGAGCCAGTTGCCGTTGATAATATTTCCTTCCTTTCCTCAACTGAGTGCTAAAATTTTGTAGTATCCACTAGACACCGCTTTGATGATAACATACAGTCCTTCCCATTTCGGAGAGAATTTGGGAGCAGACATGTCTTGTTGAATGTGTTTTGCTGTCTTTAATACCAAATATCCTACTTGAAAAGTTCGGGGTTTTACCATTTTGTTGTAAGCCCTGGATACCCTCTGTTTATAAGCATCCACGTACTTTTCTACTTTAGCTCTCCTTGATTCAAGCATGTCTAGTTCAACAACTCTTGACTTGGACACTTCAGCTTCATCCCATTGTATTCCGCTAGCCGCTGCAATCCTTGATGAAGGAATTTTTATCTCGGCTGGGAGTATAGCATCAGCCCCATAGACGAGCGAATACGGTGACGTCCCAATTGAGCTCCTTGGTACCGTTCTGTAAGCCCACAAAGCCATGGGAAGTTGCTCATGCCACGATCGTGGATTGTCATGAATTGTTCGACTGATAATCCGTATCAAAGTTTTGTTGGTACTCTCCGCTTGGCCGTTTCCTTGGGGGTAGTATGGTGTGGAGAAGATCTATTTAATCCCGTACTCCTTGAGTAATTTCTCGACATCTTGATTGGCGAAAGGAGTCCCATTATCTGTGATGATATGTTTAGGGACGCCGAATCTACATATGATATGCTCCTTAATGAAGGCTGCAATAGTTACCCCTGTGGTACCTCTGAGCGGGATTGCTTCGACCCACTTAGTGAAATATCAGTAGCTGTGATGATGTATTCATGCTGCTTTGAGGATGCTGGGTTGATCTTCCCGATGATATCAAGTCCCCAGCTATAGAAAGGCCATGGACTATTCACAGAGTGTAATGGAAGACAAGGGGTATGAATGAGATTACCGTGAATCTGGCATTTATGGCACTTCTGAACGTATGCGGCTGCATCATCTTCCATAGTCGGCCAGTAATATTTCTCGTGGATTTGGAGAAACAATTCTTTTTCCCCTGATGTTCTCCTTCATGAGTTTCTTTCAGGACTGTCAGGATTTCATCTTCGGCTAGGCATCTCAACAAGTCTCCTCCAAAGCTTTTGCGGTATAAGATTCCGTCAAGAAAAACAAATCTCTTAGCTCTCTGTATGAGTTTGATTGCATCTTTCTTTTCTGGTGGCGATTTGTTGTCTCGAAGATATTCGATGTAAGGCTGCCTCCAGTCCCGGTGTGAAGGAGTGTTAGCACTTCCAAATGATGAGGAGGTGTCTGACAATTAGGACAAGCTCCCTGCAAAGTCCTCGACTGTGTTCCATGGAAGGCCAATAGTACCCGAGTCTCTGGAGTCTTCTATAAAGTGTTATCACCAGCGTCTGTCCGCACACTTCTTGATGCACTTTCGAGTTTTCTTTCGCTTCTTCATCACCCAGGCATCGTGATAGAGAGGCATCGGGTTGCGATGGTATAAGGCTCCATGAAGCAAGAAGAAGTTCTTCAGTTCTTTAAGGCTGATTGTCCCTTCTGTAATGGAGCTGCTCAGTTCATGAATGATAGGTGCTCTCCAGTCATTTGCTTGAGCTTCTTCAGTTTGATTAAGCCACGTGGATGACAGTCGTCTTTGCACTATGATGCTTTTCTCTGACCTTCGAATTGCAACTTGGAGGCAAGGTTGCTAAGCAATCAGCATGCCTATTGTTGTTCGTCCAGTATGGGTGATGGTCGCGTCGGCGAAATGAGTCAGGAGTCGTGTGCTTCAGCTCTGAATGGAGCAAGTGTTATCTCTTTGAGAGAGTACACCCCATTCATTTGATTAACTAGCAGTTTTGAATCTCCTCTGATCTCCAGATGCATTGCTCTTCTTGTTTAGCTAAGGATAATCCTAGCAAGAAGGCTCATACTCTGCTGAATTATTTGTACAGTGGAAATCCAGCTTGAATGAATGTGAGAATACCTCTCCTGATGGCGAGACCAAGACTATGCCTGCTCCTCCGTATCATTACTAGGAGTGGCGGATCCATCAAAGTACAACAACCATGTTTCTCTTTAACGACTGAGATTCCTGGAGTTCTCCTGGTACATCATCTGTAACGTCGCGGAATCTTCTCCTGGGAAGGCCGCCAGTAAATCTGCTACTGCTTGACCTTTGATTGCTTTGGGGGAAACACATACTATGTCGAATTCTGACATCTGAAGCAGCCACTTCCAGGTCTTCCTATCAGAGCGGTTTTGAGAGTAAAAACTTTATGGGATCAGCTTTGGATACAAGCACACTCTGTTGGAGAGTAAATAATGCCTGAATCTTTGCATTGCATGAGCTAACGCCAGGCATGCTCTTTCAGCTTTCGGGTATCTGAGTTGAGCATCCTTCATGGTTCGGCTGAATAGTAATTGGATGCTCGACGCCTTCTTCATCTTCTGAGCTAATAGGCTCCAATAGCAACGTCACTGGAGGCTGTGTATAGTATCAGGTCGTCCCTGCACTGGAGACCTCATGACTGCTGATAAAAGTATTGTTGTATTTCTGAATGCTTCCTGCTGACATCCGTCCACGTGAAACTCGCTCCCTTCTTCAGAGAGGGGAACGAAGCAATAAGTTGAGCCAATCCTGGTATGAAGCGTCTGATGTAATTCACTTACCCATGAAGCTCTGCAGTTCCTTCACAGTGCGTGGAGGAGGCATGGTGGAGATGGATTTCGCTTTGTCCGGATCGACTTTGATCCCTTCGGCAGTGACCAAGAATCCCAAAAACTTTCCAGAAGAAACTCCAAAAGCGCATTTTAGAGGATTCATCTTCAACTTGTATTCTCTGCATCTTTCAAAGACTTGTCTCAGAACTTCTAGATGGGATGTTCGAGCTTTCGATTTCACCACGACATCGTCAACATAATCTTCTACTTGCTTGTGCATCATATCATGAAATATTGCTGTCATGGCTCGTTGGTAGGTGGCACCAACATTCTTCAACCCAAAGGGCATCACAGTGTAATGCGGTCTTGGCGGCATCATGTTCGAACACTTTGATTTGGTTGTACCCAGTGTAACCATCCATGAATGAGAACATACCGTGGCCGCTGGTCGCATCAACGAGCATATCAATGTTGGGTAAAGGAAAGTCATCCTTCGGGCAGCATTTATTTAGGTTTCTGAAATCTACACAACATCTGATTTGACCATTTTTCTTCTTAACTGGGACGACATTAGCCAGCCATGTTGGGTGTTGAATAGGCTTGATAAATCCTGCTACCAGTAATTTTTGAATTTCGGCCTTGATTTGTTCCTCGACTTCATGCCTGAACTGCCTGGGTGGTTGTTTGACAGCCTTGGAGCCAGGAATGATATGTAGACGGTGAGTGACCAATTTGTCATCCAGACCAGGCATTTCTTCATACGTCCAAGCAAATATATCCCGATACTCCTTCAGTAACTCTACCAGGCCTGTACGCTCTTCCGGTGATAGCGCAGAACTGATTAAGATTGGTCTTGGATCTTCCTCTGTGCCGATGTTAACCGTCTCAAGATCATCAGTGGTAGAATTCGTGCCATCTTGCAACTGTTGTGGAGCTTCCTGAACTTCATCCTCAGGTGGCTGTTCATTCTGACACGATTCACCAGTGCGGGAGACTCTTGATCAATCTCCCCTATTAATTGCTAATCTTTGCGTCGCCGGTAAATGACCCTTCCTTCTGCGTCATGAGTGGTCATAAAATTGGATCCTGGGATCGTAGTTTCATCTTTTCGGCGTTTGACCCGTGTAGCAGGTGACTTGACTGGTTTGCTTCTGAAGATGGTGATGACGCCGCAGATGCCTCAATGCCTTCCAACTTGGAAGTGGAGTAGTGTAGATTTTCTTAGGAGGTTCAGGGGCTTCTCTGGGACTCGATGAATTCCGCATCGTAGGACAGAGCATACGGAGATGATGAAGCAGCTATGCGGACGATCTTGTTATTGAGTAAAGCCTTCATGCATTGATGGTAGGTTGATGGAACCACCTTGTTGTCATGGAGCCAAGGTCGCCCAAGTATCATGTGGTAGTCAGGTTCTTGTTCGATCACGTGGAATTTCACCTTTGATTGAATTGGTCCTACCCTCAAATCTATACGCGTATCCATATGTGTGGCTTCGGCTTCCTTCAAACCCTGTCATTAGGATGGGATGGCGAATGATTTTACCTCGCGGGAATCTGGCCATTCTAAGAGTTTTCATAGTGACAATGTTGGTGGAAGCACCGGTGTCGATGAGAGCTCTTCTAAATTCGGTGCCTTTGATGAAGCCAGTCACGTACAACGCGCGATTGTGCCCTTCGTCTGCCATGCGATCTTCTCTCCAAAAGTGATGTTGTCGATTGAATGTCCAGTCATCAAAGAAACTTCTTCAACTACTGGGGTTGGTGAAGTTATTTGTACATCGGACGATATCTGGCTGAGTGCAGCAAATGTGTCCGTGCGTTGCTCCTTAGAGAAGTGTAGGAGTTCACATAAATTTTCGATCAAATGTGCAACTTCCTGTTCCACTGGTTCCTCATATGTGGTGAAACTGTTGGTCTGAGGAGGATTACTAGTCGAAGGATTTGGAGGTTCCACCATCTCTGCTCCTAAAATCCTCGTCACGTGTACCAGGCAAGTGAACAGGCTATCGATTGCCCTTTTCAGCCGGTCCACGTTTCTTGACAAGTCTTCTTGTCTTCGTGCCAATTCAGCCAAGCTTGGGATTTCTCCATCCATCGGTTCAACGGAGATAAATGGAGTTGTAAAATATGATAATTCATTGTAACCAGAATTGTTCGAAGGAGTGTGAGAGACATTACCATTCGAGAGATTCTGGTTGGGATCTGGAGTTGTTGAGTCATTCCTAAGACCGACCATCCTTGTGAAATCGTGAGATTGCAACCGAGAGATTAATCTCCCACTGTGGTCGCCAATCTGTGAGTGGGGAAAAACGATTTGCTGGTTTTTACGGAATTGAAGAGTCGACCGTGTGGAGACTCCTTGAACCGAGCGAAATGTTGAACCTCACACAGATGCACTGCAAGAAGGGAGTGCTTTAAGTTCGAGAGATCAATCTGTAAGACCCCGGCCTAAACCAAGAACAATGGCCGTTCCAGAGTCAATTCGGTCACAAGAGAGGATGGGTTGATCTGTAGGAGGGAAGCTGAGAAATGCGTGAGATCAATGGTGATCTGAGATTGTAGGTGTGTTGTGAATTCAGCGTGAAAATGCTCTGAATGATTGAATTTTGCTCAATTGAGAGTAATTTCTGTGAGTTCGTGTGTACGAAAGATTGTCTGTATGAACTTTGATGAGAAATTGCTCGTCTTGGCGAATATTGTTCGAGTGTTCGAAAACTTTTTTTCTTCAATCAGTATTCAGAGACATTTTATAATGCCGGAGTTGAAAACACCATGATCCCATGAAGTGTGACAGTTGCTGGAACCAAAGAATGGGAAATGGGGAAATCATGTTAAAACCAATTACTCATCGTGCGATACTTGGTTAACTTTCCACCCACTACTTTGCTGACTCTTCCAACTGATTGCACGACTTGCTCACATTCTCATTGTGGGTGAACACACGTGCGTAGACCGCCAGACCAAAACCCTAGTTAATATCCCCCCATGTGACACGATTGAAATCTCGTGATTTTGGAGTCAGTTGCTGACTTTATGGGACGATGAGTCCATGTAGCTGAGTTGAACATGTGTAGTAAATGTTTCGAAACTCATGAATTTAAGTGTCTGCTGAGACGAGGTATCATCATAACCTAAGACGAGCAAAACTGTGTTGCTAAATTGTTGAATATTGATAGTTGAACCATTTCTTTGATTTGAGCAAATATTGCTAGTCCGAGCGAATATTGCTAATTGAGTAAATATTGCCGGTTCGAGCGAATATTGCTAGTTTGAACAAATATTGTTCTTTTATGAATTGTTGGTAGCTGGACCAAGTAAAATATTAATTTAAGTTACTGACTGCTGGGTCGAGCAAAATAAATACGAATGTTAATCATGGAATCAACATAAAATTATCAGAGTGTTCGAATCTGCTCAGAATTACGTTTCTGCAGAGCTCTGGATTCAAAACCCTAATTTTACCGAGATGATTTATTGCAAATCACATAAGACCGGCTACATGGGATGACGGGTTCACCATATAACGCCGATGCTCGAATGAGCAAAAATACCAAAGTCTCTTGAGGACCAGTTGGTGAAAGAATGATTAAATGTTGGTTTAATCATTTACTGAAATAATGCTCGTGTGAGCGACAAATCATAAAACCTGATGTAGAAAATATGAGGGACCGACCAAGAGGTCATGAGACCGGCTCTTGATGGTCGTGGGACCAGTAGATGGTCGTTTGAGCAACTTCCAATTGTTTGGAAAGAGTTCGAACCTAATATGAGCAGCTGAGCAAATTAGGTTAAAATCATTAAAACGCGGGACCAGCTGTTTGCAAGCCTCAGGGTCACCCTTGGTCGGTCAAGGGGATGTGCCCGTGTCACCATGTGTCCGTGCTTCAGTCCTGAGAATTTTGATATTTTCTGGTGCACGTTTGAGCAACATTTGGAGAAAATATGAAAATCCATGGTTTTGCTGAAACTGGCAAAAATACATGAGATGATGAAAATAATAAATAAACAAGGAATCACAAGGTGTGGGACCACGGCTAGGGCATGGCCGGCCGGCTGACACGCGGTCCCACATGCTTTTCCCAGTTTTATGTGATTTATGTATTTTTCTCTGATTTAAGGGAAATTCCATGAAACTGGAGAGTTTGGCGAAATTAGGGAACTTCCATGAGATGAGAGACATAAATAAAAATATAAAATAGGGAATGGGAGTGTGGGACCGGCAATGGCCGTGGCATGGCCGGCCGGCCAATGGGCGCGGGTCCCAAGGCACTCTTCCCAATTTTATGTAATTTTGATGATTTTAGATAATTTTCATAAAATCAAAGGGATTTGTTGAAAACCAAGATATTTTGTTGAAATCAAGGAGTTTACATGAAATCAGGAAACAAAACACCAAATAATAATAAAATAATGGGCGTGTGGGACCGGCTAGGGCATGGCCGGCCGGCTAGAGCCCGGTCCCACAAGTTTTCCTAATTTTTTAATATTTTCCATGATTTTAGAGAAAATACATGAAATTAGGTAATTTTAGGGAAAATTCATAAAATCAAGGAATTTTCATAATTTGAGAAGGAATAATAAAATAATGGGACGTGAGGTGTGGGACCGGCCACGGCCAAGGCATGACCGGCCGGCGGCGGTCCCGCGACACCTTTCCCTAATTTTATTATTTTTGATAAAATCATGTGATTTAGATAAAAATACATGAAATTAGGTAATTTTCATGATTTTAGGGAAAATTCATAAAATCAAGGAATTTTCATAATTTGAGAAGAAATAATAAAATAATGGGACGTGAGGTGTGGGACCGGCCACGGCCAAGACATGGCCGGCTGGTGCTCGGTCCCGCGACACCTTTCCCTAATTTTATTATTTTTGATAAAATCATGTGATTTAGATAAAATACATGAAATTAGGTAATTTTCATGATTTTAGGGAAATTAATAAATCAAGGAATTTTCATAATTTGAGAGAAATATAAAATAATGGAGACGTGAGGTGGGACCGGCCACGGCCAAGACATGGTCGGCTGGTGCTCGGTCCCGCGACACCTTTCCCTAATTTTATTATTTTTTGATAAATCATGTGATTTAGATAATTTCTTTGAAATAAAGGAAATTTGCTCGAACGATAGGATTTTCATGAGATCGTGAAAATAGTAAAAATATGGTAAAATATAAAATTGGGCGCGGGTGAGCCTAGTCCCCTGGCGCTTTTGTTTAATACTTTATTATTATTATTTTCCCTTCTTATTTTGCATAGGTTCCTCGTTCGTTCACATTTTTGAAATGCTCGTTCGTGCATTCAAAATGTTGGTCTGTGCATTATCTGCTAATTACACTTGCACCATTTTTGTCAGGGCTTATTCGATGCTCAGATGCCTGTTCCGTTGAATATTTATTACTAACCTGTGGAATTCTGCTGGGAAGAACCACAGATTGAAGTAACGAAATATAACGAGGAGTCGTAGAATATTGCTGAATATTCAGGCGATTAATTGACGACTTGTAGAATATTGCTCGATATTCAGACGATGGCTCATAGAATATTGCTGGATATTCAGACGATTTAAGATAATTAATTGCTGGCTCTATATTAGAAGGGCTTCCTGTCTAGGAGCATTAATTATCTGAGGGTTGAGCAATATGAACTTGCTGGAGTATCATATTCCTCTTGCAGAGTCGGGGAAAATCTGGTTACATGCCGAAGACGTTGTCGCTCTATACTAGCAGACATGTTGTCTAGGATCCGCCCAATCTTTCGATTCTATACAATATGAGATGTGTCGTGGCCTCAGCTGAGAGACTGCACATCTACATCTTCTCTGAGAGACTTTCTCCATCAGAGGTGGCATGAGCTTTCATGCATAGAGACATGAGTCTCGATACTCATCTGATTGCCGTATCCAAAGTAATTACTGAAATTGCTCAGTATTCATGAGATGCGTCGTGGCCTCAGCTGAGAGACTACACATCTACACGTACTCTAAGAGACAGCCTTCTCAATCAGAGATTTATGACATGAGATTTCATGCTTTAATGAGAGACATGAGTCTCAATACTCATCCGATTTCCGAATCTGGAGTATAGTTTTATAATTCTACCCTTTGTCGAAAATCCACCATCTACAGAAGTTAACTTGGAGTAGGCTAGTGACTATAGCGGCTTAATACAGTGTGGTGTTCAGATTTGGACTAGGTCCCGGGATTTTTCTGCATTTGCGGTTTTCTCGTTAATAAAACTTATGGTGTCTGTGTTATTTTTTTCTGTCTTATATTTTGTTATATAATAGAAATATCACAGGTTGTGCGTTAAGTTCAATCATTTCTTGAATCCGACCTTTGGGTTGTTGATTGAATTGATTGACACTTGGATATTGGTTTGTGATACCGTCCAAGTTATTTCTCTTATTCAATCGGGCTCGCAAATTCCTATTTGTTTGATTACGGATTGAATTGAGAAATTGAGATATAACTCTTTGATATACTTTTATTAGATTGAGTCTGACTGTCAAGTTGATTCTCTTGAAAGTATATTGGAGTTAGTCCATACAGATTTCTAAGCGAAATATTGGGTGTGGTTGTTAGACCCCCGCTTTTTCACATCTACTTAGCTTATGCACCTGCCAACAACTTGTTTATCTGGATCCAAGAAGGTCACTTCAACAATTATGAGTAATTTCAACTACACACTGAGTAATGTCAAAAGCTAACAGTCCCTACCAAAGTATACAATTATGGATATTTCATTCTGCTGTCCATACACTACTTTCATTATGGACTTGCTATGGACTTAAAATGGTTAGTCCTACACTTACTTCAACAAACCATTTTCATTACTTACCTATAGGTAGATATATGGGCATCTGTATTTGCTCTCAGTAGCATTAACTCATCACCTCGATCATCGTTGACAACAAGCCGATCATTTCTGTTGTTTCAGGAACAGTTGCTGTAAATTCTCGATCACTAACTGAAACTTGAATCATTCAAACTAGCGTTATTATACAAGATGACAAGTAATTACTTAGGTTTAATCATACACAAGACTACTACTTGTCACAGGCCTACTACTTTGGTATACAGCTGCTTGTGTAACTGCAGGGTACACATGCAACATACATGTGTAACTCCTAAATATAGATGTTATATACAAAGTGTACACAAATAACAGCCACCCTGATGGCTAATGAATTATCATCCAGTCTTGAATTGTTTGCTATAAAACAATAGGGTCCAGATCATGGGACTCTTTATTTAGACGCATAGATTAGACACAATTTTCTAGCCGTCCATCAGAGTTCATCCAACGGCAATACAACTTGCTGAGGTGTCATCTTTTCAGGCATAAAAACACTACACGTCTTTACCCAAGCCGAGCCGATCTACGTGATTAGGAAACGAAGGAAACACATATTCTTTCTGCGGTAACTTCTCTGATATATCTGCCACATTTTCTTCTTCTTTTTCTTTTCAAGCTTATACTTTTAAGTCTCAGTCAAAAAGAAGTTTTACTTTCCTTTACTTACGATTATCATTAGATTTTTACATCATAGTTGAGTATGGATAAGTAGTGATAATCAATGTCTGTTGAGCATGGGTAAGTGGTGATAATCAATGTCTGAATGATGAAAATATGGATGTCAATGATTTTTCAAATGGAAAAAGTGATGTTAGCATCATGGAAAATCCATGGAAAGGAATGCGGTTAAAAAAAAAATTCCCCATGGCACTACAAAAAGATAAATCAGAGACTTTAAGATCCTCATTAACATCCAACAACAAATTCTCAGGCTATTAAGTAAGCAATTGCAGTTTTCCTAAATGAAAACAGAAATGCGATAAACATCGCAGCATCAGAATTCCAGATTCAAAGCCAATGCTTCACTCAAATAAAAACTAAAATTAGGGCACAACTTATTTCAAATAAGTTAAGAAACCTAAAAAACAATAGATCAATTAGAGTGCATAGGGTTTAGAAAGATCGTAACTGTGGGATTTACTGCTACGAATTTAGAACAAGAACAATAAGCTCGATGAGTAACAATTTTGAAGCAGAATGAAAGAGATCGTATAATACTGTGTACGGTTCCATATCGGCTCGGCTTGGGCATTAGTCGTCTAATGTTTTCAATCCTAAAAAGGACGACACGGTTAGCAAGTTGTACTGTCGTCGGATGAACCGTGATGGACTGTTAGAAAATTGTGTCTAATCTATGCGTATACGCAAAAAGTCCCATGATCCGGACCCAAAACAATATTGTCTGAAACAACGACAAACTTTTCAACCACATGATATCATTTTTCCTCGTCTAATGCCTATAATATAATAGTTATATTTTCTCATTTCATGCCATACAAGTTTCGTAGAAACCTTGATAACAACTTCCAACAGAATGTACTTGCACGAAGCTATGTGACTGAACAAAGGATTATTGAGAGAATAGAAATCTCAAGTAATGAAAATAAAATGAGAAACATACCAGAATCAGCCTCCAACGGTTGCTCGCTAGCAGCCTCTCCAGATGCATGTTGAACGTTTCCATTCGCGTCGTGATTAGTTGTTCCATCTTGTTAATTTTCTTGGGTAATATATGTAGTTTACCACCATCTTCAGCTGAGGTAATAGGTGCTTCATGCATAGTTATATTGGAATTTGAGGCCACATGCTTTTAATCACCATACGGGTACTCCATATCAGCAAAGGCCTGAGTAACTAGAGTTTCGCTATCTCCCATTATTGTAGTTCGAGATAACTAATGAAGCTGCAATCAGATGATTCCAGAATTGAAAAAGTAAGTAACCTAACATGGAAATCATACAAATATTAAAAGTGACAAATAAAAGTACACCAATGGCTCCAAATCATACACCTCTACCACCACCTCCTCCTAGAATCACAAACTCAATAGAGTAGTTACAACATCCTACAATTCCACCACCACCACTTAAACCGATGCCTCCACTTATTTCTCCACCACTCATACTACCTAGAGCTCCAATACCACCACCAACACCACCACCGGCTCAAAATCTTTCTCTAAATCCTGCACCTCCACTAAATTCCTACCACCATTTCATGTTATCTATCATGAATAAATTAAAATCAAAAACTAAAAGTGAATAAAATTCAAATCAAATCTATGGGTAATAGAGAGGATGATTCACTGATATCGAATCTCAAATCAGTTATTAGATCGAAGCTAGAAATAGAGGCATACAACGATTTTGACGATGAACAGATCAGAATTTTTTGTTCATTTTTTTGCAAAAACTCTACATTAAAACAACCAGAGTAAGTAGATGATTGTGAATCTAAGCTCTGATTTCTATTCAGATAAGTCAATTGAAAAGCATATGAAGATTTAGGTTTTGAAAAGCCTGATATACTTTTCTGAAATTTGAATCACAAATAAATCAACTAAAATCTCTCAATCGAAGCATCATCACAAAGATAAGAGGATACTTACCTGAATAGTTAGCTTGTTGATGAATCTGAGTTGAATCTGCAGATTAGTTAATTGAAATTTGCTCTCGGATTCGTTTATTCTACTGCAACTGATGGTCCTCCTTCTCCTGGTGGTGGATTATTGATCTTTATCGTCGTCATCGATGACAATACATATTCAAACCTTTGGATATTTCCAATTTGAGAGAACAAACCAAAAACAAAAAGTTACAACAACAATAGCAAAATCATACAATGAAAACTAGAAGAAACGTTGAATTAATCGATTCAAACCTAAATTTAACCAAACAAAAAAACCCAAAATCAACCGATAATCGATTGTCTCCGCTCAAAATTAATTTATAACTCTAGAATGTGTTTGTAAGAACTGGAGAGAGAAAAAAGAATTATAAATGAAAATATCTAATGAGTTTCCTTTGACATATATAGTAAAGGTAGTGTTGTCATTATTAAAATTCGTAATAATTAATTATGGGCCAGATCTGAAGAAATTTTGATATTTTGGGCCTAGTAATATCATTTTCCTAAAGTATGGAGTTGACAAAAAAGAATCCATTTTGTGAGATTTCTATATGCTTAACCCATATGAAAGGAGGTTAGAGTAGTTTTTCCTATTTATCAATCAAGTAAAATGAAATCATTTTACGAAATATGAAATAAAGAATCAGTTCATGATGTATTTTTTTGTAAGTGGTTTTTAAGCTAAGTAAAAAATACAGTAAAAATAAAAATAAAGTACCTCGAACCAGGTAATTAATACTCTTAATAATGTGACATTCTTCATATCATCCGTACACTAAAAATTCATAATTAAAGGAGTTTGTTTAGTCTCTTGATCACTTTCTACTTTTTTTTTTATTCTTTCGTGGAAAGGAAAACACTGTAAAAAATGTTATGCTAAAAACTGGAATGTGTTAGTAAAGATTAAAACTAAAAAACCGCAAAAGAAGTGATCATACGTGGTATTCACCCAGCCAATCCTAACTAAAATTATAATAAACTCATGAGAAAATATCTTTTGCTATATTTTATAAAATTTCAAAATATCTAGGGTGGCTGAAAATAGGAACTTTTTAAAGAAACAAAAGAATTTAACAACAACTAAAGAAGAGTTTCTAATTTTAGGGGAGGCGGGAGTCACCTCTAACTTATATACAGCTATGTTTTTGTTGACTGAGTTAAACCATATTTAATCATGAAATCATTTAATAACCAACATAATATTTCTACAATTTCTCACAACCGCCGATCTAACGACAAAATAAAACCCCATTTTTTTCAATGAACAACTAATCATTTCTACCAGTTTATAAATTTTTGTATTTCTCTCCTTGGGTTCTTTTACAATTCATCAGCAGTCGTATTTCTCGATTCCGACCGTTAAGATCGGTTGAGAATCGAGATGACCGACTTATGGTCTGGATACCGACATAGTATTAACTACGGAAGAGGAGTAGTCGACCGAAATCATAATCATAATCTTGAAGTTGTGAAAGGAAATGAATTAGTCACCACAAAACAGATTTTTACAAAAACAAGTCAACCACCTCGTTCATGTACTGATTCTTCTCGGGGGTATTCTCCTCGTTCATATAGGCACAAGGAGAGTCGTGTTTCATCCTCATCAAAGTCAACGTCTTCGTGGAGTTTTAATGATCCAGAAATGAAGAGAAGAAGGAGAGTTGATCAGTATAAATACTACGCTGTTGAAGGTAAACTGAAAACTTCTTTTAGGAAAGGGTTTCGTTGGGTTAAGAGGAAATGTTCGAACATTTCTCGTGCATTCTAGTATGTCTAAAAGAAAAAAAACAAGAACGTTTTCTGTAACTCTATTTCACAAGAATGCTTTTAACTTTTACTACTTTTCTCTTTTTTTTTTTTTTGTTGTTGTTGTTGTTGTTTGATAACTTAGATAGCTTGAGAATTGGATGCAGTTGGATTAATTTCGTAGGAATAAATAAATCTGGTTGTTGTTTGAAATCTGAATCTTTATCCTTTACAGAGAGGTTTTAATAAGTTGTTTTGTGTGTGCAACTTTTCTATGATCCCATCAATCGTATCAGGCTATTGTATGATTAATGCTTATTTATGTATTTTTTTTTTGAGAATAAGATAATGCATTGAAGAAACAGAACAAGGACACAAACAGACAGAAAGTTGTCTATGCTATCAGACCAGGACATGCCCTGATCTGAGTTTGAGACAACAATCTATTGGTATTACCAATACCTTCATTTTGATTACTAGACTTATCTAAACTTAAAAACATATTTGAAAAAGCAGGTAAATCTTCTTCCCAGCTGTTGAAAATTGAAGATTTTCTTGCCTCTACCGCCAATTTATCTTCCACAGAGTTGCCAGATCTGTGAGTAAATTTGAAGCCCAAAAAGTTGTTGCAATCCACTTGAATTTTCATTGCCTCCCTGACAATGCTCTGATTTCCCCACTCCATCATTGTTGCCTTTCCATTGATAAAATTCACGATCCTTTCACATCCCCTTCTATCCAGAAATGTGCCAAATCTGCATCTTTGGCCCACCTTGCTCCATACAGCAGAGCTAAAGCTTCTGCTTTTTCTGCACTTGCAGCATAGAATACTCCTGATTTAGCTGCTCTTCCATTTCCTGCATGATCTCTAATAATTAGACCAAAGACAGCATAAACAGATTCAGAGATCCAAGAAGCATCATAATTTAACTTGAAGCAGTTATGTTCAGGGCATTTCCAAGGGACAATCTTCATCTTCTTTGTTACATTACAACCATTAGTTGTTATGATGTTTCTTGTATCACAGTTCCAGAAATTTAAATGTCTATGAATTATGATAGAAGTTTGTAAAGAATAAACATTTTTTTCCTCAAAAATCCTATTACACATTTCTTTCCATATAAACCAACATTTTGTTGCATTAATCTCTATTACCTTATCTCCCTGAGATTGCCAGCAATTGAAATGATTAATGAAAGAGTTTCTTACGATATTTGAAGTAGTGCCACCAGCAAAAGGTGGCTGCATCCAAACAGATTTAGCATACCAACAATCAAACAGCAAGTGATGAACAGATTCAATTTTATCATTACAGAAGATACATATGTTGTTTACATCTTGCATATGTCTACTCAGAATTTCTGTTACTAGCAAAGCATCATTTATACATTTCCAAAGAAACGATTTTATTCTCTGAGGCAGTCTATTTTTCCAGAACTTCTTCCAAAAAAATTTAGTTTATGTGTTTCCTTCATTTTTACCACACAACCTATCATATAAAGATTTAACTGTGAAGATACCATTCCTAGTTAACTTCCATCTAGGTTTATCCTGATCTAAGGTATCATTCATATCCACAAAAAGTTTAATATTCAAGATAGTTTGAGCAATAATATGAGGAAAAGAAACAATTATGATTTCTTGGTTCCACTTATTTGTATCTGGATTAATCAGATCCGATACAAGTGTTAACTGAGTGTTTCTTTCAGAAACAATTTGATCTAGAGTGATATGTAGATCAGGTATCCATTGGTCAGTCCATATGTTGATTGACTGACCATCTCCAACCTCCCAACGGGTATACTTATGAACTAAATTAGCCCCTTGAACAATACAATTCCACATCCAAGAAGAAATCACCACTTTTTTTAAAGTCAGAAAAGTTTTTTTTTGAAATACTTTTTTTTAAACATCTTAACCCACCAAGAATTGGGTTCAGATATAATTCTCCAAGCTATTTTAGCCAACATAGCTTGAGTCATTTTGTCTGCATCTTTAAAACCCAAACCTCCCATAGAGATTGGTCTACACATATATTTTCAGGACTTTATGTAATGCCCTTTCTCATTTGCCTCTTTTCCCCACCAAAAAGCACATTGTATAGAATTTATCTTAACAGTAATCTTTTTTGGGAGTTTGAAACATCCCATTTGATAGATTGACATACCAGATAAAACTGATTTGTTTAGAATCAATTGAATTGTTTAGATAAAACTGATTTATTTATGTATTATTACACTTCATCTTTCGTGCAAATAATCAATCAATTGAATTTTCCAGAAGACAGTATTTATGTATTATTACACTTCATCCCTAAATCAAATATATATATGACACATGCTTAAAAATACATATGATACCAGAAGCTCAGAACGCATTAGGTACTCTTGCTAGACATAAAAGGTGTCCATAGAATTCCATGACACATGTGGCTAGCTGTCTCTCTAAGGCACGAACCCAATGCAACCGAAGCAGATCAATGAAGACACTATTGACCTCCAGCCTGCAGCCTATAATCGTGATAAGCCCGCACTCACACTTCAGAGATATTAAACCAAGCTTTGAAAAACGACTGTTAGGCACACCTATGTAGCGATCCCTGAAGGTCACTGAAAGCTTTGTCTAAATAATATTGATAATAAATAATAGAAAATAATATTATTCGAACACGTTATAACCGTTTTCATGCACGTTATACGCGTTTTTTTTATAAATTGATTTTTAAGTTTTTTATTTTCTAAATATATATGATTTTAACGCAGGAGTAACATTTTAACGCAAGTTTTGTAAACCGTTTTCCTCGTTTTCATGCCTGTTATAACCGTTGTTCAAGTGAAAAAGGTTTAAAATATTTATTATTTTTTATTTTTATCGGTAAAGAAGTTGGGCCTGACGAATTTCGAACTCGGTATTATCACGCAGTAACTTTACCACTGTACTACAATGACATCAGATGTAACAATGGTATTAGACCTGTTATAATCGTTTTCACATACGTTATAACAGTTCTATATGAAATTCAAATGGTAATAATTCCTTTTCTTTTCTAATTTAACCGCTCTCACCCCTTAATATGATAACGTTATTTTAACCAATGTAACACGTTTTTCTTTTAAAAAGTGCTCACACCCGTTAAAATACGTTATAAGTCCGTGACTTAGGATATGACCCATTTTTCGAACCTTGTATCAAACTACTTCCATCTGAAAAGGAAATATATATATATAAAAAAGAGCTTGCAAGAAATGGATCCCAGGCGGAGACCAACGGATTGCAGACATGTAGAAACCGTTGGTCTTGGTTGTGCCGTGGGAAAGTGCACTATGTCGAACTACCCTGCTCGCCCCTCCTGCATAAAACAGGTTTTGGCAGTCAAAAGTGTTGTCCTCTACGACATTTTCTCTAACATTCTCCCTAATAAAACTCTACTTCTTTTTTTCGGCGTGTGTTCCACAAAATTCCTTAAATGTTGTATAATAAAACTTCGATAAATTAATAACGTTGGGACAAAAAAAAATATTTTAGCAAAATTATTAATTTATCGAGTTGAAATTTAGCTTATACAAATCTAGTTGGGACCATGAAATTTTATTATTTTAGCGAAATAATTAATTTATCGAGGATTAATTTATTGAAGTTTTACTGTACTTGCAGAGCAAGAAAGCCTGGATTCACTCCAAAAATAAAAAGATCTCATTAGACGGTTAGAGTCTAGGAAATAAAGATTAACGGCTTTGCGTGGGGGTTTAGAAGTTGCCCAATATCCATAGTCCAAAGTCCAATCTGTCAAAACCCTACTGAATAGATCCTTCCCCCTATATATTGAGAGAGTTATACGCTCTATTTCTTACCGAGCCGTGAAGAAAACTCAAGAAAAAAACAGCTGAAGATATTTCACGCGTAGGAGAAGAGGAGGAACGCAAATTAGTGGACTCGACGATTCGCAGCGTGAGTTTCTCAGTTTTGGTTGATTTTATTTTTGTCATTTATTTATTTCTGTCTTTATTTTGTTATTAATCTAGGGTTTTCTCAATGTGTTTGTTTATTAGGTTTTTGTTTGTCAAACCATGGGGGACAAAAACAAAATCACTATTAATATTAACAAGGAGAAATCAATCTTCAAAGAAGAAGATGATGATTTTGTACCTGGGAAGGGGTTTTATCAACCAAGTGGTGATGATGGTGATGAATCATGGGAAGCTTATCTAGCCTTAATAACTTTACTTGATGGTCAATTAAACGGATTACCAAGAAACCATGTTCTATGTGGTGTAGCTGATGAAGTTTTAGCAGTTAATGAAATCCAATGACCAAATCTTAACGACTTCTAATATCAAGAAGAAACTAGAGATTGAAAAACTAATAGGACAAGTCCCTATGTCTTTCTTCAACCAGCTTCTTATGATCTTAAGGGACTTGAAGAAAGAAGAGCCGGCTTATATGTACCGATTATCATTACCAAGTATTAGTGGTACTAGTACAAGTGTTGATGATGATAATAAACATGTTGATCTTAAGCCGGTAGTGTTTATTCGACCTAAGCCTAAACTAGAATTGCTGAATGAGGAAGATGTTGAATATGAATATATTGGTGAAGACAGCGATGACGAACATGAGGAGGAGGAAAGAATTGTGGAAGATGCTGACTGCCATCAGGTTAAACAGGAAGAAGTTGTGGCAAAAGAGGAGTCGAATGTTAAGAGTCTGAAGAGGTCTGGGCTTAAACTATCATTCCTGGATGAGGAAGAGGACATTTTTTTTGATGCAAATGAGGAAATTGAACAAGAGAATTTTGGTGGTGACAAAGCAGACCAACGGGAGGCTTCGATTGAAAGAACTGTCAAAGATGCTGGCTGCCATCATGTCAAACAGGAAGAAGATGTGCCAAAACAACAATTCAAAGTTGCAAGTCCAAAGAGGACTGCAAAGATTGCGAAAGTAGTGAGGATCCAGAGTCATGTCAAGGAAAAAAGAAGAAGCTGAAAGTTATGTCCCTGAGACAATATCGACTAAAACAGTACTATGGAGATTGAGCGAGATAATCTACTGTTTTTTACGATTATGGTTTTATTTTAGTGGCATAGGCATAAATTGTGTCGCTAACATTTTTGTCAGTTTGGATTAATCTAGTCTAGGCTAAACGATTTAATTCTACTATTGTAGTCACTCATTGTTTTGAAGCGCATTAGTTGGATTCTGTCGATACAACAAGATCATTTTTTTAATTTCTAATTTTGGACCAATCGGGATGTTTCTTCATGTCAATAGAATGAATTTTTTGAATGAGAAAGTCCTATGAATCAATACCATTAAAAGAGGAACAAAAAAAAATGTCTCTAGGGGGTGTTACACTCTATTTACACCTCCAACTTAACCACATCCTAAACTTAGAGCAACCACAGTCACGACCAAATTTGGAGACTAAACCCAAATTTGGTCTCTGTATCAGCCGCAATGGAACGGACTAAAGCTATATTTAGTCCGGATAATTAGGGTTTGAGACCAAAAATGGTCGCCGACCCAGACTAAAATCAGTTATACTGGGACGGGCTTAATATAAGCGTATGAATTCAGACGGGGTTATAGTGAGCGCTTCACACCAGACGTAAGTATAAAGAACGCATGAAATTAGGGCGGATGTATAAAGAGCGTATGAGTGAGGCGTATTTATAACCACCGCCGGACAAAACGGAGATAATACGTACGCCCCACAGCAGGCGTAATTAGAATGTACGTCCCAGTGGGGCGCAGTTATAAAAACCGCCTGGTTCGGGCGCATGTATCGTGAGCGCCTGTGTGTAGACGTATCTTTAATGTACGCCTGGTCCGGGCGCATGTATTATGCACGCCTGTGTGAGACGTATCTTTAATGTACGCCTGAATTTTCATAACATGAGATTGCATAGCCCCATGCTCCAGTTTGATCTTCCAACGTGGTGCGAACATGCAATCATTTCCGTGTGCAGAGACGCCCAAACTGAATCTGGATGGGGTACTAGTCCATTTCCGTGTGCAGAGACGCCCAATGAATCTGGATGGGGTACTAGTCCCGTACAAGGGATAAGTACAATCCCTCCAGCCTACTAGACTAATCCTCTGCTAACAATTCACAATCATCCCCACCCAACCTGACACAATCACTCTCAGTATCAATCTCTTCAGCCACTTTCTCTTTGTCAACCAACTTATTAACTGCATCATCTGTTCCATACTCAGACACATCCATCGTAAATCCACCCAAACTGACACCATCACTCTCAATGTCAATCTCTTCTGCCACTTTCTCTAAGCTATTTTTTGCAGTTAGCTCACCTATGTTCTCTCTTGATAACCTGTCCATTTCCAAATTATCTGAAGATGTGCTTTCATCTTTTGATTTTCCATCAGCCTGACTAATTCTTTCTTCACATGTTTTTGGTGATAGATGTCTTCGCCGCGAATATGCAATGAGTTTCTTGACAATTTGATCCCCGGGAGCAACATACCCTGCACACTGATTCACTGTATATATTTCTGGATTCGGCACTGAAGCTATAAGAGGAGATCCAGAATTTTGGTGCTTAATGCTGGCACCATTACCAAATTCTGCTGCAACCGTATCCATTTCAACATTCTCAGTTATTGATAACGGGTGAGGATTCTGCATTTCATTTAATCTACACTTGCTTTTAGCAGTATCCGACCCCGCTTCTTGGCTACAAATTTTTCCTATTAGTTCATTAAGTATTTGGGTCTCACCCATAACTTCACAATCATTCCCACCCAAACTTCTTAACCTCTTCAAAGGCTGCTCCCCTGTATTGCATATTAGACTGTTATTATCTGAATCCTCGCTGACAATTCTCTTAGTCCCAGAAGAATTTTGTGAAGTAGCTCCGCTATCAATATTCACGGTTGCAGCTCTTTTAGATTTAAACTCGCTATAAGCGTTTTCGATGAGCCCCAAAGCTGATTGAATTCCCGGAAACTTGTTCTTAACCGGTTCCGAAGTTCTCATCAGCTCCGTGTACTTCAAATCTATGTCAGACACACTGGCCATCTTGTTAATGTCGAGAACCGAGCACCAATCAATTCCACTCCCTTGAGATTTAGCTGTACATGCTATGTCACCAAGTTTGATCAACTCATCAACATATTTAATTCCTGGATACGATGTTTGTGCTTCAATTAGCTTTTTCTTAGCACCATCATAGTCATTATACTTCATGAAGATTAATCCAACCCATCTTTGGACATCTGCTTCCACCTCTGCTCTCACCATCATCTAATTCACAAAAATCCCAAATTGATCTTCTATTCCAAAACCTACATTCCCCAGTACAACAATTACTTAAATCGCTAAGCAGAAAACATAATACATAGCTATTGAGAAATCAAAAAACCCCATTTTGGAAAATCCAAGAATTCCTAAAACCCCATTTCCGAAAATTCAAGAATTCCTCGAACCCCATTTTGGAAAATTCAAAAATTCCTCAAACCCCATTTTGGAAAATTCAAGAATTCCTGAAACCCCATTTTGGCAAATTGAAGAAATTCTACAAGCCCATAGGTACACAAGTTAAGCACTGTAAAACCCTTCAATTATAAGCTCAGAAGCATGCAACTTTCCCTAGTTTTGACAATGATAACATCAAAAAAAAAGTTCACACTTTGAAGTTCAATTTTAACGGTAAGAGGAAGAACTGCAAGAAATATAAAATTGAAGGAGAACAGAGACTTACTGGAGCATAGATTTCAAAGAGGATGAAGAAGAAGAACCGGGAATTGCAGCAGCGGGCGTCTGATAGTTAGGGCAAGGAGTTGAATTACCGACCTCCAAAATGAGAATTTGAGAGGTTTAAAGACTTGTTTAAACCCGCTGGGGTTAACAGTTGGCTAGGGCCTGGCTTTCACACTTAGGTCAAAGTTTCGAGTGGCTGTTATAAAGTTCTTTGATCACTAATTTAAAACATTTTGTACTCAGACGGACTTTCCATAAACGCCCCACATAGACGGACCTTTCATCTCCGCCCCACTCAGACGCACCTTCTGTGTCCGTCCGATGCAGACGCAATTTATATCTCCGTATGTATCAGACGCACATATCATCTCCGTCTACTGGGACGCATTTTCCATCGCCGTCTAATGTCAGGCGTGAATTAAAACTGCGCCTCAATCAGGCGCACGTAATACATCCGTTTCACTGAGACGCATGTTAAAAAGACGCCCACCAAGAAACGTTAGTATAAATTCCGTCTGGATTCAAGCGGATGTATAAGTTACGCCTCACCAAATTTTGGTCGTCACCCACTGCGCTTGAACACCGAGAATACCAAATTTTTTTGGTTTTTAGTCTGGAATTTGGTATTTGGTCTGTCTCGTGACTGTGGTTGCTCTTAACCCCACCCATTTCGTCCACCAATTTCTTTCTCCCATTGATTTTAACTGCTAGTAACCAAAACTAAGTTCCAGAAATGAGACATGAAAACCAACTACTATTCTTCGATAATCGAAACTGTCACTTCAAAAAAAAAAAAAAAAATACTCCCTCCCCTCCGTTACTTTGGTCAGCTCTTTTTTTTGAGAAAATTAAGAAAATTAAGAGAACTAATTATTGAAAGTGGTCCTCTAAACACTTGTAAATAAAAGAAGTGAAGTGAAATGGTCCTCATAACACTTATCAGCCAAAGAAATAAGTGAAATGGTCCACATAACACTTGTCATCAAAAGAATTTAAAAGAAAAATGGTCCCAAAAAATTAAAGTAACATTTGACTTTCCCGGTTAAGAAACTGACATATTTTTTTGAAATATTTATTTATAGAAATTGGCCTATTAAAAAGTAACGGAGTCATTAGCACATAGTTAAACATTAGGTTTCACAAAGGCCTTACAGGTGATGATTATGCATTTTTGCGCCGTTATTCTGGGTAAGGCTAAGACTCTAAACCTACTGCCGGTATATTTTTCTTTAGGTATTTGAAAAGATATTTTCCATTTCTTGAACATGGTGTTTTAGTTTCTAATCACTAGTTATCTGTTTGTATTAATGTTACCAATGTTTCATATGAGAGCTTCTTTCCGTGTTTCTTTCTGACTACTTAAGATTGGTTTTCAATCGTTGCAATGTAAGTGTTTGCGAAATTGCTTCAACAAAAAGGCATTACAGATTGTTTGCACTTCAGATTAATCCGGGTAGTTAATCTCGCACAAGTTTGATTTCGTAGAGTTGGGAATTATTTTATTTTTTTTATGAATAAAGTAACAGGAGAACCCAAAATTACCCTGAATATTATCATCCAGGTAGTGTTCCTCCTTTCATAACAAATCAGAAGAAAGGTTAGTTATTACCCAGTTTTCTTAGGGGTGTTTTGTTGGATATTCATGTTATGCATCATTCTTTGGAGACACTCATGTCGACAGACTTAGTTTCTTCAAACATTTTACATGGGGCACGCTAGACCTTCTACTGGGCTTTATGCGTAAGATCAAAAACTACCAACTGGGAGCAACCAAGTTATTAACTATTCGCTTACATGTTATGCATCATAGAAGTATTATGTGTGGACTTCATAAGGAGTTTCCCCAGACGTTATGAAATTTGGAAATGCAATTACTGTTACTCTGGCTAATACTGAGGTGCTGCAGAATCTATTTACTTATAGTAATATACATACAGATGAGTGTAGAGTTCATGCCTTTCTCATTGTCTTTCTTCCTCACATTGAGTGCAATTTTTATGGTTTCCTTATGGTCTTTTACTGATAGACTTATATATCGCGGTAAGTAATTCTAAATTGGAATTTATTTTCTCTAATATGCTCTTTGGTTTGATATGTGTATGTAGTAGGCATGAAACATAGCAGGATCCATTTTTGGCAGGTAATTTTAACTTCTCTGTTGCTATTTTGTTATGTGAACAATTTCGTTCTGTTTAGTCCTTAAGCTTGGATTGCCCCACATTTATGTATTTCGTGTTCATCATGGATTTATTTCTGACATAGTTAGGGATTGGAACCATAATATGGATGGAGTCTCATTTAACCTAAGCCACATTTTGAGTATGCAGGTACAATTCATTTGGTTCTACATACATTTTCGTTATTTGCCATTACCTGTGATAAAGAAAACTGCAGCAGGTATATAGTCTCCTCTCTCTGGCACTTTTGTATTATATAGTGAGGTTTTTGGTATTTGTTCAACAGAAATTAAAGTTCTAACAACTCGACTTCAAACATAACGATATTAAATATGAAAATTTGAAGTTAACATGCTGAACTTAGAGAGACGTATCTGCATTATAGTTAACATGAATGGATAATTACTGCTCATCTGAGAAAGCATTATAGTTTTAGTTACAAGAAATTTCTCCCTTTTGGTTATCTGTAGTTCTTTGTATTATTTCCTGAAAACGATATATTCTTTGTGGTCAGATGGCTTCACATAAGAGTGGTAGCATTGCCTTTGCTTCACGTAATAGATTGTCGGTGCTACTGAACGCATTCTCATGCCGACTTCCTTTGGTCTCTAGAGTTTCTATGAATTGCGGCCCCTTACGCACAAGTATGCATTTCTTACTTCTTTATATTTGGTTCCCTCCATAATCCATATATACGAGCTAATCTCTAGAATCAAATAAAATTTTAAGGAACTCCTTGATGTAAGACAGAAGCAACAAAGTGGATGGTACAAAACGACATGCAAATGAAATCATTATTGTCTTTTATTAGTTATGTTATGACATATATATAAACCGGGCATCAGCTTATTTTTTATTATTTTTGGTTTGGCATTTGTAAAGTCTGAATTTTGTTAAAAATTGCATGTCAGAGTCTCCACCTTTTCCATGACATACCGAGTTCAATGCAGAGAAGAGTTTCCTGAAAGAATGAATGCCACACCGAGTTCAACACGTAGAAGAGTTTCATGAAAGAACTTGAATCAGGGGATTTAAATCTCGGATTCAGGTTAGTTGAGGTAATTTAATCAAGTCCCTTATCCTATGTTGATAATACCGCTTTACCTTTTGTTTAATTTCATACATTTGATATAAGTAATTTTCCCAATAAACCAGTCGGAAAGACCACCTCTAAAGGCAACAAAACTTTAAATGGCCACAATGTATGCAGTCATAGAGGGCTCATTACTAAGAATGGAGTATATTTCAGCAGCCAGGGAAATAACATGATTGCAAATGGGTCTTTCGCGCTGCAAGTAAGTTTTCACATATGCATTCATTTCGTTGGTGATCGAGAGAATGCTTGTTTGAGTATTTTAGATCGGTTAATGGCTGATATGAATATTTAGCAACATTCTCACTAGTGGTAATATCCAAGCATTCCTTCCGATGGCCCCTTTGATGCAAACTTAATGGCTGCTCGACTTGAGAATGTGAAAATAGTCGAGATTGGTTCATGTACATTGGGCTTGAAAAATGGTCTGTTTGTATTCCCATATCTTTTCATAAATGTTAAACTAAAGAGACAACAAGCAAATGATCTTTTTCCGGAGACAAGTCTTATGTAAAACTTCTGGCCGGATGCAGAACATAACAATCAACTGTGTTGCATGACTACTATGCAAGTACAGTGTATCTCAGTCACTTTCAATATCTTAACGTGTGTGTGCGTGGATTGCAGCTATCAAGTGTCAAAACCTTATTATGGCGTACTCTCGACGTTCCATTTCTAAACGTATGCGTGGGTCCTAGCCTCCTAGGGCTTTCCAGTATCAACTCTATTAAAGAAGCGAAATAAAGAGTCCATCACAACTTCAATAACTAGGTCTGGTTTGGCTAGAGATACCTAGAAATTGTCCCCCACCACATTCATTGTTATTTGCTAAGACTATAGTGTCCAATTTCCATAAAAAGTCCAAGTAGCTTAACCTCCACGGTAAAAAAAAGAAAGAAGTAAAAATCATCACCAAATAAAATAGCAGCCGCACGATGAGAGAAGTAAAAAAAAACGGCACCACACGATATTTGATGTGGCATGGTTAAATATCTTAATCTCGAGGGCCAAGTCTTATTAATAAGTAAAATTAGAGTTTTCATTGGCATTTAATATCAAGCCCAAACACGGTTTGTGTTGTTTTATAAGTTTTACCTCCAGTGTAAAAAAAAAAACCAAAACCAAAAAGAAAAAGAAAAAGAAAAAACTAACCGAAACAGAAAAAGTCTTCGTCAATTGGCTATTACCAAGTAGTTTAGAAGAGAATTTCTGGGAAGTTGTTACGTCGATGAAAGAACAAGGGTTTCTCTGAGTAAGTTTCTCTAAAACTTAATTTTTCTTTTCTAGGGTTATCTAAGTACTCTGTTTTTTAGGGTTTTTTTTCTTGATTGATTACGTTTTTCTTGATTGATTGATCAAAGTTTCAATCTTTATATCGATTTTGATGAATATATTATATAGTATCAGTTGTTGATGAACATATATATTGGTTGTTGATTGTTATTGAAAAAAAATATGTTCTGTTTTATACTCTGTTTATTTATACTCTGTTCATTTTTGGGTTTTTTTTTTTTGTGCTTTTTTTGTAGTAAAGATGGAGGTGGAGATGAGTACGGGAAGATATGATGGAATTCCTTTTGTTCCTGAAAAAGGGTTCAGGCGTTAACTTCAGTGATCGAGTGCTATATGAACGGCCGAGTTCCTCCTCATGTTCTCGTCAGTGCATCAGATGAAGTTTTGTCTGTTCTTAAAAGTGATATCAATTTTGGATATGAGAAGAAACAAGAGATTGATAAATTGATTGGGTTGATTTCCCTCGACACCTTTCAACAATTGGTTGCCATCGCAAATTGGATTACTGATTATACCAATCCTCGTCCTGCTAATTGGAGATCATATAATCCTGGAGATTTGTCAGGGTTGTTTTACAGACCAAGTAACGAAGCTAATTGGAGATCATATAATCTGTTTCTTGATGCTTTTAAACAACTTATCGGAGATCAGCCTGATATGGTTGTTTTAAGAATGTTGATACCCCGATAGAGTACCGAATACATGTCATTGAATCAGAACTAGGGCCTGCATCGAGGAATTGGTTTGATCATCTGAGTTCACTTGCGAATTTGATTACTGATTACCCACCATTACTATCTCCTAGTTGGGAAACCACGGCCACAGCTCCGTCGTGGGCTCAATCCACCTCTGGTACTGATTTTTACCCTCATGAGTTTCCCTCGGAGAAGAAGGAAGCGGAAAGGATCGCCATATTTGCACCTGAAGATCCTGAAGATTATTTTGATAATGTCAAGTTTGATTTTGAAGATGATGTAATGGCTAGTGATTCTTCTTCTGAGGAGGAGGAGGATGAGAAGGTGGTAGGGTCACCATATGATCTAAGGGCTAGCAATGATTCTGATGATCAAGGCACTGTACAGGGATGGATGAGAGATTTGACTGATGATGATTTTCAAGAAGTGAAAGTTGGAATGAAGAATCTGAGGGTGGAGAGAGAAGGTAGCAGCAGCGGAGATGATGAGTGTGAGAGAGTCACCGTCGGAGAAGCATACCTGACGTCTGAGAGTTGCAGTGATGAAGAGTATCAAAGGTCAAAGTGGGAGTCCGTAATCTGACGGTCGGAGAGAACAGTGATGAAGAATGGTTAGTCGTTTAATGGTGCTGATGATATTGAAGCAGGTTAATACGATAGGTTAGTGGAGTACAAAAAAAAGACTTGAATTTTCTTCGTGGTTTCTTCTGTTTGGTTATCAGTTATCAATCTAGTTAATTGGAACCTGCTTTGCTTTCATTGAATTAGGTATGTCAGTCAGAACTCAGAAGGACTGAACTCTTTTGTTTTCATCGTTTAGACTTTTGCATGACTTTAGAGCAACTGCAGTGGACGACTAAACCCAAATTTGGTGTCGAGTGGGCTGGCGTAGTGGGACGGACCATCGATCAAAATTTGATCAAAGAGTAAAACTCGGACCAAATTTGGTCGGCGATTAAGACCAAATCCAAATATAGTCGGGCGTTTATATAATGTCCGCCTACCCGACGGGCGTTGGTATAATGTCCGCCTGTAGCCGCGCGTTCGTAAAGTTAACGCCTGATACAGGGCGTTGGTATAATGTCCGCCTGGATGGGGCGTTGGTATAATGTCCACCTGGATGGGGCGTTGGTATAATGTCCGCCTGGATGGGGCGTACGTAAAGTTAACGCCGGACACCCAGGCGTTGATATAGTCATGATCCCACCTTCACAAAGTTTTGAAAACTTTGCTTGGGGCGTTGTCTTTATCAACGCCCCATTTCTTTTTTCTTTTTTTTTTTGAACCCGGGCGAACGTATAATCTCCGTCCCACACACCAGGCGTTGCTATAGTTCACGCCCCATACAGGCGTTATCTTTATCAACGCCCCATACCAGGCGTTATCTTTATCAATGCCCCATGCCAGGCGTAATCTTTATCTACGCTGGACGATGAAGCGGACTTTATATCAACGCGCGACCAAATTTACTCGTCACCCGCTACGCCACAGGACGGACTAAACCCAAATTTGATCTTTTTTTTTAGTCTTTGGTCTTTAGTTATGCTCGCACCACTGTGGATGCTCTTAGAGGTTAAAAATTTTGTTTATAAATAATGTATTGTGTAAACACGGTTTGCGGAATGGCCCACCATTTTTATCGTGGAGGTCAATCTAGGCTTTTTTTAGATTTAGTTTTGATTTAGATAAGGATAACTAATTCCTTAACCTTCAAGAATCTGGTGTAATTCTGACACATGTTACTATTACGTGTCACCGTTATATTTTTACCCTTCGGTTATAATTGGCCATTGTATCATTGTGTAACGAATACATTTTAAGAGAGAAATAAGATAAGCCGAACGGTCCTATTCTATTTTGTTCACTCAACCTTTCTTTCGCTTTATCATTAACAATCAAGCAGTACATGCACATACAAATTAGTTAGCAAGAGTAGTAGTATGTAGCTATTACTTAATTAGTTAAGGCCTTATACTTATTCTATCAGTTTTGAATCGACTGAATTATATCCGTAATATGATGGATATTCAACACGTTAGCAGTATGAGTTTGCTCTAAAGAAAATAGCTGATACACTTGATGTCCAATTACATATGGAACGATCTACTAACTACGAATTGGCCAGCTCAAATTCACAAGCAAAAAAAACAGGGAGCTGATTGCATGAAGAAGATAGACAAACATTCTTCTTCTCTTTACTTAATTTATTTTCTCCATTGTTTATATACGTATATAGCCTTGCCTAATGTTGCATCTCACTTTGATTATTATTTTTGAGTGTAGGATACTATTTGATTATGGATGGGTTGGTTGCTCCACCCAATCCTGTCCCCATCATGTATCATCAAAACCAAGGCTAATTTGTTTCTTTCTTAAAGACATCAGCTAAAAGTCGATATTTGTGGGTAAGTTAATTAACTGAATTGCATAACAATGGTGAGTACACTCGTACTAGATAATTTGGCGTGTTACTTCCTTTTCTACTTTTGGTACTAAGCGTTTTAATTAATTAGAGTGAGGGATCGTTTGCATCCTAAATCGATAGCACAAATTTAATTTTCCTTCGTTACAATAATCTCCAAAAGTGAAAATTATTCCACCAGAATTTGGAATACCGTGTAGCATAGTATGGATGCAAAAGGCGTGCTCCGCTAGCTGATCGGTCCCAGAAATGACCCGTTATAAAATGCTAGCCGGCTTCTATCAGCCGTTCCTGAAGTGACATGTGACTGATATTGAGGAATCTTCCTATAAAACATGTATCCATTTGCACACTTGTAAATTAATAATTCGTTGACTTTGAAGGTGAAGAAAATGGAGATTTGTTAATATTAGTACCATAAGTGTGTGTATTTTTATGTATCTCTTTACTTGAAATTTTGCTTTAGTTACATCTTTTCTTTTTCGTAAATACTGGACTCCTGAAGTAGTTCATGAGATGTTGTTGACCCCGGAAGCGATCCAATATAGAAATTGTTAATTCCTGTAATAATCCATAAATATGGACCCAGAAGTGGTTTATGGAAATTTTTAGATTTCAGGAATAGCCATAAAATTTTGGGTTCCCGAAGTAGCTCATTGTTACCAAATGTTTTTGTCGGTGACTCTACTATTTTTCTCTCGTCTTATCTTTTCCGAAGGATATGGAGTCCAGAAGTAATCAATCCAGTATAGATATGGATGATGGAGATACTTGTCTCAAATTTAGACGAAACAACAAACACGAATTTTCGAACCATTTTATAACCTTGTAGAGGTTTCTGGAAATGTGAAAAATATTATTTCAGGTTTGAATAGTATGATAGACGTCTGCAGAAGAGCATGTATCATTTTATCTGGTGGTGTAGTATTTGCCTTATATTCTATCAGGTTCCAGAAGAATCTGTTGAGTTTTAGAAATATTTGGTATTACCACCTTGAAATGATAAATGAGCATTTTTATGGAGTATTTTGTTACTTCATTTGTTTTTGTGCCAGAAACACGTTTAGAGAAGCTCGAGGCTCTCTCTTTTATGGGGTGTGCCATATGAAAATTCTATCAGTAGAATCTCACAGTGTCATTAACCAGAATTTTAATGACCTTGATTTTTCATGCTTAGGCATGGTCGATATGGACATCAAAAGTTCTACTAAGATGAGTAGACGATTCAAAATGCTCATGGAAATCCTTTACAGAACCTGAAGCTTCCATTATATGAGGATGTAAATTGTGTTGTTGGTCTCTGAGACAATTAGTTGTTAAATTGCATTAACATTAACATTATGGTAACCCGTTGCTGAATCACCAACATTAATCCCTATAAAGGATTCAAGGTGGCATATACAGGACTTATTCACCCTGCAGTATGGACAATTATTTCAATACTTAATCGTATTGATAGACGCATCTACTAGATGGTCTCTTGTTATATTAACGCGTGAGGTTAGATTTTGCCAAACTGTTTGTGCAAATCTTGTGGTTGCGTATCATTTTTGGACTTTCCAGCTAAGTCCATCTATTTTGGTGGTAAATTTATAGGCTTTTGATGCTTTTCCTTCAGTTGGTATTATATCGAGCATATAGTTAGCACATGTGCGCACTCGACATGGTCTAGTTGAGTTCTTTGCTTAAGCATCTTTAGTTTATTGCTCAACCAACTATTTACAATCAATTATGTCTTGCGAAGCAACCTTACAATTTACGTGTTTGGTCCATAGCGTCACCTAGCTATATATGTTGGTTTCGATTCATAAGACATTTAAAACCATGTGTTGGTAATGTCTTATTGAAGATGAGACTGTATTCCCGCCGTTAGGGGGAGGAAGTAAGCCGTCAAAAAGGAACGGTTGAAATGTCTCATCTCTTGTCGAGCCTGCAGCTGTTTTTGGGATACTTATTGTGTGGTTTAATTAACACCCAGAAACTATCATGAGTAGAATTGTCTTCGAAAATCAGGCAATTATGGAACCAGAAGTTTTCAGAAATGAGATAGTAATATTCCGCCATGATCAGGAAGACTAAGATGCCACCAGAAGTTGGCATGAAAACCCTCCAGTAGAAGTTGGCTTGACCAAGGTTGATAACCTTCAAGGTTCTTCCACATTAATCAGGGGGAGAAAAGTCACCACTAGAGGATGGTGCGAATTATGTTGTCGTTTGAAGATGGCACGTATTATGTCGACAAATTTAAAGGCTTTCCTTTGAAGCCATGGATATGACATGCATCACCTAAGGGTTGCAGTAAGATATGTCGACAATCAAATAGGTTATCTGATTAAGCCTTATCCTGATCAAAGAAAGTTCGGCTGCCACAAGAATTGGCGTGAAACATCTCATTTTTTTTTCTCACACCAAGATATTGGATGTAATTGAGGTATTGGAGATTACTCATAATTAAAACAAATAACTGTCGTAGCTCTGGAAAAATATTGTTTGTCACTTGCTTGAGGATGCAGACACGAGAAGTTGTCACAGCAAGTTAAATCATGCATCTCGCAATGACCAAGTCGTGTGTTAAAACACGCTTGAGGCCTGAATAACTGCCTCATATATGCCTCTTAAAGGAGAGTCCAATCACTTTTCTAACATGTAGTGCTCTTGAAGAGAGACTACAGATAGTGCTCGTGGAGACTATCGGAATATAATCCACACTCTCTAAGCTTATACCTCATTAAAAATGAGAAAAAGATAATGCCCCTGAAGTGGCGCTGGTACCAGTCTGTGAAACTTTTGTTGAGTATGCATGCATTAGAGAAATGTGTGGGATTTATATAATTGTCGATTATCTATTTACAATGGTGGTTATGTACCTCTTTGCAGAGGAACATCGACATTGTGATTGGTAGGCATATGATCCGTTCCCCTCAAATTAAGGTAGAGGATGAAATCTCTCGAAAAAGCGCAAAAGATCGGATCTGACTCACACCGTAAAGTTGTGAGGCCTGAATGTAACAGGATGGTCTTTGAGATAAAGCACAGAGAGAGTAGTATTATCGCTTTAAGCGCGATACAGGGTTTCCTGCTGAACCCCAGGATTGGTTCTGTAAAACTAAAGTATTCCCCTAATATTGATGCACTTTAGCGTGGTAGTCCTTGAAGGACTCTGATTGCATCTTGCTATGACTTATGATTGGTGATTATATTTGAATCTTTGAAGGATTCGATTTTCTGAATCAGGCAGCCACCTGACTTTGTGAACCACGTCAGGCTTGAAATTTAGTCATAATCACCATCTTGAAGAGGAGAAATTTATGAACAATCCTTTGTGTATTTTATGTTCTTGGTATAAGGTTGAAATCCGGATGAAATGATGATATCATTTTTGCTTTTAAAAAGAGCCCTTGGTAGCGCTAAAATCCACGCTTGAACTAAATTTTGAGATCTCGTCGAAATTGAAATATTTCTCGGCCAGAAGTTCGAGAATATGCTAGCACAGACTAGAATATCTAACTTTTGATACTGGTAATACTTATTGTGCTACTAAAATTAACACCATTACTATGTGATTCCCAAAAATGGGAAGTGATCGATCTATCTGATACGTACGTAGAAATAATACTTTATGGTCCATAAATACCATATACGAATATAATGCATGCGTTATCATGTTGTAGTCTAACTTTTGTTTTGCAGGTTACACTTTTAGAAGCTGAAATTGATTCTACGGCATTTATGAGTTTACAAAAGGCCTTTCATTGTTATGCCTGAAGTTAAAGAGGAAAACTGAATTTAGTGTGCAATGGGCGGGGGATTTAAATACGAGGTGTACCATGGCGATTGTTCACCCGGCGCAAAATCTGGCAGTCAATCCTCCATAAACTGAACTGAGTAAAGCAGTTTTTCTAAAGGATGTAAAATGTCCACACCACCGACCGCTTTAAGAAGTCATGCTTTAGGGAGAGTAAACTCGTAGAATCTTTGGCTGGGCTTAAACGCGTTGTACTCTTTTTCCTTCATCAAGGTTTTTTCCCGAGGGGTTTTCCTTGTCAAGCTTTTAACGAGGCAGCATATGCGTATCCATCACTGTTATTGGGCGACGTCCGTTGTACTCTTTTCCTTTGGTCTGGTTTTGTCCCACGTGGTTTTCCAGACGAGGTTTTTAATGAGGCAACATGCTCTTCGACGTTGGCATTATTCTGAATTTTGGTGGTAAGGTTTTGTCCCAAGCGGTTTTCCTGGCACAAGCGTTCAGGTTTTGTCCCCAAGTGGTTTTTCTGACGCGGGCGTTCAGGTTTTGTCCCAAGTGGTTTTCCTAACGCAATTTTGATGGAGGAAGTATTTCTCGGCGCTAAGGTTTTATCCCAAGTGGTTTTCCTGGCGTAAATCTTGTCAAAGAAAATATTTTGTGGCGGCGACCACCCTCTTTCTAAGCTCGGGTTTTGTCCTAAATGGTTTTCCTGACGGAACTTTGACAGAGCAAGCAATTCTTAGCGGTGACCAACCTCACACTAAGCTCGGGTTTTTCCTAAATGGTTTTCCTGACATAGTTTCAACAACGGGAGAAAATTCATGACGACCATCATCACTTTAAAGCTCCAAGAGTTGTACTCTTTTTCCTTCCACCAGTTTTTTATCCCAGTCGGATTTTTCTGGCAAGGTTTTAACGAGGCAACGGATTTGCTCAGATTTTGTCCCATCAGATTTTACCGGCAAAGCTGTAACAAGTCAACATTTCTTAGAATGGTGGTCCAAGGAGGAGTATTGTGTAAACACGGTTTGTGGAATGACCCACCATTTTTACCGTCGAGATCAATCTAGGCTTTTCCAAGATTTAGTTTTGATTTAGATAAGGATAACTAATTCCTTAACCTTTAAGAATCTGGTGTAATTCTGACACATGTTACTATTACGTGTCACCATTATATTTTCACCCTTCGGCTATAAATGGCTATTGTATCATTGTGTAACGAGTACATTTTAAGAGAGAAATAAGATAATCCGAACAATCATATTCTATTTTGTCCACTTAACCTTTCTTTCACTTTATCATTAACAATCAAGCAGTACATGCACATACAAATTAGTTAGCACTAGTAGTAGTATGTAGCTATTACTTAATTAGTTAAGGCCTTATACATACTCTATCAGTTTTGAATCGACTGAATTATATCCGTAATATGATGGATATTCAACATAATGGATTTTGTGCACTATTATTATTCTTGTCTTTTGAATATATAGTGGAATTCCTAGACTAGAAATAAGGTCTTTTTGCTATGAAAATTCTTGCTTTAATGTTTTTATCTACTCATCTTATTTTCTTGAATGTATATTCATGCATGAGCATCTAGCTTTACCATTATTATTATTTTTTGAGTATCTATAATGCTGGAATGAGAATAAGTAAGCAAATGTGAGAATAAGTCCTGAACAAACTGCACAATCTTGGTCATGCATACACATACACTGCACACCTACGTTTCACATTCTTTGGCGCAAACATCAGGTAATTGGCCTAATGTCCATGCATTGGGTGCTTGAAGACATACACTGAGAGAGGATGATGCTGCTGATGCTTACAGGAAGAGAGATTTTAAATAGGAATTTTTACAAAAATAGGCTTGTTTTTTTGGTGCTTTTCAAATCTATGTCACTTTTTTTATTTATTGCTAGACTAGGCAAGTTTTGACCAAAAGTGATGGATGGAAAGTTAGCACCGTTAGGTGTAACTAAAAAGACCTAAAAGTCCTTTGAATCACTGATTTAATGTTATATCATTGATTTAACTCAGTTATATCATTGATTTAACTCAGTTAAATCAACATGAAAACTGTACACGTGGGCTCGGATATGCCATGTGGATTGCTTACGTGGGCTCGGATATGCCATGTGGACTGATTACGTGGGAATCATGTCATGGGAAAATTTTGTACATATCACCATTCACAGTTCCATTAGTTGGCCTAATCTCCTTCAATTCAAAATCAATCCATGTAAAACCCAATTTCAGATTTACACCAGAAATTCAACTAAGCTGAGCTGCCATTTTAGATTTTCATAAAGCATTTGCAGCTCAGCTGCCACCAACTGCTCATGCTCTCCACCTGATTCTACAGTTGAGAGCCCTCTCATTACCACCAGTTAATCGCACAAAGCTGCCAACTTTAGCAGCAACAACTCCTTGTCATGCTCTTAATTGTACTTCTTTCACAGCCATTGCCAACTACACTCTGCCACAGCCACAAAACACCTGCAAACCAGCTTCAACAATAGCATAATCTCCACTGCAAACCAGCTTCAATAAAAACACGGGTTGTACCAGCCCTATATCCTAGACATACATCTAATCATGGCAACAACTCAGCCCACAGCTGCAATCTAACCAAACCATTTCAACCATCTTTGTTTCAAACGACAACAGATCTTCTTCCAACCATACTTGTGCAACAAAGCCACTGCAAGCCTATATTCCTTCATCAACACCAGTTTCACCCTTTTCTGCCAAATACAAATCCCATAGTTCCATTGCAACCATCTTTTAAGCCTGCAATACAAATCCTTGAACCCATGAAGCAGTAACAGCACCGCCTTATCTTCGATTCTCCATATTCAATTCCCTTCAAACTCTGTCTCAGATCCAATCTGCGTTTCTGATTTCAACAGCGTTATCACCATCATCTTCGTCCTGCCAATCTAATAACAGGTTCACCTGCCAATCTTCGACAACCCTGTTGCACAGATCCAAAACCGTTTCTAGCTAAACACGATTCAAATCCCAATCATAATACTCAGCTCATACATGTCATTGATTCCTTGCTTGCAGGACCAGCACATACAACCGAATAAGATTCATCAACTCTTAACCAAATTCACATAAGTTGTCGGGTCTAAATCAAAGAAACCCCAAATTACCATTTCATTTTGATTTTTCATCAGTACAACTTTGCATAATCAGCGCAACATCAACCCCTTCGTTCTTCAGTTATCACCAACTCAATATCATCATCAATTCCACACAAACCCAAATTGAAATCCAGAAACCCTAATTCCCAATTTGGGGAAGAACATTATTCTCATCTTCAAATTCAAAGCCCCGACTTCCTGCTTCTAATAAAAACTTCAACCTTCTCTTAATTAGTGACAAACCCACCTCCAATTAGCCTTCTAAACCCTCGATTCCACCTTCCCTGACTTCTCTAGTAAACCCTAATTTCTTCAATTCCTCAACCCCATCATCTATTGGACAATCACCCTCTTGTTATTCAATTCCTCAACCTCATCATCTATCAGCAACTCAATAAACCTAAGAATTTATCTCTAGAAATATTGCAGAAGAAAGAAAACGGAAGGAGAAGAAAACAAAGAAGAAGAAGAAGAAGAAGAAGAATGAATGAATGAATGAGATCGAGTTTATCTCGACTGGTTTCAGATACTCATGTCGTCACTATCATGGCCGTTCAATTAATCCTCGAGATGTCGTCTTAGTTAGATTAGGTTGTCAGATAGCAACACGTGGACATCTTATCTAGTGTGACTGACACACACGTATGAAGGACATTTCAGTAATCTTACCACATGTATGAGATCTCCTTATATGATATTTTGGCGAGATATTGACAAGTCAACGCGATAAATTGACCGAGATGGTTAAACTGGATGGAATCCGTTTAACTTGCCTAGTTTTGCAAGAAATAAAAAAAGTGGCCTAGAAATGAAAGTGAGGGTCCAGACCAGGCCTACTTCTACATATAATCCTTTTAAATACTGCTCGAATGTTATTGTAAGGTTACCATGGGTGAACCAAAATGTCTATAGCAAGATCCAAAAACACCCATTTTTCATTCCAAAAAGTGCACCATGAAACAACAAGGCAACCTCAATGCTTTGAGGCAGATAAATATTTGCTCCTGCCATCTCTTACTGATTGCAATTTGCACAATTCTCTGATTTTTCTTGCGCAGTTGCATTGGAACTCTACATTAACAACACATCACATACTTAAACACACAGTTATTACAGGAACTCAAAACTACTTAATGTTCCATACCTCAATTTAAGGTTAGGGATGTGGATTGCAATGGGATTATGTTAATTAATTCCTTGTTATGGAGATTTGGCAGCCATTCTTCGGACTTAATATCCCATATTTCCGAGATAAGATTCGCTAAAAGCTCTTTGCTTGCAGTTATTGGCGCTAACTAGACTAGAAGCTCTTGTTTTGCTAGACTACTTAAAGTCCTGCTTTGATGTTTTATCTACTGATCTTTTTTCTTAAATGCATAATATACATGCATGAGCATCTAGCTTTATGATTCAATTAGGATGCTAGTATAGTTTTAAGAGATTACGTTAGATACTGAAAGCAAAATCTTTACTAGAATGCTTATGGTGCAATGAGTTATTGATCATGTCATGTTAGTTTTGAAAAAGTAAATGCGACTCTTTAGGGAGAACCTTTAGAATAAGTCCTGAACAAACTGCACAATCTTGGTCATGCATACACTACATTTCACATTCTTTGGCGCAAAACACCAGGTATTGGATGATTGTAGACATAAAAACTAAGAGAGGATGATGCTTAATTACCTTCTTTTATGTTATTTTCAATTCACCACAAAACAGTCTCACCAGTTACCATATATTCTCTCTGTCTGTTTGATTTAAAACCCCCCTCATGAACTGCATTTCCTTCATCAACTTAAACTCAACATACAAAAACTACAAAAAGAACTGAAAAACAAAAGTACATAAATATATATTTCACGGATACATATTAGTAACCATCCATCACTTATTTTCCTCCCAATTGGACCCTTATAGATTAAGTCATGTATGAATTTTCTACGAGGAAGAAGAAGAATTTATTTTATACGAATTATACCAAATCTTCATTATATGTAGTTGCATATAATTTATTGATCGTTTCCTTCCATTTCCATCTTCTTTTTCATCTTCCTCTCTCTATGACGATTCATCAAATCTACTTGTTGGAGCCTCATTTGCTCGTAAAACTGCGCAATAAATTCCTCAGCTTTCGCATCAATGTACTCATCCCCACCGAAAACATACTCATCGTCATCATTATTGGACTCTCCATTCTTATCAAGCTCTTGAAGATCTTGAGCCGAAGCGTAACGGCTCATGCTATCAGCAACGGAGCTAGATGAGGATGGTGTGTCTGAGTGATATACCTGAGGTGATAACATTGGTGGTGAAAAAACTCCATCATGTGGTGGTGAGTTATCATTCTCCACATTAGGGAGAATGGTAGCGTCATCATTACTACCAGTTATCAATGGTGGTGGAGAGTTTTGATTCGAAAGGCCTTGGTGATGCAATGGGCGCATTGCACCCACGAGTTTCTTCCATAATCCCTTAGAAGCAACGTCGACATGTACTGGTTTCGATTTCTTGTTGGACTGACCACGTAGCATAAACAAAGCTACCTTAAGCATTTGAAACCTGCTACGCTTTTTTTGTTTCCCATTTTTATTGTTGTCAATGTTGTTGTTGTTGTTCTTTTCGTTGCTGGTTATTACGTTGGTGGTGGTGATGATGGCGGTATTGACAGCTTCTTTTTCCATTAACGGATGCGAGATCTAGAGAGACACAGAGATAGAGATTTTATGCAGTTTTGTGTATGTTTTGAAAAATCCCCTACCCTGCGTTAAGCAGGGTTAGAAGAAAGAAGCTGTAAGAAAGGAACCCAAAACACAAATGCACACAATTTATAAGGCAGAACAAGGCCCGTGACAGTTTTTGTTTACAAAATTGCCCATTTCAGTTTCATAACAGAACAAAGAAAACTAGCTGCCATTATTGTGAATTAACGGAACTTGAAGGGGTAAAATGAGAAAGTGAAAAGATAGCTAAAGTTTGCTGAAAATAAAAACGTAGGAGCGGTAGAAGTGGCAGGAGAAACGGAGTGTGTGTTTTGGAGAGAAGAAAGGCGGTGTGTGGTCATGAACTGGTGTCGATGAGAAAAAGTCTCAAAAGTGAGTTGTTTGTGAATGTACATGCATGAGAAAACAGAGATTGTGGGTCTTGTTGGTTTCCTCGAGTACTGCTAACTTTTTTCCTATCTTAATGCATAAGCAAGTGTGTTTCACCTGGTTTCATGCCAAATACATGGTTTTTATTTCCATACTAATGTACGGGTCACAATGATCTCATCTCAAAAATCTATTTCTTTTGATCCTGGTATGGCTAGCTGACCCAGCCACCCGGCCACACTCGTCGTTTCATGGGTGGTTTACGTTGAATACGCGCATGGTATTAGGTGACATGTAGTTTCATAGGTTAGGGTGCCCGCATGGTATTAGGTGACATCAAATCTTTGCATTATGTACGCTCACGTGCAATATAACTTCTTTAAAATAATACTCGATAATATAATATTTTCGTTAAAATAATGAAATTTCCCGATCCCAATTCAGGTTCTTAGTGTTAAAATAATAAATTCGATAAAATCATAAAATAATACATTTCAAGAAAAATCGTTAAGTATTAATAGATTCCAAATAGTATACTCCCTCTGTCCTAGTTTAGATGCCAAAATTGGATTTTGCACAAAAAAACTAAGAAACACAAAGAGAATAGTTTTTTTCACATAATTACCCTAGGTTAGTATTTAATGTTCCCAGTTTTTAAATGTCTAGGTTTTTGTTGTTTAGTTGGAAAAATTCAATTTAGAAGAAATATATAGAGAAAAGTATTTAAGAGTGTGTCTTGAAAATTAAAATACACAATTCTCCATGTTATGGCATGATTCCAAGTTAGGGGCAAATCAAGATAAAAGGTGGAAAAATATGTAGTATAACAAGTATTCTAGGACAAAAAACAATCCCCAATTTTGGCATCTAAACTAGGACGGAGGGAGTATAAAATAATAACGCTACTAAAAAACAAAAATAAATTTTAGTAAAATATAAAAATAAATATACATTTCAAAAGTTCTCGTTAAGTCATCATATATAAATTTTTCCCAAAATATGAATCTTATTGGTTTGTTTTTCTTTAAAATTCCTGGTGTCATTAGGGATACCCTGAAAGAATTAGGGGCGACTAAATAAGACAAAATAGGGTGAAAATACTTGTATGTTCCTTCACAATCGGTAGTTTACAATATAGTTTTATCTACCGATTACTAGTTTGTCTAAGAATGGGATATTGCCATAATCGGTAGCATACTAACATATCATATCCACTGATTATTAAAGTAGAAAAACGCAATTTTATCTGTTTTGAAGAAAAAATGAATTTGGGACAACCGTCTATAATCGGTAGAAAGAGAACATCATCTATCTACCTATTATAGTTGCCGACACAACCATTGTACGCTTAAGACCACCCAAAACCTAATTTCATTTCATTTTCTTTCTTTTCAACTCTTCTTCACATCTTCTTCTTCCCTTCCGATTGTGGATAGTAAAAACACTATTCCCCCCTATTCAAACTTCAATTCATCGTCGTCGTTCATCGCCGAATCAAAAACATCGTCGATTCTTCTATAAAACGATGAATGATATTAATGAATCCTCGAGAGATCAAGAAAAATTAAAGAACAAAGCGATTGCAACTGCCTCAAACGACGAAGAACACGACGAAGAACACGGACACGAAGAACATGATGAGGATGAAGCCGGTCGTGGTGTTGGTGGTGGTGATTCTGATAATCAAACTCTCCAGGAAATGGCTCCAATTAGGTAAGTTTCTATCATTTTATAGGTTTATATTGCTTCAATTTGACGAATCCATGAAAATTAGTTCTAGGGTTTTCGGTTATTTCCCAGAATCGGTAGTTTTGATCTTCAATTTAACTACCGATTGTGGCCAATTTCTAGGGTTTTCAGTTACAACGACCAGAATCGGGAGTTAAATTTTATGGGTTACTCCCGATTATGTATGAGTACTTTGGAACTGAACCCAAACATGGACTTAATCGGTAGCTAGTTTTTATTTTGCCTTCCAATTGTAACAGAGGATTAGAACATGTAGGGACACACAATTGGTACCCAGAATCGGAAGATACTTAATAGTATTTGTCTCTCGATTGTGTATAATCGTAGGTTAGACAAATTCAACACACTACCGATTATGAAGTTTTTAAAATTTGAAAATTTTGTGTGTTAGAGCATTGCTCGGTCGAACTCGCATGTGTTGCTATCTCAAGCATGTTTGTCAATGTTAGTGATCAGAACTATAAGTCTTGATTTCTAGCCTACATAACTAAAGGTCTCGGACTAGGATAGAAAGTGTAGTTGAGCTCAAGAACTCCATGCCAATCATCATAAAAGACGAAGGACTACTCAAGGAACTAGTGGATCTTCATCGACTAAAAGGTATGTGAAGACTTGAACTTATCTGTTGGTAGGCCTCTAAAGATGTGAAAATTAAAGCGAAATGAAACGGGGGCCTACAGTAATACCGCAAGTGCACGGTCGTCTGTTGTAGCTCGTGCAAGTACGGGTCGATCCACAGAGATCGGGTGTGTTTCGGAAGTGTTTTAGCTATTTGGGTTCCTAAATTTGCTTTGGGCTTAGAATACCCCTTTGGAACTATTGGGCTTAATGTACTAATGGGTTTGTTCACAATAAAAGGAACTGAGCTTGGGCTCAATTTGTTCTTTGAAGTGCAAATGGGCTTTGGCCTTACAGTGAGTTCAGGCTTTTGGGTTAAGCCTGAATTGGATTGGGCCTTAATGAATTTGGGCTTTGGTCTTAAACAACTGGGCTTTGGTTAAGCCCGCAGTTGACTGAATTGGGCTTCAGTTTGAGTTGAGCTTTGGGCTTGAGTGCACAGCAATGAACTGAATTGGGCTCAGTTGGATTGGGTCTTTAGCTAGGCCTTTGGGGAGGAAGCAGCAGTGGCAAGACTGCACAGCACAAGAAGTGGCAGCAGAGTGGAGCTGCAGCAGGAGAAGAAGTGGCAGCAGGAACTGCAGAAAAGCAGCAGCAGCAGCAGCAAGAGCTGCACAGCAAGGCCAACAGCAACAGCAGTAGGGGAAGCAACAAGAAAACAAGTAGTGGGTAACTAACAGGGCAGCAACAGGGAAGACACAACAGCAATAGCAATGCAGCAGCAGAGCAAGCCAAAGGAAAACAACACAATGCAAAAACAAGGAACAAAGCAAATTGAACCAAGGCCTAAGGCCAAGGGCAGGGTTGAATAAGAAACTGAAATGAAGCAAAGCTAAGGCAGGATACAGGCAAACTAAAAGAATGGGAGGAAAATTAGCTTGCTCATTGTCACTAGTGAGCACTAATTTCCCCCAATGCACAATCAACACTACAACCTAAGCATACAAGGAGAATGGCAAGAACATCAGCTTGCTATGAGCACTGATTTCTTGCCATTGCACAATCAGCACATTGCTTCACAGATACCTAGCCTAGCATTCCTTCAAATGTAACAATACATTAAACACAACAGGAACATTTAACTGACAGTGAACATTTAACAGTGAATAAAAAGTCTAACATGAACATAAACAAAATGAAACTGAGCAGAAATTAACAAATGAACTGAAATTAACATGTGAATACACATAAACATCTAACACATTAACAGGAGACAAATAACAATTATAACATGAACATAAGCATAAGACAAGAAATTAACAAAACACAGCAACTACTAGCACATTTAACTGAAACATGAAAATTAACAATTTAACAGGACATGAGAGTCCTGGATGTTGGCTAACCCAAACATAACTTTCTAACACAACCCATCAACCTAATTTATACACAATATCTTTTTCCCCCAAAACAGTGAACTAGGGTTTGGTAAAAATTGAAATTGGGTGTTACCTAATCACTGATAGCACTCAATAGCTTCGACCCAATCTTCCTTGTCATCTTCTCTTGCTTCCCATACCTCCAATTGCTCTGTATCATCAACTAATTTCACCAACTCACTCTTAGGGTTCAGTGGTGAGAGAATGGGCGAAATTAATTGTTTGATAGAGATTAGAACGTGATATAGGTGATGGGTCGAGTGTGTATGATGGTGGAGGTGTGGTGGTGGCAGTGGAGTTGGTGGTGATGATGGTGGTGCGGTGGCAGACATGGTTTGCAGCAGGGTGATGGTTCTGCAGAGGGGTGGGTGGAGGAGAAGGTCGACTGGTTGGGAGAAGGGGTTGTTTGGTTAGGTGGATGGTGCTCGGTCACTAAGGTGTAAGGCGGGTGTATCTAGTTTTGATGTTCTGTGACTCTGAGCTGCGAGATGCGAAGATGGTAGGTAGATCGGACGGTGATGCGGAGGCAAGCGATGAGCGACCGTTGGATTATATGATACAACAAAATGAACGGTACTTGATGGAGTTAGGTACTGTAGTGTTAGGCGGAGATATCAAACTTTGATGAACAGCAAGGGAGCGACCGTTGGATTCAACTACCATCTAATCTGAAGGCTTGGAATTTCAGCGCTGTGGTGCTTGGCAGAGACATCAGATTTTGATGCTCAGCAAGGAGCGACCGTCGGATGCTTCTGAGAAATGATCTGATGGCTGAGAACGGAGGCGCTTTTGTGTGTAGAAAATGAGGTTGTGCGCACCATTCTTCGCGGCTTCCTTGCGTAATTTCTCCCGGCTTTTCACTACTTTTCTGCTCTTTTCGCTCCGCGACTCATCCGAACTTTATTTATTACCTAACAATGCAAAATTAAGTAAGAAAAATATTTATTCTTGAAAACAATGAAAATACAGAATATGGGATAAAATGTAGAATTACTGCACAAAAGATGAGTTAAATGCCAACAAAAATATATATAAATATGCACTATTTAGCACTCATCAAATACCCCCAAACCTGAATTTTACTTGTCCTCAAGTAAAACAAAACTAAGGAAATCCTAACTATACCACTGTCGCTGGTCTCTCGAATGCATTTAGCGTATGCACTAAGCCTTTTAAACCACTTAGTGTCCCTAGTGGACGAGTTGAAGTCTCGTGAAGGTTTGCTTAGAACGTACCTACAAAGTTCTAGGTCAAAATATAAGCTCAGATTCCATCAAATGTGACATGTGCAAAACAGTTTAAGCTCACAGCAAAATGGAGATGTCAATCTAGCTATCGAAGGCACAATCCTAGCACTGATAACAAAAAGACATGTGATAAGAGTGTAAAGTGTATCTACACATGTGTAAAGAAAGATCTGAAGTCATGACTACTAATCACCAAGAGATAGTTTCTCAGGCTAAGAACTGAGGTCGAAATCTAGCTAGCTGTCCGGACTTTACGAGAATTGTGAATGAGTTGGAGGTATTTCACAATTACTCGCGTGCGTTGTACATCAATGGCATACACCCTCCTTGCTTATTACAACGAAACAAAATACTTTACATGACTCTTATTTACATTGACTATCTCTTTTATTTTTGGAACAAGAGATGATGGAATTGAAAATACTTGATTTTTTTGTATTTTTCTGATATTTTTTTTTTCTTTTTTTTTTTTTTTTTTTTTTTTTTCTTTTTTTTTTTTTTTTTTTTTTTTTTTTTTTTTTTTTTTGAACAAGAACACTTTTGATACATAACAAAGGAAACAAAAATTACATGACACTTTGCAAGAGGTAGCCCTTTTTGATGCACCCAGTTAAATTCGATGGTTGTCTTTCTTAATGTAACCTCCACCTTCTATCCCAACCAACCAAAGAACAAGCTAGTCAAGTTTCGTTCAGTATTCTAAAGTGATTGGCAATCGTAACTTCCTATCAACACCTTGAAGATCGAGGCCATACATGTATTGGTAGATCGTGCGCGTGCAAATTTCTTATCACTATGTGAATTGTGCTAGAATCAGGGTGCCTAAATATCTAGACTAAGACTCCTAATAAAATACATATTTGCACAAGAGTCAACATTTCAAGGTAAATGAGCTCCATTTTTTATGATTTTTTCAATTTTTTTAATTTTTTTTTTTTTTTTGGAATTTTTCAATTTTTTCAAAAGAAGAAGGAGTTCGTTTTCAATTATGGCAATTATCGTGGTATCTACTCTATACCCCCAAACCTAAACTAAACATTGTCCTCAATGTTTCAAAATATGGAAAGAATTAAAATGCAACATATGGAAAGGGACATGCTGAGTAGAGTAAAAGGAGAGAGAATACCCGATTTCGGCGAAAGCAGAATTAAAACTCCGTTATTCAAGGCAAAAATCCAACATATTTCAGCCGAGATCATATTGGATTAGCAAAATATATACAAAAGGAACAAAAGGGTTTTTAAAATTTTATCTACTGGATTATATACAAAAAATTCACCATACACTAACAATCTAAAGAGTTGAGGATCAACCCAAAAGACAAGTGTAGAGACAAGAAAGTTTCAAAACACTAAAATTGGACTTAAATGGGAATGAGAGTGAAAAACCGAATGAATCACCCCTAAACCAAATTTTCAACAGGTTTACTTTTAAGCACAAAATCTTTTAATTTTAAGGGTTCAGGATTCAAAAGGTCTAACTCATAATGGACTGTTTTCGGGATGGGCAAACATGCAATTTCCAACTGTGGCTCTTTAAAAGTGTTATATTTTGAAGCAAAATAGTCCAAGAGGACTTGGGAAGCACACAGTTCCAATCCTAGATTAGGAATTTTCAGAAAAATTGGTTTTACAATATGGGTACAAACCAAATCTAGGTTGGGTGGAAGGCCACAATTGTGACTTAGGTAGAAGAATAGGCATATCATTATCAATCAAATCAAAATCTTCTAACTCATCTACACATGTCACATCATGCTCACAATCATCAATCAATTGGCAAGATTACAATCAGAATTATCAACATCATCAACAGATTTATTTTCGTGTATCGGCACATCAGGGGAAACATCACATGGAATACTAGAAGAAATATCATGCATTAAGGTCGGGGCAGAGAAGCCTAATGTATTTGAACCCAAAGGTTCCATAACATTTTCAGTATAGACATGTTCTTCTAACATAACATCATAATCATCATCATCATCATGATAGGATTTTGCAATCTAGGATAATTTTCAATCCTAAGGTCGGAGCTATTACAAGAATAAAACTCTAATTCATGAGGGTGATCATATCATGTGGTGTTGTTCCTGTTTCCCTAACGGATTCCCATTGATGGGTTTTCTCTGCAATCTCGGCTAAAAAATTCCATGCATCATCCACAGATTTATCAATAAACTCACCATTACACATAGATTCAACCATGGTTCGAGATTTAAAGTCTAGTCCCTCATAGAGGATGACGACAAGTCTCCACTTCTCAATTCCATGGTGCGGACATTCACTCAACAAATCATTAAAACGTTCAAAATAGTGAAAAACAGTTTCCTCATCCAATTGGACAAAACAATTGATACTTTGACGAATAGCGATGGTCCTATGATGTGGAAAAAATTTTTGGAAAAATTGATTAGTGAGTTGTTCCCAAGTGGTGATTGATTGTGGTCTCAAACCGTAAAACCATGTTTTGGCCCTTTCTTTAAAGAAAATGTAAACAAACGCAATTTCAGAGAGTCTTCGGACAAATGATCAGGTTGCATAGTCCGACAAATTTGTTCAAACTCTCTTACATGAGTATAGGGGTTCTCAGAATCGAACCCTCGAAATATAGGAAGTATTTGTATCATGTTTGCATTTATTTTAAAAGGGTTATTGGTTTGAGGTAAGACAATACATGATAATGGAATTTGTATTGATGGATACATGTATTCATGGAGAGCACGAGGTTGGTCCATTTTGAAATGACAAAAGCCCACTATTTGGTTTTAAAGGGTTTGGATTTTTGGGAAAAATTTGGTTTTGGTGGGAGATTTGAAAATTTGGTTTAAAATGGGAGCAAATAGAAATTTGGTTTAAAATGGGAGCAAAATAAAATTTTGGTTTTTTTTTTTTTTTTTTTTTTTTTAAAAAAAAGAAAATAAAATTAAGAAAATAAAATTTGGTTTTTAAATGGGAGCAAGCCCACTGTGCAAGCCTCTAATGAAATGGAAGGAAGGCTGCGGCCTACGAAAATCCAAGTTTTAATTTTGAAAGTTTAATTTGGCCCAGTTGGTTAAGGCCCGACGTTTGTTTTAAAACTTTGGTTTCGAGGTCCACTCTTGAGTGGAAGCAAGTCCACAATCAGTTATAAGCTCAGCTGGGTTTAAACCCAGAGTCCAAAATACAAGTCCAATGGAAAATTTAAACAAGCCCACACAAAATAAATACAAGCCCACAAATTAAACAACAAGCCCACAAATAAATTATTACAAACCCAAAATAGAAAAATAAAAAGCCCAAAAAATTGGGTTAATTATTACAAGCCCACAATTAAAAAATTTGGAAGCCCACAGGTTGGGTTCTCTCAATGAATGGGTTTAGGCTTACCTTTTAGCACAGCCCAGCTGCTCTGATATTGTTGCAAAAACCCAGTTGGGTTTTGGTTCTTTTCCTTGGTGGCGTCCCAGCAGAGGAAAAACAGGTTCAGAACAGCAGGTCCAACAGCAAATGAAGTGAAGCAGATGCAGATGCAAATGCTATGAAATGAAATACAAAATAGCTACGAAAAACACAGATAAAACACAGCACCAATCCCCGGCAGCGGCGCCAAAAACTTGGTAGGCCTCTAAAGATGTGAAAATTAAAGCGAAATGAAACGGGGGCCTACAGTAATACCGCAAGTGCACGGTCGTCTGTTGTAGCTCGTGCAAGTACGGGTCGATCCACAGAGATCGGGTGTGTTTCGGAAGTGTTTTAGCTATTTGGGTTCCTAAATTTGCTTTGGGCTTAGAATACCCCTTTGGAACTATTGGGCTTAATGTACTAATGGGTTTGTTCACAATAAAAGGAACTGAGCTTGGGCTCAATTTGTTCTTTGAAGTGCAAATGGGCTTTGGCCTTACAGTGAGTTCAGGCTTTTGGGTTAAGCCTGAATTGGATTGGGCCTTAATGAATTTGGGCTTTGGTCTTAAACAACTGGGCTTTGGTTAAGCCCGCAGTTGACTGAATTGGGCTTCAGTTTGAGTTGAGCTTTGGGCTTGAGTGCACAGCAATGAACTGAATTGGGCTCAGTTGGATTGGGTCTTTAGCTAGGCCTTTGGGGAGGAAGCAGCAGTGGCAAGACTGCACAGCACAAGAAGTGGCAGCAGAGTGGAGCTGCAGCAGGAGAAGAAGTGGCAGCAGGAACTGCAGAAAAGCAGCAGCAGCAGCAGCAGCAAGAGCTGCACAGCAAGGCCAACAGCAACAGCAGTAGGGGAAGCAACAAGAAAACAAGTAGTGGGTAACTAACAGGGCAGCAACAGGGAAGACACAACAGCAATAGCAATGCAGCAGCAGAGCAAGCCAAAGGAAAACAACACAATGCAAAAACAAGGAACAAAGCAAATTGAACCAAGGCCTAAGGCCAAGGGCAGGGTTGAATAAGAAACTGAAATGAAGCAAAGCTAAGGCAGGATACAGGCAAACTAAAAGAATGGGAGGAAATTAGCTTGCTCATTGTCACTAGTGAGCACTAATTTCCCCCAATGCACAATCAACACTACAACCTAAGCATACAAGGAGAATGGCAAGAACATCAGCTTGCTATGAGCACTGATTTCTTGCCATTGCACAATCAGCACATTGCTTCACAGATACCTAGCCTAGCATTCCTTCAAATGTAACAATACATTAAACACAACAGGAACATTTAACTGACAGTGAACATTTAACAGTGAATAAAAAGTCTAACATGAACATAAACAAAATGAAACTGAGCAGAAATTAACAAATGAACTGAAATTAACATGTGAATACACATAAACATCTAACACATTAACAGGAGACAAATAACAATTATAACATGAACATAAGCATAAGACAAGAAATTAACAAAACACAGCAACTACTAGCACATTTAACTGAAACATGAAAATTAACAATTTAACAGGACATGAGAGTCCTGGATGTTGGCTAACCCAAACATAACTTTCTAACACAACCCATCAACCTAATTTATACACAATATCTTTTTCCCCCAAAACAGTGAACTAGGGTTTGGTAAAAATTGAAATTGGGTGTTACCTAATCACTGATAGCACTCAATAGCTTCGACCCAATCTTCCTTGTCATCTTCTCTTGCTTCCCATACCTCCAATTGCTCTGTATCATCAACTAATTTCACCAACTCACTCTTAGGGTTCAGTGGTGAGAGAATGGGCGAAATTAATTGTTTGATAGAGATTAGAACGTGATATAGGTGATGGGTCGAGTGTGTATGATGGTGGAGGTGTGGTGGTGGCAGTGGAGTTGGTGGTGATGATGGTGGTGCGGTGGCAGACATGGTTTGCAGCAGGGTGATGGTTCTGCAGAGGGGTGGGTGGAGGAGAAGGTCGACTGGTTGGGAGAAGGGGTTGTTTGGTTAGGTGGATGGTGCTCGGTCACTAGGGTGTAAGGCGGGTGTATCTAGTTTTGATGTTCTGTGACTCTGAGCTGCGAGATGCGAAGATGGTAGGTAGATCGGACGGTGATGCGGAGGCAAGCGATGAGCGACCGTTGGATTATATGATACAACAAAATGAACGGTACTTGATGGAGTTAGGTACTGTAGTGTTAGGCGGAGATATCAAACTTTGATGCACAGCAAGGGAGCGACCGTTGGATTCAACTACCATCTAATCTGAAGGCTTGGAATTTCAGCGCTGTGGTGCTTGGCAGAGACATCAGATTTTGATGCTCAGCAAGGAGCGACCGTCGGATGCTTCTGAGAAATGATCTGATGGCTGAGAACGGAGGCGCTTTTGTGTGTAGAAAATGAGGTTGTGCGCACCATTCTTCGCGGCTTCCTTGCGTAATTTCTCCCGGCTTTTCACTACTTTTCTGCTCTTTTCGCTCCGCGACTCATCCGAACTTTATTTATTACCTAAAAATGCAAAATTAATTAATAAAAATATTTATTCTTGAAAACAATGAAAATACAGAATATGGGATAAAATGTAGAATTAATGCATAAAAGATGAGTTAAATGCCAACAAAAAGGGATAGATATATACAATATTTGGCGCTCATCATCTGTCACTCAAAAGTCTATCTATTCTATCTCCTACTCTTGAGACAAAAGTCGTTTTGATATATAGACTTTTATTATGCACATTTGCTATTTCGAGCCGAGTTTATCTCGCCTATCTATTTCTCGAAATATGTGTTAGTAAGCTTTCGCTTTAGCCGAATTCATCTTTACCTAGTGACGAAAGTCATGTTATGTTTCAATCACTTTGAAAATTGCTCTGACGAAAAATGGTCTGCGAATAACGGCTATATCCTTCCTCTGAGAATGTTTCAATATTGAAATGAGAGTTTAGATTATATAACCATTGGTAGGATATAAGAATTGTTGTGGAAACACATATATGTATAAGTCCTTATTCCTTGAACCAAAGTTTGCGAACTTTGTTGATCAAGAGAAATGGAAGTGGCGTGAGACAAGTCCGCGAACTGGCGGAAGTTCTCGACCCGAGAATTTCTGCTGGAGTTTGTGAACTCCTTCCATGAGCTTAAGTCCGCGAACCGAGTCCGTGAACTTGAGAAGGTTATATCTAAAACCGGTTGTTCTTGAACTCATGTTTATTTAAACTAAGGAATGCTTTTGCAAGCCGTGGCTATAAAGTTCATGAACCGATTCGAGTGAATCAAACCGTTTTTGCTTCGATTGTGTCATGTGTAGTTACATAAGATCAAAGCAATTGAACAACTCTCCAACTAGTTCATTTGAGTCATTTGAACTAGTTATGGTGATGAAGAATATGGTTGATATGAAAGTAATCATTTGGCTAACCATTTGGTTAACTATTGTTGAACCAACAAATGTTAATGTTTGGAAACGGTTCGTAAACCCAAAATTGGACATTTCATTTGTGTGTAACAAGCTAAGTTTTCGATCCAACGGTTGAGAAATATTAGCTTGAATCTAATCAGGTTTTCATTTAACGGTGAATATTGAATGCTTTGTTACCAAGCTAACATTGATTGCAAACGATGATTTGAAAACTATATAAGGGAGAACTCTAGAAACTGGGAAACCTAATCCCCACACCTTACGTGTGATACTAGTTTCATATCTAGAGTCGATTCTCCTTTAACCTTTGGTTTCTTCTTCTAAACCAGGTTAACGACTTAAAGACTTCATTGGGATTGTGAAGCCAGACCGATACTACTTTTCTTGTAGTTGTGTTAGAGCATGGCTTGGTTGAACCCACCAAGCGTTGGTATGTCAAGTTTGGTTGTCATATTTTAGTGAATCAAAACTCATGTTAAGAGTCGCTTGATTATGTACTAGAGTTAAACTTCGTATAGGTTAGCTTGAAAGTATTAGGATATGAGACATTACAAGTATTGCGAAGACTTGAAGATGTGAAGAAGCAAGGAGCTACAATGACAACAATCATCCTTCCACTTGAGGTTAGTGATATTTGACTTGAACTGTTTCATTCCCTAACGTATCTTTCAAGTCGTGCATATTGGAAACATAACTGCGAAGTATATTTGAACTCAAGATAGACATAGTATGAAGGATTAAAATACGAGGTTTATTGCTTAACCATTAAACTTTGTAGATAAGACATCGCCATAATCATTTGAATGCTATTGTGATTATGTATGGGTATGAGGTGAGGATTTCATCCTAGGGAACAATGTTTACATGTGTTTTAAAGAAGTAAGTTCATAAACTTTTTTTGTGAACCGAAAAGGAAATTGTCAGGTGTTATTGGTTTTGTTATTCATTGCATATCTTATGAACAACCAATATGTGTGATAAAGTAGAACCGCTCACAACTTGTTGTGTTTTTGGTAGAACTATTCACAAAGGCCTGACTTTTGTAATGGTATAACTTTTATTATTAAAACCAATATTAAGTAATCACCTTGGTATGATCGGATTATGTCTACCTTGGGAAAAGAGAACCTATCCTTGTAAGGGAAAGGGAACCGATCCTTGTAAGGGAAAGGGGAACCGATCCTAGTATGGGAATGGGGGAACCGATCCTTGTATGGGTGCAACAAGGTTTACAGCAGAAAGGGGAACCGATCCTGTGAACATGTGCAACCCGTATAAGTTAGATACCATATATATGTGGGTAACCGATCCTAGTACCTAGTCAACCGAATCTTTTGGGAAGCTAGTGTGACTATGCGTAGTACTCACATGGAGGTAGAACCGAAACTTGTTTTGGTAGAACCCTAAACCCATGATTGTGATTGAATGTTGGTTTGATCAATCACATAGTTCTTGAAAGTCAGATGAACCAATTCTAAACTTTTTTGGAAGTGTGGAAAATCGGTTTCAAGGTTGTAAGTGTGAAAGAGAACTTACAAAGTTAAGATATCGACAAACTTTGAACACGTGCTAAGAATGTTTATTTCTATAATTGTTCAAAGATATTCCTTAACGGCTAAGGGAAGAGAATCCCAGGATCGAAACACAAATAAGTTAAGAATCTTTTAATTAAGGTTATTAATTTCATTTTTATGTAAATTACAGAATTAGTAATGTGCATTTACTAATTATATTTTCCAAGAGATTTTGATTGTTATTTTTGGACAGAGCATTTCCAGGAATTATGAAAACCGAATCTGTGCATTTATGAATATCTTGAGAATATTTTCGGTTTTGGAAATTCCTTGGTGTCCAAACTTCCTTGTCTATAAATACACGAAGTTTGCCTTTCTAGCAAACTAATCCTTCGTAACAACAGACTTCCTCTTTTGTCTTTGTTACTGGTGTAGCCGCCTATCGGAGAGGAGAGTAATCTAATTAGGTGAAATCTCTTACGACAGCTCGTTTTAAAGTCTTCTTTGGGATTGAGAAGCTCTAGCGCGACCCGTTGGTGGGAAACTAGATAATTGTGGTTTATCTTTGTTTTCGATCGATTTGATTGACTAACGGTGGTTGAAATCTGATTGCACCTAGTTTGTTTATTCTTGAGAATCTTCTCTTCTGATATAAGATTCACTCAAACTAGTTCAGAGTTTCGACAGGGATCTTTAGACTGTTGTTAGTTCTAAAGACGATCTTGTGATAATCCATTGTTAACAGACTCCGTTCTGTGCGTGATTGATCACAAGAGATTTAAGTGATTGTGTGCAGGTTTTTATTGAATATTTAAGAAGATTTGAAGACAAAGAAGATATTGAAGATCTGACTTGGGTTTTATAATCTTTGGTGTGCATAATACTTTTTTCGGTAAAAGAGGATCCAATTAATAATCGGTTTATCCTTGTGGTAGATTGGATTGATTAATTGAGTAGATCAGCATCAACACGGTTCTTCGGATTAAAGGTGTTGTTGGCTTAATCTTAAACGATTACCTTAGGGTGATTAAACATAAGATAGATCTAGACCCGACAAAGGAGTTTACGTTAAGATAAACGGAAGAGCCTTTGTCCGACTCATATCACTTGGTTGAATAGAGTTGATACCAAACAGATTTCTTGTTCCTTTGTTGTTTGGAATACGAACCAAAGGGATTGTTCCAAGTACGTGACTTATTCATAGGTCGGAGGCGTGGGAATACAGACGGAACTAAGTGAACTATAGGGTTAGTTACTTGGTCTCAACTATACGAAGTTAGGTGTAATTTTGTGTAGCGGCTTAATCCTGAGAGTATTCAATTCTGGACTAGGTCCCGGGGTTTTTATGCATTTGCGGTTTCCTCGTTAACATAATCTTGCTGTGTCATTTACTTTTATTTTACGCATTATAATTGTTTTATTATAATTAAAGTAAATTACACAAACGTTAATTCCTATTTACTTGATAAGCAATCCTATTGTGTTTGGTTAAGTCCGAACATTTGTATCAAGTAAACATACTTCGTTGTTGTATTGTCTCGATCTCGTATCCATAGATACCTACACGAAGTGTGAACCGATTAGTTGTATTGTCTCGACTCAGTCCATAGACAATCACTTTCGGAGAAAGGACTTATAGGTAGGAAAAGTTTTAGCTTAAGGTATATTTGGGTACCCTCGCCTTTTCAATTGGTATCAGAGCAGGCAAACACGAAAAGATCTAACAATCTGTGTTTGATGCGATCCAAGCTATAAGATATGGGCCAAGGCAAAGTTAAGCGAGAGCGAAGACTTAAGAAAGACTCATTTAACGTATCGCAAGACGTTGAAAGTTTTGACTTTAAGAAATGCTTAAAAGGAGTTTCTTCATCAAGTTCTACTTACTCTTCTGAGAATACGTATGAATGTTCTCTAGACGAGACTAAGTTAAGCCATGTATTCGAAATCAATGATTCAGATTTTGAAAAATGTCTATTTGATAACAAGATATCTTTGAGTTCTATACTAAATATTTCTGATGAAAGATCAAGTGTAAAAACATCTGAACTAAACGAATTGAGCAACCAATTTGTTATTTGTTCTAATGATCTTCTTTCAACACTTGAAAGAGAACGAGAGTTAACTTTAAAATTTGAAAATCTCAATGAAGAGCATAACTTGCTGAAAGAAGAATACTCACAACAAATGCTTATTTGCAAGAAGGTATTTGAGAAAAATCAGGATGTTTTTAAAGCATTTAAAATTGAAAGTGAAAGGGTGAATCAAAATCACAAGAAGTTTAGGGAGGATATGACGAGGTGTCAACTCGTAAATAATATTTCTCTACTTCTCTTTATACTAGAAAGTAGTATAATGAAAGCAGGATCGTCCCAAGGGAGGTATGAAGCAAAAGTTGTTATAGAAATATTCTTAGCAAAGAAGATTTTGTTGTAGAATTTCTGAAAATCACAAAGTTGTATTCAAATATGAGATATAATTGATTAAGGATTCATTCTAGACCACGAAACATAAACCAAATTGATATATAACTACGTTTTTCACATTATCTTGTTACTAACAACCCTAGGATAATTAGTACGCTCAACTATCCCGTTATTATCTCGTAAGCTCACCGGATACAGAAGCGCTCGACTACCGGTTTCTACTTGTCAAGTATCCTAGAGGTACGATTACTAGGTGTGACTTAAACAAATGCTCTAAGTTTTGTGAGATAAGGTTGCTCCTAGTGATAAATCCAAAAGCTTGAATAATTACCTACTAGTGTCAATTTCGACGTATGGGTACTTAACAAAGTCCCATCATCAATACCCATATATTGCTACTTGTGTATATCTTTCTAGACAATTACGGGTCGAAGAATTCAAAACTAGCAATTGGATTATCAAATCAACTATTTAATTTCGAACTTAAACAATCAACAAAATAATCCATAAACACTATTGGCATAGTAGAAATCAAACAATAACGAAAACAATGGCGAGAAAACGAGTGATTTCATATCATTTATAGATTCATACTCCGGGCTTTGAAATCGCCCCTAATCGACGAAAGGTTTTAGTTACTCATAATTTTGGAGTTCATCATCATAATAATAATTGAAATAAAGAAGATCAAAGATAAAAACGAAAGTAAGCCCTAGCTGTGGCTATGTCTCCAAACTCCAAGTAGAATACGTGATATACTTGTAGAAGTCTCCTTCTTTTTTTTTTGTAGCTCCTCTTGTTCCAAAATTAGGTTTAGTCTTCAAAGGCCCAATAGAAGTCCACCAAGCCCGTACAACCCACATGTGGACACAACCCAGTAAAAATCTCTGCTTCCCTATGACACAGTCGCACCACAATCAGCTGCTCCATCTCAAGTCATCTACCTGCACACAACTTCTAGAAACTGCAGCTAACACAATCTCCTCTGACTCATTTCAGTTCAACCAGCAACACAAGAACTCACTACTTCTCTGCCAACCCTTACAAAACTACCTGCAGTTCACCAACTCCAGTTCCTTGTAACAGCAACCAAGTAACTAAAATACATCACCGCGGTTCCACCTCAAGAGCTACCACTTTAATTGCAGTCTCATGCCAACTAGTCCAGGCACACAATCCCACTGAACTTCAATATCTTTCTCAGCTTCTGCAACACTCAACAGCCTCACCCCAAAGCTATTCCGCATGTAGCCTTCATAAGCATTCATCACACTAGCTTCCATCTCGCTTCAACTCCAGCTTATCACTAAAAGCAACAACATCATTGGCTCCTTACCATCTTCGTCTCAGCCGCACAACCTTCACAGTCCACTTAAATAGCAGTCACCATTCACATACAGCCGCAACATCTCATACCCAGCTGTAACTGCATCCTTTGTTGTTCATGCATTTCAGTTTATATTTCCTTGCAATTTAAGATGCAAACTAGCTCAGTCACTGCCATCATCTGCATTTGTATATGCTCCATCTTCTTGACTGCAATAGCCAAAACTGCAAAGGTCTTATTGCACAGGCCACAATCTGCACCTGCCATCTCAGACCAGCAAGACCTCCACAACAAATCAGTTCTTTTGTAACCCTAAACTATCACAGATTCTCATTAATTCATGGAAGTACTAACGCAGCTCACCAAATGGAAAGCAATAATTGCATTTATTTGCCTAATCTTCTACGTAAAACCATTAGTCTTGTACCACCTTCTCTTCCATTAACGAATTCAGCACATACCCTCTGCAGCTTCATTACCGATTTCTTGTTTACCACCTGCGACATCAGTTAAGTCGCAACTTCGTATTCAATACCATTTTCTGCAACAGCTGCAACTCCAGAACCCGTGACCTGCAACTGATTCAAATTAGCTCCAGTCCATCTTTGCAGTCTTCGCAGTCCATAGTAGCATCACCTGCACCACATGTAGCTTCACCTGCAATGCCTCATCTCACATTTCTTCTCTTCTTCGCAAGTCAGGTTCAACAGCATCATACATTTCAGCTAGATTTTTGCGCATCAAAACTATTCAATTGTACCCACAGCTTCATCACAGTCTCTGGAAACAACAACTCTTTCCACTGTTCTTCTCGACACATCACATACCCCATAATCCTTGTAGCTCAAACCCTGAAACACATGGCCATCTGTTGTTGTAGCAAGAGTGTCTGGTCACTTAGGCAATCTCTCGAGCACCTATGCGTTTTCTGGTGGTGAAAAGGGATGAGTTTACTGTGGTGATTTTAGCAGCTCCTATGCATCATTCCTCCATAAATCAACCCTAATCTCTGTCCATTTCCTCCTTGCTATTTCTCCATTAACGAATCCATCTCAACCCTGTAAAACAATCCACACAAATTTGATCACAGCAGCTTCATATTTTAGCTGAAATTGAGCTCAGTTCATCTCCAAACTCGAGCTCCTATCTCTACAAGCAAAACCATCAATACCCATTTCTCCTTGTTGGTTTCTTTACTGCAATCTCGCTGCCAAAACATCACAAAATCTCCCCATGAACTCCAACCATCTTCCCTGCCAGAAACCATCGACTCACAGCACAATTTCTTCCATAAAACGCCAGCTAATCCACTACATTCTTCTTTCTTCTTCTCGGCTTCAGCTGAGACTCTTGACACTTGATGAATTCTGCCGATTTCATGGTTGGGTTGAAGGTTACGGCAAGAAAACTAGATCTCCTTCTTTGTTAACAGGTGAAAGAAAATGAACCTGCTGACTTTGATTTCCATTGAGACCTAATCTTTCTCCCATCTTGAGTGCACATGTGTGACTCCCGTGAGGTGAAGTCCAATTTCCTCCACCGAGCTGCTCTAATGTTAGGCCCACAACCTATGGCTAACACTTTCCATCCAATATGCCACTGCACCTGTGCGCGGTTCCCAATCCATGCCTTTGCGTTTCTCTGACAGCAACAAAGAGAATTAAATTCTCTTTTGACTCCAGCTTCGTTGATAACGTCCTTGGCCTCCAATGAGCTTTAGCAGCGTGTCGGGATGCAATGCACTTTGGCGCTTTATCTTGCCAACAACATCTGTCTCTTACTTCTCAAGTTCACTTCTTTTCTTCAATGTCTCTTCATCACTAAAGTTGTCATGCTTTTCAGAAAGAATTTGCATCACTAAAGCCGACATACTTTTCAGACAGAGATGAAGAAATAAAAGCAAATAATGAGAAATAATCCGCCTCCAACGACACTTGCACCTTTTTGCCTTTTAAGCGACGTTTCCTCTTCTTTTGTTCCAAGTGACTCCAAAGTACCTAAATACTCAAAAACAAACATAAGATACATAATTTACAAGAAAACTTAGCAAAAAGAGCATAAACAAAAGATAAATATTAAGGTTTTTTAGACACCTATCAAATTCCCCCACACTTAGACTTTGCTAGTCCTCGAGCAAATCAAACAAAATAATTCTAAAACATACATACAGCTCCGTGTCGTCGAGGCTACGGTCACACTTAGCACGTATAAAAAGCCTTTGAACCCCTAAGTGTCCCTAGTGGACGAGTTTTAGTCTCGTGAAGGTTTACAAGGGTGTGCCTACAAAACCTTTTACTCCAAATTTCAGCTACCTATGAAGATTTCATGAACGAATCCAACATGACTACAGGAGGAGGTACCTTGATGCAATCCAATTCATATATAAGTAAACAGAGCTCTACTCAGAAAGTTGAACAAACCACAACACTCGGAATCTAACTAACCACAATCATACATGAATAGATCAAGAAGATGGATATAAAAGTAGATGTTTGTGAATGTTGTCTAAGTGAACGGTGTTTCCCATATCTGTCTGAAGGTCACCGCCAAGATGAACCTATGAATCCTATTGGATTGAGATATTGGTCTGAATTCTAATATCAACACAGCTGGCATATACAAGGGAACCAGCGGTTGACAATCTTAATTCTAGATCAACTCAACTGGCATATACAAGGGAACCAGGAGTCGATTTTATTGAACAATAATAACTTTTTTTCTTTTCTTTTCTTTTTTCACTTTTTTTTTTTTAATTGACAACATGATTAGATCTTTTGGATCCAAGCGCATGCTTCTTGTCAGCAGATTACAAGGTAATTCCCATGGATCCTGCGTTCCACGCTTGCTTAGCGACGGAGACAGGGAGAACACACACATATTTCATCAAAGTGTCAATTTTTTTTTTTGTATACACTCCGGTTGGTCTAATTGGTCTGGTCTTTTTTTTTAGTAACTCAATCACTCTATTTCATCCTAGCAGTAATAACAATTCGATGTTAGTGACCCACCAAATTACTTAGTTAAACAAGAAAATATTGCAAAAACAAAAACAGAAAGTGATATGGTGACATTCCGAGATATGGTAACAACTATCATATTATTTCTAACACATGAGCTCCGTCCTTACTTTTAGTTAATGGGTTCCTCAACTCCTGCAATTAAGATGGTTCCATCCACTTATATTGGTAGTGTCATCCTAAAGGCACAAGTTTCTAGATTTCGGAGTTTATAAAGCAATTTTTTCGTTTTTCTATTTTTTTCCATTTTTTTTAACTAAAGGAAACAAACTCTAAAAACATATAAATGCTCCTCCACACTTAAACTTTACATTGTCCTCAATGTAAAATTTAGTCATTCAAAGTAAAGTTCAAGGTGGGAAATTCCGCAAATGATATGTAAAAACAAAGATAAAATTCTTAAAAATAAAAAGATAAAGATAAAGATACAAAACCGATGGGTTGCCTCCCACTTAGCGCTTGATTTAAAGTCGTCATCCCGACTTTCAGCTCCAATTAATCCTCCAGAGGGAGTGGATCACTCAATGTGACCATATCCTGATTCTCCGTCACAAATTGCTCATAGTATGGTTTCAAACGATGGTCGTTGACCTTGGAAACCAGCCCTGTTTTGGGACTAATAATTTCAACTGCACCATGCGCAAACACATTAGTAACAACAAATGGTCCAACCCATCTGGACCTAAGTTTACCCGGAAAAAATTTAAGACGAGAATGGAATAAAAGAACTTTCTCCCCTACTTCAAAACTCTTCCGGGAAATCATTTTATCATGGAAAGCTTTGGTCTTTTCTTTGTAAATGAGTTAACTTTCATATGCATCATTAAGTATCTCTTGTAACTTATTGAGTTGAAGTTTCCTATGTTCACCATCTGCATCTAATTCCATATTACATACCTTGATAGCCCAATAATCTTTATGTTCAAGTTCAACCAGAAGATGGGAAGGTTTACCATAGACAAGCCTAAAAGGAGACATACTGATGGGTGTCTTGTAAGCTGTCTTATACGCCCACAAAGCATCATTGAGCCTATAACTCCAATCCTTCCTTGTAACGTTCACCGTCTTCTCTAGGATGGACTTAATCTCCCGGTTGGAAATTTCAGCTTGACCGCTCGTTTGTGGATAATACGGTGTGCCAACTTTAAGAGAAATATTATACTTCTTTAGAAGAGCGTGAAAGGATATCTTGAAGTGCGAACCTCCATCATTAATCACAACTCGAGGCGTACCAAATCTAGAAAAGATATGTTCCTTCACAAACTCACAAACAACTTGAGAATCATTAGTCGGGGTGGCTTTAGCCTCCACCCACTTAGAAACATCATGATCTACAGCAAGAAGTATATAAAATTTCCCATTGGAATTCACAAAAGGCCCCATAAAATCGATACCCCAAACATCAAAAATCTCAACAGCGAGAATTGGTGTTTGCGGCATTTGGTTTCTAGCACCTAGATTGCCTGTCCTTTGACACCTATCACAAGCCTTGCAAAATAAATATGCATCCTTAAACAATGTAGGCCAATAAAAACCACTTTCGAGAACCTTGAGGGCTGTCCTCTTGGCTCCGAAATGGCCACCACAAGCATATGAGTGACAAAAATTCAGAATTGATTGGAACTCGGATTCGAGTACGCACCTGCAAAGCATTTGATCGGAGCAATGCTTCCACAAATAAGGTTCATCCCATATATATTGCTTGGCAAACTTCTTGAGCTTGTGTTTCTGAAATGTAGACATGGAACTAGGTCCTTGTCCCGTCACCAAGAAGTTAACAATATCAGCGTACCATGGAGTTGTGCCAACAACCGCAAATAGTTTCTCATCCGGGAAACTATGACACAACCAATCTGCTTAGATGATCCGCTACGGTATTCTCACTGCCCTTCTTTTCCTTGATTTTCAAGTTGAACTCTTGAAGAAGAAGAATCCACCTTATGAGCCTTGGCTTAGACTCCTTCTTTGTGATGAAGTATCGAAGTGCTGCATGGTCGGAGAAAACAACCACCTTTGTACTCACCAAGTAAGATCTAAACTTCTCTAGTGCAAATACTATGGCCAAGAGCTCCTTTTCAGTAGTGGAGTAGTTGATTTGTGCTCCGTTGAGAGTTCTAGAAGCATAATAAATGGCATATGGAACTTTACCATCTCGCTGTCCCAACACGGCTCCAACGGCATAATCACTTACATCGCACATCAACTCAAATGGCTTGCTCCAGTACGGTGGTTTGATAATTGGTGCGGTAGTCAACAACTCTTTCAAGGTGTCAAAAGCTTCCTTGCATTCTTTATCACAATCAAAGGCCACATCTTTCTGCAAAAGTCTACACAGGGGCATTGCAATCTTGGAGAAATCCTTGATTAATCTCCTATAAAAACCTGCATGACCAAGAAAAGAGCGAACCTCCCTCACAGTTGTGGGGTATTGTAAGTTCCGAATCAAATCTATCTTATCCTTGTCAACTTCTAACCCCCTAGAGGATATAACATGGCCTAGTACAATCCCATGATTCACCATAAAGTGACACTTTTCCCAATTAAGCACAAAATTAGTTTCTACGCATCGTTTAAGAATAAGTGTAAGGTTATCTAAGCACTTGTCAAAAGAATCACCATATGATAGACACATTTTTGTGTTTAATTTGATCTCAATACTATATATTGTTGGCAATCGAGTTTGTACTAATTTTGGTGTTTTATGTGTTTGTAGGCACCTTTGGAAAATAAACATTTTTTGGAAAATTCGGCTCGAAAAGTTGGTAAAAGCCCCGGAGGACACGTGTTATTCGGACTCTCACCGTTGGATAAGGGGCACCTCAAATAATAAGGGGCACCCCAGGTCACCCCAAAAGGCATCTGCTATTCGCACCCCAGTACAGGATTAGGGGGAGGTCATCTTCTCCATTTGAATTTTGTTTTTGGCGGGAAAATGGAGAACATTTCTGCAGATTTTTTCGAATTGTTGAACGTGTTCTAGGGAGATTCAATGGCTGATTTTTGGTAGATAGTTGTGATATGGCCTATTAAACACACTGTGGGCATTTGGTTCGACCAGAATTGGCTAGAATCAGCTAAACAATTCACGGGTTGAAAACAGGGCAGTTCATGTATATCACGGGTTTCACGTGATTTGGAGAAGATTCAACGTGTTTTGTGCGTGCATGGAAGACCCTCACAGCCTGTTGGAGCGTGAAGGAGTTAAATACCGTAATTTGGAGGCTTGAAAACGCGTGAGAAGATGAAACAGGAAAGAAAATATTCCCAGAAATATTTTCTTTACTGCCGAGTTAAAGAGAATTATATGGAGTGAATGAGCGAGATTCGATGGGTCTGTTGGCTATAAATAGGTTGCTGGGGTTGAGTAGAAAGGGTGTCGAGAGTTTGGGGTCGATAGGAGAGCTCAGGAACGAGAAATCAAGAGTTGATGAAACTCTGTTTCTGCTGCTGCTGATGATGAAGAACACCAAGAACACGAATAACAGACTCGCAGGGACAGTCGTTTATCAACAGTGAAACAGACTCACAGTCGTGGGTCGTAGGTGGGGGTCTTAGAGCTACAGTAACAATAGCACTTCTTCTGTGTCGTTTATTATGGACGCTTTTTGTGGGTCGCACATTCACTGTTTTATTATTTCATCTCCATTTTCATCCTTGTAAACACCCTTTGATCAATAAAAATGAATTTTGAGCGTGTATTCAATATGCGGAGCTAGAACTCATAACTGGGACGATGGAGGAAGCTGTTTTTCACCCATGTGGTAATTCTATTTAATTTCTTTATGACTATTTGCACTATTATAATTGATTTATGATTTTTCTTGATTATTTGTGATTTCGTTTGATGTCGCATGCTTAGTCTTAGGTACTTTTGATGCGTCATGCTTGTGATTTACATATAATTCTTTATAAAAACTACCTTGGCAAATATTTAGAGTCGATGTTTGTTATTTTATGAGCTTTAATTGTCCGGAATTAAATATTGAACTGCATGAATGTGAGAATTGGTGGAATTCCGAGTGCCAGTAACTCTCTTCATCTTGTTAATATTTTTGTATATATAATTTTATTAAATCTTTAAATTTAATCTTCACAAGTCCGAGAGTTTGAACCTCATTACTACAACCCCATCAAAAAATATTATCAAATTTTTGGCGCCGCTGACGCGGATTTGTGCTTAGGTAGAATTTTTAGGTTTTTATTATTTTTTATTATTCCATTTGTTCTTTTTACGTCTCTTTGGTTGTGTCTTTGTATTACAGGTTTGAAGTTGGATACTAAAGACCTTGGAATCAAAGCTTAAAGCTAAAAGAGAAGGAAAAAAGACAAAGCAAAAAAATAAAGAAAAAAGAGAGAGAAAAAAAAAGAGAGAGAACATTTTATTTTTTTTAAGAGACTTTCCATTTTTATTTTTATTTTTTGTAATTATTTTTATTTTTTTTTGTATTTCTTTTCATTGGACTGGAGTTTGGAAAATTTATTTTAATTTTAAACCCTACGGAAGGGTTATATAAAAAATATATATATATAAATTGTTTGCAGGGAAGGACGACGATTACAATATCGTCTCGGCCCCTCGGGTTCGCACACTGACACCGGAGTCAGTGGCCCGAGTCGACTACAGCGGTTCTTCGCCCGTCTGGTACGGGAGGTAAAATTCTAAACACCCGTGAATCTCCTGTCAGCGGGTTTACTGTCTGCCTTAAGGTGATTATATGTTGAGGACTGAACCGACTGCTTTAATTTCCTAGTAAAGGGCAAGAACTGGCCATATAAGATAAGGGTTCGGATTTCATCACCGTTCCCTTCTTGCCCGCCTTAGGTAAACGAAACCTAACGCGAACCCAAGCTTAAAATTTGATTAGAACGAGACCGATAGAGTAACGAGCTTGGTAGGAAAATCTTTCGAAAAATATTGGTTACTCTTTTAAGCATACTTCAAAGTTCTTGATGGTTTCTGTAAATTGAATGCGTGACTGCGCCGCCTTGTAATACCAGTGAGGCTTTGGGTATCAAAGCTCCACTGAGCTTCCCTCTCCTCGATTCAACTTACATTAGTTCGGATTGATTCCAGAGGGGTGTGCTCAAATTGTAACGAATTCCTTTTCGAAGGAATAGAAGCTGGTCTAGAAAACAATCTAAGTGGAGCCATCATGCTTTTTGTTTGCTAGATTCTATAGGTTTGGTTTGGTCGAGTCAGCCTTGTTTTTGATTGTGTAGAATTTCCTTGCAATTAAGAATGTCGAACTGGTATGATAGAAGCCAATACAATGAGTATCGACCTGAATTTGAATATGGATATCATCCTTTTTATGACCATAGTGTGAATAGTGGTTGGGAACACCAAACTTTTGAAAGTTATAGTCCGTACCATGGTGAGCCCAATCACTATCCACCTGCACACAGGTCATATGAGCAAAATAATCTTCCTATTTCTTTAGAAGAGTCTCTCAAGAGTTTTAATGAGTCAACACATAAGTTATTTTTGAAAGGGACTTATAATATTCCGCTTCCAGAAGAGTCCGTAGAGCGGTCAACTAAGATATCTCTAGAAGAGACCCTCAAGCAATTTACTGAGAATATAAATAGGATTGTGGAAAAACTTGCTCAGGATAGTCTTAATTTCCAGTGTAGTTTTCCCAATACCAGCCTCGAAAATAAGGATAGTTTTTATTCACATAATCAAGATGACGAGGTTAGAATTGGTAACACTACTTGTTTTGATGAGGTTCAATCATCTTCGTACTATTATGATGAGGATAGTAGTAATGAAGAATCTGAAATGTGTAGGCATAGTGATCAGGAATCTATTAATCCAATTGAGCTTTATAATGATTCTATTATTTCTAGTTCAAATCCAAATAATTTTTATGATTATTCACCTATTCAAAAGGACGAGGATTTGATTAGGGATACCACCGTTTTAGACGATGTAGTTTTTTCTTTTTATTACGAAGCCGATAATGCTTTAGAGGAACGGGTTTATTCCGAAAATGTTGTTTTAGAGTCTAGCGACTTAGAAACAATAGTCTTAGACGAAGAAAATGAACTCGTAGAGCTATTAAATATGAGTGAGGATGCGCCACTTGAGTATAACCTCGAAGAAGCAATTTACTATTTTCAGGATTCCAATGATCTAGAAATTAAGGAAATTGTAGCTAGTCTATCTAGAGATACCCAAAAATCTAAGTTTGGGGGTGATTATCATTCTCCTTGTGCCATACCTTTAGCTCTTACATATATCCCTCATTTTGGACTTGATATATCTGCCTCGACCATTTTACAAGATTACCTTCATACTCGTTTTCCCGAACCTAATGATGTCCAGGAAGAAGTTCAGTCGTTAGAAACCCATCCTCTGGTTGATGTGGTTTGCCCAGACTATGATACCCAGATTGACTTTGTTTTCCCACCAAATAGTTTTCTTCCAAATGTGGGAACGTTTATATTTCAAATGTGTCGAATATTAAGTTGTGAGACTAAACCTAAATGCTTTAGGAAATTATAATCGACACATTTGCTTAAGAGTGACCACTACTCTCATTGTGGTCAATTTTGTAAGTCAAATCTTATTGACTTAGAGGATCCTCAGTTATTTAGGTTATTATTGTGCGCTTCTAAGATCATATTTGAGTTTTTCCAGACTCTAGGACCTAATGATTCGGATCCCACCTATGAAGAAACGCAACCAATGAAAATATTTTATTTAGACCCTTTCTTAGAACCTGAACCTGAACCACAATTAGATATAAATATCTTAATCAGGAAACTAGATAAGGGCATGCTATCCTTGTTCACTTTCTTGGGTTATTGTAGTTTCCTTTGGTCATCTCTTTTTGGTTTTGAAGACCCACAGTTATTTCGGCTGTTACTTTTTGATTCTAAGAGGTGACTAATTCCTTCCGATGTCTGGCTGAAGACTTTAAACTTAGCACTTCTTGGGAGGTAACCCAATCTCATGCGACACGGTAATATCTTTCCTTAATTCTTTTGCTTCAAATGGTAACAGTTTCTCCTTGTTCATATGCTTTTAATTTTATCTTTAGAACATTGAGGACAATGTTAGATTTAAGTTTGGGGGTATGGGAGAAAATTTTTAGTTGAACTTTTGAAACTTCTAGCGTCATATGGTATCCGGATAGCTACGTTTACATATTGTTTCTCACCGAAAAGATAGAAATTGGAATGATAGAGATAACAACTTATTGAGACATTAGAGAAAAAGACATTGAGAACCTTGAAATTCAGGAGAGAACTTGTTCCTTTTAGAGGGTAACCGTGATGGACCTAACCATACATGATGGAAAGGCAAGTAAGTCAGGGAAATGCCAGAAAGACAAAGCAACCTCACAATGTAGTCTTAGTTACTGGATTGCGACTCTCTCTCAGTAGAAACTTATCATCATCAACAAGCGGAGCGACATCAAAATCTATGAAGAAAGTTGAAGACGTTTTAGGTTTAGAAGCAACAATAGAAGAGAATAATTCAAAAAGTTGAAGTTATAAGAGCAAATGATATAAGTTGTTAGAATCCATGATACCAAGACATCACAAGTTGCGAAGATCCAAGTTTTGGAAGTCCTTCTCTCATGGCCATGTAAATTTTTGTCTTGTAATTTTTTGTTTTCAAAAAAAAATAAAAAAAAATGATGAAACATCATTACGTTCTTTTTGTTCAATAAGGCCATGGTAAGAAGAAATTTATAAGTCAAGCAAGAAATCGAAGATAAGAGTTAATTGTCAAGGTTCTATGAGGTTCGAGAGTTTATCATCAACAGTTGAAGACCGAAGAAGGCGTTGTTTCTACTGAGCACTGTGAGAGAGTCGAAGAAAGATGCATTTTGGTTGCTTTGTTAGTCTGCTTTCAATCTGGCACAAAATCTTTCTAGCACTGGTTTAACTCATCACACGTAATTAGTCCAGCTGTGTAGCAGATGTCCCTCTCATTTTTATCTCTCTCCTAATCTTATCCAGCTGTAAAGCAGCGGACGCATCTTACAATGTTTATCTAGCTGTGTAGCGGATATCTCTTTATCTAGCAGTGGTGTGGATGTGTCTCCCCTTTTCTTCAGTCAGCTTTAGAGCTGACACCTTTAATTTCTCTGGCATTCTACTTACTTGGAGATAGGTTGAGAATATGTATGTCCTCATAGCTCTTTGGATACTTGTGACCAATTAGGAGTAAAGGTTTTGTGGGTACACCTCTGGTAAACCCTCCGGAGACAACACTCCGCCGCTAGGGCCACCTAGCGGTTTAACGGCCTGCTGCACGTGCTAAGTGTAGTCTTTTTATCTTTTCAAAAATAAATTTTGCTCGAGGACTAGCAAATAATAAGTTTGGGGGTATTTGATAGACATTTTGTGTTTAATTTGATCTCAATACTATATATTGTTGGCACTCGAGTTTGTACTAATTTTGGTGTTTTATGTGTTTGTAGGCACCTTTGGAAAATAAACATTTTTTGGAAAATTCGGCTCGAAAAGTTGGTAAAAGCCCCGGAGGACACGTGTTATTCGGACTCTCACCGTTGGATAAGGGGCACCTCAATTACTAAGGGGCACCCCAGGTCACCCCAAAAGGCATCTGCTATTCGCACCCCAGTACAGGATTAGGGGGAGGTCATCTTCTCCATTTGAATTTTGTTTTTGGCGGGAAAATGGAGAACACTTCTGCAGATTTTTGATCGAATTGTTGAACGTGTTCTAGGGAGATTCAATGGCTGATTTTTGGTAGATAGTTGTGATATGGCCTATTAAACACACTGTGGGCGTTTGGTTCGACCAGAATTGGCTAGAATCAGCTAAACAATTCACGGGTTGAAAACAGGGCAGTTCGTGTATATCACGGGTTTCACGTGATTTGGAGAAGATTCAACGTGTTTTGTGCGTGCATGGAAGACCCTCACAGCCTGTTGGAGCGTGAAGGAGTTAAATATGGTAATTTGGAGGCTTGAAAACGCGTGAGAAGATGAAACAGGAAAGAAAATATTCCCAGAAATATTTTCTTTACTGCCGAGTTAAAGAGAATTATATGGAGTGAATGAGCGAGATTCGATGGGTCTGTTGGCTATAAATAGGTTGCTGGGGTTGAGTAGAAAGGGTGTCGAGAGTCTGGGGGGCTGAGGAGAGAGAGAAGAAGAAATTCGAGTTTTCCAAAACTCGGTTTGCTGCTGCTGCTGAGATGAACATGAAGAACACGAAGAACGGACCTGCACCAGCAGTCGTTTTTCTACAGTAATAACGACTCACACCTGTGGTCGTACATCAGGCAGACTTATTTGCTACAGCGTTTGCGACACAGCTGCAGTAGTCTTATTTTGTCACTGAGGGTCGTTTCTCTGGTTTGTAACAAATATAATTGTTACAAACCCGTTTTATTGTATTTCTCATATTCTCATCATTTGTAAACCATTTTTGAGCATCAATGAAATTCTTTGAGAGGTTTTCCAACATGATGAGCGGCTAATTCTCTCGTAACCAAGGCAATGGATGAAGCTATTCACACATGAACAATGGGTAACTATTTCATTTTCTCTAATATTAATTATAATTCACTCAATCACTGCTTTTGCAGAGTTCTTAAAAGTTTACATAATTTTCTTCATTATTGTGATTCAATTAGATAGGTTATGCTTTGTTAGATAATCTATGCTTAAGGGATACAATTAATTTTTGAGAATATGTTTGATTATTTGTGGATTAAGAAATAAAGGATTAAAAGGATAATTAGAGTTATGAAATATTTGACATCATTCATGTGTAATAGTGGATTCTAGTGTCTTGGTTACCTCTCGCCCACTTTGTTAATATTTTTGTATATAATTTTATTCCCTCCGTTCTTTTTTAATAGGCCAGTTTTGTTTTTAGCGAAATTTAAGGAAATTAAGAGAACTAATCATTGAAAGTGATCCTCATGACACTTGTCAATAAAAGAAGTGAAGTGAAATGGTCCCCATGACACTTGTTAGCAAAAGAAGTAAGTGAAGTGGTCCACATGACACTTGTCATCAAAAGAAGTTAAGAGAAAAGTGGTCCCAAAAAATTAAAATAACATTTGACTTCCCAATTAGGAAACTGGCCTATTTTTTTGAAACTTTTATTTATAGAAACTGGCCTATTAAAAAAGAACGGAGGGAGTATTAAATTTTTAAATTTAATCTTCACAAGTCCGAGAGTTTGAACCTCTACTACAACATCATCAAAAAATATTATCACCATACACGCTAAAATCATCCATAAACACTTCTATGATGCTTTCCACATTGTCTGAGAATATCTTACCATACAACGTTGAAAAGTGGTTGGAGCATTGCACAAGCCAAATGGCATAGTCTATACGCAAAAGTGCCAAAGGGACAAGTAAACGTCGTCTTTCTTGATCTTCCGGAGCTATTACAATCTGGTTATAACCTGAAAAATCGTCAAGAAAGCAATAGTGAGAGTGTCCAGCCAATCTTTCAAGCATTTGATTAAGAAAGGTAAGGGGAAATGGTCCTTTCAGGTGGTAGAGTTAAGCTTCCGGTAATCAATGCAAACTCTCCAACCGGTCTGAATTGTTGGAACCAAGTCATTATTATCTTCGTTTTCACACGGTGATACCAGACTTTTGGAACGACTTGAACCGGGCTCACCCATTTGCTATCGGATATGGGATAGATAACCCCGACATCCAACAACTTCAGGATTTCTTTCTTGATATCCATCATTGGAGGGTTTTCAAGCGAAGTTGAGCTTCTCTTGTGGTTTTCCCCCTCCTCAAGAAGTATTCGGTGCATACATGTGGAAGGGCTGATTCCTTTGATATCGGCAATGGTCCACCCAATGGTAGACTTGTACTCTCTTAGCACTCGAACAAGTTTCTCCTCTTGCACCTTGGTAAGGTCTTTGGAAATGATCACCGGAAACTATTCCTTATAACCTAAATATATATATTGAGGTGATCCAGAAGAGGTTTCAACTCAAGGATAGGTTCCTGCACAATCGACGGTAAAAGTTTCTCATTAGTAATCGGCAAGGAAACATAAGACGCATCATACTTTTGTGTAACTTATTGTAATGAGTTAAGAGCTAAAAAAACCTCTTTAAGCTCATCACAAATAGACAATTCACTTTCAAAGTCTTTGTATTTTCCATAACCTAAACCTTCCACTATGCTGTTCTCTAAAGCATCATCACCATTCAATTCAAAAACCTGTTGGGTAAGAGAATCTATAATATCAATTGAAAAACATGAATGCACATCAGTAGGATATCTCATAGCCTCGAAGATATTGAAACTTATGATCTCATCATCAAATTCCATAGTTAAGACGCCTTTGAAAACATCTATCTTTGTTCTTGCGGTTCGCATGAAAGGTCTACCCCAACAAGGGAGTAGACGATGGTGAATATTCATCCATCATGTCAAGAACATAGAAATCCACCGGAAATATGAGTTGATTAACCTGCACCAAAACATCTTCAATAACCCCTTTCGGGTAGGTATTAGACATATCAGCAAGTTGTATAACAATACCGGTATTTTTAAGAGGACCAAGTTTCAAGGATTCATAAACTGAAGCGGGCATGACATTAATGGATGCTCCTAAATCTAGCAAAGCACGTTCAAACCTGATTTTACCAATAGTACATGGTATGGTGAAACTAACGGGATCTTTCAACTTAGGTTGGAGTTTCTTTTGAAGATATGCCGAAGCATTCTCCCCCACACTCATTACCTCATTACCGGTTAATTGTGTTTGTTAGTGCACAATTCCTTCAAGAACTTTTCATAGCGAGGAACCTGCCTTATCGCCTCAATGAGTGGAATGTTCACTTTAATCTTCTTAAAGATCTCCCAGATGTCTTGGTACAATGTCTCCTTGTTCGACTTTGCAAACCTGCTAGGAAAAGGCGGAGGAGTAGCATAAGTAGAAACACGATTTTTAGATTTAGAATTTGTTACCGGGTAAGCCTTTTTAGGGGATGTTTCACCCTCTTCTTTCTCCAAATCAGGTTCATGGGACACCGGTGATGTTGCTGGTTTCTCAACTTGCTTCCCACTTCATAGCTCAATAGCATTGGAATTCTCCTTATGATTTAGTGGTTGCGAAGGAAGTTTTCCAGATCCTTGTGCCTTGAGTTGATTCATATCATTAGCCAATTGACTAACTTGGTTTTGCACATCTCTCATAGCCATCTCGGATTTCTGCTGGAATTGATTGAACCCTTGCATTGTCTTTGAAATCTCTTGCATACTTTGCATCATAAGAGTAAACTTTTCATCCACACTTGTACCTTGAGTTTCTTGTTGTGGTCTTTGCATGAATTGGTACCCTCCTTGTTGATTGAAAGTAGGATTTGCTGCAGCTTGCTTGTTGGCGTAGCTGAGATTGGGATGATCACGCCAACCTGGATTGTATGTGTTGGAGTACGGATCACTTCTGCCTTTGTTGATTTTGGTACATAGCACTTGCTTGCTCAACATCTTCGGTGTGTGATGATGGTATGACGGCAGCTGCTATTTGTTGCATCATCCTCTCCATGTTACCCATCCTTTGTTCCATGTGTGGAGAATCACCAACTTCATTCACTTTCCTTACCACTGATTCACCTCGAGTGTAGAATTGTTGAGTGTTTGCAGCCATGTTTTCTAACAAGCTTGTAGCTTCAGCAATGGTTTTGTTGGTGAGTGCATCACCACTTGCGGCATCGATCAAATTTCTATCATTAGAAAGAAACCCCTCGTAGAAGTATTGAATAATGAGTTAATCGCTAATTTAATGGTGTGGACAGCTAGCTAGAAGCTTCTTGTAGCGCTCTCAATACTCATAGAGAGTCTCCCCCGATACTTGTCTAATACCACAAATCTCCTTGCGAATCACAGCTGCTTTTGATGCCGGAAAATACTTCTCAACGAATAACTTCTTCATCCCATTCCATGTGGTTATACTCCCAGGAGGTAAGCAAAAGAACCATTCTCCTGCAGTATCTATAAGGGAGAAAGGAAAAGCTATCATCATAGCCATATCGGCATCTGCAGTTGCTTGCTTCAAACTAGTCACAACATGATGGAATTGTTTTAAGTGACGATTAGGATCCTCTCCCGCTAAACCTCTGAATTAGGGAAGCAAGTGAACCAATTGCGGCTTCAACTCAATGGTTCCATTCAACTGAATACATAAAGGTTGCTGGTCAATGTTTGGAGAAGTGAGCTCCTTGAGTGTTCTTGGAGCAGGTGGTCGACCTCCCATTGTGTTGCCTTCCTCTTTGTCCGAGTCCGAGAATTCACTTGGTGTAGAACTAGGAGGAAGTGGAGTGTTAACTACTCGATTGAAATCTTTTAGTAAAGTGCCCGAACGAAGACGTATATCAATTGGACTTGGTCTGCCCTCTCCACGCATTCACCAAAGAAATAGTACCTGAAAATCAGATTCTAAGAGATTGAATAAGTTAACTGAAACTAAAAGCAAAAATATAAACTAAGAATAAAAATAACAACTAAACTTGCCATTGCCTCCCCGGCAGCGGCGCCAATTTTGACGAGGTGTCAACTCGCAATAATATTTCTCTACTTCTCTTTACACTAGCAAGTAGTATAATGAAAGAGAACGAGAGTTAACTTTAAAGTTTGAAAATCTCAATGAAGAGCATAACTTGCTGAAAGAAGAATACTCACAACAAATGCTTATTTGCAAGAAGGTATTTGAGAAAAATCAGGATGTTTTTAAAGCATTTAAAATTGAAAGTGAAAGGGTGAATCAAAATCACAAGAATTTTAGGGAGGATATGACGAGGTGTCAACTCGTAAATAATATTTCTCTACTTCTCTTTATACTAGCAAGTAGTATAATGAAAGCAGGATCGTCCCAAGGGAGGTATGAAGCAAAAGTTGTTTATAGAATATTCTTAGCAAAGAAGATTTTGTTGTAGAATTTCTGAAAATCACAAAGTTGTATTCAAACATGAGATATAACTACGCTTTTCACATTATCTTGTTACTAACAACCCTAGGATAATTAGTACGCTCAACTATCCCGTTATTATCTCGTAAGCTCACCGGATACAGAAGCGCTCGACTACCGGTTTCTACTTGTCAAGTATCCTAGAGGTACGATTACTAGGTGTGACTTAAACAAATGCTCTAAGTTTTGTGAGATAAGGTTGCTCCTAGTGATAAATCCAAAAGCTTGAATTACCTACTAGTGTCAATTTCGACGTATGGGTACTTAACAAAGTCCCATCATCAATACCCATATATTGCTACTTGTGTTTATCTTTCTAGACAATTACGGGTCGAAGAATTCAAAACTAGCAATTGGATTATCAAATCAACTATTTAATTTCGAACTTAAACAATCAACAAAATAATCCATAAACACTATTGGCATAGTAGAAATCAAACAATAACGAAAACAATGGCGAGAAAACGAGTGATTTCATATCATTTATAGATTCATACTCCGGGCTTTGAAATCGCCCCTAATCGACGAAAGGTTTTAGTTACTCATAATTTTGGAGTTCATCATCATAATAATAATTGAAATAAAGAAGATCAAAGATAAAAACGAAAGCAAGCCCTAGCTGCGGCTATGTCTCCAAAACTCCAAGTAGAATACGTGATATACTTGTAGAAGTCTCCTTCTTTTTTTTGTAGCTCCTCTTGTTCCAAAATTAGGTTTAGTCTTCAAAGGCCCAATAGAAGTCCACCAAGCCCGTACAACCCACATGTGGACACAACCCAGTAAAAATCTCTGCTTCCCTATGACACAGTCGCACCACAATCAGCTGCTCCATCTCAAGTCATCTACCTGCACACAACTTCTAGAAACTGCAGCTAACACAATCTCCTCTGACTCATTTCAGTTCAAACCACAAACAAGAACTCACTACTTCTCTGCCAACCCTTACAAAACTACCTGCAGTTCACCAACTCCAGTTCCTTGTAACAGCAACCAAGTAACTAAAATACATCACCGCGGTTCCACCTCAAGAGCTACCACTTTAATTGCAGTCTCATGCCAACTAGTCCAGGCACACAATCCCACTGAACTTCAATATCTTTCTCAGCTTCTGCAACACTCAACAGCCTCACCCCAAAGCTATTCCGCCTGTAGCCTTCATAAGCATTCATCACACTAGCTTCCATCTCGCTTCAACTCCAGCTTATCACTAAAAGCAACAACATCATTGGCTCCTTACCATCTTCGTCTCAGCCGCACAACCTTCACAGTCCACTTAAATAGCAGTCACCATTCACATACAGCCGCAACATCTCATACCCAGCTGTAACTGCATCCTTTGTTGTTCATGCATTTCAGTTTATATTTCCTTGCAATTTAAGATGCAAACTAGCTCAGTCACTGCCATCATCTGCATTTGTATATGCTCCATCTTCTTGACTGCAATAGCCAAAACTGCAAAGGTCTTATTGCACAGGCCACAATCTGCACCTGCCATCTCAGACCAGCAAGACCTCCACAACAAATCAGTTCTTTTGTAACCCTAAACTATCACAGATTCTCATTAATTCATGGAAGTACTAACGCAGCTCACCAAATGGAAAGCAATAATTGCATTTATTTGCCTAATCTTCTACGTAAAACCATTAGTCTTGTACCACCTTCTCTTCCATTAACGAATTCAGCACATACCCTCTGCAGCTTCATTACCGATTTCTTGTTTACCACCTGCGACATCAGTTAAGTCGCAACTTCGTATTCAATACCATTTTCTGCAACAGCTGCAACTCCAGAACCCGTGACCTGCAACTGATTCAAATTAGCTCCAGTCCATCTTTGCAGTCTTCGCAGTCCATAGTAGCATCACCTGCACCACATGTAGCTTCACCTGCAATGCCTCATCTCACATTTCTTCTCTTCTTCGCAAGTCAGGTTCAACAGCATCATACATTTCAGCTAGATTTTTGCGCATCAAAACTATTCAATTGTACCCACAGCTTCATCACAGTCTCTGGAAACAACAACTCTTTCCACTGTTCTTCTCGACACATCACATACCCCATAATCCTTGTAGCTCAAACCCTGAAACACATGGCCATCTGTTGTTGTAGCAAGAGTGTCTGGTCACTTAGGCAATCTCTCGAGCACCTATGCGTTTTCTGGTGGTGAAAAGGGATGAGTTTACTGTGGTGATTTTAGCAGCTCCTATGCATCATTCCTCCATAAATCAACCCCAATCTCTGTCCATTTCCTCCTTGCTATTTCTCCATTAACGAATCCATCTCAACCCTGTAAAACAATCCACACAAATTTGATCACAGCAGCTTCATATTTTAGCTGAAATTGAGCTCAGTTCATCTCCAAACTCGAGCTCCTATCTCTACAAGCAAAACCATCAATACCCATTTCTCCTTGTTGGTTTCTTTACTGCAATCTCGCTGCCAAAACATCACAAAATCTCCCCATGAACTCCAACCATCTTCCCTGCCAGAAACCATCGACTCACAGCACAATTTCTTCCATAAAACGCCAGCTAATCCACTACATTCTTCTTTCTTCTTCTCGGCTTCAGCTGAGACTCTTGACACTTGATGAATTCTGCCGATTTCATGGTTGGGTTGAAGGTTACGGCAAGAAAACTAGATCTCCTTCTTTGTTAACAGGTGAAAGAAAATGAACCTGCTGACTTTGATTTCCATTGAGACCTAATCTTTCTCCCATCTTGAGTGCACATGTGTGACTCCCGTGAGGTGAAGTCCAATTTCCTCCACCGAGCTGCTCTAATGTTAGGCCCACAACCTATGGCTAACACTTTCCATCCAATATGCCACTGCACCTGTGCGCGGTTCCCAATCCATGCCTTTGCGTTTCTCTAACAGCAACAAAGAGAATTAAATTCTCTTTTGACTCCAGCTTCGTTGATAATGTCATTGGTCTCCAATGAGCTTTAGCAGCGTGTCGGGATGCAATGCACTTTGGCACTTTATCTTGCCAACAACATCTGTCTCTTACTTCTCAAGTTCACTTCTTTTCTTCAATGTCTCTTCATCACTAAAGTTTTCATGCTTTTCAGACAGAATTTGCATCACTAAAGCCGACATACTTTTCAGACAGAGATGAAGAAATAAAAGCAAATAATGAGAAATAATCCGCCTCCAACGACACTTGCACCTTTTTGCCTTTTAAGCGACGTTTCCTCTTCTTTTGTTCCAAGTGACTCCAAAGTAGCTAAATACTCAAAAACAAACATAAGATACATAATTTACAAGAAAACTTAGCAAAGAGAGCATAAACAAAAGATAAATATTAAGGTTTTTTAGACACCTATCAAATTCCCCCACACTTAGACTTTGCTAGTCCTCGAGCAAATCAAACAAAATAATTCTAAAACATACATACAGCTCCGTGTCGTCGAGGCTACGGTCACACTTAGCACGTATAAAAAGCCTTTGAACCCCTAAGTGTCCCTAGTGGATGAGTTTTAGTCTCGTGAAGGTTTACAAGGGTGTGCCTACAAAACCTTTTACTCCAAATTTCAGCTACCTATGAAGATTTCATGAACGAATCCAACATGACTACAGGAGGAGGTACCTTGATGCAATCCAATTCATATATAAGTAAACAGAGCTCTACTCAGAAAGTTGAACAAACCACAACACTCGGAATCTAACTAACCACAATCATACATGAATAGATCAAGAAGATGGATATAAAAGTAGATGTTTGTGAATGTTGTCTAAGTGAACGGTGTTTCCCATATCTGTCTGAAGGTCACCGCCAAGATGAACCTATGAATCCTATTGGATTGAGATATTGGTCTGAATTCTAATATCAACACAGCTGGCATATACAAGGGAACCAGCGGTTGACAATCTTAATTCTAGATCAACTCAACTGGCATATACAAGGGAACCAGGAGTCGATTTTATTGAACAATAATAACTTTTTTTCTTTTCTTTTTTTTTTCACTTTTTTTTTTAATTGACAACATGATTAGATCTTTTGGATCCAAGCGCATGCTTCTTGTCAGCAGATTACAAGGTAATTCCCATGGATCCTGCGTTCCACGCTTGCTTAGCGACGGAGACAGGGAGAACACACACATATTGCATCAAAGTGTCAATTTTTTTTTTGTATACACTCCGGTTGGTCTAATTGGTCTGGTCTTTTTTTTAGTAACTCAATCACTCTATTTCATCCTAGCAGTAATAACAATTCGATGTTAGTGACCCACCAAATTACTTAGTTAAACAAGAAAATATTGCAAAAACAAAACAGAAAGTGATATGGTGACATTCCGAGATATGGTAACTACTATTTCTAACACATGAGCTCCGTCCTTACTTTTAGTTAATGGGTTCCTCAACTCCTGCAATTAAGATGGTTCCATCCACTTATATTGGTAGTGTCATCCTAAAGGCACAAGTTTCTAGATTTCGGAGTTTATAAAGCAATTTTTTCGTTTTTCTATTTTTTTCCATTTTTTTTAACTAAAGGAAACAAACTCTAAAAACATATAAATGCTCCTCCACACTTAAACTTTACATTGTCCTCAATGTAAAATTTAGTCATTCAAAGTAAAGTTCAAGGTGGGAAATTCCGCAAATGATATGTAAAAACAAAGATAAAATGCTTAAAAATAAAAGATAAAGATAAAGATACAAAACCGATGGGTTGCCTCCCACTTATCGCTTGATTTAAAGTCGTCATCCCGACTTTCATCTCCAATTACTCCTCCAGAGGGAGTGGATCACTCAATGTGACCATATCCTGATTCTCCGTCACAAATTGCTCATAGTATGGTTTCAAACGATGGTCGTTGACCTTGGAAACCAGCCCTGTTTTGGGACTAATAATTTCAACTGCACCATGCGCAAACACATTAGTAACAACAAATGGTCCAACCCATCTGGACCTAAGTTTACCCGGAAACAATTTAAGACGAGAATGGAATAAAAGAACTTTCTGCCCTACTTCAAAACTCTTCCGGGAAATCATTTTATCATGGAAAGCTTTGGTCTTTTCTTTGTAAATGAGTTAACTTTCATATGCATCATTAAGTATCTCTTGTAACTCATTGAGTTGAAGTTTCCTATGTTCACCATCTGCATCTAATTCCATATTACATACCTTGATAGCCCAATGATTTATGTTCAAGTTCAACCAGAAGATGGGAAGGTTTAGACAAGCCTAAAAGGAGACATACTGATGGGTGTCTTGTAAGCTGTCCTATACGCCCACAAAGCATCATTGAGCCTATAACTCCAATCCTTCCTTGTAACGTTCACCGTCTTCTCTAGGATGGACTTAATCTCCCGGTTGGAAATTTCAGCTTGACCGCTCGTTTGTGGATGATACGGTGTGCCAACTTTAAGAGAAATATTATACTTCTTTAGAAGAGCGTGAAAGGATCTCTTGAAGTGCGAACCTCCATCACTAATCACAACTCGAGGCGTACCAAATCTAGAAAAGATATGTTCCTTCACAAACTCACAAACAACTTGAGAATCATTAGTCGGGGTGGCTTTAGCCTCCACCCACTTAGAAACATCATGATCTACAGCAAGAAGTATATAAAATTTCCCATTGGAATTCACAAAAGTCCCCATAAAATCGATACCCCAAACATCAAAAATCTCAACAGCGAGAATTGGTGTTTGCGGCATTTGGTTTCTAGCACTTAGATTGCCTGTCCTTTGACACCTATCACAAGCCTTGCAAAATAAATATGCATCCTTAAACAATGTAGGCCAATAAAACCACTTTCGAGAACCTTGAGGGCTGTCCTCTTGGCTCCGAAATGGCCACCACAAGCATATGAGTGACAAAAATTCAGAATTGATTGGAACTCGGATTCGAGTACGCACCTGCAGATAATTTGATCGGAGCAATGCTTCCACAAATAAGGTTCATCCCATATATTGCTTGGCAAACTTCTTGAGCTTGTGTTTCTGAAATGTAGACATGGAACTAGGTCCTTGTCCCGTCACCAAGAAGTTAACAATATCAGCGTACCATGGAGTTGTGCCAACAACCGCAAATAGTTTCTCATCCGGGAAACTATGACACAACCAATCTGCTTAGATGATCCTCTACGGTATTCTCACTGCCCTTCTTTTCCTTGATTTTCAAGTTGAACTCTTGAAGAAGAAGAATCCACCTTATGAGCCTTGGCTTAGCCTCCTTCTTTGTGATCAAGTATCGAAGTGCTGCATGGTCGGAGAAAACAACCACCTTTGTACCCACCAAGTAAGATCTAAACTTCTCTAGTGCAAATACTATGGCCAAGAGCTCCTTTTCAGTGGGAGTAGTTGATTTGTGCTCCGTTGAGAGTTATAGAAGCATAATAAATGGCATATGGAACTTTACCATCTCGCTGTCCCAACACGGCTCCAACGGCATAATCACTTACATCGCACATCAACTCAAATGGCTTGCTCCAGTACGGTGGTTTGATAATTGGTGCGGTAGTCAACAACTCTTTCAAGGTGTCAAAAGCTTCCTTGCATTCTTTGTCACAATCAAAGGCCAATCTTTCTGCAAAAGTCTACACAGGGGCATTGCAATCTTGGAGAAATCCTTGATTAATCTCCTATAAAACCTGCATGACCAAGAAAAGAGCGAACCTCCCTCACAGTTGTGGGGTATTGTAAGTTCCGAATCAAATCTATCTTAGCCTTGTCAACTTCTAACCCCCTAGAGGATATAACATGGCCTAGTACAATCCCATGATTCACCATAAAGTGACACTTTTCCCAATTAAGCACAAAATTAGTTTCTACGCATCGTTTAAGAATAAGTGTAAGGTTATCTAAGCACTTGTCAAAAGAATCACCATATGATAGACACATTTTTGTGTTTAATTTGATCTCAATACTATATATTGTTGGCAATCGAGTTTGTACTAATTTTGGTGTTTTATGTGTTTGTAGGCACCTTTGGAAAATAAACATTTTTTGGAAAATTCGGCTCGAAAAGTTGGTAAAAGCCCGGAGGACACGTGTATTCGGACTCTCACCGTTGGTAATAAGGGGAACCCCATTAATAAGGGGCACCCCAGGTCACCCCAAAAGGCATCTGCTATTCGCACCCCAGTACAGGATTAGGGGGAGGTCATCTTCTCCATTTGAATTTTGTTTTTGGCGGGAAAATGGAGAACATTTCTGCAGATTTTTTCGAATTGTTGAACGTGTTCTAGGGAGATTCAATGGCTGATTTTTGGTAGATAGTTGTGATATGGCCTATTAAACACACTGTGGGCATTTGGTTCGACCAGAATTGGCTAGAATCAGCTAAACAATTCACGGGTTGAAAACAGGGCAGTTCATGTATATCACGGGTTTCACGTGATTTGGAGAAGATTCAACGTGTTTTGTGCGTGCATGGAAGACCCTCACAGCCTGTTGGAGCGTGAAGGAGTTAAATACCGTAATTTGGAGGCTTGAAAACGCGTGAGAAGATGAAACAGGAAAGAAAATATTCCCAGAAATATTTTCTTTACTGCCGAGTTAAAGAGAATTATATGGAGTGAATGAGCGAGATTCGATGGGTCTGTTGGCTATAAATAGGTTGCTGGGGTTGAGTAGAAAGGGTGTCGAGAGTTTGGGGTCGATAGGAGAGCTCAGGAACGAGAAATCAAGAGTTGATGAAACTCTGTTTCTGCTGCTGCTGATGATGAAGAACACCAAGAACACGAATAACAGACTCGCAGGGACAGTCGTTTATCAACAGTGAAACAGACTCACAGTCGTGGGTCGTAGGTGGGGGTCTTAGAGCTACAGTAACAATAGCACTTCTTCTGTGTCGTTTATTATGGACGCTTTTTGTGGGTCGCACATTCACTGTTTTATTATTTCATCTCCATTTTCATCCTTGTAAACACCCTTTGATCAATAAAAATGAATTTTGAGCGTGTATTCAATATGCGGAGCTAGAACTCATAACTGGGACGATGGAGGAAGCTGTTTTTCACCCATGTGGTAATTCTATTTAATTTCTTTATGACTATTTGCACTATTATAATTGATTTATGATTTTTCTTGATTATTTGTGATTTCGTTTGATGTCGCATGCTTAGTCTTAGGTACTTTTGATGCGTCATGCTTGTGATTTACATATAATTCTTTATAAAAACTACCTTGGCAAATATTTAGAGTCGATGTTTGTTATTTTATGAGCTTTAATTGTCCGGAATTAAATATTGAACTGCATGAATGTGAGAATTGGTGGAATTCCGAGTGCCAGTAACTCTCTTCATCTTGTTAATATTTTTGTATATAATTTTATTAAATCTTTAAATTTAATCTTCACAAGTCCGAGAGTTTGAACCTCATTACTACAACCCCATCAAAAAATATTATCAAATTTTGGCGCCGCTGACGCGGATTTGTGCTTAGGTAGAATTTTTAGGTTTTTATTATTTTTTATTATTCCATTTGTTCTTTTTACGTCTCTTTGGTTGTGTCTTTGTATTACAGGTTTGAAGTTGGATACTAAAGACCTTGGAATCAAAGCTTAAAGCTAAAAGAGAAGGAAAAAAGACAAAGCAAAAAAATAAAGAAAAAGAGAGAAAAAAAAGAGAGAATTTTTTTTTTTAAGAGACTTTCCATTTTTTTTTTATTTTTTGTAATTATTTTATTTTTTTGTATTTCTTTTCATTGGACTGGAGTTTGGAAATTTATTTTAATTTTAAACCCTACGGAAGGGTTATATAAAAAATATAATATATAAATGTTTGCAGGGAAGGACGACGATTACAATATCGTCTCGGCCCCTCGGGTTCGCACACTGACACCGGAGTCAGTGGCCCGAGTCGACTACAGCGGTTCTTCGCCCGTCTGGTACGGGAGGTAAATTCTAAACACCCGTGAATCTCCTGTCAGCGGGTTTACTGTCTGCCTTAAGGTGATTATATGTTGAGGACTGAACCGACTGCTTTAATTTCCTAGTAAAGGGCAAGAACTGGCCATATAAGATAAGGGTTCGGATTTCATCACCGTTCCCTTCTTGCCCGCCTTAGGTAAACGAAACCTAACGCGAACCCAAGCTTAAAATTTGATTAGAACGAGACCGATAGAGTAACGAGCTTGGTAGGAAAATCTTTCGAAAAATATTGGTTACTCTTTTAAGCATACTTCAAAGTTCTTGATGGTTTCTGTAAATTGAATGCGTGACTGCGCCGCCTTGTAATACCGTGAGGCTTTGGGTATCAAAGCTCCACTGAGCTTCCCTCTCCTCGATTCAACTTACATTAGTCGGATTGATTCCAGAGGGGTGTGCTCAAATTGTAACGAATTCCTTTCGAAGGAATAGAAGCTGGTCTAGAAAACAATCTAAGTGGAGCCATCATGCTTTTTGTTTGCTAGATTCTATAGGTTTGGTTTGGTCGAGTCAGCCTTGTTTTTGATTGTGTAGAATTCCTTGCAATTAAGAATGTCGAACTGGTATGATAGAAGCCAATACAATGAGTATCGACCTGAATTTGAATATGGATATCATCCTTTTTATGACCATAGTGTGAATAGTGGTTGGGAACCAAACTTTTGAAAGTTATAGTCCGTACCATGGTGAGCCCAATCACTATCCACCGCACACAGGTCATATGAGCAAAATAATCTCCTATTTCTTTAGAAGAGTCTCTCAAGAGTTTTAATGAGTCAACACATAGTTATTTTTGAAAGGGACTTATAATATTCCGCTTCCAGAAGAGTTCGTAGAGCGTCAACTAAGATATCTCTAGAAGAGACCCTCAAGCAATTTACTGAGAATATAAATAGGATTGTGGAAAAACTTGCTCAGGATAGTCTTAATTTCCAGTGTATTTTCCCAATACCAGCCTCGAAAATAAGGATAGTTTTTATTCACATAATCAAGATGACGAGGTTAGAATTGGTAACACTACTTGTTTTGATGAGGTTCAATCATCTTCGTACTATTATGATGAGGATAGTAGTAATGAAGAATCTGAAATGTGTAGGCATAGTGATCAGGAATCTATTAATCCAATTGAGCTTTATAATGATTCTATTATTTCTAGTTCAAATCCAAATAATTTTTATGATTATTCACCTATTCAAAAGGACGAGGATTTGATTAGGGATACCACCGTTTTAGACGATGTAGTTTTTTCTTTTGATTACGAAGCCGATAATGCTTTAGAGGAACGGGTTTATTCCGAAAATGTGTTTTAGAGTCTAGCGACTTAGAAACAATAGTCTTAGACGAAGAAAATGAACTCGTAGAGCTATTAAATATGAGTGAGGATGCGCACTTGAGTATAACCTCGAAGAAGCAATTGACTATTTTCAGGATTCCAATGATCTAGAAATTAAGGAAATTGTAGCTAGTCTATCTAGAGATACCCAAAAATCTAAGTTTGGGGGTGATTATCATTCTCCTTGTGCCATACCTTTAGCTCTTACAGAGATCCCTCATTTTGGACTTGATATCTCTGCCTCGACCATTTTACAAGATTACCTTCATACTCGTTTTCCCGAACCTAATGATGTCCAGGAAGAAGTTCAGTCGTTAGAAACCCATCCTCTGGTTGATGTGGTTTGCCCAGGCTATGATACCCAGATTGACTTTGTTTTCCCACCAAATAGTTTTCTTCCAAATGTGGGAACGTTTATATTTCAAATGTGTCGAATATTAAGTTGTGAGACTAAACCTAAATGCTTTAGGAAATTAGAATCGACACATTTGCTTAAGAGTGACCACTACTCTCATTGTGGTCAATTTTGTAAGTCAAATCTTATTGACTTAGAGGATCCTCAGTTATTTAGGTTATTATTGTGCGCTTCTAAGATCATATTTGAGTTTTTCCAGACTCTAGGACCTAATGATTCGGATCCCACCTATGAAGAAACGCAACCAATGAAAATATTTTATTTAGACCCTTTCTTAGAACCTGAACCTGAACCACAATTAGATATAAATATCTTAATCAGGAAACTAGATAAGGGCATGCTATCCTTGTTCACTTTCTTGGGTTATTGTAGTTTCCTTTGGTCAGCTCTTTTTGGTTTTGAAGACCCACAGTTATTTCGGCTGTTACTTTTTGATTCTATGAGGTGACTAATTCCTTCCGATGTCTGGCTGAAGACTTTAAACTTAGCACTTCTTGGGAGGTAACCCAATCTCATGCGACACGGTAATATCTTTCCTTAACTCTTTTGCTTCAAATGGTAACAGTTTCTCCTTGTTCATATGCTTTTAATTTTATCTTTAGAACATTGAGGACAATGTTAGATTTAAGTTTGGGGGTATGGGAGAAACTTTTTAGTTGCACTTTTGAAACTTCTAGCGTCACATGGTATCCGGTTAGCTAAGTTTACATATGTTTCTCACCGAAAAGATAGAAATTGGAATGCTAGAGATAACAACTTATTGAGACATTAGAGAAAAAGACATTGAGATCCTTGAAATTCAGGAGAGAACTTGTTCCTTTTAGAGGGTAACCGTGATGGACCTAACCATACATGATGGAAAGGCAAGTAGGTCAGGGAAATGCCAGAAAGACAAAGCAACCTCACAATGTAGTCTTAGTTACTGGATTGCGACTCTCTCTCAGTAGAAACTTATCATCATCAACAAGCGGAGCGACATCAAAATCTATGAAGAAAGTTGAAGACGTTTTAGGTTTAGAAGCAACAATAGAAGAGAATAATTCAAAAATCAAAGTTGAAGTTATAAGAGCAAATGATATAAGTTGTTAGAATCCATGATACCAAGACATCACAAGTTGCGAAGATCCAAGTTTTGAAAGTCCTTCTCTCATGGCCATGTAAATTTTTGTCTTGTAATTTTTTTTTCAAAAAAAAAAAAAAAAAATGATGAAACATCATTACGTTCTTTTTGTTCAATAAGGCCATAGGGAAGAAGAAATTTATAAGTCAAGCAAGAAATCGAAGAGAAGAGTTAATTGTCAAGGTTCTATGAGGTTCGAGAGTTTATCATCAACAGTTGAAGACCGAAGAAGGCGTTGTTTCTACTGAGCACTGTGAGAGAGTCGAAGAAAGATGCATTTTGGTTGCTTTGTTAGTCTGCTTTCAATCTGGCACAAAATCTTTCTAGCACTGGTTTAACTCATCACACGTAATTAGTCCAGCTGTGTAGCAGATGTCCCTCTCATTTTTATCTCTCTCCTAATCTTATCCAGCTGTAAAGCAGCGGACGCATCTTACAATGTTTATCTAGCTGTGTAGCGGATATCTCTTTATCTAGCAGTGGTGTGGATGTGTCTCCCCTTTTCTTCAGTCAGCTTTAGAGCTGACACCTTTAATTTCTCTGGCATTCTACTTACTTGGAGATAGGTTGAGAATATGTATGTCCTCATAGCTCTTTGGATACTTGTGACCAATTAGGAGTAAAGGTTTTGTGGGTACACCTCTGGTAAACCCTCCGGAGACAACACTCCGCCGCTAGGGCCACCTAGCGGTTTAACGGCCTGCTGCACGTGCTAAGTGTAGTCTTTTTATCTTTTCAAAAATAAATTTTGCTCGAGGACTAGCAAATAATAAGTTTGGGGGTATTTGATAGACATAATTTTGTGTTTAATTTGATCTCAATACTATATATTGTTGGCACTCGAGTTTGTACTAATTTTGGTGTTTTATGTGTTTGTAGGCACCTTTGGAAAATAAACATTTTTTGGAAAATTCGGCTCGAAAAGTTGGTAAAAGCCCCGGAGGACACGTGTTATTCGGACTCTCACCGTTGGATAAGGGGCACCTCAATTACTAAGGGGCACCCCAGGTCACCCCAAAAGGCATCTGCTATTCGCACCCCAGTACAGGATTAGGGGGATGTCATCTTCTCCATTTGAATTTTGTTTTTTGCGGGAAAATGGAGAACATTTCTGCAGATTTTTTCGAATTGTTGAACGTGTTCTAGGGAGATTCAATGGCTGATTTTTGGTAGATAGTTGTGATATGGCCTATTAAACACACTGTGGGCGTTTGGTTCGACCATAATTGGCTAGAATCAGCTAAACAATTCACGGGTTGAAAACAGGGCAGTTCGTGTATATCACGGGTTTCACGTGATTTGGAGAAGATTCAACGTGTTTTGTGCGTGCATGGAAGACCCTCACAGCCTGTTGGAGCATGAAGGAGTTAAATATGGTAATTTGGAGGCTTGAAAACGCGTGAGAAAATGAAACAGGAAAGAAAATATTCCCAGAAATATTTTCTTTACTTCCGAGTTAAAGAGAATTATATGGAGTGAATGAGCGAGATTCGATGGGTCTGTTGGCTATAAATAGGTTGCTGGGGTTGAGTAGAAAGGGTGTCGAGAGTCTGGGGGGCTGAGGAGATCCAGAGAAGAAGAAATTCGAGTTTTCCAAAACTCGGTTTCTGCTGCTGCTGATGATGATAAACATGAAGAACACGAAGAACGGACCTGCACCAGCAGTCGTTTTTCTACAGTAATAACGACTCACACCTGTGCGTCGTACATCAGGCAGACTTATTTGCTACAGCGTTTGCGACACAGCTGCAGTAGTCTTATTTTGTTACTGAGGGTCGTATTTCTCTGGTTTGTAACAAATATAATTGTTACAAACCCGGTTTTATTGTATTTCTCATATTCTCATCATTTGTAAACCATTTTTGAGCATCAATGAAATTCTTTGAGAGGTTTTCCAACATGATGAGCGGCTAATTCTCTCGTAACCAAGGCAATGGATGAAGCTATTCACACATGAACAATGGGTAACTATTTCATTTTCTCTAATATGTAATTATAATTCACTCAATCACTGCTTTTGCAGAGTTCTTAAAAGTTTACATAATTTTCTTCATTAATTGTGATTCAATTAGATAGGTTATGCTTTGATTAGATAATCTATGCTTAAGGGATACAATTAATTTTTGAGAATATGTTTGATTATTTGTGGATTAAGAAATAAAGGATTAAAAGGATAATTAGAGTTATGAAATATTTGACATCATTCATGTGTAATAGTGGATTCTAGTGTCTTGGTTACCTCTCGCCCACTTTGTTAATATTTTTGTATATAATTTTATTCCCTCCGTTCTTTTTTAATAGGCCAGTTTTGTTTTTAGCGAAATTTAAGGAAATTAAGAGAACTAATCATTGAAAGTGATCCTCATGACACTTGTCAATAAAAGAAGTGAAGTGAAATGGTCCCCATGACACTTGTTAGCAAAAGAAGTAAAGTGAAGTGGTCCACATGACACTTGTCATCAAAAGAAGTTAAGAGAAAAGTGGTCCCAAAAAATTAAAATAACATTTGACTTTCCCAATTAGGAAACTGGCCTATTTTTTTGAAACTTTTATTTATAGAAACTGGCCTATTAAAAAAGAACGGAGGGAGTATTAAATTTTTAAATTTAATCTTCACAAGTCCGAGAGTTTGAACCTCATTACTACAACATCATCAAAAAATATTATCACCATACACGCTAAAATCATCCATAAACACTTCTATGATGCTTTCCACATTGTCTGAGAATATTCTTACCATACAACGTTGAAAAGTGGTTGGAGCATTGCACAAGCCAAATGGCATAGTCTATACGCAAAAGTGCCAAAGGGACAAGTAAACGTCGTCTTTTCTTGATCTTCCGGAGCTATTACAATCTGGTTATAACCTGAAAAATCGTCAAGAAAGCAATAGTGAGAGTGTCCAGCCAATCTTTCAAGCATTTGATTAATGAAAGGTAAGGGGAAATGGTCCTTTCAGGTGGTAGAGTTAAGCTTCCGGTAATCAATGCAAACTCTCCAACCGGTCTGAATTCTTGTTGGAACCAAGTCATTATCTTCGTTTTTCACCACGGTGATACCAGACTTCTTTGGAACGACTTGAACCGGGCTCACCCATTTGCTATCGGATATGGGATAGATAACCCCGACATCCAACAACTTCAGGATTTCTTTCTTGACTACTTCCATCATTGGAGGGTTCAAGCGAAGTTGAGCTTCTCTTGTTGGTTTTTCCCCCTCCTCAAGAAGTATTCGGTGCATACATGTGGAAGGGCTGATTCCTTTGATATCGGCAATGGTCCACCCAATGGTAGACTTGTACTCTCTTAGCACTCGAACAAGTTTCTCCTCTTGCACCTTGGTAAGGTCTTTGGAAATGATCACCGGAAACTATTCCTTATAACCTAAATATATATATTTGAGGTGATCCAGAAGAGGTTTCAACTCAAGGATAGGTTCCTGCACAATCGACGGTAAAAGTTTCTCATTAGTAATCGGCAAGGAAACATAAGACGCATCATACTTTTGTGTAACTTATTGTAATGAGTTAAGAGCTAAAAAAACCTCTTTAAGCTCATCACAAATAGACAATTCACTTTCAAAGTCTTTGTATTTTCCATAACCTAAACCTTCCACTATGCTGTTCTCTAAAGCATCATCACCATTCAATTCAAAAACCTGTTGGGTAAGAGAATCTATAATATCAATTGAAAAACATGAATGCACATCAGTAGGATATCTCATAGCCTCGAAGATATTGAAACTTATGATCTCATCATCAAATTCCATAGTTAAGACGCCTTTGAAAACATCTATCTTTGTTCTTGCGGTTCGCATGAAAGGTCTACCCAACAACAAGGGAGTAGACGATGGTGAATATTCATCCATCATGTCAAGAACATAGAAATCCACCGGAAATATGAGTTGATTAACCTGCACCAAAACATCTTCAATAACCCCTTTCGGGTAGGTATTAGACATATCAGCAAGTTGTATAACAATACCGGTATTTTTAAGAGGACCAAGTTTCAAGGATTCATAAACTGAAGCGGGCATGACATTAATGGATGCTCCTAAATCTAGCAAAGCACGTTCAAACCTGATTTTACCAATAGTACATGGTATGGTGAAACTAACGGGATCTTTCAACTTAGGTTGGAGTTTCTTTTGAAGATATGCCGAAGCATTCTCCCCCACACTCATTACCTCATTACCGGTTAATTTGTGTTTGTTAGTGCACAATTCCTTCAAGAACTTTTCATAGCGAGGAACCTGCCTTATCGCCTCAATGAGTGGAATGTTCACTTTAATCTTCTTAAAGATCTCCCAGATGTCTTGGTACAATGTCTCCTTGTTCGACTTTGCAAACCTGCTAGGAAAAGGCGGAGGAGTAGCATAAGTAGAAACACGATTTTTAGATTTAGAATTTGTTACCGGGTAAGCCTTTTTAGGGGATGTTTCACCCTCTTCTTTCTCCAAATCAGGTTCATGGGACACCGGTGATGTTGCTGGTTTCTCAACTTGCTTCCCACTTCATAGCTCAATAGCATTGGAATTCTCCTTATGATTTAGTGGTTGCGAAGGAAGTTTTCCAGATCCTTGTGCCTTGAGTTGATTCATATCATTAGCCAATTGACTAACTTGGTTTTGCACATCTCTCATAGCCATCTCGGATTTCTGCTGGAATTGATTGAACCCTTGCATTGTCTTTGAAATCTCTTGCATACTTTGCATCATAAGAGTAAACTTTTCATCCACACTTGTACCTTGAGTTTCTTGTTGTGGTCTTTGCATGAATTGGTACCCTCCTTGTTGATTGAAAGTAGGATTTGCTGCAGCTTGCTTGTTGGCGTAGCTGAGATTGGGATGATCACGCCAACCTGGATTGTATGTGTTGGAGTACGGATCATACTTCTGCCTTTGTTGATTTTGGTACATAGCACTTGCTTGCTCAACATCTTCGGTGTGTGATGATGGTATGACGGCAGCTGCTATTTGTTGCATCATCCTCTCCATGTTACCCATCCTTTGTTCCATGTGTGGAGAATCACCAACTTCATTCACTTTCCTTACCACTGATTCACCTCGAGTGTAGAATTGTTGAGTGTTTGCAGCCATGTTTTCTAACAAGCTTGTAGCTTCAGCAATGGTTTTGTTGGTGAGTGCATCACCACTTGCGGCATCGATCAAATTTCTATCATTAGAAAGAAACCCCTCGTAGAAGTATTGAATAATGAGTTAATCGCTAATTTAATGGTGTGGACAGCTAGCTAGAAGCTTCTTGTAGCGCTCTCAATACTCATAGAGAGTCTCCCCCGATACTTGTCTAATACCACAAATCTCCTTGCGAATCACAGCTGCTTTTGATGCCGGAAAATACTTCTCAACGAATAACTTCTTCATCCCATTCCATGTGGTTATACTCCCAGGAGGTAAGCAAAAGAACCATTCTCCTGCAGTATCTATAAGGGAGAAAGGAAAAGCTATCATCATAGCCATATCGGCATCTGCAGTTGCTTGCTTCAAACTAGTCACAACATGATGGAATTGTTTTAAGTGACGATTAGGATCCTCTCCCGCTAAACCTCTGAATTAGGGAAGCAAGTGAACCAATTGCGGCTTCAACTCAATGGTTCCATTCAACTGAATACATAAAGGTTGCTGGTCAATGTTTGGAGAAGTGAGCTCCTTGAGTGTTCTTGGAGCAGGTGGTCGACCTCCCATTGTGTTGCCTTCCTCTTTGTCCGAGTCCGAGAATTCACTTGGTGTAGAACTAGGAGGAAGTGGAGTGTTAACTACTCGATTGAAATCTTTTAGTAAAGTGCCCGAACGAAGACGTATATCAATTGGACTTGGTCTGCCCTCTCCACGCATTCACCAAAGAAATAGTACCTGAAAATCAGATTCTAAGAGATTGAATAAGTTAACTGAAATTAAAACTAAAAGCAAAAATATAAACTAAGAATAAAAATAACAACTAAACTTGCCATTGCCTCCCCGGCAGCGGCGCCAATTTTGACGAGGTGTCAACTCGCAAATAATATTTCTCTACTTCTCTTTACACTAGCAAGTAGTATAATGAAAGAGAACGAGAGTTAACTTTAAAGTTTGAAAATCTCAATGAAGAGCATAACTTGCTGAAAGAAGAATACTCACAACAAATGCTTATTTGCAAGAAGGTATTTGAGAAAAATCAGGATGTTTTTAAAGCATTTAAAATTGAAAGTGAAAGGGTGAATCAAAATCACAAGAATTTTAGGGAGGATATGACGAGGTGTCAACTCGTAAATAATATTTCTCTACTTCTCTTTATACTAGCAAGTAGTATAATGAAAGCAGGATCGTCCCAAGGGAGGTATGAAGCAAAAGTTGTTATAGAAATATTCTTAGCAAAGAAGATTTTGTTGTAGAATTTCTGAAAATCACAAAGTTGTATTCAAACATGAGATATAACTACGCTTTTCACATTATCTTGTTACTAACAACCCTAGGATAATTAGTACGCTCAACTATCCCGTTATTATCTCGTAAGCTCACCGGATACAGAAGCGCTCGACTACCGGTTTCTACTTGTCAAGTATCCTAGAGGTACGATTACTAGGTGTGACTTAAACAAATGCTCTAAGTTTTGTGAGATAAGGTTGCTCCTAGTGATAAATCCAAAAGCTTGAATTACCTACTAGTGTCAATTTCGACGTATGGGTACTTAACAAAGTCCCATCATCAATACCCATATATTGCTACTTGTGTTTATCTTTCTAGACAATTACGGGTCGAAGAATTCAAAACTAGCAATTGGATTATCAAATCAACTATTTAATTTCGAACTTAAACAATCAACAAAATAATCCATAAACACTATTGGCATAGTAGAAATCAAACAATAACGAAAACAATGGCGAGAAAACGAGTGATTTCATATCATTTATAGATTCATACTCCGGGCTTTGAAATCGCCCCTAATCGACGAAAGGTTTTAGTTACTCATAATTTTGGAGTTCATCATCATAATAATAATTGAAATAAAGAAGATCAAAGATAAAAACGAAAGCAAGCCCTAGCTGCGGCTATGTCTCCAAAACTCCAAGTAGAATACGTGATATACTTGTAGAAGTCTCCTTCTTTTTTTTGTAGCTCCTCTTGTTCCAAAATTAGGTTTAGTCTTCAAAGGCCCAATAGAAGTCCACCAAGCCCGTACAACCCACATGTGGACACAACCCAGTAAAAATCTCTGCTTCCCTATGACACAGTCGCACCACAATCAGCTGCTCCATCTCAAGTCATCTACCTGCACACAACTTCTAGAAACTGCAGCTAACACAATCTCCTCTGACTCATTTCAGTTCAACCAGCAACACAAGAACTCACTACTTCTCTGCCAACCCTTACAAAACTACCTGCAGTTCACCAACTCCAGTTCCTTGTAACAGCAACCAAGTAACTAAAATACATCACCGCGGTTCCACCTCAAGAGCTACCACTTTAATTGCAGTCTCATGCCAACTAGTCCAGGCACACAATCCCACTGAACTTCAATATCTTTCTCAGCTTCTGCAACACTCAACAGCCTCACCCCAAAGCTATTCCGCCTGTAGCCTTCATAAGCATTCATCACACTAGCTTCCATCTCGCTTCAACTCCAGCTTATCACTAAAAGCAACAACATCATTGGCTCCTTACCATCTTCGTCTCAGCCGCACAACCTTCACAGTCCACTTAAATAGCAGTCACCATTCACATACAGCCGCAACATCTCATACCCAGCTGTAACTGCATCCTTTGTTGTTCATGCATTTCAGTTATATTTCCTTGCAATTTAAGATGCAAACTAGCTCAGTCACTGCCATCATCTGCATTTGTATATGCTCCATCTTCTTGACTGCAATAGCCAAAACTGCAAAGGTCTTATTGCACAGGCCACAATCTGCACCTGCCATCTCAGACCAGCAAGACCTCCACAACAAATCAGTTCTTTTGTAACCCTAAACTATCACAGATTCTCATTAATTCATGGAAGTACTAACGCAGCTCACCAAATGGAAAGCAATAATTGCATTTATTTGCCTAATCTTCTACGTAAAACCATTAGTCTTGTACCACCTTCTCTTCCATTAACGAATTCAGCACATACCCTCTGCAGCTTCATTACCGATTTCTTGTTTACCACCTGCGACATCAGTTAAGTCGCAACTTCGTATTCAATACCATTTTCTGCAACAGCTGCAACTCCAGAACCCGTGACCTGCAACTGATTCAAATTAGCTCCAGTCCATCTTTGCAGTCTTCGCAGTCCATAGTAGCATCACCTGCACCACATGTAGCTTCACCTGCAATGCCTCATCTCACATTTCTTCTCTTCTTCGCAAGTCAGGTTCAACAGCATCATACATTTCAGCTAGATTTTTGCGCATCAAAACTATTCAATTGTACCCACAGCTCATCACAGTCTCTGGAAACAACAACTCTTTCCACTGTTCTTCTCGACACATCACATACCCCATAATCCTTGTAGCTCAAACCCTGAAACACATGGCCATCTGTTGTTGTAGCAAGAGTGTCTGGTCACTTAGGCAATCTCTCGAGCACCTATGCGTTTTCTGGTGGTGAAAAGGGATGAGTTTACTGTGGTGATTTTAGCAGCTCCTATGCATCATTCCTCCATAAATCAACCCCAATCTCTGTCCATTTCCTCCTTGCTATTTCTCCATTAACGAATCCATCTCAACCCTGTAAAACAATCCACACAAATTTGATCACAGCAGCTTCATATTTTAGCTGAAATTGAGCTCAGTTCATCTCCAAACTCGAGCTCCTATCTCTACAAGCAAAACCATCAATACCCATTTCTCCTTGTTGGTTTCTTTACTGCAATCTCGCTGCCAAAACATCACAAAATCTCCCCATGAACTCCAACCATCTTCCCTGCCAGAAACCATCGACTCACAGCACAATTTCTTCCATAAAACGCCAGCTAATCCACTACATTCTTCTTTCTTCTTCTCGGCTTCAGCTGAGACTCTTGACACTTGATGAATTCTGCCGATTTCATGGTTGGGTTGAAGGTTACGGCAAGAAAACTAGATCTCCTTCTTTGTTAACAGGTGAAAGAAAATGAACCTGCTGACTTTGATTTCCATTGAGACCTAATCTTTCTCCCATCTTGAGTGCACATGTGTGACTCCCGTGAGGTGAAGTCCAATTTCCTCCACCGAGCTGCTCTAATGTTAGGCCCACAACCTATGGCTAACACTTTCCATCCAATATGCCACTGCACCTGTGCGCGGTTCCCAATCCATGCCTTTGCGTTTCTCTAACAGCAACAAAGAGAATTAAATTCTCTTTTGACTCCAGCTTCGTTGATAATGTCATTGGTCTCCAATGAGCTTTAGCAGCGTGTCGGGATGCAATGCACTTTGGCACTTTATCTTGCCAACAACATCTGTCTCTTACTTCTCAAGTTCACTTCTTTTCTTCAATGTCTCTTCATCACTAAAGTTTTCATGCTTTTCAGACAGAATTTGCATCACTAAAGCCGACATACTTTTCAGACAGAGATGAAGAAATAAAAGCAAATAATGAGAAATAATCCGCCTCCAACGACACTTGCACCTTTTTGCCTTTTAAGCGACGTTTCCTCTTCTTTTGTTCCAAGTGACTCCAAAGTAGCTAAATACTCAAAAACAAACATAAGATACATAATTTACAAGAAAACTTAGCAAAGAGAGCATAAACAAAAGATAAATATTAAGGTTTTTTAGACACCTATCAAATTCCCCCACACTTAGACTTTGCTAGTCCTCGAGCAAATCAAACAAAATAATTCTAAAACATACATACAGCTCCGTGTCGTCGAGGCTACGGTCACACTTAGCACGTATAAAAAGCCTTTGAACCCCTAAGTGTCCCTAGTGGATGAGTTTTAGTCTCGTGAAGGTTTACAAGGGTGTGCCTACAAAACCTTTTACTCCAAATTTCAGCTACCTATGAAGATTTCATGAACGAATCCAACATGACTACAGGAGGAGGTACCTTGATGCAATCCAATTCATATATAAGTAAACAGAGCTCTACTCAGAAAGTTGAACAAACCACAACACTCGGAATCTAACTAACCACAATCATACATGAATAGATCAAGAAGATGGATATAAAAGTAGATGTTTGTGAATGTTGTCTAAGTGAACGGTGTTTCCCATATCTGTCTGAAGGTCACCGCCAAGATGAACCTATGAATCCTATTGGATTGAGATATTGGTCTGAATTCTAATATCAACACAGCTGGCATATACAAGGGAACCAGCGGTTGACAATCTTAATTCTAGATCAACTCAACTGGCATATACAAGGGAACCAGGAGTCGATTTTATTGAACAATAATAACTTTTTTTCTTTTCTTTTCTTTTTTCACTTTTTTTTTTAATTGACAACATGATTAGATCTTTTGGATCCAAGCGCATGCTTCTTGTCAGCAGATTACAAGGTAATTCCCATGGATCCTGCGTTCCACGCTTGCTTAGCGACGGAGACAGGGAGAACACACACATATTGCATCAAAGTGTCAATTTTTTTTTTTGTATACACTCCGGTTGGTCTAATTGGTCTGGTCTTTTTTTTTAGTAACTCAATCACTCTATTTCATCCTAGAAGTAATAACAATTCGATGTTAGTGACCCACCAAATTACTTAGTTAAACAAGAAAATATTGCAAAAACAAAAACAGAAAGTGATATGGTGACATTCCGAGATATGGTAACTACTATCATATTATTTCTAACACATGAGCTCCGTCCTTACTTTTAGTTAATGGGTTCCTCAACTCCTGCAATTAAGATGGTTCCATCCACTTATATTGGTAGTGTCATCCTAAAGGCACAAGTTTCTAGATTTCGGAGTTTATAAAGCAATTTTTTCGTTTTTCTATTTTTTTCCATTTTTTTTAACTAAAGGAAACAAACTCTAAAAACATATAAATGCTCCTCCACACTTAAACTTTACATTGTCCTCAATGTAAAATTTAGTCATTCAAAGTAAAGTTCAAGGTGGGAAATTCCGCAAATGATATGTAAAAACAAAGATAAAATGCTTAAAAATAAAAAGATAAAGATAAAGATACAAAACCGATGGGTTGCCTCCCACTTATCGCTTGATTTAAAGTCGTCATCCCGACTTTCATCTCCAATTACTCCTCCAGAGGGAGTGGATCACTCAATGTGACAATATCCTGATTCTCCGTCACAAATTGCTCATAGTATGGTTTCAAACGATGGTCGTTGACCTTGGAAACCAGCCCTGTTTTGGGACTAATAATTTCAACTGCACCATGCGCAAACACATTAGTAACAACAAATGGTCTAACCCATCTGGACCTAAGTTTACCCGGAAACAATTTAAGACGAGAATGGAATAAAAGAACTTTCTGCCCTACTTCAAAACTCTTCCGGGAAATCATTTTATCATGGAAAGCTTTGGTCTTTTCTTTGTAAATGAGTTAACTTTCATATGCATCATTAAGTATCTCTTGTAACTCATTGAGTTGAAGTTTCCTATGTTCACCATCTGCATCTAATTCCATATTACATACCTTGATAGCCCAATGATCTTTATGTTCAAGTTCAACCAGAAGATGGGAAGGTTTAGACAAGCCTAAAAGGATACATACTGATGGGTGTCTTGTAAGCTGTCCTATACGCCCACAAAGCATCATTGAGCCTATAACTCCAATCCTTCCTTGTAACGTTCACCGTCTTCTCTAGGATGGACTTAATCTCCCGGTTGGAAATTTCAGCTTGACCGCTCGTTTGTGGATGATACGGTGTGCCAACTTTAAGAGAAATATTATACTTCTTTAGAAGAGCGTGAAAGGATCTCTTGAAGTGCGAACCTCCATCACTAATCACAACTCGAGGCGTACCAAATCTAGAAAAGATATGTTCCTTCACAAACTCACAAACAACTTGAGAATCATTAGTCGGGGTGGCTTTAGCCTCCACCCACTTAGAAACATCATGATCTACAGCAAGAAGTATATAAAATTTCCCATTGGAATTCACAAAAGTCCCCATAAAATCGATACCCCAAACATCAAAAATCTCAACAGCGAGAATTGGTGTTTGCGGCATTTGGTTTCTAGCACTTAGATTGCCTGTCCTTTGACACCTATCACAAGCCTTGCAAAATAAATATGCATCCTTAAACAATGTAGGCCAATAAAAACCACTTTCGAGAACCTTGAGGGCTGTCCTCTTGGCTCCGAAATGGCCACCACAAGCATATGAGTGACAAAAATTCAGAATTGATTGGAACTCGGATTCGAGTACGCACCTGCAGATAATTTGATCGGAGCAATGCTTCCACAAATAAGGTTCATCCCATATATATTGCTTGGCAAACTTCTTGAGCTTGTGTTTCTGAAATGTAGACATGGAACTAGGTCCTTGTCCCGTCACCAAGAAGTTAACAATATCAGCGTACCATGGAGTTGTGCCAACAACCGCAAATAGTTTCTCATCCGGGAAACTATGACACAACCAATCTGCTTAGATGATCCTCTACGGTATTCTCACTGCCCTTCTTTTCCTTGATTTTCAAGTTGAACTCTTGAAGAAGAAGAATCCACCTTATGAGCCTTGGCTTAGCCTCCTTCTTTGTGATCAAGTATCGAAGTGCTGCATGGTCGGAGAAAACAACCACCTTTGTACCCACCAAGTAAGATCTAAACTTCTCTAGTGCAAATACTATGGCCAAGAGCTCCTTTTCAGTAGTGGAGTAGTTGATTTGTGCTCCGTTGAGAGTTATAGAAGCATAATAAATGGCATATGGAACTTTACCATCTCGCTGTCCCAACACGGCTCCAACGGCATAATCACTTACATCGCACATCAACTCAAATGGCTTGCTCCAGTACGGTGGTTTGATAATTGGTGCGGTAGTCAACAACTCTTTCAAGGTGTCAAAAGCTTCCTTGCATTCTTTGTCACAATCAAAGGCCAATCTTTCTGCAAAAGTCTACACAGGGGCATTGCAATATTGGAGAAATCCTTGATTAATCTCCTATAAAAACCTGCATGACCAAGAAAAGAGCGAACCTCCCTCACAGTTGTGGGGTATTGTAAGTTCCGAATCAAATCTATCTTAGCCTTGTCAACTTCTAACCCCCTAGAGGATATAACATGGCCTAGTACAATCCCATGATTCACCATAAAGTGACACTTTTCCCAATTAAGCACAAAATTAGTTTCTACGCATCGTTTAAGAATAAGTGTAAGGTTATCTAAGCACTTGTCAAAAGAATCACCATATGATAGACACATTTTTGTGTTTAATTTGATCTCAATACTATATATTGTTGGCAATCGAGTTTGTACTAATTTTGGTGTTTTATGTGTTTGTAGGCACCTTTGGAAAATAAACATTTTTTGGAAAATTCGGCTCGAAAAGTTGGTAAAAGCCCCGGAGGACACGTGTTATTCGGACTCTCACCGTTGGATAAGGGGAACCTCAATTAATAAGGGGAACCCCAGGTCACCCCAAAAGGCATCTTCTATTCGCACCCCAGTACAGGATTAGGGGGAGGTCATCTTCTCCAATTGAATTTTGTTTTTGGCGGGAAAATGGAGAACATTTCTGCAGATTTTTTCGAATTGTTGAACGTGTTCTAGGGAGATTCAATGGCTGATTTTTGGTAGATAGTTGTGATATGGCCTATTAAACACACTGTGGGCGTTTGGTTCGACCAGAATTGGATAGAATCAGCTAAACAATTCACGGGTTGAAAACAGGGAAGTTCGTGTATATCACGGGTTTCACGTGATTTGGAGAAGATTCAACGTGTTTTGTGCGTGCATGGAAGACCCTCACAGCCTGTTGGAGCATGAAGGAGTTAAATATGGTAATTTGGAGGCTTGAAAACGCGTGAGAAGATGAAACAGGAAAGAAAATATTCCCAGAAATATTTTCTTTACTGCCGAGTTAAAGAGAATTATATGGAGTGAATGAGCGAGATTCGATGGGTCTGTTGGCTATAAATAGGTTGATGCGGTTGAGTAGAAAGGGTGTCGAGAGTCTGGGGGGCTGAGGAGATCCAGAGAAGAAGAAATTCGAGTTTTCCAAAACTCGGTTTCTGCAACTGCTGATGATGATAAACATGAAGAACACGAAGAACGGACCTGCTACAGTAATAACGAATCACACCTGTGCGTCGTACATCAGGCAGACTTATTTGCTACAGCGTTTGCGACACAGCTGCAGCAGTCTTATTTTGTCACTGAGGGTCGTAGTTCTCTGGTTTGTAACAAATATAATTGTTACAAACCCGGTTTTATTGTATTTATCATATTCTCATCATTTGTAAACCATTTTTGAGCATCAATGAAATTCTTTGAGAGGTTTTCCAACATGATGAGCGGCTAATTCTCTCGTAACCAAGGCAATGGATGAATCTATTCACACATGAACAATGGGTAACTATTTCATTTTCTCTAATATGTAATTATAATTCACTCAATCACTGCTTTTGCAGAGTTCTTAAAAGTTTACATAATTTTCTTCATTAATTGTGATTCAATTAGATAGGTTATGCTTTGGTTAGATAATCTATGCTTAAGGGATACAATTAATTTTTGAGAATATGTTTGATTATTTGTGGATTAAGAAATAAAGGATTAAAAGGATAATTAGAGTTATGAAATATTTGACATCATTCATGTGTAATAGTGGATTCTAGTGTCTTGGTTACCTCTCGCCCACTTTGTTAATATTTTTGTATATAATTTTATTAAATTTTTAAATTTAATCTTCACAAGTCCGAGAGTTTGAACCTCATTACTACAACATCATCAAAAAATATTATCACCATACACGCTAAAATCATCCATAAACACTTCTATGATGCTTTCCACATTATCTGAGAATATTCTTACCATACAACGTTGAAAAGTGGCTGGAGCATTGCACAAGCCAAATGGCATACGTCTATACGCAAAAGTGCCAAAGGGACAAGTAAACGTCGTCTTTTCTTGATCTTCCGGAGCTATTACAATCTGGTTATAACCTGAAAAATCGTCAAGAAAGCAATATTGAGAGTGTCCAGCCAATCTTTCAAGCATTTGATTAATGAAAGGTAAGGGGAAATGGTCCTTTCAGGTGGTAGAGTTAAGCTTCCGGTAATCAATGCAAACTCTCCAACCGGTCTGAATTCTTGTTGGAACCAAGTCATTATCTTCGTTTTTCACCACGGTGATACCAGACTTCTTTGGAACGACTTGAACCGGGCTCACCCATTTGCTATCGGATATGGGATAGATAACCCCGACATCCAACAACTTCAGGATTTCTTTCTTGACTACTTCCATCATTGGAGGGTTCAAGCGAAGTTGAGCTTCTCTTGTTGGTTTTTCCCCCTCCTCAAGAAGTATTCGGTGCATACATGTGGAAGGGCTGATTCCTTTGATATCGGCAATGGTCCACCCAATGGTAGACTTGTACTCTCTTAGCACTCGAACAAGTTTCTCCTCTTGCACCTTGGTAAGGTCTTTGGAAATGATCACCGGAAACCCTTCCTTATAACCTAAATATATGTATTTGAGGTGATCCGGAAGAGGTTTCAACTCAAGGATAGGTTCCTGCACAATCGACGGTAAAAGTTTCTCATTAGTAATCGGCAAGGAAACATAAGACGCATCATACTTTTGTGTAACTTATTGTAATGAGTTAAGAGCTAAAAAAACCTCTTTAAGCTCATCACAAATAGACAATTCACTTTCAAAGTCTTTGTATTTTCCATAACCTAAACCTTCCACTATGCTGTTCTCTAAAGCATCATCACCATTCAATTCAAAAACCTGTTGGGTAAGAGAATCTATAATATCAATTGAAAAACATGAATGCACATCAGTAGGATATCTCATAGCCTCGAAGATATTGAAACTTATGATCTCATCATCAAATTCCATAGTTAAGACGCCTTTGAAAACATCTATCTTTGTTCTTGCGGTTCGCATGAAAGGTCTACCCAACAACAAGGGAGTAGACGATGGTGAATCTTCATCCATCATGTCAAGAACATAGAAATCCACCGTAAATATGAGTTGATTAACCTGCACCAAAACATCTTCAATAACCCCTTTCGGGTAGGTATTAGACATATCAGCAAGTTGTATAACAATACCGATATTTTTAAGAGGACCAAGTTTCAAGGATTCATAAACTGAAGCGGGCATGACATTAATGGATGCTCCTAAATCTAGCAAAGCACGTTCAAACCTGATTTTACCAATAGTACATGGTATGGTGAAACTACCGGGATCTTTCAACTTAGGTTGGAGTTTCTTTTGAAGATATGCCGAAGCATTCTCCCCCACACTCATTACCTCATTACCGGTTAATTTGTGCTTGTTAGTGCACAATTCCTTCAAGAACTTTTCATAGCGAGGAACCTGCCTTATCGCCTCAATGAGTGGAATGTTCACTTTAATCTTCTTAAAGATCTCCCAGATCTCTTGGTACAATGTCTCCTTGTTCGACTTTGCAAACCTGCTAGGAAAAGGCGGAGGAGTAGCATAAGTAGAAACACGATTTTTAGATTTAGAATTTGTTACCGGGTCAGCCTTTTTAGGGGATGTTTCACCCTCTTCTTTCTCCAACTCAGGTTCATGGGACACCGGTGATGTTGCTGGTTTCTCAACTTGCTTCCCACTTCGTAGCTCAATAGCATTGGAATTCTCCTTATGATTTAGTGGTTGCGAAGGAAGCTTTCCAGATCCTTGTGCCTTGAGTTGATTCATATCATTAGCCAATTGACTAACTTGGTTTTGCACATCTCTCATAGCCATCTCGGATTTCTGCTGGAATTGATTGAACCCTTGCATTGTCTTTGAAATCTCTTGCATACTTTGCATCATAAGAGTAAACTTTTCATCCACACTTGTACCTTGAGTTTCTTGTTGTGGTCTTTGCATGAATTGGTACCCTCCTTGTTGATTGAAAGTAGGATTTGCTGCAGCTTGCTTGTTGGCGTAGCTGAGATTGGGATGATCACGCCAACCTGGATTGTATGTGTTGGAGTACGGATCATACCTCTGCCTTTGTTGATTTTGGTACATAGCACTTGCTTGCTCAAAATCTTCGGTGTGTGATGATGGTATGACGGCATCTGCTATTTGTTGCATCATCCTCTCCATGTTACCCATCCTTTGTTCCATGTGTGGAGAATCACCAACTTCATTCACTTTCCTTACCACTGATTCACCTCGAGTGTAGAATTGTTGAGTGTTTGCAGCCATGTTTTCTAACAAGCTTGTAGCTTCAGCAATGGTTTTGTTGGTGAGTGCATCACCACTTGCGGCATCGATCAAATTTCTATCATTAGAAAGCAACCCCTCGTAGAAGTATTGAATAATGAGTTAATCGCTAATTTAATGGTGTGGACAGCTAGCTAGAAGCTTCTTGTAGCGCTCTCAATACTCATAGAGAGTCTCCCCCGATACTTGTCTAATACCACAAATCTCCTTGCGAATCACAACTGCTTTTGATGCCGGAAAATACTTCTCAAGGAATAACTTTTTCATCCCATTCCATGTGGTTATACTCCCAGGAGGTAAGCAAAAGAACCATTCTCCTGCAGTATCTATAAGGGAGAAAGGAAAAGCTGTCATCATAGCCATATCGGCATCTGCAGTTGCTTGCTTCAAACTAGTCACAACATGATGGAATTGTTGTAAGTGACGATTAGGATCCTCTCCCGCTAAACCTCTGAATTAGGGAAGCAAGTGAACCAATTGCGGCTTCAACTCAATGGTTTCATTCAACTAAATACATAAAGGCTGCTGGTCAATGTTTGGAGAAGTGAGCTCCTTGAGTGTTCTTTAAGCAGGTGGTCGACCTCCCATTGTGTTGCCTTCCTCTTTGTCCGAGTCCGAGAATTCACTTGGTGTAGAACTACGAGGAAGTGGAGTGTTAACTGCTCGATTGAAATCTTTTAGTAAAGTGCCCGAACGAAGACGTATACCAATTGGACTTGGTCTGCCCTCTCCACGCATTCACCAAAGAAATAGTACCTGAAAATCAGATTCTAAGAGATTGAATAAGTTAACTGAAATTAAAACTAAAAGCAAAAATATAAACTAAGAATAAAAATAACAACTAAACTTGCCATTGCATCCCCGGCAGCGGCGCCAATTTTGACGTGGTGTCAACTCGCAAATAATATTTCTCTACTTCTCTTTACACTAGCAAGTAGTATAATGAAAGAGAACGAGAGTTAACTTTAAAGTTTGAAAATCTCAATGAAGAGCATAACTTGCTGAAAGAAGAATACTCAGAACAAATGCTTATTTGCAAGAAGGTATTTGAGAAAAATCAGGATGTTTTTAAAGCATTTAAAATTGAAAGTGAAAGGGTGAATCAAAATCACAAGAAGTTTAGGGAGGATATGACGAGGTGTCAACTCGTAAATAATATTTCTCTACTTCTCTTTATACTAGCAAGTAGTATAATGAAAGCAGGATCGTCCCAAGGGAGGTATGAAGCAAAAGTTGTTATAGAAATATTCTTAGCAAAGAAGATTTTGTTGTAGAATTTCTGAAAATCGCAAAGTTGTATTCAAATATGAGATATAATAGATTAAGGATTCATTCTAGACCACGAAACATAAACCAAATTGATATATAACTACGTTTTTCACATTATCTTGTTACTAACAACCCTAGGATAATTAGTACGCTCAACTATCCCGTTATTATCTCGTAAGCTCACCGGATACAGAAGCGCTCGACTACCGGTTTCTACTTGTCAGTATCCTAGAGGTACGATTACTAGGTGACTTAAACAAATGCTCTAAGTTTGTGAGATGAGATAAGGTTGCTCCTAGTGATAAATCCAAAAGCTTGAATTACCTACTAGTGTCAATTTCGACGTATGGGTACTTAACAAAGTCCATCATCAATACCCATATATTGCTACTTGTGTTTATCTTTCTAGACAATTACGGGTCAAAGAATTCAAAACTAGCAATTGGATTATCAAATCAACTATTTAATTTCGAACTTAAACAATCAACAAAATAATCCATAAACACTATTGGCATAGTAGAAATCAAACAATAACGAAAACAATGGCGAGAAAACGAGTGATTTCATATCATTTATAGATTCATACTCCGGGCTTTGAAATCGCCCCTAATCGACGAAAGGTTTTAGTTACTCATAATTTTGGAGTTCATCATCATAATAATAATTGAAATAAAGAAGATCAAAGATAAAAACGAAAGCAAGCCCTAGCTGCGGCTATGTCTCCAAAACTCCAAGTAGAATACGTGATATACTTGTAGAAGTCTCCTTCTTTTTTTTTGTAGCTCCTCTTGTTCCAAAATTAGGTTTAGTCTTCAAAGGCCCAATAGAAGTCCACCAAGCCCGTACAACCCACATGTGGACACAACCCAGTAAAAATCTCTGCTTCCCTATGACACAGTCGCACCACAATCAGCTGCTCCATCTCAAGTCATCTACCTGCACACAACTTCTAGAAACTGAAGCTAACACAATCTCCTCTGACTCATTTCAGTTCAACCAGCAACACAAGAACTCACTACTTCTCTGCCAACCCTTACAAAACTACCTGCAGTTCACCAACTCCAGTTCCTTGTAACAGCAACCAAGTAACTAAAATACATCACCGCGGTTCCACCTCAAGAGCTACCACTTTAATTGCAGTCTCATGCCAACTAGTCCAGGCACACAATCCCACTGAACTTCAATATCTTTCTCAGCTTCTGCAACACTCAACAGCCTCACCCCAAAGCTATTCCGCCTGTAGCCTTCATAAGCATTCATCACACTAGCTTCCATCTCGCTTCAACTCCAGCTTATCACTAAAAGCAACAACATCATTGGCTCCTTACCATCTTCGTCTCAGCCGCACAACCTTCACAGTCCACTTAAATAGCAGTCACCATTCACATACAGCCGCAACATCTCATACCCAGCTGTAACTGCATCCTTTGTTGTTCATGCATTTCAGTTTATATTTCCTTGCAATTTAAGATGCAAACTAGCTCAGTCACTGCCATCATCTGCATTTGTATATGCTCCATCTTCTTGACTGCAATAGCCAAAACTGCAAAGGTCTTATTGCACAGGCCACAATCTGCACCTGCCATCTCAGACCAGCAAGACCTCCACAACAAATCAGTTCTTTTGTAACCCTAAACTATCACAGATTCTCATTAATTCATGGAAGTACTAACGCAGCTCACCAAATGGAAAGCAATAATTGCATTTATTTGCCTAATCTTCTACGTAAAACCATTAGTCTTGTACCACCTTCTCTTCCATTAACGAATTCAGCACATACCCTCTGCAGCTTCATTACCGATTTCTTGTTTACCACCTGCGACATCAGTTAAGTCGCAACTTCGTATTCAATACCATTTTCTGCAACAGCTGCAACTCCAGAACCCGTGACCTGCAACTGATTCAAATTAGCTCCAGTCCATCTTTGCAGTCTTCGCAGTCCATAGTAGCATCACCTGCACCACATGTAGCTTCACCTGCAATGCCTCATCTCACATTTCTTCTCTTCTTCGCAAGTCAGGTTCAACAGCATCATACATTTCAGCTAGATTTTTGCGCATCAAAACTATTCAATTGTACCCACAGCTTCATCACAGTCTCTGGAAACAACAACTCTTTCCACTGTTCTTCTCGACACATCACATACCCCATAATCCTTGTAGCTCAAACCCTGAAACACATGGCCATCTGTTGTTGTAGCAAGAGTGTCTGGTCACTTAGGCAATCTCTCGAGCACCTATGCGTTTTCTGGTGGTGAAAAGGGATGAGTTTACTGTGGTGATTTTAGCAGCTCCTATGCATCATTCCTCCATAAATCAACCCTAATCTCTGTCCATTTCCTCCTTGCTATTTCTCCATTAACGAATCCATCTCAACCCTGTAAAACAATCCACACAAATTTGATCACAGCAGCTTCATATTTTAGCTGAAATTGAGCTCAGTTCATCTCCAAACTCGAGCTCCTATCTCTACAAGCAAAACCATCAATACCCATTTCTCCTTGTTGGTTTCTTTACTGCAATCTCGCTGCCAAAACATCACAAAATCTCCCCATGAACTCCAACCATCTTCTCTGCCAGAAACCATCGACTCACAGCACAATTTCTTCCATAAAACGCCAGCTAATCCACTACATTCTTCTTTCTTCTTCTCGGCTTCAGCTGAGACTCTTGACACTTGATGAATTCTGCCGATTTCATGGTTGGGTTGAAGGTTACGGCAAGAAAACTAGATCTCCTTCTTTGTTAACAGGTGAAAGAAAATGAACCTGCTGACTTTGATTTCCAGTGAGACCTAATCTTTCTCCCATCTTGAGTGCACATGTGTGACTCCCGTGAGGTGAAGTCCAATTTCCTCCACCGAGCTGCTCTAATGTTAGGCCCACAACCTATGGCTAACACTTTCCATCCAATATGCCACTCCACCTGTGCGCGGTTCCCAATCCATGCCTTTGCGTTTCTATGACAGCAACAAAGATAATTAAATTCTCTTTTGACTCCAGCTTCGTTGATAATGTCCTTGGCCTCCAATGAGCTTTAGCAGCGTGTCGGGATGCAATGCATTTTGGCGCTTTATCTTGCCAACAACATCTGTCTCTTACTTCTCAAGTTCACTTCTTTTCTTCAATGTCTCTTCATCACTAAAATTGTCATGCTTTTCAGACAGAATTTGCATCACTAAAGCCGACATACTTTTCAGACAGAGATGAAGAAATAAAAGCAAATAATGAGAAATAATCCGCCTCCAACGACACTTGCACCTTTTTGCCTTTTAAGCGATGTTTCCTCTTCTTTTGTTCCAAGTGACTCCAAAGTACCTAAATACTCAAAAAAAACATAAGATACATAATTTACAAGAAAACTTAGCAAAGAGAGCATAAATAAAAGATAAATATTAAGGTTTTTTAGACACCTATCAAATTCCCCCACACTTAGACTTTGCTAGTCCTCGAACAAATCAAACAAAATAATTCTAAAACATACATACAGCTCCGTGTCGTCGAGGCTACGATCACACTTAGCACGTATAAAAAGCCTTTGAACCCCTAAGTGTCCCTAGTGGACGAGTTTTAGTCTCGTGAAGGTTTACAAGGGTGTGCCTACAAAACCTTTTACTCCAAATTTCAGCTACCTATGAAGATTTCATGAACGAATCCAACATGACTACAGGAGGAGGTACCTTGATGCAATCCAATTCATATATAAGTAAACAGAGCTCTACTCAGAAAGTTGAACAAACCACAACACTCGGAATCTAAATAACCACAATCATACATGAATAGATCAAGAAGATGGATATAAAAGTAGATGTTTGTGAATGTTGTCTAAGTGAACGGTGTTTCCCATATCTGTCTGAAGGTCACCGCCAAGATGAACCTATGAATCCTATTGGATTGAGATATTGGTCTGAATTCTAATATCAACACAGCTGGCATATACAAGGGAACCAGCGGTTGACAATCTTAATTCTAGATCAACTCAACTGGCATATATAAGGGAACCAGGAGTCGATTTTATTGAACAATAATAACTTTTTTTCTTTTCTTTTCTTTTTTCACTTTTTTTTTTAATTGACAACATGATTAGATCTTTTGGATCCAAGCGCATGCTTCTTGTCAGCAGATTACAAGGTAATTCCCATGGATCCTGCGTTCCACGCTTGCTTAGCGACGGAGACAGGGAGAACACACACATATTACACTCCGGTTGGTCTAATTGGTCTGGTCTTTTTTTTTAGTAACTCAATCACTCTATTTCATCCTAGCAGTAATAACAATTCGATGTTAGTGACCCACCAAATTACTTAGTTAAACAAGAAAATATTGCAAAAATAAAAACAGAAAGTGATATGGTGACATTCCGAGATATGGTAACAACTATCATATTATTTCTAACACATGAGCTCCGTCCTTCCTTTTAGTTAATGGGTTCCTCAACTCCTGCAATTAAGATGGTTCCATCCACTTATATTGGTAGTGTCATCCTAAAGGCACAAGTTTCTAGATTTCGGAGTTTATAAAGCAATTTTTTTCGTTTTTCTATTTTTTTCCATTTTTTTAACTAAAGGAAACAAACTCTAAAAACATATAAATGCTCCTCCACACTTAAACTTTACATTGTCCTCAATGTAAAATTTAGTCATTCAAAGTAAAGTTCAAGGTGGGAAATTCCGCAAATGATATGTAAAAACAAAGATAAAATGCTTAAAAATAAAAAGATAAAGATACAAAACCGATGGGTTGCCTCCCACTTAGCGCTTGATTTAAAGTCGTCATCCCGACTTTCAGCTCCAATTACTCCTCCAGAGGGAGTGGATCACTCAATGTGACCATATCCTGATTCTCCGTCACAAATTGCTCATAGTATGGTTTCAAACGATGGTCGTTGACCTTGGAAACCAGCCCTGTTTTGGGACTAATAATTTCAACTGCACCATGCGCAAACACATTAGTAACAACAAATGGTCCAACCCATCTAGACCTAAGTTTACCCGGAAACAATTAAGACGAGAATGGAATAAAAGAACTTTCTGCCCTACTTCAAAACTCTTCCGGGAAATCATTTTATCATGGAAAGCTTTGGTCTTTTCTTTGTAAATGAGTTAACTTTCATATGCATCATTACGTATCTCTTGTAACTCATTAAGTTGAAGTTTCCTATGTTCACCATCTGCATCTAATTCCATATTACATACCTTGATAGCCCAATAATCTTTATGTTCAAGTTCAACCAGAAGATGGGAAGGTTTACCATAGACAAGCCTAAAAGGAGACATACTGATGGGTGTCTTGTAAGCTGTCCTATACGCCCACAAAGCATCATTGAGCCTATAACTCCAATCCTTCCTTGTAACGTTCACCGTCTTCTCTAGGATGGACTTAATCTCCCGGTTGGAAATTTCAGCTTGACCGCTCGTTTGTGGATGATACGGTGTGCCAACTTTAAGAGAAATATTATACTTCTTTAGAAGAGCGTGAAAGGATCTCTTGAAGTGCGAACCTCCATCACTAATCACAACTCGAGGCGTACCAAATCTAGAAAAGATATGTTCCTTCACAAACTCACAAACAACTTGAGAATCATTAGTCGGGGTGGCTTTAGCCTCCACCCACTTAGAAACATCATGATCTACAGCAAGAAGTATATAAAATTTCCCATTGGAATTCACAAAAGGCCCCATAAAATCGATACCCCAAACATCAAAAATCTCAACAGCGAGAATTGGTGTTTGCGGCATTTGGTTTCTAGCACTTAGATTGCCTGTCCTTTGACACCTATCACAAGCCTTGCAAAATAAATATGCATCCTTAAACAATGTAGGCCAATAAAAACCACTTTCGAGAACCTTGAGGGCTATCCTCTTGGCTCCGAAATGGCCACCACAAGCATATGAGTGACAAAAATTCAGAATTGATTGGAACTCACATCACAGTTTCCTCCATAAAACGCCAGCTAATCCACTACATTCTTCTTTCTTCTTCTCGGCTTCAACTGAGACTCTCGACACTTGATGAATTCTGCCGATTTCATGGCTGGATTGAAGGTTACGGCAAGAAAACCAGATCTCCTTCTTTGTTAACAGGTTGTGATAATGACACTCTACATCACAAGTCAAAGAAGAAAAACAAGAGATGGAACAAGAGAAAACAAACCAAGCAAGAGGTCAAGAATGATGATTCCATCTTAGTCACTCGTGACAAATAAGACAAGGATCAACTCAACACAAACTAGTTGTGTTAGAATGTGCATGCTCACCATTAGTGCTCAATATTTTTAAAAGGTGAGGAAGCCCATGAAAAACTGAGCACATGATCTCTCGGTTATTATATGACTAATTAACATCTTTAGGAGATTTATTTTCTTCTATACTCATACTCTCTCTATCTCTATTTGAGGTTTTGATAGAATCAGTAATTGTGAGTTTATGATGTTGACATCTACTGATCATATATGTGTAGCTCTTGTTTTTACTGTTAAAACGAGCCAAAAATCACTGAATTCGGACATCGTATGCAAAAGTTATGTCGAAAACAGTTTAAAATTGTGATCTGTCACAAGTAACACATCACACATGGGAACCGATCCTAGTAACCCCTAGGGAACCAATCCTAGTACCATGTCATGGTAAGGGAACCGATCCTAGTGAGAGGTCCCCTTACGAAGAAGTGTAAAAATTGTTTTGCACATAATTTCTTCGTCCGAACTCGGAATGACCTCATTCTTTTTGCGCTGTTTTCGCAATTCAATTTCCTACAAGATTGTGGCCTAGCAATACTTGATTTTATGTTGAATATTTATGGTGTATTTCAAATTGTTTTATGGGATGTTTGATTTCGGTTTTACTACCTTAATATTCGATCTCATATATTGTGAACCCTCATGGTTTGGGTGACTTTTTGATTTAGCGGGATTAAGTTCTATCCCTAGTAGGTAGGCTTTATCAAAGGATTATGAGGGGTTATAATAGAAACAATATGTGAAAATTCACAATATGTTGAATCGGTTTTGGTTTAGCATAAAAGCATATGTGTTTCTACGGTTTTCAACTTTTGCTTGCAATTGTTAAAACCGGTTTTCAACCTTTCTCTGGTAAAGTTTGAGGTATGTTGTTGTTCTTTCGTTCACGTATAAGGATGACAACATGGTGATATTTCGATACCAATTCTCCCTGGACGAAGATGCAATCATATTGGAGAAGTGGATGCGAAATTTGAGGTAACAATCTTGTTAGTTAATTGTTTTCTTGTTTAAGAAAAGCCTGAGTTTATATTATATATATATTGTTGCTTTTTCTTAAAAAAATTTAGGTTCAATTGATATTTATTCCATGATATGTGTGTGGACGTGTGTTTCAATTGGTTCCTGTTAAGAAAAACTATTGTTATCTTACTTAATTGTGTGATATCAATCTTTTAGGCTTACAAAATTTCGTTACAATTGATGTGTGTGTGATTCAATTGGTTCCGGTTAAGAAAAACTATTGTTATCTAGCTTTTGTATGGTATCAATCGTTTAGGCTTACAAAATTACGGTGCAATTGCGGTGCTTATAATGTCTATTATTGTTTCAATTGCTTCCGGTTGAGGTGAATAATTATGCAAGTTGATTTATTTTGGTTTGTATGAATTATTTATGGATTAACGAAATAATATGTGCACGGGATGAGTTGTTTAGTCCAATTCGATTCCAGATAAGAAACTAAGTAAATTCTGATCTTAGTTTGTCTTATCAAAGTGAGGTTTCGGTTATTCAAGTCTAATCGAATGCCTAAACAAATAAATACTAGTTAACTAACCTAGTATATGGTTTGTTTAAAATTGAAAGGTCTAAGTTTATGGATAATTAGAACCTGATGAGAAAAATGGAGTTTATTCTTTATTTTGGTCTTATCGAATTAAGCGGTTGTTTTTAAACAATCGGTTTGGCAAAGGAACTAATGTGATTTGTCGTTTTTGGTTTGCTAAACTAAATGGGAAAAATTGTTTCGGGAAATTGTTTCCTTGGTAACATATCAAAATAAGACTACTTGTAGTTTCGGTTTTGATATTGGTTATCAGAACATGATGTGTGGAACCCTCGTGCCTAACTCTACGGGTTTGCAAGTCGATTCTGAGATTTGTAAGATTCTTTTTGTGTTGTCCTTTATTTTTTCGTTTCTTTGTAATTTTTGTGACAAAAAGGGGGAGAAATATATGGAGTAAACAAGTGATACTGGCATTGATTTTATATTAATTGGTATCACTAAAGAACATTGGTACTTGAATGTTTTATCTAACGAAAGAATGAAAGCATAGACTAAGGGGGAGTAACATGTCATATAGATTGGTATAAGAAAGACGTGCGGATTGAATATACACCTATCTTCCTTAGGGGGAGTATTTTCTTTGTTATTATAATGTTAACAACGACATTTTCAAGGATTGAATGTAAGCAGTTTCACTGTGCTGTTGAATCGGGAATCAAGCGGATTGTAATGAATTATTGTAATTTGTTTATCCATATGATGTAAGAGTTTTGTCACTAAAATAGACAAAGGGGAAGATTGTTAGAGCATGGCTCGGTTGAACCCACCAAGAGTTGGTATGTCAAGTTTGGTTGTCATATTTTAATGAATCAAAACTCATGTTAAGAGTCGCTTGATTATGTACTAGAGTTAAACTTCGTATAGGTTAGCTTGAAAGTATTAGGATATGAGACATTACAAGTATTGAGAAGACTTGAAGATGTGAAGAAGCAAGGAGCTACAACGACAACAATCATCCTTCCACTTGAGGTTAGTGATATTTGACTTGAACTGTTTCATTCCCTAACGTATCTTTCAAGTCGTGCATATTGGAAACATAACTGCGAAGTATATTTGAACTCAAGATAGACATAGTATTAAGGAATACAATACGAGGTTTATTTCTTAACCATTAAACTTTGTAGATAAGACATCTCCATAATCATTTGAATGCTATTGTGATTATGTATGGGTATGAGGTGTTGATTTCATCCTAGGGAACAATGTTTACATGTGTTTTAAGGAAGTAAGTTCATAAACTAGTTTTGTGAACCGAAAAGGAAATTGCCAGGTGTTATTGGTTTTGTTATTCATTGCATATCTTATGAACAACCAATATGTGTGATGAAGTAGAACCGCTCACAACTTGTTGTGTTTTTGGTAGAACTATTCACAAAGGCCTGACTTTTGTATTGGTATAACTTTTATTAGTAAAACCAATCTTAAGTAATCACCTTGGTAAGATCGGATTATGTCTGCCTTGGGGAAAGGGAACCGATCCTTGTAAGGGAAAGGGGGAACCGATCCTTGTAAGGAGTGCAGTACATCAAGGGGAACCGATCCTTGTATGGGTGCAACAAGGTTTACAGCAGAAAGGGGAACCGATCCTGTGAACATGTGCAACACATATAAGTTAGATACCATATATATGTGGGGAACCGATCCTAGTACCTAGTCAACCGAATCTTTTGGGAAGCTAGTGTGACTATGCGCAGTACTCACATGGAGGTAGAACCGAAACTTATTTTGGTAGAACCGTAAACCTATGATTGTGATTGAATGTTGGTTTGATCAATCACATAGTTCTTGAAAGTCAGATGAACCAATTCTAAACTTGTTTGGAAGTGTGGAAAATCGGTTTCAAGGTTGTAAGTGTGAAAGAGAACTTACAAAGTTAAGATGTCGACAAACTTTGAACACGTGCTGAGAATGTTTATTTCTATAATTGTTCAAAGATATTCCTTAACGGCTAAGGGAAGAGAATCCCAGGATCGAAACAGAAATAAGTTAAGAATCTTTTAATTAAGGTTATTAATTTCATTTGTATGGAAATTACATAATTAGTAATGTGCATTTACTAATTATATTTTCCAAGAGATTTCGATTGTTATTTTTGGACAGAGCATTTCCAGGAATTATGAAAACCGAATCTATGCATTTATGAATATCTTGAGAATATTTTTGGTTTTGGAAATTCCTTGATGTACAAATTTCCTTGTCTATAAATACACGAAGTTTTCCTTTCTAGCAAACTAATCCTTCGTAACAACAGACCTCCTCTTTTGTCTTTGTTACTGGTGTAGGCGCCTATTGGAGAGGAGAGTAATCTAATTAGGTGAAATCTCTTACGCCGCTCGTTTTAAAGTCTTCTTTGGGATTGAGAAGCTCTAGCGCGAGCCGTTGGTGGGAAACTAGATAATTGCGGTTTATCTTTGTTTTCGATTGATTTGATTGACTAACGGTGGTTGAAATCTGATTGCACCTAGTTTGTTTATTCTTGAGAATCTTCTCTTCCGATATAAGATTCACTTAAACTAGTTCAGAGTTTCGATAGGGATCTTTAGACTGTTGTTAGTTCTAAAGACGATCTTGTGATAATCCATTGTTAACAGACTCCGTTCTGTGCGTGATTGATCAAAAGAGATTCAAGTGATTGTGTGTAGGTTTTTATTGAAGATTTGAAGACAAAGAAGATATTGAAGATCTGACTTGGGTTTTATAATCTTTGGAGTGCACAATACTTGTTTCGGTAAAAGAGGATCTAATTAATAATCGGTTTATCCTTGTGGTAGATTGGATTGATTAATTGAGTAGATCGGCATCAACACGGTTCTTCGGATTAAAGGTGTTGTTGGCTTAATCTTAAACGATTACCTTAGGGTGATTAAACATAATATAGATCTAGACCCGACGAAGGAGTTTATGTTAAGATAAACGGAAGAGCCTTTGTCCGACTCATATCACTTGGTTGAATAGAGTTGAAACCAAACAGATTTCTTGTTCCTTTGATGTTTGGAATACGAACCAAAGGGATTGTTCCAAGTACGTGACTTATTCATAGGTCGGAGGCATGGGAATACAGACGGAACTAAGTGAACTATAGGGTTAGTTACTTGGTCTCAACTATACGAAGTTAGGTGTAATTTTGTGTAGCGGCTTAATCCTGAGAGTATTCAATTCTGGACTAGGTCCCGGGGTTTTTCTGCATCTGCGGTTTCCTCGTTAACAAAATTTTGTTGTGTCATTTTACTTTTATTTTCCGCATTATAATTGTTTTATTATAATTAAAGTAAATTACACAAACATTAATTCCTATTTACTTGATAAGCAATCCTATTGTGTTTGGTTAAGTCCGAACCTTTGTATCAAGTAAACATACTTCGTTGTTGTATTGTCTCGATCTCGTATCCATAGACAATCACACGAAGTGTAAACATATTAGTTGTATTGTCTCGACTCAGTCCATAGACAATCACTTTCGGAGAAAGGACTTATAGGTAGGAAAAGTTTTAGCTTAAGGTATATTTGGGTACCCTCGCCTTTTCAAGTTGTGTGATCTGATCTTGCATCTTCTATCATTACGAGTACGATTGTAATAATTGGCTCGAGATTTAATATCTCCTATAGGCAAGATAGAAAAGTAATCACAAACACTTCGTCTCATCGTTTGTGATTCCACAATATCTTTTTTCGCTGCGTCGATTAAGATTATTGTGAGGTGATCAATTATACTAGGCTATTCTTCTGGATATAAGACCGGTTTATTGATTGGTTCCTGTTCACCTTGATTTATCAAAAGACGGAACAAAACTCGTAGGTATATTCGTGGGAGACGGATTTATCTATTACCGTAGACTTTTCTGTGTGATACAGATTTGTTTATTAAAGTCTTCGACTTTGGGTCGTAGCAACTCTTAGTTGTGGGTGAGATCATCTAAGGGAACCAAGTACGTAGCATCATGCTGGGATCAGAGGCGTAGGAGCATAACTATACCTTGGATCAGTGTGAGATTGATTGGGGTTCAACTACAGTCCAGACCGAAGTTAATTTGGAGTAGGCTAGTGTCTGTAACGGCTTAATACAGTGTGTGTTCAATGTGGACTAGGTCCCGGGGTTATTCTGCATTTGCGGTTTCCTTGTTAACAAAATTCTGGTGTCTGTGTTATTTCTTTTGTGCATTATATTTTGTTATATAATTGAAATATCACAGGTTGTACGTTGTTTAATCAATTAGAGTATCCGACCTTTTGGTTGTTGATTTAAATTGATTGACACTTGGATATTGGTCTTTGGTACCATCCAAGTTATCTCTCTAGTATTTGATAAAGACTCGAAGATTTCTATTTGCTTGAGTATATATCAAATCGAGAGATTGAGATATGAACTCTTTGATATACTTTTTATTTAGATTGAGTCTGACTGTCTAGTTGATTCTCTAGAAAGTATATCGGCGTTTGTCCATACAGATTGCTAAGCGAAATATTGGGTGTGGTTGTCGTACCCCCACTTTTTCATTGTGATTTTAGCAAAATCCTATTTCGGGGCTACGTTTTAGTCGGAAGCCAAAGTCAATTTCTTTAATTCCGAGTATAGACAATCGGTTGATATGTTATATTATTGTGTTCCGATTATATATGTCTCATAACTATATGAGTTTCTGAACCCAAATAGATGCATAATCGGGAGAAAAAACTAGAATATGACTCCCGATTTAGTGTAATCTGAAGAAATTGTTTTACCTTTTCGTCCGATTGTGCATAATCGGAAGGTAATCCTATTTTTTTTTCTCCCGATTGTGTACTTTGTAATGTGATTCTTACGAACCAATTTATTTTTTAGGGACAGGCGAGGTAAGAAAGACAAAGATACAACTGTTTCAGGGCCTCGTCAACCTGGGGGAAGGAAACTAACCGCTAGTGCATGGAGAGAGAGGAGCCAAAAACGAACTCAAGAAGAAGTACAAGCAAGCGCACCGGAAATCACTCAAGATGAAGGACAACCAAGTGGTGCACAAAGGAGAAGGAGGAGTTACAAGGAAGCCAATAGCGAAGAAAGCATCACACCTTGTACCCATCTCTTTGAAGAAGACGGATTTTGAAGAAGAAATCCATGGGCTGCCTAGAGATGGTGGAGCATTTTAATTTGGCTACAAAGACTCTTGGCCAGAGAAATTTGGGAAACCGAGGTAATAATCGTATTATTTTTTACAAACATATTGTCGTTTTATTCGTAATAATACTCTATTGATTTTGTAATGCGTTGTGTGTTTGATAATATCATTCCGATGCGATTCGTCTACTAAAGCCCACTGCCGCACCATCAAAAGTAATGAAAGATTGGCCTTTAGATGGTGAATGTTAGAGGTTCAAGAGAAGGATAGCCAACTCTGGATTAGCTAGTGCAGCCGAGAAATCAATGTTGGAGCATGATCGGGTCGCGATATCGGCCTTTGTGGAGAGAATTTATCCTGATACTGACACCTTTCATATGCCATTTGGGGAGATGACCATTACTCCAGATGATGCCAAGAAAATTCTTAATCTCAATGACAATGGTGTGGCTGTCAAGTATGAGTACACAAAGCAGTTAAGTTGGGCGCAACTTTATGATTTCTGTAACAAGTGTCTTGGTTGGGATAAAGAGACCGCAGACATTGAGTTCAACGGGTGCTTCTCTTACAAAACTAGACAGTTTAACATGAGTCAGTTGATCAAGATGTTCAAAGGCACTGCCGATAAAGAAACCCAATGATCGTTAAGTGATGCCGAAGTGGATGCCGCGGCGACCGCCTATCTCTTGGTTGTATTGGGATGTGTCATATTTCCCAATACGAGTGGCAACCGAGTAGACGCCAACCTTCTACAACTGTTGCATCCTCACGATAAGGTCGCGGACTACTCCTGGGGAACGGAAACCATTGCATTATTGATGGAAGAGTTGAGGCTTAGAACTAGCCAAATTGCCGGGAACGTGAGTCTATTCCAGGTATTTTCTCAACTCCATTAGTCCATTGATCATTATGTGTTTTTTTTTTCTATTTTAAGAATCAATTTCTAACAATGGTTTGATATATATGTAGACATGGATCTATGACCACTATCCCAGTGTGGAATTGGCAGAGCTGAACCCAGTGTGGCAGAGAGGTACACCAAGAGGAACGAAGTATAAGTTCACAAAGAACCGTACAAGGTCAAAGGACGAGCAGTTGGTTAACTTGATGGAGAAATTAGACTCACTAAAGGCCTCGGATGTATGCTTTGATCCATACAAGGAAGATCGAGCTAGTGGACATATCCGAGTTGTCTAATTATTTTGGACCATTGTGGCACCACACAGGTTATGTGATGTACAATGGCTCCAGAGTGATACGACAACATGGTGCTTGCAAAACAGTACCATGGCATCACATGAATGGCAAGTTCAAGTTGTACGTAGAGAAAAGCGAGTCTAACCAGGACAACATCAAGGTTGTTTACTCTAGTGATCCATCTGTTACTGAACATTGGGATAAGAGGCAGTACCACTTGGTGAACACTGGGAGAGCTTCCAACCGAGGTCATGAAAATGCTCCAGGATATATGGAGTGGTACCGGGAGAATTCACATCTAAAAGTAATTCGTGAACTTAAAGCAAAGTCGACCTCGGCGGCTTCCATTTACAGATGTATCATCCCACAAAAACCCCCAAGCTATGATAAACTGGTGCGTATGGTTATGACTTTTCCCTTTAATATTACGATTCAATTTCTTAGGTGAACTCCATTTGATGTTTTGTCAATTAAAAAACAGATGAATAGGTTTAAGTTTTTGTCCAAATGGTGCGCTGATTGCATAACGGCTGGACAACCTGTGCCAATTGAGAAGATTAAAAAGCACAGGTAGATGATTGATAATGTTGATAATGAAGATTATGCATCTGAGTTTGGGGAGAAAGTAACGAAGAACCCGCCCAAGAAAAAAGCATCAAAGGCGAACAAAAGATCTCAGGCTTCTTCAAGCTCTCATGCTGAAGGAAATATAGAGGGAGATGAAAGTGATGCTGGTGATAATGCGGGTCATGAGGCTCGTCCGAAGCGTTCTAAAACTCTAGATGACAATACTAAGAAGAAAGCTAGGAATTAGGGGATGATATGTTGTTCGATGTTATGGATTATGTTGTTTAAAAAGTTTCTTTTGGATTATGGTGTTTGTTTTAAAAGTTTCTTTTGGATTATGGTGTTTTAAATACTTGTTTTGGATTATATGTTCTTAAGTTTATGGGTTATGAATGTATTTTGAGTTATGTTTATTACATGATTGTCTGAAACTGCTGAATTTTTCACCATAGTCGGAGGTTACAAATCAAACTTACCTAACGATTCTGGTAAATTTTCAAAATATTATGAGATATGTTCAGAATCGGTAGTAATGTTAACAACCTTAATTACCGATTATGGTGACTTAACTAGCCAAATTGTGAAATATGTTCAGAATCGGTAGTAATTTTATCAACAATTTCTACCGATTATAGTGGCTTCATTTTTATTGGTCTTCTGAACCTAAACAACATTATAATCGGACACAACATTTTATCATTGTCTTCCAATTAAAGTAAGGTTTAAAATCGGTAGATTAGGTGAACTTCAATACCTTCCGATTATAACTTTTCCCAAATTCGAAAAACCTGAAATTTTTTCAAATATCGACTTTGGGGCAACTCCATAATCGGGAGACATGGTAACTAAATAACTTCCAATTGTAGGGTAGTTCCCAAATTCGAAAATTTTGAGATTTTTACAAATATCGATTTTGGGGCAACTCCATAATCGGTAGATTAGGTGAACTTCATAACTTCTGATTATAGGTGTTTTCAAAATAACTAGACTTCCAAACTACATATGTACACAATAACCTCCGATTATCCTATCATCTACCGATTATGGAGGTAAACTACCGATTGTAGTTTTATCTACCGATTTAGGAGGGTATAACGAAAAATTCCCGATAAGGGATGACTTAATTTTAGGTTTGGGTGACCTTTTTTGTCTTTTTGTTTCGCCCCTAATTCTTTCAGGGTCGCCCCTAATGACTCCAGGTTAAAATTAAAGTCAGGTTATATTTCATTCCTAATAATTCGTAGTGCACTTAAAAGACCCAAAGTCAAGTCGTTGAATTGCAACAAAAAATGTCAAAGTGTGATTGATGTTTGGAGTGTTTGTATTTGTAGTGTAATATGATATAATAATTTCTGTAAAAGTAGTGGATATTATACTTATAATAAGCTATAACTGTTATTGAACCTCCAAACTAGGAATTACTCTTTAAAACAATATTACTTAACTATAAAATAAGAATTTATTATGAAAAGACGAGGGTACCCAAATACACCACAATCTTTTAATTATCCACTTATAAGTCCGGTTACTGAAAGTGATTGTCTATGGATACGAGATCGAGACAATACGACTACCAAAGTGTGATACTTGATAATAGGTTCGGACTTAACCAAACTCTATAGGATCACTATCAAGCATATCGGAGTTAACGTTTGTGTAATTTACTTTAAATTATATAAACAAATATAATTGCGGAAAACAAAAGTAAATCGCACAACAAGATTTTGTTAACGAGGAAAACTGCAAATGCAGAGAAACCCCGGGACCAAGTCCAGAATTGAATACTCTCAGAATTAAGCCGCTATACAAAATCTACACCAACTTCGTATAGTTGAGACCAAGCAACTACCCCTAGTTCACTTAGTTTCCTTAGTATCCATGCGCTTCCGACTTCGATGAGTGCACGCACTGGTACAATTCATGTGGATCGTAATCCAAACAGTAAAGGAATAACAAATCTGTTTGGTAACAACTCTTTCGATTATTTAAAGATAAAGATATCTCAAGTCATACGCAAAGGCTCTTCCATTTAATCTAATAAACTCCTTTGCACGGTTAGATCAATATTTCCAATAACTACCAAAGTAGTCAAGTTTATATTTGCACTCAATCCAAATAAATCTCAAAGAGATATATTGAGAATGTCGATCTATCGCAACTAATCAATCAAATAAATCTGATTCTAGTTGGATCTCAGCCGATCAAGGTTTGTGCACACCAAAGATATGAGAACTAAATCTTCTTCGTCTTCAAATCTTCTTTGATCTTCAATAAACACCTGCACAACACCACTTGAATCTCTTGTGATCAAGCACACACAGAACGAAGTCTGTTAAAAATATTATCACAAGATGTCTTTAGATCTACAAACAGTTCTAAAGATCTCGTCGATACTTCGATCTAATTTGAGTGAATCTTATATCAGAAGAGAAGATTCCCGAGAATAAACAAACTAGGTGCAATCAAAGTTTCAACAACCTTTAATCAATCAAATCAATCAAAAACTAATAGCACTGCAATTATCTAGTTTCCCACCAACGATACTCGTAGAGCTTCTTGATCCCACATAAGTCTTTAAACGAGCGGTCGTAAGAGACTTCACCTAATTAGGATACTTTCCTCTCCGAATAGACGGCTCCACCAGAAACAACAAGAATGAAATTTTCCTGGCTCGTAGGATAGTTTGCTAGAAATGCAAACTTAGGTATTTATATACCATGGATGTTTGGACACCAAGGAATTTCCAAAACCGAAAATATTCTCAAGATATGCAATGAATAGCAAAATTCGGTTTTCCTAATTCCAATAAATGCTTGTCCAAAATTTATGAAATCTCTCAATAGAAAATCTCCAATTAGTAAATGCACAATACTAATTTTTATTCTCTAGAGATATGCATTTAGTTGCTGGTAATTAAAGCATATAAAACCAAAAACCTTAATTAAAAGATTCTCATTTTATTTCGGTATAGGATCTCCTTGAGTACCAAGGAATATCTTTGAACAATAAATGATAAGAGTTACTGTAGTGTTCAAATTATATTGACATCTTTTCACTGTAAATCCTTATTCATATTTACATGGATTTACATTCTTGGAATCGGTTATACCGGCACTTCCAAAAAACTTTAGAATTGGTTCACCTATATTCCAAGATTACTATGTGTTTGATCAAAACACATACATGGGTTCAATCGGCTCTACCAATCACTAGGATCGGTTATACCTCAATATGGAAATACTTTTGTCGGTCACAAAAGTTACCAGGACTGGTTACATCAGTTACCAGGAACGGTTACATCAATTACCAGGACAGGTTACCATATTTTCATGGTATTGCTTGTGATTGGTCTCACCAGTTACCAGGATCGGTTACACCAATTACCAGGACCAGTTACCGATTACAAGGATCGATTACACAACACTCTGTGATCCGTCACACCAATTACTAGGATCGGTCACACCAATTACAAATATCAATCATACCATCTCATGGTGATTACTTAGGATCGGTTACACTAATTAATAAAATTTAGTCATACCAAATCATAAGTCAGGCACTTGTGATTAGTTGTACCAAGATGCATAACAAAGTTACGATTAGTTCTACCATCTCACACATATTGGTAATCCAAAGATTTTCAATGAATAGCCGTACCAATAAGCCTAATGATTTCCCTTTCGATTCATAAAACAAGTTCATGAATGTACTTCCTTTAAAGAAATGTAAAACATTGTTTCCTAGGATGAAATCTTCACCATAACCCATCCACATAATCATAACATTATATACAAGATTATGTCGATGTCGTATCTACGAAGTTCAAAAGATAAGCGTTATACTTCATAGTCTAATTCCCTAATACTATGTGTTAGAGCATTGCTCGGTCGAACTCGCATGCGTTGCTATCTCAAGCATGTTTGTCAATGTTATTGATCAAAACTATAAGTCTTGATTTCTAGTCTATTATAGCTAAGTCTTGGACTAGGATAGAAAGTGTAGTTGAGCTCAAGAAATCCATGTAAAATCATCATACAAGACGAAGGACTACTCAAGGAACTGGTGGAACTTCATCGACTAAAAGGTATGTGGAGACTTGAACTTATCTATCACTCAAAAGTCTATCTACTCTATCTCCTATCTTGAGACAAAAGTCGTTTTGCTATATAGACTTTGATTATACACATTTGTTATTTCGATCCGAGTTTATCTCGCCTATCTATTTATCGAAATATGTGTTGGTAAGCTTTCGCTTTGGCCAAGTTCATCTTTACCTAGTGACAAAAGTCATGATATGTTTCAATCACTTTGAAAATTTCTTTGACGAGAAATGGTTTGTGAATAACAACTATATAACGTCCTCTAAGAATGCTTCAATGATTGAAATGAGAGTTTAAATTATATAACCAATGTTGGATATAAGCACTGTGTGGCAACACATATATGTATAAGTCCTTTTTTCCTTGAACCGAAGTTTGCGAACTTTGTTGATCAAGAGAACCGGAACAAGAGCCGTGAACTCAATCCGCGAACTGGCGGAAGTTCTCGACCCGAGAATATCTGCTGGAGTTTGAGAACTCCTTCTGGAAACTTAAGTCCGCGAACTAAGTCTGCGAAATTAAGCTGATTATATCTAAAGACGATTGTTTGTGAACTTATTTATATTAACTAAGGAATGCTAATACCGTGGATATAAATTTCATGAACCGATTCGAGTGAATCAAATTGTTTTTGCTTTGATTGTGTCTTGTGTAGTTACATAAGATTTCCTTGCAATTGAACAATTCTCTAACTAGTTCATTTAAGTCATGTGAACTAGTTATGGTGAAGAAGAATATGGTTGACATGAAAGTGCTCATATGGCTAACCATTTGGTTAACTATTTTTGAACCAACAAATGTACATGTTTGGGTACGGTTACACAAACCTAAAATCGTGCATTTCATTTGTGTGTAACAAGCTAAGTTTTCGATCTTGAATCTAATCAGGTTTTCATCTAACGGTGAATATTGAATGCTTTGTTACCAAGCTAAAATTGATTGCAAACCCTGATTTGAAAGACTATATAAGGGAGAACTCTAACAACTGGGAAACCTAATCCCCACACCTCCTGCGTGATACTAGTTGTATTAGCTAGAGTCGATTCTCCTTTAACCTTAGGTTTTTTCTTGTAAACCAGGTTAACGACTTAAAGACTTCATTGGGATTGTGAATCCAGACAGTGACTACTTTCTCGTAGTTGTGTGATCTGATCTTGCATCTTCTATCGTTTTGAGTACAATCGTAACGATTGAATTTAGATTTATATCTCCGATAGGTAAGATATAAAAATAATCACAAACATATTCGTCTCATCGTTTGTGATTCCACAATATCTTCTTTCGCCGTGTCGATTAAGATTATTGTGAGGTGATTGATAATACTAGGTTGTTCTTCGGGAATATAAGTCCGGTTTATCAATTGGTTCCTGTTCACCTTGATTTATCAAAATACGGAACAAAAACTTGTAGGTATTTCTGTGGGAGACAGATTTATCTATTCCCGTATACTTTTCTGTGTGATACAGATTTGTTTATTAAACTCTTCGGCTTTGGGTCGTAGCAACTCTTAGTTGTGGGTGAGATCAGCTAAGGGAATCAAGTGCGTAGTATCCTGCTGGGATCAGAGACGTAGGATCATAACTGTACCTTGGATCAGTGTGAGATTGATGGGGGTTCAACTACAGTCCAGATCGAAGTTAGTTTGTAGTAGGCTAGGGTCTGTAGTGGCTTAATACAATGTGTGTTCAATCTGGACTAAGTCCCGGGGTTTTTCTGCATTTGCGGTTTCCTCGTTAATAAAATTCTGGTGTCTGTGTTATTTCTATTCCGCATTATATTTTGTTATATAATTGAAATATCACAGGTTGTGCGTTAGAATCAATCAATTGGAAAGACGACCTTTGGTTGTTGATTGAAATTGATTGATACTTGAATATTGGTCTTTGGTACCGTTCAAGTGTTTTCTCTTGTATTCAATTAGACTCGAAGATTTATATTTTCTTGAGAAAGAATTGAATCAAGAAAAAGAGATATAACTCTTTGATATACTTTATTAAGATTGAGTCTAGTTGATTCTCTTGAAAGTATATTGGAGTTTGTCCATACAGATTGGTAAGCGAAATATTGGGTGTGGTTTTTATACCCCCGCTTTTTCAATTGGTATCAGAGCAGGCAAACACGTTCAAGACCTTATAAGTCTGTGTTTGTAGCAATCTGACTCTATGGACAGAGGTGCTATCTCTATCAACGTACCACCAGTCTTCGATGGCTCTAATTACTTATGGTGGAAAATTGTTATGCGGTCTTTTCTTCAAGCACGTGATTTTCAATCATGGGTATATGTTGTTAATGGCTATAATGCTCCCGTTGTAGCAATTGGAAATGTAAACGTTCCCAAGGATATTGGTGAATACATCCCTGCCGAGATACTTGCTGCAAAGCAAAATTCTGACGGTTTGAATGCTATCATACATGTCATTACCCCGAATCTTCAGCACCATGTGTCAAATTGCACTGAGTCTAAATAAGCGTAGGATATATTAGAAACCGTATTCGAAGGTAATACCAGTGAAAAGGAAGTTAGGCTTCAAAACCTTAATTCCGATTGGGAAAACCTTCGTATGGTAGATGAAGAAACATTTGATGAGTTTAATCACGAAGTGTCTGAAATTGTTAATGCATCTTTTGCATTGGGTAATACTATTCCTGAAAAGGACATTGTGATGAAAATTCTCAGATCGCTGCCATCTAGATACGATTCTAAAAAGCATGCCATCGTTGAGGGAAATAACCTAGATAATCTCTCCAGAAATACGCTGGTTGGGAAGCTTAAGATCTTTGATCATGAGCATTCATCCAAATCTAAGGATGTTGCGTTCAAAGCACTAAAGGACACTAAGTTACTTGATAAAAGTAAAAAAAGTGTATATCTCTGAAGACGATTACTTTGATACTGATTCATCAGATGAAGATCTTGAAAAATCGGTCTCGATGATCACAAGACAATTTAGGGATCTTTTGTTGAAGAGAAGTAAACGGTTCTCCAGAGATAAGCCTAAAGCATCAGTCAAACCTCATAATCGTGTTCCTCCTAAAAATAGAGATATTGACGAAACTAATGACGAGGATATGCCTCAGTGCTTTAAGTGTAAAGGATTTGGTCATTTTGAAAACGAGTGTCCAAACCGTAGAAAATAAACTGGGAACAAAGGTCTTGCTGCAACTCTTGATGAAATGTCTGACAGCTATGATTCTAATGAAGACGAAAAATCAAGTGTTCCACTTCTTGGTGAAAATATTGATTTTGATAATTGTAGCAATACATACATCAATCTTGATATTTTTCAGAAGAAAACCCAACTAATCTGGAAGAAAAAATTGACCCATTCTTTGGAAACTCTATACGTAATGTTTCAGGTTCCACCATGTGTCTAGCTGCTTGCGATCTCAGAAGCCTGATTTTTATCCTAGATTGGCGTGCTCGTACTGTTCTCTAAAGGGTCATGAACTTTCAAGGTGTTACAAGTAAAAACACCAATGGAGGCACGTCAACAAACTTCAACGAAGAGCAAATCAATTGGCAAATAAGCTTAAACTTGCTCTAAAGACTGCTGAGGTATGTAGGATTTTATCTTCGTCTAAGAAGTTAGTTTTCATGGATAAACCAAGACCATCAGAGAAGAAAGTATGGTCAAATCGCTTTGATAAAGATAGGTCTGTGGATCTCTCTCAAGAGAAAAATAGTGGACAAATTGTTGTTCACCGCAACACAACTTGATTCTGTTGATTTGCAAATCCTGTCTCATGTGTCTGATCAAAAGAGACAAGATTGTGCACCTCTCAGGCTTTAAGAAAACTTTTTTTTTCTTCTTTTCTTAGTTTTGTGTCTAACAATAAAGGAGGGTTATTCTCGACAATTCTACTCTCTTTAGGGTTCAGAATTGTGCTTGCACAAACCTGTTAAAGGTTAACCCTACATTCCTTTTTCCTTCCTTGAAACTTCTTTTTATCTCAAGACCACTTGTTGAGATTGTGATTTCCTCTCACAAACCCATACGCCTATGGATGCTCCAAGTACCATGTCTTCTGATGGAAAGGATGTTAATATGATTGTCAAACCATCAATCATGAAGGAAAAAGAGAAATCTATGTTAGCTCCGACATTGAAAATAAAAAGAAGGAATGTGAGGAAGCATAGAGCCGTTCCTTCAAATTCTCAGAAGTTCTCTGATGTTCTTGAAGTGTTGAAGGAGATGCAAAAGGATATTCATTAAATAAAGGCTTTTGTGTTTAAGACTCATGAGATTCAAAAGGCCATGTTCTGATATCAGTCAAGAAGGTTTATTGATATTAACTCCTATCTTCATGAACCTTATGTCCCAATGGTTGTTGACGACAAGGAGTTCGGGGACGATAAAGAATTATTCAAAGGTCTTAATGCCTAGTAAATCTTCTATTTTTGTTTTGTTTAGAAGAATAACTAGAGTTTGGAATAGCCATTATTGTGACTACACATAGCTATGTCCAACGTTTTCATCTTCATGTTTTTAGGTTTATTTGTTTAAATTCTAAAATTGTTTGGAAGATGATTTTCGCAGTATTAATCTTTATGGTTTTATATATAGCAATTTGTTATGGGATATGTGTGTTTGCATCCGTGAACTGTGATTATCCCATACCTTGACAAAAGTTAAATCCTTTATATGTCGATATGCATGTGTTGATAAAAGAAGGAATGAACTTTTGACAAATATAAAAGTTAAGCCTATTATGTCAATTATTGATGGAAGATAGGTTAAAATCTTTTGTTTGCAAGGATTGTATATTGTATGTCATTTTGCAAATGGTGATGGAAATAAAATGAATCCTTGATTATTCCACAGTATTTGGTCGACCTCCGGTCTACAATTTTTGTGCATATATTGTGTTGTTCCATAGAGCGTCTATGTTGAGCACAATCAACTGAGTTATTCTTAGTTGTTGCTCCGTGAGGTATTTTATGTCGAGCATGTTCAACTAAATTAATCATCCTCGTTTGAATATTTAGTTGTTGCTCCGTAAGTTTTCTTATGTCGAACATGACCAATTAAATTGATTACTTTTTGTGGTTAATTTGGTTGTGTATTCCGATTAGATTAATTACGGGTTCTCTTGTGATTAATCTAATTGAGTATTTTTGAGTCTCCATAAGTTCACTTATGTTGAGCATTTCCGATTAAATTAATCATGGGTTCTCTTGTGGTTAATTTAATTGAGTATTTTGGATTCAAATTCATACTTATATGTGATTTGTTATGTCCAAACAAATCATTCTTTTCTTTCGAAATTAAAGTCGCTCTTGTTGTTCTTTCGGGAATTACATATTATGGCGGAGAGTTCTTAATTGAACTTGTACTTAATTGCCAAATCTTTGTGGGGAGTGCGGTTGTGGAATATTATAGGGGTTATCTTGTATCTTTATAAACTCCTTGATGAATGCATTTAGCTTCGGCTTTATGATTGCATCTAAGCAAGTTGATATATGCTTTCTTTTGGTCATGAAATGTTTCTTTTGGAAATTTCATTAGGATCCCGTTTTCGTACCTTTGCCAATTTTATTGACAAAAAGGGGGAGAATTAATATGTAGTTCACACTACAAATACATATGGTTTTCGGATCATTATGTAAGGGGGAGTGGTTTCCATGTGAGATGGAGTATTGACTAAGGGGAGTGATACATATCACCATAGTATTGTTGTCGAAGTTGTGATACAATTGAACTTTGATACTAGATAATGATACTATGACACTGTATAACAATGATGGAGAACTCTTGTTTTCTCGTTGTTAGAGCATAGCTCGGTCGACCTCGCATGCGTTGCTATCTCAAGCATGTTTGTCAATGTTAGTGATCAAAACTATAAGTCTTGATTTCTAGTCTACATAGCTAAGTCTCGGACTAGGATAGAAAAGTGTAGTTGAGTTCAAGGACTTCATGGAGATTCATCATACAACGACGAAGATCTACTCAAGTAACCGTGGAACTTCATCAACAAAAAGGTATGCGGAGACTTGAACTTATCTATCACTCAAAAGTCTATCTCTTTTATCTCCTACTATGAGACAAAAGTCGTATGCTATATAGACTGGATCATACACATTTGATATTTCGAGCCGAGTATATCTCGCCTATCTATATCTCGAAATCATGTGTTGGTAAAGCGTTTCGCTTTGATCGGGTTTATCTTCACCTAATGACGAAAGTCATAATGTTTCAATCACTTTGAAAATCGCTTTGACGAGAAATAGTGTAACAACTATATAACGTCCTCTAAGAATGTTTCAATGGTTGGAATGAGAGTAGGTCTATATAACCAATGATGGGTATAAGCATTGTGTGGAAACACATATGTGCATAAGTCATATTCCTTAATCCGAAGTTTGCGAACTTTGTTGATTCAGAGAAACCGAAGGAATTGGATTTGCCAAGTCCCGTACTCAGTTTGAGAACCCAGTCCGCGAACTGACGGAAGTTCTCTTGCCGATAATTTCTGCTGGGATTTTCCAAAAACTCGTTTGCGTGTTTAGTCAAGAACTCAGTCCGCGAACCTAGTCAGCGAACTGGCAGAAGTCTCCTTGCCGAGATTTTCTACTGAGTTTGGAAAACTCTGCCGGTTGTCTTAAGTCCGCGAAATTGTTTGCGTACTTGAGTGGGTTTGATCTAAATATGTGCTCTGAACATGAAACTTAAATTACTAAGGAATGCAGTATGCAAACCGTGGCTATAAAGTTGATGAGACGATTCAATCGAATCGAATCATCTTTGTTTCAATTGTGTCTTGTGTAGTTACATAAGATCTCATAGCAATTGAACAACTCTCTAACTAGTTCATTTGAGTCAATTGAACTAGTTATGGTGAAGAAGAACAAGGTTAATATGAAATGATCATATGGTTGACCTTTTGGGTAACTATGTTGAACCAACATACACATACACGTTTGGGCACGGTTTTCACAAACCCAGTAAACGTATATCTCAAGTGTGTGTGACAAGCTAAGTTTTCGATCTAATGGTTGGGAAATACTATCTTGAATCTAAATCAGGTTTTTATCTAACGGTGAATATTGATTGCTTTGTAAGAAAACCCTGATTTGAAGACTATATATAGGAGACATCTAGCATTGGGCAAAAATAATCCCCACACTCTGTGTGATACTAGTGCGCTCGCCAGAGTCGATTCTCCTCTAACCTTTGGTTTTCTTCTCTAAAACTAGGTTAACGACTTAAAGACTTCATTGGGATTGTGAAGCCAGACTGATACTACTTTTATCGTAGTTGTGTGATTTGATATTGCATCTTTTATTGTACGAGTACAATCTTATTGATTGGCTTGAGATCGTGAGAGTTCTCCGATAGGTAAGATAAAGAAGTCACAAACATCTTCGTCTCACTGTTCGTGATTCCTGGACGTCCTCTTGTGTATTCAAGTAAGACTGTTGAGAGGTGATTGATTAATCTAGGATGTTATTCGGGAATATAAGATCGGATTATCAATTGGTCCCTGTTCACCTTGATTTCATATCTTAAGACGGAACAAAAACCTAGGGTTTTTCTGTGGGAGACAGATTTATCCTTTGATAGACTTTTCTGTGTGAGACAGATTTGTTTATTATCAAGTCTGTGATTTTGGGTTGCAGCAAATCTTGGTTGTGGGTGAGGTCAGCTAAGGGAATCAAGTGCGCAGTATCCTGCTGGGATCAGAGGCGTGGGAGTACAACTATACCTTGAATTAGTGGGAGACTGATTGGGGTTCAACTATAGTCCAGTCCGAAGTTAGCTTGGAGTAGGCTAGTGTCTGTAGCGGCTTAATACAATGTGTATTCAATCTGGACTAGGTCCTGGGGTTTTTCTGCATTTGCGGTTTCCTCATTAACAAAATTTCTGGTGTCTGTGTTATTTTATTTTCCGCATTATATTGTTTATCTTTATAATTGAAATAATACAGTTTATGCGTTAAAGGTTAATCGATAGGAGATCCGACCTTGTGGTTGTCGATTTCATTGATTAACACTTGGACATTGGTCTTTGATACCGTCCAAGTTATTCCTTTTATTTGATAAAGACTCGCTATTGTTTTTAGCTTGAGTAAAAATCAAATCAGTAGAGAGATATTAACTCCTTGAGATACTTTTATCTAGATTGAGTCTGACTGTCTTGTTGATTATCTAACAAAGTATTTCGGAGTTAGTCCATACAGATTGCTAAGCGAAATATTGGGTGGTGTTGTTAGACCCCCGCTTTTTCAATTGGTATCAGAGTAGACGAACATGGTTAAGACCTTACAAGTCTGTGTTTGTAGCGATCTGACTCTATGGACAAGAGTACTATCTTTGAAAACGCAACATCAGTACAGGGTTGCTCAGATAAGTTTCAAAGATCTGAAACCACCGAGGAAAACTCCTTCACGTCTTCTTCAGCCTAATCCGCATTCAACTGGAGAAAATCTCTTGATGAACAGTTGGATGATCTCTTGGATGATAGTGATTCAGAAGAAGGGCAGAGTCTTGATGAGGAAGTTTCTCAAATACATCAAGTTGTTTAATCGTGAATTGAAAGAAACAAGGACAACTTCTTGCTTGAGAAAGTACATGGGTCCTCTCTGTCAAGAAAACAGAAAGTTGAGAAAAACTCTTCAAAGGTTATGATGGTGGATACAAACTGTTACAATCTACCATTAAAGATCATGAAGAAGAGGTTCGCTCAAAAAAATCTGAATATGATAATCTTCTTCATAACCTCTGTATGTTAAAAGAGAGACTTGCCGAAACTGAAGCAAGATGTGAATCTCAACAGAAATGTTTCAATGACAAAGAATGCAGTCTTCTTACCAAAGAGAAATCCTTGGAAACCAAACTCACTGCTGCTCTTAATAAGGTAAAATCACTGGAAGAGAATCTAAATAGGTTCGGTTCTAGCTCTACAAAACTGTCTTCTATGCTTGGAGCCTGTAAAGAACATCATGATAAACGTGGTCTGGGATATAAAGGAATAGACGCTCCTAACAGTGGTAAGATTAAGTTTGTTAAAGCTGTTAATATTTCTCCATGTGAAGAACCTGTGTCAGCTTGCAAAAACAAGGATTCTACTTCTTCTAAATCTGATCAAAAGAGAACTACTGAACGAAAGTCCTTCAACTGCTATTACTGCGGAAACAAAGGACACTCTGAGCGAAGGTGTCGTCTTCAGATAAGGAATGAAAAACTTCACAACATTCTTACTTGGATGTCTAAAGAAGTTGTTAAACCTATATCACATATTGGAATCAACCCTGCTCGTCCTCAAGGGATATACTGTGATAAGGCTTTTCCTAATTATGTTTTCAAACCGAAGGATGCCTACAATGGTGGAAGGAAAAACAGCAAAAGTGTGACAAGTGTTGTAAATCAGTCTGGAAAGAGAAAAAGGAACATGAGAAAGAAAAACGAGTTAAGTTCTTATAATCTTCTCAAAAAGTACTGTGAATTCAAGTCTTCCAACTCATATTTTCTACACGTCAACAATAGGGTGTCTGATCTAAAGATCTGTATAAACAACCTAAGACGGAATATCAAGAAAACATGGAATGATGTTAACACATGTACTTTTAAATCTTCTCTTGATATTGCTTCTTCAACTATACCAGGTAGCTTGATAAATACCGATGAAAAGGAAAAATAAGAAGTAAATAATGATGAGCAAGATGCTCATATTATTACACCCTGACATGTTCATGTTGTATCTCTTTTAATTATGTTTAGTTAAAAAGGGATGCTCATGATTCTCAGGATTTTTATCTTGAGAAAGCTGCCAGGATTGTACTGCGTTCTATGTTACTTTATTCCCTTTGTTCCTCAACATCTATTTCTTTTTACGTTTTGGGCTTCTTTGGTCTATCTTAGGCCCGTTTCTCCAGTACACGCACCAACCCTCACGAACGACATGTTTCCTAGGGTTTGATGAAATTCCTTATATATATAATGTGTTCCAGAAGTGCAAAAAGATTTTCTAAAAGTCTTTTTGGTTCACAATGGAGGGAAGCAACAAGGTTGATGATGTTGAGCTTTGTTCTATTGATATCTCGTGATTTCATGCTCTCGATCATGAAAACGAAGACAAACTACCAGTTCAGATTTCTTCACAACTGGTAGGAAATCTTCTTGGAGACTTTAAGGTCGTTCGAGAACAACTCAGTATTGCAACGAGGAACCTTGACTACCTAAAAGGCGAACTAATGAAGGCAACTGAGGAACTCATTCTTGTTCAATCCCTGGTTGCAGACATGATTTAGTTTTTCGTCTGATCTTGGTTCTAGTTTGTTGCCTAGTATGTCTTCTTTTTGGATTAATTGGAAGAATAACTAGCGTTTTCAATAGCGAAGATTGTGACTACACATATCTATTTTGTTTTCATCTTCTTATGTTTATTTTTTAGGTTTATTGGTCTTAAATTCTAAAAATATTTGGAGGATGATGTTATTGCAGTATTAATCTTTATGATTTTGTGATATTGCAATATTTTTATGGGATATGTATTGTTTGTGTCCATGAACTTGAAGGTCCCATATGTTGACAAAAGTAAAGTCGTTCATGAATTGGTCTTCGTATTGATGAAAGGACGAATGGACTTTTGACAAATACAAAAGTTATGCCAATGCAGTCATTTATTTGATGGAAAATATGATAAAATGTTTTGTGTGACAAGGATAAAGTCTATTATGTCATTATGCATATAGTGATGGAAAGATTGAATAAATCCTTGTATGTATTCCACGGTATTGATATTCATTGATCCATTCTTTTTGGATTACCATGAAGGCTCCATTATGTGTCTTATGTTGAGCACGATACAACTAAGTCGATTATTCTTATTGGCTTTGTTGGTTGTTCCATAAGATGTTATATGTTGAGCATTATGAACTAAATTAATCATCTTGGTTGGTTATTTAGTTATTTGCTCCAAAAGTCTTCTTTTGTCGAGCAAAAATTTTGTCAATTAAATTGATTACCTTCGTGATTAGTTTAGTTGTTTGTATTCCAATTAGATTAATTATGGGTTCTCTTGTAATTAGTCTAATTGAGTTTTCATATATTCCACAAGTTCTTGTGTTGGGTATATGAACGGCTATACTAACTATGTTCTATTGGTTGATGTAGTCGTATATTCCGTAAGGTTTTCCTTATGTTGAATATGTGAACGATTAAGTTAGTCATCTCCGTATGATTACCTTAGTCGTAGCTCCATAAGTTTACTTATGTTGAGCATAATCAATTAAATTGATCACTTTGGTGGTTTGATTTAGTTGCGTATTCCAATTAAATTAATCATCGGTTTACTTGTGATTAATTTGATTGAGTTTTGGATATAGAAAATCATTTTTCTATGGTTTTTGGTGTCCAATTAAAAATCCTTCTTTTCTTTCGAAATTAAGGTCGCTCTTGTTGTTCTCTCGGGAATGACATCACATGGGGGAGAGTTCTTTTGAACTTTTGCTTAATGGTAATATCTTGCGGGGTGTGCGGATGTGGAATTTTATAGGGGTTATCTTGTATCTTAAAACTCCTTGATGAATGCATTTAGCTTCGGCTTTATGATTGCATCTAAATTAAGTTGGTATTTATTCCTTATTTTATTCTATGACGTCTCTTCTCGGAAATTTCATTAGGAACCCGTTCTTGTACCTTTGCCAATTTTATTGACAAAAAGGGGGAGAATTAATGTGTAGTTCTACTACATATACATATGGTTTTCGGATCATTGTGTAAAGAGGAGTGGTTTCCATGTGAGATGGAGTATTGACTAAGGGGGAGTGATACATATCACCGTAGTATTATTGTTAAAGTCGTGATGCAATTGGATTTTGATGTTACATGATAATACTATGTCACTGTATAATGATGATCGAGAATCTCGAATTCTCTCATTGTTATAGATACAGATCTTGAACAACGGTGATGCTAAACTTACAACCTTTGGGATCATTGGAGTACTTGGAAGGACGAAGATTTCAGGGAACGTTGAAGATTAGACTATGGAATAGGACCCACTATAGTTTATCTTTTTTGTATTCCATATGTATTAATAGTTTTGCCACTAAAATTGACAAAGGGGGAGATTGTTAGAGCATAGCTCGGTCGACCTCGCATGCGTTGCTATCTCAAGCATGTTTGTCAATGTTAGTGATCAAAACTATGAGTCTTGATTTCTAGTCTACATAGCTAAGTCTCGGACTAGGATAGAAAAGTGTAGTTGGGCTCAAGGACTGTATGGCGATTCATCATACAACGACGAATATCTACTCAAGTAACCGTGGAACTTCATCAACAAAAAGGTATGTGGAGACTTGAACTTATATATCACTCAAAAGTCTATCTATTCTATCTCCTACTTCTTATGAGACAAAAGTCGTATGCTATATAAACTGGATCATACACATTTGATATTTCGAGCCGAGTATATCTCGCCTATCTATATCTCGAAATCATGTGTTGGTAAAGCGTTTCGCTTTGATCGGGTTTATCTTCACCTAATGACGAAAATCATAATGTTTCAATCACTTTGAAAATCGCTTTGACGAGAAATAGTGTAACAACTATATAACATCCTCTAAGAATGTTTCAATGGTTGGAATGATAGTTTAGATCTATATAACCAATGATGGATATAAGCATTGTGTGGAAACACATATGTGCATAGCTATTCCTTAATCCGAAGTTTGCGAACTTTGTTGATTGAGAGAAACCGGAGGAATTGGCTTTGCCAAGTCCGCGAACTCAGTTTGAAACTCAGTCCGCGAACTGACGGAAGTTCTCTTGCCGATAATTTCTGCTGGGATTTTCCAAAATCTCGTTTGCGTGTTTAGTCCAGGAACTCAGCCCGCCAACCTAGTCCGCGAACTGGCGGAAGTCTCCTTGCCGAGATTTTTTGCTGAGTTTGGGAAACTCTGCCGGTTTTCTTAAGTCCGCGAACTTGTTTGCGTACTTGAGTGGGCTATGATCTAAATATGTGCTCTGAACATGTAACTTAAATTACTAAGGAATGCAGTATGCAAACCGTGGCTATAAATTTCATGAGCTGATTCAATCGAATCGAATCATCTTTGTTTCAATTGTGTCTTGTGTAGTTACATAAGATCTCATAAAAATTGAACAACTCTCTAACTAGTTCATTTGAGTCAATTGAACTAGTTATGGTGAATAAGAACAATGTTAATATGAAATGCTCATATGGTTGACCTTTTGGGTTACTATGTTGAACCAACATACACGTATACGTTTGGGCACGGTTTTCACAAACCCAGTAAACGTATATCTCAAGTGTGTGTGACAAGCTAAGTTTTATATCTAACGGTTGAGAAATATTATCTTGAATCTAAATCAGGTTTTCATCTAACGGTGAATATTGATTGCTTTATAACTAAGGCATAACCCTGATTTGAAGACTATATATAGAAGACATCTAGCATTGGGCAAAACTAATCCCCACACGTCTGTGTGATACTAGTGCGCTCGCCAGAGTCCATTCTCCTCTAACCTTTGGTTTTCTTCTCTAAAACCATGTTAACGACTTAAAGACTTCATTGGGATTGTGAAGCCAGACCGATACTACTTTTACCGTAGTTGTGTGATCTGATCTTGCATCTTCTATCGTACGAGTGCAATCTTATTGATTGGCTTGAGATCGTGAGAGTTCTCCGATAGGTAAGATAAAGAAGTCACAAACATCTTCGTCTCACTGTTCGTGATTCCTCGACGTCCTCTTGTGTATTCAAGTAAGACTGTTGAGAGGTGATTGATTAATCTAGGTTGTTCTTCGGGAATATAAGACCGGATTATCAATTGGTTCCTGTTCACCTTGATTCATATCTTAAGACGGAACAAAAACCTAGGGTTTTTCTGTGCGAGACAGATTTATCCTTTGTTAGACTTTTCTGTGTGAGACAGATTTGTTTATTATCAAGTCTTCGATTTTGGGTTACAACAACTCTTGGTTGTAGGTGAGATCAGCTAAGGGAATCAAGTGCGCAGTATCATGCTGGGATCAGAGGCGTAGGAGTATAACTGTACCTTGAATTAGTGGGAGACTGATTGGGGTTCAACTATAGTCCAGTCTGAAGTTAGCTTGGCGTAGGCTAGTGTCTGTAGCGGCTTAATACAGTGTGTATTCAATCTGAACTAGGTCCTGGGGTTTTTCTGCATTTACGGTTTCCTCGTTAACAAAATTTCTGGTGTCTGTGTTATTTCATTTTCCGCATTATATTGTTTATCTTTATAATTGAAATAATACAGGTTGTGCGTTAAAGGTTAACCGATTGGAGATATGACCTTGTGGTTGTCGATTTCATTGATTAACACTTGGACATTTGTCTTTGATATCGTCCAATTTATTCCTTGTATTTGATAAAGACTCGCTATTGTTTTTAGCTTGAGTAAAAATCAAATCAAGAGAGAGATATTAGCTCCTTGAGATACTTTTATCTAGATTGAGTCTGACTGTCTAGTTGATTCTCTAGGAAAGTATTTCGGAGTTAGTCCATACAGATTGCTAAGCGAAATATTGGGTGGTGTTGTTAGACCCCCGCTTTTTCACATATGTATTGATATTTTTGTCACTAAAATTGACAAAGAGGGAGATTGTTAGAGCATTGCTCGGTCGAACTCGCATGCATTGCTATCTCAAGCATGTTTGTCAATGTTAGTGATCAAAACTATAAGTCTTGGTTTCTAGTCTACTATAGCTAAGTCTCGGACTAGGATACAAAGTGTAGTTGATCTCAAGAACTCCATGGCAATCATCATACAAGACGAAGGACTACTCAAGGAACTGGGGGAACTTCATCGACTAAAAGGTATGTGGAGACTTGAACTTATCTATCACTCAAAAGTCTATCTACTCTATCTCCTATCTTGAGACAAAAGTCATTTTGCTATATGGGCATTGATTATACACATTTGCTATTTCGAGCCGAGTTTATCTCGCCTATCTATTTCTCGAAATATGTGTTGGTAAGCTTTCGCTTTGGCCAAGTTCATCTTTACCTAGTGACGAAAGTCATGATATGTTTCAATCACTTTGAAAATTGCTTTGACGAGAAATGGTTTGTGAATAACAACTATATAACACCCTCTAAGAATGTTTCAATGATTGAAATGAGAGCTTAGATTATATAACCAATGTTGCATATAAGCATTGTGTGGCAACACATATATGTATAAGTTATTTTTCCCTTGAACCGAAGTTTGCGAACTTTGTAGATCAATAGAACCGGAACAAGAGCCGTGGACTCAGTCCGCGAACTCAGTCCGTGAACCCAGTCCGCGAACTGGCGGAAGTTCTCGACCCGAGAATATCTACTGGAGTTTGAGAACTCCTTCCGGGAACTTAAGTCCGCGAACTAAGTCTGCGAATTTAAGCTGGTTATATCTAAAGACGATTGTTTGTGAACTTATTTATATTAACTAAAGAATGCTAAATGCAAATTGTGGCTATAAAGTTCATGAACCTATTCGAGTGAATCAAATCGTTTTTGCTTCGATTGTGTCTTGTGTAGTTACATAAGATTTCCTTGCAATTGAACAACTCTCTAACTAGTTCATTTGAGTCATTTGAACTAGTTATGGTGAAGAAGAATATGGTTGATATGAAATTGCTCATATTTCTAACCATTTGGTTAACTATTGTTGAACCAACAAATGTACATGTTTGGGTACGGTTACACAAACCTAAAATCGTGCATTTCATTTGTGTGTAACAAGATAAGTTTTCGATCCAACGGTTGAAAGATATTAGCTTGAATCTAATCAGGTTTTCATCTAACGGTGAATATTGAATGCTTTGTTACCAAGCTAACATTTGTTACAAAAGACTATATAAGGGGGAACTCTAGCAACTGGGAAACCTAATCCCCACACCTCCTGCGTGATACTAGTTGTATTAGCTAGAGTCGATTCTCCTTTAACCTTATGTTTCTTCTTGTAAACCATGTTAACGACTTAAAGACTTCATTGGGTTTGTGAAGCCAGACCGTGACTATTTTCTTATAGTTGTGTGATCTGATCTTGCATCTTCTATCGTTTTGAGTACAATCGTAACGATTGACTTGAGAATTATATCTATGATAGGCAAGATATAAAAGTAATCACAAACATCTTCGTCTTATCGTTTGTGATTCCACAATATCTTCTTTCGCCGCGTCAATTAAGATTATTGTGAGGTGATTGATAATACTAGACTGTTCTTCGGGAATATATAAATCCGGTTTATCAATTGGTTCCTGTTCACCTTGATTTATCAAAAGACTGAACAAAAACTTGTAGGAATTTCTGTCGGAGACATATTTACCTATTCCGGTAGACTTTTCTGGGTGATACAGATTTGTTTATTAAATTCTTCGACTTTGGGTCGTCAAAACTCTTAGTTGTGGGTGAGATCAGCTAAGGGAATCAAGTGCGTAGTATCCTGCCGGGATCAGAGACGTAGGAGCATAACTGTATCCTGGATCAGTGTGAGATTGATTGGGGTTCAACTTTAGTCCATACCGAAGTTAGTTTGGAGTAGGCTAGTGTCTGTAGCGGCTTAATACAGTGTGTGTTCAATCTGGACTAGGTCCCGGGGTTTTTCTGCATTTGCGGTTTAGTCGCTAACAAAATTCTAGTGTCTGTGTTATTTCTATTCCGCATTATATTTTGTTATATAATTGAAATATCACAGGTTGTGCGTTAGAATCAATCAATTGGAAATCCGACCTTTGGTTTTTGATTGAAATTGATTGATACTTGAACATTGGTCTTTGGTACCATTCAAGTGATTTCTCTTGTATTCAATTAGACTCGCAGATTTCTATTTGCTTGAGAAAGAATTGAATCAAGAAAGAGAGATATAACTCTTTGATATACTTTATTAAGATTGAGTCTAGTTGATTCTCTTGAAAGTATATTGGAGTTTGTCCATACAAATTGCTAAGCGAAATATTGGGTGTGGTTATAATACCCCCGCTTTTTCATTATGATCATACAAATATGACCATATCACATCACTAGAGTATTATACAATATGTACAGTATATACAGCTTCGCAGTTATGTTTTCAATATAGCACGACTTGAAAGGTACGTTAGGAATGAAATAGTTCAACTCAATATTACTAACCTCAAGAGGAAGGATGATGTTGTCGTTGTAGTTCGCTTCTTCTTCACATTCTTCAGGTCTTCGAAGTAATACTTGTATGTCTCAACATTCCTAGACTTTCTAGTCTAACCTAAACGAAGTTGACTCTAGTTTACAATCAAGTGACTTTAGATGAGTTTTGACACACTAAAATATGACAACCAAACTTGACATACCAATGCTTGGCGAGGTCAAAAGAGTTATGCTCTAACGTATTATATTATCGATAATATAATATTTTTTTAAAATAATAAATTTTCTTGGTCACAAACCTATTATTTCATTGAAGTTATATACTGTAGATAGGATTCTCAAATGACATAGACAATGCCAAATCATTCTCAACACGACCCGGCAAGTGTAGCTTTTCTTGAGGCTGATACATGATACATTAATAAGGCGATACATAGATTAATTCATATTCTGTTCATCAAAAATGACTTGCTCTAATATCATGTTTAAGTCTATGTAGGCATCGCCGACATTAAAAGTGATAAGGTTGCCTGAGAGGTATGGGGCCCTCAACCATCTTTGAAAATGATCGAAGTACATACTCAATATTATTATATTTTCATCGAAAAGTTTAAATCATGTTACGCGAAAAATAGAGATTACATACCAGCATTTGTGCAAAATACTATAACACCACAATATCCCAATTGGATAAGATGTTATTCAACGACACTAAGTGAAACGTATCATCATTTGAAGACCACAAACCCAATAATGATTTAACATCTAAAATATAATCTTTTGCGAACTTCGACTTATTTCCAAAGACTCTAGTATTTCACTCTTTTCGCGGCACTCATATAATGGCATAAGGTAGACATCCTTCTGTTTCTGTCAGAAAGCCCGTCAGTTTTCCAAGTGTCAAAATTTTGAAATTGAAACACGAGGAAATTTTAGAAGATTTAATAAAGTCCAACGGTATTTAATAAGAGTAGTGGTAGTGAAAGACCACGTGTTCTGCATCTTCATTTTAAATACCAAACAAATTGCAAATTATGTTATGAACTTGTATTTATGTCACAGATTTAGTTGGGTTGGGGAGTTATAGAAGGCAGATCAGAGGAGAACTGAAACTTTTGGAGGTGTTCTCTTCTTCCAAAGGTGTTGTGAAAAATCTGCAGGATGACGTGAAGACATAATGTAAGCTCCATAGCATTCTTTGTTAAGAAATTTCTCTTAAGAACTTGTAAACCAAGAAGCTAATTAAGTCATTTGTTGAAGATAGAGTAGAAAGATGAGTTAGGTATTGATATCTAAGATCTTGAGTTTCCAAATGTCCAGTAACCTAATGTATCAATGCAATCTGCAATGGAGTTCTATTTAGTGACAACTTTCTTATAAATGCCTGAAACTAGTTTTGTTCAAGTCTATTGTCCCTTCTAATGTCGTGCCAGAAGTAAACGTGGCACGACATAACTTTACCTCCAAATGTGGTATCATAACTCTTGAGCCTAACTTTACCTCCAAATGTGGTATCATAACTTTTTGCACTTCAATATTCATTTCCCGATCTCTTTGCCATATGGAATATTCATGCATATTGGAATTGATGAATCTTCTTCTTTACATATTTTTTATTGGATTACTTTCCTCCAAATTACCTTGTGTTCTCTTGAGGTTTTCCAAACCATATGGATAATAGTGTTATGTTCACATTCTTTTAGTTTCTTATTCCCACTTCTCCTTTCTTCTTACATTTGATGATTTTTATCCCATGCGACCCTAGAATATTGTTAACTTATTTTCTTTTTTTTTCCCTACAGAAATCTCCACAAAATGTTAATAGTTTTACTATCTACTTGAATTGGTATAGTAAAAAGGGATAAGGTTGGGACACTTTGTAGAGTGCTCTTTAGCGAAGTAATTTTGTACAGTTTGTTTAGATAATTTATGTTTCATTGAGCTAGCTTGTGCTCCATCTTTCCAGTGACTAACTCTCAAATACTGAAGGTTCTTGGTGCTGCTCCTAGAAGAAGGCCTAGGTACTTGATATTCATGCATTATAGTTGTTAGAGCATCGCTCGGTCGAACTTGCAAGCGTTACTATCTCAAGCTTGTTTGTCAAGTTTAGGTGATCAAAACTATAAGTCTTGATTTGTAGTCTACTTATAGCCATGTCTCAGACTAGGATAGATGTGTAGTTGAGCTTTAGACTTCACGACGTTCATCGATTGAAGACGAAGATCTACCGAGGAGAGCTTGGAGGAACTTCACCAACAAAAGGTATGTGGAGACCAAAACTTATCTATCACTCAAAAGTCTATTATATTCTATCTCCTATTCAGACTAAGTCGTATAGCTATATAGACTTTTACATTATACACATTTGATATTTCGAGCTGAGTTTAACTCGTTTATATATTTCTCGAAATATGTGTTGGAAGCTTTTTGCTTCAGCTACGTTCATCATTATTCTTGACGAGTTTAGTTAGAAACAATTTATTTGTTGGAAACTAAATAATGAGTCAAAAGATGATCATGTGAAAATTGCCTTGAAACATCTTACATAATTTGTATGAGACAGTCATTTGATGTAGACTCGGAATGTTTCGTATTGATTATTCAATCACTTGAAAATTAACTATAAGCTAATAGTTTGTGTGAGACAACTATTGTCGTCTTCTAAGGATGTTTCAATGATTGAAATGGGAGTTTTGAACAATTAACCATTGTATGGATATAGCATAATATGCATACCAGTATGCAAACTGTTGTAGTATGATTTAGGTCCGGAAAACAAGTTTGCATACTAGTATATGAACGGTTTGAACTGTTAAAGTCCGGGAACCAGTATGCAAACGGTTTTACCTGAGTTAGGTCCGGGACGACAGTATGCATACCCGTTTGCGAACTATCGGACAAGACCGAAGTCCGGAACTTAAGTTTACGTACCCGTTTGCAAACTAAGTTGTTTTATGTTCTAAAATCGGTAAGTATGATTTCATACTCATCAACAAATACATACATAAATTAAGGAATGTCATCCTTACAAACCGTGGCTTAATGTACATGAATTGATTCTCTTGAATAAATCCGATTTTGTTTCAATTGTGTCTTGTATACTTCTATGAGAATATAAACAATTGAACAACTCTATGAGTAACACAATTATATTCGTTTGATTATCATTCGATCTATAAGTGTTAGATGAATGTGGTTAATAAAAAGTGTTCGTATGGCTAACTTCGGTTAACTATTGTTGAGCCAACACAATATACACGTTTAGGTACGATTACTCATATCTAAATGAAGGTATATTTTATTTGTGTGTAACAATCTAAGACCATATAACGATGGAGAGAGATTGCTTTGGGTTTAAGCAAACTTAGCTTGAATCTTAAATCAGGATTTCATCTAATGGTGAATATCGATTGCTTCGTTTCAAATCTATCAAACCCTGATTGAAGACTACATAAGGGAGAATTCTAGAAAATAAGAAACTTAATCCTCACACCTCCTGTGTAATACTAGTTACGTACTACAGTCGTTTCTCCTTTAACCTAGGTTTTTCCTAAAATGATTATAAATTAATGACTTAAAGACTTCATTGGGATTCTGAAGCCATACCCAACTATTTTCTATGTAGTTGCGTGTTCTGATCTTACTTGTTCTATCGTATTGAGTATTATCTTCTCTAAGATTGGCTCGAGATTTATCTCCGATATGTAAGATATAAAAAATAATCACAAAGCTCTTCGTCTCATTCTTTGTATGTGATTCCACAATAACTTGTTCTACTACCATATAGTTAAGTTATTGTGAGGTGATTGATATTTCTAGGTTATTCTTCGGGAATATAAGACCGGATTATCAATTGGTTCCTGTTCACCTTGATTTATCAAAAGGCGGAACAAAAACTTCGTAGGTATTTCTGTGGGAGACAGATTTATCTATCAGGATAGACTTTTCTGTGGGAGACAGATTTGTCTATAAAGTCTTCGACTTTGGGTCGTAGCAACTCTTAGTTGTGGGTGAGATCATCTAAGGGAATCAAGTGTGTAGAGTCCTGCTGGGATTCAGAGGCGTAAGGAACGCAATTTACCTTACTTGGTGTGAGACTTGGTTAGGGATCAACTACATTCCAGTCTGAAGTTAACTTGTAGTAGGCTAGTATATGTAGCGTCTTAATACAGTATGGTGTTCAAATATGGACTAGATCCCGGGATTTTTCTGCATTTGTGGTTTCCTCGTTAACAAAACTTATGGTGTCTGTGTTATTTGTTTTCCGCATTACATTTGTTTATATAATTGAAATATCACAGGTTGTGCGTAGTTCAATCAATTGGTAAATCCGACCTTTGGTTGTTGATTGAAATTGATCGACACTTGAAAATTGGTTTTTGATACCGTCCAAGTTATTTCTCATGTCAATCAGGCTCACAGATTTCTATCCGTTCAATTTCAGATTGTATTGAGAAATTGAGATATAACTCTTGGATATATTTCTTTGATTGAGTCTGACTGTCGAGTTGATTCTCTTGGAATTATATTGGAGTTAGTACATACAGATTGTCGAACGAAATATTGGGTGTGGTTGTTAGACTTCCGCTTTTTTAAATGGTATCAGAGCTGACAAACACGATAAACCTACTAAGTTTGTGTTTTGGTCTGTTCCTAAGAACTGTTCCTATGAGAAATCTTTTTGGGAAACTTGTTATGTGCACCTGTAACTCACACCCGAAATCCTCAAAGATTGTTCAGAGTTTATCTATCTCAAGACTTCTGGTCTCTCAAGATAATCTCACATCATATAAAACATAAGAAATCTTAGATGATGTAAAACAATCTAAAGGAAAAAATAAAGATTCCTTCAAAAAGGTTAGTTGCAGGAAACATGTGGACAAAAGCTCAAGGATATGAAACCTCTCTAGACTGCTATCAATCTTTTTGAGGAATACTATCGTGATGGAACAATTGAAAAATATCTATTTATGGATTTTGAAAACATGTTTAAGTCGCTGGAACGACTAATATCGATTAAGGAAAAGGTTTGTACTGGAAAAAAATCCGACTCTGTCTTTCATGACAAACAGTCGGGTCTTGTTAACTACTCTGGAAAAACTGATAAAAAGGTTTCGGCCATTCATGTTATAAGTTCCAGATGTCGGAAAAATCCTTTCCTTAATCACAAGAAAAAAGAGTCAAAAATTTCAACTAATCCTGAGTACCATCATTACTATGATTATACTTTTGGTACATTTCACAAATATCGACCGGAGAAGGTGCATGAAGGTTCTTTTTCCCATCTAGCCTCTTGGTAACAAGATTGGATCCACCTCATTTGTATATAACTTGAAATGGGGCAAGTAATGGTCTGATTAGTTTGTTTCTTTGTACTATGAATTAGTTTTTGAAATTTACTTTTCCTTGAAGAAAATTTCGTTTGACGGTCTTTTTTCTGTCTACCAGAGGTTAAATAATGTTATGTAGTTTTATACTACTTTAGTTATCCCACTGTTTTAATTTCTCCTCAGTGTGCGAACTTCTTGGTTCAGGATTTAGAAATGGAATCTTGTTTCCCTTTATGGGTTACCGAACCAACACGGTTCCATACCCAATACCAGGTTTATAAGGGTTTCAGTACGCGTACCCTTGTTCTTCTTCATCTCCTTATCCGCGTTCGTGAACAAGGGAGTTTCTAGGGTGCACTCCGTTAAATCTCTTTTTGGAGGTCAAAGAGAAAAAGACTTGTCATCATCTTCAAGGAGCATATCAAGTAAGATTTTCTCTTTCTTATTACTCTCAATTCTTCCTCTCTTATGTGTATGAACATACCAAGTGACCAAGATTCTATTCGAATTAGATTTATCAATGTAGTAGGACCTTTGAAAAGATTTCTTCTAGTGGTTTCATTCTAGTAAAGAAATCGATTGAGGAAAGGGGTCATAAAGAAGATTTGGTGTGTTTTGATAAATACAAGCTTGGTAACATCTTTAATGGTCTTGGTGAAGGTTTTGACACTCTTACAAGAATCTTTTATGCTAACATCTATAATGATAGTCTTGGTGACTTAGAATTCAAGACTATGATAAATAGAAAAAGGACTCTAGTTGATAGAGAGTTGATTTCAAAGATTACCAAAATTCCTTTGGGTAATCTTCACCTTCGTAGGCCAAGAGGAGAAAGACCATCGTGTGAAACCATCTCCAATGGTCTTTGTGGCAAGAATGTAGAGTGGATATAAGGGAAATTTCCTACCCATGTTCTTAGTCTTGCTTTGAAGGTTTTCGGAAATCTTGGCATTTCTAATCTTTGTCCCTCCACAATTAAGAACTCTCCGTGGAGTCGTGAATTTGCGGAGTTAGTCTATTTCCTTGAATCGGGTGCCCAAGGTTTTGATATTTGTGGATTTATCATTATTCAAATGGTCTCGATGACGTCATCCAACAAGAAGATAGGATTTCCATGCTTAATTGAGCAAATATGTCGTGACATTCCATTACTCCAATTGGAAACTCTATTGGAACTACCAAACTTGTTCGTCCTTGTACCCTCAAACATATGAAGATGAATGTTTGCAAAAGGAAAAGATGTGATTCCTTTGACGGTTCTTGTTATCCTAATACCTTGGGTATTCTTCATCAAAATCGCAAGGGTGTGCATAAGATCACTTCCAAGGTAAAATGTGTACAAGAACAATTATGTGTGATTTCAACAAAGTTTTCCGAAATCAAGGAAGAAATAGAAAAGTTCAAGCCTCTTGGATGGAGTCCGATGATGAGGATGATTATTGATTTCTCAAACTTTTACTTCTTTCTTATTGTCTAGGAAACTTCTTATGAGAATTTATTCTTGTGTTTTAAGAAGGATAACTAGGGTTTGGAATAACAAATATTGTGATTACACATAGCTATTTCCAATGATTTTCATCTCACTACAACAAAATCCCTGATTTACCATGTTTATAAATGTTGCTAAGATTGGATCGAGATTTATCTCTGATAGGTAAGATATAAAAAGTGATCACAAAGATCTTCGTCTCATTCTTTGTGATTCCACAATAACTTGTTCTACTACCATATAGTTAAGTTATTGTCAGGTGATTGATATTTTTAGGTTGTTCTTCGGGAATATAAGACTGGATTATCAATTGGTTCCTGTTCACCTTGATTTATCAAAGTACGGAACAAAAACTTCGTAGGTTTTTTTGTGGGAGACAGATTTATCTATCAGAATATACTTTTCTGTGCGAGACAGATTATAAAGTCTTCGACTTTGGGTCGTAGCAACTCTTAGTTGTGGGTGAGATCAGCTAAGGGAATCAAGTGCGTGGAGTTCTGCTGGGATTCAGAGGCGTAAAAAACGCGACTGTACCTTAATCGGTGTGAGACTTGGTTAGGTCTCAAATACATTCCAGTCCAAAGTTAACTTGTGGTAGGCTAGTGTCTATAGCGGCTTAATACAATGTGGTGTTCAAATCTGGACTAGGTCCCGAGGTTTTTCTGCATTTGCGGTTTTCTCGTTAACAAAACTTCTGGTGTTTGTGTTATTTCTTTTCCGCGTTACATTTGTTTATATAATTGGAATATCACAGGTTGTGCGTAGTTCAATCTATTGGTAAATCCGACCTTTGGTTGTTGATTGAAATTGATTAACACTTGAAAATTGGTTTTTGATATCGTTCAAGTTATTTCTCATATCAATCAGACTCACATATTTCTATATGTTCGATCGCAGATTGTATTGAGAAATTGAAATATAACTCTTGGATTTATTTCCTTTATTAAGTCTGACTGTCTAGTTCATTCTCTTGGAATTATATTGGAGTTAGTCCATACAGATTGCCGAACGAAATATTGGGTGTGGTTGTTAGACCCCCATTTTTTCAATAGTTCTTCGGACAAAGGCTTTATCTTATCATCTGCTTAGATGGTGGTCATGGACTCCTATTTATGTTCAATTTCAAACGTGACAAAGAACTCAAAAAACCATTAGAATTACCTTGAGTGATCTTAGTAACTTCATTGTTTTCTGCATTTAGGAAGATGATCTTCTATTTGCAAATGATATATATATATATATATATATATATATATATATATATAAAAGACCTCTATCAGTCACTCTAAAGCTTTGAATACTTCCTTTTGCAAACGCATTGTGAAGTAGTTTGTAAGAATTTCTGTTACTATCAAGAATAAGAAGGGAGACAATGGGTCTCTCTGTCTCAGGCCCATTGTTGGCCTAAATTTTTAATGAAGAGTTTTCATTTACTATACTAAAAGGTTGGCAGTAGAGGCTGAAATGACGAGGGTACCCAAATACACCAAATCTATTAAATATCAACCAACCTATAAGTATGATACCAAGTGTCATCGTCTATGGACAAAGTCGAGACAATAAGACAACTATGGTATTCATTTTGTGTGATCGTCTATGGATATGAAATCGAGACAATACAGCAACAAAGTGATCACTTGATAATAAGTACAGTGTTAAACCGAAACACTATATGATCAATATCAAGTGACTAGGATTAACGTTCGTGTGTAATTTACTTAATTATAATAATAATTAAAATGCGGAAATAAAGTAAATGACACTGCAATATTTTGTTAACGAGGAAACCGCAAAAGCTAAAAAACCTCGGGACCTAGTCCAGTTTTGAATACTCTCATAATTAAGCCGATATACAAAATCTAATACCAATTTTGTATAGTTGAGACCAAGTAGACTACCCCTAGCTACTTAGTTTGCTCAGTATCCCTGCGCCTTCGACTCTTAGAGTCACACACGTGAATAACAAGTCCTTTGGATCGTCTTCCAAACAGAAAAGGAAGCATCTGTTTGGTAACCATTCTAATCAATCTTTGCTATCAATATATGTGAGTTATTGACAAAGGCTCTTCCGTTTAAACAAATAAACTCATTTGTCTGGTTAGATCAACCTAAACTTTGATTACCGAAATAATCAATATTTAGATTCGCAATCAATCAATATGGAACTCAAAGAGTAACTATAAAGCGATGCCGAGCTTACACAGCTAGACAATCAATTCTATCAAAGATATACACGATTCTAGTTGGATCCCAACCGATCAGGATTTGTGCACTAAATCCACAAGATAGTGACTAGGTGGCTTGTCAAGTGGGTGGGCCTTCCAACATAAGATGCAACTTGGGTTGACGCAGAGGCCCGCTACCCCGATTTCAACGCCTGACCCAGTGCTGATATCTAAGGCGAGAATCGTTGTACAAAGGCCTCTTAAATCGGTTCATAATTGAACTACTATACTAAGTAAAGGGAATGGAGCTTTGCATTTAAAGGGGCACAAGCAAACTAGGTACTTAAGTCAGAATTGATAACCTGCACAACACAATTGAATCCTCTTGTATTCAATCACACATAGAACGGAGTCTGTTAATAATGGATTATCACAAGATGTCTTTGGATCCAAAAATGTTTCTAAAGATCCCGTCGATACTTTAATCTAGTTTGATTGAGCCTTATATCTGAAGAGAAGGTTCAGAAGAATAAACAAACTAGGTGCAATCAAAGTTTCAACAATCGTTACTCAATCAAATCAATAACCGAAAACTAAATTAACAACGCAGTTATCTAGTTTTCCACCAACGGTAATCGTAAAGCTTCTTGATCCCACATAAGTCTTTAAACGAGCGGTCGTAAGAAATTTCGCCTAATTAGGGTACTTTCCTCTCTGGATAGACGGATCCACCTGTTTGAGGGTAAAAACTGATTCTGCTGTTTTTGGTAAACTTGGGTGTGTTGATGAGAAACGAATTCAAACCCAAAACAATGCACTGCACGGGAGTACTTTTAGATTCGAGAGATCAATCTGTAAGACTCTGGCCCAAACCAAGAAATGGTCGTTCCAGATTCAATTCGGTCACAAAGTGAAGGAGAAGGGGTTGATCTTATGGAGGAAAGCGAAGAAGGTGTTTCAGATCCAAATGTTGAATTATGAAGGTGTGATTGTTTTATGACTTGTATCAGAATGAGGAACTGGCTTGCAGAATGTAAGCTATCAGTTTTTGGTGTTTTCTGGATACTGTGTTAACAACACTTGTGTTGTTCGTTTGAACAGGTTGAAAACCTATTTATACAAGGAGCGCACCCTGATCTCTTAGGATGTGGAGGAAGTTAAGTAGTGGAGAAGTGGGTTTGTGCGAAAGGTGGTGATCATGTTTCCGTTATAAGAGAGGACTGATCACACGTTCACCCACTACTCTCATTACTGTTAACGGTCCGTCTTTCTTGACACTTTCTCGTAATGGGCGCGTTGCACGCCGCACGCTGTAAACCGCCAGACCAATAGCCTAGTGAGCATCCCCAAATTTGTGACATGTTTGATGTCTCGAGTGAATGGGTCAAGTCATGTGACTTGCCGCTAAAATCAGCACGTAGTGCTTTTAGGTTAAAAAACAAATTATTTATAAAACCGATATTTGTGAAGCATTGTTGTAAAGCATCACTTTCGAATAAGCAGCTGAAAGTAATCGATGTGTTAGAAGCATCACTGTTTTTGAGCTCGATTGAATCAGTCACGAATTGAGCGTCTTAAAAGGAGCGTGACCGTCCTCTTTCAGGGATTTGGTAGGAGCTACGCACGCATCCCAAGGAGTGGCTGGTCGGGCCTTCTAGGAGAGTGGCGACTGGTAGACATTCTAAAATCCTATTGGTCGATCGATATTAGATGTGGACCGCTAAAATTGGCTATCCAAGTTAAGTGGTTGAAACAATTTGTGGCAGTTAATGATTGCTGCTGAATCGTACAAGTAGCGTGAATGGCCACTTTTTGAGTGATCGTTCGAGGCCATTTAAGCAAGCCTTGGCCTGGCCGATCGCTCTCCATGGAAGATGGTGTGCCAGTGATCACAACGCTATCTTGTTGGCTTTCTGAAAATAAATCTACACCATCCAACTAGGTTGGCGAAGTTGGATGGTCGTGATCGATTTGCAGCAGTTTCAAACTTCTGCTAACGCAACATAGGGTTTGGGGGCGGATCGACCAACTCCCTTTTGAGCGAGCGATTCGAGGCGCTGCATTAGGGTTTGAGTAGATCGATCGACTATGTACAAAGGTGGGTTGCCAGCGAGAATGCTGATATCCCCTGGATCACTTAAAATTAAATCTAAGCCACTCAATTCGGTTGGTGAAGTTGGATGGTCGTGATAGATTTGCAGCAGTTGTTCAGTGCCGCAAAGTGATTTTAGGGTTTCTTAAAGCAGCGCTTTCACGCTACTTTGAGAAAACAATTTGATATGTCCTGGCTTTGTCGTGGACAGGTCGATCGACCAAGGGAGAGGTTGGGCCGACGGTGAACACGTTGGCACTTCTTTGATCGCTCGAGATGCGATTTAAGCCGTCCAACTAGGCCGGCTAAGTTGGATGAACACGATCGATTTGCGACAGTTGTAAACTGCCACAACCCAAATTTGGGGTTTTGAATGCAGCGTGCCTTCTCGAGTTTGGGTAAGCGATTGAACATTGTATAGGATTGCCGCATGCAAGTCGATCAAATAGGGAACTAGTGGGCCCGCCAATGATCATGCTGGCACTTCCTTAACTGTTCGTAGGAGGATCCAAGCCGTCCGACCAGGCTGGCAAAGTTGGACGTTCATGATGCTTCTGAGACCGTTTTGAATAGTCTATGCTCGTTCGAGCTTCTTCCAAACAACGCGATCACCCTACTTAGGGTTAGTGTTCGACAACGTTGGGATGTACTTAGGCATGGTCAGATCGGTTGGGGCGTTAGTGGGCCCGCCGACAGTCGTCATGATGGTTGCCTATTTCCGCCAGGGTTTGGCTAGGCTTGTTAAATTGCACGGCCAAATTGTGTGGTCGTAATTATTTTTTGAGACTGATGTGAACAGTCCAGATTTTCCTTAAGGAATTTAAACGCGTTCGATCACGCTAACTTTTAATTAAAAGGTGTTTGAACGCGCTGATCTCTTTGTTAGAGGGTGGTGTAGCCTATGTGAGTGTTTTCATGCAGGTCCCAATACTGACACTTCGGGAGATTCATGCTACTCCGTTGCGAACGAACATTTAATCGTTATGTCATGCCAATATTGAGATTTCGCTGGGGAACATAGCATAGGAAAACACTAGGCAGGTCATACATTAGTGAATAATGTTGATAGAATTCACAGAATATTTGGGATTGCTGTTGCACGCACCATTCTGAGTGAATTTCATGAATTATATTAAATTGTTTCAAATAAAGCGAAGAGGTTTTCTGCACTCGGCACTTCTTAAACGGCTTTTCCTTTTACAAGGTAACAACGCATTAAATATTGGTTTTACAATTTTAGCCCTGAACTAAAATACACCATCAACATTAAGTCCCCTGCTTAGCACGTAATAGTTACACTATTGCGTGGTAAGCACTAGATGGTGACAAATAAATATAAAATTTATGAGACAAAGTTAGATGTTACCAGGAGAGATAGGTTGGCCTGTCTTTGGAACATGTCAAGTTCAAGAGGCATCCAGGTGAGTGTTCCCCTAGCATGATGTCGGTTGGCCCCAGGTAGATTATGCATACGGTTGGTTGGGATTTCAAACTATTCATGACGATATCATAATCCTCGACTCCGATGTAGACGAGCCCTATCATGAGAAATATCTTAAAAAATGTTGGTGAAGCAATTTCTGAAAAGATGTTGAAGCAGCTCCCGAAGATAGCGTTGACGTAGCTTCCGAAAAGCGTGTTGAAGCGGCTCGGATGTTGAAGTGACTTCCGAAGAGGATGTCAAAGCGGGTTCTGGAGAGGACTCTAGTGAAGGCGCCCTTGGTCCTTATTCATGTTGTAACTTCCATTTGTTATATCACGTGCGTTGTGCTTTCGTGAACAAGAGATCCAAGAGTCGTATTTGTTAGGTGCGGAGGCTCTATCTCCAATCAATGGCGCGTGTGATGTGATTAGACACGTCCGAAGAAGTAATTACAATATGGGAGTACCGCGTGCACTAGCTCGCTGCTTCCTGATTCCGTGAAAGGATTTCCCAAGATATGAAAATTACAGATGGGGAAACTTCTTTCTGGGATCTAGGCTGAGATAGCGATTGAGGGGTTGTTTCGTCATTGAAGCAGCTGCACTTCAGGGTACGAATGACGTTTGCCCTAAGAAGCATGTACTGACTGCTTGATGATTTCTTTCATTCATTTTGATCTTTTTGATTGTGATGATGATATGCTTGCATGGGCACAATCCTTCGGAGCCGTTAAGTGAAGTAGACAATCTGAGAGACCTTCCGTTGTCGACGTGCCAGTATAAGCCTTCAAGGACTTCATTTCAAGCAACATTTTTTGAATCGTCTTCTGAATCTTGGATGGTTGTATGGAACGGGATGCTATGAGCAGTCCCCAGTTATACTTCAGAATCGATGGCGTGACTGGACACGTGAAAATATCTCTGATTTGTACTTTGGAGTCTTTGATGCACATGTACGTCTTCATGTTGATAATTCTCTGCGGCTCGTAAAGCTTCAACAGTGATGATTGTTGATATTAGAAATAAACCGGTTGAGGGACGTGAAGGCATCCTGTGCTGGCAGTCCCCAGGTGTAATTACCCAGAGCTTATTTTCTCTTGAAAGACGTATTTCAATTGAATTTGCTGGTAAGGAGTTGAAGCGGCTTCGACCTCTGAATAGAGCGCTGAAGTGGCTTCGGGAAAGAGTGCTGATGCGGCTTCGGGAGAGAGAGCGTTGAAGCGGCTTCAGGAGAGAGCGTTCATTGAAGCGGCTTCTGGAGTGTGCATTGAAGCAGTGTCGAAGCAGCGTCGAAGCAGCTTCTTCTGGATAGAGCGTTGAAGCGGCTTCTTCTGGAGAGAGCGTTGAAGCGGCTTCTCCTTCAGTTTGATTTTCCCGTGCAAATTACATGCTTCTTGATTGACCGTCTCTCTTGTGTTGAAGAAGTCCTGACTGACGGTAGTGGTTGTTGCTATGGTGAATCTCTGGCTGGTATCAATCAATGAGCAACAACGATTCTTGGGAACAGTTGTGATCAGAAGATGCGCGGTAGCTACTTGCACGAACTTGGTAGTCTTCACATAATGGTAGAGATCGTCTCGTTATTGGAGAGAGAAACCGATGATGGAACCGATAACTTCCTTCCTCATGGAATGGAGAAGCGGGAGACAGTCCCCTTCTCACGAGTATCTACTAAGCTTTCATCTTGTCTTGATAGAAGTTGTCCCGCTGGGTTTTCTAAGAAATAATTTGGATGAGAGTTGGAGTTGAACCCAATGTTGACGAGGATCATACGAGTTGCTGATCATGAGGCCGTCTTTGTGTCTGGGCTTGCGTCTCTCCAAATTCATCATCTTTGAGATAGGTAGTGCTAAGCAGTCTCCAGCGACGCTCCTTTGCCTTTATCATCTTTGCATCGTGTCTTTGAGGAGTAGGGAAGTTCCCTCATGCGAATGACTTAACTAACATGTTGTGCAAATATGATGAAGCTCTTGACATGGAGAGTTTGTATCTACCTTTTAAGTCTCAAGTGCGACCTCCTTTGGTAATGCAACTACTCCTTCTACGAGAGGCGAAATTCTGAAAGCGTCTCGCACTGATGTTGTTGTCGACAAGCCAGATATTGTATGTCATGGTCGTTGTTTTGTAAGTGGGCGATTTTGGACACGCAGGATGTTGTATCTCGATGGTTTTTCTCTTGCTGATTCAGTGAAACCGCTTATAGAAGGTTGAAGGTTGTATTGCATGTTGGTCCGACGTGTCGAAGAGGCTTTATCCTCCATTCATGTCATGATCAGCGTGACTGGGTGCACTGTTTCTGAGGAGGTGGTTTAAAACTGGGAGTTCCACTGAGATGTGTTTATGAAGATTGAATTCAATGCTTCCTGGTTCTATGAAGGGTTTTCTAAAATCCAGAAGCTGCAAGATGAAACATTCCCTCCGTGGACTTCATTGCTCGGCAAGAGGAGGAGATCGAGAGGCTATCCTTGGAATTTAAGCTGAAGCAGGCTGTTCTCCGCAAAATGAAAGACGCTCTTTCCAAAAAGAATGAGTTGTTGCTGAAAGACTTCCCTTGAATATTTGCGCATTTTCTTTCATATTTCCTTTTTAGGTGTTTTGAGTGATGTAAGGAATTCCTTTCACAGTTTGATTTTCTGGTTTTTGAACTAGTAGGTGATTGAATTTTTGAATTGGTTTATTTTTGAGATAATTTTATGAATGACTTTCTAAAAGGAATTATGTTTGAATCGGCTGAAAGCCGACATTCTGGTTTTCGATCATTCTAAGTATCTCTTAAAAATTGCAAATGTTGCATAAAATGGGAAACATGTAAAAGGAAGATAACTTGGTGTCTAAGAAAAACTGCATCATTGACTTCCTTCCTCAATGTGGGACGCATGAGTCAAGTCCCCAGCAGGATTTTAAAAGGTAAAATTGTTTAACGAAACTTACTTGTTCACAAGATCTCGGTTGAACGAGACTTGAATTCTCCAAGATGATCGCTTCGAATCCAAGTTGTTATGGCGCGTCTCGAGAAACCCGAAGTTGGTTCGATCACTTCGATGAAACTGCGCACGTTAATCTTCGGAGAAAGGGGGTAACTCTCCTGAGTTAATATTCCTTTGGAGAATATGCTTCAGGCCGTTACATTCACTGGTAAAGTGATGAATGAATCTGCGGCAGTGGTAATACCTCGGGTCCGTCATCTCTTGATCATTTGGATGTTCGTTGTTTCGCTGAAACATTCTTCCTAACAGAGTGATTCGCTCAAACTGCGGATTCTTTCTCGACATGATGACGCGGGCATCGTTATCTTCTTGAGGCTGCTCTCTTGAGGTGTCGGCTCCAGTAGACCTGAAGATGTCCTGGGCTCGCTCCTCGCTCCTATCCGGGTTGACATAATAGGCGAACCCTTTATGATGATTTGAAGATGTGTCAAGCCTCCTTTGTTATCGTAGATGTACGAATTCTCGGAATTACACCATATTCTGGATCTACACGTTTTGTTGATGAAGTGATAGCGGATACTCCTGATCTTAAATTGGTAGCAGTGGTGGAATAAAGATAGAACTTTTCTTTTGTGACCTCTGCAGGTGTCTTCCCAGGACTCCACTAGTGTTGAATTTGTTGTCGACTATCTGTATATTGAAACAACGGCTACGCGAATCTTCACTTCGTCTTTCTGAGTGTGGACCCTTTGAGGCATTTCTGGCTTGCTCCATACAACACTTGTGGTGTTGCAGAAAAGGTGATTGCTCCATACGGATCTCGAGAGAAGCCGTTGCGTTCTTCTAAGTAGTAGTCACGTCTTGTGTCTCCACGCGGCTTTCTGGTCCTTTCATCTGGGAGATTTACTGGTGCTCAGCTATCCAAGGTATTTCCAGTAGCATTGCTTGAAAGAGCATTTTTGTGAAGCTTCTTAGCGAACGAAACACCGGAATTGAAATTGGGTGTTGAACCTAAATTGAATTTAATGATTGAATTGAATCTAAGATCTACCCTTTTGAAATTGAGAAAAACTGGAATGAATCTTGAGAAACTGATTTTGCAACCGAGAGGTCAATCTCCCAATGTGGTCGCCAATTGTTTGGGGGTAAAAACTAATTCTGCTGTTTTTGGTAAACTTGGGTGTGTTGATAAGAAACGAATTCAAACCCTAAACAATGCACTGCACGGGAGTACTTTTAGATTCGAGAGATCAATATGTAAGACTCTGGCCTAAACCAAGAAATGGTCGTTCCAGATTCAATTCGTTCACAAAGTGAAGGAGAAGGGGTTGATCTTAGGGAGGGAAGCGAAGAAGGTGTTTGAGATCAAAATGTTGAATTATGAAGGTGTGGTTGTTTTATGACTTGTATCATAATGTGGAACTGGCTTGCAGAATGTAAGCTATCAGTTCTTGGTGTTTTCTGGATACTGTGTTAACAACACTTGTGTTGTTCGTTTGAATGGGTTGAAAACCTATTTATACAAGTCATTGAGCGCACCCTGATTTCTTAGGAAGTGGAGGAAGTTAAGTAGTGGAGAAGTGGGTTTGTGCGGAAAGTGGTGATCATGTTTCCGTTATGAGGGAGGACTGATCACACAGTTCACCCACTACTCTCATTACTGTTAATCGTCCGTCTTTCCTGAAACTTTCTCGTAATGGGCGCGTTGCACGCCCCACGCTGTAAACCTCCAGACCAATACCCCAGTGAGCATCCCACAGTTTGTGACATGTTTGATGTCTCAAGTGAATATGTCAAGTCATGTGACTTGCTGCTAAAATCAGCACGTAGTGCTTTTAGGTTAAATAACAAATTATTTATAAAACCGATATTTGTGAAGCATTGTTGTAAAGCATCGCTTTCGATTAAGCAGCTGAAAGTAATCGATGTGTTAGAAGCATCGCTATTTTTGAGCTCGATTGAATCAGTCACGAATTGAGCGTCTTAAAAGGAGCGTGATCGTCCTCTTTCAGGGAGTTGGTAAGAGTTACGCACGCATCCCAAAGAGTGGCCGGTCGGGCCTTCTAGGAGAGTGGCGACTGGTAGCCATTTTAAAATCCTATCGGTCTATCGAGATTAAATGTGGACCGCTAAAATTGGCTAGCCAAGTTAAGTGGTTGAAACAATTTGTGGAAGTTAATTACTGCTGCTGAATCATACAAGTAGCGTGAATAACCACTATTCGAGTGATCGTTCGGGGCCACATAAGCAAGCCTTGGCCTGGACGATCGTTCTTCATGGAAGAGGGGGCGCTAGTGATCACAACGCTATCTTGTTGGCTTTCTGAAACTAAATCTACACCATCCAACTAGGCTGGAGAAGTAGGATGGTCGTGATCGATTTGAAGCAGTTTCAAACTGCTTCTGACGCAACTTAGGGTTTGGGGGCCGATCGACCAACTCCCTTTTGAGCGATCAATTCGAGGCGCTGCGTTTGGGTTTGAGTAGATCGATCGACTATGTACAAAGGTGGGTTGCCAGCGAGCATGCTGATATCCCCTGGTGTAGATGGTGGATTTTCGACAAAGGCTAAAATCGTAAACCCATAATTATACGAACTCCTGATCCAGCAATCAGATGTGAGTATTGAGACACGGGTCTCTCATCGAATCCTCTGACTGAGAATACTTTCTTTCGTAGTACATGTAGATATGTAGTCTCTCGGCTGGACAACGACATATCTCATGAACACTGAACATTTCAGTAATTATTTCTATATAGAATCACGAGATTGACGGCTCCTAGACAGCTTGCTATGCTAGTATAGAGCGATAACGTCTTCAGTATACAAACAACAAGTTTTTCCTGACTATATAGAGGATATGAAGATCCAGCAAGCTCATGTCAGAGTAGTTAATGCTCCTAGACAGCTTGCTCTACTAGTATAGAGCCATATGTTAGTTATTCCTAAATTCTTGGATTCATCAACTGAATTTCCGAAAATATTCAAATATTTTCGCATTATTTCGTTACTTCAATCTATGGTTCTTCCCAGCAGAATTCCACGGGTTAGTAATAAATATTCAACGCACGGGCGTCAGAGCTACCTCAGAGTAAGCCCCGGATCAAAAGGTGCAAGTGTACTCAACGATGATGCATTAACAATCACCGCACGAACGAGTATTTCAAAATACGACGAAACGATGAACCTATGCAAAATAGGAAGGAAAATAATAAATAATTAAATATTGACCAAGGAGTTGGGGGATTGGGCTCACCGGCCGGCCGTGTCGTGGCCAATCCCACGCCAGTTTTATATTTTATCATATGTTTTGTTATTTTCCTTGATCTTATGAAAATCCTTTCATTTGAACAAATATCCTTCGTTTTGAGGAAACTCCTCAGTTTCATGGTGTTTCCTTCGCACCAAGAAAATAATATAAAATTAGAAAAAACATTGTGGGGCCGTGATTATTGGCCAACCGGCCATGCCTTGATCCCGGTCGGGCCCACACCTCATGGTTCCTCATTATTTTATTTTTATTTTCCTAATCTCATGAAAATTCCTTAATCTTATGGTATTTTCATAAATCCATGAAAAATATAATATAAAATTAGAAAATCCCGTGGGACCGGGCCCAATCCGGCCGGCCATGCTCTAGCCGGTCCCACACGTCCCTTTATTTTATTATTATTATTTTAAGTTTTCCTTGATCCCATGAAATTCCTTGATTTCATGGTATTTCTCTCAAATTATGAAAATTCCTTCAAATCATGGAAGAAATACATAAAAATACATAAAATTAGGAAAAACGCACGGGACCGGGCCCCAGCCGGTCCCACACGCCCTTATTTTTTTATTTTTTAATATTATTTGCTTCCTTGATCCCATGGAAACTCTTTCACTTCAAGGAAAGTCCTTGATTTCAACAAATTCCTTTATTTCATGATATTTTCAAAAATTCATGAAAAATAATATAAAATTAGGAAAAGCACCACGGAATCGTAATCACTGGTAGGCCGGCCATGCCTTGTCCTCAATGGTCCCACGCTTCAACATTCCTTCATTTTATAATTATTTTCCTTCATCTCATGAAGTTTCCTCAGTTTCAGCAAAACCCTGATTTTGTCATATTTTCTCGAATGGTTGCTCAAACGCACGCCAGCAAATATCAAAATTCTCAAGCCTGAGACATGGACGTGTTGGTGATGTTAGCATGTTACCTTGACCGACCAAGGTTGTCTCTTTGGCTTGTAAGAAGACGGTCCCACATATTTTCACAATTTGACCTAATTTGCGCAATTGCACGTATTACGTCAAAAACTCTTCCAAATAATTTTGGAATTTCATGGAGTGATCGTCAGTTGATCCCGTGATGACCCAGGGACGGTTTCATGACCCCTTGGTCGGTCCCTCACCTCTTCATAATTAATTAGGTTTTATCACCTAATGCTCAGACGAGCATTTTTCGAATAAATGATTAAACCAGCATTTAATCATTCTTTCATCAACAAATCGGCAACTCTTCAAGAGACCTTGGTATTTGCTCACATGAGCATATGGGCGCTACATGGTCGATCCATGATCCCATGTAGCCAATCCCTCCTTCATTCCATGGTTGATTTTGAAATAAACCATCAATTGGTCATCAATTGATCAAATTAGGGTTTCTGAGTCCAAGGATCATAATTCCAGATTCGAACACTAATAACTTTACGACGATCTCATGATCATTATTCTTATTAATTATGCTCGGTTCAACTACCAGTATTCTAATTAATTTTTTATTTTGGTCACGCTACCAATAATTCATCAGACGAGCAATACTTGCTCAGATAAGCAATATTTTCTCAAATCAAGGAATATTGGTTCAACTATCAATATTCAACAATTCAGAACAGTACTTGCTCGCCTCAACTATCAACGTGAGAATTATACTTCTGTCTCAACAGACACGCTCAATTCATGAGTTTCATAACATTTTGCAAAATCATGTTCAACTCAGCAAATACATGGACTCATCGTCCCATAAAATCATGAAGTTAACAACTGACTTATTAACCACGAGACGTCAATCGTGTCACATGGGGGATATTAACTAGGGTTTTGGTCCGGCGGTCTACGACACGTGTGTTCGTACACATGATGGAATGTGAGCAAGTCGTGCAATCAGTTGAAAGAGTTAACAAAGTAGTGGATGGAAAATCGACCAAGTCTCCGCACGATGAGAAACTGGTTTCAAACACGATTTCCATTTCCCCACTCTTTGATTCCATCAACTGTCACACTTCATGGGATCATAGTGTCTACAATTCCAGCAATATAAATAAGTCTTTGAAATCATGATTGAATATACAAGAATCTCACGTCTCACAGACAACACGAGATCAAAACCTCATCAATTGAGCAATTACTCTCAACTGAGCAACTTCAATCATTCAAAACTTATCTTATTCAGAATACACAACACACATTTCTCAGCTTCCCTCCTACAGATCAACCCATCCTCTCTTATGACCGAATTTACTCTGGAACGACCATTGTCTTGGTTTAGGCCGGAGTACTACAGATTGATCTCTCGAATTCAAAGCACTCCCTTCTTGCAGTGCATCTGTGTGAGGTTGAACATTTCGCTCGGTTCAAGGAGTCTCCTCCGTACGGTCGTCTCCTCAATTCCGTGAAAACCAGCAAATCGTTTTGCTCCATCCACAGATTGGCGACCACAGTGGGAGATTAATCTCTCGGTTGCAATCTCAAGCTTTCACAAGATGGTTGATCTTAGGTCACGTACGATCGCAGATCCTAACACAAACAATGGTAACACCAGCAACAAAAACAATGTGGATATCCCGGAAATAATTCCGGCCTCTAACATCGGCAGTGATAATATTACTCCTCCACATGCTAACACGGAAGGTCATCCTCTGTTCGGCCGACACCCTGAGGAAGTCAGAGGAAACCCACCACCTATCATTGTTGATCTCATCAAAGTGCAAGAGACCCTTGCACAGAATCAAACTGATATGGCTACTACACAGAAAGAGCTTTAATTATCTGAAGACTCTCATTGACAAGATGTCAGAGAAAAGTCAAGAAATAGGAAAAGAGAAGGAAAAATCCTCAGGCGCTGATCTTGAGGTAATTCCGACTCATATAGTGGATGATGATGAAGTCCATAAAGCTGCAGACGATCCATCAGCAAAGGAATCATCGAATTTCATTACTCGGGAATATTTGGAACGCCTTCTGGAAAACCGTGGAAAGGACAAGATCCCACATGTCCATCGTCACCAGCATCCATACCCTGCTGCTACATAGAGGATTCCTCTTCCAAAAGGTTATATCTCTCCAACCTTTACTTTGTACGACGGAACCGTCAATGCTCGGGAACATGTTTCTCGGTTCCTAGAAGCTTTGGGTGAACATGAGCATAACCATGTTGTCCGCCTCAAAGAATTTTCAAAGTCCTTGAAAGGAAGGGCGTACACCTGGTACAACAACATCGCACCAGGAACTATCAACAGTTGGGGAGAAATGGTTAATGCTTTCTACATGAAGTATTTCTTCGTTTCAGAGCAAGTCACCCTCTCTGATCTCGGAAGGATGTTTCAAAATAACAACGAACATCCTAACAATTATGTGAAAAAGTTCAGAGTTCAAGCGCTGGAACGTCACAGAGCAGCAACTTGTGGACTTATGTATCAACGGAATGATTCCAGTCTACATAGCCTTATTGAAGAATCTCAGGTTTCAGACCTTCTCAGAACTCCATGAAGCAGCCAAGAGGTCGGCAACTACTGAACCTGCTCTGCTAGAAAGGACTAAGACTGCAAAATCTGAAGAACCACGAGAGACCAGAGGCAGTAACAGACGTTTGATCAACAAACAATACAACCTTCAAACTTCCACAAATGTTGTTGCGGAAGGGAGCAAACGGAAAGATGAACCACAACGCAAGCATACTTCCTCAACCCCTTCAAAGGCGCAAAAGAAAGATAATGTGCAAGCTCCTCCTCAACACATGGAAGATCCAGAAGCACCTGATTTCCCCTGCTCCATTGAAGAAGTTATCGAATTACTGGATGCCTGGATTTAAGACGCCGCAATCAAGTTGCCATATGTCAAGAAGGAACCAACTGAAGAGGCCATGGAAAATCCTCGCTATTGTCGCTTTCATAGATTTGTCAGCCATCTCACAAGTGATTGAAAAACTTTGAAGCGTATATTTAAGGAAAAGGTAGAATCGGGAGAACTCAACTTGGGGACTTAAGGAGTACACAAAGATCCCCTTCTCGTCAGAACCTTCACTCTTTCTGAACCTCCCATCAAAGAGGCAGTTCAATCCTTAATTGAGCACATCTGTGAATTGATATACTTATCAAAAGCTCAAGAAAAGACATGTTTGCTGAATTAAACCACATCGTGTCAGGCAAGCGTCTACTGATTCAAGAGACATTCACCGAGCCTCCAGTAACGGACAAAGAAATGTATGATCGGGGACTGCTCACCACAGTGCACATCAAAGGAAACGAGTTCAAGAGAGCATTTTTTGATGTCGGCACTGCCGTCAATATCATCCCTCTGAAAACTCTCAGAGCCGCTGGCATTACTCGACAAGAAGCTACTCATGCCCCCATGGAAATCAGAGATCACGAAGGAGTTTCCAGAGACGCGTACGGCTACCTCGTACTCAAAGTCAAAGAAAATTTGGTCTGCACTGAGACCAAGTTTTACATAATCCGAGAAGATCCAGGATATGACATGATTCTTGGATGCACATGGATTAATGATGGGAAGGTGACACTGACACCTTCAATCACACATCTCTCCGTTGAAGGAACCTCTGACTCAGAGGAAGAAAAAGAAGATATCTCACCATTCGAGTATATGGAGGAGGTCAAAGCCTTGACAGAACTTACACAAAGGCCTGAGGAACATCCAAACACTTTCGTCAAGAGATTTCACACTCAGGAAAGTCTTATTCCTTCTCATGTGCCCATATCGTCAGTTTTCAAATATGCTTATCTGGTTCAAGGGCTTCACTCCACAAACAATTTAGCAATCGCAAGATGCTATGAGTGGATAATCTCGCCTCAGCAATATTTCACCCAATGGTTGAGTCCAGAATCTCTTCAAGTTGATCATCCTATCAAAAGATTCATTGCTTAAGATGTGGCTAAGCATGACCGACATTACGAGGGATACTCCTTCCTGTACGAGTGTCCATATGTGCCACAACCGCGGAATCCCACCAAACGAGGAATTCCGAATCAACAGAAGATATTCAAAGCGCGGACGACCAAACCTAACAAATTATGTGAAGGGGACCTGGTTCTCAAAGCAGCTCAGCATGGTATTCATTCTACAAGGAACTCCAATTTGGAAGGACCATTTATGGTTCCTAAGTCCATAACCGGGGGATACTACAAACTGATCAACACAGACGGCAGAACCCTACTAGTAATGCACGAGAATTGGCTTAAGGCGTTTGACTGAAATTATCAAACATCTGAGGTACTGGGCGTTTGAAGCATCCATGACGTTTGGGTTTGGCATTTATGATTTTCTTTCATTGTATTTCAATTCCTCCAAAACGTTTTCAATACTTGCAATCAGTATTTGAATTCAACAATTTATCAAAATTCAATTCATATTTCTTAAAAGAAAATCTCCATCAAATCCAAAAGAAAATCCTTAACCATCTACCAATCCAAAACTAGCTAATATCAAAACCCAAACAAAACCTCACATCTCTCAGAAGTTAAGAAGTTCAAGAGATCATGAAAAATAAAATCAAAGAAAATCAGCAAAAAAGGATTTTCGCTCCTCTACATCCTTCAAGGCCTGCAAAGCCGCCTTATCCTTGTTCAACTCTTCGGTCAGCCTGGCAATATTGTCTTCTTTCTCCATCATAGCATCATTGGTAAAGGGTATGTTGTTCTCACATGAGTCCTTGATATCGTTCATTTTCTTACGAAGCCACTTCACATTGAAGCCAAGTCTTTCTGAATTCTCCAAATTAAACTCCCAATCAAAGAGTATATCTGGAGTCACAGTATTTCTGGACCTAGTGCATATATCACTCACGACACGCAAGATAATACATGCTTGCATTGTTAAGGCATAAGCACGTCCAGGGTTCTTATCAACAATCATGTGACCAAACTTCTTCCATATTTTCTCATACAAACCTGCATATCCAATGGGAACGCTGAATCCACCAAATAGTTCATGATACGGGAGTGAAGCATCAAATGGAGTATCAAAAGAAACTCCTGCACTTGGATATTCATGCACCACTATACGGTTCTCAATTACTGGGGCAGCTTCTACAATCAGGGCAACAATATTCTCTACCGGTGTTTCAGTTTCTTCTATCACTGAAGCAGCAACAATCTGGGTTTCCACAACTTCAGTGACAACCTTCTCATGGCTTTGAAGTTTAGGGATGGTTGTTTCTTCATCAATAACTCCATGATAGTCCAATTTATCCTCGTTGGATTCAATATCCTCAACTTCGGTATTTGACACCTAATACGAAGATTACATGAGGTTAGAGTCATTTGAACATGAAACCAAGTGAGATTATAAAATATAGTATACAATCAATGTAACATCATCAAAGTTCATCATTATGCACCCAATATATGAGCAAATAGCATGAAAGTCATGAAGATACGTTTTACGGTAACCTCGTCTGAAGAAACTGTACTCTGCCATGTACTAGAAGACAAACTGGGAGCAATCTACAAGGAATCTGAAGATGGGTTATATATCATTCTCTTCATATGGATTTCCACTACAACATGTCAAAATTTCATAACAATCCGATGAACGAGCAGGAGATGTTGCTAAAACATTGAGCAACATACCATCTGAAAAAGTTCTGAAAGTCTCCTGGAAGTTTACTATTTCGCCTTTTTCAGGCCCTGAACGTGCTCAAAACTTAAAAATCTTCTTTCAAAAAGCTTGGAAATTTTCCGGGCTTGAATATGCATATGCAGATCATGAAAATCCGACTCCATATGATAAGGGTTGTATTGTACGGCGTTTTTGCTAAAAAACTGAGTTCTAAATTTTCTGACAACGAATTTCGACTAAGTTTTTCGTGTATACACATGGATTCTCATTCATTCATTCATTCACAAATCAGAACTTTCATACTTCTATTAAGAGGATTCAAGACATGTACTTACTTGGTGAGTCTCCGAAGTGTTCGAGGAAATGGTATTATCCGTGTTAACGACAAGGGGCTCATTACTTCTATTCTCTGATTCTTTGGAAGTTCCTTCGTCTCTATTCTCATAGGATGGCCGAGCATCAGCACCCTCCGTCTCCATGACAACATCCTCCTGGACACATCCTCAACAATCAACATTTTATCTAAAAAGCATCATAATTGAATATGCGAAGGGATACTTACGGCTTCTTCTTCATCTCTCAGATCAGGAATTGTTGCAGGAAACCGAAGACCATCGATACTTGATGGAGTAAAATTCTGCAACAGAATAACAACATTGGTTTCATGATCCTAATAATGTGGGCGAGAAAGAAGTCACAACAAGGATAATACCGAGAACTCACCAAAGAACCAACTGGGGACTTTATGGTATTAGGTAACAGCTTATAACTTTTGTTCCTTCCTTCTCCACCGTGAACAATCGCTTCAGTTTCTGAGAAATCTACACGGATTCGAGGTCTTACATTACGACAGTCGTATGGTAAAATTCAGTAACATAATTAGAATACAGTTCTCATAACTTCATGAAGATTATACGAAGAAACATACCTGAGAAGACCCTGGAGACGATTTTCGTTTATCACCAGAGAGATACTTCAATCTTGGTCGTCCAGAAATCATCTCAGTAGAAGGAGGATCCTTCACTGGAGGCTGACCAGCCATCACGTAATCACGCAATCGCTGAAGTTGTTGATCCCAAAAGTCTATATAACCTGGAGTTACATATGCAAATCTCTCGGAGCAAGGGAACCAGTAATTACTTCCTTCCATATGAGTATGGTCTAAATGGGTTCTAAGCTGTTCAACTGATGGCTTCCTCCTTCGAAAAGTTGGAATACACTGATTCATACCCATTTATCGAGCTGCTCTTTCAATATTATATTCCTCTACTGAGAGTCCTCCGTATATAGCCGATATCAAATGACCATGGGTGCAACTCAACATGAAAGATCTTTCGCCATCACTCAGATTTGCACCAAACATCAGCATCACACTCTCTCCAGTATTGAAAGTTGTTGGCTGGGAAACATAAGCAGGAACTGACACCCATGGGCGGAAGTTGAACTCAGATTCATCATCTAACACATCAATGAGGCGTGCTTTAGACCGAGGATGCTTTGTAGACCAACGCATGATCCTGGCGTTATCTTTTTCAGAGAAAACGTGACGAGCATCAACATTTGGTCCTTGCAAAATATTACGTGGAATAGGCGCATAATTCTTGAAGTGCTCCCACATCAAAGCTTGAAGAAACATCGTATTGGCGTAGCACTCAATCTTCATAAAGTCATTCGATACACTGGAGTCTATAACCAAGGAGTCTATGTTAGAATACAAAGAACCCAGGAACATGCTACCTATTGGGAGTTGCTCACCTTGAGCCATCTTGATAGCAAAATGGATCACGAAGGGCTTAAACAAGTTTCCACTGTCTTCAAATATGTCTCTCGACAGCCATAAACATAAGAAGGAAGCGATGGGTAATATATCGACGACGGGACTATCAGAAACCTCGTATTTCGGCCACCAGCGTGTCAACCAGTGAGCATAGCAACCTTTATTGCCAGACGCCTTATTCACTTCCTCCATTGCAGCTGTCAAGATGTTAGAAACCGCAGCCTCCTCATCTGAAATATCCCCAGGGAGATCGCCCGTAATTGAGAGATGCATCAAAGCATCCACGTCCTCTAAGGTAACGGTAAAATCTCCCCATCTGCATATAAAGGTGTGAGTGGGAATACACCAACGAGAAAGTAGAGCCACAATACCTCTCGCATCATGGAAAATGAATAAGTCTCCAGAAGCCTGAATAGCTCTCGTCACTTGCGCCTTATCGAGCGTAGCCCTGACATGAGGGAAACCCAGCATATGTCTCGCCCATCCAGAGAACTTTTCCAAAGGTCGTCGATAAAGCTTAAACTATATGATTGATGCAAGGAAGATCCCTCGTTCAAGACAAAACCGGATCACTGTCTTAGGAGTCACCAATTTCTTCTGAGTAACATTTCTGGGATTTATCAGAAGACGATACACTAGAGATTTGAGATGATTTTCAGTTTCCTTCTCAACCTCCGCAAAAAATGCATCGTCTATATTCGGGACATTCTTAATTCCAGAGGCTTCATCCTCTTCTTCGGCAACGGAAGTCTCATCCATGCATATCTCATCTCTGGAGGTATCATCATCAATACACATTTCGTTCCTTGGAGTGTCATTAGCTTGGGAGTTGGACATCTTTGCTGAGTAGCTGTAAAGTTCACACTACATTCTACTTCAGTATGTCGCCCAGATATAAATCAAGGAAGTACAAGCATCTAATGGTAATTCTTAACTCTTACCTTTTATGATTCCACTAGCAGTAGTGATAGTAATACAAGAGTTAACACCTCAAAATCGAACGAAACTCAGATTTTTCATAAAATCATAAAAATTTCCACTGCGTGAAGATTTACCATGGAATTATGAAAACTAAAACATTATTTTATCATAAATAATTGTTTACTTTGAACATTACTCAAAATCAAACCTGGGTTTTAAAAATATATGAACAATAACTCACGTTTTTACTTTTGTGAGTGATAACTCATGCAAAAAAAGAAACTTTTTTCCGTGAAAGCATGTCACGGTTTTGTATGCAAATATATTTTTCATGGACAGTCCATAATCTTATATAAAAAAAAAAACTTTTTTCCTTCGTATCGTCCGTCTTTAAAACGAAGGTTTATTTCAATTTTGTGAGATCTCACACCTTATAAGATAAAGTTTTGATTTACATGAAAGCTCATAAACAAAATTTTATCACTGGACACAAGTTCATGTATAAAAAAGTTCCTTAGTACTATCGTCATTCTCTAAAACGAAGGTTTATTTCGGTTTCATGAAAATTCACTCCTTTTATGATAAAAACCTTGGTTCACATGAAAGCTCATAAACTAAGTTTTATCACTGGACCTAGGTCTAAATATATTAAAAAAAAATTCCTCCTAAAACAGGGACTATTATTAGTTTTCAAAACTAACGATCAAGCGAACATACGTTTTCAAAAACTGAGGGTTTTTCAACAAAACTCGCACTAATATATGCGCATATATGATTTCAACATGATCACTTCATGAAACTCATATAAACATCAGAAAAAAAAAATTGCGCTTACCTGGTCGGCGTCGGCCGGAGTCTGGTCGGTCAGTGATCGGACGGCGGCGACGGCAAAAAAAAGTTCTCCTCTTGCTGTTCACGTGAAGAAAATAGAGAGGTGATGAAGGCTCTAGTCGTGAAAAAATAAAAAAAAGGGATTAATTACTTTTATACCATATTTTATTTCCAAAACCTAATTTTATAAGGATTTCCTTATTTAGGCCCGGCCCACGAATCCTAAACGACCAAGGTCCCGTCATCCAAATCAGCGGTTCAACACCAATTTATGCTCATCAAACGATGCTCTATCATGCCACTGGGATCCTCATTCAAGTCATGGTTTGCTCGTACTATTGAAATCCGGTAACGTCTTAACTTACAACTAAGTTCAATTAGTTGTACTGTTTATGACCGGAAAATCACCATTCAATGCTGACTGAGGAACACGGCTTTCCTCACTAAGCAGGGGAATTAATGTAGATGGTCTTTTCGACAAAGGATAAAATCGTAAACCCATAATTATACGAACTCCTGATCCAGCAATCAGATGTGAGTATTGAGACACGGGTCTCTCATCGAATCCTCTGACTGAGAATACTTTCTCTCAGAGTACGTGCAGATATGTAGTCTCTCGGCTGGACAACGGCATATCTCATGAACACTGAACATTTCAGTAATTATTTCTATATAGAATCACGAGATTAACGGCTCCTAGACAGCTTGTTCTGCTAGTATAGAGTGATAACGTCTTCAGGATACAAACAACAAGTTTTCCCTGACTATATAGAGGATATGAAGCTCCAGCAAGCTCATGTCAGAATAATTAATGCTCCTGGACAGCTTGCTCTGCTAGTATAGAGCCATAAGTTAATTATTCTTAAGTTCTTGGATTCATCCACTGAATTTCCGAAAATATTCAAATATTTTTGCATTATTTCGTTACTTCAATCTATGGTTCTTCCCAGCAGAATTCCACGGGTTAGTAATAAATATTCAATGCACAGGCGTCTGAGCTACCTTAAAGTAAGCCCCGGCTCAAAAGGTGCAAGTGTACTCAACGATGATGCATTAACAATCACCGCACGAACGAGTATTTCAAAATACGACGAAACGATGAACCTATGCAAAATAGGAAGGAAAATAATAAATAATTAAATAGTGACCAAGGTGCTGAGGGATTGGGCTCACCGTCCTGCCGACCGTGTCGTGGCCAATCCCACGCCAATTTTATATTTTATCATATTTTTTGTTATTTTCCTTGATCTTATGAAAATCCTTTCATTTGAACAAATATCCTTCGTTTCGAGGAAACTCCTCAGTTTCATGGTGTTTCCTTCGCACCAAGGAAATAATATAAAATTGGGAAAAACATTATTGGGCCGTGACTATTGGCCAACCGGCCATGCCTTGATCCCGTCCGGCCCCACACCTCATGGTTCCTCATTATTTTATTATTATTTTCCTAATCTCATGAAAACTCCTTAATCTCATGGTATTTTCATAAATCCATGAAAAATATAATATAAAATTAGGAAAACCCGTGGGACCGGACCCAAGCCGGCCGACCATGCCATAACCGGTCCCACACGTCCCTTTATTTTATTATTATTATTATTTTAAGGTTTCCTTGATCCCATGAAATTCCTTGATTTCATGGTATTTCTCTCAAATTATGAAAATTCCTTCAAATCATGGAAAAAATACATAAAAATACATAAAATTAGGGAAAACGCACGGGATCGGGCCTCAGCCGGCCGACCATGCCTCAGCCGGCCGACCATGCCTCAGCCGGTCCCATATGCCCTTATTTTATTATTTTTTAATATTATTTGCTTCCTTGATCCCATGTAAACTCTTTCACTTCAAGGAAACTCCTTAATTTCAACAAATTCCTTTATTTCATGATATTTTCATAAATTCATGAAAAATAATATAAAATTAGGAATAGCACCACGGGACCGTGGTCACTGTACGGCCGGCCATGACTTGGCCTCAGCGGTCCTACACTTCAACATTCCTTCATTTTATAATTATTTTCCTTCATCTCATGAAGTTTCCTCAGTTTCAGCAAAACCCTGATTTTGTCATATTTTCTCGAATGGTTGCTCAAACGCACGCCAGAAAGTATCAAAATTCTCAGTACTGAGACACGGACGTGAGCATGTTACCTTGACCGACCAAGGTTGTCTCTTTGGATTATAAGAAGCCGGTCCCATGTATTTTCACGATTTGACCTAATTTGCGCAATTGCACGTATTAGGTCCAAAACTCTTCCAAATAATTTTGGAATTTCATGGAGTGATCGTCAGTCGATCCCATGATGACCCAGGGAAAGTTTCATGACCCCTTGGTCGGTCCCTCACCTCTTCAGAATTAATTAGGTTTTATACCTAAGGCTCAAACGAGCATTTTTCGAATAAATGATTAAACCAGCATTTAATCATTCTTTCATCAACAAATCACCAACTCTTCAAGAGACCTTGGTATTTGCTCACATGAGCATATGGGAGCTACGTGTTCGATCCATGATTACATGTAGCCGATCCCTCCTTCATTCCATGGTTGATTTTGAAATAAACCATCAATTGGTCATCAATTGATCAAATTAGGGTTTTTGAGTCCAAGGATCATAATTCCAGATTCGAACACTAATAAATTTACGACGATCTCATGATCAGTATTCTTATTAATTATGCTCGGTTCAACTACCAGTATTCTAATTAATGTTTTATTTTGGTCACGCTACCAATAATTCATCAGACGAGCAAGACTTGGTCAGATAATGAATATTTGCTCAAATCAAGGAATATTGGTTCAACTATCAATATTCAACAATTCAGAGCAATACTTGCTCGCCTCAACTATCAATGTGAGAATTATACTTCTGTCTCAACAGACACGTTCAATTCATGAGTTTCATAATATTTTGCAAAATCATGTTCAACTCAGCAAATACATGGACTCATCGTCCCATAAAATCATGAAGTCAACAACTGACTAATTAACCACGAGACGTCAATCGGGTCACATGGGGGATATTAACTAGGGTTTTGGTCTGGCGGTCTACGGCACGTGTGTTCGTACACACGATAGAATGTGAGCAAGTCGTGAAATCAGTTGAAGGAGTTAACAAAGTAGTGGATGGAAAATCGACCAAGTCTCCGCACGATGAGCAACTGGTTTCAAACACGATTTCCATTTCCCCACTCTCTTTGATTCCATCAAATGTCAGACTTCATGGGATCATGGTGTCTACAATTCCAGCAATATAAATATGTCTCTGAAATTATGATTGAATATACAAGAATCTCACGTCTCACAGACAACACGAGATCAATACCTCATCAATTGAGAAATTACTCTCAACTGAGCAACTTCAATCATTCAGAACTTATCTTATTAATAATACACAACACACACACAATCTTTGATTACCATTGATTCCAAACATTTCTCAGCTTCCCTCCTACAGATCAACCCATCCTCTCTTGTGACCGAATTTACTCTGGAACGGCCATTGTCTTGGTTTAAGCCGGAGTACTACAGATTGATCTCTCGAATTCAAAGCACTCCCTTCTTGCAGTGCATTTGAATGAGGTTGAACATTTCGCTCGATTCAAGGAGTCTCCTCTGTACGGTCGTCTCCTCAATTTCGTGAAAACCAGCAAATCGTTTTGCCACATCCACACCTGGGTCACCTAAAATTAAATCTAAGCCACTCAATTCAGCTGGCGAAGTTGGATGGCCTTGATCGATTTGCGGCATTTGTTCAATGCCGCAAAGTGATTTTAGGGTTTCTTAAAGCAGCACGTTTAAGCTACTTTAAGAAAACAATTTGATATATACTGGCTTTGCCGTGGACAGTTCGATCGACCAAGGGAGAGGTTGGGCCGACGGTGAACACGTTGGCACTTCTATGATTGCTCGAGATGCGATCTAAGCCATCTAACTAGGCTGGCTAAGTTGGACGAACACGATCGATTTGCGACAATTGTAAACTGCCACAACCCAAATTTAGGGTTTTGAATGCAGCGTGCCTTCTCGAGTTTGGGTAAGCGATTGAACACTGTATAGGCTTTCCGCATGCAAGTCGATCAAATAGGGCACTGGTGGGCCCGCCAATGATCATGCTGGCACTTCCTTAACTGTTCGTAGGAGGATCCAAGCCGTCCAACCAGGCTGGAAAAGTTGGACGTTCGTGATGCTTCTGAGACTGTTTTGAATAGTCTATGCTCGTTCGAGCTTCTTCCAAACAACGTGACCACCCTACTTAGGGTTAGCGTTCGACAAGGTTGGGATGTACTTAGGCATGGTCCGATCGGTTGGGGCGTTAGTGGGCCCGCCGACAGTCGTCATGATGGCTGCCTATTTCCGCCAGGGTTTGGCTATGCTTGTTAAATTGTGTGGCAAAATTGTGTGGCCGTGATTATTTTTTGAGACTGATGTGAACAATCCAGATTTTCCTTAAGGAATTTAAACGCGTTCGATCGCGCTAACTTTTAATTAAAAGGTGTGCGAACGTGCTGATCTCTTTGTCAGAGGGTGGTGTAGCTTATGTGAGTGTTTTCATGCAGGTCTCAATTCTGACACTTCGGGAGATTCATGCTACTCCGTTGCGAGCGAACATTTAATTGTAATGTCATGCCAATATTGGGAGTTCGATGGGGTACATAGCATAGGAAAACACTAAGCAGGTCATACATTAGTGAATAATGCTGATAGAATTCACATAATATTTGGGATTGCTGTTGCACGAACCATTCTGAGTGAATTTCATGAATTATATTGAATTGTTTCAAATAAAGTGAAAAGATTTTCTGCACTCGTCACTTCTTAAACGACTTTTCCTTTTGCAGGGTAACAGCGCATTAAATGATGGTTTAACAATTTTAGCCCTGAACTAAAATCCACCATCAACATTAAGTCCCCTGCTTAGCACGTAATTGTAACACTATTACGGGGTAAGCACTAGATGGTGACAAATAAAGATAAAACTTATGAGACAAAGTTATATGTTACCAGGAGAGATAGGTCGACCTGTCTTTGGAACATGTCACATTCAAGAGGCATCCAGGTGAGCGTTCCCCTAGCATGATATCAGTTGGCCCCAGGTAGATCAGGGATACGGTTGGTTGGGATTTCAAACTATTCATGACGATATCATAATCCCCGACTCCGATGTGGACGAGCCCTATCATGAGAAATATCTTAAAAAAGGTTGGTGAAGAAATTTCTGAAAAGATGTTGAAGCATCTCCCGAAGAGAACGTTGACGTAGCTTCCGAAAAGCGTGTTAAAGCGGCTCGAATGTTGAAGCGACTTCCGAAGAGGATGTCGAAGCGGGTTCTGGAGAGGACTCTAGTGAAGGCGCCTTTGGTCCTTATTCATGCTGTAACTTCCATTTTTTATATCACGTGTGTTGTTCTTCCGTGAACAGGAGATCCAGGAGTCGTATTTGTTAGGTGCGGAGGCTCTATCTCCAATTAATGGCGCGTGTGATGTGATTAGACACGTCCGGAGAAGTAATTGCAATCTAGGAGTACCGCGTGCACTAGATCGCTGCTTCCTGATTCCGTGAAGGGATTTCCCAAGATATGAATACAGATGGGGAAACTTCTTTCTGGGATCTAGGCTGAGATAGCGATTGAGGGGTTGTTTCGTCATTGAAGCAGTTGCACTTCAGGGTACGAATAACGCTTTCCCTAAGAAGCATGTACTGGCTTCTTGATGATTTCTTTCAGTCATCTTGATCTTTTTGATTGCGATGATGATATGCTTGTATGGGCACAATCCTTCGGAGCCGTTAAGTGAAGTAGACAATCTGGGAGACCTTCCGTTGTCGACGTGACGCTATAAGCCTTCAAGGACTTCGTTTCAAGAAACATTCTTTGAATCGTCTTCTGAATCTTCGATGGTTGTAAGAAACGGGATGCAATGAGCAGTCCCCAGTTACACTTCAGAATCGATGGTGTGGCTGGATACATGAAAATATCTCTGATTTGTACTTTGGAGTCTTTGATGCACATGTACGTCTTCATGTTGATAATTCTCTGTGGCTCGTAAAGCTTCAACAGTGATGATTGTTGATATTAGAAATAAACCGTTTGAGGGACGTGAAAGCATCCTGTGCTGGCAGTCCCCAGGTGTAATTACCCCGAGCTTATTTTCTATTGAAAGAGGTATTTCAATTGCATTTGTGGTAAGGAGTTGGAGCGTCTTCGACCTCTGAAGAGAGTGCTGAAGTGGCTTCGGGAAAGAGTGTTGATGCGGCTTCAGGAGAGAGAGCGTTGAAGCGGCTTCAGGAGAGAGCATTCGTTGAAGCGGCTTCTGGAGTGTGCATTAAAGCGCGTTGAAGCGACGTCGAAGCAGCTTCTTCTGGAGAGAGCGTTGAAGAGGCTTCTCCTTCAGTTTGATTTTCCCTTGCAAATTACATGCTTCTTGATTGACCGTCTCTCTTTTGTTGAATAAATCCTGACTGACGGTAGTGATTGTTGCTATGGTGAAGATCTGGCTAGTATCAATCAGCGAGTAACAAAGATTCTTGGCAACAGCTGTGATCAGAAGAGGCGCGGTAGCTACTTGCACGAACTTGGTAGTCTTCACATAATGGTAGAGATTGTCTCGTTATTGGAGGGAGAAGTTTATGATGGAACCGATATCTTCCTTGATGTTTCCTCATGGAATGGAGAAGCGGGAGACAGTCCCCTGCTCACGAGTATCTACTAAGCTTTCATCTTGTCTTGATAGATATTGTCCCGCTGGGTTTCTGAAGAAATAATTTGGATGAAGCTCTTGACATGGGGAGTTTGTATGTACCTCTTAAGTATCAGGTACGACCTCCTTTGGTAATGCAACTACTCCTTCTACGGGAGACGAAATTCTGAAAGCGTCTCTCACTGATGTTTTTTCCGACAAGCCAGATATTGTATGTCTTGGTCGTTGTTTTGTAATTGTGATAGTCGTGCATGTGGTACTGGAATTGGAGTGGGCGATTTTGGACGCGCAGGATGTTGTATCTCGGTGGTTTTTATCTTGTTGCTTTAGTGAAACCGCTTACAGAAGGTTGAAGGTTGTATTGCATGTTGGTCTGACGTGTCGAAGAGGCTTTATCCTCCATTCATGTCATGATCAGCGTGAATGGGTGCACTGTTTCTGAGGAGGTGGTTTCAAACTGGGAGTTCCATTGAGATGTGTTTATGAAGATTGAATTTCAATGCTTCATGGTTCTATGAAGGGTTTTCTAAAATCCAGAAGCTGCAAGACGAAACAAACGAAGTTCCCTCCGTGGACTTCATTGCTCGGAAAGAGGAGGAGATCGAGAGGTTATCCTTGGAATTGAAGATGAAGGAGTTTGTTCTCCGCAAAATGAAAGGCGCTCTTTCCAAAAAGAATGAGTTGTTGCTCAAATACTTCCCTTGAATATTTGCGCACTTTCTTTTGTATTTCCTTTTTAGGTGTTTTGAGTGATGTAAGGAATTTCTTTCACAGTTTGATTTTCTGGTTTTTGAACTACTAGGTGATTGAATTTTTGAATTGGTTTATTTTTGAGATGATTTTATGAATGACTTTCTGAAAGGAATTATGTTTGAATCGGCTGAAAGCCGACATTCTGGTTTTGAATTCGATCATTCTAAGTATCTCGTAAAAATTGCAAATGTTGCATAAAAGGGAAACATGTAAAAGGAAGATAATGTGGTGTCTAAGAACAACTGCATCATTGACTTCCTTCCTCGATGTGGGACGCATGCGTCAAGTCCCCAACAGGATTTTAAAATGTAAAATTGTTTAACGAAACTTACTTTTTCACAAGATCTCGGTTGAAAGAGACTTGAATTCTCCAGGGTGATCGCTTCGAATCCAAGTTGTTATGGTGCGCCTCGAGAAACCCGAAGTTGGTTCGATAACTTCGATGAAACTGCGCACGTTAATCTTCGGAGAAAGGGGGTAACTCTCCTGAATTAATCTTCCTTTGGAGAATATGATTCAGGCGGTTGCATTCACTGGTAAAGCGATGAATGAATCTGCGGCAGTGAAAATACCTCGGGTCCGCCATCTCTTGATCATTTGGATGTTCGTTGTTTCGCTGAAACATTCTTCCTAACAAAGTGATTCGCTCAAACTGCGGATTCTTTCTCGACATGATGACGCGGGCATCGTTATCTTCTTGAGGCTGCTCTCTTGAGGTGTCGGCTCCAGTAGACCTGAAGATGTCCTGGGCTCGCTCCTCGCTCCTATCCGGGTTGACATAATAGGCGAACCCTTTATAATGATTTGAAGATGTGTCAAGCTTCCTTTGTTATTGTAGATGTACGAATTCTCGGAATTACACCATATGATGGATCTACACGTTTTGTTGATGAAGTGATAGCGGATACTCCTGATCTTAAATTGGTAGCAGTGGTGGAATAGAGATAAACCTTTTCTTTTGTGACCTCTGCAGGTGTCTTCCCAGGACTCCACTGGTGTTGAATTTGTTGTCGACTATCTCCATACTGAAACAACGGCTACACGAATCTTAACTTCGTCTTTCTAAGTGTGGACCCTTTGAGGCATTTCTGGCTTGCTCCATATAACACTTGTGGTGTTGCAGAAAAAGTGATTGCTCCATCCGGATCTCGAGAGAAGCCGTTGCGTTCTTCTAAGTAGTAGTCGCGTCTCGTGTCTCCATGCGGCTTTCTGGTCCTTTCATCTGGGAGATTTACTGGTGCTCAGCTATCCAAGGTATTTCCAGTAGCATTGCTTGAAAAAAGCATTTTTGTGAAGCTTCTTAGCGAACGGAACACCGGATTTGAAATTGGTTATTGAACTTAAATTGAATTTAATGATTGAATTGAATCTAGGATCTACCCTTTGTTCTGATTTTGCAACCGAGAGATGAATCTCCCACTGTGGTCGCCAATTGTTTGAGGGTAAAAACTAATTCTATTGTTTTTGGTAAACTTGGGTGTGTTGATGAGAAACGAATTCAAACACTAAACAATGCCCTGTACAGGAGTACTTTTAGATTCGAGAGATCAATCTGTAAGACTCTGGCCTAAACCAAGAAATGGTCGTTCCAGATTCAATTCGATCACAATGTGAAGGAGAAGGGGTTGATCTTAGGGAGGGAAGCGAAGAAGGTGTTTGAGATCAAAATGTTGAATTATGAAGGTGTGGTTGTTTTATGACTTGTATCAGAATGTGGAACTGGCTTGCAGAATATAAGCTATCAGTTCTTGGTGTTTTCTGGATATTGTGTTAACAGCACTTGTGTTGTTCGTTTGAATAGGTTGAAAACCTATTTATACAAGTCATTGAGCGCACCTTGATTTCTTATGAAGTGGAGGAAGTTAAGTAGTGGAGAAGTGGGTTTGTGCAGAAAGTGGTGATCATGTTTCCGTTATGAGGGAGGACTGATCAAACGTTCACCCACTACTCTCATTACTGTTAATCGTCCGTCTTTCCTGAAACTTTCTCGTAATGGGCGCGTTGCACGCCGCACGCTGTAAACCACCAGACCAATACCCCAGTGAGCATCCCACAGTTTGTGACATGTTTGATGTCTCAAGTGAATATGTCAAGTCATGTGACTTGCTGCTAAAATCACCACGTAGTGCATTTAGGTTAAATAACAAATTATTTATAAAACCGATATTTGTGAAGCATTGTTGTAAAGCATCGCTTTCGAATAAGCAGCTGAAAGTAATCGATGTGTTAGAAGCATCCTTGTTTTTGATCTCGATTGAATCAGTCACGAATTGAGCGTCTTAAAAGGAGCGTGACCGTCCTCTTTCAGGGAGTTGGTACGAGCTACGCACGCATCCCAAAGAGTGGCCGCTCGGAAATTCTAGGAGAGTGGTGACTGGTAGCCATTCTAAAATCCTATCGGTCGATCGAGATTAGATGTGGACCTCTAAAATTGGCTAGCCAAGTTAAGTGGTTGAAACAATTTGCGGCAGTTAATGACTGCTGCTGAATCGTACAAGTAGTGTGAATGGCCACTTTTCGAGTGATCGTTCGGGCCCACATAAGCAAGCCTTGGCCTGCCGATCGCTCTTCATGGAAGAGGGGGCGCCAGTGATCACAACGCTATCTTGTTGGCTTTCTGAAAATAAATCTACACCATCCAACTAGGCTGGCGAAGTTGGATGGTCGTGATCGATTTGCATCAGTTTCAAACTATTGCTGACGCAACTTAGGGTTTGGGGGCCGATCGACCAACACCCTTTTGAGCGAGCGATTCGAGGCGCTGCATTTGGGTTTGAGTAGATCGATCGACTATGTACAAAGGTGGGTTTCCAGCGAGCATGTTGATATCCCGCGGGTCACCTAAAATTAAATCTAAGCCACTCAATTCGGCTGGCGAAGTTGGATGGCCGTGATCGATTTGTGGCAGTTGTTCAATGCCGCAAAGTGATTTTAGGGTTTCTTAAAGCAGCGCTTTCACGCTACTTTGAGCAAACGATTTGATATGTCCTGTATTTGCCGTGGACAGGTCGATCGACCAAGGGAGAGGTTGGGCCGACGGTGAACACGTTGGCACTTCTTTGATCGCTCGAGATGCGATCTAAGCCATCCAACTAGGCCGGCTAAGTTGGACGAACACGATCGATTTGCGACAATTGTAAACTGCCACAACCCAAATTTAGGGTTTTGAATGCAGCGTGCCTTCTCAAGTTTGGGTAAGCGATTGAACACTGTATAGGCTTTCCGCATGCAAGTCGATCAAATAGGGCACTGGTGGGCCCGCCAATGATCATGCTGGCACTTCCTTAACTGTTCGTAGGAGGATCCAAGCCGTCCAACCAGGATGGCAAAGTTAGACGTTCGTAATGTTTCTGAGACCGTTTTGAATAGTCTATGCTCGTTCGAGCTTCTTCCAAACAACGTGACCACCCTACTTAGGGTTAGCGTTCGACAACGTTGGGATGTACTTAGGCATGGTACGATCGGTTGGGGCGTTAGTGGGCCCGCCAACAGTCGTCATGATGGTTTCCTATTTCCTCCAGGGTTTGACTAGGCTTGTTAAATTGCGCGGCCAAATTGTGTGGTCGTGATTATTTTTTGAGACTGATGTGAACAGTCCAGATTTTCCTTAAGGAATTTAAATGCGTTCGATCGCGCTAACTTTTAATTAAAAGGTGTGCGAACGGCTGATCTCTTTGTCAGAGGGTGGTGTAGCCTATGTGAGTGTTTTCATGCAGGTCTCAATACTGACACTTCGAGAGATTCATGCTACTCCGTTGCGAGCGAACATTTAATCGTCATGACATGCCAATATTGAGTGTTCGCTGGGAAACTTAGCATAGGAAAATACTAGGCAGGTCATACATTAGTGAATAATGCTGATAGAATTCACAGAATATTTGGGATTGTTGTTGCACGCACCATTCTGAGTGAATTTCATGAATTATATTGAATTGTTTCAAATAAAGCGAAGAGGTTTTCTGCACTCATCACTTCTTAAACGACTTTTCCTTTTGCAGGGTAACAACGCATTAAATGTTGGTTTTACAATTTTAGCCCTGAACTAAAATCCACCATCAACACCACCAGAAACAACAAGTATGAAGTTTGCCTTGCTCTTAGAACGGTTTGCAAGAAATGAAAACTCAAGTAGTTATAAACCAAGGTTGTTTGGACAACAAGGAAATTTCAAAACCTAAAATATTCTCAAGATATTAACATTAAAGTACCTAATTTGGGTTTTCCTATTTCCACTTAAATGCCAAACCATATTTTCCGAAAACTCTCATGGAAAACTTCTATTACTAGTGTAGCACATTAACTAATAATATTTTCCAGAGGATATGCTTTAATTGCTGGTAATTAAAACATATATGATGAAAATCATAATCAAATGATTTTCAATATTTTGGTATGGGATCTTCTTGAGCATCAAGGAATATATTTGAGCAATTAATGATAAGAGTTATGTACATGTTCAAATGATGTCGACATCTATAAATTTCTCTCAGCAAACCCTAATTCCAAGTTCACACGAAACATAAAGAAATATGTGAATATTAGAAACTAGGTTTTACTCCTTGGTATCGGTTGTGGCAAACTCACAATGTAAGTTGTGACCGGTTATATCATGCTTCCCAAACTAGGTTGTGACTGGTTACACGATGCTTCCCAAAGTAGGTTGTGATCGGTTACACCATGCTTCCAGAAGGTAGCTTGTGATCGGTTACACCTTACTTCCCGAGACAACTTGTGATTGGTTACACCTTACTTCCCTAGTTAGCTTGTGATCGGTTACACCTTGCTTCCAAAGGTAGCTTTTGACCAATTACAACTAAAACTTGCCAATGTAGCTTGTGACCGGTTGCACCTTGCTCCACCAAGTATCTTGTGACCAATTTCAACTTACTACGTCTTATAGTCCATGACCAGTTAAACCACAATTCTCAACATAAGTTAAGATAGGCTCTACCTTGTCATCTTGTATTGGTCATTAAAAATATATTCAATAAAGAACATGGACAATCATGATTTCCTTTTGATTAGGAAACAAGTTCGTATATATACTTCCTTTAAACAAATGTCGTGAAACATTGTTTCCTAGGATGAAATCAACACCTATAGCTTACACATAATCAAGTAACTAAATACAAAGATGATGTTGATGTCGCATTTACGAAGTTCCAAAAGATAAGCGTTTATACTTCATAATAATAGATTTCTTGACACTTTTATCATAATTATATATATATATATATACAGCTTCGCATGTTATGTTTTCAATATAATATGACTTGAAAGATATGTTAGGAATGGAAACAAGTCAAGTTAGTATTACTAACCTCAAGTGGAAGGATGGTGTCCTCGTTGCAGTCGTTACATCTTCTCATTCTTCAGGTCTTCGGAGTAATACTTGTAGGTCTCAACATTCATGGACTTTCTAGTCTAATCTAAACGAAGTTGAGTCTAATATTTAATCAAACGACTCTAGATGAGTTTTAATACTAAAATATGACAACCAAACTTGACATACCAACGCTTGGTGGGTTCAAGCGAGCTATGCTCTAACAGAAGCACGATGTTGGATCCATTTCCTCCATTTCAAGCCAAAGCCATAATTCTCCGAAATCTTGAACAAGGACTTTTATCTGATATTGTAAAATGCGTTATCCATATAAATCTTGTAAAGTATCCCAAGTTTCTGTTTCTTTAGTATTGAGTCGCATTCATTTGCAATTAATAACCATGCAAGATCTATTTATATTTAATGAAAGGACCTTGAAATTCATATATGAGAGAGGGCATGACCCTTTTCGATTTTATGTTAGTACATTTGAAATGATCTTATTTTAAATACTACTAGTGAGGCAGGCCTAAATGTCTCAAATATTTAGGTGTAAGAGTGTCTTCTTTCCTAAGGACCAAATAGATGAATGAGCAATTCACTTTCCGATTAATATCTTCAAGAGTGTGAAAATTCATGAAGCCTGCCATTAGATCATCTTTAGTGATGTGCCAATACTTGTCATTAAATTCTAATATATAACCATCTGGGCCTGATGTCATGTTATGCCCACAATGTTGTATTACCTACTTTATTTACTTTTTCTCCAGAGAAAATATCGTCAAGGTTTTTTTTTATCCTCAAAAACATTTTGAGATAGAGACCACTTAAATCAAGTGAATATGATATCGCTCATTAAATAAGTTGGTGAAGTAATTAACAAATCACGTGGAAGATTTGCGCCATGAAGTAGCTTTTGGATCACGAAACATAATTTTGGCCATTAATTAAATAAATCTGGGTCATGGGTAGATCTTGTAGCATGATATAAATTTTAGATCACCGTACAAATTTTTAGGTTAAGGTTCATGTAAGCATGTGATAAATTTGCCTTGAAATGACGTGAAAGAATATGCATTATGGTTTAGGATTCTGGAACCAAGCACAATGATGGTTCATAGCGACTCAGTAGTGTTTGAACTTATAAGCACATAGTGGTGCTCAATAACACTCAAGACTTAATCAATGATCCATAAACATATATTGATTTAGTGAATAAAGTTTGTCTTAAAAGTGTCTATGAGAATTATAGCAAAGTCGAACAAAAACATATAAAATGGTATGTATACTTCTGCTAGACTGGAACTAGGTAGGTTTGCAAACTGATGTCGTCTTTACAAGTGGTAAGAAAGGATTCGTTGCTCAGACTTTTTAAAGGATGGGTTTAAGACAAATAAAATAAAATACTAAGACGAAGTAATTAATTTTGATTTTTGGTTTATCAAGGAGAGATGATTCTAGGGTTTTGGATTCGACTACTTCCAATATTTGTAAACTCAATAACAATTCCTTTAAAAAAATACTCATAGTTTACTCATAACAATTTCGAACTCAATCTCATGCTTTGGAAGATAAAACGTTACAAGCTCTTTTTATGACTCTCGTCACTATTCTAAGGCCTAATTTTCCTTCGCTTATAAAAGAACGGTATTTAAACTACCCAAAACAGTTTTCACGAAGCATATAAAAAAGAGAAAAATTTTAATAATTTTAAAGCACAAAATTGGAGTATTTATGTCAAAGAAAATAATTACTAAGAATTACGCATCAAGAATAGCTTCTTCCAAAACCCTAGAAAAGAGATTTGGCTACTCATGAATCGGCAATTGCAGAAAAATTTCTTAATCATTGTATTCAAAAAGATATAAATATTCTTACAACGATTTATAGTCGCTACAGTTATTCAGCAACCAAAACTGCTCAGCTGCTACTGTTGCTAAAGGTCTATCGTTACAAAACAGTATAGGATATGTGTATTCTGTCGTTGATAAACGATACTTTTATGCGACTATCTTGAGCTACCTTGTTCTTCGTGTTCTTGAGTTGCAGCAGCAGAAAACTTTGCCTGCAACTCGTAATTTCTCGATTCCTAGCCCTCTATTCTATTCCAGACTCTCCGTATCCCTTCTTGAGACTCCCCCAAGCCTTTATATACACCTCGGGCCGAGTATCTTGCTTCCAAATATTCTTTTTTTTTCTCTCCACAAGTCACGGACTTTCTTTCTCTTTTCTCTTCTCTGTTTATGTGTCTTTGGTTGTATATTTCGGCTTCGGATCCACTATCCCCAATCTCCATATCCCTCCCTGTCCCACCAATCAGAATATGACATCTGTCATCAATTTAATACACTAGTTAACACCGATTTTCACTGCCGTTAAGTCTTTTTCCATTGGCATTAAGTCTGTTACAATTCACGATAGTCCTCTTGATTTTTTTCTTCTTCTTTTTGTTATACCATTCTTCGATCACACGGTCCTCTGCTCATTTTTCGTTTATATATTGCTATATCAAGTTTTAACTAGTTTGTTAATTTTTAGTTTTATGTAAGTTGGATATCAGGGTATGTAGCTAGTTTAACTGTTTGTGATATTGACATGGAATTGATCAAAAAAAAGATATTGACATGGGCTTATCATCTCGAATTTTGTCATCATAAGGAGGTGATTAATTGACTGTAAGAAAAAATAGTTTGTGTATTTGTTAAACTGCTGATGGATTATGATCGGATCGAAAAATAAATAACGCTTTCCCAAATAACCTTTATCCCTAATTTAACAAAAATTTATAATGATGTAGATTAAATCAAAAATTGCACACAATAAATATGATCAGTAGGTAGATGATGATGTTCCATTTGTAAAGCAAAGAACGAGGGAGGAATCGCATTTAATTATATACGAACTACATTTCAGTTTTATTTTGGACAATCTAATTCTTTAGTTAGACTCATCGACGGGAAGATACAAAAGAAATTCGTACATTTTTCTTTGATCATCAAAAATAACGATGGAGATTTACTTCTTTGTCTTTCCATTCCATTTCTGTTCTCTTAACTCTTATTTCGGTCAATGTATTTTTTGAATCGGGAAGTGAGGAAGACCATAACCTAATAAAGTAACTTAACGACACCAGAAACCAGCGTTAACTAGTGTATTAAATGGATGACAGATGTCATATTCTGATTGGTGGGACAGGGAGGGATAGGGAGAATGGGGACAGGGGATCCGAAGCCATTTCCTTCAAAACTATCTTCATGACGTAACAAAATCTTATAGAGAATAAATCTTTCCTATGATCCCACGTAACTTCTATATATTTTCGTAACTTCCTTGTTTTCTTGAATACGTATCTTCTTCTCTTCAGCGCAACCAAACCTATTACTGAGTCTGTATTCATCCAACATGTTAGTCTGAATCCAAATAGTTGAGAAAACTCGGACAGAAATAGCCCAAATCCAAATCAGAAGAACACGCAGGTGAGTATTATTTCAAACCAAAACCCAAGACCCTGTTTTGTCTCCAATCCGAGTTCTAGCCTATTTGGGTCCAATCAAACGACTATACCAAGCATGTTTAGGCCTAAGAACTAAACCCAATCAATTTCAGCCCTTTAGTCTCCCTAGAACTCGATCAAAATCTCAACCCTAATTCCGTTCTTCCGCTGCCAAACTTTCCCGCCAATTTCTGGATTCAAAATGTTGAAGATTACCTTCCCCTTATCCAACAACGGTGTCCCTTTAGCAATTTGGGGTACATTTAGCAATTCCTGGGGGTGCGAATAGCAATTTGTGGGGTGCAAAGATGAATTTTGGGCTGCACATAGTAGAATTTCTGGGGTGCCTTTGTCAACTCTTCTGGGACATTTCTGGGGGTGTCCTTATCCAATGTTGGGGCGCCTTTAGTAGTTTCTCGATCAACCATCTCTTACGTCTCATATTCACTTCTTTTCTTCAATCGCGCTTCATCACTAAAGCTGCCATGCTTTTCAGACATAACTTGCATCACTAAATCCGGCATGCTTTTCAGATAGAGATGAAGAAATAAAAGTAAATAATGAGAAATAATTCGCCTCCAACATCAGTTGCACATGAAATGACACTTTAGCTCTTTTAAGCGACGTTTCTGCTTCTTTTGCTCCAAAGTACCTAAAACTCAAAATCAAACATAAAATACATAATTTACAAGAAAAATTAGCAAAGAAAGCATAAAAATAGATAAATATCAAGGTGTTTTAGACACCTATCAAATTTCCTCACACTTAGACTTTGCTAGTCCTCGAGCAAATCAAACTAAATTAATTTTATAACATACAACTCCCTGTCGTTGAGGATACGGTCACACTTAGCACGTATAACAAGCCTTTAAACCCCCTAGGTGGCCCTAGTGACCGATTTATAGTCTCGGGAAGGTTTACCAGAGGTGTACCTACAAAACCTTTTACTCCAAACCCTAGTTATTTGTGAAGAACTCAGGAACGACACTAAAGAGTCTCCTTGGTTGGCATACTTTCATTGGTTACAAAAGGAAGTACCCGGATGCGAATCATATTCATATATATAAGTGACAGAGCTCTAAATAGATAGTCGCACTATGGACATCAATAATCGGAATCACACAAATAAATAGATTAAGAAGATGGATTATAGAGATAGATAGTTCAAAACAATGTTGTCTAAGGTGAACGGTGTTTCCCATATCTGTCTGAAGGCCTCCGCCAAGATGAACCTATGAATCCTAATGGATTGAGATACTGATCTGGACTAATATCAACACAGCTTGGCATATACAAGGGAACCAGCGGTCGATAATCTTAATTCTAGATCAACTCAACTGGCGTATACAAGGGAACCAGCAGTCGATTTTATTGCACAATAATAAACTTTTCATTTTTCCTTTTTTTTTGATTATTTATTTATTCCGTTTGGCCTGATTGGTCTGGTCTATTTATTATTTAGTAGCTCAATCACTCTATTCCATCCGACAATGGTAACAATTCGATGTGTGGGCCCCACCAAATCACTTAAAAAAACCATAATTTTTCAAATAAAATAAAAACAGAACGTAGTGTGATGATTCCATTCTAACACCTGAACTCTGTCTTTCTATGAATAGACTCTGTTATTGGGTTCCTTAACTCCTACAACCAAGATGTTTCCATTCACTTAGACTGATTAGTGTCATCCTTATTTCGCACAAATTTCTAGGCTCTGGAGTTTAATTTTTTATTTTTTTTTACTTTATTTAATTTTTTTTTTACTTTATTTAATTTTTTTTTAATTTATTAAAAACTAACTAAAAGTTTCTTCCCCACCCCCAAACTTAAACCTAACATTGTCCTCAATGTTTCAAATTAAAGTGCAGTACCAAAATATAACTAACAAGAGGAATAAAACGGTAAATCAGAAAGATAGTACCTGGATGAAGCGTGGCAATCCTTCCATGGGAGAAAGAAAGAAAGAAAATAAAAACAAAACTAATGTACAATAGCAGCAGGGTCCTCCATAGGGACCTTGTATGGCTTGACTCCCATAAAGCGCCAAGTCTAGTATCTTCGGCCAGACGTCGGTAGAATTAGTCACCACATAAAATCATATAGCAATAGTCGGAACCTATGCGGGTCATCAAAACCAAATAAAGCTGCCACAAATAAAAGGAATGCTAGAAAATGAACAAATAACGCACAACCTTATCTAGTTTCCTTTTGAAGACAACTACATCTAGCTGTGGTTCGGGCTCAGGTTCTATGAAAGGGTTTGAATAAAATATTTTCATGGGCCAGGTTTCCTCATTGGTAGGATCCGATAGATCAGGTTGTAGAGTCTGGAAAAACTCAAATAAAAATTTGGAAGCACATAATAATAACCTGAATAATTGTGGATCCTCTAAGTCAATCAGATTTGACTTACACAGTTGAGCTTGACCATAATGGTGGTGTTCATTCTGAAGAAAATGTGTCGACAATTTTAATTTCTCAAAATAATTAGGTTTAGTTCTAAAAACTTTATAATGACACATTTCAAATTGAGATACTCCCACATTTGGAAAATAAAATTTTGGTGGGATAACAAAGTCAATTATGGTATCATGGACCGGCTTAACCACATCAACCAGAGGATGGGTTTCTATCAACTGAGTTTCTTTTTGGACATATTTAGGTTCAGAAAAACGTGCATGAAGATAGTCTCCTAAGATGGTAGAGGAACAAACGTTAAGTCCCAAATTAGGGACCTTTGTAAGAGTCAAAGGTAAACCACGGGGAGAATGATATTCACCCCCAAACTTAGAATTGTCCATATCCTTGGATAAACTAGTCACAATTTTCTTAATTTTCTAAATTATCAGATTTAGGAAAATGGTCTTTTATTTCTTCTAGGTTGTAATCGTGTGGTTCTACATTTCTATAATCCTCAGAAGGGACTATTGTTTCCGAATCACTGGACACTAAAACACTAGTCTCAGGATAAACTCTTTCCTCTAAGCCATCATCAGCTTCATAATCACAATGATACACTACACCATCTAAAACAATGGTATCCCTAGTCAAATCCTCATCCTTTTGAATAGGTGAATAATTATCAATATTATTAGGGTTTGAACTGGAAACAACATTTTCCTCAGGTAGCTCAGTTAGGGTAGCAATTTCCTCATCATTATGACTACACATTTCAAATTCTTCATCGACACTATCCTCATCATAACAATACGAGTATGGTTGAACCTTATCTAAACATGCAGTGTTTTCAGATCTAACCTCATCCTCTAAATTAGGTGAATAATTAGATGTATTATCAAGGGTAAGATTGGAAACACTATTTTGGAATTCAAGTTCATTATAAGCAATAGCCTTAGGTGCATTTTGGTCCTCATAATTATTAAGAGTCCCACACAGTTTATCCCTTTTTGTTTCAGATTCACGTATAGTTTTATCGAACTTCTTCAGTGATTCCTGTAAAGAAAGACTTGTCAAATGAAATTGTTTGAGTGCATCTTCTAAAGAATGAGTTTTATATTCATCATGAACTGGTGGAAATTGATTGATTAAATCCTCTAAAGATGGAGAACTCTTATTTTTTCATTATAATATTGCTCATTCGCCCGTTCATATGATTGGTGGGCTTGCGAATAGTAATTGGGATCACCATGATATGAACCATAACCCTCAGAAGGTCGGTAGTGGTCCTAAGTATTATCCACACTACGGGCATAGTACGGATAATGTCCAATTTCAAATTCAGGTCGATATTCATTGTATTGGTCTTCATAATACCAGTTCGACATACTTTTTTTTTGTGCACCTGCAAATGCAGGGTCGACTAAAATTAGTAGACTCAGGTTACCTCAGCAAAATATACCTACAGGCACGAGGCTGAGGCTTGTGGAATTTCGGCTGGTAACTCCCATAAGGCCCAAGGCACGGGTTCAGCATACTTTTCCAGGGTTTTCCTAAAATCGGTTGTCTGACGATGCAATTAGTGTGTGCAACGTGTATTTTTTATATATAAAAAGAAAACAAAAATATTTACAAAGAAAATAAAAATAGAAAACAAAAATATTTACAAAGAAAATAAAAATCCTAGACTAATTATGTACAAATAAATAAAATATCTAAAGAATCAAAATATTTCCTAAAATAAATATTTACAAAAGTAAATAAAAATTACAATGATACTTGGATACTTACCTGTTTGGTGCACAAATTTTGTTTCCCAAATTAAATCCCAATTATCCTGCACACTAGAAATAGAAAATACCCAAGAGTAAAATCTATTAAAATAATAAATAAAATAAAATAATTAAATTAGCAAAATATTTACAAAAAGAAAATCTAAAACCTAATCTAAAGGCAAGTCCGCGTCGGCGGCGCCAAAAACTGATGTATTTTTTACAAGTGGTAAGAAAGGATTCGTTGCTCGGACTTTTTAAAGGATGGGTTTAAGACAAATAAAAGAAAATACTAAGACGAAGTAATTAATTTTGATTTTTGGTTTATCAAGGAGAGATGATTCTAGGGTTTTGGATTCGACTACTTCCAATATTTGTAAACTCAATAACAATTCCTTTGACAAAATACTCCTAGTTTACTCAAAACAATTTCGAACCCGATCTCATGCTTTGGAAGATAAAACGTTACAAGCTCTTTTTATGACTCTCGTCACTATTTTAAGGCCTAATTTTCCTTCGCTTATAAAAGAACGGTATTTAAACTACCCAAAACAGTTTTCACGAATCATATAAAGAAGAGAAATTTTTTAATAATTTTAAAGCACAAAATTGGATTATTTATGTCAAAGAAAATAATTACTAAGAATTACGCATCAAAAATAGTTTCTTCCAAAACCCTAGAAAATAGATTTAGATACTCATGAATCGACAATTGGAGAAAAATTTCTTAATCATTGTATTCAAAAAGATATAAATATGCTTACAACGATTTATAGTCGCTACAGGTATTCAGCAACCCAAACTGCTCAGTTGCTACTGTTGCTAAAGGTTTATCGTTACAAAACAGTATAGGATATTTGTATTCTGTCGTTGATAAACGATACATTATGCGACTGTCTTGAGCGTAAATTGTTCTTCGTGTTCTTGTGTTGCAGCAGCAGAAAACTTTGCCGGCAACTCGTAATTTCTCGATTCCTGGCCCTCTATTCTATTTCAGACTCTCCGTATCCCTTCTTGGGACTCCCCCAAGCCTTTATATACACCTCAGGCCGAGTATCTTGCTTTCAAATCTTCTTCTTTTTTCTCTCCACAAGTCACGGACTTTCTTTCTCTTTTCTCTTATCTGTTTACGTGTTTTCGGCTGTATATTTCCTTCAAAACTATCTTCATGACGTAACAAAATCTTACAGAGAATAAATCTTTCCTATGATCCCACGTAACTTCCATATATTTTCGTAACTTCCCTGTTTTCGTGAATACGTATCTTCCTCTCTTCAGCGCAACCAAACCTATTACTGAGTCTGTATTCATCCAACATGTTAGTCCGAATCCAAATAGATGAGAAAACTCGGACAGAAATAGCCCAAATCCAAATCAGAAGAACACGCAGGTGAGTATTATTTCAAACCAAAACCCGAGACCCTGTTTTGTCTCCAATACGAGTTCTAGCCTATTTGGGTCCAATCAAACGACTATACCAAGCATGTTTAGGCCTAAGAACTAAACCCAATCAATTTCAGCCCTTTAGTCTCCCTAGAACTCGATCAAAATCTCAACCCTAATTCCGTTCTTCCGCTGCCAAACTTTCCCGCCAATTTCTGGATTCAAAATGTTGAAGATGACCTTCCCCTTATCCAACAGCTGTGTCTCTTTAGCAATTTGGGGTACATTTAGCAATGCCTGGGGGTGCGAACAGCAATTTGTGGGGTACAAAGATGAATTTTGGGCTGCACATAGTAGAATTTCTGGGGTGCCTTTGTCAACTCTTCTGGGACATTTCTGGGGGTGTCCTTATCCAATGTTGGGGTTCCTTTAGTAGTTTCTCGATCAGCCATCTCTTACCTCTCATATTCACTTCTTTTCTTCAATCGCGCTTCATCACTAAAGCTGCCATTCTTTTCAGACATAACTTGCATCACTAAAGCTGACATGCTTTTCAGATAGAGATGAAGAAATAAAAGTAAATAATGAGAAATAATTCGCCTCCAACAGCAGTTGCACATGAAATGACACTTTAGCTCTTTTAAACGACGTTTCTGCTTCTTTTGCTCCAAAGTACCTAAAACTCAAAATCAAACATAAAATACATAATTTACAAGAAAACTTAGCAAAGAAAGCATAAACAATAGATAAATATCAAGGTGTTTTAGACACCTATCATAAACCTATGACAGTTCGCGAAGTCATGCCACAATGGTTTGCAAACCTTGGAAATTCGTGAAAGTTAGATGGTAGGTTTTCCGAACTAAGATGTGAAGGGTTTGGGAACCTCTACAGTCTGCGAAATTCAGATTGATTTTGGTAGAACATACAAGTATGTTTACCTATCCCCAAGCAGTTCTTTTTCCCAATAGCCATATGCAATATGCAATGTTGCTTTTTGAAATTTCCAAATGATCAACTTGAAACATTCTTGAAAAAAAAAATTTGTTAACCAAGATTGTTAAGGATATGAAACATCCAATGCTTGAATCATATTTCGAGAGCTTAACCAAGACAAGCTTGAACTCAAAATTTCTTCTTTGTAATATTAAATCTAATAAAATTATACGACATAGTCTCATAAGACATAATGGTAAATGTCATGAGTAAATTGGATAACTCAGTTTTCACATACCTCTTTGTTGATAAATTTCTCGCAAATGTCTTTGTTTGTTCTTCAGTCCTCAATATTCGAGGGTTATTCGGTGATGTGTGATACTCAACTACCATATACTAATCCTAGTCCGGAACTTGACTTTATTATACTAGAAATCAAGCTATAGTTATGTACATCTAACATTGACAACAAGCTTGAGATGGCAAAGCTTGCAAGTTCGGCCGAGAGTTGCTCTATCAGTGACCAAGTGGCTGTCAAATGTTAGACGGAAGAGTGTCACAGTATCTTGGCGTGTTGGGGAGTTCTCTGATGACTCGATTTAAGCTGAAAAATCAGTATGGAACGGTATGTGTTGGATGTTGTGTTTTGTAGCTACTTTCAGTATGTTATTTCTTTTGAAGTTCACATATGTAAAACTATTGAAGTGAATGTTGTTCTAACAGGCACGTATATGCTTAGAGTATATTTTGAAAAAGACTGGTCCTGGTCTAATAGGAGAGAAACATGAGGAACTGGCTTGACATTTTGGAATTGTTTGGATAAACAATCTGAAGGAAAAAGAAAGTTCTACATATGGTTTCTTACGGGAAGTTGAAGAATGTGATAATAATTCTAACAAAGAAGACTTTGACAGTGATGTTGATACCAGCAGGGTCGAATAGAAAGATCCGAGAAAGGGAACTCCAATAATGTCAACACAAACAGCGGAGACGCAAGAAACAAACCTTATCTTATGTGAAGTGGAAGGCAGGTTAGCGTGGACAGAATTGTCGCAAAGTATGGCACATAAAGAGGATTTTTCAAGAATTCCTTATATGAGAACGGGAGTACGAGTCGGAGTTCCAGGAAAAATGAATTCTCTGAGTGCCATCATTGTTGAAACTATGTATGATCCTCAAGATAATAGCCAATTTGGGCATGTAACTGTTATGTAAGACTCTATTTGTTAATGATATTTATGTTTTCTTTTGCCAGAAAACAAAAAAGTCTCGACTGTTGGACATTTTTTTTACCTGAGTGATTGTGTAAAGGAGATTTGGCTGAAAGTAGACCTCTCCACTAGAGGTGTAAATTGGGACGGGCCGACACGTTTAAGGCACAACACAACACGTTAAAATTCGAGCACAGCACGGCACAACACGTGACCGGCCCAGCACGGGCACAGCACGTTTGTTTAATGTGTTGTGCTGTGCCAGACAAATAGGCACACAGGCACAGCACAGCACGCGGCACGTGTTGGCACGCGACACGTGTTGGCACGCGGAGAAAGCACGCCACGTCATGCGTAAGATACTACACAATACATCACATTTGATGCATATTTCACAAAAAAAAAAATCATAGCCAATTTATGACATTTTATTTTCGTTATGCTAATTTATTTTAATAATAATACATGTACCAACTAAAATATCTCAAAAATATTTATTTTGGAGAACATAAAATAAGTGTGCTAGCACAGCCCAGCACGACACAACACGTTTATTTTTCTGGCACAGCACAGTACGGCACACCATTTAACACAGCACAACACGTCTGAATCTCTGGCACAGCCCAGCACAGCACGCTAAGCACGTGACTTCGTGGGCCGGACTGTGCCGGGCCGGCACGATTTACACCTCTACTCTCCACTACCTATAACACTACCTAATTTAATCAATTTCCATCAAATTCTTTCATTTTGAGTGAATCCATAACCCTTAGGTCCCTTACTCTTAGGAGATTGAAACATATTCACTTAAAATAATTAATCTAAATATCACCCCCTGCAATACAAAATTACAAATCCTTAACTTCTTGGTACACAGCTATGAAACTTCAAATCATCAATTCAACAATTAGACGCTTGTAGCACATGCTCTAATTATTTAGAGACTTGGTAAAAGAATTAATCATCAAATTTGATTAAGTCTACCAAACGCTTAATCAAAAGGTACTGCATTCACATTATTAAGATGCTTAAAATACTTGGATACACTGCATTTTCAATTCTAATAAGAGCTTGTTATCCAATCAAACACTTCATTTAATAATTCAAGAGAGGCTTACGTACAGATCATCAGGTATTATAAGTTTAATGTCTCCCTAATACACGGTTAAAAGAATAACATGCTCTAATTGTGTGTGTCTCTCTCTTGTAATCTTGTTATTGCGAAAAAGCTTAGGATCCTCTATCTAATGATGCTTAAATGGATACTAAATGAAATCAAGAAGAAGACAAATATTTGCTGAAAGAAACAACAAAAGTCTACTTGCTTTCTAGATGCTGTGGATTATAATAATACAGAGATTATACAGCTGAATACAACTTCCTACCAAATTTCCAACTAATAATTTTCAGGTTTTTATGTGTGTCGCACTCTTTAATTAGTGTGCCATAATTGCCCTTAATCATCCTTTACACACTAAAAAAGCGACTCCGCCCACCATTCATTGCCAGAAAGATCGATCCGGTGTTGATCGAATATTTTTGATCTAACAACATCAATTGAAAAATATGATCGATAATTAATAATTCGGTTAGTTTGGACAGTAATTATTAATCAAGTGTTTTTGCAAGTATTATTATAACTGTACAATGTTTCGGAGTGCTACTAGATCAATAATACTCAACCAACAACGCGGAAATAAAGATGTTGAAGAGCAGTTGTATGAAGAAAACGCATGCTGAAAACATACATTCTTCCAAGCTGAAATAGTGTTCTGGTTTTCCATCCAACAGCTGTATGCTTATTGGGATTCAACTAGACAACTGCCATTCTCTCTAGACTCTAATCATTACTATGAAAGGGGGTAATGATTTTTGGAGCCTTGTAAATGGTGTTGTAGAGCAGGGATATATTTGGCAATAAAACGGCCCAACCAGCTGACAACTACCGCGTACAACCCATGTCTTTCCTGGAAGCTCTCACCGTCCATGTTCTGCGTTTCCCCAAAACAACACATAACTCTATGGACACATCACCGCGTATCAAAACCTTTTAGAAAACCTCGTATAAATATAGCCGTTAATCTTCATTTCCTCTTCATTCAATCAAAACATTCTTCAAAGCACTCACATTTTCTCACACACCATTACCTCAAACTCTAATCTGTCACAACCTACTAGAACTGAAAGTCGGAGAAAAGAAATGGATTCAAATACACCAACAAAGATGGATTCAGCTACACCAAAGAAGATGGATTCAACTACACCAAGAAAAATGGATTCGAGCATATCGAAGAAGAAGAAAAGAGTTTTCAGTCGGAGAGCATGGAATTTCTTGCGATTTGCATTACTGTGGGCGAGGAAAGGCGGTGTATTGAAACGGGGACTTATGATGGAGCTTCGGGTTCTACCAAATTACTTAAAGAATCTAAAGCATTCTCATAATCATCATAATCAAGACTTGATTCGATATGGTGAACGTGAATTATCATTTGATGAAACTCCCTTGTTTCAGTTTAAATCTAGACATTCTTCAATGAGATTTCACTTACCTTGTATAAAGCCACAAGTTGATTTTGATTATGATTTTACGGGCGATGATGATATTATTGTTTATAAACAAGATAGTAGGAAGAGTTTCTTAAGAAATGGAGAAGAAGAAGAACTGTACGATTCAGATTCTGAAATCGACAGAAACGACGGATCAGATAACAATGAATTAAGTTCTGTCAATTTAGTCCAAAATGAGGAAGAAGGAATTGATCTAAAAGCAGAGGAATTCATATCTAAGTTTTATGCACAGATGAAGTTACAAAGACAGATTTCGTATTTACAATATACTGAGACGATTACGAAAAGCATAGCTTGATGCTTTCACTTTTTGATTTCTTTTCTGTAATTTCATTCATTTTTTTGTATACCTTGCGGGATTTGCTGTAGATAAACGAGAAGCTTATGTATGTGTTGCTTATGAGTTATTTCTACAATAATACTTTTTCTAGATTGATCAGTAAACATTGTTAAAAATGATGATTAAATTCCAGAGCACAGATGAGTCATCATAAGTCCTGGAGTTCCTCTATTGTAGTTTCATCAACTATTGCTCAGACATGAATTCAGGTCTTTTGACTAACTTAAAGTTCAGAAGTGAGTCATTTTGCAGAAAAAACAAAAAAGTTTCATTGCTCTGCAAGCTGTCTATAAAGAGATCCAGCATGAATCATAATTGATAGCATCGAAAGAAGGAAAAGATGAGAGAAAGTTGAGAACTATAATTTACTTTAAGCAGATATCAGTCATTTCAGAGTTAGTGAACATCTTCTAGCAGTGACTTGTTTTTGTTTCCTAAACCGTTTCGTCTCAAATAACTAGATCAAGAAAAGCTTCAATGGTTTTGTTCAACACAAGATAAGAAAACACGAAAATAAGCTTTGAACTTAAAGCAGGGAGAAAATAACGCAGCACGGCAAAGGATTACACAACCTTCTTGAGTAGCTTCACATTACCAATGTTCAGAATTCCACTTTCTGGATCCACCCGTTTCATGGGTGCCTTTAGTGTTGTCTGTAGTGCACTAATGATATTTCCTAAAGCCAGAACGTATCAATTTGAAACTGCAAGTATTGAATTCATATATTTTTAGCAGATTGCATAATGACAAGTAACAAGATGTAATATGTCCAGTAATCAATACTTAATAACATAAGAAGAGTAAAATATGTAAGGACATCAAGTTTGGACCCAAATCCAGAAATACTCTAACTAGCGTTACCATGAAAAAGTATGATATGATGACCGAAAAAAAAGCCAACTTCTGTCCTAGTTTCCATTTTGCTGCTTGTCAACGTACGCTTGCAACTGTCCACTTGCTGCCAGTATAAGACCTACAGTTGCACAACTTTTACTGTTAAGAGAGATTTTAAACATAAAAAATGAACTTGCAGTTCTTAACGGTTTCACCGGCGATTAGCCAAAGTGAAAGAATCACTATTCATACTGGAAAAAAATTCGCTTCAACAAAAGGTACCTAGAAACAAAGCAGAAGGCCGTCCAGGTCTTGATTTAAACTCGGGATGGAATTGCACCCCCACATAAAAAGGGTGACTTGGAAGCTCTACAATCTGCAAAAGAATCGAAAAAGAAAAATCAGATATTACAACATTTAAGGGACTAAAGTGCTGTTCCTTATTGGCCAGATTATGTACCTCCATTCTTTTTCCACTTTCATCCCTCCCCACAAATTTCAGGTCAGCTGCCTCAAACTTGTCAGTGTACTCTGGATTGACCTACACAATTCAAAATAATGTAAATGAGCATTGGAAAAGGAAATTTAGCGCTACAAAATCTAGTGCAATGAGTACATTTTTGCAAGGTAATTTGGCCATAGATCTATTGCAAAATCTAACGCCACAAAATCATTTTACAGACTGACCTCATACCGATGACGATGGCGCTCATCCACGTAAGAGTAATTATGGTATCTAAGTTAAACAAATATATAGCACTCGTTCAGAAACAAAGATAATATATACAACTAAAAAATAAAGTAATTAAGGGTATTTGTTGACCCAGATGAGTTAACAGATGTCTCATACAGCTTTGAGGTAATACAATCAGTTGTCTGAAATAATGTTCTTCGTGATCCTAGCCTCATTGTACTTCCCATATGTGTTCTTGAGCCCTGCAGTTATAAAAGTATCTTTTACGCGGTTTTTGTGCGATAGATAAATTCCCCCGAACCTTATCTTAAAACATAAAACATACCTCTGGCATAAAAATTATAACAGGATTAGGTGTATCAGGGTCAAACTCTGCGCTGTTGGCTCTTTCCAGACGCATAACCTAATCAAAATCATAACCACAAAAGGTTGGTAAACAGATAACAGATGCCAGGAAGACTAACTAGAATGGAAAATGGAAAAAGTTGTTCAGAAGATACGGGACCACATACAGATCTAGCATACTCGATAACAGTGATCTGCATTCCCAAGCATATTCCAAGATAGGGGACGCGATTCTCTCTAGCATAATTTGCAGCCAATATCATTCCTTCCACTCCACGATCCCCGAATCCCCCAGGAATCAAAACACATGCTGCATTCTGCAAACAACGGCTTACAGTAAAAGATTAACGCGTCAACCGAAAGGGGCTAGTCACGGAGAAAAGAGATTCAAACCGAGGGTGGTACGGTATCTATAGAGCCAGTCCTGCTTAGCATGGCCAGGCAAAGTGCATTTTAAAAGCAAAAAAAAAAAAGAACAAAATTGTAGATGATTTACTTACTCTTAGAGTCTCCCATGCAGCAGCATGAGACGCTGGTGCCTGTAAAGTAAATTATAATTAGGCAAGGACCCAATTTTCAGAATACATATGCATAAACATGATAATGTAGGTTCAAGGTTCATACAGAATTTGCCGTAGCATCTTCGAGGTCTGAAGCCGCAATCCAGTCAATTGATGGCTTCAACGAACATGCAATACAGGCATGCAAGAGGGCCTAAAGACGAACTATATAAGTAAGGGTGGAAAAACAGAAAGGTGCAAATGAAACCAAATCCTGACAGAGGTAAACAGTTGCCTTACTGCCATAGAATTAAAAACAAAATTGGACTGAGTGTACCTTCACAACAGATAAATAAGAATCTGTTAGGCCGATATACTTCCCGACTAGCGCTATCCTGACCTGTAACCATTAAGTATTTTCGATGTAAGTTACTATCACAAGGGGAAGTACTTGAAAAGAAAAACGTTCCACGATAGTTTGGAGGTTCGCATTGCTGAAATTAAGATAATATTCCATGCTGGCAATACTCACAGAATTTTTTAGATTGTCGAAAGTCTCTGCTCTTGTAGTCCACTCCTCTAGGTTGGGGGGTATCGCATTGCTGAAATTAAGAGAACAAAAACATCAAGTAACATGTGCGACTACACAGAGACCAAGAGTTACTAGTTAGAGACTCACTACCAGTACTGACTTTAGGAAAACATACTGACTGTGGTATCAGCCAACATAAATATCAGTGTGAATTACAAAGGACATTTCAAACCAGCTTCCATGACCTAAGACAGTACGAGTCTCGACACACAAACTACCTTTGAGTTCGTATAGAGTTTTGGCAGGAGTGGTTTATTCACATTAAATCCTTTTAAGTGAAAAATATGAAATACGAACAAAATAACTTACCTTAGGCAATCCAGTTGTTTTAGAATGGCTAAATGACCATTTTGGTTCTGAAATAAGGTTGATGGTCAGATACTTGGGCAAACATGAGGATAAATATTGGAAAAAGCTATAAATTTTGTGGTAACTAACTCACCCGCAGCAAAAGAGGAACATGCCAGATGTTTGGGACATCATGGACATTAAGAATATTATCCACCTGTGAAAAGAAAAAAAGTAGGAAAGTGATTCAGAAGGTAAGCACGTGAATGTTTAGACTTTAAACAGTCATGAAGTGAAATGTTGAACAATAACTACTCACCGCAACATGACAAAACTGTGATAGTTTCACTTTTGTGGCATCCAACAGAGGCTGAAAAATAACTAGAACATATCAACTTTTCCCTTTCACCAGTGACTTATAGTAGAATTTATAGTAGGACATTATAACTATAAGGACAGGTGTAGAACCGCATCAAATCTTCGAAAACAATCCAAGCCGAGAAGATTTCAATAATTTCATTTGTATAGAAATTTTTCAACAAAATTTAACCTGAGCTGAGCGACATGCTAACAAGTGAGGAGTCAACCCCAGTGCCCGCAGTTCTCGTACACTATGTTGTGTAGGCTTTGTTTTCTACAGACATAAAAAGGCAATGAACAAGGGTACTGCACAGAAGCAAAATAAGATTTAAAATGTAGAGGAACCCCTGGTATAGATAGTCAAGGTAGAAATGAAACACATATCTAAATTTGAAAAAACTAGGACAAGAGGTTTGGAAAATTACCTGCTCACCGACAACACCCAAAACAGGTATAAGGCTGACATGAATGAGACAGAAGTTATCTTGTCCTAAAAAAACATGAACTCAAAAAAATGAGTAATCATTAGATGACTAAACCATATTTAGTAAAAGGGAGAAAGATAGAAAAAAATCTCCAATGTGCATCTCACTGCAATTATAGTTCCCGGCATCTCGTAATGGGGCATTAGATGGACACATTATACATATACATATCTAGGAAAACAGTAACCAAAATGCGCTGCCTTACCAACAGAGAATGACAGCTGTCGTAGAGCCTCAATGAATGGCATAGATTCAATGTCACCTAAAGCAGCAATAGAATAATACAGAATTAAAATCAGGGATTGATAATTTCAAAACTGAAAACTAGTTATCGTTATCTAACACGACAAAGTCTGAGCTTTCACTGGAATTTACCTACAGTTCCACCTAGCTCTATTACGCAAATATCTGCAGGGCCCTCTTTTCCATCAACGGGAATAGCAGCTACAGATTCTATCCAGTTCTTAATCGCATCTGTAATGTGTGGAACCACCTAAAATTCAACCAATGTGAAAATCACTCCATCGCGGAACATTATTTTTTGAAAGAATAGCAAAGCAAATTCTACACAAATTACCTGCACAGTCTTTCCTAGATAATCTCCCCTCCTTTCTTTCTCAAGCACGGACTGAGAGTAAAAAAAAAAAGAACTATATAAATTATCTCGAGTAACTCTATAAAAGACTGTTTTTCGGCTTTAAATGGCTTCAATAACCTTCACAATATTTGGTACCTGATATATCTTTCCTGTGGTTATATTGTTGTCTCTAGTAAGTCTAACATCCAAGAAGCGCTCATAGTTTCCCAGATCCAAATCAACCTTTTAAAAACACTGACATATTAGGATGACATATTAGGATGATATTCACATAGAAATTATCAGATAAAAACATATGAATATACAGTAATTGTGACAGTTTTGAAGATTTCTCAACAATAAATTATTTAAGGATGCAAATAAGCTAGACCAGCCCAGGGAGCGGGGGTACTCAGGTAGTTTGATAAAAATCAAGATTTAAGAATAGTTGAATAGTCTTTGTCTGCGAGACATTGATATTTTGAGCTCAACACCTGCTTGTTCGTGTAATGAGATCTTAAATTTTCCTTTCTAATTCATTTTTAAGATAAGGAAAGCTTATGAACTTTTGACTCGATGTGGATAATCTAAACCATGAGATGCTCTAAAGTTGTTTGGGCTAGTTTAAAACCAAAATCAAAACAATTTAATACTATCAGAGTAAATTCTCTAAACAAAATGAACTAATGCAAAGACCAATCCAAAACCCAATGAGTGGGAAACTTAAGCTCTAACTCAAGTTGTCACCACCTCTTTTTAACAACAAGGAGGTAAATACCAGCCAAATTCAGCACGAAATCGAGCCATATCAAATCTACTGATTGCCTAACCAGAACAGAATTGAACAATTACACTAATTCTTAAAGTTCAATTCTGCAGATAAAATGAAGAAGAATCATACCTCTCCCCCATCATCAAGAACAAAAACCTCCCCATGTTCAAATGGGGACATTGTACCAGCATCAGTGTTCAAGTAAGGATCTACACAAACACATTAGAAGTGAACCAAAAACAATATTATCAACCTCATAATTCAACAAATAAGGAAAACCCACTACTTCAAAAACTCTAACTTTAACAAAAATAAAATCCATAAAAGCTATTTTGACAAAAAAAGAAAAAGCGAAAAAATCAAAAAAAAAAACCTATTTTGATAGAGGTAACACGAAGACCACATGCTTTGAGAACAACACCAATACTACTTGCAGTCACTCCTTTGCCAAGTCCACTTACAACTCCACCAGTCACCAGCACATACTTCATTCTTAATCTCTCTCTGTGTATAGAGGATGAGGTGTTTGTGTAAATGTCTGAGCGGGAAAGTATAAGAACAAGAAGAAAGAAACCCCCAAAACTGTTTGGGTCCTGGAAAAGTATATTTTATAGTCGGTTTTTGCTTCCAACCAACGCGCTGAAAAGATTATAAGTGTCGCTATTTCGGCGAGTATAACTGCAGTCTTTGTCGGTTTGCGTCACCTGTTGAGTACTATAATAACCCTAAATTTAGGTCGACCTTCTTCTATTGGACTTAGGGTAATTTGCGTTACCTCCCGTGAAGAAGATCATAATTTGAGTTACCTCCCCTACAGAATAAATATTAGTAAAACCTCCTCTCGTCATTTTTTCCATCCAAATCCGGTTAGCTGAGTCAGCTGTTTCGTACAACTGGATGCTCTTAGGGGAGGTAACTCAAATTATGATCTTCTCCAGGGGAGGTAACTCAAATTATGATCTTCTCAGCTAACCGGGTTTGGATGGAAAAAGTGACGAGAGGAGGTTTTACTAATATTTGTTTTGTAGGGGAGGTAACTCAAATTATGATCTTCTTCAGGGGAGGTAACGCAAATTAACCCATTGGACTTTGACATTTTGTTGATTTATCTTACTATCTTCGGTTATTTAGACTAATTTGGAATAAACTACCTTATCATAAGGAAAGAATGATTTTAGGGACCATGGTCTTTTTTGAGGGGACCATGGTTTTATTAGGCCACCTTCCCTATAGTGATAAGGGGTGTCCTAAAATGTTGAAATGACTAACCTATCCTTAACCTAATTTAATTTAAAACCAACCTAATAACCACATATACATATACATATATATAACCACCACCTCCTCCCACCACCACCGCCTATTATCACCATCACCACCTCTAATTATCACCATCACCAACCACCGATTACCACCACCACCGTCGATTACCACCACCACCACCTCTGATTATCACCACCACCAACCACCGATTACCACCACCACCACCACCGCCTATTTAAGAAATGTAACAACATCAATCCAATCACAATTAAGTTCTGTTACATGATAATTTTATCGAGTATAAAAGACGCCATCCGCAGCCTGATTCTGCCATGAGACCACTCCGGAGGTATTTTCCAACAAACCCTTCAGTTTAATTTGATTTTGATTGCTTCAATCGAATAGAAATCATCAAAATAGGGTTTTAGTAGGAGTTACAGAGCCATGTTCGGTTAGGCCGATTTTCCAAAAAACCTTAGTTTACTAACCGAACTTCTTGAAAATGAAGAACACGAAGAACAGTTCGGTTCTATTGGATTTAAAACTAAGTCACCGAACTCTCTGTTCGGTTGTTTCGCAAAAAAATTTAAAACTACAAAGTAACCGAACTCCACCCTTAGAACCGAAAAAAAAATCCAGTCTAACCGAACTGTGTTGTTGTGGCCACTATCTTGAGTTCCAAAATAACCGAACTTAGCCAATAGAGTTCGGTTTTTTCGCAAAAAATTTTAAAACTACAAAGTAACCGAACTTAGCCAATAGAGTTCGATTGATTCGCAAAAAATACTTTTAAACGAACTCCTTGTATTAGAACAACAGAAGTCCATAAGTTCGGTTCCTTCGCAAAATAAGGATATCGAACGAACTTTAGTTTACGAAAATAATGAGAAAAGTCCACAAGTTCGGTTCGTTCGCAAAAATGTTAAGTTTTTTTTGTAACCGAACTCTACCTTTGAAACTTCGTAACCGAACTCTACCTAATTCGCCAAGAAATAAATTTCGTAGTAACCGAACGTTTGTCTAATTGCATATATGCATATATAAGCCCAGTTCGGTTGATTCGCAAAATATTTTGAAGTTTGCGAACCAACCGAACTTCTAACACTAGGTTACTTTTAACCAGCAGTTCGGTTGGGAACTTGGTTGGGTTGAAGTTTGCGAACTAACCGAACACACAAGATGTACCCAAATAAATTGTTAAGTTCAAAGTTCGGTTACCTACCATTTTATCCTAGGTAACCGAACATTACACTGTACGACCAAAACCTCCATTAACGAGCGAGTTCGGTAACCTGCGTGTTTGGAAAACGTAACCGAACTACACTTTCAGGTGTGTTCGGTTACATGTTCTTGACATATGGTAACCGAACTGACCCAAATCTACATAAAAATTTTCATTTTTTTTGAAAGTTTGGAGCAATTCAACCAACATTATCTAAGTCTGAAGCACACCTGGGTACCCAAATACCCTTCCTCCGGTTGTGGTTTGTAAAATCCATCGTTTTTCATGTTTTCCTTCGTCATCTTCTCTAACTTTATTCTCTCAATAATTCTACTTCTTTAAAAAAAAACCATCTGATTTTTTAATCTCACTAATTATCTTTAACTTAATCATCTCACTAATCATTACACTAACTATTATTAACACTAACTAATCATCACCCAAAATTAATCAGGAGGGTAATTTAGGTATTAATATAAATATCCAGATAAGGGGTGACCTAGATTTACTTCTAATGTCTTTACCCAAAATAAAACCATGATCCCCAAAAAATCGTTCTAAGGAAAAGGTATGAGAGGGTTTTGGCTTGGCTATGCCCGTAATCTAGCTAAGCCCAACTATTATGGGTTAGGGAAACTTAGGCTAAGGCCCAGCCCATGGATAACTCATAAATCTAGGTCCCAAATTATTAAAAGACCTTGATACCTTATGCATATTGTCAAACCCATAATTAAATAAAATTTAAATTTAGGCCCAAAATTATTAAAATATTATGTGATGATGTTCCAACCACCTCTGACCATCACAGCCCACCTCCGACCGCCACCAACCACCTCCGACCACCACCGCCAGCCACCTCCAACCACCACTGTCAAACCACCTCCGACCACCACCGCCAGTCAAACCACCTCCGACCACCACCGTCAAACCACCTCCGACCACCACCGTCAGACCACCGCCGCCAGTCAAACCACCTCCAACCACCACCGCCCGCCCGCCGCCACTGATAAACGCCGCCGCCGCCAACCACCTCCCGCCACCACTACCGACCACCACCAATATATGAATGTGTACACAAAAGTTACACATGCATATGACATGTGCATCCAGAAGTTACACATTCATATAAAATGTGTAATCCAAAGCTACACTTCTACATAGTTGTGTACTCTGTAGTTACACATGTGTTCGCAGAAGTTACACATGCGTATGGCATGTGTATCTACAAGTTACACATCCATATGTATGTGTAACTTTTTATTACACATGCTATATGTAAGGTTGTCTACAATTTATTCATCATAAAATATATGTATTACTTTAATTTTCATTTACAATAATTTGTCCGTTCATCAATTACTACAATTATAGTAATTGGTTGTTTGAACACAATGAACGAATTAAAGCACGAGATATGGAAAGCGAAATCCTAGAAAAAATCCACTATATCCTATTATAGAAATGTTTCCTTCCGTTTTTGTCTTTCTCGATTTCAATATATTTGCACATCTGCAAACAAGAATAAACATCAGTGGAATTAGGTTGGATGGACAAAAAATAAAGAAACAAAATTATAGAATAATTGCAAGACGAAATTATAGAACAAAGATCACATAAAAGGCACATGATAACTTATCTTTGAAGCCTAGTGTAAGGAGGAGGAGTTATTTTTATTTTAGCATGTGTAACGAGGAGCTACACAAGCATCTAACTTGTGTAACTTCTAGTTACACATGCATTTGTCTAGTGTAAGGAGAAGTTACACATGCATATAGAAATGTGTAAGGAGAAGTTACACATGCAACTGAGTTGTGTAAGGAGAAATTCCTATCATTAAAATCTAAGGTTCCAAACATGATTCCATGACTGACAATGTGAAAAACTCATCTTAAGATAACATTATATGGTAGTAGCACCGAATGAAAGCAAGATTAAAGATACCGACGAACTGACATTCAATACTATTTCATCTATAGTTTATATGGAGGACAAACATCTGAAGGAAATTAAAGGAAAATTTACCTGAAGCAAATGATGGTTGCGGCAAAATGAAAGAATTGAAAAGGCTGAAAATCTCATTACTCCGTCTGAAGAACATGACCATATAGACACAAAAAATAGAATCTGAAGAATTCATTATCGAGAGACATAATCAATCAGTGAGCAACCGTGAACCTAAATATCGAATAAGAAATGCAGGAACAATACTAGATGACAACTTCAGAAACTAGTAGTTACACATCTAACTAATTACTAATTCAATTAGAACGTGTATCTATTAGCATGTGTAACTAGTAGCTACACATCCATTTAGCTTGTGTATCTATAAGTTACACATCTAATTATCATGTGTAACTAATAGTTACGCATCCAAAAAAAGTCAAATAACTTACAAAAGAATCAGTCAGCCAACATTATTAAACTCCAGGAAGTCCCCAACTCCTAGAGCTAAACGGCAATCGGTTTCATATACCTGGAACCACAAGAAACATGGCGTGAAAATAGGAAATCATACACATTTTGGAAAGGGCTTTATATCTAAGAAATTTTCTCTTTGAAACAAGCAATGCTGATTATTGCTGGTTTTAAATCATGATAAATTTATGATGCAGAGTATCAGAAATATCAACAGGTGCATGAGAACATAAGCTAGAAGCTAAAAGATTAAACTGGAATTGTCACAACAATTTGAACTCTTTAGAGTAAGGACGTACCTTGACTGTGAGTTCATTGATAATCCGTTGAACTGTCAAATCTTGATTGTGATCTCATTGTTCAACTTCAAAACCCATTGCGGAATACCACGCCTACACATCCATTGAGCTACGTCTATAGCAGCACATGACCTATGTGAACCGTTGGTGTCTCCACTGTTTTCTTGGTTAACAGCACCACTTGACTTCTTCTCATTCTGTTTACTCGGATAGTCACTGACCTTCACTAGACAGTCAATAAGCACATCAATTGCAGAATACAAAACGCAAAGTAAGCATATCTATATTATTTATGAATAATTCACATAAACCAAAAGAAAACTAAAAAACAATGAGACTACATAAACTCTAGTGTATGCATATGTTAAGTCTTGATGGTAAAGCATCTAATCAACGCTAAACTATTGATAAGGACATCAATTGCAAACCACAAAACCCAAAGTAAGCAAATTTACATTATTTCCTTTTGAAATGTATAGTTTAAGAGAAAAATCATCTATGCATGGAAGATATACATCCCTAAATGCATGTGTGATCTGCAATTTAACATCCAAAATGCAAGTGTAACCATCAATTACACATCTTAAAAGCATGTGTAACTAGAAGATACACATGCTAGAAAGCATGTGTAAGTAGTAGATACACATGATTATAGCAACACAAATTTCATCAAAAGATAGGTTCCTACCAACAGAAGGTTACATACTTTTCCTATAATTCTATAGCAATTAGCATATAGCGACATGAATAGTTACAGATGATAAGACACTAAGTTCTTGAAGTTTAGTTTTTACCTTCAACATTTCACGATCTCTGTAAAACACTTGCAGGCGTCAAAATGGTGGTAAAAAGGTAGTTCTTTTGTGTTATCTGCGTCTCCCTTTATATGTCTCTGCACCTGGAATCGCGAATCAGATATAATCTTAAGTTTCCTTACTCAACACAAGTCTAAAACGCCTTCAAATCTTAGCCATTCATTGTAAATCAAAATATTCAAACAAGAAAAATCTCTCAAGAAAGTAATTTAAACTTACCATTACAAATACGATCTCAGAACCATAAAAGTGCCTCCTCTATTGCTTCTCTACTTTCTCTTAAGCGGCATTCATACCAAAATCAGAACTACCACCAACACCAAGACCCCTAGTTAGCTCCTGAAAATTTTTGCAATCTGTTATTTGAAAACTCATGCTACAAAAGATATTAGAACACCATGGATTCCAATACCACAACTTCAAGTGAAAATAGAACAAGCTGCTCATGTCATACCAACAGAAGTATTTGTAACTGTAAACAATTAAAGTAGGGAGCTTAATTACCACGCCTACCTCGAGCTTAACTGTAAACAATGGATTTACCTGCACCACCGACTCCAAAATACTCCTCTGAAACCTCTACCTACGCCACCACGGCGACGTATGAAAAAGAGGAAATACTTCGTATTAATAATTTCACTAAGACAAACATAAAACGATTTATACACTTGACGTGTGACTTCTGAGTTTCTAAATAACCATACACATCAATGAAACACCGCATAAAACATCATATATGTGTACACAAAGTGCATCTATTTTACAAAAAATTCTCAAAAGTAAAGCAAATAAAGTGATGTTAAAATCAAAAAGCAGGAATCAACTTACTTCCGGAAAATCATCGTACTTGATTGTATTCCTACGCAAACACATCAAACAAATAGTCCCTCCAGAAACCTCAAAAACCAAATGAGGTATAGATTCTGTAACATAGAGAATATTCGGTGTTAAATACTGAATCTGATAATTTCTCCAAAGAGAATAAAATTTTGATATCAGGTAATCAAATAACTAATTCCAATTTTGATTGCATTAAAATAAAATATTCAAGATCAGATACAAGTAGATATTAGCTTGAACTACTTAAAAGATAAAAATAGATGAAATTCATAACAAATAGATGGGTAATAGAGATGATGATTCGTAGATTTCGAATATGAAAATCGATTTTCAAAAGAGATTTAAGATAAATTGATCGATTGATCTTCAATAAAAAAAACCTAGAAAAAATTATGTGATTTACTTTCAGGATTTTTCATGTTAAAAGCAAGATAAGGATTAGATTATAACAGATCTGAACTCTAAATCTTGATTTCATCGAGAAAATTTAGTTGAAATCATAAAAAAAATTACAAATCAGGGCTGATTACAAACCCTAAAAAATATTTCGTAAACCAAATTCGAAAAAAAAATAGTTCGAATCAAAGAAAATGATAAAAGGATGATAGATCGAAGCAACGATTCTAAAATCAGATCAAATTTCGAAGTAAAATCGAATTTATTAGGTATTTGAAGCTGTCAATAAACTTTTCAGAACTTCTTTTTGATTAAAACATAATGAGAATCAATAGGAACAAAAATATGATGAGAAACTTATCTTGTTCTTTCAATATGATACTGAATCTTCAAATTTTCTTCGAGTTTCATCAAATTAATCTTTCATTCTTCGTTTTTCGCGGAGCAGGGGAGCAACAGTGGAGAGAGAAAAAAAATAGAAAATGAAACCGAAAATGAAACTAAAAGCTAGCTTTATTAGCTAAATATAGTAAATGCATTTTTTGTATTACGAATTTCCCCCAAATCCTAAACTTTATTAACAGACCCTGAAATCTAAAGTTCTGGGCCTAGAAATATTAAAAAGTGAAAGTATGGAGTTGATAGGGGAGGATCCATTTAGTGGGGCTTCTACATATTGAACCCATATAGTAGGGGTTATAGTATTTTTCACTATGGGTTATTCTTCTTCTTCTTTTTTTTCCTTTTTTTTTTTGGTACAAAGAAAATTTTTATTAACGAATCAAGAAACTAAACCTTCCAAGTATAACAGTAGTTGATCTCTAACATAACAAGGTTGAATTTTCAAACCATTTTTTAGTCAACTTCTCAATTCTTATAATTTTACTAAGAATGTCTGCCACTTTATTTTGTTCCTTAGGAACATAATAACACTTTGAACTCTTACAAGCTTGAAAAAGAGAAATAATGTCTTTAATGAAATGATGAAACTGCCAGTTGATGTTATATTGGCCTTTGGTTATTGCTTCGCCTAGAACCATGGAGTCTATCTCCAAGTTAACATCTTCAAGCTTTAGATGTTGAGCCCATTTAACAGCTTCCCTGATAGATAATCCCTCAACCTATTCCGGACTTAAAGCTTTGTTAATGAAGCTGCATTTGGCTCTTTTTGTTGTACCTGAAAAATTACGAAGTATTAGACCTGTACCATCATTCTTTGTATCATAATCAAAAGAACCATCTAGATTTAAAGTAAAAACACCCATTATTGGAGGATGCCATTTCAAATTAGTTCTAGGCTCAGTCGAAATTAACTTAATTTTTGGTTTAATTCTCACAGTTGCCTGAATAGTGAGATTCATAATACGACGGATTGGTTGTTGAGGCTGTGGGAATTTATCTTCAAAGACTTTTGAGCACCTTTTCTTCCAGATTGCCCATATTGTTATAAATCTTTTGTTGATATCCACTTCATAGAGTGAGCCCTGATTAAACTGCATTAACCACCTTGTACATTCTTCCAATAAAACTATGCACCTCAAATTGTAAACCACTACTTCCAAACCATATTGCACGAAAGTAATCACAGTGCAGCAGAATATGAGAGTATGACTCCTCTGAGAGACCACACATTCGACATATCAACTCTGGATTGTGTGAATATTGAAGAGTCCTGACCTTAGTTGGAAGAATACCCTGGAAACACTTAACGCTAGGAATGAGTGTTAAACCTCGGAGAAGAGTTTAATATATGTTTCCTTACTGAAGAAGTAATAGACGGCCCGTGTGAATCAGTATAAAGTTTTATATACACATACTTAACAGAGAATTGTTCATTCTTCTCTAACCTCCAAGCAAAAGAAGAATCATCCTTAATAGAGTAATCAAATGCATCATCATTTGGGTAATATATATATCACCCATAATATCATACCAAAGATCTGAACCTCTAGAGCATGAACTTCATGCAAACTTGGATAGTAAGGCATTGTGGAAGCATTCCATATCCTTAAACCTAAGACCTCCATCCTCCTTATATTTACATAAATTATTCCAAGATATAACAGCACCTTTGTTTGAGTCCTTTCTTCTCCAGATTTTACTTTACATACTGTTAAGAGCTTTAATGGTTTGATCAGGAAACTTGAATGAAATCATAATCAGCAGTGCATTGAGGACATGTTTCACCATGATTGTTCAACCTGGTTCAAAGAGGTTAGAAGAATTCCATTTAGATAGTTTTCACTCCATCTTAACTACAAGAACTGAAAAGGGAATTTTCTTGTTTCTCTCAATAAAGAATGAAAGACCTAGATATTTCTCTTTAAGATTCATAATGGGGACTTGAAGAATACCAAATAAATCTTGACAAGCTAAGGGACACACATTGTTGATGAAGGAAACCAAAGACTTATTGAAATTAATTACCTGCCATGGACATTTACTAAACTAATTAATCACTTGAAGTAAACATCTGGTTTGAGAAAGATTTGCTTTACAGAATAAAAAATAATCATCTACAAAAAAAATGATTAATTTTTGGTGCTCTATAAATCTATACACCACTAATAGTCTTTGCATGCTCACAAAAGGCTAGCTTCCTAGACAAAGCTTTCATGGCAATAATGAAAAGAAAATGAGATAATGGGTCTCCTTGTTTAATCCTTCTAGTGTGAAGAAAATATTGACAAGGAGAACCATTAAGAAGTACCTCGACTTGAGTAATGTTGATACATTGATAGATTTGGTGACACTACTTAGAAGCCAAATTTCTTGAAAACTTTCATAAGGAAGCTTCATTCCAATATGTCAAAAACCTTTGACATATCAATCTTCAAATCAAATGAACAAACCATACCAGATTGTCTCTTCATACTATGAACCGTTTCTCGAACTAATGAGATATTTTCATAAATGAGTTTACCTGGCATATCAAAAGCCTGCATTGGTAATATAATTTTACTGATATGTTTTTCAGTCTTTTAGCTATAATCTTGGAGATTATTTTGTAAGATGTATTAGAAAGAGCTATAGGCCTAAAGTCTTTTGGTTAATGAGGAGTTGAAGATTTGGGTATTAAGGAGAGTCTTGTTTAGTTAAGATGCTTGAGAAGAAACCCAAAATGAAAGAAATGTTGAATCATCTCAATGGATCCCTTTTTATTGTACTTCATTTTGATTAGAAAAATCTAGGTGGAACACCATATGGACTTGGAGAAGTCCATGCTTCCATTGACATTAGAGTGTCAATGATTTCAGCTTCTGTGTGAATTTGAAATAGCTCGGTATTTTCATCTTCAGGGTTACACTTGGGAATATGTTGAACAAAAGAAGCACTATCACAAACTTCAGCTGAAGTACTGATTTTCTGGAAATGAGTAGTAAGCAGATTGTCCATAGCTGATCTCCCACTGCACCAATAGCCATCTAGAGCCATCAGACTGTCTATTTTATTCCTTGATTTACTTCCATTTACTCTATTATGGAAGTATTTAGTATTCTTATCTATATCACCATGAAATCTATATTTACCTTGTTATCTACAGAAACTAGACTCCGTATCATCCCATTTAGCTATTTCTCCTTCCAACTGAATTACCTTTTCAGTATTGCAACCACCAATGTCAGTCTTTTCGAGTTCAGACAAATTATCCTTGATACTAGTAATTGTTCTCTGTATGTGTCCAAAAGTATGCTTATTCCATAAAGATAATTTCTTCTTTATATTAGATAATTTATTCACAAAGATATAAGCTGCGAACCAGAGACATTAGTAGATCAAGATTTTTTGAACTCAGTAGCACAATTAGAATTATGAAGCCAATTTTCAAAAACTTCTAGTTTTTACCTTTAACAGAGATATTGTTATATAACTGAAGTAAAATACGAGTGTGATTAGATCCATTTTGAGTAATATGAGACAAACTAGAATCAAGGAAACTTAAAAACTACTCATATTCACCAGACTTTATTTAATCTAGATTTGATCTTTCCAATACCATGAATATTACTAGTTCAAATACAGGGATTACCACTAAAACCTAAGTCAGAAAGATCAGAATCTCTAATGGTGGGTTTGTTTGTATAGTTCACGATTTCGAGGATTTATAATCCCATGGGATTACAAATTTTGAGATTCATGTAAATCCCTCGTGTGTTTGGTAACTCATTTTAAATTCTTAGGATTCATAGAATTATCTTGTTTTGAAATCCATATATTGTTGGTGTTATCCCCATAATCTTAAAGTTTTATATATATGCGATCTAAAGTTAAAAAAAAAGTGGGTTCATAAATCCCTTGATAAGTTTCCCAACAAATCTTGAGGTGAGGGGTCGGACTCCATATAGAGGATTTGCTGGAAACTGATTCCAGGGATTTGGGCAACCAAACATACCGAAGGAAATGTAATTCCACCAAATCCCATAAACCAATAAATCCCACATTTTAAATTCTACATCCAAACCCATCATAAGTAAACTGCAAAAATTGCAAAAATTGTTATTACTAGAGGAAGAAGCATGATTAAATTTATCATATGGACTAATGGTGATATTTGGGTCACCTATAACTACCCAAGGAACCTTTACAAATTTATTGAAGTCCCTAATATAGGACCACTGATAATCTTGTTTATCTTTATAGAGAGTAGCATACAAACATGATAGTAACCACTCACCCTTAGAGGGGTAATTAATACAATAGCATGGATCATATTCGAATTAGAATGAACAATGTCCATGTTAAAACCGTCCTTCCAAAGAAGAATCAAACCTGCAGCTGCAAAGGGTACATAACAACAATTTGGAAAGAGAAGGGATTTCGTGAATTAAAAAATCCTTATATCATTTATTCTTGTTTTAGAGATAAAAACTATATCAGGATTATGAATATTATTTAGTTGAAGAAGATGATCTCTGGTAGTTTTAGAGTAAAAATCGTGACAGTTCCATGGTAAAATCTTCATATTTAAAAAGAAGTTAAAAGTTGGTAAAGGAGAGATTTTTAATACCTGAGAATCATATTGTCCTTAATTTCCATGCTAAGGTGCCCATTCAGCAAGGCGAGAGAATTGATTTGTGGTATGCCTATCAATCATTTGAGAATAATATATGATAAAATCTAAGCTTTCTCGGCCTTAGTAGATGTGGAAGAAAGGCAGAGATGTGATGAAATATCCCAGAAGAAGAAGGTTGAAGATGAAAAACTCGCAGCTTGTCCCTGAAAGCAGCGTCGGATTCAGGAAGCAAGACTAGAGACTGAAGATGAACCACGCTCTTTCATTGATGACATAGCTTCTGATTCAGATGCAGATGAAGTTGAACATGTATGGGAACCAATTGGTCGTAAAATTGAGCCATATACACCTGGTATGAGGACTAACCAATTGGTCAAAGCCGATTTCCAAGCCAAATGTGAAGAAGATGAATATTTGGATACAGCTAATGATGACCCTGAAGACCATCTGGAAGAAGTTCTTGAAGAAATTTTTGAATACGATTTTGGAGAAGAACTTAGAGAAGATTCCATAGAGGATGACGATCGTGAAGACGATGATGAATTTGACGATTAGGTTTACTAAGCATTCCAATTTTCTTAGTAGTTGAACACCTTTTGATTTCCATAGTTGTAGATATTGCTTTAATTATTTCAGTAACTTTGTTCCATGAGCATCGAACTATGATTTTTTAATGATAATCCTTTTATTATATATTTTCCTTGGTTTTCTCATTTTTGTGACTGAATGAAATAGACGAACATCCATATGCTTGAGAAATCCATTCACTATAATTCGTCTTCAGAAAAATTTAAAAGTTACATTTTACCAAAAACGCCATAAAATCTTCATCTGATGTCCGTTTTTGATGATCTACCCCAACTTTCCGATGCTCAGGAAATTTCCTTGCTACTTGTAAGAAAGCATTTTGAGTTTTGAGCCTCTTTTGTGGTCGAAACTCACGAAACAGTAAAATTCCATGAAGTCTTCAGAAACTTTTTAGCTGTCATGTAGATTGATATTTTACCCACATCTCTTAGATCGTTAATCCAACTACTATGAATTTTGGATATGTTATAGAGGATGTTAGAGCACTGCTCGGTCAAACTCGCATGCGTTGCTATCTCAAGCATGTTTGTCAATGTTAGTGATCAAAACTATAAGTCTTGACTTCTAGTCTCTTATAGCTAAGTCTCGGACTAGGATAGTAAGTGTAGTTGAGCTCAAGGACTTCATGGCGATTCATCATACAAGTAGAAGATCTACTCAAGGAACCCGTGGAACTTCTCGACAAAAAGGTATGTGGAGACTTGAACTTATTTGTCACTCAAAAGTTTATCTATTCTATCTTGTACTCTTTGAGACAAAAGTCGTATGCTATATATATAGACTAGATCATACACATTTGGTATTTCGAGCCGAGTATACCTCGCCTATCTATATCTCGAAATATATGTTGGTAAGATTTTCGCTTCGACCAAGTTTATCTTTACCTAGTGACGAAAGTCATGAATGTTTCAATCACTTTGAAAATTGCTTTGACGAGAAATAGTGTAACAACTGTATAACGTCCTCTAAGAATGTTTCAATGATTGGGATGAGAGTTTAGATTACATAACCAATGGATTCCTTGAACCGAAGTTTTCGAACTTTGTTGATCAAGAGAACCGGAAGTATGGCAAGTGCCAAGTCCGCGAACTGCCGAAGTTCTCAAACCCGAGACTTTCTGCTGGAGTTGACAAACTACTTGCGTGAGCCAAGTCCACGAACCCAGTCCGCGAACCGGCGTAGTTCTCGAACCCGAGAATTTCTTCTGGAGTTTGTAAACTCTATCCAGTGTCTTAAGTCCGCGAACCTAGTCTGCGAACTTGAGAAGGTTATATATCTAAAGATGATTTTTGAACTTAATCTTAAAAGACTAAGGAATGCATTTGCAAACTGTGGCTATTAAAATTCATGAACCGATTCGAGTGAATCAAATCATCTTTGCTTCAATTGTGTCTTGTGTAGTTACATAAGATTTCCTTGCAATTGAACAACTCTCTTAACTAGTTCATTTGAGTCAATTGAACTAGTTATGGTGAAGAAGAACATGGTTGGTATGAAATGCTCATATGGTTAACCTATTTGGGTAGACTATTATTGAACCAACAATGTACACGTTTGGGTGTGGTTAATAAACCTAGAAGCGTACAATCATTTGTGTATGACATGCTCAGTTTTCGATCTAACGGTGGAGAAATATTAGCTTGAATCTAAATCAGGTTTTCATCTAACGGTGAATATCGATTGCTTTATAACTAAGGCTAAACCCTGATGTGAAAGGCTATATAAAGGAGACATCTAGTATTGTGCAAAAATAATCCCCACACCTTACGTGTGATACTAGTTTGCGAGCTAGAGTCGTTTCTCCTTTAACCTTTGGTTTTCTTCTTCTAAAACTAGGTTAACGACTTAAAGACTTCATTGGGATTGTGAAGTCAGACCGATACTAATTTTATCGTAGTTGTGTGATCTGATCTTGCATCTTCTATCGTAACAGTACAACCATATTGATTGGCTCGATATCGTGATAGTTCTCCGATATGCAAGATATAAAAAGTAATCACAAACATCTTCGTCTCATCGTTTGTGATTCCACGACATCTTATTTCGCTACCATACGATTAAGATTGTTGTGTGGTGATTGATTAATCTAGGCTGTTCTTTGGGAATATAAGGTCGTATTATCAATTGGTTCATGTTCACCTTGATTATTATCAAAAGACGGAACAAAAGCTTTTAGGGTTTTTCTGTGGGAGACAGATTGATCCTTTGATAGACTTGTCTGTGTGAGACAGATTTGTTTATTGTTAAAGCCTGCGATTTTGGGTCGTAGCAACTCTTAGTTGTGGGTGAGATCAGCTAAGGGAATCAAGTGTGCAGTATCCTGCTGGGATCAGAGGCGTATGGAGTACAATTGTACCTTGGATCAGTGGAAGACTGATTGGGGTTCAACTATAGTCCAGTTCGAAGTTAGCTTGGAATAGGCTAGTGTCTGTAGCGGCTTAATATAGTGTGTATTCAATCTGGAATAGGTCCCGCTGTTTTTCTGCATTTGCGGTTTCCTCGTTAACAAAATTCTGGTGTCTGTGTTATTTCTATTTCCGCATTATATTTGTTTATATAATTGAAATAATACAGGTTGTGCGTTTGAATCGATCAATTGGAAATCCGACCTTTGGTTGTTGATTGATATTGATTGATCCTTGGACATTGGTCTTTGGTACCGTCCAAGTTATTCCTTGTGTTTGATTATAGACTCGCTGATTTCTATTAGCTTGAGTGAATCAAAACAAGAGAGAGATATTAACTCCTTGAGATACTTTTGACTAGATTGAGTCTGACTGTCTAGTTGATTCTTTAGAAAGTGTTTCGGAGTTAGTCCATACAGATTGCTAATCGAAATATTGGGTGGTGTTGTTAGACCCCCGCTTTTTCAATTGGTATCAGAGCAGGCAAACACGTTCAATACCTCACAAGTCTGTGTTTGTAGTGATCTGACTCTACGGACAGTTGTAATATCTCAGTAAACGTACCACCAGTCTTTGATGGCTCAAACTACTCAGGGTGGAAAGTTGCTATGTGTGCTTATCTTCAAGCTTGTGATTTTCAAACCTGGGTACGTATTGTTAAAGGCTATGATCCTCCGGTTAATACAAAAGGCGATGTATTTATACCTAAGGATGTTGGTAGTTATAGTCCTGAAGAATCTCTTGTTGCAATGCAAAACTCTAACGGATTAAATGCTATCAGACAGGTCGTTACCCCAGACCTTCAGCACTATGTGTCTGCATGCACTAAGTCTAAAGATGTCTGGGATATCCTAGAAACTGTATTTAAAGACAAGAGATACGTTTCTAAGAAGAATATCATCAATGGAGGAAATAACCTCAACACCCTCTCCATGAATACCTCTCTTGGGCAGGTGACAATTCATGATCCAAATTCTGTTCAAACCTTTGCATTCAACGTTGTTTCCGAGAAAAGTAAATCCTCTAACGTGTCTTGGGCTGATGAGTGTTGTTCTAATGATAATAGGTTTGATAAACCATTGTTCACACAAAGGATCAAGGAATTTGTAAAAAGAAGCATTAGATGTGATAAACATCGCATGTCAGCTGTTGCTACTAAAGATTCTATGAAAGAAAATTCTCTAAGTGTCAACGCTTTGAATGCGTCTATTGGATGTGATGAAACCGCAACTCTCGCGGCAAAAACCTCCACGTACTCAAGGTCTGTTTCAGAAGTTGAATCTGACACAGAGATTTTTGAATTCTTGAATAAAGAGGTTTTTCAAGAAAATCTTCAATTAAAAGCTTCATTTAAGAAACTAGAATCTTTAATCCAGGTAAAAGATCTTGAGATAGATTGTCTTAATGATGAATTCACCAGAACCGTTGTTCTAAAGGAAAAAGAGATTAATACTCTCAAATATGATCTTCAACGATTGTCTGGAAGTTATGATAAAATCTCAGCAATGTTATTTGGTCATAAATCCTTTGGAAATACCAATGTTTTAGGGTTTAAAAGCAAGTCTGCAGGTATTGTCAACCATGGTCCAAAGTGTCATGGGAAATCAAAGGTTGGCAGTTGTGATAAACAGAAGGCACTTCAACAAGACAAGGAATCATCGATTTGTTCGTTTTGTGGAAATGTAAATCATGCTAAAAGCACGTGTTGGAAGTTCAAGAGGAGCAACAAAAGAATGTCCAGACTGCAAAAGAGCATGCAAAAGGTGAATCTGTAGAATCAACAAAAGTCTTATAAAAGCAATGCTTCCAGAATCAGAAGAGGGAGGAAACCTGTTTATACAACAAGCCTTGGTAAACAAGGGGAGCGTCTGGCTCACATTGTCTCTATCTAACTCCAGAGACGTTTGCATCCTCATCCTTAACTTGAGAAAATGAGGCTCTGCATTTGTGTGGCTCAAGTATTGTATCTATTTTTGTTAAGAAAATATTCTCCTAACAATATAGATTGTGGACTTTTAAACTGTGGAAGACTGTGTCAAGGATCTCTATGGTTTGACACTTATAAATCTTTTCTTTTTCTCTCTCATACGTTCTCATGGCTCCTGTAACCAGAGGCACTTCTAAAAGTGATGTAGTAGAAGCAGTCAACATATATATATGCAAAGGAATCACTTCCCCGAGGATGATAAAGAAGAAGTCAACAATCTATGAAAAAGGTTCTTCCTCTAACTGTCTCTTTTCTGTGTATCATAATAATCATTTGAGAGACATGGTGAAAGCTTTCATCAACAAGCGAAATGATCTAAAATCTCGAATCATTTCCTCTTTGGAAGAGATAACTCACTATGAACAAAGGTTGTATCTAACCAAAAATGCTATGCGTGATCTAAAAAGAGAACTTAGTGAGTTAACTGACATTTCTGAAGATATAGAGGAATTGAACGATCCCATTATCAATGGATTTTTCAATAATGAGAAGGAGTTTTCTGTAGATGCCTTGAGGAAAATCTACAACACCTAGTAAATCTTCTTTTTGGCTTAGTTGGAAGAATAACTAGTGCTTTGAATAGCGATGATTGTGACTACACATAGCTATTATTTTCATCTTCTTGTTTTTAGGTTTTTTGGTTTAAAATTCTAAAACTATTTGGAGGATGATGTTTTGCAATATTTTTGATTTTGTTATATTGCAACTTGTTATGGGATATTTGTGTTTACGTCCGTGAACTTTGTTGTCCCATATTTTGTCAAAAGTAAAGTCGTTCATGATCGGTATTCATGTATTGGTTTAAGAATGAATAGAGTTTTGACATATACAAAAGTTAAGCCTATATTGTCAACCCTTGACGGAAGATAGGTTAAAATCTTTTGTATCCAAGGATTATTGCTATTGTATATGCTTGTGCAAAAGAATGAATCCTTGTGTATTCCACGGTATAGATCTTCATTGATCCATCTTTTTGTATTACCGTAAGGCTCAGTGATGTGTCTTATGTTGAGCACGATACAACTAAGTTGGTTATTCTTGATTAGCTTTGTTGGTTGTTCCGTAAGGTACATTATGTTGAGCATTTTAGAACTAAATTAATCATCTTGTTGGTTATTTAGTTATTACTCCACAACTTCTCTTGTGTTGAGTATATGAACGATTAAGCCAATCACTCTCTTGTATGATTAACTTAGTCGTTGCTCCGTAAGTTTACTTATGTTGAGCATAATGAATTAAATTGATCACCTTTGTGGTTAATTTGATTATGTATTCCGATTAGATTATTCATGGGTTTACTTATGATTAATTTGATTGAGTATTGGATATAAAAATCATTCTCATGGTTTTGGTGTCCAATAAAATCCTTCGTTTCTCTTGAAATTAAGGTCGCTCGTTGTTGTTCCCTTGGGAATGACATATAATGGGGGAGAGTTCTTTTGAACTTGTGCTTAACGGTCATATCTTGAGGGGTGTGCGGTTGTGGAATTTTAGAGGGGTTATCTTGTATCTTTAAACTCCTTGATGAATGCTGTTAGCTTCGGAAATTTCATTATGATCCCGTTCTTGTACCTTTGCCAATTTTATTGACAAAAGGGGGAGAATTAATATGTAGTTCACACTACAAATACATATGGTTTTCGGATCATTTTGTAAGGGGGAGTGGTTTTCATGTGAGATGGAGTATTGACTAAGGGAGAGTGGTACATATCACCATAGTATTATTGTTGAAGTTGTGATACAATTGGACTTTGACACTATGTAATAATACTATGACACTGTATAACAATGATCGAGACCGATGCTTTCTCATTGTTATAGCTACGGATCTTCAACAAAGTGATGCTAAACTTACAACCTTTGGGATCATTGGAGTACTTGGAAGTGACGAAGATTTCGAGGAATGTTGAAGATTATACATGTGGAATAGAAGCTACTAAAATTTAATTATCTTTTTTGTATTCCATATGAATTGATAATTTTTTCACTAAAATTGACAAAGGGGGAGATTGTTAGACCACTTCTCGGTCAAACTCGCATGCGTTGCTATCTCAAGCATCTTTGTCAATGTTAGTGATCAAAACTATAAGTCTTGATTTCTAGTCTCTTATAGCTAAGTCTCGGACTAGGATAGCAAGTGTAGTTGAGCTCAAGGACTTCATGGCGATTCATCATACAAGTAGAAGATCTACTCAAGGAATCGGTGGAACTTCTCGACAAAAAGGTATGTGGAGACTTGAACTTATCTGTCACTCAAAAGTCTATCTATTCTTGTTAGAGCATAGCTCGGTCGACCTCGCATGCATTGCTATCTCAAGCATGTTTGTCAATGTTAGTGATCAAAACTATGAGTCTTGATTTCTATACTACATAGCTAAGTCTCGGACTAGGATAGAAAAGTGTAGTTGAGCTCAAGGACTTCATGGCGATTCATCATACAATGACGAAGATCTATACAAGGAACCGTGGAACTTCATCAACAAAAAGGTATGTGGAGACTTGAACTTATCTATCACTCAAAAGTCTATTTATTCTATCTCCTACTTCTTATGAGACAAAAGTCGTATGCTATATGGACTAGATCATACACATTTGACATTTCGAGCTGAGCATTCATTGCTTATCTTTTATCTCGAAATCGTGTGTTGGTAAAGCGTTTCGCTTTGATCAAGTTTATCTTCACCTAGTGACGAAAGTCATGAAAAGTTTCAATCACTTTGAGAATTGCTCTGACGTGAATCGGTTTGTGAATAACGGCTACATAGCGTCCTCTGAGAATGTCTCAATGATTGAAATGAGAGGTTAGATTACATAACCATGTATTCCTTGAACCGAAGTTTTTGAACTTTGTTGATCAAGAGAAATCGGGAGGATTGTGGAATTGGCTTTCCAAGTCCGCGAACTTTCCGAAGTTCTCGACCGAGAATTTATGTTGGATTTTCCAAAACTCGTTTGTGTGCTAAGTCCGCGAACTGGCGAAAGTTCTCTTTCCGAAAATTTCTGCTGAGTTTGGAAAACTCAACCGATTAAATTAAGTCCGCGAACTTGTTTGTGAACTTAAGAGTTTATGATCTAAAGATGTGCTCTGAACATGAAACATTAAATTACTAAGAAATGCTTTATGCAAACCGTGTCTATAATGTTCATGAGCCGATTTAATCGAATCGAATCATCTTTGTTTCAATTGTGTCTTGTGTAGTTACATAAGATCTCATAGCAATTGAACAACTCTTTAACTAGTTGATTTGAGTCAATTGAACTAGTTATGGTGAAAAAGAACAAGGTTAATATGAAATGCTCATATGGTTAACCTTTTGGGTTATTATGCTGAACCAACATACACGTACACGTTTGGGCATGGTTTTCACAAACCCAATAAACGTCTACCCAAGTGTGTGTGACAAGCTAAGTTTTCGATCTAACGGTTGAGAAATATTAGCTTGAATCTAAATCAGGTTTTCATCTAACGGTGAATAAGGATTGCTTTGTACCTAAGGTAAAACCCTGATTTGAAGGCTATATAAAGGAGACATCTAGCATTGTGCAAAACTAATCCCCAAAAGTCTGTGTGATACTAGTGCGCTCGCTAGAGTCGATTCTCCTTTAACCTTTGGTTTTCTTCTCTAAAACCAGGTTAACAACTTAAAGACTCCATTGGGATTGTGAAGCCAAACCGATACTACTTTTATCGTAGTTGTGTGATCTGATCTTGCATCTTCTATCGTACGAGTACAATTGATTGATTTGCTTGAGATCGTGAGAGTTCTCTGATAGGAAAGATAAAGAAGTCACAAACATCTTCGTCTCAATGTTTGTTATTCCTCGACAAACCGCCTGTGTAGTTAGGAAGGATTGTAGAGAGGTGATTGATTAATCTAGGTTGTTCTTCGGGAATATAAGACCGGATTATCAATTGGTTCATGTTCACCTTGATTTTATATCTTAAGACGGAACAAAATCTAGGGTTTATCTGTGGGAGAGAGATTTATCCTTTGATATACTTTTCTGTGTGAGACAGATCTGTTGTTTATCAAGTCTGTGATTTTGGGTTGCAGCAACTCACGGTTGTGGGTGAGATCAGCTAAGAGAATCAAGTACGTAATATCCTGTTGGGATCAGAGGCGTAGTGTTAGAGCATAGCTCGGTCAACCTCGCATGCGTTGCTATCTCAAGCATGTTTGTCAATGTTAGTGATCAAAACTATAAGTCTTGATTTCTAGCCTACATAGCTAAGTCTCGTACTAGGATATAAAAGTGTAGTTGAGCTCAAGGACTTCATGGCGATTCATCGTACAACGACGAAGATCTATACAAGGAACCGTGGAACTTCATCAACAAAAAGGTATGTGGAAACTTGAACTTATCTATCACTCAAAAGTCTATCTCTTCTATCTCCTACTTCTTATGAGCCAAAAGTCGTATGCTATATAGACTAGATCATACATATTTGACATTTCGAGCCGAGCCGAGCATTCATTGCTTATCGTTTATCTCGAAATCGTGTGTTGGTAAAGCGTTTCGCTTTGATCAAGTTTATCTTCACCTAGTGACGAAAGTCATGAAAAGTTTCAATCACTTTGAGAATTGCTCTGACGTGAATCGGTCTGTGAATAACGGCTACATAGCGTCCTCTGAGAATATCTCAATGATTGAAATAAGAGTTTAGATTATATAATCATGTATTCCTTGAACCAAAGTTTTCGAACTTTGTTGATCAAGAGAAATTGGGAGGATTGTGGAATTTGCTTACCAAGTCCGCGAACCCAGTCCGCAGACTCAGTCCGCGAACTGTCGGAAGTTCTCGACCGAAAATTTCTACTGGATTTCCCAAAACTCGTTTGTGTGCTAAGTCCGCGAACTCAGTCTGGGAACCCGGTCGGCGAACTGGCGGAAGTTCTCTTTTCGAGAATTTCTGTTGAGTTTGGAAAACTCAACCGATTAACTTAAGTCCGCGAACTTGTTTGTGAACTTAAGAGGTTATGATCTAAAGATGTGCTTTGAACATGAAACATTAAATTACTAAGGAATGCTTTATGCAAATCGTGGCTATAATGTTCATGAGTCGATTCAATCGAATCAAATCATCTTTGTTTCAGTTGTGTCTTGTGTAGTTACATAAGATCTCATAGCAATTGAACAACTCTTTAACTAGTTCATTTGATTCAATTGAACTAGTTATGGTGAAGAAGAACAAGGTTAATATGAAATGCTCATATGGTTAACCTTTTGGGTTACTATGTTGAACCAACATACACGTACACGTTTGGGCATGATTTTCACGAACCCAGTAAACGTCTACCCAAGTGTGTGTGACAAGCTAAGTTTTCAATCTAACGATTGAGAAATATTAGCTTGAATCTAAATCAGGTTTTCATCTAACGGTGAATAAGGATTGCTTTGTAACTAAGGAAAAACCCCGATTTGAAGGCTATATAAAGGAGACATCTAGCATTGTGCAAACCTAATCCCCACACGTTTGTGTGCTACTAGTGCGCCCGCTAGATTCGATCTGCATTAACCTTTGATTTTTTTCTTTAAAATAAGGTTAACGACTTAAAGACTTCATTGGGATTGTGAAGCCAGACCGATAATACTTTATCGTAGTTGTATGATCTGATCTTGCATCTTCTATCGTATGAGTACAATCAATTGATTGGCTTGAGATAGTGAGAGTTCTCCGATGGGCAAGATAAAAAAGTCATAAACATCTTCGTCTCACTGTTTGTGATTCCTCGACAGTCCGCTTGTGTAGTCAGGAAGGATTGTAGAGAGGTGATTGATTAATCTAGGCTGTTCTTCGGGAATATAATACCGGATTATCAATTGGTTCATGTTCACCTTGATTTTATATCAAAAGACGGAACAAAACCTAGGGTTTATCTATGGGAGACAGATTTATCCTTTGATAGACTTTTCTTGTGTGAGACAGATCTGTTTATTATCAAGTCTGTGATTTTGGGTTGCAACAACTCTTGGTTGTGGGTGAGATCAACTAAGGGAATCAAGTGTGCAGTATCCTGTTGGGATCAGAGGCGTAGGAGTACAACTGTACCTTGGATCGGTGGTAGACTGATTTGGGTTCAACTATAGTCCAGTCCGAAGTTAGTTTGCAGTAGGCTAGGTCCCAGGGTTTTCTGCATTTGCGGTTTCCTCGTTAACAAAATTTCTGGTGTCTGTGTTATTTCTTTTCCGCATTATATTTTATATAATTGAAATAATACAGGTTGTGCGTTCGTGATCATCAATTGGAAATCCAACCTTTGGTTGTTGATTGATATTGATTGATCCTTGGACATTGGTCTTTGGTACCGTCCAAGTTATTCCTTGTCTTTGATAAAGACTCGCTATAGGTTTTAGCTTGAGTAAAAATCAAATCAAGAGATTGAAATATAAACTCTTTGATATATCTTTTTATTGATTGAGTCTAACACTCTAGTTGATTCTCATAAAAAGTATATTGGAGTTTGTCCATATTGCTAATCGAAATATTGGGTGGTGTTGTTAGACCCCCGTTTTTTCAATTCGTATCAGAGCATGCAAACAAGTTAAAGACCTTATAAGTCTGTGTTTGTAGCGATCTGATTATGGACGAGTCTATCTCTAATAACGTACCAGTTCAGAAATTACCATATGATTCTAAAAGCTTGGATTCACCTGAGAGAACTGTCACATCTAAGTCAATATCCAAACATTCTCTTGATGCAAAAACTGTTGATTGGGAAACTCTCCTAGAAGAACAGTTGGATGAACTTTCTGATGAAGGTGATTCAGATATTAATAGAGATGTTGATGAGGAAGTCTCAGAGTATGTTAAGTTTTTGGATTCGTGGAATATGAAGAAGATTACAACTTCTCATGTCACACCTCTTCTGACTCCTCTCTGTCGAGAAAATAAGAAATTGAGAAGATGTTACGCAGGTGTTTATTTTTCGAATCGTTCTACCGAATCGATCCTCAAGGATTCTGAGGAAAACCTACGTATGAAGTCACTTGAATGTGATAATCTTTATCAAAAGTACTTTTTGTTGGAAGAGAAACTTGCAGAATCTGAAGCAAGGTTTAACTCCCAGCAAACAAGTTTAGACGACAGAGAAAGCGCTTATCTCACTCGAGAAAAACGCCTTGAGGCTGATTTAGCTGATGTTCTTGATAAAATCAAGATATTGGAAGATGACTTGAAAAAGTTCAATACTAGTTCAAGCAAATTAACCCACTATGCTAGGAGCAAGTACAAATCATCGTGATACACGAGGATTGGGCTATAAGGGAATAGATGCTCCAAGTACTAGCAAAGAGGTAAAATTTGTCAAGGCTAGTGATTCTTCTCAACAAAAGGTTTCCACTGATGGCAAAAGTGAAATACCTTCTTCGGCAGTTAAGGTTCAAAAGACCAAAGTTTATCAACATCCAAAGTTAGCACACACGGATCGAGGTAAGAACATTCCTTATGTTTGCCACTATTACGGAAATAAAGGTCACCTGGAAAGGAGATGTCGTTTTCGTATAAGGAATGAGAAACTTCATGATGTTCTTGTTTTGGAATCACAAGAAGTTGTGAAACCAAGATCATACGTTAAGACTGATCCTCTTAACGTTACAGGTTGTAATTGTCCAACCTTTTGGCAATGGAATCAGTGTTATGATAGACCTATATTTCCTATAAACGTCGTACAAATCCTTTTCATAATCATAATGGTTATCAAAAGGATAACTTCGTAAAGACGAAGACAAGATCCGATGCTCCCAATTGGAGAAAGACTAACATGCAAAAGAATAATCAATCCAATTCTCTTCCAAGAATTCTAGAAGAGAGTGATGGGAAGAAGGTTCCGACTGTTCGTAAACGCACTCAGAAGTGGATCCCGAAGAAAGACAATGATGTTTTGAGTGTGAAAAGGAATGATCTTCCAGAAAACTCCATGACTGTGGAAAAGGAAGTATCCATGATGTTGGAACTTAACAAGTTTTTTTGAAAAATAGAATTGGATGTGAAAGGTTCTAAAAGTGATCTCTTTCATGATAATCCAAAGGTCAGGATGGTTATTTTCAATGATGTTATAGTAATAGGTTCGTTGAGACTTGTGAAAGCAGATTTTTAGACTTAATTATTTTTTTTTAAATAACAAACTCAATTAGAAAATGTTGTAAAAATTATGGAGAGACTGGGGCTAGGATTCCACCATTGGTCGATATTAGTGATTTAATAAAACAATAATTACGCAACTCAACATTCAAATTGATTCTAATAGTGCCTAGACATGTAGATTTTCAAAAGAATATATGTTAATCCAAGCATAGAATATCAAATCCCTAAAGCAAGCATATTCTATCAAGAGAAAATACACCTAACTAATCAAAATCATATAAACAATTTTTAGTTCAATGCAAAAATCATAATAGAGTTGTTGTAATTAATTAAAAATAGAAATATATCACTTTTACCGAATCAACGGCTTCCTCCAAAGCCCCAGGGATTGGGTTTAGCTCATCATGATGTTGGAAACACGCTCAAACGTTGATTTCATTGCTCAAAGTGTTTACAAATGATGAAAATGGGAGAAATATAATAAAAACCGGGTTTGTAACATTTATATTTGTTACAAACCGAGCTGTTATAGAGAACGATAAAAACAAAGTGTCGTTGTTACTGTAGCACAACGACTGTTTTCTACAGTCTAATGTTCTTCGTGTTTTTCGTGCAGCAGCAGCAATGGAGTTTCTGCGACTTGATTTTCTCGACTCTCTGATGCTCTGAAACTCTCCCAAACTCTTTGTCCCCTTCTGTGGTTTCCAGGACCCTATATATACTTGACATGACCAAGGATTACTCCTCATAACTCCAAAAGATCTCCGGTCACTCGACGGTGAAGAGGATTATTCTCGGGAATATCTTCTTTCCTTTCTTGCCTTTTCACGCGTTAATCTTCTTACATCACGTTCCAAATCTTCATGATCACGCCTCAGATGTAGTGTATCACACTTCCATCTCACGCCATGCACAGAAGAATACGTACAATCCCGTGAATATCTTCTCTTAACCACTTTCCCTGTTTTGTATAATCCACGTACACAACAATCTTCTTTCGAATCTGAAATAGATATCGGCCCTGTTTACGTGTAACAGGCCCATACCAACCCATTTGAGTGATTGAATCACTCCATAAGTCTCCAAGATCAAAAGCAACAACTCTCGGGTTTCCTTAAGCAAAACCCGAACTCCCTGATTCACTCAAACTTGATGATTCAACCAGTTCTGATCAATTCTGACAACGTTACCATGCCTGTGAGACTGAAACAATTCTTCCCAAACAATTACAGCCATTGAATCTCACTGAATCGCACAAAAACTCCAACCCTAACTCTGCCACCATTTTCCCGCCAAAACTGGAAATTCAAAATAAAGAAGATGAAGTGCCCTGATCCAAAATATGGGCGCCTTTAACAGCTGAGGCGCCCGGGGTGCCCTTATCCAATCTGAAGGTGTCTTTAGTACTTTTCTTGGGGTGCCCGAGCAACTTTTCGAGCCGAATTTTCCAAAAAATATTATTTCCCAAAAATACCTACAAACACACATAACACCATAATAAGGACGAAAATGAGTAGCAACAATACGAAACATTTAGGACAAATTAGACACATAAATGCGTCTATCAAATACCCCCAAACTTATTATTTGCTAGTCCTAGAGCAAAACTAATAAAAAATAAAACTGAGTTAATCTCGGAAGGGTTTACCAGAGGTGTACCCACAAAACCATTACTCCAGACCCTAGCTATCTACGCAGAACCTTGGAAGGCACTAAAGAATCTCCTTGGTTGGCATACTTATTGACTACATGAGGAAGTACCCTGATGCGAAATTCCAATTGATGTACACGAGTTTGCACTCAAGCATACTAAAATTCATATAAAGTGACAGAGCTCTACTCAGATAGTTTCTGGACATCATAAACCGGAGTCAACCAATCACATGAATAGATTAAGAAGATGGATGTAGAGAAAAACGTTGATGATGTTGACTAAGGTGAACCTATCCTAATGGACTGAGATACTGGTCTGGACTAATATCAACACACATGCATATACAAGGGAACCAGAGGTCGATAATCCTAACTCTAGGTCAACTCAGCTGGCATATACAAGGGTACTAGTGGTCGACTTTATTGTATTTATTCCGGTTGGTCTGGTGGTCTGGTCTCAATTTTTTTTAATCTCAGTCACTCTATTTCACCCTACCAATGGTAAAAAGAAAAAAAAAAGAAGTGATCAAGATTCTTTCGATGTTTCCATCACGAGGATATGGCGAAACTACCATATTTTCTTTTTTTTCTAACACCTGAGCTCTGTGCTTTTATGAATAGACTCTTCTAGATGTTTCCATCTAATCAGATTGGTTCCTCAACTCCTACAACCAAAATTCTTTCATCCACTTAGATTGGTTAGTGCCATCCTTAATAAACATAAATTTCTAGGCTCTGGAGTTTATTTATTGCATCTAAGAAAAAGTTCAATTAAAAGCATGAACAAGGAGAAACTGTTACCACTTGAGGAAAAGAAACAAGGAAGGATATTACCGTGTCGCATGAGCGCGAGTGCCTCCCAGTAAATGATAATTTTAAAGTCTATATATAGACATCAAATACCTCAAAAAGGATTGTCACCTTCCAAAGTCGTATACTAATAGTCGAAACAATTGTGGGTCCGTAAGACCAAAAAGAGCTAACACAAATATGATACAATTATACTGGTTCAGAAAAATGAAAAGAAGGAGCACATCCTCATCTAAGGTTTCTGTCAAGACAACTGGGTTTATCTGGGGAGCATAATTGAGCTTCATATGTGTGTCTCGATAAAGAGATTCATCCGAAATACTTGCCTCTAATGCCTGGGTTGCCTCCTGAACAGTATCAGGAGGATCGGGTTGCGGAGTCTGAATATATTCAAGTAAAATCTCTGACGCACAAGGCTCGAGTCCCAAGTTAGGAACTCTAATTAGGGATACATGACGATCACAAGAGCCATTACTACCCCCAAACTTAGGGTTTTCACTACTCACAGACAAACCTCTAACTATTTCTTGAATTTCTGGATCCTCAGAGTCCCTAAAATACTCAAGAGCTTCTTCTAGTTTTGTACTCCCAAACTTAGGGTTTTCATTACTCTCAGAAAGACCTAACATTATTGCCTGAATTTCTGGGTCCGTAGAGTCTTTAAAATACTCAAGGGCTTCTTCTAAAGATTTATCACACATCTGGTCTAAGAAAATGGTTTCCTCAAATTCATCTAAAGGATCTCCCAGTAAAGTTTCATGCCAATTATCCTGAACTAAATCCTGAACTAAAGTGATAATCATGTTCATAAGTCCGGTTCTACAGTTGATGACATCGTTAGCTGTGACTAAATATGGGCGACCTCAAATCACGGGATTTGAGCACTTGGGTCCTGAACTGGCTGGGTGCCTAAAACAACAAAATCCACTGGATAAATAAACTTATCAACCTCAATCAGAACATCTTGTCTGACACCACGAGGGACTTTGACAGACCTATCAGCTAATTGTAGTGTCATTTTAGTCGGTTTCAACTTACCAAGACCTAGCTAGGTGTATACATGATACGAGAGTAAGTTGACACTAGCTCCTAAGTCAAGTAATGCCTTATCGACAGTGTGGTTACCAATTGCACAAGATATGGTAGCGCATCCAGGGTCCTTATACTTAGGGGTGTTTGGTTTAGAAGAATTGAACTTACTTGACCAGCTAAAAAGGCTTTCTTATGAAAATTAAGCTTACGTTTTCTTGTACAAAGATCTTTAAGGAACTTGGCATAAGCAGGTATCTGCCTAATTGCTTCTAATAAAGGAATGTGAATGTTCACCTGCTTAAATATTTCCATTATCTCATTGAAGGTTGACTCCTTATTTCTTGGTGTTAACAACTGAGGATACGGGGCTCTAGGCACAAAGGTAGACCTATCAGGAATTTCTTGGGAATCCTTAGAGACTGTTTCAGTTTCCTCAACTACGGGCTCCTCTTGGGAAGCAGAAGGTGGAACTTCAGTATGTCCACTAGGCATGGATACCTTATTGTCTACTGTTTTACCGCTCCTAAGGGTTGTAACAGAATTCACATGATTGTACGATTTCTATCCTTTGTGGTTAGGATCAATATGACTAGGGAGCTTTCCATCTTCTCTCTCACTTATATACTTAGCTATTTGGCCGACTTGAAGTTCTAATTTAGCAAGAGTCTGGGAATTATCCTTCAAATTTTGCCTGGTTTCTTGTTGAAATCTAAGGTGGTTAACTGATAACATATCATGGTTTTTTGCTAACATAGTAAGAGCTTCTTCTAAGGTAGAGATCTTTTTCTCAGAAGTGTTTTGAAACTGGGTTTGACCTAAAGGGTTCTGAGTATAACCAAAACCTGGGGGAGGTTGAGAATTACTAGACTGACCTTGATTTTGTCCCTTAGACCAAGAAAAATTAGGATGGTTTCTCCAACCAGGGTTGTAGGTCTCTGAGTATGGGTCAAACTTCTGACGGTTCTCAAACCTAGCATTGTTATAAGCAGCGTGGGCTTGCTATTCACTAACCTGACCTTCCCAAAATGAGCTATTTTGTTCTACTCCATAATTAGAGACTTGGGAGGCTCTAATCCTATCATCAGGTTCAACAAGAGACCTATGTTTAGACTGATTTAATTCCAAAGCTTCTAACCTTCTAGATAAAGCAGCAAACTTAGCATCTGACCCAAAGCTTGTATCTACCATATTGGTGCTACTTCGATTGACCAAGAGTTTCTTAGGGGGTTGAACACAAGGTTCCCACTGTTGGTATTTTTCAGCAACAACTCCTAAGAAGGTAAAATCATCATCGGCATTTTTACTAGTGAACTCACCAGCGCACATAGACTCGACCATGGCTTTGGTCGAGTAGTCTAAACCATCATAAAGAATCTCTACTAGTTTCATTTTCTCAAACCCATGGTGAGGAAATTTAGATAGGAGATCATTGAATCTCTCTAAAAACCTATAAAGAGATTCTCCCTCTTGTTGCATACTGGAACTAATTTTCTGCCTAACAGCTGCAGTTTTATGCTTAGGGTAGAATTTCAAATAAAAAGCAGCAATAAGTTCCTGCCAGTTTCTATGGATTCAGATGGTAGGTTGTTAAGCCATGTCTTGGGTTTATCTCTCAAGGAAAAGGGGAACATCTTAAGTTTCAAAACTTCATCAGCAAGGTCTTTTATTCTAACTGTCCCACAAATTTCCTCAAAGTCCCAAAAATGAAAATAAGGGTTCTCATCATATTTTTCTAAGAATATAGGGATCATCTGAAGAATATTAGGTTTTATCTCGAAATTAGCCGTATTGGCTGGCAATTTAATGCACGAAGCTCGGTTAGTCCTAGTTGGGAACATGTAATCTTTCAAAGTTTCCATCGCTGGCACAGCTGAAGTACTAGGGGTACTTTCCTCACGAAGAGACAGATTCTCAAAACTGAAGTTTCCAAAAACGAGGCTCTCAAAAGAAGAGTCTTCGAGCTCCCCACTTCCACAAGAAGAATTACTAGGTTTTTCACTAATCAATCGACCTAGATTGTCTCTTTTCCAAGCACGCTCTCTAATAACCTCGAGCATACACTAGAAAAACAAAAAGAAGAAAAAAAATCCTAACAGGAAGGGAAGTTCTAAGCAAACACACAGCAGACTGACTCCACCAAAACAAACCTAAAGATTTCTAGCAAACAAAAAGCATGATGGCTCCACTTAGATTGTTTCTAGACCAGCTTCTAACCCTTCGAAATAGAATTCATTACAATTTAAGCAAACCCCTCTGGAATCAGTCCGAGTCAAAGTAAGTTGAATAGAAGCGAGGGAAGCTCAGTGGAGCTTTGATACCCAAGGCCTCACCGGCATTACAAGGCGGTGCAGTCACACATTCAACTCGCAGAAACCATCATGAACTTCGAAGTATGCTTAAAAGAGTAACCAATATTTTTTCGAATGACTTTCCTATTAAGCTCGTTACCCTATCGGTCTCGTTCTAGTCAGTATTTTAAGCTTAGGTTCGCGTTTGGTATCGTTTTCCTAAAGCGGGCAAGAAGAGAATGGTGATGAAATCCGAACCCTTATCTTGTATGGCCAGTCCTTGCCCTTTCCTAGGAAATTAAATCAGTCGTTTTCAATTCCTCAGCATATATGCAAACGAAGGAATACAGTAACTCGCTGACAGGGGATTCGCGAGTGTTTCGACAAACTTACCTCATGTTCCAGACGGGGGATGAACCGTTGAAGTCGACTCGGGCCACCGACTCCAATGTCAGTGTACGAACCCGAGGGGCCGAGGCGATATCGTAATCGTCGTCCTTCTCTGCAAACAGTTTAATATTTAAGACTACCCTTCCATAGGGTTTAAAATAAACAATCCTGTTAAAGGGGCGGCATGTTCCATTGGAGGGGCGGCAAGGGTGATAGCAATGTCCCTCTTATTGGTTAGGGGATGTCCTATAGGGGGTGTAAATTGACCAGATTACCCTACTCCTATTTTTAACCTAATGGAATCAGAAAAATCAAAACAGTTTTTGTGATTTTTTTTCATCTTCTCTTCTCCTCCTTTATTAAAATTGAAATTTTCATCATCCTCGATTAATCAGCGATTTGAAAAATTGATAATCGTTGATTGAAAACTATATTTCCAAAAGACCCAGTTAGGGTTTTGTTTATTGTGTTTGATTTAAGTTAGTTTTGTATCAAAAATTAGGGTTTTGGATCAAAATTGAAATTTCTGTGTTGCATGTGAGTTATGGTTAGTAATAACTCCAATTGGAACCGTAACTATAGATTTGGTTGATGTTACGGTTCATTTAACTCAAATACCAACCCTAAGTTCTTGATTTTGAGATAAAATATTCAGTTACGATTTTTTTTTCCAACCGTAAATTACTTACGGTTGGTCTCGTTACTTAAGTTACGAACCGTAAGTTGTCATGGATGTTTCATTTTTTTTTACGTACGGTTTGTAATTGCATCACTATTACCAACCGTATTTGAGTTACGACTTGGAACCCAAATAACCTTACCAACCGTAGGTTAATTACAGTTGATCTCGATTGATTAGTTACCAACCGTAATTTGTTACGGTTGCTATATATTGTCATTCTACCAACCGTAACTGGTTTTACGATTCGGTTTTCCCCAAATTGAACCAGTTACGGTTGGTATTCGATACTTTTGGAACCGTAACTGAGAGTTACGGTTGGTAACGAGCTAAATTCCAACCGGAAGTTCTTCTGAAATTTTAAAAGTTTCGATTTTTTTACGTAACTTAGATAATTTTGAGCGACAAAAAGCTAATGGGAACTAATTTAGAGATTCACCCATCTCAAATTTGTCACTGGAATCACTCATTTTGGTTGAGTGAATCAAAATCTAGGGTTTCACAAAAATGTCTTTTTTCTTCTCCTCACAACTTTTTTTTTCAACTCTAAAAATCTGATTTCAGAGTTATTATAAGTGAAAATTATCTATCAACACTAATCTTGATTATCAACACTAATCTTGATTATCATCACTAATCTTGATTATTAATAATAAGGGTTAATTGGTCATTTCCATATTTTTTTTGATAAGGGGTGGAATGAATTACCATGTAATGACCCTTTTTGTCTTATTAGGTTGTCGCCCCTCTAATGGATCATGCCGCCCCTTTAACAGGATTGAAAATAAAAGAATGTCCAAATGTCCAAGAATAAAGTGCAAAAGAAAAGGAAAATCTAAAAAAATAAAAATGTCTCTCTATTTTTTTTTTTATAAAATAAAAAAAAATCTTCTTCTTTCGCTCCTTTCGCTTTGCCTTTTACTCCAAGTCTTTACGTATTCACCAAAAGCTTTGGCAAAATATTCTTTCGCTCCAAATTCCAAATTCTGTAAGGAAAAGACAAAAACCCAAAAACGTAAAGAAAAACAAATAAAATAAAACAAATAAAAACCTAAAAAAGAAAAAAAAATCTATAAACTCTAGCCTAAAGACAAGTCCGCGTCGGCGGCGCCAAAAATTGATGGTTATTTTCAATGATGTTATAGTAATAGGTTCATTGAGACTTGTGAAAGCAGATTCTTAGACTTAATTTATTTTTTTTAAAATAACAAACTCAATTAGAAAGTGTTGTAAAAATTACGGAGAGACTGGGGCTAGGATTCCACCATTGGTCGATATTAGTGATTTAATAAAACAATAATTACGCAACTCAACATTCAAATTGATTCTAATAGTATTGCCTAGACATGTAGATTTTCAAAAGAATAGATGTTAATCCAAGCATAGAATATCAAAACCCTAAAGCAAGCATATTCTATCAAGAGAAGATAATCCTAACTAATCAAAATCATATAAACAATTTTTAGTTCAATGCAAAAATCATAATAAAGTTGTTGTAATTAATTAAAAATAGAAATATATCACTTTTACCGAATCAACGGCTTCCTCCATATCCCCAGGGATTGGGCTTAGCTCATAATGATGTTGGAAACACGCTCAAAAGTTGATTTCATTGCTCAAAGTGTTTACAAATGATGAAAATGGGAGAAATATAATAAAAATCGGGTTTGTAACAGTTATATTTGTTACAAAAACAAAGTGTCGTTGTTACTGTAGTACAACGACTGTCTTCTACAGTCTAATGTTCTTCGTGTTCTTCGTGCAGCAGCAGCAATGGAGTTTCTGCAACTTGATTTTCTCGACTCTCTGATGCTCTGAAACTCTCCCAAACTCTTCGTCCCCCTCTGTGGTTCTCAGGACCCTATATATACTCGACAGGACCAAGGATTACTCCTCATAACTCCAAAAGATCTCCGGTCACTCGACAGTGAAGAGGATTATTCTCGGGAATATCTTCTTTCCAATCTTGCCTTTTCACGCGTTAATCTTCTTACAGCACGTTCCAAATCTTCATGATCACGCCTCAGATGTAGTGTGTCACACTTCCATCTCACGCCATGCACAGAAGAATACGTACAATCCCGTGAATATCTTCTCTTAACCACTTTCCATGTTTTGTATAATCCACTTACACAACCATCTTCTTTCGAATCTGAAATAGATATCGGCCCTTTTTACGTGTAACATTCCCATACCAACCCATTTGAGTGATTGAATCACTCCATAAGTCTCCAAGATCAAAAACAACAACTCTCGGGTTTCCTTAAGCAAAACCCGAACTCCCTAATT